>NW_027131180.1:2570000-3855000 GCF_026122565.2 Emydura macquarii macquarii | reverse complement strand
ACCAACTCTGGAGAGGGAGACAGGGAAGAGAGGATAAATTAAATTTTACTATGATTAATTCAAACTACAACTTCCTTTTTCCCACCCAAACTTTGAACTATACCTAGATGATTTAAACAATGCTTAAAAAAGACATAGTCTGATGATAAAGTACACCAGGAAAACACTAACTAGCAAGACTCAACATCCTCTGTGAGGTTACTATTATAATACCCATTTTAAAGATGCAGACACTGAACTACAGAGAGGACAAGGTACTTGCCCAAGATAAGCCAGTAAGTGGTAGAGACAAGAAAAGAACCTAGCAATCCTGAGATCAAATTCTTTGGTCTACCCACCATACAACACTCCTCCCCACTGCAACAACATACTGCATTCTATGCTGAACAGATGCGTAACCTGAGATGTGTATTCTGCATCTACTCTCTTCCCCAATTCTGCAGCAAGGCAACACTAATGTAGTAGTAGGACAGTTCTGGGGCAGTGTGACAGAGCGGCAAAACATTCAAGAGATTTGTAATGAATTAAATGTTAAAATAAAGCATAAAATTTAGCTCCTTCCTGATCCACATGCATGAAAATTCCAACTTAAAACATTCTTCACTTAAAAATTACTGGACTGATTTTCTTCACACTTGAAAGATAAACGAATGATTACTCTTTATAAATACAACAAATTATACTCTTTATAAATACAATACCAGAGAGGCAGAAGAGCTATTTAAGCTCAAGGACAACGCTGGCACAAGAACAAATGAGTATAAACTGGCCATGAATAAATTTAGGCTGTAAACTAGAAGTTCTCTAACCATCAGAAGAGCGAGGCTCTGGAACCGCCTTCCAACAGAAGATATGGGAAAAAACAATTTAACTAGTTTTAAGACGGAGCTTTGTAAGTTTATGAACATAATTATATGATGGAGTTGCCTGTGATAGCAGGGGGTTGAACTCAGTGACCCAGGAGGTCTCTTCTAGTCCTGTACTGCGGTATAGACAGAGACAGTAGACTAGGAACTTCTGTCCTCCCTGTCTCATAACACAAAACCAAGGAAACATTCAATTAAATTAAAAGATGAGAATGTAAAATAAATAAATAAATAAAAAGAAACACTTTTTTCATGTGTAATTGAACTGTGGAACTCATTACTCATTACAAAAAGTTGATGAGGAAAAGAATTTAAGATTTTAAGAGAGTGTGGATATTTATAGGGATTTCAAGAACACCCAGACCTATCATAATAGATAAAAATAAAAATTATGGAAGGGATATTAAACCTCATGCTTCAGGCTTTAAAACAATCTGTAGCTATTAGAGACTAGGATGAGACCAACGTAGGGGACAGATTGTCACACATTTATCTACCGGGAGGGGAGGGGTGTCTTACTAGGGCTGGGTGAAAAATTTTGCATGAATAGTATATTTGAAGAAAAAAAAAAGAAGCTGTTACAGTCAATTTTAATCTATTCACAAATTTGACACAAATTTGTCAAACAGTTTCAGCCAAAAAAGAAAAAAAAAATTATTTCAGGCAAGATTCACAAGTGTGCCAGTCACAAAAAGAGGAGGTGAAGGTGGTGCCCCCTTGTACCTAATAACCCAGTGGGGTTAAGGCACTCATTTGGTATGCAAGAGACCCAGGTTAATTTTCCCACTCTCTAGCAGGGACTTCAAACCAAGTATCCTACCTCCCAGGTCAGTGTCCTAATCAACAGGCTATAGGCTATTCTGGGGTGGAGTTCTCTCAGTCTCTCCTACTGAAGTTGTTCCACTTTGTATAAATATTTAAATATTCATTGGGCCAGAGAGAGATTGAGAATTACTCACCAGGGGTGGGAGTGGGGGGAACAACCCCTGGGTTACAGTCCCTGCTCAATGAATATTTAAGTATTTATACAAAGTGGAACAGCTTCAACAGGACAGATTGTGAAAGAACCATCCCAGAATATCCTAGAACCCAGTGGTTAGGGCACTCACTTGTAATGTCAGGGATCCAAGTTCAAAATTCCTATTCCAAATCAGGCAGAGGGGACTTGAACCTGGGTCTCTGTGACCAAAAGTACTCCTGTATTCACACCCTACAGATTACTGTAATAATCTTTGTACAAAAAATGCTTTATGAGGTATCATCTGAAAGCTAGTAAGTTTCTGGTCAATAATATCATGCTGAAATGTACATAACAACATTGTATGTAATGCTATAAATTCCCTTTGTCTGATGTGTGTTAGTATATGCTCAAACCCACACAGCCCTGACAAGGCAAAAGTTGTTAAACAAGTCTATCTTAAACAAAGGAAGAAATAATTACTTACTGTAAGACCTTGTCTACACTAGCACATATTCCGGCAAAACCTTTGTTTGTCGTTCAGGGGTGTGAAAAAACACCCCTCTGAGTGACATAAGTTTTGCCTGCATAAGTACTTGTGTGGATGGTGCCATGACAGTGGGAGAAGTTCTCCCGACGACATAGCTACCACCACTCATTTAGGTGGTTTTATTATGTTGATGGGAGAGCTCTCTCCTGTCACCATTACGAGGTTACACAAGCGCTCTTACAGCAGTTCTTTGAGAAGGAGGTTGGACTAGATGAACTCCTGAGGTCCCTTCCAACTTTAGTATTCTAGGAAAAAGCCCTGCAAATGTGCAATACAGAATGTGTCACTGAAGAATGCAATGGATGTTGCTTGTGCCCTCGTAGAATGTGTTCGCACTCGCTGAGGGGGCAGAGTTGAAGCTATTTCATATGCAGTCTTGATGCAGGATATTATGCATTTGGAGATTGCCTGCAAAGAGACCGCTTGACCCTTCATGTAATCTGCAATGATGGCTTGACATTGGAGAAGACTAATATTCCCTGAATGGGGGGGATGAAATGACAATATTGCTGCCAGATGCACTTTCAATGAACTAAATGCAAGCCCCAATGACTGAAGGTGCAGCAGATACTTCAAAATATGACCTGGATAGGCCAGGATTGGATGGATTCCATGACTAATGACCACATCAAAAATCTCTTCCATTTCACTGAATGGCCATCCTGGTGGAGAATTTTCTATTGTCAAGGAGGACTTGTTGGACAGCCGCCAAACACTGCTCTTCCACTTTATTCAGCATGCAGCAACCACACCATGACATGCAAGGAGCTGAGAACAGGATGCAAAAAGCGGCCTTGGCTCTGAGTGAGTGAGTTGGGATGGGGAAGAAGTAGTATGGGAGGCTGAACAGACAGTGCAAGAAGGTAGGAGAACCAGCAATGCCTTGGCTACCCTGGAGCAATAAGAATAAGCTTGGCCCAATCCACCTTGAGCTTGAGGATGACCTGAGGGATGATCCGGGGAACGGCATACAGGAGAGCTGACTGCCAGCTGAGGTGGAAAGCGTCAGACAGAAGCCCCCTCAAGAGTAGAACAGACATTTCCTACTGTCCCTTGTAGCAAACAGGTTGATTGTCGGGATGCCCCAAGCTGTGAAAATAACCCAGAGAACACTTGTCTTTTGGGACCACTCGTGACCCAGGGAAAAATACCTGCTGAGATCATCGATGAAATAATTCTGAACCCCAGACAAGTGAATGGCTATCGAAGTAATGTTTTCTTTAATGCAGAATTGCCTCTGCCAGACTGCTTCTAAGCAGAGCAATCTGGAGTGTGTACGCCCCCTTTATTTGGTCACATAATAAATCACAATGATATTGTCGGTAAGTATGTGAACTACCGAGTTTTTTATATGGTCCTGAAAAGCATGACATGCACTGTACATGACCTGAAGCTCCAGCACATTGATATGGAGTGAAGCCTCCTGCTCCAACCGTAGCTTCTGTACTTTCAGTGACCCCAGGTGTGCCTCATAACCCACCAGGGTGGCGTCAGTAACAACCAACATGGTTGGTGAAGGCCAATGATGCATCCACCACTACAAGGAGTCCAGGACCAGTGAAAGAAGATGAATCAGTCTATCTAGAGAGTGAAGCCACATTTGAAGGGGACGAAGATGCAACTTTGCAAACTGGACCACCTGTGTGCAAGTGAATATGTAGCTGAAGAGCCTCACACATCTCCAAACTATCATGAAAGGCCGAGATTGCAGACTGAGGCAAAGGTGGTGGTAGTTCTACTGCCTCAGAGGAGGGAAAGGCTGGCCAAACATGCTGCTGCTGAATGCCATAGTGGCAACTCTGCACTGCTGGCACGTACACCCCCAAAGACTGTAGGGTAGCCCTGGAATCCTTGAAGGAGTGCAGTGTCTCATCAGTCTTGTTTGAGAACAGCTGTCTCAGATCTGCCATTGAAGGGCAGATCCTCAGTGGCTTCCTGGACATTGGGGGCAATGCCCGAATTTTGCAGCCAGGAAGCCCTCCTTATGGTGACCATAGAAGCCATCACCCTGGCCAAGGTGTCTGTAACATTTAGCATGGACTGCAAGGATGTCTTAACCATTAAGCAGCCTTCAGTGACTAATAGCCAAAATTCCTCTCGCGAGGCCTTGGGCAGCTGGCCTACAAACTTTGACATAGCTGTCCAGTTAACAAAATCATACTTGGGCAGCAAGCCTTGCTGGTTAGCAATTCACATCTTTAAGGAAGAAGAGGTGTCAATCTTTCTACCTGTGAGGTCCATTTGTTTAGAGTTCTTATGCTTGAGAGTGGACTTAAATCTGTCTTGCTGGGTTCTGTCCCTTACCACAGTTACAACTAGAGAATTTGGTGCCAGATGGGAGTAAAACATCTCAAATCCCTGCATGGTAATTAAACAACACTTTTCTATGTGCTTAGCAGCACCAAAGCTAGCGTGCTCCAGAATGCCTTAGCTGGTACAAAGAGTGCATCACTGATGCACAGGGTGACTCTTCCAGGGGCAGATGGTTGCAGGATATCCTCTAAATTGTGGGTGTTCTCTTGCAAGAACTCCACTTGGATACCAAGGGAAGCAGCTAGGTGTCACAAAAGGTCTTGGGATGCCTTAAATTCCTCTGGTACAAAAGGAGGGATGAACCCGGCAGCACAGAATCATCCATAGACGAAGACAAAGCCCTTCTCTGGGCCAAAACTAGATCTTGTTCAAGGGCTGATGGACCTGGACAGGACAACTCAGGAGGCTCTGGAAGGAGAAGGAATGCCAGTGCCTGGGGTGGATTGACAATCACCATCACAGACCTGGCCAAAGATGACACCTTTGAGCAAGACGAAAAGCAACCAAAGAGTGCCCCATGGATTCCATGGAGGCCACTGGCATTCGTGCCGGTAGGTGCTGGGTCAGGGGACTCTATCTCAACTATGAGACGAGCGCCAATCCCAGTATCAGCAAGAGTCCATTGAGGTTTCCTGATATTCATCAGGTAATGCAAAATTGGAGGATGATGACCCTGACTCAGATGCCGAGGAGTCTCGGATCCCAAGGATAAGGGCAAAGCAAAACCAGAGGGAGTGTGTAATCAGTTGACTTGTTTATTGCCCAGTATGAGGCAGGAAGTGGTGCTGTCGATGGAAACAGTACCTTCAGTACTGAGCATGCTTATGCCAGAAGCAACATTAATCCCGAAGCCAGCAGCGGTACCAGAATATTTTAGGATACCTACATCTAGGGTGTGAAAGCTGCCACCATAACTTTTGCCGTGCCAACTGCAGTGGTGCCAAGGAGATTCCCAGTACCAATGCACCCCATACTGATTCCAACGCTGGCTCTGCTTCCTCAACCTGTGGAAGGGGAACATTGGGGTGTGCTGCTGACAGGGTTCAGCAGCTCATTCATTTGACAGGACTATATATGATGCAACCCTGGCAAAGTCCTGGACCAAAGGAGAGTCTGGGACCGAAGGGCAGAGAAGGTCTGTAGCCACCTGGTACACCACCAACATAGAAACAGTTAGTATCAACATTTCCCTCGTCAGTACCGGACTCAATGGCCGTCCAGGGCCAGAACCAGAGTCAACAGTACAGGGTTTCTAACTTCCCTATTTGGGACTAGGGAAAGATTAGAGGTACACACACCATCCCGCGTGTCAGCACCAACTCATGCCAGTCCACGCTTTTCTTGGAGGAGGTGGAAGAGTCCCCATGAGACTTGCAGCAGCCTTGATCAGTCTTATGCAACATATTCCTTGGTGCAATCGAAAGGGAACGGCTCCTCCATTTCTTCAGAGGCGCACCTGCTCCGGAACACGAAGCGGCAACACTCTCAGAACCCCAGGGCGATCTCTGCCCTGCAGAGGGCCTCAGTGCTGAAGCAGCCTGCATGGCCTGTTCAAGCTGGTGCTGTTTCAGGAAAAGCCAGTTGAGTCCATCTCTTGAATGATCTGCAGATTGCACAGGGCCTTGCCAAATCAGAGCAAGCATTGAGTGTGGGGATCGCTCCCCCACATGAAGGACAATGTTTAAACCCTGGTAAGGGCATCACTGAGAAAAACTAAACTAATACAACTAGCACAATCTAACTAACACTAAGGCTACTACTAACTATACACAAGAGAAAAAAACTAAACTAGTTGAGGGGTTGTGGGTTATGACAGACTGAGCTCCCACTCCAGCCATGGGCAGTAAGAAGAAACTGAGGGAGGAGAGGGACTCTGGCCACGACGCCACAAACACCACTCCTCTATGGATACTGCTAGGCAAATTTCTCTGGCTCCGGTGCACTGGGTATGCACACACCTAAGTGTAATACATGGCTGTGTATACTTGAAGAAGAATGTGTGTTTACCTCAATTTATATATAAGTAGTAAACAGGGTCCTTGAGATAGCAAGAGAGGGAAATGGCAGGAGTCAAGGCAAATCTGCATATCAGCATACACTGGGGAGAAGAAAGTGCATAGAACCACCTTCACCGCCAGACTGCATGCCGCCTTCTTTACTGTTTGAATAAACTTTGCTTTGAGGGATAATCCTTAGAAGAATTCTCCTCAAAGGATGACTGTACTATAAAAACGAGGGGCAAAAACACTTCAAGACATCTCTCTTTCTTTCTCTGACCTAAGAAGACAAAGGAACCAGCCTTGGACTTTGGGAGAGGTTCTGACCGGAGAATTTGGTCAGCCCTGTTTCCGGGAACATGTGGTAAGGATTTTACTGTGAATCAAATCTAGTTTGTTAAGTGCTAGTTACTAGATAAAGCATTTTATCTTTATTTCTCTCGTAACCATTTCTGACTTTAATACCTTATACTTGTACTCACTTAAAATCTTTCTTCGAAATTAAATAAACTTTTTATTTTTAAACTAAAACTAATCCACTGTTGTGTTTAAACTGAGCTGTTTGATAACTCCAGTTAAAGTAACAAACTGTTGAATATTGACCCTTTACAGGGACAATGGACCACTAATACCTGAACTCTCCAGGAGAGGGCTGGATAGTGCAGAACACTCATTTTGGAGGAAATTCAGGACTGGGAGTGTGTTGGCGTCACTCTGCACATAGTAAGCAAGGCTACTGGAAGCCAGTATGTTGCTAACAGACTGCAGGGATCAAAGTTGCTGGATGAGGGCTGTAGCTTTACACAGCCACTCCAGGGTGTCATGCATGCTGTTTCGCTGTTTGTGAGCACCCCAGGTTGGGAGCTACAACAGCAAAGCATTGTGCAGCACCCAGGGTTTCTGGGCAGATGGTGACATAACCCCTCATTGGTCTGAACTGCACCCTGAAATGTGACAGTCTCTCACCTCTTTTGCTTGCTTTCTGCCAATTGCTGGCATTCAGGGCCAATGATCAAGGATTTTAAAAGCCTCATAAAAATGCTTAATTTGTAAGGAGCTGCTTATATTATTTCTCTAAGATGTGCATAAAAAGGGCCACCAAACCTATCATGTAGTGATTACACTCAAAGTAAATTTCTTTATATAACTACTTCTTTTTATTCACTTCTTAAGAAAGAACTATGAACATTACTGGTCACACACTGTATTTAAGGAAAACAAGAATGAACAGACTGACAACCAAACGGAAAACAATCACCACATTTTAAGATAACAACCAAATAACATTCTACAGCTCATTAATATTCTTCTTTTGCTTCTAATTATTAAGAAATGTCTACTTATTGACATACATAGCTAAAACTTATTTCTCTAGATAAATTACAACTCCATAGCTCACTGTGGTATGTTAAAAACTGGGGAGGTGCTAAGTTGTCAAGTCACCTGCATTAAAAGCAAATACCCAACTGTATCTCTGACACAGATACTGACTAAATGTCCCTTCAATTCATATAGAAAACATATAATGTAATTTGTCTAGACTTCCTACCAGTTATAATTAACATTAAAGAGGTCTTTTCTTCTTTGTCACCTCTCTATTCAGTACTTATTTGCGTTTGTTTGTACTTACTATCCGTTAATCTCTCTTTACAAATGACAACAATAACTAGTGCTATTATGCATGGAAATTAAACATGTAGATAAATGTGTGAAGGGAGCTATTTTTGAAAAAAGCAATATTAAAAGCATGTAGCTCTTTATGTCTCTTGTTTTGCTTTGATAATTAAGCTCTGGTCTTGATTTGCTTTAAACAAAAAACTTTTCCAAGGACATTCATGTTGCAATCAAATTCAACATATGCACTCTGTTTAGATTCAACCATTTATTCATGTGCATTATTGTTAACCCTTATTTGACTCATATCCATTGTCTTTGCTGACCAAACAAAAGCAATCCTCCTTTTCCCAGCAGCTATTGTTAAATCTTAAAATTAATTTGCGACACAGCAAATAAAATTATGGTAGGAAGCCCTCAGTTTTGAATTTGCTTGGTGTCTTCACCAAGACGATGAAGACTATGAAAATAAGGTTGATAATTCTAGTGATTCCAAAAATTCTTGATACAAATGCCAAGCTAAGGAGATTGGAGAAAATGTGTGATATAAAAGAAAATCCCTGAATTATACTGTGTCCACTAAGTATAACTAATGGAGAGAAGAACAGTGAGTGAAAAGTACTGCTCTCTCTTTAGCCTGTTGTTGGAAGTCTAGGTTTTTGCATACTGCAGTTAGACAAGCAGTATAAATATTATCCTATTGTAAACTTACTATCTTAACTAGCTGAGCATGATGATTATTCTCTAATACAGCAACTCTTTGGATACCTTGTAATGTGCTCAATGGTAAGTTTCATATAGGCTTCATTTTAGCAATTACTTAGGTTGATATTAACTCAGCCAATAACACTTATGTATGGTATAAAATAGTCATATGTCATGCAACATATCACATGATAAACTAAACTATAAGACTTCTTTTGAGGCCTTGTCTAAAAAAAAAATGGGTCCTCATTCTACATATTAATAATGAGCAAACTGAGTTATTACTGCAACGATCTTGGATTTTGTTTAAAGACAAACAAATTTGTTTTGCTTATTGAACGAACACATCTTAAGTAATTTTAACAGCAGCTGACTTCCACAATGAAAAAATTGGTTAAATCTCAAAACTAAAAATCACAGAGAAAACAAAAGCCAAGACAAAGCCAGAAAGCCAGTTGCAAGAAAACAAGTATATGCTACAGCCAGTTAGCTCCATCTGCTGCAGGGGGAACTATAATATATCAGCAGCTCCATGATACTACAAGCAGGGAACTTCCAAGTAAAAGGACAAATATAGAGTTGACAGGGGATCAGAATTTCAATTCCACCATCAATTTCTACTTTTTGGAAATATTTTTGGCCTGATTCAGGATGGAAACCCAAAAACTCAAATTTTTCTTCACAGAACTGATATTCTGCGATATTTTGTCTTGGAAACAACAAAACTCTCCTGCAGTGGAAATGTATGTGTTTCTAAAATGAAATATTGCTACCCAGGACCCCTGGCAGATTACAGCAGAGCCAGGAAGAGCCCACCTGGCAGGCTGCTCCAGAGCTGCGGAGTTTGGAAGCTTGGACTCTGCAGCACCTAACCTGGCGGGGCTGCCAGAAAGTGGGGGAGCCATAGAGTAGGGAACAATTTTCCAGAAAAACTGAAAAATTTCTGTGTAGTTTAGATTTTGTGGAAAGTGCATTTTCTGTCAAATATAATTCCAACAGAAAATTTCCAACTGCCTCCAGCAAATGTGGAAGCTAATACAGCTACACAAAAAAATCCAACATGCAGGTATTCAATGGGAGGAAGAAAGAGAAAGCAATAATGCTGAAAAAGACTTAGAGATGATACTGGACAGGAAGTTAGAAAAGTGTTTGAAAGATGACAGCACAAAAAGGGAAAGACTATTTCTGAAGCTGTATAAAACATATAAACTTGTTAGCAATAGAATTAGTTTAGCTAGCAACCTTAGGTGGCAGCACTATGTATAACAAGTTCAATACAGGAGCACAGAGCATAGCTCTAATTGTCCTTGGAGAATTTACCTGGGAGAAAGAAGGGCAGACTGGGAGAAGAGGTTAGTTCCAGACTGGCAAATTTCTTAACCAATAACTTCCTGTCTACTTGCAACATATCCCACAATTGGGCTATTCTCCTCCTCTCTGCAGTTCCAGAGATGGTCCAACATTGCAGCGTAGCCCATGCTGGCCATGCCTCATTCTCTGGCTTGTAAAATTCTTATAAGATGATTGGCATTGAAGTTATTGTTGCTAGTCAGTCAACTGTGTACAGTAGGCTAACTGACCTACAAACCACATACTTAAAATTAAATGGGGTCTGCTGGCTAATGAAGCCACAACTCGGATTCTTGGATCATGAGAGACACTGCTAGTAGAAAGGAAATTATTGGGTAAGAAATTTCCCATTCTGCAACTTAGTGTCTCCCACAATTTTGTGATGTATAGGAAGTAGTAAGCAATGAACAATAAAGCAGGGAGAGAGAAAGAAACTGACTGAAAGAGTGGTATCCCCTTGAAACGAAATGCCTGAATGGTAAGTTTTTTTGGATCATAGCATGCAGCACCTTTCTAAGGAGGCCTCTGCAGAGGATAGAAAATCCATCTTATAATGTTTAATAAAGGTGTTCATAAAAGATACATTGCTGTCCTGCAGATGTCCTCAGAGTGGAAGCACAAGATCTTTCTGACCATGGTCACCAAAGATCTCATAGTGTGTGTTCCATTCCTTCACCTGATGACTTGCATGCCTTCACAGTGCATAACTTAATCATCTGGCCAGGGGTATTTTGTATGCCTAGAGATCTTGGCACTTTGGGTGATTAAACACAAACAAGGAGCCCAATCTTCTTGTCACTTGAGGAACATATTTAGTGCTCTCTGTATATCCACTTTATGCCACAGACTTCAGTAAGACACTGGATTTGATGGGAAAATGATGGGAGTATCACTTCCTGTGATACATGGAAAGAAGAATTCACTTTTGGTAAGAGGACCTGGATTACTTAAAACCACTTACTTTGTCAGTGTGGTACACACAATATAGTTCCCACATGGATAGAGCTGGTAACTCCAAGACTCATCCAGCAGATATGATAGCGATCAAGAAGCGTTTTGATAGAGAAATAGAATGACATGACCACTGTTAGTGGTTCAAAAGAGTGGCAGGTCTTAGGACAAGTGGCAGGTCTCCGTAGGAAAAACTGGTCTGCCCACATGTCTATCCAGCCTGACTGCTCTGAGAAATCTTGAGACTTGAGGATTTTTGACCAAAGGGCCTGAGGATTCTGTGTACACAACACTACTTACTGGAAGTGCTATGATGTTGGGCTGAAGACCCTTGTCCACGCGATCCTGAAGAATATCCAGAATTGCTGGGAATTCCAGGATTGAGATTTCTCATTTCTTGAAATTATGAGAAAACCATGGTCATGGAGGAGGTGCTCTTTAGTATTGAAAAGCATCTGGGGGGAGTAGAATCCCACTCACTTTGGAGGATAAGCCAAATCTTAACAGCTCCATCTTAATAGTCATGCTGTCAGTTGGAGATGGCCTGGGTCTTGATGGAGAACAGGACCTTACTGAAAGATGTCCAGACTCTCTGGTTGATGCATGGGGATTCCAATGCCAAGTCTACCATGTACAAAAAACATGGTATTTTTGGCCAGCATAGAGACAAAACTATACTTTTGCTTCCTCTCACCTTAGCTTCTGAATCACCTTCCTTAGAAGTGGAAATATGCAAAGCAAGCCCTTCAGCTCCCCATGTGCAAGAGTATTTGTGAACAGTGACCTCGGATCTGCTTCCCTGGTGAGGTACTTTGATAACTTTTTGTCCTTGTGACTGGCAAACAGATAGACAGCTGGAATAAGTCACTCTTCTGAGTTGTTAATTGTATATGTGTTGAGCCAATCTGTCTTCAGATCTAGCTCTCTCTTCATAGGTATCGTTTTTATAGAAGCCAGATTCTCCTCTGTCTATTACATTATTTCCATCACTGCCAAGTGTGGAGGTGAGTTTCAAATTTCCCCTTGGAAGCTGAGGTATGCCACTGTAGTACTGTCTGACTGGAGAAGGTTGTGATCACTCTTCTGGAAGTTTCAGAAGGCTAGTTTCACCACTCTGAGCTTCAAGAGGTTGGTGCGCTCATTCTAGTCAATGGAGATCCATGTGCCTAAGCTGTATTGTGTCCCAGATGTGCTCTCCACCCCCCATTAGACTGGCATCTCTAGGGAGCAACTGAGGGACTGGAGGGCAGGTAGGAAGATCTTTGCAGACACTCTCTGGGATTGTCCACCAACTCAGGGATTCCAGCTAGTTCCTATTTTGGAACCAGCACCTGATCTTTTCACACATTCCAGTGAATGGTGGTTCCACACCTTCTGGAGATGCTTAATATGGAATCTTGCCCATGGTGTAATTGCTATACATGAAACCAGAAGGCCTAATAGCTACAGACACTGAGCTAAGAACAATCTTGATTCCTTTCAAGCATGGATATCAGATTCTAGATTTGCTCAAATCTGTCCAGTAAGGGGGAAATGTTGACTTCAGATGTGTCTCTATCTACTCCCAAGTGAGCTCCTTGTGGAAGGGATCAGAGAGCTCTTCCTGCTGTTTATCACAAACCCATGTATTTGAACCAACTCCAATACTGGAACTTTGATGCTATGAGCTGCTTCTTTAGTTGGGGCTCTAATAAAAAATGTAGTGTAGGAAGAAATACAGGTTAGTGCCCTGTGACCTGAGTCTGGCTACGACCACCACCAGCATCTGGTAAAAACTCTGGGAGCCAATGAAAAGTATCTGCTAAGTCCACTGAGGCAACAAAATCCCTTTATACAGGGATGTTACTGCCAAGGCTATGGTGTCCATCCAAAAATCTTATTTTCTTCATCCATCCATTGAGCCATTGGAAGTCCAGGATGCTCTAAACCTCTTCTCCCTTCCCCCCGAACTTCTACATAATGAAAAATATGGAGTATATAGCCAGAGAGCCTTTCTTCTGAGGGACCCAATTCTATTACTTCTGTAGCCAGAAAAGAAGAGATCTCGTTCAACACTACTCCAGACAGATGAAGAAGAGATGGTGTGAGGTTCTTAATTAGCTATTGAAATACCTTTCTCACTCAGAGACTTTAAGGGCAGAAGGGACCATCATGATCATCCAATACGACCTCCTGCACATTACAGGCCACAGAACCTCATCCACTCACTCCTGAGACCCATAACCTCTGGCTGAGTTACTAAAGTCCTTGATTTAAAGACATCAAGCTCAAAGAATCCACTATTTACTCTAGTTCAAACCAGCAAGTAATCCGTGCCCTATGCTGCACAGGAAGGCAAAAACCCTGAGGGTCTCTGCCTGTGTGACCAGGGAGAAAATTTCCTCCTGACTCCAAATATGGCGATCAGCCAGACCCGGAGCATGTGGGTAAAGGCCCATCAGCCAGACACCTAGGGAAAAAATTCTGTGTAGTAATTCAGAGGTCTCTCCCTCTAGTGTCCTATCTCCAGACACTGGAGATATTGACTAAGAGCCAGTTATGGATGGATCACCTGCCATTGTAGGCAATCTCATTATACCATCCCCTCATAAACTTATCAAGTTCAGTCTTAAAACAAGTTAGGTGTGCATGGCCAAAAGACCACTTTTCCTAGAAATGGGATATTCTGCTTCCTAGATTCAAATTGGGTTGGAGACACAGTCTTTCATAGTGAGCTGCTAGAGATATTGCTGCCATCCCTGGCTTTACTGCCTGATCAACAGTTGCAGGGTTTTCCTCTGATGTACTGTTGCTTTCCTTTCATACTTCTGTGATAAGGATGGATGAAAGGAGAATTTTTGCCTGTTGTTGGGCTTGTAGTCCCTTTTTGATAAACTGTGTGGAGACACTTCAGTTTGCATGCCCTGTGTGCCACTGTCTTAGCCAATTCTTCTTCAAATAGAAGCCTGTGAATTTGGGTGCCTTAACCACTGGACTACAGAGTCATTCTCTCTCTCACACTCTGTCCCAATGACTATTTATCTATAGTGGAACAGTCACTGGGCCAGATAGAGAAAGACACTGTAGTCCAGCAGTTAGGGCCAGCCTCTCTGCTCCAGTCACTCTCACTATTTATCCACCGTGGAGCATCTTCAACAGAAGAGATGGAGAAAGTCCCACCTCTAACTCCTGAGCTACAGGATATTCTGAGTACTCTCTTGAAATGTGGGAGACCCCTATTCAAATCCTTTTTTCCACTCTTGCAGAAAGGGGGAATTGAAACTGGGTCTCCCACATCCCAAGCAAGTACTCTAACCATTGAGCTAGAAGTTATAAGGTAAGAATCACTGCCACCATTATCACCACCACCTCCTCCGCAGGTCGGATTATGAATGGAATGATCCAGTATGTATGCTCAGAGGCCGCTGACCCAATCAGGTGCTGCATATGATTTAGTCAGATGAGCCTATCTTTCCCCAATTTGTGAATTGTTCTGGGGCTTAGGCAGGGAGATAGGTGTCTGGATGCCTAGAAGAAGGCAGCAGTGTGCATGTCCTGAAGCAGAAACGTAAGTGTCTATGGAACTTTTACCCTGAAAACATGTGCGCTGAATGAGTTTAGGTGCCAACCGGGTTCAGCAAGAGTTTTGTTGATCACGGTGGAGCCAAAACTGGGACTTAGGTGCCTAAACTTGAGAGGAAGTACCTTTGTAGACCTGGGCCAATGTGTTTAAAGACAGAAAGAGGTCCAGCACCATGAGCCTGGATGTCTTAGATGTGCCCATGGTCATAAGGAGGTTAATGTGTTAGAGCCAGAAGGGCTGTGTCTGTGTTGTACTCTGGTCTGATTTGAACCCTAGTTGTGGTGTTTCGAGGATGTTGGTTAATGTTACATGGTGTTGAGGCTTGGTGGTTACTACTTTCTCATTTATTTTTAATCCAGAAATGGGAGGTTTAAAACGGGATGGTCGTTGGAAAGGTCATCAGGACTGAGCGTTGGCTTCCTGAACACCATGCGGACTCTTGAGATTTTCAAGGAGTAAGGCAAGTTAAACTGCAAGATGACAATATTCCCATATGATGCAAAAAATAGATGCAGTGAATAAAGCAGCAAAAGACCTTGAACAATAGTATATCAATCTACAGAACTCTTTTGTGGCAAATGCTACTAAGAAGGTTTACTGAACAACCAAGACTCTTTCAAAAGGTTTCCCTGACAGGAAAAATAGCATTTCACCCCACATTTGGGATAAGTATTGCCGAAAACCGTGTAATACGAATGAAACAAATTCTAAACTAGAAATGAAAGTGGCTAGGGAGATCTATGCGACATGCTTGACTTATCCTGATGAACCTTGTCCTATGCGCAAAGAAATTGTGGATGTGGTGCAGACACTGAAAAGTAATAAAGCCTGTGAAGTGGATAACATACAAGCAGAACTAATTAAAAGAGGTGGAGAGGCACTCATTTGGATATACCATAGCTTGTTAATATGATTTGGGAATATGGAAAATGGCTCAAGACTTGGACACAATTCCTGATGGTTCCTGTGTATAAAAAGAGGGACTTGGCTGTTTGTGGATGTTACTGCACAATCTCATTATTGACTCACCCTAACAAAATACTGCTGTGCATTATCCTGAAAAGAAATCTTCCCATGATAGAGAGCTTTCTGGATGAAGAACAAGCCAAGTTCAAGCCCAAAAGAGAGAGAGCGGAGCAAACATTCAATTTGCACGTACTGTGCAAGAGAGTGCTGGAGAACATAGGAAGATGGTTTATGTCTTCGTGTATTTTGCTAAGGTGTTTAACTGCATGTGGTACAAACCTCTTTGGGCAATCCTGCAGCTGATCACAGCTGGTGAAAATGTAATAAGGCTGATACAAAATTACTATGGAAATATGACAGTTTCATTTTTTGTGGGGCATGAGCAAAATAGTTGATTTGACTTGAGGAGACAGGGTTGCATGCTATCACTGACTCTTCTTCCAGTTATCTTAAAGAAATTTTAAGAAGAGCCACTGATGAAAACCTATAGGAAGGCAAACCTGTTGATGGATGAAAAATTAATCATCTGTGCTTCACCAATGACACTGACCTGACTGCATTGTTTTAAGAAGAGGTGCAAAAATGGTCAGAAAGACTATCAATGGAAGCAGAAAAGTTTGGACTAAAGGTAGCACATGAAAAGAAAAGGACAGTAGCCACATCTAAGTCTGTTGAAAAGGCGAAGTTATTCCTACCCAAATCTGAGGCATTATTGGACTGTGTTGAGCACTTCAACTACCTGGATACTATGACTATAGGGGACACCAAACATCACTTAGAGAACTGATGTAGAATTGGACTCATGACTCCTGCTCTAATGACCCTCACCACATTTGGAGAAGCAAAGGTAAAGTGTAAAATGAAATTGCCGCAGTCTCTCATCTTCAGCATCTTGCTACATACATGTGAAACATGGACGCTAAAAACCAGGACATTACGGTATGTCTACATTGGATCTGGGAATGAGCCTCCTAGCCTGAGTCCACAGACTTGTCTCAGAGGGACTTACACTAGCATGCTAAAAACAGCTGTGCAAACATTATGGCTCAGTCTGGAGCTCAGGCTCTGAAGCTTAGGGTGAAGAAGGGTTGGCTTCAGAGCCTGAGCCGCAATGTCAAAGCACTGTGTACACAATTATTTTTAGTGCAGTAGCATTAGCCCCACCAACGCAAGTCTGTGAATGCAGGCTGGGAGGTTCGCTCCCAGATGCAGTGTAGACCTATCTAAAAAGAGGCTTTCTGCCTTTTAATTTAAATGTTACAGGCAACTGCTGCGCATTAGCTACACCTTGCACATGACTAATGAGGAGGTAATTACCCAAATTTACAGCTTAACTGGAGTGATGCCTAACACCATGAAGATGATCAGACAAAGAAAACTTGAGTTTGTGGGACATGTGCACTGGCTGCGTGGAAAAAAATGGCTGAACCAAATTTTGCAGTGACTGGTGCCAGGGGCAGAGAGTGCTAGTGGTGAATGTGATTCAGTGATGCGACTGATTGGATGGGATGCAGGATGGCACGCTTCTCAAGGCTGTGTGAAGACCGTGAAATGTGGAGGAAGATTCTTGGCCAATGACACCCATGTGCTCTGTTTACTGTTTTTTGTGATGGGACTCTATAGTGCTTTGCACTATGTATGTATGTATGTAAAGCAACTGTGCTTCTCTGATAGAGGTATTAACAATTTCCATTAGTAATGAACATAGACAATCAGGAGCAGCACTGATCTGTTTCACAGCTTGTGGCTCTAATATTTTTCAGACCTTCTTGAACTTTGGACAATGTGATAGGTCCAAACTCCATTGGGGTGCAAAGATGGACAGTACAATCTGGGCAGGAATAGGAATTTTCTTTCCTGGTCTCTTCCATTTCAACATCTGTCCCAAGAAACACCACCCAGACTGGATAATGGATAGAAAGTGATCTTTCAAGGAAGACACAGAACTGTTTCCCTCAGAATCTTGGAGGAATTAGAGTTATTTTGGGTGACTTTGAAAGAATGTGTTTTGCAGCACAGCTTCTGAATGACTGGTCATAATTTGGCTATTGTCATATGGACCACACTGACTTGACGCTTATACTTACGAAACCTATACAACTCGTTCCTGTGATAGAATCCTTGTGCAAAGCAAACGGCCACTTCACATTCCCAGATTGGCCTGGAAAGCTAATACTTTAAGCATCAGGAGAGGAAGAAAGAGCCTTGAATCTCCCTTCACTCAAATACTCATGAATCTGATAGCCTCCAGAATGGGTATTAAGATACCAGCCTGAATGGAATCAAGGCTGACTGCTATTGCTACGATCCAAGTCCTAGAAATCAAAAGTGAGGGCTTCCAAGGACAGAAGAGGGCAAGGAGTAATGGGAAAGCCTGGATTGCTTAGAGCCATAGACACTGAAGAGAACCAAATTGCGTAGAAGAAAGTAGGGGTTAGACTACTGTTTCCCACAGCTCCTTAGAAGAACATAAATTGCACATGAATCTGAAGAAGCTAATAGAACCACAAGAGCAGCAGATCTGTTAGCAGATCTAAGGGAGAAAGGAGTCTGGTTTTGGCATCCTTCAGATCAGAAGGCTCACTTTAACACAACACTGGAATCAGACTCCTCCAAATATGGGTCAACAGATGGGTATGCCAGGACCAAGGAGAGTGCTCAGAATATCAGTGATGTCACCTCTTTAGTGATAGAGAGAGCAGCACCAAGGATTCTGTTTAAGGATTACATTTGACGGCTCTAATCTTTAGATTTCTTCATGTTTAAGATATCCTGAATCCAAAACTATTTCCTTCAGTACAAACTGATCAGATTGAACGGAAACCATTCACTCGGTTTTTAAGCGCTCCTTCATAAAAAGGAAATTTGGCCAATAATGCCAATAGTGGCAGGCCTAAAAAGATAAATCTGTACAAATAGTGTACTACCACTCTGGAGAAAGCCCATTATAAGGCTCCAGAGTCACTGGTATCCTGATTCTTCCCTACCTTAGGGCCATTTGTGACAAGCTGGTGATGCTACGTGGCCCTAAAACCAGGATTACCACCCTATGACAGATATTGCAAACCTATGCAGTATCTTTGGGGACCATTATATTAAATTTATGAATGTCTTATGGATCATTGTGTTCTACTTCATGGAGGAGGGTTACCACAGTTTCTCCAGAAACTAAAAAACATTGGGGATGATTAAAGAGAGTCACTGAGACTAAACAACTCCAAAGAAGTTCCATCCCGCTAGGTAGTTTGCATATAATGGTTCAGGCAGGCTTTTCTAGAGGCTTGTCTACAATTGAAATACTACAGAGGCACAGATGCAGTGGTACTGCTCTCACACGTCAGTGTAGACACTACCTACACTGATAGCAAGGGTTCTCCCATCAGTGAGGGCAATCCATCTTTCATCGACCTAATGCTATCTACACTGGGGGTTAGGCTGGCCTAACTAGAACGCTCAGGAGAATGGATTTTTTATACCCCCGAGTGACGCAGCTACATCGACTTAACTTTTAGTGTACCGTATTTCCCCATGTATAAGATGCACCCTTTTTCGAAAAATTTGGGGTCTAAAAACTGGGTGCGTCTTATACAGTGGTTGTAGATTTTTTACTTGCATTTATGATGAATAAAACTTGAGTTCAATAACTTTATGTAATACATTTTTTTCAAATTTCGGGCCCCAAAATTAAGGTGCATCTTATACATGGGGAAATACGGTAGATGAGGCCAAAGAAAGGGCTTTTGGTATAAACCAGTGGTTTTCAACCTGTGGTCTATGGATCCCTAAGGGTCCGCAGACCGTGTCTAAGATTTCCAAAGAGATCCACACCTCCATTCGAAATTTTTTAGGGGTCCGCAAATGAAAAAAAGTTGAAAATCACTGGTATAAATGGATAAGCTTGCCTTCATTTTGATTCAGCAAATGGAAATGACTCTGTCCAAGGGGAGGCAAGGATTGGAAGAGATGTTGGCCTACCACATGGAAGGTGGGTGATTTCTGGACTGTTTAGGGTGGGTTTAAATCTATTTTTAGATGTTTTCTCTATAATGCTTTTACTGTAAGAATAAATGTGTTACCTTAGAAAGAATTGAGCGATAACTCGTAACTGCTGGCTATACACAGAGAGAGAGAGCAATGCACAGGGGTCGGCTTTCAGACAGTCTGGTTTGAAGGGGATGTCACAGTGGATGGCAGGGAGTGTGTGGACTTAAAATCCCTGACCAGAAGGGAGTGGGACAATGGTCCTTTTCCAGACAGGTGACGGGTCCACACTCTGCCCCAGAACAGTCAATATTCAGGTCCAAAGCCTGTTCACTTTGAAATCTGTGGAGATCTGCCCTTGACTTGATGGGGCACGCCTAGAGTGGACTGCAGATGGGGAATACAGGTGCAGTTACCCTGACACAGTGACACACTCCAATACAATGGGATATTTCAGTGTCATAGAGCTGGTATGGGCAACTCCTATGCCCCATCCTCTCTAACTTGCTGATGCCATAGGGATGTCCCTGGGAAAAAGGAGGCATTAGCCAATGTTTTACATTGCTCTAGCAATTTCCAGTTGCTGTAATGGTGCCTTGAGGCCACTTGAAGTCAGTTTAATTTAAAGTGTCTCTTAAACTACACTGGGGAACAGAAATGGTGTACAGATCCCAGGATCAGTGCAAAGGCTGCCTCCAAACAAGACAGCTTTCCCTTGGTATCCATCCACTCTTCCCCAGAACACTCACTACTCAGGTCCAAATCTTGTTCCCTTTGAAATCTGTGGAAATTTGCCCTTGACTTGAAAGGTACCAGGGTTTGGCCCTACAACAAAAGCTCCACCCCCTCGATGTATGTTTTAGGAACTCCTGTATTACTCAGCACTTGGTAAGTGCCTCTATTTATTGATTGAGTACCTGGGGTTCTGTCAGCAACAAAGCACTCTCTCACCATGAAGCAAATCACAAAATATAATATGTGCCTATTTTTAGGCTATTCACTGAAGGTTCATGGCTTTTTTAAAGAATAGCATATCGTGATTTAGGATCTTTGATTTTTAAGATAAACCTTCTACACAGCAACGTGTCATGCCCATCTGATTATTAAACTTCAGAGAAGTGCTGAAGCAGGAAATGAAGGAACAAAGGAAGAAAAAAATAGAAAAAATCTAAAGTTAATGCAAAAACACTTCTAACAAAATTATCAAACAGGACAGAAGTGGAAAATACCTTGTAGGTCAACGTAAGTCTTAAATGTTATTAAAAATTGATTTTTAAAGTAAGACATCTCTAAATATACAGTCTCATGTCATTTCATACAAGTTATTTGAAACTTATTGATCTTCTCATTCGTGTGAAAACTGGGCTCTGCCATCAGTCTACTGAAAGGATAATGGAGCACTCCAAATCCTTATAAGTTAGATGCAAACAGTGGCTCTCGTTTAAACACATGTAATAGTACTACCAGGGGATAAATTCCAACCCTAACAGTTGTACATTATATAATAAATTAGCGAGTGTGGTCTGCTTTGCTTCATATCAAGGCCAGTACTGAGCCTTGTGATCTTAATTTGCAATGAGGATCTAAGCACAAGAAAATGCACCCAAAGAACATTAAAAAGTAGCACATAAGCCTTCATAGCCTGCCATACTGTACACAAAGAAAGCCAACAATTACCAGCGATTTTATTTTACTATTGTCGGACAATACCAAAGCAGTTAAATTTGGCTCCATGCAAGCAACTGGGAGGAAATTATACTTAAAATGACTATATATGGAAAATTACATTTGAAAAAAGGCTCAGTGGAGGATGTATATGTATTTCTGTATGGACAGCTAAAACCTCTAGTAGTATATTCAAGTCTATTCTGTAAACTCTTCCTATTCATCCAACTCAAAGCAAACTGCATTCTTAGGCCATAATAGGTCACAACTAAGTACAGTACCTTGCTTCAGGAATAATTTTGCTTTGTCTGTCAACTGTCAACAAAGCACACAAAGCTCATACAGTCCAGCAATGTATTGTACGTGTTAGGGAATCGAGTAAACAGTAAGAATCCAAGACTTCATGGGAGCTATGGCTCCACTTTAGCTAGGAAACTAAAAGTATTGTCTTCCCTCCACATTCCAAGAACCTCTATTGTATGACAAAACTTTTCGTGTAAGACTATATTGCAGAAGCTAAATAAATATGACATATATATGTAATACTGAAGGCACAATGAGGATCTGATTTTCCCACATACATGGTAATAAATAGATGTGTCAGCTCAAGCATGCATAACTATTTCAGTTGCATAAAAAAGGAGAAGAGAAAAAGAACGTGATGGTAAATGCTGCATATATAAACTGTGATAGTAGAAATACCTGAATGCTGAAGGAATTTAGTTTATGAAAGTTTAAAAAATTAAATATACCCTTGTATATTTATGTGTGGTTCTCTAAGGTTAGAAGAGCTTATTGGTGTAAATGATAATGACAGAGAGAGTCTCAACAGCCTGGCCATCTTAAAACCAGAATCGTCTAAAGCATCACTAAGCAATGTTTGTTCATTTAAGTTTAATTATTTTCTCCTTGAGAATAGCATTAATGAAACTGAATATCTTTCATGGTTTCGAAGAGCAGTTTGAATAGTCTGTAAACAGGACTAAGGGCAGACAAGAGAGCTGGCTGAGCCGGGGGTTGCTAGGTGATGCAGAATGTAAACCCACAAACTTGTTAAGGTTTACACTTTGTTTTCACGCCACTCTCACACAAGCTCTACAAAGTTCTGAACATTAATTTCTTAATGCTAGAAGCTGTGTTTTTTTTTAAAAAAAGGGGGGGAAAGGAACTCTCATCCCTCTCCCCCCAAAAAGGAAATTCACTAAACGATAGACAAGTCATAGGCTTTGAGTAGGATGGTTAAGAAGAGGGTCTTTTCTGAAATTATTAGACTGGTAAAAAGTTAATACTTTGAGTCTTTTCAGAAATAATTTCTGTAAAATTAAAGCAAAGAGTTTCTGCAGCAGTAGTTATATTTGCAGTTTAAATCAGAAATTTTGTTACAAACAAAAGCATAGTAATACAAATGTCCTCAACATAGATTACAAGGCCACAAACTTTTCAGTATAGCCATTTATTTCTATCACCTCCATTCCAAAGCTTGTGATTTTTTTTTTAATTTTTTTTTTAAAGTATCTGATCAGAGATTGTCCGGTAAGAGCACTTTATTAGATCATCAGTCAGAGGGTTTTACAAGCACCAAGAGCAATGGGCTCAAATGCAGTACATCAGTTTTAATAGACCAGGGTCTAATAGTAAACTGCAGATACTGCTGAGAACTTTCCATGCACTGAACTCTTGAAAAAGCACCATCTCTCCAGCTTAAATGCAGCTGCCTCTTTCAATGCCGCAAATGGGTAAATTTGACAAAAAAGCCACCATTAAGACTACATGAAAGGCTCAAGACAACATCCTTTCAATGCTTTGTACTTCAGTAATCAGATGTACTTACTCACCCCCTCCCCCAAACCCGATCAAGAACTATTTCTGAATGGTAGGAAATAATTCCACTTTGTACATCTTTTAGTTAATCAAGACTTTCTATTCAGCAATTTGACCTTTTGTTCAAAACAGGATTATCAGTTTTTTCGCCAGTTACCAAGGGCGACTCGCATGGTGAACATAATTGCAATAATTTGCAAAACACCATGGCAACCCACATTACAACTAGGTAAATACTGGTCTTTTGTGCTACATTGTTATTTTCAGAGATGCTGAAGTCAAAGAACGAATGACAAATGAACACAAAATTTATATTTGCTTTGTCTCAAAAGAGAAGAAAATTGATAAGAAGAATTGGGGGGAAACCGACTACAGCTGTAATTTCTAACTTGATTAATTAGGATGGTAACAGTCCTTAACAGTATATTCAACAAACAGCCCTGACTTAGTCTCTCCACCCACCTCTCTTCTCCCTACACTACTACCACTAACCCCCACCCCAGACAAATTTTTTCAGCTAGGAGAACAAACAACCCCATTTGCTCTTTTCTTCAACTTAATGGAATCCTTAATTACAGAATATTGTTCTCCTACTCTTCATTACACTGAAATCTGAGAGAGAGAGAGAGAGAGAGAGAGAGAGCCAAAGCAGACAGGGTAGCTACAGTCATCTTGTCTGCTTTTTTTGGACACAACAGGCCTAATGATGAGATGGCATTTTTCTGGTATTAGCAGCTGTTCTGTAGCAAATAATTAAGTAAACTATTTAGCATTTCAGTAAGCTCCTTCTCCCACTGGCTGTGTTAGGTAAACGTGAAAGCTAAAATGAAGTTATGATTTAAATCCCAAAACATCTGATGGAAGTAACTACTTACAAAGTAAACTTATTCTTACAATTACCATATTGTGTGGATTCTACTGGAATATTTCTGTATTATAACATATTTCTATTAATATATTATGTATCACCATTATGCTATGAAAACTATTGTTGAAGTATAGATTATTTTATTACTTTTACAAGAGTCTAAATTTTAAAAAATTACAATATTTTGGTAAAATAAATTATGAATACACCGGGTAAATTGTATTTAGGAAAAATTATTTGCTTAAAAATTATAACATAATAATTATGATTATTGTTCAAAATAAATCCACTAAATATTACTGGTGCAGCAGCTGTGTGCAGAAATAGTTACTGTGACAATGAACTATCAAAATTAGTTGTGGCTTTAGTTTCCACAATACCATTTCAGTAACAAATGCAAGCATACGTCTTAGTGTGGGCCAAAAATCTGCCATTAAGAGCAAACTGTGCGACTCCCAGTGAAGTCAATGGAACCTCTGCAGGCACACGGAAGTATAGTTTAGCTATAAGTGTATATACATATTACCCTCAAAAAAACTTGGTTACAAGAACATCATGAAGGTTGCAAAGTCAAGCACTAAAATTTAGGAAATGCCAAAATTAAGGTTGCCTATGCCTATGCATTATGATACACTCTTTAATTACATGATCACATACTTTTTTTTAAATATACCCACAGAACCCCTGCCTCATTTAATGCACAGGATAACGGTTAACAACTAATGAGCAGCTAGTCAATCTTTTGTTCAGTGTGTTGCCTCATGCACTGCACACAATTCATAGCTTGTTCTAACAGCACTCATCATTATACCATTTGAGAACTGCACAAATATTAATTAAACTATCTTCACAATAGCTGTGTGAAATGAGGAAGTAGTGTATTATTACCCCCATTTTACAGACAGGTAACTGAGACACAGAGAGAGTAAGATCAAAAGCATTCACTAATTTTGGGTGCCCTATCTGAGATGCCTAAGATCTAATTTTTCAAAGTACTTAGCATTATACAGCACTTCCTATGTTCAAAGCACAGCTCTCACTGATTTTAGATTCAGCTGCGAGTGCCCAGAACTTCTACAAATCACACCATAGGGTCTCAAGTCAGACACCCAGAAAATGAAGAACACGCAATTAAGTGACCAGTGAAAGTTTGGTTTAAGTAATTTGCCTAGTTTCACATAGGAACTCTGTGTCAGAGGCAGGATAGAATCCAGATCTCCAAGGTAGCATTCAACTGTTTTAACCATGAGATTATCCTTTCCCTTCCTGCAATCCCCTGCCTCATTCACTGGACCAAGTAGTTCCAGCCCTTAGTTGAGTGGGGAAGACCTTCAGTTTTGGGTGGGTCCAGATCTGCCTGCCCGGTATTTCAGACAGTACACACCTTCCAATTTTTGCAACTCATGAAGCAGGAGTTCTACAGACAACCGTTTCCCTCACTACAGAACCCTCATTCATATCCAAAGCAGGCCCATTCTAGGCACTGAATGAGACAGCGGTTCTGTGGAAAAAATCAGATGGGATCATATAATTAAAGACTGCATCATAATGCACATTGCACAAGGGGGTCAAATTAAGGTTGCACAGACAGCTTTAATTCTGGCTTTGTCTAACTTCTGAGTGCTTGACTGTGCAACCTTATCATGGACGTTTTCTGTGTATAATTTCTTGGGTTTTTAAAAGAGCAAACTGAAAAAAGAAATTTCATTATATGGTATCATACTAGTACCACATGAGTCATAAACAGGTTTGGAACTACGAGAGCCACCACACAGACCTCTGACACTTGAGCCACTAGAGGAACTGACAGCAATAGTAGATCGTCGTTCTCTGTGTGGACCAACACAAGACAGAGACAGGACACACTTTGCCAGTAAGCGTCACAAATATTTGAAAAAACGAGAGTTCTGTAGCACTTTAAAGACTAACAAATTTAATTTCAGCAGGCATAAGTTTTTGTGGGCTTTAGCTCACTTCCCAAACCCATTCTCCAACCTGGGTAGTCCCAATATCCACTCCCCAGGTGTCTCAACCCAAGTCCAGTCTGTGCCTAGTTCTAGTGCCAGTCACCCCCAGTTCCTTGCCCCACCTGTTTCTCTTCCACACTCTCACTTCCTCTCTCACACACACACACACACACACACACACACACACACACACACACACACACACACACACACACACACACACACACACACACACACACACAAAATGTTCCCCATCAGCTCTTAGATCCAATATCCATCCCTGAGCACTCATCCAATGTCAGTGCACCCTGGCTCTGTGTCCCAATTTCAGTGCCAGTTCTCCGCATACACCCTAGCTCCTCCTCAGAAGTGTTTCCCCTCCTTTCCTGCACACAAATGGTTCTCAGTCCCAGTCTCCCTCCAACACTCCTCAGGCAATCTCAATCTCCCCTCCACCCACTGGCTCTCAATACACCCCATAGTTCCCACCCCAGCTCCGAGTCCTATCTTCCCTCCTACCCACCCTGGACTCCCAGTTTTCCTCTCTCCCCAGCTCAGTGTCCCAATCTGCTCCCCTGTCATGCCACTGCTTCCTCCCACAGACTCAGGTCTTGTGCCCTATATATTAGAATCAGGCAACCTTCTTCTTCATTATGCCTGGGTCCAGCAAGGGGGTCACTGAGAGCACAGGACAGTCTCTCTGCTCTCCCTTCAGATGTCTGGACTTGGCATTTCCCACAGCACACCAGAGCTGCAATAGCAGGCACATCCTGATCAGTCCTGGGCTGGCACATGCCCAGTGTAGACTGAATCTTCAGGGAATTTAACAGCTAAAATCTAAGTCTCTAGAGTGAGCACGTGAGAACTGCAATTTTCCAAATGCTTGTAACTTGGCCAAATTTGGATGGGTTTTCACAGGGACAGCAAAAGGCACATCCCTGACACAAAGACTACCCCAATACAAATTTCAAGTCCCTGCGCCAAACCTTGGGGTCCGAACAGCATTTCAGGAAAAAGGTCACCAGAATATTAACATGGGCAAAACATGTATTTTTCCCCTATCTTCTTTCCTGGAAATGGCTGAGCTGTTTTGGCTGAAATATTCTAAAAACATTCAGTCTGAGGCAGACACCCAGCATGAAAAATTTCAACCCCAACACTTAAACTTTGCCAAAGTTATAAGCAACTGAAAACAGGATCTATTAACCGGAAGCATCAGGCAACATTAGTCATAGCTTATGCTACCAGTCCCACCTAGAATTCTCAGGTAAAACTAGGTCCAGAGACTTATGGCTGAGAGTACTTATCAGCAACAATTTAAGAATCCAAACTCAAAATCAACCCAAAGACATTAAATGCATGGAAATACATTTATGTAACCCAAACAACCTTAATTCTGCCCTGTAGTGATTCAATGCAATAATCATGTGATTATAATTGTCATTTTATTTAAAGCTCTTCAATGTTTGTGGTTGCAGATTAAATCAAACTGCTTTTAAAATGCTTTGGATTCCCCTCTTTTTTTCCTCCCTTCAGTGTTATTAAAGGACAGAGTTAAGGTTGTTTGGGTGCCATCACTCTGCATTTCCATACATTAGTATGTTTGGATTTACCTTAAGTTTAAGTTTGACATTTCTGTGTTTATAACACTTGGGTTTGGGTTAATTAAAACATCCATGTAACACATTTTATTTTAAATTACTAATATATGCTTTCAACTTTCTGTCTGAAAATAAAAATATTAAAACAAATTAACTAAAATAAAACCAAGCTAGAAATCCAGAGGACATTACCATCTGATATTTCTTAGGCCCTTCATTTTTGCATTTTATTTTGTTTACAATTTCCAGGGAATGTTATCAGTGTTTATTCCAAAATTTAAAAATGGGTGGAAAAAGATCTGTAAGAACCAAAAATGAAGGGCAGCAGGTGACAGGGAGGATTGCCCAATACTTACAGGAGCTTGGAGGTTGTGGTGTCTGGTACTCACAGGATGTGGCTGGCGGGGCAGTGAGGGATGCCCGGTACTCCTGGGGGAGAGCAGGTGGTGGTGAGGGCTACCTTTCACTCACGATGTAGCAGTTGAGGAAACCTTCTGCTCCCTGAGGGCCTGTTGCTGCAGCGGTCAGACTACAGGAGGTTTTAGTTGCCAGGTCCTGGCTCCCTGCCCAACTTGCTTCCTCACTGTGAAGCAGCAGTCATCAACTGGAAGGTATCCTCCCCTGCACAGGTGAACTGTGTAGTCCAGTGGGAACTCTGCAAGGCAGGACTGAGCTGCCATCTCTCCTTCTGGAGTGGGGAGGTGGGTATGAGGAGGTCCGGCATTTAAAAAGACGGGGCAAAAGTTGGTAAAATCTGAATAATGGCTTTTTTAACACCCAAAATATTTTTTGGGGGGAGGGAAGGGAAGACACAGAGGAAATGAAGTGCCTTAGATATTTTTAATGATTTGGAGATATGTATTATCAACCTCAGATCTTTTATTTTTTGACCAGATTTACTGTTTCGCTTTGGCTACTTTATGCCACTCTGGAACAATACAACGCAACTATGGAATACTGGTCACTTAAGATGGGTTTAAGGTTGCTTTGCTTCAACAGAGCCTACTAACTAGATTAATTGCAATGGCTAGCTATTGAAAAGGAAGAGTTAGGATTAAGGGTAATTTTTGACATTTTTCATATCTGAAAATGTATCTATCAGCAAAGACTGGTGTATAAAACCTTCTCCTTCAGAGAAACTCACAAAGTGGCCACATCACCCACTGTTTTCAGTGAGACTGTCTTAGTTAAGGTGCCCTCTTTCAAAACTGCCAGTGTCCCCAATGGAAGGAAAGGCAAGATGCCCTTAAGGAAGATAGTGATCCCATATAACAGGAGTGGCCAAAGTTACTGACCTCCTCAAACCTTCCCCTTCTCCCCCCCTGGGCAGAATCCTCTAGCCCCACCACCCTGCCACCGGGCAGAAGCGTCGAGCTCCCCACTCCAGTGGAGAATTGGGGGGGGGAGGGGGGCGGCACAGAGGGTTTCACAAGCTGTACTTGAACTGTAAAAGAGCCGCATGTGGCTCATGAGCCAGAGTTTGGCCACCCCCGCTCTATACCGTCAGAAGGCAGAGGGGAAACATTGTGAGGAGCAGGTAAACAAAGGCCGCTGCCATGTTTTTTAACAGCAGGCTGTGACCTCTCCTTAGTATTTCATCTCCAAACATTCAAAATTCATGAATCAGGACCCAAAATGCTATTAAATTAAAAAAAACACTACATCTTGGGTACTTCTGATTTGCCTTTTGATTTGAGCCTTTAGATTATATAGAATCAACATTTTCAAGCTTCCCTCTGCAACCAAGGCGGCTAGAAACTTATCCTTTAAAAAACGAAGCCTGAAATTCTCAGATAAACATATCCATTCAAGAGATAGACCTTTAAGAAAAAAATCACAAGACTTGCAATAAAAATTGTGAGCTGGCAACACTGCATCCTATTGAAAACAATGGGAAGTGATGGGTATTTTAAGAACGGCATCTTAACTCATGGCAATTTGTGGTTGCTGTTCTGTTATGAAGAAGAAGAAATGGCAACCATTTTGAAAAAGACAAGCTCTTTGTGAAATTCTCTGAAGATTAGTCAGCCTCTGATGAAGGAGAATGTTCAATAATAAAAAAAAATAATCCTAAAAGCAATCCTTCAAACATAGCCTACGCTCAAGGTTTCAGTGAATTTTAATTATATGTGAAGTTTTAGGACTGTGTTATTCTGATGATTAGAGACCCCAAAAAAAAAAAAAAAAAAAAAATCTGATACTTTCCTAAAGGATACTTAATTTTAGCTCCTAAAATAATGGATCAACTTGTATGTCTTCATTCTGTATTCAAAACGTAAGTGTTATAAATTTGGAGAGGATATGCTGTATTTTTCATAAATTGCCATGAGGATGAATAGCTAAGTTTTTTGCACAAAAACAGGTATCTAGCCACAACTGGTACCTCCCTAATATACTTCGACTGTAAAACCTTTGTGTTATGGGCTCTCTCTTTTTATGCACTTGGCACTCACTCTGTTGTCTTTTGTGACCAAAGATGACACGGACAACGGTATTACGTCTTGTGGGTATGACTATGGCTAAAAAGACTGATGAACTAATGGCAGTCCTTTCCATATTGAATGCATATATAGCTCAATATTGAGAAAGGGATTAGTTTGCGCCTGCCCACTGAATCTGCTGCTGTTTACAACTCAGCCTCTGTGCCTCAAGATCCATACAGCAATTAACCTCGAACTAAGTAACCCCATTGTTAATTGCTGCTCACGAGGGTGATCTATCTGACGCCAATGGCTCCCAGCTGTTAATGTCAATATTTTGCACTGCTCCAAGTTGTGCTTCAGTGTGTCCTTGAAGCATATCTTCTGGCTGCCTCGGGCACAGTTACCCACTTTCAGTTCACTGTACAGCAACTGCTTTGGCATTCTGGTGTCATCCATCCTCAACATATGACCAGTCCAGTGTAACTGTGATGCGATGAGCATGGCTGCAATCCCCATGGAGTGGCTGTGTTCCAGAACCTCATTACTGGTAACTTTATCCTGACATCTGATGCACAGTATGGCACACAGATATCATAAACGGTGACTTTTAGTTTCAACTCCTGACACAGGTTGATACATCACTTCTGTCTTTTTCAGTTTGATTGTCAGTCTGTACCTTTTCACAGACTCTGCGAATCTGTCTGTAATCAATAGTATCTCTTCTTGAATATGTGCATCTGCATACAGCGGCTCATGAACAATTACCTCAAACACCCTCAAGGAAGCTTGCATCCTGTTCAGGTTGAATAATTTTCCAGAGGATTAGAATGTTGGAATTCCAGAGGATTGGAATTAATGTCTTTGGGTTGATTTTGAGTTTGGACTCTTAAATTGTTGCTGATATGTACTCTCAGCCATAAGTCTCTGGACCTAATTTTACCTGAGAATTCTAGGTGGGACTGGTAGCATTAGCTATGACTAATGTTGCCTGATGCTTCTGGTTAATAGATCTGGTTTTCAGTCGCTTATACTGATACTGGCATTCAGGTCTCTTATAGCATCGTCATTCCTGCTTAGAAAAGATTGAGCAGGATTGGACCAATTACGCAGCCCTGCTTGCTACCATTAGTGATAGGAAGCAACACAACGCTACTGTGATTGTCAGTTTGCTCATTTTCTGACTGCACAGGTGTGTCTCCTTGCAGATACAGTGGTCAGGTCAGATTCTATGGAAGCAGACAATTTTTAGGGCACCTTTTCTAGCCCATTCCCTATATGGGGTGAACAGTGTAATCCTGAAAAGGCTGTTCAGGTGCCCAAGATGTTGCCAAACACTGCAGTTACTTCCAGATATGGTACCAATGTCATGGGCTGTCTACATGCAGGTCTACAGCTACAACTGCCAGCGTCTCCATGCCTGGCACTTTGCCACTTGCCAATCACTGTAGGACTTTCCTCCATCCTCAGAGCACACGAGTATTTAGTAGTAATGGCATGTTTCGGATCATCCACAGTCTCTCACCCGTTCTCCTGAAATCCACTGGCAAGACCAATGGCAGGGGTTGATGCAGTCTATGGCTGTCAACATGGAATCATTCCATGTGCCCTCTCTAGTAATTGCTATGCATCCACTTTTGCTATGTCCACTCTCTTCCACCACATAAACCGTTGCTGTCTTCCCTACCAACCCCTAGCTGGGGGCATGAGTTAATGAATGTCAGGGTGTATTCTAAAAGCCGATGGAACTTGCTCATTACACCTTTGGGGCCCCACACTACCCTGAGATCCCTTGCAGAATTAGCTTGGATACATGAGGGCCCAGTTACCAGTTAGTACCACTCAGATGGACTGCAAGGGTCTTGCTGGGGGAAAGATTATATAGCACTAAGGAGGGCTTATACACTTGGCCTCCACTTCATGGAAATGAGGCTGGCTGCAGCCAGTGACAATAGTAGTAGAATACCCACTGGTCATACAGTGCTTCACACAGGCCTGTGCCATGGCTTTAACCAACTACAGTATGCGGTTATATATAATAAAAATATATGGCTTAAAACATAAAAATGGTCATACTGGTCAGATCAATGGTCCATCTAGCCCAGTGTCCTGACTTCTGACAGTGGCCAATACCAGGTGCTTCAAAGGGAATGAACAGAACAGGTAATCATCAAGTGATCCATCCTCTGTCATCCACTCAAAGCATCTGGCAGTCAGAGGCTTAGGGACATCCAGAGCATACAGCTGTGTCCCTGACTGTCTTGAGCCATAGCCATTGATGGACCTATCCTCCAAGAAGATATCAAATTATTTTTTGAATCCAGTTATAGTTTTGGCCTTCACAGCACCCCTGATAACGAGTTCCACAGGTTGACTGTCTTGTGTGAAGAAGTACTTCCTTTTATTTGTTTGTGTTAAACCTGCTGTTTATTAATTTCATTGGGTGACCCCTGCTTCTTGCGTTATGTGAAGGGGGTAAATAACATTTCCTTATTCACTTTCTCCACGCCCTTCATGATTTTATAGACCTCTATCATATCCACCCTTAGTTGTCTTTTTTTCAAGGTGAACAGTCCCAGTCTTTTTAATCTCTCCTTATCCTTACCCTTAAATGCATACCCTTAAATCATTTTTGTTGCCCTACTCTGTACCTTTTCCATTTCAAATATATCTGTTTTGAGATGGGGCAACCAGATCTCCACGCAGTATTAAAGGTGTGGGTATATGATGGATTTATATAGTGGCATTATGATATTTATTGTCTTATCTATCCCTTTCCTAATGGTTCCTAACATTGTTAGCTTTTTTGACTGCTGCTGCAAACTGAGCAGATGTTTTTAGACAATTCTCAATGACGACTCCAAGATCTTTCTTAAGCAGGTAAAGGTAATGTAGACCCCCATCAGTTTGTATGTATAACAGGGATTGTTTTTTCCAATGTGCATTTATCAACATTGCATTTTATCTGTTGTTGTGTTACCCAGTCATCTAGTTTTTGTAACTCTTTGCAGTCAGTTTTATCTTATCTATCTTGAGTAATTCTGTATCATCTGCAAACTTTACCACCTCACTATTGACCCCTTTTTCCAGATCATTTATGAATATGTTGTACAACACTGGTCCTAGTACAGATCTCTGAGGGACACAGTTATTTACCTCTCTCTCCAATCTGACAACTGACCATTTATTCCTACCCTTCGTTTCCTATCTCTTAACCAGTTACTGATTTATGAGAGAATATATATATATATTTATATGCATATAAAATGGCCATTCCTTCTGAAAGTGTCATCAGAAAACTTTAAAGAACCTGAAGCTGAAATAATGCTTAAAAATAGAGTTCTCTGCCACAAAACTGCACAATGGATCCTAGTCATAGCTCAAAATAATCAAAATAACTTACACTAAAGTATTTGTATCTGGTAATGTAGTGGGACATTTTTGTTTCTACCTTTCCAAAAATTTTCAATTCTTATTTTACTGTAGGACTTGCTAGGAATAAACAAATTGTCATACTAGACCTGGGCCAGGCATCTGGGTCCCTTTAGTCCAATATCTTGTCTCGGACAGTCATAGGCAACAGCTGTTTCAGAAGACAAGCCAAGAAAACCTGCACTAAGGAGAGGTGAGAAGCTGTCCCTGATAAAAGCCTTATCCTTATCCTAAACTCTGTTAGAGCTTGCCTACACGGAGACCTAGTGCATGGCAAGCCAGGGGGTGACTCTGCAGGGCACTAGCTTGCCATTGATCATGTGGACCAAGCCACCATGCACTAAAAGTTCCATACCGAGCACATTATGGAACTTTTAGTGCATGGCAGCAGGGTCCACATGGTCCTTTTGTGAGTGGCAAGATAGAGTGCTATAGATTCACACATTGGCTTGCCACACACAAATTTCTTAAGCCCTGAAGCATGAGGTTTTATAGCCTTCCAAAATTGTTGTTAGCATTAACTATTACAATTCTGGACATTGTACTTAGCCATATAAAGTGTTCAATTCCTTTTCTAATTTTGCTAAATTCTTGGTTTCAATTACATACTGTGGCAAGGAGAGCCACAGCCTAAGTACATGTTATATGAAAAAGTATTTCCTTTGACCAGCTCTGATTTGCTACCTTTCACTTTCCACTGAATGACCTCTTGTTCTTGTATTATGAGACAAAAAGCAGAAGTTCCTACTCTACACCTCTCTATGTAATTTATTTTTTCCATATATTTTTATTATGTTTACCATATATTTTCAAAAGTAAACAATCCCAAATTTTTAAAAATATCTTGCTACATGAGCTTTTCCATGCTCCTAGTCATTCTCATTGCCCTTTTCTGAACCCTCTTTCACTCTGCAACATCCTTTCTGAAACAGGATGATCAGTACTTCACCCAGTATTCCAGATGAGTATGCACCATTGATTTATATAATGGCAATTTTCCATATTATTCTCCTTATGCACCCTAACTTCTTGTTTCCTCTTTTAGCTGTGGTTGAATATTAAGCCAAAGTCTTAATTGAACTATCCACAATGATGCCCAACTCCATTTCTTGAGTTAATAGTTAACTCTAACCCTGTAAGCTATACTAATAGTTCACTCTTTTCCTTCCAATATAAATTAGTCTGTATTTATCAGCACTGAACTTCATCTATCATTGGGCTGCCCAAACATCTAACTTCACACCCTCTGAAGTTCATCATCATCTGGATTTTGCTAATTTAAATCACCTTGCCTCATCTACACATTTTGTTACTTCACTGCTCACTCATCTTGCCAGATCATCAATAAATATATTAAACATTGCACTAATCCTCTATGTATAGTATAGAACAACAGGTATACTCTTGGCATGGAAACAACTTACAAAAAGAGACAGACAGACAGACACACACACACACACACGGTGAAAGTCTTTTCTCCTGCTCCCTTCTGGAACTGTTTTTCCCCTTGGCACTCCTTCAGCTTCTTTTTTTCATGGGTATGGCCACTCCTTCTCCCCTCTCTGAAATGAGCGGTGTCTGGTTTATATAGACACCAGAACCCTCCCACTACCAGCAAGCTCCTAGAGGATTGGTTAATTGGAGTCAGCTGCTTGGGTATTTTGTGTTTTTCTTCCCCCCATGTGACAGTTCATACTGTCATACATGGATAGATTTATTTTATATTGCAGTAATGCCCAAAGTCCCCAGTAGAAGTCTGGGGCCACTGTGCTAGGCAATGTACATAAACAGAGGAAGAGACAGTCCGAGCTTCAAAGATTTTATGATCTAAAATGACAAAACAGATGAAGATGGGGAAAAAGGGACAACATATAAGCAAAGTGACCAGGATGATGACAAGTGCCCATGATGTTAGTTCTATATCTTTTTAAAAATAAAATATTTGGTTTACTTACATCACAAAAACTTTGTAGTTTTTTGGAGAGGAAGCAAACATGAGGAAGAAAGAGGAGTGACTAATGGGAGGGAGAAACTAAAGATAAAGAAGCGAGAAAGAGGGAAAGACAGAAAAGAGGATGACAAGCATAAGGGACACAGAGTGGGATTAGGCTGCTCAAGAATTGCTGTGGTAAGTGAAATGGAACAAAGGGAAATGAACAACTAATGATAAAACAATACGTGAGAAAAAATCCACTCCCAAAAATTCACAGTTTAAGTGATAAATATGGGAGGAGTTTAAGTGAAGCTTCTGTCTGCCTTCAAACTGCTAACTTCTCCCCATATTGGGAGAGTAAGAGATAGTTAAGGGGCTAGGTCCACTGGGTGGGTGAGGAAGTCTGTCTGGATCTGGTGTGGGATAGTAGGAGGACTAGAAAGCCTTAGCTTAATCCTTTGCTCGACTGTAGCTCATACCGGGTGGTTTAAGGTCTGAGGATTTCCATGTTCCCACCCCCCTCCTCACCAACTCCACATGCTGTGGACAAGAGAAGCGGAGGCTGCTGGGGCTGTTGAGAAGCCATGTAGAGCAGTGTAAATGTTTTATTGGCATGTGTTTTGGGATGACCATATTACTCATGTAAGGCAACCTTTTCTGGTGAGTGTAAAGAACTGGCACATGGTCAAAGCCCTTCAGAGTTTTGGAAAGTGATACATGCCAAAGGAGCTAAATAAGTGGCCAGAATGCTGGCGAGGTTGCCAAAAGAATGTGACAACTGTAGTTTGTCACGTGGCTCTGTGATTTTTTCTTTTTAACAGGGATCTGTATATATGTGCACACACTGACACTCGCGGTAAAGCAATGTGATAAGCTAAATTTGCAAAGCACTTTTGATCACTTCACCCACTTTGCGCACTAATATCTCTCCACAGAGTACATACGGTATCCCAAATCTCTTGTGAAATGAGAGTAGCTTCAAACAACTGTTTTAATTTGCTTTTAAAGAAAGCTATCAAACAGTGTTTCCTGCTTTATCCACATAATATCCATTGATTTAGACAAATATGCATTGAGATAGGAAGCAGGATATCTGTGGTTCTGGTTTCATCTAGTCTACTGTGTGTCACAACTTTTATGACTGCCCAAGGCATCATATCCCTATCTTAAGGCATAGGAAACTATCATTCACCCCATTTGATTATATAACGTAACAGAGGTTGCACAAGGTCATTTCAGGAAGAGGTGGGAATAGAACACAGATCTCTAAAATGGCAAAGCTAAGTCTCATCCATGTTGCCTTCTAGAAACAGGAATAGAACCTAAGAACCAAACTGCTGTCTCTCAGAGTTATGTAATCCAATGGCAAAGAGTTCTGTGTCTCCGCTTCAGTGGCTAGTCTGCATTCAAGATGACAGCCTACTTCCACTAGAACAGCGTTTCTCAATTGGGGTTCCGCGGAACCCTGGGGTTCCGCAGGAACACTGTTAGGGTTCCGCGAGAAAGTGATCATGCCACCGAGAGCAGCTGTTCTCCGCGCCGTTGAAAAAGGGAAGATGTCCCGGATTTTTCGGCAGAGGGTACCAAGTATGAGTGTAATTTCCCCACGGAGCCTAAAGGGTTCCTTGGGGAAATTTAATTGAGAAACGCTGACCTAGTTGTTTGTATATAATTTGCTTATTTCGACTTTTTTTTGGCCCCATATGTAAAAATACTGTTAAGAGTTTGGGGGATTCCGCAATTATTTATCGAGTTCAAAAGGGTTCCGTGGCCAAATTTAATTGAGAAACACTGCTCTAGAAGTTGCTTTTTTAGCTCACGTGGAAAATATTTGTGCTGTGGATCTCAAGATCATGGGTTCACAAACCCTGTCAATTACCTTCGCAAGAAAAAAAAATAGCATGTGATTCTGTAATTAAAAACCATCAGTTAGGGCTTTTAGGACACCGGGACCAAATTCCAGGCAACTGAATTTATTCTATTAACATGCAATAGGTTTTATTCTCATCCCCCACACAAATACACATGTAGCTGAAAATACTTCTGAATGGGGCAAAGTGTTTAAAATACCAAGTGACGTTAAATATGATTATTTTCAAAAGGGGGTTTTGTTTTTATTTTCTTATGCTCTCCAGGAGGTTTGTGTCCACACGCCCTGAGTTTTGGCTACTGCAAAATCATCCAGGAAGCCTGGCTCAGAACTTTCTTTCTCCAAACCATAACAGGGCAGGGAGCTTGAGGCTGGCTTCAATGTCTTAACTTCCCAGGCTTTGGCTGTTGTGTTGTTCTCCCTGCAGGCCTGTCTATTCTTCTAGTTGACCTTCCTTCAACTTGCTGGCTGCAAGCTAGACTTCAGCTTTCTCCCTGACCCCCTGCTGCCTGGACTCTGTGGAATAGCACAGGGGACATTACTGTAGTTCAATTAACATCCCCTTGTGGAGAATGCTAGAGAGAAAGAGGCAACTGAAGGCAGGTCCCAATGGGAAGGGAGACAACAAAGTGCCATGTGGGTGGCTCCAGCAAGACATGAAGTTCTACAGCAAACATGCTGAATTCCATGGCATTGCAGAAAAATGCCAGATTTTACAGCCATAGAATTGCAGAGTCAACAGGATCTCAATTGAGATGAATGGGGCAATTAATACCTGTTATGCTCAGACTTTCTGCAGAATCAGAAAAAAACTGCATTAGTTTATGCTTTTTTCACATTTTTTAGGTTTTCTTTGCTATGATAAGGACAAGAGATGTGGCAGAATTCATATCATACAACGTACGGCCCTAGGCTTTATCAACACCATTGACATCCTGCTCTATGATCCTTTCATCACAGAATCCAAATATTCCACAAATATTTATGAATTTATCTTCACAACACCTGTGAGGTGAAGTGGCATTAACCCTATTTTACATTTATTGCAAGACTTTGAGGGTGCGTAGTAAATAAGGCAGGAACACTCAGGAAGAGAAAGAATGATCTCATGTTAAAGCAGTGGAATGCCACCTTGAGGAACCAGATTCTACCATTGCCTCCGGCCAAGTCACCTACACCAAAATATTCACAGGTGGCCCCTGTGTTTTTCATTTTTTGGACTCATCCACGATCTGATCTGCAATTGAAGTCAACAGGATCTCTGCTCTCAATATATAAAATGTTATAAAATATCAGGTCCTAGCTTTCTCAAATTGGGCACTCAAAATAAGTTTGCACTACTGGTGATTTTAAATGGTAATCTCTGGGCCTCGGTGTCTCGTGTGTAAAACAGGGATAACACTACCACCTCACCACAACGTGTGTTATAAAGGTAGTTTTTTTTACAAATACTAATGAATTTAAGATGACAGCAGCATAAAAAAGCCTAATTCTGCATTCAGTTTAGAGTTTGGGTGGTACGCAGTAAATAATGCAAGGAACTACACATTGAATATGGATAAAATGTAGTTTGCAGTTTTGTCTCTTTCAGCAACAGAAGGTGGTCCAATAAAAGGTATTACCTCACCCAACTTGTCACAATAATAATTATTATTATTATTATTACATAACTAACCATTAAATGACGGGGTATTGTGGAAAAAAATATTATCCGATCTTGTGATCAAAGACTATATCGTAATACACATACACAAGGGGGCTGAATTAAGGAAGTCTTAATTCTTGTATTTCCTAAATTTTGAATGTTAGACTTTGTACACTAAACATTTTGAACTTTTTAAATGTAATGTCCTGAGTTAAACATACAAACCATAACTGAAAAAACAAAAAAAGTTTCATCATGGGGAATTGTACTGACCCACCCACATAAATCAACAGATCCACAGCACAGTCCTCTACCAGCTGAGCTAATAGCAGTAGAAGGCTGTTATCTTTGATGCGAACCATCCACTAGAAGTGGTGGAGATATTCTACCAGTTTTTTCCCCCCAAACCTATTTGATAGATAGCAAAGGAATGTCAAAACTCTGGAATAAAAAGTACAATTCCAGGTTCTGTAGTGCTGTATTCGCTAATGGTTACAGGCCCTTCTGTCCCTGTTCTCTTGCACTTATCCATCCCACTCCCCTCCCTCAATATCTCCCTACAGCTCCTATCATCAACCTGGCTCCTTCCCCTGTTCCACTCGCTCCCCTGTTCTCACCAGCTCCTTTCCTTCTCCCACCTGGCTCCTAGGCCTCCTATCTTCTGATGCCCTTTGCTCCTTCCCTGTCCCCCTCATGGAGGTTTCTGAGGTTCCTCTCCCCACTGCATTCGAGTCAGGTTGCTTTCTACTCCTCCTCCATGCTGCCCAGAAATCAGTAGAGGGAGCACCGAGAATACAGGAAAGACCAGTTCCCCACTTTCCATTCTGGAACCCAGCACCACAGCAACCCACAGCACCTTCAACAGCAATTATTATTGCAGCAGAAATCCTGTAGCACCAGTGATGAAGCACATTCAATGAAGCCCACTAAGTGGGCAATGATGCAAGCACAGTTCAGTGCAGACTGAAGCTGGGTGAATATGGACCAGATGGACCACCCCCAGTACAGGCAGAATCTTCAGAAAATTTAGCTGCCAAACTCTACAAGTCTCTTGCATGATCAGGTACAAACTGAGATTTTTCAGAGGTTTATAAATTGGCAAAATCAGAGTAAATTTTCACAGGGATGACAAAAAGCACATCCCTGGCACCTGGGTGATCTCTCAGCCAAATTTTGAGTTCCTGCTCTGAAATATGAAGCCACTGGCGCATCTCAATGAAGCAGGATAAAAAAAAAACAAAAAACAAAACAAAACCAAGCCACTCATATGGGCAAAATATTTCCCTCAATCTCGTTCTTGGAAATAGCTGAACCATTTCAGCAGAAACTTAAAAAAAAAAAAAAAAAAAAAAAAAAAATCACTTTGAGGCAGATACCTAGCATAGAAAATGTCAGTCTGAACAGTTAAAATTTGGCAAAATTGAAATAACTGAAAACAGTCTTGCAATGGGAAGTATCAGGCAACCTTAACTAGATATGGTGTCACGATATCTAATAATATATATAATATATGTTTATTATATTATATATTATATAATAAATACAAATAAAAATTATATTATGTATTATATATATATATATATATATATATATATATATATGTTATAAAAGCTTTATAAAGGCTGCTCTGAAGTGGGTGGAAAAAATAGTTATTAGGGACAGATTTCTTGGCCATAAACAGCAGAAAGGCCTTTAGCGTTTTGTAATACGTAATGTACAAGACACTGTCAGTGTGGCAGAAACAGCTGCAAGGACCAGCTGAGCCCCAATCAACCAGCTGTTGAGTGCTCTGTGCTTCAAACAGAAAGGCCACATATACACAGCCAAAACATTTTAATTTAACGATAGGTAAATATGGTTTTCTTCAACCTGTATGGATGAAGCCAAATCATGTAACAAGCAGGATTTGAAAAGTGTTTTCAAATGGACTGAAGCAAACTCATCCAATATCATTCCTTAATCACCTTAAGATCTACTATCTTTTTCAAAGCATAGGACAAAATGGCATTGGTTGTCAGATTAAACTTTGTTCTTGAAACACAAAGGCAGGTTATACCTATCTTAAACTAGAGCTCTTCTATTCTGTAAGAAGCCAAGATTTTATTTTGTTTATACTGTGCAAATAAAGCTTGAATAAAAGAGTACAAGAAAAATGCTTTAGCACAGGTAGAGGTAGTTATACCATGGCAATAGCATATTTTTTTGAAAACCAAGCTTTAGCCCAGGTTAGCCACAATCAGTTTCAATTACAAGAGTTTAACAACTGTTGTAAAATGAGTTGTTTTGGTTGTATAGAAAGCACTGAAGACAATTAGGGTGAGGGAAAGGAGAAAAGAAATCTGCACAAAACTTTATTTCACAGATTGCTCAGTACTAGTTTTCAGGAGAACCCACATCACACTCCCAATTATTTTCAAGATTCTATTACTGATATGAAATGGAAATTTGAGAAAAGTTAGAATAAGTGGTGGCACTTTTTTAATACAAGTGTACTTTATTCAATCCTTTTACTAACTGAGTTTCTCTATTTTCCTGTGGATGTAGCATTTTCAACTTTTTTCCATTTAAAAAAATATTTTGATTCTTTCCATTCATATCAAGTGTTCTGAAAGCTTGATTAAAAAAGCCACTACCCTCAAGATAGTTTAAAAAGGAAGGCCTTGTGGGTAAGACATTTGGTTTGGGATTCAGGGGATCCCGTGGCTCTGTAACAGATTTCTTGGGAAAAATCCCTGTCTGAATTTTCCCCATCTGTAAAATGGAAATAATATTTTCCTATATCACAGGTGTGTTCTAAAGAGAAATTAGTTAGTATTAGTGAGGTGCTCAATTACTATGGCAATAAGTGACATGTAAAAGAATATACACATATAAAACCAAAATGTTTGTACTTCATATTGCTACTATTTTTAAAATAATCTATTTAACATGTTACAAACCACATATAAAATTATAGGAGTTAGAAAAATATAATCATGAACATTTAACACCGAGTGTGACTTCACTTGAGATAGGCTTTTATGAATTAAAAACAAAGTCTACCCCATTGCAAAAGTATAAAAAATAAATTATGGGGCAGAAAACCTCTAAGAGCTATCCTTGAAGCATACACTTCTGGTGCAGAAAGTATATTAAACAAGAATCTCTAGATTAATAGAAGCTAGAAACAGAGAAAGGAAGATTTGATTTTTATAAGCACTAGAAAGGGAGGTTACTTACTTTAACTGATGGCTCTTCGAGATATGTGGTCCCTATCTGGATTCCTGACGGGGGTGCGCATGTGTGCCATGCACTAGCGCCGGAACTGTTTGGAATAGTGTCCGTCAACCCCCATGCATGCCTCACATTGCTCCTGTGGTACATCCAAGATCTTATGTCAATGCCCCCTCAGTTTCCTCTTACTAATAGGTATCAAACCCACAGCAGAGGGAACCAGGGGGTGGGACTGGAATCCAGATAGGGACCGTACGTCTTGAAGAGCCATCAATTATAGTAACTTCCTTTTCTTCTTCATGTGTTGGTCCCTATGTGGATCTCAGCCATGGTAGCGTAGCATGCAATAATCAGTATGGCGGTGCGGGCTAGGGCTCAGCAGATGCAAAAGTTTGTAAGACTGTGTGGCCTACTGGTGCATCAGTCGATGGTGAGTTGGCTATGGCATAATGTGCAGTGAAGATGTGAATAGAGGACCACATCGCATCCCTGCAAATGTCTTGCCTTGGGACATCGGCGAGGAAGGCAGACATAGCAGCCTATGCTCGTCTGGCGTGAGCATTGATGCAGGTAGAATTGGTAGCAGGACTTGGCAAAGAGAGTATCACTCTTTGATACATCAGGAATTCTATTTAGAAATGCGTTGGGAAGAGAGTGCACGGCCTTAGCAGTGCTCCACTATTGCGACGAAGAGTCTCGGCGAGGAGATAGAAGGCTAACGCATAACGGACATTGAGGGAGTGCAGTGTGCTCTCTATTGGAGGAGTGTGGCTTAGGATAAAAGACAGGGAGATGGATGACATGGTTGAGATGGAACAATGAGGCCACCTTGGGAAGAAAAACTTGGAGTGAAGTCATAGGGAGACTTTGTTCCTGTGGAATACCACGAAGGGAGGCTCTGCCATCATAAGTGCCAGTTTGCTGACTCTTCGGGCCGAGATGATCACCACTAGGAAGATTACCTTGAGGGATACATAGGTAAGTGAGCAAGCAGCCAAGGGTTCAAATAGTGATTTTGTGAGAACAGAAAAGACTAGGTCAAGGTCCCAGACCGGGGTACGTTCCCTGATGGAAGGGAATGTGTTCAGTAGGCCCCATAGGAAATGAGTAGAGGTTGGGTAGCTAAATATGGAAGTCCATCTATTGGTGGAAGGAAGGTGCTAATAGCTGCCAAGTGTACTCTTATAGAGGAATGGGCGAGGTCTGAGTGTCGAAGGTGGAGTAGGTAATCCAGGACGGTCATTACGGATATGTTCGATAAAGTGAGGTGGTTATTGGAGACCCAGCTTGTGAGCCACCTCCATTTGGCTTGGAAGCAGACTCTAGTTGCAGGGCATCAGCTATCGGTAAGGATATACCGTACTGGTGTGGAGCACACATTATCTATTTGCAAGCCCCATCCAAATACCAGGCTGTGAGGTGGAGCTGGTTGCGGGTTGGGATGTTGGATCTGGCCCTATTGCTGGATGAATAGGTTTGACAGGTGGGGAAGAGGAATTGGAGGGCAGATTAACAGATGGAGGAGGTCTGTGAACCAATACTGGCGGGACTATGAGGATGAATGTTGCTTGGTCTTGTTTCACTTTGCGGAGAACCTGAGGAATGAGCAGAATGGGTGAGAAGGCATAGCAGAGGTCCAGGGTCCATGGGAGAAGAAAGACTTCTCCTTGAGATCCCTGTCCAAGCACTCCCCTTGAACAGAAAAGGGAAAGTTTGTTGTTTACGGTTGTGGTGAATAGATTCCAGTAGGGTGCTCCACTGCTGGAAGACCTGGTGAAGAGTGGGGCCACGGAGTTCCCCTTCGTGGATGTAATGGAAGGAACAGCTCAACTTGTCTGTCATAATATTGTTCATACCTGGCAAATGTGTTGCATACAATGTGATGATGTGATGGAGGCACCAGTTCCATAGCCGGATTGCTTCTCGGCAGAGGGACAGATCTGGCTTCACCTGGTTTGTTTAAGTATACCACCATAGTCATGTTGTCTGAGAGGATTTGTACATGTTTATTCTGAATGAGGGGAAGGAGCGTTTAACAGGTGCATTGGACTGCCCTTAGTTCTAGGATGTTGATGTGCAGCCATGCCTCCTAGGGGACCAGAGCTCTCGTGTCGTATGGCCTCGTATGAGGGCCCCTAATCCTGCGAGCGAGGCATCTGTAGTCAGGGTGATGTTGGGAGTGGGCTGGTGGAAGGAATCATCTTGCATGACCTTTGTATGTGTTGCACCACCATGAAAAAGTTACCACCAGTGGAGGCAGGGAGACTCGCTTATATAGGTGATCCTTCTGCGGATTGTATACTGTTTTCAGCCATTGCTGGAGGCACCTCATATGGAGTTGAGCATGAAGGGTAACTGAGATGGATACTGCCATGTGTCCCAGAAGTGAAAGACAGAGGCAGACACATGTATGTGGACGATGTTGTAGTCGTGCAATACGGGTAGTGAGAGTGGTAAATCGGTCCCTTGGGAGAAAGACGTAAACTGCTCAGGAGTCCAAACTGGCACCAATGAAGGTGAATTCTCTGGTAGGTACTAGGATAGACTTGTCTTTGTTGATGCCTTCACTGAGGTTGGCAAGGAGATGCCATGGAGTGTTCATGGTATTGAGTAAGTGGTCATGGGATGACGCCACTAAGAGCTAGTCATCCAGGTATGGAAATATGGAGTGGCCCAAGTGGTGCATATATGCTGCCACAACAGCAAAGATCTTCATGAACACATGAGGTGCAGTAGCTATCCCAAAGGGAGAACTCGGAACTGGTAGTGGGATTGCTCCATTGTAAAGTGAAGAAATTTGCAGTGTGAACATCCACATGAAAGTAAGCATCTTTCGTATCAAGAGCCACATGCTGGAGGGAAGGAATAATTTGAGGGAGCATGACCATATGCAAACAGAATTTTCGATGAATTTGTTTAGGGCCCGAAGGTCCATAATGGGGCAAAGGTCTCCTCCCTTCCTCAGTATGAGGAAGTGGTGTGGAACTGGTTCTATAGCACCTTTGTGGAGGACTGAATGAGTTTCCTTGTGGAGTAGCGTATCTGGGTCAGGTCCAAATGGGTGTACTGCGATGGGTGGCGGGGTGCAAAGGTGTGAAATTCTTTAGATATCCCTGGCGTACGATATCCAGTACCCATTGGTCAGTGGTAATCTTGCTCCAGTTGTGGTCACACAGAGAAAGACGGCCTCCGAACACAATTGGGGAGACTAGAGATAGGGTAGGGAGGAGTTTGTGGTTCTCTGGTGTTAAGTCACAAAGTTTGTCTTGGAGGATGCTGAGGAAAGATAGAGGTAGCAGAGCTAGTAGAGGCGGTGGGGTATTGGGGGAGCTGGGAGCGTTGGCAATGGCAGGGTTGGTCTTGCTGGCATGAAGGGTAAGGTTGATAAGGCTGGTAGGTGAGAATGTACACAGTCCTAGGGACCAGAAGTGTCATTCAAGAGTCCTTCAAGGAATGAAGGCTCTTGTTCGTTTTTAATCACTAAATAGTGTCATGTTCTCAAAAGTGAGGTCCTCCAGAGTGGTTTGGACCTCACTTTTGAAAACCAGAAGTTTGAAGCCAGGAATCTCTTCAGAGTACTAGCCCAGGTGCAAGGGAGAGCGCCACTGCATCTGCAGCGTCTACCGCCGCCTGGAGGATACATCAGTTTGCCTTCCGCAATGAGAGTCTTAAACTCCGCTTGCTTATTCTCCAGGAGAGAGGCTTGAAAATCTGCGAGTTTTGATTATGACCTAAAGTCATACTTTGCTAGAATGGTCTAGTAGCTGGTTATGTGAAATTGAAGGCCAGCAGACGAATACAATTTGCAGCCAATGCGGTTCAGTTTTTTGGCAGCTCAGACAGGAGAAGTGGTCCTGGGGTGTTGTTGCTGGCCCACTGAATGACTGCTTTTACCATTAGTAAATTTGGTGGCAAGTGCATAAAAAGAAAGTCTGTGTTGGCTGGAACAAAGTACTATCTCTCAGCCAGTTTAGGCATTGGTGTACAAGAAGCTGGGGCATGCCAGATTGCCTGAGCCAGTTGTAAAATGGCATTATGAATGTGTAGAGCTACCTGAGTTGGATCTGATGGCTGAAGGATTTTGAGAAACTCATCCTGTGAGTCTTTGACATCTTCCATTGTTAAATTAAGGACTATTGCCATAAGCCTCAACAGATCTTGGCATTAGCCATAGTCATCAGGTGGTGACAATGCGGGGTGGGAAGGAGGGATGATCGCCTCATCCAGTGACGATGATGCACCAATTGGAAGGGAGAGATCCATCGATCCTGGAGGTCCCATGGTGCTGTGTGGTTCGTTGTACATGGAGAGAAATGCAGCGTACTCTGAAAGCGGTAGAGTTCCACATCCATAATAAGGGTCCCCGTGTGCCAATAGGGCCTCTAGTCCACTCTCACTGGAGGGCCAGGCAGGTAACTAAACCATTGTTCCTGTGGTGGGATTTGGATTGGCATATATGGGAATGGACTGTATTGCTGTTCCAGGAAGAAGTGCAGATCAGGCTCCGAGGACCAGTCAGACTCCAAGTTGTCCGGTAAGGGCGGTGTCATTGAAGTGCATGGAGCGGTTAGGGCAGGCGCAGCTCACTGAATGGACGGATGTCAAGGCAGTTCCAGTGGTCGCATAGCAGAAGGGTGGTATAGCAGCAGCAGCTCGTTGACTGGGGACAGGAGCTGTGTGGGCCCGGTGCCTCATACAGGTGGGAGGGTCCCTCCAGCAGCAGCAGAAGCTCAGCTATGGGAATTAGGGGGTGAGATGCAACCTGGTGTATGCGGCACTGGGTAGTATGGTGGCAGCTGCAAAAATCCTGCTGGATCCGGTGGGGTAGGTGGGTGTCGAGGTTCCAGTGGCAGTTGTAGTCTTGGACTTGCCTAGATTTTTCATTTTCTTATCTGTCTTTCCTGTTTGGAAGCAGGAGCCACTGTATCTGCATGCGACTTCTCGCCCGGCTAATCTTGGCTCAGGGAGGGAACGCGGTGTTCGGAAGCAGTCCCTCTCGGGGATCCATCTGTATGCCCATGATCGTGCTTCTTGTGTGCACAATGAGCCTTGGCTGGTACTGCCGATGCTGTTGTGGCTGGAGACATAGTCACCACCGGTGTGGTTTGGCATTCTGGCGGGTCCATCGGTGCCACCTCATGGTGCACATGCGGATGCATCACCCCCTCCATGAGGTGATTCTTAAGTCTAAGTTCTCTCGCCCCACAGGTTCTTGGAGAAAATGAGCGGTAGACAGAGCACCACGCTACAATGCGGTTCTCACCAAGGCAGTAGAGACAGTGTTGGTGCTCGTCACTCACCATGAACGGTCATGGGCATGTGGTGCAGTTCTTGAACCAGACTTGTTTGGGATAATCCCCCCGAACAGGGTGGATTGTCCCAGGGAGGGGAGAACTTTAAACTATCGGTTTTCTAACACATGAACTTCAACTACAACTATAAACATACTAAACTATATTAATTCTAATCATTTTTTTTTACATAGGTTTTCTGAAGGATATGGAGAACATTCCTACTCTAGCCATTCAGTGGTTAGAGGAAACTGAGGGGCCGTTGACCCAGCCACATAAGATCTTGGACTTGTCATGTGAGCAATGCAAGGCATGCACCCCAGTTGACGGACACTACTTCAAACAGTTCCAGCTCTGGCGCATGGCGCTCATTCATGCACCCATGTCTGGAATCCACATAGAGACCAGCACTCAAAAAAGAATTTGTAGTTTAACTCATTATGACATATTATAAATATGTCAATATAAAAGGGATGAACAATTTATTCATAGGCATGCAGTCATTTTAATTACAGTAATGTAAACCAAAAGAGAAAAAAAGGAAGGTTTATGTATACCAAGTACATAAAAGCAAAGGAAGACAGAAAAGAACCCTGTATCCATTGCCTAAAAATACTTTATCCAGACACATGATCAGCTCTAGATCGATCCTGCTAGCCCAAGCCTGTGTCTGTATCTGTGTTCCAATGAACTCAATGGGACTCCACACAAGTGCTCCAGTGCATGCTACTGGATCCTATTGCAGGATTTGGTCCTTAACTTGGTATCCAGATGAATTACTTTAAATCTTCCAGCTACTGACAATGAATCTTTTAACCACAACTCCTAAAATGAGGGGACTCATTTAACTATGGAATGAATATGTCACCTATTGTAAAAACAACAAAATATCAAAAAACAGAACTTCAATTCTGTAAACCCTTTTCTGTAGTATGCCTCCTGTGAAAAATACTGATGCATTTAGCCTAAATATTTTACTGCAATCTTCAATTAAACTTTAGCTTCATAATTCATACTAGCACCTCTCCTAAGCAAAGTTTTTAACCATTCTTTTATTAAGAACTACAAAGCATTTTTTTATTTCTCTTTTCTGTTTACACAGAGAAAACATTTGAGATATAAATGTATTAAAAGACACAATCTTAATATGCAGTTTGGTAAAGTTTGAGTTAGTCTTTGAACAACACATTTATCTATCCAGTAAAGCTTGTGTTAATGCGATGTAAGAGTTTGGCAAATTCAACTCTAATGGAGCATAAAAGTGCTTTTGCTTGAAAGTGAGATCACATTTTTAAAAATTCAAAGCATGATCACTTTTTCTTTTTTTACAGGAACAATCTGATACAAGCAGCAAAGCTTAAATAAACTAGAAACATTTCAAATGATCCATAAAGGATTAATAAGCACTGCAGGAAGTCCTATAGGCTCAGCGTATACATTTTCCATCTTTTTCTCCCATGATGGGCATGTCACGAAATACTAAACAGAACTCAAGTTTCAAAGTCACCAAATGTTCAGGTCTGCAAGCTTTGATACTAAGGTGAAGTGGGGTCACTATCTTGCACTACTAAATTTAAATAGATAACAAAATATTGATTTTAACAGCATAATAATTCTGCAAGTTACAGCACTTTGCAAAATTCCTTCTATTTACAAATAGACAAATGGACAAAAGCAAAACCAAGGCAAAAGGGGTAGTAGTGAGCAACAGGCCACTAATATAACAAGAACAAAATGACAGCTATTATTTTGGCAGAAATAATCTATGCTGAAACACAAAACAAACATGCACACAATTTCTTCCAATACAATTTTCTTGTCTTCCCACTGACTTCTATGATTACCACAGAAAGCAGGGTTCTGAAGACATTTCTCAATTGAATCTTCAATCAATAACGGTAAAAATTTAAGATGGGCGATATGGGAAAATGCATTATAGCATTAGTAACTGTTTGCAAAATAGATTGAACTTATCAATATGCATAAAAGTTGCAGGGAATAAAAATATAAGAGTAATATAACATATTACTTGTATTTTTACTTAATCCAAATGGCTAGAAAAAGAAAATCTCAGCAGTGACTATCTCTAAGCCAGGTCAAACCATGCAGTCAAATTTTCATTTGTTTTGAGGTGGTAACTACTAAATAAACATTGTTTGTAGCTCTAGTCTTGTTAGTTTTTTTTTTTAATGGCAAGTTTGAATTACCAAGTGAAATAAAGTATATCTTAATATTTATGATAAGAATGCTAATAAATCATTAAAACTTTATGCAGTAATTAGTTTGGTTACTTCTGTACATTATTTAAGTGGTCTACCTATTAATCTTAGTTTCTTTCTTTTAGAAACATATATAAAGAGAGACAGAAGTCTGGAAGGAAAACGTCTGTGATCCCAAATGGAGGTCAGCCTGACCTAAATACTCCCTTTGGTGGTAAGAGTCCAAACTTATTTTAACACTGAAGTAAGAGAAAACCCAAACAACTCAACACAATTGTTCATTTCAAAATTGAGAGTTCCCCACTGTGGGGAAATGGAAAAGTTTAGCTTCTGCTAGGACTGCCAGATTATATATACTTTTTAAGTTCTCTCTCTCTCTTTTAAAAAAAGATCGATATTATAAATTGTTTACCTAGTTACATACAGTTTGGTGGGCGGGGAGGGGCGGGGGGGGGGGAGACGGAAGGTTCTGGGTACAGTAGAGGACGGGGGAAAAAACAGAAATTTAATATAGAAAAATGCAAAGTTAGAGAAATAGAAAAACATTAAAACAGGAATGCCTGGATGACAGCAATACAGAAAAAAGGATGATAAATATGAGCTCACAGTGAGAGATGGAAGCAGAAAGGCAAAAATTATGCTAAAATAATACCCTAATCAAAAAGGAGAAGTGAATGAGAGGGAAGGAGTAGAAAAAATTGCATAAAGGACTAAAGGTAATCATTTCTCTCCTCATAGCATCTATGAGGCCTTAACTTACCGTGTACAACTCTGGACACATCACTACAAAAATGAACAGTGATAAAAGAGAGAAGGTAAAAAATAGCAAAAGGTAACAGGATAGAAAGATATGAAGTCTGAAGACAAACAATTCTCATCATTTAAGCAAATTAGGTCCAGTGGGTCCCACAGGGCTCTACAAATACCTGAATAAAATCATAACTGATAAGACTGATTTGAGGTTGACCACCTGGCATGTTACTTAAAATAAAGAATCTAACCAAAGAAGGGCAAGTTTAGACTAGCTAGATGGGGGGTGGGTGGGGGAAACTTTTTAATAGTAAGATTAAACTAAACAAAGAACAGTTTGTCATAAGGTTATTTAAATACCATCATTGGTAATGTTAAATGCACTCTGGGGAATACTTTACTGTAGTGGACACTGTGTTCCAGATACAATGGGTAATTCTGGATGCACTACCTCCAGCTTAGCTCTGTCTTAACAGCAAAAGCAGTTTAGTAACTGTTAAAACCTTGTAGACCCAACTGGTAAACTATGTCATTATACACATTGATATTACATTATCTTGAAAACAGTGCTCAGCTCTGGATGCCCCATCTTCAACAAGAAATAACAGAAATAGAAGAGGTATGAAAGACAGGCAATGAAAATGATTACAAGCACAAAAAAGCTTCCATGAGAGAACACACTAAAAAGACTAGGACTAGGTCAGTTTAGGTTAGAAAGAAACAAGTGAGCACATGATGAATATAAGACCATGATTGGTACAGAGAAGGCAAATTAGGCACCTTATTTTCCATTTTTCACAACTTCAAAAAAAAATTTCAATGAAATGGAAAGGCAACAAAAATGTAAAATTATTAAAGAAAATACTTTAAATAATAAATAAAATAACCTGTGGAACTCCTTGCCATAGGATATCACTGAAAACAATACAATTCACAAAAGTTTTACACATTCATACGAGTGAGATCATTCACAGTTAAATTAGGTTAGGAAGATACTTCCTCTATGCCAGCTTATTCCAAAGTTTCCCGTTATGGATTTTCTTGAACTTTCTTTGAAGCATTTGGTATCAGACAGTGTCAGAGACAGAATACTAGACTAGAGAGGCCACTACTCCATTACCAATAAAAAAATTCCTACGCTCACAATTACTCAGTTTTATTTTATTTACTGCATTTATCAGAACAAACTGATTAATAACCAAAAGTTTTAAAACACACAAATATTTTCCCGATATCTTATCCAAACAAGATTACCTGGACTCACAACAGATTATACTTTCATTTCATAAAGTAAATGGGGCCTTTTATGATTCTAGTATTGTTCATTCTGGAAAAGGGGAATTAATTATGCAGTCTGTAATGGAACAACTTAAGTCACACAAGGTTCAGGGGAAACAGTTATTCAGCAGTTCAAAGAAGCTAAAATAAATCATTTGTTACTACAGCTTTTGAACCAAAATTAGAGTATTTTATAAAATAGCAAGGGAGTCAAATTTCTCATAAATAGTAAGCATATAAAAAGGGCAGCTTCAATTTTTCTTTGCTACTGTCCAGTTTGTATTTTCGATGTCCCTAGCTATCTTGGAAGGAAAAAAAAAAGCAAAAAAAAAAAAAAAAGCACTTTTTGTTAGCAGAGGGGACGCTGCTAGTTCATTACTTTGTGTTAGAATTACATACTACATTAATTTATTCAAGAAAACGTCACTTCAGAATTCTAATTCAAAATACTCAAATGTACTTTTCATTTTCAACCTGGTCCTGAAAATCTACCTTTCATCTTCCTACTACTCTGAAAGTAGTAGTAAGCAGTTATAAAGATGAGGTAGGAATGGCTTTTTGCTCTCACTATTAACTGATCAATTTAGCTGTTTCATATGACTGAAAAGGCAAAACTGTTAGGTGTTCAGAAGAGAGATGAGAATGTTTTCCCAAAGGCATTATTAACAATTATTAATCATTACACTGGTGCCTTGTTTACCTGACCTTGTGTAAATTCAGCAGCCTTGTAATTAGACCCATATTTTGCACATTTGTGTATTTCCATGCATACATTTGACTCATTCATTCATCCATTAAAATTTCCTTGACAGAGGTAGATGGATAATCAGAGTACAATTTGTATTTACTGGATTATAGAAAATTGCCCAAACTGTTAAGTTCAAGGAAAGCACATTCTTGTCGTTCTCTTGTGACTGATGTAAAAGCAATTACATGTCAGAGGATGGACCCAAGGCTCTCTGAAGAAGTAGCAGAGCTTTTACAGTCTGGTGTCTTCAGCAATATTTTTTTCCTGAAAATGGTGACTGAGTTTTAAAAAGACTAAAGAAAAAAAAAATGCTACCTAGTACATCTTGTCTACGCAACACATTACACTTCAATTCAGTCAGTGGTAAAAAGTAATTGCTCATAAAAGTTAACATGTCATATTTATTGCTAACTTCATTACTTACAAAGGACAGACAATTTGTTTTATCTAACTGTTTCTCCTATCCAAGATCTCAGGTCTCTTGAAGTGATGATAGATAGGGTTCTCTCACTTTGTACTGTTGAAGACAGCTAAAGCTGACAAAACTGGAACAGAGTGGAAAGGCCTTCCTATTACTTCCTGACAAGAAAAAGTTCTTCCAAAGCTGCAAATAGCGAAGATAATAATATTGATATTTCAATATTAGGATAAAGTTAATATTACAAGATATTAAATGTCTGACAATTAACTACAGGGCAGGACTATAACGGATACAAATTTGCTTTCAGAAATTATGAAACAGCTAGTCTTGAACTATGGCTATAAGGAGGGCTGGATCAGATATCAATTTCTCTCCTTAAGGAGGTAAGTATAGGAAACTAATCTAGATTTGCCAATCATCAAATATGTGGAAAAAACAGAAGTAATAATTTATTTTCTCCCTTCTTACCTTTATCTAGGAATATAAACAAAATCAAGTGAGTTTTGAAAAGTTAAGGGTACCAAGCATGGAATATATTCTTGCCTTAAGGCCACATCAGATCAGGGCTCTGGCACAGCTTGTAAGTGTCTGATGAACACATGACAAGCTAGTTCATACAGATAGCTGATTCATAGATTTCTTCCACAGAAGCTGATGATGCTTTTTGTCCCACGATGTCAAGGCAAATCTATTATATGAGCTTGTATTGTTTTTGGAGATGTACTGGCCTCTATAATGCCGTGGAACTTTTGTATTTCTTTCCTCTGAAACTTAGATGACATGCCACAAAAAAGGAATTAGTTTTCTTCTTGGGGTTCCATATATTTCAGAGAACAAAGATGTTTATTAACACCAAACACCAGATCCTTAGCAGTGTGTAAATAAGTGTTGCTCTGTTGAAAATGAAGTAAAGACAAGTAAGACAGAAGGAAGTGTTATGTTTTTCCCTATATTAGTATTACTCTATTTTAGGACTACCACCACTTGGATCACGTTCCCAACAAAGAAAGTTTCTGCAGAGGAATTCAGGTGAAAACTGTAGTGCTTTATAAAGTGTTAATTACAGCACTACTAACTTCCTCTCTGGTAGCTGATGCCCCTTCGGTCCAGGAGTCTGCCATTGATATGATAAGAGGGTGCCAATTCCTTCTGGAAATGTTCTCTCTGACTAAATAGTCTTCAATGATATAAGCATTTTTCAGTCATAAGCATTTAGGTGAAAGGAAACAAAGCTGTTTTTCTGAACTACTTGACTAACGCAGATTTTCACCTCTCTCTTCACCTCTAGCACGTGCGATGCTTTTCCTTTCAGGTGTTAAGATTTTGGACAAAATGAAAAAAAGAATACTTTCTGTGATGTTTGCATGGAAGAGTAAATCATGGTTATAAAAGACTCTGGAACATGAAGAATTATCTCATCCTCATGGAAGGTGCAATATGATTCACAGCCTCCAAGAGATGACATTTCAAAGACTATCCTTGCTAATTTGATTACAAATAGAAAGCTCACCTGTATGCAGAAAATTATATGCCACCAGTCAAATGAATGGGTCATGAGACCCCATAATACAGTGGGCAGATGATTGTGTTACCACATGTTTGAAGCAGAGAGAGGATATACAACACCACTTGCTGCAATGTCTCTACAAGAAATGTTCTCATAATCATTTAATGTACGAACAGGTAAAAATGATTCTTTAACTAGGCTTCTGTCAGTAGCCTGGAAGCATCCTGCGGGGCTCAAAAGGTTTCATTGACAGTGATTCCTGTATCTCGGAATAGTTGGAATAGTCCAATAAACCTAATTCTGTTACAACTGGCAGAAATTATCTCCTGGAGAAATTTCAGTATTAGTGGGAACAGATCCATCCTGAATTTCATCTCTCTCTCAGCCTGTTCAGTTTCTTGATGGATGCTCTAAAGCCCTCCCCTTCTCTGTTTCTTTCTTTCTATGAAGAAAATGGAGGAAAGCTCTGAAGACTTTTCATATTGAAAGACAGGTTTCTAATGACTGCTGACTCTAAGTGGTGCTTGATCCCTTCCAGATGGTTTGAAGTTTCTCATCAGGTTTCACAACTGGAGCTCCAGAGAAATCATGACATGCTCCTTTCTGTACCAATTTGTCTGAAGTCAACTGGAATCAGGTGTCTGAGAATGGGATATTCTGCCTTCCGGTCTATTTCTGTAGAATTCTCTTGCAGTCATATAGATGAACTGGAAAAAAAGGTATTAACCTTCCGTAACTGTTGTTCTTTGAGATGTTTTGCTCATGTCCATTCCAACTAGGTGGGCAAGCATGCCGCGTGCACAATCCGCTGGAAGGATTTCCCCCAGAGTACCCGCAGGGTCGGCTGTGGAGCCCCCTGGAGTCGCGGCTCCATGGCACTCTATATAGGACTCCGCCAACCCTCCCCTCCTCAGTTCCTTCTTGCCGGCTAATTCTGACAGCGGGATAGGTGGGCGGGTCTTGGAATGGACACAAGCAACACATCTCGAAGAACAACAGTTAAGGAAGATTAGTAACCATTTTTTCTTCTTCGAGTGCTTGCTCATGTCAATTCCAAGGAGGTGACTCCCAAGCCATACCACAGGAGGAGGAGTCAGAAATCAGACTCCCACAGACTACAGAACTGCTCTTCCGAAAGCGACATTATTCCTGCCCTGCTAAGCGATAGCGTAGTGTGTTGTGAAGGTATGACTCAGGGACAACGTCGCTGCCTTGCAAATGTCCTGAATCAGCACCTGCGCCACGAATGCTGCAGAGATGCTTGAGCTCTTGTGGAACGGGCTGTTATTGTCAGTGCGGGCACTTTCGCCACTCCCTGATACAGGAAGTGATCCAAGATGAGATGCATTGAGACGAAACTGGTCTTCTCTTCATTCTGTCAGCTACTGCTACAAATAGCTGCGTTGTCTTCCTGTATGGTTTGGTCCTCTCAATGTAGAAGGCTAAAGCTCTTCTGATATCTAGAGAGTGCAGCCTATGCTCCCTACTATTAGCATGTGGCTTCGGGAAGAAAACCAGGAGGAAAATGTCCTGATTCTCATGGAAATGAGAGACCACCTTTGTCAGAAAGGCTGGATGAAGGCAAAGCTGGACCTTATCCTTGAAGAAAACCATGTAGAGAGGCTCCAAAGTCAGCACTCCGAGCTCGGATAACATTTGGCCGATGTTATGGCTACCAGAAAGGCCATAAGACAAGTAGAGAAGCGAACTAGAAGCAAGGGGCTCAAACGGAGGGCCCGTTAACCTTGAGAGGACAAGATTGAGGTCCCATGGGGCCACCGGAGATCGTGTTGGCAGATACAGTCTGTCCAACCCTTTTAAGAACCACTTAACCCTGGGACTAGCGAAAACTGAGCACTCTGCCTCCCCAGGATGGAACGCCGAAATGGCTGCCAAATGGACCTTAATTGATGGACCCAATAAGCCTTGCTGCTTTAGATGAAGCAAATAGTCCAATATCAATGGAATTGATGCCCTTAGAAGTGAGATACTCTTTTCTGCTGCCCAAACCGAAAACTTTGCTAGGTAGGTAGCCCTAGTGGAAGTCTCCTGCTACCAAGGAGGACCTCCCTGACCTGCTCTGAACATGCTAGTTCCCTTGGGTTCAACCACAGAGGTTCCACGCCGTGAGGTGCAGCACCTTGAGGTTGGAATGCTGCAGTGTGCCGTGATCCTGGGTGATTAGGTCAAGGAGAAGAGGCAGAGTGATCGGCATTTCCACGGAAAGATCGAACAGTGTCGTAAACCAGTGCTGAGGCTATTCGAATTACTACAGTTCTCTCCTGCCAGATCTTCACCAGTACCTTGTGGATGACAGGGGTCGGGAGGAAGGCACAGAACAGCTGGCCCATCCACGGAAAGAGAAAGGCATCTGCAATCGATCATGGACTGTGTTTCTGAGAAGAGCAAAACTCCCTGCACTTCTTGTTGAGCCTTGTGGCGAATAGATCCATCTGGGGAATGCCTCACCATCAGAAAACACTGGCTAACACGTCCGGTCGAATCAACCACTCATGAGTGAAGAAAGACCTGCTGAGGTTGTCTGCCAATGCATTCTGGCACCCTGGTAGGTATGATGCCACAAAGTGAATCGAACAAGTGATGCAGAATTCCCACAGAGTGAGGGCTTCCTGGCAGGGGAGAGGAGTGAGCTCCACCCTGTTTGTTTATATAAACATCGCTGTTGTATTGTTTGTTAGGAACGAAAACACCCTGCCCCATAGATGGCTCTGAAAGGCTTGGCATGCCAGACGTACAGCCCTTAGATCTGTCACGTTGATATGGAGCAGCAGTTCTGACTGGATCCATAGGCACTGTGTCTTGAGATCCCCTAGATGTGCCCGTCAACCCACATCTGACATGTCCATCACCAAGCATAAAGACAGCTGGAGCAACAGGAAGGGAAGTCTGGCACACACCCATTGAGGCTCGCATCACCAGTCCAGGGATACTAAGACCTCGGGGGGAGGGGTGTCATGGGCTGGGTGATACACTATCTTGTATATGGCATCGTGGGCTAAGCGATACACCGTGGCTAACCAGGCCTGCAGTGGCCTCAGTCGTAGCTTCGCGTGCTGAACCATGTAAGTGCATGCCGCCATATGCCCAGCAGTTTTAAGCAGCTCCAAGCTGTGATGAGGGGATACCATTTCAAGTCCAGTATCATACCTCGCAGGGCCAGGAACCAAGCTTGGGGAAGGGATGCTCTGGCCTGTCCCAAATCCAGCACTGCTCCAATGAATTCTATTCTCTGCTTGGGGACCACTGATTTGCTCATTGATCATAAGACCCAGCCAGTCAAAGGTGGCCCTTATCGTGAGGTGCGCCTCCACCTGTGTCCTGGTGAGTCCCTTGACCAGCCAATCGTCGAGGTGGGGAAACACCTGAATCCTCTGCCACCTCAAGAAGGCTGCGACCACTGATAGGCATTTGGTGAACATCCGAGGTGCTGCTGATAAACCAAAGGGCAGGACTGTGAACTGTAGATGCATCTGATAGACTACAAAGTGGAGAAATCTTCTGTGTCTTGGCACAATAGCTACATGAAAGTATGAGTCTTTCACTTCGAGGGCAGCATACCAGTCTCCCGGATCCAGAGAGGGAATGATGGAGGCCAGGGAGACCATGCAGAACCTCACCTTCACAAATCTTTTGACGAAGCCCCTCTCTGGCCTTCAGGATTAGAAAGTAACAGAAATAAAACCCCTTCTCCCTCTGATCATGAGTGACTTCTTCCATTGCCCCTAACCTTAGAAGTGACCGCACTTCATGAAGAAGCATATGCTCATGAGAAGGGTCCCAGAAGAGGGACAAGGATGGGGATGGGGGGGAAGAGGCAGGGAAGAAAGCTGGAGTGAGTATCCCAATTTTACCGTGTGCAAGACCCACTGATCCAATGTGATCTGGGACCATGCATGGTAAAAATGGGATAAACTGTTTAGAAACAAATTGCGGGTTGGATCCGAGCCTGGAACTGGTATGCCGTCCTTGGGCGTACCCTCAAAACTTTGAGCCCAAGGACTGCTGCAACTGGCCCTGATTCTGGCTAGAGGAATGAGGGGTATTCCTCCTGTTATTTCTACCCCTTCTATGGATGTAGTCCTGTCTCGGCGGTAGAAGCGGGGCATGGGCTGCAGCTTAAATGGTCTCCTTTAACCTGCTGGTGTATGCAACCCCAAGGATTTCAGAATGGCTCTCAAGTACTCCAGGCTCTGTAGCTTAGAATCTGTCTGGGACAAGAACAAGGCTGACCCCTCAAATAGAAGGTCCTGAATAGTCGTTTGGACCTCCCTTGGGAGGCCCGAGGCTTGCAGTCAAGAGCTTGTCCTCACGGCCACCCCTGACGACATAGTACAGGCCGCCATGTCCACTGCGTCTAAAGCACACTGGAGCAGAGTCTTTGAGACAGCCTTGCCCTCTTTGACGATGGCCACGAACTCTGACTTGGAGTCCGACTGTACCGAGTCCATAAGCTTGTCCATTGATGCTGAGGAGTTGTAGGCATATCTACTTAGGATCTCTTGTTGAATTGTGGACCAAAGTTGGAGGTCCTCGGTGGAGTACACCTTCCCCCGGAAGAACTCCAACTTCTTAAGCGTCCTTGCTGTTCTCCTTGCCTCTCTCTTTCGTTTGCGGCAGCAACCACCAATGACCCTGGTGTGGGTGGATATAAAAATGCCCATGCCTTTTAGATGGCAGAAAGTATTTCCTCTCCACCTTCTTTGCAGTAGGGAGTAGAAAGGTAGGGGTCTGCCACAAAGTCTTTGTGGTCTCTCGAATAGTTTTTATTAGTGGAAGGGCAACCCTGGAAGGGCCCTCCCATAGGGTCCGTCCCTTCCACCACCTCTCCAGCTTCGAGGGCCATGTTCTAAGCTACCCTGCGCAGTAGCTTCTAATGTGCCCTGCTATTGTCCGGAATGGAAGCCGGGGTAGCTCCAACTACCATCTCCATCAGGGGACAAGGAAGAGGACTTTCTAACGGGCACTGCAGATTCCTGCCCATCGGCGCTAGCCGGATCATGTGGTGCTGTTTCACTCTCTATGGTGCTGGGTTCCCAGGGCTCGTCCAGCTCGGTGTCCAGGTCCAAGATGTCTCCAGTGTCCGGTGGGGCGCTCGCTGAATGGGAAGGTGGGGGTCTAGATTCTGATACAAAGGAATACGACCTGCCCAACTGAAACCCCTGGGTCTGGTGGTACACCTATGGGTCCAGAATGGCCACTGCGGCAGCATCTGTCATTGGGGTGGCCACTGCGTTGAAGTGTGTGTGTGAGGGGGTGGCCCCTCCACCTTCTGCCTGCTCCAGTACCGGCTTCTCCTAGATGTAACAGACTCTGCCTCGGACTCTGAGGAGAGCCTCTCGCTATGCGGGGACCACAGCAGCGCAGTGCCAGATGGTGCTGAGGGGAATGGGACCTGGCCATCTGTGTTGGTTTGCCCTTGGAAGGTACCAAGGTCGTCTTCAGTGGCGAGGCTTACACCCACTCTCACCTAAGGTGGGCTGACGGGGCTGTTTCTTTTATCAGCACCCTTGCTACCTCAAAAATCTTGGGAGTGGAGGGGAGTTGCAGATCATCCTCCAGTATCTCCCTCTTCGGAGACGCCACAGGTGCCAGACTCAACGAACCCCTTCCCAAGGCTGGAGTCAATGGTGCTGTGCCTTGTGGGTCGGGCTTACGTGCCTCGGCATGGGTCGCACTTTGCTCACATTCCTTACAGACGATCTTGCTGTCAGTGAGCACTCCCTATCCAACCTCTTCTTCTTGTGCGCCATCAGGGAATGGAATCAGTGCTGCTGTGCCCCACATGCCGGGGCCTTCGGTGCCAGGGAAGTATAGCAGTGCCGCAGAGTCCTTTCTGTGTGGCCCCTCTCTCACCGACCCCAGAGCACTTTGCATCGAGGCAGATGTGCTGGGTCCTTGCTCCACCAAAGCGTCTGTAGGATGAAGAGCCTCTTTCATCATTAAGAATTTCAGTCTTTGGTGCCTTTCCTTCTGGGTCCTTGGATGGAAGCTCTGACAAATTTTACAACACTCCCCCTGGTGTGACTCTCCCAGGCACTTAAGGCAGGAGGAGTGCGGGTCATCTCTGGGCATAAGCTTCTTGCAGGGCCCGCACAGCTTGAAATCAGGCCTGCCCCAACCCCGGGTCTGGGAGGGAAGAATGGGAACTAGCCACTAATTGGGAGTACTATCCTAATTTACACTAACAACAACTAAATCTTAACAACTTTAACTATTTACAGGTACTTAACGGAGAACAATCAAGGGGAAATTGCCTGCAAAGCAAAAGAAACCAGTTGTTCCAGCGACCGTGATGGGTGGTTAGAAGGAACTGAGGAGGGGAGAGTTGGCAGAGCCCTATATAGAGCGCTATGGTGGCATGACTCCAGGGCTCCACAGCCAACCCTGCGGGCACTCTGGGGGAAAACTTTCCAGCAGACTGTGCATGCAGCACGCACACACCTACTTGGAATCGACATGAACAAGCACTCGAAGAAAGTAAGTTTAGGCTCATTTCATGATCTTGGCCTACCTTCTCTTGTTCCACATCCATGTCTTACCCTGAAAAAATGAGGGGCCCTTTCCTAGTACATCTGATACAGGTAGGAATGAAAAGAGCTTCTGCCCTTGTATGAGGGCTTCTATTGCTTCCTGAACTTCACTTGTTGGTAGTAAATATTTTGGCTTATCCATGTTTTCAGCTAAATCTTATCAAGTTCCTCCTGAACCTGCTTTTCAGGGCTTCATTTTGAGCAACACCTGGATATCTAGTTAGCTGCCCTGGTTCTTAATGCTAATCTCATGGAGACCTTTAGAAATGGTCTGGACAGAGTGGAAGGGCCAAGTTTTTGATTTCCGCTTGGCAAATTCCTAACGGATAACAATGAATCCCAAGAGTTGAAGAGGACTGACCCGCTCCTGCAGAGGTGTCTCCAAGGGTATGTCTGATGGTGGAGTGCCTCTGATGCAGAGGTCCCAATAAGGCATCCGGACTCTGATCTCCTTTCCCTAACTAAAGCAAGGGTTAAGAGGCTGAGTATAATTGTAGTGGAACTTTCTTTGGGGCTCCTGAAAGAGTCTCCTTGCAGATGGCGCACCACTTGGACTTCAAGCTTACTTCACTTGTCCTGCTTCTTTAAGATGGATGGTGGAGAAGGAAAAAATGGAGAGAAGGAACTCGTTAGATGGCTCCATTCAGGGAGCAAAGCCTTGGAAATTACAAGTCCCCAAAGGAGATGAGTGAAGTGGAAGTGTTTAACCACCACTCTGTTGGAGAAAAAAAATCTAATGTTTCATAGGTAGTGGCAGTTGATAATCTAATAGTCTTGGATAAAAAGCACAAGAATTCATCTTCACACTTTACAGCTGGTAATCAGACTAGGTAGTCTAGTGGCTCCTAGTTTTATTAGAGATTTGAAATCAGTTGCCTCAATTGAGAAAAAAAACTGATTAGGTACTATCTAATGAAGAGTATTTTATTAAAGGAATCTCAGAATATTTTTTTAAATGGGAAGTTCTGTTCTACAATAGAATTCAACATTAGCCACTATGTTTCTTTGCAGCATTTTTAAAAAAAAAACAAGGAAAGAAAATTTTTGGCCCCTGTGAGGTACATTTGAATGTTGCCTTGGATCTTAAATTGGGAATTTATCTTAAACGGAAACAAACAACTTCGCTAAAAATTAGATATTTATGACTTGCAAATTACAGATACTAATTATTTTCAGTATATACAATTATGATATTCTCAAGAGGTATTAATTTTGGGACAGATGTGCTTTCATCATGTAATTTGGAAATTAAGTTACACTCTCACGTATGGGAACTCAGAAGGCAGAATTTACGTAAGGATAGAACTGATAGAGAGGAATTTTGTCTTCCTTGATAATTCTCTCTCTCTCTCTCTGACAAGAGTATGGCCAGCAAGCTCACAGCTGGGTTGCCTTGCACTCAGAGGAACAGAGACAAACTGCAGAGTTGATGAGGAAACATTTCCACTCGACTCCACCTCCTACCTTGTGCTTTCAGATAACTCTTCCAAAGCCAAGAATTTTTTCAAATGTAAAAAAGTTAAAATACGGAAATGAAATCTACGACATGCAAAGTTTCAAAACCATGCAGATGAGGGATGTAAGATAAAGGACATATTTATGTTATATGAAAATTTATGCTTTTTTCAGAATAAAAATACACAATCCAAACTGAGGATTCTATTAAATTTTCCATCAAACAAAAAAGGGGAGGGATGAGTTTACTGATCACATTTTCATCAGTGAAAGAAAATCAGATATGATAAAGTTTTTCTTTCTTGGACAAGTGCATGTCTATTAATCGTCACAGCTGGGGTGTGACAAGTAGTGCAAATTAAGAGCATAGGCAGGGAACAGAAATGCCCAATTAAACAGATTATGGGAAAAGATTTTGTTGCTCTCTTATCTATATTTAAACTACAACTTCTGAAGCTTTCAGCACCATACTCCCAAAGAAACCGTAAGAGGAAGAATGGTCATCTATTTTGTGAATAGGGTCAACCACGTCACCACCTTGCAAGTCTTTTCTGTTGATGTGTTCTTTCTACCAGGAGGTCACTGCTGACTGGGTGGAATAAGTGGGTGAGTCCATCTAAGAGTTCAATATTTCTTGTTTTTCAGTTCTGAACTACTTGTTCTTTAATTGTTTTCCAATCTTGTTTTAAAAAATTGAACTGCTCTGCAGAAATCAAAATTAAATCAATGTTTCTCTCTGGGTTGCTGAGGATTAGGACAGAAAAAAAGGTAGAATAATCTCTTGTGATTATAAAACTGACAGTTCTTTTCAGAAATAAATTCAGGTGCTGTACAAAATATTTATTATACTTGTGAATCATACAATACTGGTCTTCAGTGGATAGAGCTTTGTGTTTGACACTCTCGTTATAGAAGTTATTACTACAAAAGAAGTGTGTGTGGAGGGGGGGTTTAAAGAAAAAGGATGCTTTAAAGCTCCTGAGACTTTCAAAACTAGATTTACTCTCCATACAGGAAACTTCAGTATTTTTGGAAGGTTTAACAGTTTGGCTCTTCACATAAATTTGGCGATATCAGGAACCAAAGTAAATCTAGAATGCTGATAAGGATACATTTTTTCTCAAATAGAAACAGGTGAAGACAAGTAAATGATTAAAGCCTATATCATCCTGCAGATAATGTAAAACACAAAAACACTGCATTTCAGTGGATCTAGGTATTTTAAGTCAGCGTAATATCCAAACCTTCTCAAGACCCTAGAATATGAAACGGTGGTTTGTGATTTCCAAAAAGGCTGCAAGATGCAGTTATTCACCTTCTTCAATCTTTTTGTATATTCTTTTCAAACACTCAAGCTGTCAAGGGACTTGGCTGAAGCTCCAGGACCTGAGACAGAAGCTCTGGACACAATCTCAGGGGAACAGACAGAGGCAATCTACTACCAAGCAGTACCAGGATTTCCTGGACTAATAATTCTCAATAATTCTCCAAAATTATTCTCACTTTGTTAGATTCAATCTTTTGAAAAATTCTCGACCTCAGGAAAAAGCCACAGATGAATATTACATTTACCTTAAGTTTGTTAGGGAATGAGGACTCTAATCATGGAAAACTAATCCTCTATCTTATGACTTTCCCTAGGAGATGAAGATGTCTGATAAAATTTCAATATTTGTTTACTATTTTGGAAGATTCCATTCATCCTTAACAACTTTTCTTCATCTTAGTCAATAAGCTCTGACATTGCCATAGTCTTTCGAACATAGAGCTAGATGTTGTGGGGGATGTGGAAAAAGACCACAGAGTCATACGAGCCACAAGAGGAAAATCAGTAGGGGATTCTGCTCAACATCTCAGATATCTATACACAAATGCAAGGAGTATGGGGACTAAGCAGGAAGAACTGGAAGTATTAGTACATAAGCTAAATTATGATTTAACTGTCATTACAGAGACTTTGTGGCATAAGTTTCATGCCTGGAATATTGGTATAGAGGGGTATAAGATTTTTTAGGAAGTACAGGCAGAGAAAAAAGGATGAGGATGTTGCATTATACATCAAGAATATATACAATTATTCCAAGCTCCAGAAGGAGGTGAGAGGCAAACCAGTTGAAAATGTCTCTGAGTAAAGATAAAATGGGGGAAAACAGGGGTGATGTCATGGTAGGAATCAAATCAGGAAGAGGTGGTAGATGAGGCATTTCTAGAAGAAGTAACATATACCTGAAACATAAGACCTGGTTATGGGGGGCTTTAACAAACCTGATATCTGTTGGAAAAGTAATATGGCAAAACACAACATTTCTAATAAGTACGAATGTATCGGAGACAACCTTTTGCTTCACAAAGTTGAGGACATAACCAGGGGGACTGCCATTTTAGACCTGATTCTGACTAACACGGAAGAATTGGTTGAAAATCTGAAGGTATAAGATAATTTGGGTGAAAGTGATCATAAAATGATTATTGTGAAAGGAAGGAAAGAGAACACCAGAATAATTAACAATTCATTTTAAAAAATCCAACTTTAACAGACTCAAAGAACTTATAGGTAAGGTCCAGTGGGAAGAAAATCTAAGGGAAAAAAGGAGTTCAGGAGAGCTGACACTTTCTCAAAGAGATCATATTAAAGGCAGAACTGCAAACTATCCTGACTTGAAGGAAAGACAGGAAGAGGAGTAAGAGGCCAACATAGCTCCATCAGGAGCTCTTTAATAATATGAAAATCAAAAAGTAGAAACATGGACAAATTGCCCAAGGAGGAATATAAAAGAATAGCATAATCATGAAAGGAACAAAATCAGAAAGGCTAAGAATAGCACAAGCATGTAGGGACAAAATGAGTTACATTTAGCAAAAGACATGAAAGGCAATATGAGATGTTCTTTAACTACATTAAGAAACAAGAGAAAGACGAAGCAAAGTGTAGTTCCTCTATTTAACAGGGAAGAAGAGCTAGTAACTAATGACATCAAGAAGGCAGAGAGGTTTAATGCCTATTTTGCTTCCATCCGTACTAAAGAGGCAAATGGTGACCAGACATTAAATACAATTATATTGACAAGGGAGAAGGAACACAAGCCAAAATAGGGAAGAACAAGTTAAAGAGTATGTAGATAAGTTAGACGTATTCAAAGCATCATGGCCTAATAAAATTCATCCTAGGGTACTAAAGGAATTAGCTGAAGCAATCTTGGAAGGGTTAGCAATTATCTTCAATAATTCCTAGAGGACAGGTGAGGTCCCAGAAGACTGGAGAAGAGCAAACATAGTTCTTATCTTTAAAAAGAAAAACCAATAGCACCCAGAGAATTATAGACACTCACAGCCCATCTTTGATACCTGGAAAGATACTGGAACAAATGATTAAAAAACCAACTTGGAATCACCTAGAGGAACACAGGGTTATAAGGAATAACCAGAATTAATTTGTCAAGAAAAAATCATGCCAAACGTACCTAATTTCCTTCTTTGACAATGTTACTGGCTGAGTGGATATGGGGAAGCAGTAGATGTGACATATTTTGAGTTTAGTCCCCCATGACATTCTAATAAGCAAACTACAGACATGGTCTAGATAAAACTACTATAAGGTGGGTGCAAAACTGGTTGAAAGACCTACTCAAAGAGTAGTTATCAATGGTTCACTGTCAAACTGGGAGGATGTATCTAGTGGGATCCCACAATGATCAGTCCTGGGTTCGGTGCTATTCTATATTTTCATTAATAACTTGGATAATGGAGTGTAAGGTATGTTTATAAAATCTGGAGATGATACCAAGTTGGGAAGGGTTGCAAACACTTCGGAGGACAGGATTAGAATTCAAAATGAACTTGACAAATTGGAGAATTGTTTTGTATTTCACAAGATGAATTTCACTAAAGACAATATACTTCATTTCGGGAGAAAAATCAAATGCACAACTACAAAATGGGGAATAACTGGCTAGGTGGTAGTACTGCTGAAAAGGATCTGGGGGATTATAGTGGATCACAAAATGGAAAGAGTCAACAGCATGATGTACTTGCAAAAAAGGTTAATATTCTGATGTGTATTAACTGGAGTGTCATATGTAAGACATGGGAGGTAACTGGCCCATTCTATTTAGCACGGGTGATGCCTCAATGAGGAGTAGTGTGTGCAATTTTGGGCACCACATTTTAGGAAAGATGTGGAGAAATTGGAAAGAGTCCAGCGGAGAATAACAAGAATGATAATTTGTTTTGAGAACCTGATCTATGAGGAAAAGTTAAAAAACCCAGCCATGTTTAGTCTTCAGAAAAGACAATTGAGGGAGGAACCTGATATCTGTCTCCAAACATGATAAAGGCTGTAATAAAAAGGAGTGTAATCAATTGTTCTGCATATTCACTGAAGGTAGGACAAGAAGTAATGGGCTTAATCTGCAGCAAGGGAGATTTAGATTAGATAATAGGAAAGACTTTCTAAGTATAAGCATAGTTAAGCTCTGGAGTAGGTTTCCAAGAGAGGTTGTGGAATCTTTGGAGGTTTCTAAGAACAGGTTAGACAAACACCTGTCAGGGATGGTCTGGGTTTACTCAGTCCTGCATCAGTGCAATTCCCTTCCAATCCTACATTTCTATGATTCCATTCTGTCCATTCTCGTTCCTGACTGACTGAGTGGCAGAAAGACACTCATGATACTTGTCTAAAGTCTGTCATCATCGAGCTGCTGTTTACCTTGATCAGTAGATAATACACAGCTCTTATATATCTGGCACATCTAGCTTCAGTCCTACAAGTTTCTGTAAAACTAACCAAATCATGAAAAAAAAAATTACACTGTGGTTTCCCCCTCCCCTCAGATCACACTCCAAAGGGATAAAAATCTGCTTACACATCACATCCCCAACTTTGGAGACTGGCACCTCTGGCAATTATTTTTTCTCAACATTTGAAGAAAAAGGAGACTTATGATCTAATTCAAATATATCCACAAAACAAAGAATGTTATCATTTGTGGGGACAGGGAAAATTTGTGACATTTCTTTTTTATTGTGATCTCTATTTCTGAGCAAAACACAATTAAACTAATGGAGAGGTCGTTCTCGAAACATTCTCAACTGTAGTAACTCTATCAAGGATACTGTTATCCCACAAAACTATAGAAGAGAGACTGCAGATGGATACTTACTGCTCAGTATTGGATGTATATTAGAGTACAGTTTCCCTTGTAGGGATAGGAATACTCTTGCTTGAAGAGTCTCTCTTTTGTCTAGTCTAAAACTATACTGGGTATTTATTAGACTTGTTTTCCTTAAATTTAGACAAATCTATGGGACCATAGGGTTTCTGAGACGACCTGGATGTTTATATTAACCTCTTCTCTTGTCAAGACCTTTATCAGAATGTCATTCACATAAGGAAAAAGATAGAAGCCCCATAGTCACTAGTAAAGGATCCCGATGAACATATGTCGTGATGTCAAAAGATATAGTTTTTTGCCTTGGTAGTGTTAGGTAGAGTGATAGCCAATAGATAAAGTGAGAACAGAGTGAAGAAAACTTACTGAGAAGCAAATAAGGGTATGAAAAAAGAAACTGGTTAAGCTGAAATAATGTCATAGAATTTTTTAAGTCCATGACTGCTAAAATTGATACCAATGTCTCCCTCCAAAGGAAGGCTTCTCTAAGACCTGTTGAGGGATTTCAAGCCCACCACTGATTTGATCTCAATGGACCCTTTCAGAACAAATATGACTAATGCCAAAGAAGTGCTAATTAGCAGTGGTTGCCTTTGCTGCACCAACCGGCAGGAGTTTATGAATTGCCTGCTCCACAAGCACTACCTGTTCCAGATTCCTGATCACTGAAGATGGTACAAAGGATAGAGAAGGAATTTTGGCAAACATTACTACATAGCCCCTGAAACCTACTTTGATAGCTCATTTTCTGCGATTGGGTCAAGAATACTACCTTCCCAGGAGGTGAGTTGAATGTTTTGAGTCATGCAGTTGGTCTATTTGCTCCCTAGATGCTTGGTCCTTGATCTCTACTTTCCCTAAGTGGTCTGGACCAAAATCTGTATTTGATGTACAGACAAAACAGTGTTCTCCTAAACTGTCTAGAATTAAATTGACAAAAGGAACTCTTTGAATTAGTAAAATGCTTTGCTTTTCTTGCATTTTCTGCTACCTCATTTTTGAGGACCTCACTGAATCACTGCAAACCTTGCAGCTGCTGAGACCCATCTGATATGGCAATTGCCTCTCCACAGGTACATGCTGGTCATTTCATTAGAGGAAACGTATCTTGCTGAAAATTATAGGATGTAGGAAAATGTCAGTAATCAGTGACCAGAGATATTTTCTTGGTGGACAGTTTTAACTTTTACCAGAAAATGTAAAACGATCTGCATACATGTGAAACAAAACAGAACATGTGAAAGACATAAAAGTAGGATTGATGCAGCTGAGAACTCCAAGAACCTGCTCCCTAAGGAAATCACAAATCATTCTGCCCCAAGGATCCTCAGGGAAGAAGGAATTACTGTCTTTTGCTAATGAAGAGACTGCTTTGACAGGTGTGATTACTTTACCTTAGCGTATTTCATCTTCACCCTATTTTATATATCTTTGTAAACTGTTAAAGACAGTGTCTCTACTCTGCAAGGACATCTTATGGTGAATCTATTCCAATAGTTTGTGGGATTTTTTGAGAAAGAGGAGAGGGGAAAAAAGTCACTGTTTCGGTTTAAGAGTGTTCTGCTTCCTTCCTCTAAAGATTAGAAGATGCTACTGTATTTTTCTTAAAAGCAAGAAAAACATGTGTGTCTATGGTTTCCTGGACTGATTATTACAATTCTGAAGAAGATACTTCACTTTCCTTCTTGGTAAAGAGCAAATACAGGAAGATAATATAACTTTATATCAGATATTTCCCCTTTTTTCTTTTTGTTTTGAGAAATGGAAAGAAGTAGAGGAAGGTATGTCCAATGAAGTTTGGGCTAATACATTTTCTGTACTCTTAGGAACAGAGAGCAGTGGAAATTTTACAAGTCCGCATTATTTAATCCCTTTCTTCTTCCTCAGAGAATTGGATGAGAGAGACCTTTTTTGTTTTCATTAGCTGCTTTTTTCTGCTGTCTAGAAGCTTCCAAGGATTCTCCGAAATGAAAACATTTCTGGAAGCAGGGGACACTAAAAGAGGGCTAAACCAAAATATTCAAGGAACAGGATTCTTGGTACAGAATACCTGTTTTTTCCCCCTCAATGCTGGTAAAATCTATAAAAAACCTCTCAGGAAATTAATACCTCAAATTGAGGGCTGATTCTTGAATAATGCCAGTAAAAATAGACACTTGCCACTCCTAAGAAAACATTTTGGTAAAGACAACAAATATCGATACAAATGTCATTCTGAGGACAAGAATGCTTCCAGCTGCCTCCATGCATGCAGGACATTGAGCAGGGCAAGCTAGGAAGGGAAGCCACATCTGGTGGAAGTAAGACCTCTTCAGCTCTAGAGACTTTTTGGGTCCTCTGACACATGCAAGGTAAGACTGCTGTAGGGATTGCTGGAGATGTGTGTGTCAGAGGTCACTGAGAGTTCAAGGTCAATGGACTGCATCTTTGATGATCTTCCAGCAAGGTGGTTACAATGGGCTCCAAAAGTAAGAGTTTAAATTAGTAGCATAGATATATTTGGTTCTTTGATAATTCACTGTAAAGAGCATTATTTTCTTTGAATCAGATGTGTTTATATCAATCACAATTATAGTTAGAATTGGCAAATCTGTTCCATAAATTTTAGATATATTCAAAATTAAATAATTACTGGACTCATGGTTATCATCATATCTCAAGTGTTTTACACATTAGAGGTTCTTTTCTATCCAGACTAGACAGATGTAAACACATTTTAACAACTACTGCTAAAAAGAAATTACATGAATATGGAAATTTGAATTCCAGTAATGGTTCCTGGTTAGGTATTGAAATTGCCTTGGAAACAGTCAAGTCTAGAATGAGGCTGTTATAGCATCTGCACCACTTGGTCATAGTTATTCATGACCTCCTGGCTGAGGCCAAGACATGTCACTATTTCTGTTGGGGTAATGGACCAGTTTTAATAGTATGCACTCAGAAGTTCATCGGTTTCCATAACATTTTGAAAGACAAATTCTGTCCAATCATTGGAACGGCCCAGTTAAAATTATGCATGTTGGTAATACATTTGATTGGAATGTGAGAGAGTCCAGGTTCAGAACCAATTCTGTTATCTTTATTCTGTTATGTGGATATGTATTGAAATCCCAATATTTACATGCTTTTTATAACTTCTTATAACGGGTGTTTGTTTAATAAAAACTTTCACCTTTCTAAATGTGCTAAATATTAATGCAAAAACCAAGATAACTAAAATATCAATGCATAAAAAAATAATTCAAGAGCGTCAACTAGTGTACCTATATGCTTTATACTGAGACCTAATGTGCAAGCAGCAGACTGCCCCACCACAGGTAAGAAATGAGAAATTTTGAGGGCTATTGAACACTGAATTTTTGCAGCAGAACAGTACAAAGTTATTTAGCAATGTTCAATAGCCTTCAAACTCACTTCCATCTGTGGGGTATCATGGACAAGGCTGTGAAATAAAACACTGTTATACAGGCTGGCTTAAGAAAGCCAGGAAAGGCTTTTTCTTACACATTATTTTAAGAGCTAGTTGTATTGTTTTATGTATTTATAAAAAAAAAAGATGCATAAGGCAAAACAGGTTTTACAGTATTAGTATCTGTGAACTAATAGCAAATAAACTTGAGAATCCCTTATATTTAAATATATCCCTTAACTATAAACATGCTGCTGATCCACCACAGGTGTATATTAAAAGAACAGGCAAAAGAATATTGTGATTATGTAGCAATAGTTCACCATCAACAACCCACTCAATGCAAGGTGAACTTTGCTATCAGGCAGATTGCACATGTAGTATACTTGGTTTTTAGCTGCAATTTGTGGATATTAAATTGGTAACCCCCTTTCTTCTCTTAATTACCACACAAAGGAAATGTAAGGAAGTGAAAAGGTTATTAGGGGTGCTAATAAAAAGTGTTAGCTTCTGCAATTTTCTTATGGCTATGGATTGGGATGTGTGTGTGTGGGGGGGGGGGAGGGGGGGGATTATTAAAGGCAATCTAATAGCTAACATTTTATTCCCCAACTCTTTCTATAATGTGTATCCACATTATAGACAAATATTTAAATGGGAAGTTTCTGTTACACGTTTTCAACTTAAGAATTAGATGTGGATACCATAAACTAAGTGACTCCACCCTTCAAGGTAAAAGTTGGGTTTGTTTACTCATTTGTGGTCATGGATTTCTGTCCTAGCCTCTCTCCAGCGTGGATGTTTCATTGATGGCTGAGAGTAACACTTCAAAAAATGAACCAGCTAAACAAACTTCCCAGAAGCACTTGACAGAGCTACACCTATTCTTCCCACTTCCAAAGCAGTACAGAATTAATTACCAGTTCTATGGATCTATTGTAAGTATAATAGACTAAAGAGCTATCACAGACACATTTATTGTAAAAGCACAATCCCAAGAGTGTCTAGTAGAGGGCCAAAACGATTAACACAAATGCTTTGTCAGATCAAAAATAAAACCTGCACCGCCCAATTGAGGAATGAATTAAAACAGTGGGTTATCTTTCAAATTAACCAGGGCAGTTAGTGAGGAAAATTTCATGAAAGTGTAATTCTTAGCCTTTGTGAATCCACACAGCAGGCATTCTGCCAGCTGACAAGATGATGAAATTTTCATGCTTAAAAAAGCCCTCTTCATTTCCCAATTTAGATTAGCTAGTGTTTCTCTCTCTCTATTTGCTTTTCTGCAGCAGAATTTTAAAAAGTGAGATCAATCTTTCTAAAGAATAATGCAGCTCTGGAAAGAAACTAAAATCTTTGGATGTCATCTTTGCTAAATATATTTGCAGTTACAAATGTATAATTAAGATCAAGATTGGTTATGTTATTTAATATTAAGGAATTAACTACTGGAATAATGCTAAATGTTGTTTGTGGTAGCTATACAATATTTCAGTGTTCAAATGGAACAAGTCTGGTTTTAGAAACAAAGGAATGTATTTTACAAAAAGGTGAATGTGTATGTTAAAATAGTAGGAATTATAACAGGCTTGCACAATTCTACTTACCCACGTGCATGGTGTAATTATTTGGGGTCTTTTTGTTTGGTCTTTTACAAGTAAAATACCATTAGATTTTGTATCAGCGCCAAGGCAAGAGTGGGCAAACAGATTTTGTACCTAAACTGGTAAATTTTCATAATAAATTTACAAGGCTGGACTTTTTAAGGCACTTGAATAGAATAAGGAATGAGAGGGGAGTGGTCTTAAATCCTTAAGGGCCTGATTCAAAGCCCATTGAACTCAGTGGAAAGACTCCCATTGAATTCAATGGGCTTTGGAACAGGCATTAAGAAATCATCAGAATCTAGGCACTGTTGCCTTCATAAAATGTAGTTTACTATATTTTCAAGATTAAAACAAAATACTAAAGTTCCATATATATTTCTATCTTATGTATAATTTTATCCCCATATAAACCATGATAATATCTGATCATATGCAACCATGAACTAAAACAATGTTTTTCTATTTTAAATTTATACCTCTCTTGCTCCACAACTGAAGGCCACAGCCATTCCAACAGCAATCTGCTATACAAAAGTCTCAAAGTTTCATCCAGGGTTTTGCTCAGAATGTATGTTATTATAGTTTAATATTATATATTTCCCTTAGCCCAAACATCCCATTTGAAAATTTTCAACTCCAACTATTACACAGCTACTAGAAGAATGAGATGAAAGAGATAAAATGAAGCTCATAGAGCACCTGCCTCTCTAATTGTTACTAGGATACAATAAAGGTTTCCTGTCCAACTCAAAGAAATCTCCTTTTTACAAACTAAAAATACTGTTCTATTTGGAAATAAGCTCTGGCAGCACAGTAATCTCAATCTTCTGGAAACTAATGATACTTGGCATTTATACAGCATTTTTTACCTTCAAAATGCTGTACAAATAATTTGATCAACTGGTCTACAGCTCAGTTCTCAATACATTCCTATTTAAACATATCTAACAATTGAGGGAACTCCCTGTTGCACTACTATAACTTCCACATGAAGGAGCTCCTTAGCCATATTCAATCACAATTTCTATGGAAAATAATATTTAAAAAGTTAGAATGTAATGAACTTTTCAAATAGTTTGGCGGCATTCAAACAATAGCACTTTGCATTTTGATTTATAACTTCATAATGATGGGAAACAAACCTATAGCAAGACATTGCTGATATGGACAGAGCATGGTGCAATACTTACTCTTTCCCCTTAACTTGTTGAAAGAGGCACATTACATTCCTGCTCAGTATTGTACATTCTGTGCATATAAAGTTTTCTTACGCATTAAGTGCTTGTCACTTTTGTTAAATAATTATTATAATTTAAATGCATCAAATCTAGAAAAGTTTAGCAGATAAGCAACTTTGTTTAACAGATAAGCAACAAAGTTACATGCTTTGGCATATTGCCTTAATAAAATACAAATTACATTATCTAATGCAATAATTATGTTTTTGAATGTCCATTTTGGAAACGGATGAACTTTGAAAGGAAGCCTGTGATAGATTAAGGTTAAATGAATATCATACCTAAAAATATGAGGACTAAAACCCATACACTTTAATATGGTGTTGCCCATTCAGACCATCTGCCAATGCCTTCAACTTTCATTTGAAGGAGCAAATTATTTGGACTTGTAATTAAGTTACTAAATTTAAACAGGGTAAAGAATTGTTGGACTCTGAAATAGTGCCTTCAAATACAATGAACAAATATAAAGGAAGCCATTTTTTTCAAGAGAATTGTTTTCCAACTGGCAATGTGAGATAGAAAGTATAGGAACATTTACCTACCAATGTGTTAAGAATTAATACGTAAGCATAAACTGGAGCTATTAGAACAAATTATTACTACTGTCTTCCCTGCAAATGTTTTGTAATATTTAACCAAAGGAACCATTAATTTGCTAAGCCATTCAAAAAAAACAAATTTTCAAAACACAGAGTCTAATTTTCGCTACACAGCTTTAGACACCTAAGGTCTTATTTTCAGAAGTGCTGAGCATCTAAAGACGACAAATTAGACCATTAAAGAAAACAAATATCACAAAAATCCTTTACCATTTCACAGAAACATTCCCAACCTATCTCACCATAAATTTACACCATGAGTTAAGATTTATGTTGCTACCAAAAAGGAAAATGAACTAATTTCAGCCAATACACATACATTTTCATTGTCTATAGAGTCATACTTAAATCCACATAAAGTTTGTCAGTAAACTGTAGAAGTGACTCAATTAGTCACATGACACTTGAATACTTTGACATCTAAGAAGTGATTGTGTCCAGTTTATAAGAGCCATGGAACACTTTCTTAATCCATAAAATATCTTTTAACAACATTTTGAACCACAAATGGCTATATCAAGAACAAACCCTAACATTTTTCTATTACACAGCGTTTTTCATGCTGCTTGGAAGAGGCTGTATAGTACCAAAAACCTTATGCTTGTATGTCTGGTTTTAACGTCTGATTAAAAAATTCTGTATCAAAGATGTTCTAAAAACCTTGCAAGTCAAAAAAGAAACGTTCATAACCAAAGAGCTAGCAAGAAGTTATTCTCTCTGTCATCCTTCAGAACATTATTAGTGGACAAGGCCTGTTTTCTCAAATTAATGGGCTGTTCATGAAATAATGCATCTTGAATCAGATTTGAATTAAAAGAAAAGTTGATATTTGTATGCTCAAATCCCTATCTTCATAGATTCTTCTAAATGCATTAGAGTTACCTTTTCTTAAAAAACTTACAAAACAAAGATCTACTCCATCTGTAACATGGCCAACAACTTACTTGCAAAAATTTAAGATATTCTTATCTATCTTATCCTTAAGACTAGGTCATGTTAAAATTTATTTTAGAAACAAGAAGTATTTTAAATTAGAATTCAACAACATCAATTTCTTTTAATGAGAATAAAAATCACAGCAGTTATGGGGAAAAAAGTTCTTTGCAGCACAAAGCACAGTAACCAGTGTTGCACAAAATGAATATTCGGTGGCCCCCAAGAAAAACTGAGTACCCATTAGAGAACTGATGATTAATTTAACATTGTACAGAACTTTTTGGATACTTACACTATAGTAGCTTTTTAGGTAACGTCTAATATCCAAGAGTAGTTTATTGTTCATTTGAATCACGTAGTTGAAAGGGGACGCATCACATTCTTTCTTACTGCATTGTTGCAAGCTGGGTTCAATAAGCTGTCCCTGGAGATAAAAAATAAAGTTTAAAACACTTACAAAACCACAATGGAGTTGTCACAGTAGTGTATGTATACAGTATATAGAGAGAGATACACTTGCAATGATAAAGAGACAAAATATTGCAAAACCCTTCTTCAATTTAATACCCGACAGAAGTCTTCCTTCCTCCCACCACATCACAATTGGCTTCTCCATCCCTAAAGACTCTTCTCCACTAGGATGTACAGTTTTCTCACTCTTCTCTTAAGCAAAGGTCATTTGCAAAACTTAACAAATCACTTGCTTCAGAGTTTATCATTCAACTAATGATGTTGAATAAAAATAAACTAGTGAAATCTATAGCAAAATCGATTTCCCTGAAAAAGCCAGGCTTATCACTTTTATCAAGGACACCAACATCCTTCTCAGGGCTATTGATCGTAGTCTTGGAATCATTCAGACAAGTATCAGATGTGAAGACGAGCTACAAGAGTGTACATCATTAAGCTATCATTTTTTGTTGCAGGCTCATTTAATAATTTTTAAAAGTACAAAGAATAGTATTAAAGGTTTATACCATCTCATTCACTAACATCATAGCCTGTACATACATTTGATTAAATTGTCAACTGGAACATTTTGCATATCTTCAAATATGTGAAATTGAGTTTTCAGATCCTAAAGACTGATTGCAGATAGCTAAAATTAAGTCAGTGAAATTTTCATTGTAAAGGAATATCCTATATGTCTGTATGATTATAACAGCTTCTGAGATATTTATTTTTCCTGTTAATATTTAAAATCCATGCTTTTCTGATGCAATCTGGCTAAAACCTCACCTACAACACTAAGCAATTCCAGGTAGAAGAGATTTTTAGAGCTTGACATCAGCCCTTCTACAGTTAGCCCATCTGCAAGTCGTGAAGGCTCCATGCAATTAACTATCCTATTTACAACTGTAATGAAGCAAGAGTCAAGGATTTACAAAGCATTGCTGATCCATGTCTGTCTTTTCCTCTTACTTGCTTCCAATGACTGCTTTGTTTTGATTCAAAAAAATGCAAAACATCTGCTGTTTGTCCAAATTAACTTAAAATAATTACTTTTAATTTAGATAAAGGATTTATTTGCTTTAACTTTCAAGGTTTTCACTACTCTGCAGCCTGCTAATTTGCCAATGACTAGTACATGCATAACATCGCAGCAGAGTTAAATACTTGGCCCTATTTCAAGTTCTGAGCCAAGGTCAGAGATACATTTTTTGGCAGCACTTCTTGACAGGAATGCATCCCTATGACTTTTTATGTCTGATATACAAAGACAGCAGGAAAGATAGAGCAGAAGTACCTTTCTGTCAAGAAGGGAAGTGGGATGTAAAAAGAAAAATACTGATTTTCAAAAACTTTGTTCCAATTAATATGATTTAGGATAAGAAAATGTTATTGCTACAAGCAGGCTTCATTAAATGGAAAATTGCAAGTTACGAAGTTAAGATAAATATTAAATATAAAAAAATTACACTAACAACTATTTGTAAACCAAAGCAGATATACCATTGGCTTCATTAATCTGACAAATGCCTCCAGAGTACAATGTGCCATGATGAAATGTGTGAATGGAATAGGATTCAGCACTGACAATCTTTGATCCAAAGGTTATCAACAACAGAACCGAAATGGTGTCTTTCAACGGTCTAAATTCCAATGAACTGTGTTTGAAAAGCCCCTTTTTCTACAAGAAGCCTTTTTTTCAAACTTAACTATGGAAAAAAAAAAAAGATACAAAACTAACCGAACCATCAAAGACATTGTCATAAATGTTTTCTGTTCCACATATCGGACAGGAAAACTTGAATCTTTCACAATCCCTATATTTTTCCTCATCCGTGAGCTGAGCTGGGCCACCAAGCAAGGCATCATTCTCCTCATCTTTATGGTAAAGGTGATGGACTTTGAATTGGGAGGGATCCAGTCCTATTAATAAGAAATAAAAATTCTAAGACCAAAGTAAGCAATTCAGCTAGGTCAGTTTTTTCCCTTACATTTGGTACAACAGCTTCAAAAGGAGGTCACAAAATGTAAATCCAGAAAGTAAAAATCTATCCTCAGGAAAAGATTGCTTTAAAAAATATAAATACATTTTACAATTTTTAACCTAAGATAAGGTTCACGTAACATGAAAAAATCACTTATCTTTTTAAACAAGATTGCTTTATAAATAAAAGAAGCACAGTGCATTATCCATCATGGGAGTATGCAACAGAACATTTTGTTTCTGAGGAAACTACTCCTAGCGGATGGTTTTATTGTTATTGTTAAGTTACTTTGAAAATATTTCAATAAAATGTGCATCATTATTAAGAAACAGTCTTTAAACCAAAATGGCACCATTAAAACTGAAAACAGAGAATAAAAACCCCATTAAAGAAACACGGGTGCACTGCTATTACCAACTCCTTCAAGTCCGTGTACAACTGCCAACTCTGATTTCAATGCAGTGGTCGATTTCATTTTGGCTCAGTGGTTAACAGCATGTAGGTTTCAATCTAATGCAGTGGTTAAAATTCAGGAGCAGCATTTAAAAAGGCAGTGTTGGAGACAAAATGCTTTATTTTTGGTTGCCAGAACCCAAGAATTTAAACAAATAAATATACAAAAGAGATCCTAAAAATACTGACTCAATAAAAAGAAAAGAAAAAAAAAACAATACAAGCACAAAGTTCATTTTTCCTAGCTATCTGAATGTCAAAGAAAAGCTGGTAAATTTCACATTTCTTGACATGTTTTAGCAGGGTGTTTAACCCTTTAAAGAAATAGATGAGTTATTTGATCTGTAATTTTTTTTTAAATCCAGGTAAAGACAATCTAGATAAATGTCCGTCAAAATTTGTATTCTAATACAAACGTATGACAAAATGTTCAGGAACGATGGCTTACTTTATTATAAAAGAAAAAGGTCTTATAAAACATTTCTAAAACGGAATATTTTCAGAATAAACTGAAAGTTTAAGAAAATTAAGCAAAGTAAGGGAGTAAATCGTGTCATCTCACATTATTTAAGTAAGTGTGAAACGTGACAATTTAGTAATGTTTTTAGGGAAGTTGTAAAAGGATAAAGCATCCAGATCCATTTCTTAGTTAAAGATTAAAGTCTTTGCCTTACAAAGTGCAAAGATACACACTATTCATAGATCTAAAGAACACACCTTGACACAAAATTCAATTCAGTTAAACCTGTATGTATAACACTACTTAAATTAATTATAACTATATAAAAATGTTCTAATTTTTTTAATCTCACTAATTTTTTGGAATAACTATAAAATGCATCAGATTTAAGCAAAAGAAAGAAGTACATTGCAAACAAAATACCAGTTTAACTTATTTAATTTCAATTAAAAATGTATTCCAGATCAGCATTTTAATAATTTTCTCCATTTTAGTTTTTCTGACACAAAGACACTTAACATAAATGCAGACTAACATCATAGCATATGGATTCTTGAACTTATGTAGACTTTTACAGGTCATTAGAAGTAAAACAGAATATTTCTAACAACTACCACACACTCCACAGTACACATGGTCCCTTAAGAGAGAGAAAGCATGTTTTTAAAAAATAAACTCATACATACTCTTTGAAAAAGACAAATGTTCTGCAAGACAAGTGGTAAATAAAAGTTTTATTTAAAATTTCTTGCCTCTTCCTCAACATTTTCTTTGAATGTCAGATTCTCAGAAGGAAAAAACAAAAGGTGGATTATCTGAGGTCTAAGACAATAAATGATGAATGCAAGGACATGTGTATGATATAATTGCACTCTCTGTTATAAATGTAGAAAGAATAAAAGGTAGCAATTGCTATTTTAATGTAGAAATAGCAGTAAATTCCAATTAGGAATGTATCTTTCATTCTTTCTCAAAGGATATTTCACTGCACTCAGAAAATCCCCTTCACTAAATAAAAATTAAAGAAGGGATATCATATTTTGCCCTTTCTGAGGAAATCCACAGACGTTAGCAAAGCACTGCGATTTTCAAATGTTCAGGTTGTCAAAAGTGGTGGGGATGGGTAGGTAAAGACACATGGGTACAAATTCACACAAACAGGTAATCTTCTTCCACTTTTGAAAAAAATTAGCAAGACTTATCTTTATCATTTGACTTCCTATTTTGGTTGGGGAAAACAAGAGAAGAATTATGGTGATGATTTGGCAAAGTACACCTTACTTAACCATGTGAATAGTCCCACTGACATCAATGGGACTAATCAGGTGCTTAAAAGCACATGCCTAGATTAATTGATTATCTTCCTGAAATGGGTCCTATATTATCTATTATTTCCTTTCATGGATTGTTTCTTGGTTACTTAATTCATTTCAGAATACCAACTTGCATCCTCCATAGCAAGGCAGAATGCCCTATCTGTTAAACAAAACCACAGCATGGAATAAGTAAAGAATGGAAAAACTGCTCCTCTTTTCTTTGTAATACATTTTTGAAAAATGAAGGCCTCAAGAGTTATAAGCAATAAATTTTTATTTTTAATTCTTATTTTTTCTAGGACACTGACAAAATCATCTGGGCTTGCTAATTATTTCAGATTTACTTTCATACTGAACACTTTACTATCATTAAAGGCTCTGGACAATAGGTTATTTTTTTTTTTAACTTAAAAAAATTGAGAGGATGCATTCATGATTTTTTAAAAATCCTTCAGAATTTAAGTAATGGTGAAGATAAGCCAAAGACACTTATCTTTGTATGACAGAAATATACAAGAAAAGAAAGGTCTGGAAGTTGCCACTTAAGTTTTAATAGTTGTTTTAAAACACTATGAATAACCAAAGTTTATAATACTTTGGTTTGGTTATTAAAATATTCTGAAGTTAAAACTTTTGCAGATAACGTGGGGTGGAGGCGGGGAGGCATTTTCCCCCAAAGATTATAACAAAGCAGAAGTCATAAGAATGGTCAGTTTTTAGGGCAACTACGGGAGACAGGGTAACATATTTACTGATTTCCATAGACTACCTAAAATTAGTATTCTCTTTTAAAAATTGTAATTAGTCTTAAAATCAGCCTTTTTTGGAAGCTATGCAAACAGAAAAGTTGATATACTTATATCTTTGCTCATTAGAGGTTTTGTGAAACAAAAGGAAAATAGTATCTGGTGCTGCCACCTAGAGACTAAGGCCGTGAATTTCTTTTAGAATCACGTCAGATAAGTGGAAAGCACCCAACTCCATACATACTGAAGGTATGGAAAGATTCTAATTATCTAAACCCTCAATATCACGAACTGCAAATAATCTCCCTAACTAGAGACTTCTTTACCACTAACTCTCTATTATACAAACAGCCAAATAACCTTGCCAATGTTGCCTAAGTATAGATAATACGGATCTTACCATACTTCTAAGTTAAGTAATTTGTTTGACTGAACAGACATCCTAAAAGGAAACTACAGATGATCAAAATATTGGAATGACTAAACTTTGATCTGGTACAGGGAAAAAAAAGAAAACATAAGGTTTATAGAATTAGCACCATAAATTCAGTGATCCAGTTAATCTCCATGCCAGGACAGGAGACAACAATAAGTAAAAGAGACAATAGGTAAAACAATAATGCTTTACTTTATTTGTCTGGGTTTTTTTTTAAATGTACTTATCACACACTAAGCACACATTTGTAATTAAAAAACAAGAGAGACCACTTGCTTGCTCTCCAAAAAAGAACCGTTGTGGTCTTTCCGAAATCACCCCTTCAAACAAAGGTCTGCACCTTCTTAACAAATTCTGACCATCAGTACCACACGAGAATTACACAGTTGATACCAAATCCACAGCACTCAGAGATTTAAATAAGGGGCTGTTAATTCACACACTTTCTCTGATCTCCACAGTTAAGGTACACAGTGGAACACAAAGTTGCTCAGCAAAGTATGTGAATAGCATAGTTGAGCAGTTTTTTTATTTATTTTTTTTAAATAAATCTTGAATAACCAAGATATAGTAAAAACTAAAACTGCTCAACTCATGCACATGGTGGTTAGGAAATACAACCGTATTGCTTTGTCTTTTCTCCCCCTCCTTTTCAAACCCACTGATTTGGTTTCCCTTCATTGTATAATATGACAAAATAGATAGTAAATTACCTGGGGCAGGAACCATGTACAATTTATATGTATGGACTCATAGACTCTAAGATCAGAAGAGATCAATATGATCATCTATTCTGACCTCCTCCACAACGCAGGCCACAGAACCTCACCCATCCACCCCTGTAACAGACCCCTGACCTATGACTGAGTTATGAAAGTCCTCAAATCATGGTTTAAAGACTTTAAGGTACAGAGGCTCCATCAGCAAACGAGCCGTGCCTCATGCTACAGAGGAAGGAGAAAAAACCCCAGAGCCTTTGCCAATCTGCCCTGGGGGAAAATTCCTTCCCAATCTCAAATATGGCGATCAGTTAAACCCTGAGCATGTGGGCAAGACTCACCAGCCCGAAACCCAAGAAAAAATTCTCTGGAATAACTTAGAACCCACCCCATCTAACATCCCACCACAGGTCATTGGCATATCTACCACTAGTAGTCAAAGGTCAATTGCCAAACTAGGCTGTCCCATCATACCATCCCCTCCATAAATTTATCAAGCTCAGTTTTTAAGCCAGCTAGGTTCCCTCCACCCCCACTACTCCCTTTGGAAGGTTATTCCAGAACTTCACACCTCTGATGGTTAGAAACCTGCATTTAATTTCAAGTCTAAACTTCCTGATGGCCAGTTTATATCCATTAGTTCTTGTGCCCATACTGGCACTGAACTTAAATAATTCCTCTCCCTCCCTGGTATTTATCCCTCTGATGTATTTATAGAGAGCAATCAGATATCCCCTCAACCTTCTTTTGGTTAGGCTAAACACGCCAAGCTCTTTGAGTGTCCTCTCACAAGGCAGGTTTTCCATTTCGTGGATCATCCTAGTACCCCTTCTCTGCACCTGTTCCAGTTTGAATTCATCTTTTTTAAACATGGGGGACCAGAACTGCACACAGTATTCCAGATGAGGTCTCAACAACGCCTTGTAGAACGGTACTAACAACTCCCTATCACTACTGAAAATACCTCGTCTGATGCATCCAAGGACAGCATTAGCTTTTTTCATGGCCACATCACATTGGCGGCTCATAGTCACCCTGTGATCAACTAACATGCCCAGGTCCTTCTCTTCCTCCTCTGTCACTTCCAACTGATACATCCATTAAAGAGTCAAATGATTTGTTTGGTTAACTGATGTGGCTGAATAAGACATTCTAGCCACTATGAAAACAAATTCCTGATGCATTCCAGAGTTAAATATATGTAGATCATCCACAGTACTGCAGAAAGATCCCAGAACTAACTAACTAGAGCCTGGAATGATTCTAGATCACTCAAAGATTTATGATTGAACTCCGATCAACTATGTGAGAATAATTTTTTTTATTTTTAATGTGGATTTCTGGAGGATAAAAAAAAGAGACTTGGTCTCTACCACACAATACAGTTTAAATGCTAGAGAACATCCCTGATGAAATGCTGCCAAAATAATGAAATTTCAAGGGCATGGAGATATCTGGTTGTTGTTACAGGCATATGGATGAACAGTCTTGCAGATTTACAGATGCTTTAAAAAATTTCTTGAATTTATGGTGCTGCAAAAAGCTGTTTATGCATTTGAAAACAATGCAATGCACTGACTTTTATACAGTTTTACAAATCTAGCCACTACATTTAAGAGTGCCTAAATGGAAGCTAAGATCTTTTGAGCCCCAATTGTGGGTACTGAATACTTCTGAAAACTTGGTCTGATACCTCTAAGGCTAGCGTAATCTTCTGAAGAACTTTTTTGGCTTCTGAAAACAAATGGACAGGACTCAGGAATCTTTTTTTGTCTTTCTTTGCCTGAGGAAAATACAAGATTAAGTCTTCAACAACTGCTTTATCTAGGCCATCACCAAAATGTCCATTCCCTCTGAACTCTAGTGTCTGATTTTTCTTTTGATTGTTTTGAAACTCATAGGCAAAGTCAGCATTCTTGCCAGCACTCCACTGGACACAGACATCTGCAAAAAGTCATGGAAGACAGGAGAGATTCCAGAAGATGAGAAAAGGGCAAATATAGTGCCAATCTATAAAAAGGGAAGTAAAGACAACCCAGGAAATTACAGACTAGTCAGCTTAACTTCAGTACCCAGAAAAATAATGGAGCAAATAATTAAGCAATCAATTTGCAAACACCTAGAAGATAATAAGGTGATAAGTAACAGCATGGATTTGTCAAGAACAAATCTTGTCAGACCAACTTGGTGGCTTTCTCCGATAGGGTAACAAGCCTTACGGATGTGGGGAAGCAGCAGATGTGGTATATCTTGTCTTTAGTAAGGCTTCTGATACTGTCTCACAATACCTTCTCATAAACAAACTATGGAAATACAACCTAGAAGGTGGGTGCATAACTGGTTGGAAAACCATTCCCCCCAGAGTAGTTATCAGGGTTCACAGTCAAGTTGGAAAGGCATATCGAGTGGGGTCCTGCAGGGATCAGTTCTGGGTCTGTTCAATATCTTCATGACTGATTTAGAGAATGGCATAAAGAGTGCACTTATAAAATAACAATGCTGCAAAAAAAAAAAAAAAAAAAAGCAAACATTCTGGGATGTATTAACAGGAGTGTTGTAAGCAAAACAGAAGTAATTCTTCTGCTTTATTCCACACTGACTAGGCCTCAACTGTAGTATTCTGTTCAGTTCTGGGTGGCACATTTTGGGAAAGATGTGGATGAACTGAAGAGATTCCAAAGAAGAGCAACAAAAATGATTAAAGGTCTAGAAAACATGACCTATCAAGGAATATTGAAAAAATTGGGTTTATTTAGTCTAGAAAAAAGAAGAGTGATAGGGGACATGGTCATACTTTTCAAGTACATAAAAGGTTGTTACAAGGAGGAGGGAGGAAAATTATTCTCTTTAACCTCTGAGAATGGAACAAAAAGCAATGGGTTTAAATTGCAGAAAGGGTGGTTTAGGTGGGACATTAGGAAAAACGTCCTCACTATCAGGGTAGTTAAGCACTGGAATAAATTGTCTAGGGAGGTTATGGAATCTCCGTCATTAGAGATTTTTAAGAGCAGGTTAGACAAACACCTGTCAGGGATGGTCTAAATAACTTAGTCCTGCCTTGAATGCAGGGGACTGGACAAGATGACCTCTTGAGGTCTCTTCCAGTCCTACAATTCTATGATTTTATTTCTGAAAAGATATACCTATTCACTAGAGATTAAAGACAACAACAGAGATGCAAGAGATTTTTTTCTGGACAGATGCCACAGAGCATATGGTCTGTTACTGTAGTATGTTTTATCAACTTAAGAAAATCTTGTGAAGAAACAGTGTTGACATTTATAAAAACTAAAGTGTTTCAGACAGTTAGATTTTACAATACTTATTCATACTGATAAGCACTTAGTCATACGAGTAACTCCACTGAAGTAAATAGGACTACTCATGTGACTAAGCATACAACTAATCCACAATGGTGAGCTATGTAGCCCACAGAAAGTAAAAGAGTATATCCACACTGCAGCTGAAAGCATGCCCCCCACCTAGCCCAGACAGCTATGCTCGAGTTACCATGAGTCTAACAAACTAAAAATAAATGTGGACGCTGCAGCATGGCAGCAATTTGGTCTAGCTGCCCAAATCCAAGCCCGCCCAAACCCCTGGGTTTGAGTTCAGGAGGCTAGCCCAAACTGTCATGTGTGTGTCAACGCCCACACTGGTATTTTTACCGTGCCAGCATACCTCTGTCTAGGAGGTTCATCCCTAGCTGCAGTGTAGATATACCCTAACTATTCCCTCCCCAACAGAGATGAATCTGAGGAACAGATTCCCTGATGTGCTTCTGCTAAGAAATGATGTGCATTAATTCCCCTTATTCTGCCTCTTGATGCTCATCAAATAAAGTGAGTTTTAGATACTTACCTAACCATGTTGCAATGAGAACAGAGTCAATCCCATCTATGGGCTCACAGATTCGAGCCACGACTGGATGTATCTGTTGTGACAGATAATACTGAGTATCAACAGTAAGATTTTCTTGTTTTTGCAGCTGTTCTGGGGCATATGCTCTCTGGCTGGCACTCAGATTTGATCCATCCTAAGAAAGGGGACATGCACAAAACAAACCATAAGAAAAAAAATCAGTCATATGGGGGCTGGAGTTGGGGTTAGACTTTTCAGCATTATAAAACTATGTTTTAAAGAAAAGATGTACAGTGGATTCCTTCCTTCAGCGATTTTATTAGATGTCCAATACAAATTCAAGAAAACTGAATGAATAGGTTACACTTTTGTTGCTGGCAACAGCTAGTATAAATTCAAGAACAAAAATCCAGCTTGTATTATTACAGCCTGTGTGTGCAAATCAGTAAGAGTAGACAGAGTAAACAGTCCCATCTGTCAGTTCAGAAATGCACAATGAAAATATACTGTTACCATCAGTCCAGTTAAAAGTATGCAGAGGGCATGCATTTTGGGATCATCTTATATTAAATTAGCATTATCACATTACAGTAATCACTAAAGTAGCTTCCTAAGGATTGTAGTGGACTCTCCATCACTGGAAATTTTTAAATCAAATTGGATATTTTTTCTGAAAGATATTCTTATGTTCAAACAGGAAGTAATTCATAGCCTTGTTACACAAGAGGTCATATTAGATGATCATAATGGTCCCTTCTGAATCTATTGTAACAAGCAGATTCCAAATCATAGACTTACATTAATTTACTAAAATAATCAGTTGTGCATTGTCAAGGAACAGACAAAACACTAAGTGTTTTGGAAGAATGGAAGGAGGAATTTTAAGAAAGTGAGACAATCTATTTTGCTAAGAAGTTTATGCTAGGTTCTACACAGACAGGTTTGATGGAGAAGAAACTGTCAGACACTGATAATTAGCATCACAGAGGCAGTATGATCAACGCAAAAGGGTGGAACACCTTAAGAAACTCTTTTCAATCCTTTTAGTCAAGAGTGCCATTCAGGAGTTCCAGAGGGCACAATGAGCCTTTCTTAAACAGGAAAAAAAAAAGTGAAAATGGAAGCTGAAATTAGTTGGAATGAGGGGCTAAAGGCGGGTTGAAAATGGGGCTTGGTGGACAGAGAAAAATCTTGAGCTCCAAGAAAACGCTATTCTTCAGGGAAATATAGCATGCATCCAACCTGTAGACTATCACTCAGAGGTCATACACTATGAAAAAAAAGTGTATTTTTAACACACGCCAGCTAACTATGCCAAACCTAAGGGTAGAAATGGCAGTTGCAGTTTTAACACATTAGCTGGTGGAAGTAAATCCTAAGGGGCAGTCTAGTATTTACTGCCACCAGCTAATACATGTTAAAACTACAACTTGCTTCATCTATACTGGGATTTTAACACGTTAGGTAACATTTAAAAAAACCCAAAACTCTTTTTTCCTATTGAAGACAAGGCTTCAGTGTAATTAATGTAATCAGAGCCATCAGATGCCAGAGAATGAAAAGTCACCACCAATAAACAAAGTTTGATAAACAACGCTCCTTCATTTTCTTTTCTGACACTGGTATAACTAGACATTCAGAGGAAAACTTAATTTTGACTATGCACAGTATCCAGCTGCTTTAAAATCTATATATAAAGCAACTTTTCCAGTTCTCTTCTTTCTTTCAAGAATTACATTCTTTCCTTGCATTGCCTCATCTCTCAGCCACCTCCATATACCAGCTTCCACCAGGCTTGGCGTCTTCTCCATGCTGGGCTGTGCACAATATTTAAACTAAAATCAAAAATGGCATTTTCAGTTTTTAAATGGAAAATGGGCAGAAACAGTAATCCTTTATGAATAATCATGTTCCTGGTCTGCTGGGCATTCTGGGTTACTTTCAGTCCATAAGATACATATTTTCTATTGCAAATGCCACATGGTAGTAAATATTTAAAAATTACTGTCTGAACTGCACATCCCTATATTTCTGACTTTAGGGGTGAGTGTATATGTCATGTTACATACACAAAAAAGTAGAGACTACGACTATACTACAAAATTATGTCCACCTAACGTACAGCAGCATATAGCCACTGCAGTAATTAAATGGCTTGTGTGCACACACTTGGCTCCGTTGTGTCGGCAGCGCATGTCCTCACCAGCTGTGCTTTTATCGATTGTATTGTCAGTGTGGGGCTTTGGCAGACAGTTCCTGAAAGCTCATAAGAGTGAACATAAGCAACCGTAGTATGTACACTGACACTGCATCGACCTAATTACATGAACCATGACTCTATGCCACTTGAGGTGGTGATGTTACTAAATCGGCATAGAGAGGTACTATGTCGGCAGGAGCTAAATTTAAGTAAAGACACTTCCACAGCTAGGTCGAAACAGGGCAGCTTACATTGCTCTAACCCTGTAGTGTAGACCAGATCTAAGATTATTTAGATTGCAAAGTCAAGCATCCAAAAGTTAATACTATTTTATTTTACACAGGATCCCTACCTCATTCACACACAACAGTGATGCTCAGGGAATGAGGCAGCTGTTCATTTTTATGAGTATCGATACAGGCTGTTCTGCCTCTGTTTGAATGAGTCTTGTCACAGGACTTCTAGTTTTAGGCCAGCTAGTTCATAACAATGCTAAATGCAAACAGATAGTTAACAGCATTGCCCAGATAAATGATATCCAATTAAACAAATAGGTTTTATTGTTTACTCAGCTTTAAACTTTACTCAACTTTAAATTTTACTCAATTTAACTTCAAGCACATGCAGAAACATCACATGGATAGGAATGCATGCATGGGAAGAACGCTGTCATGCCAATAAGCTAATTACAGTGGAACTCAGCCCCCAGGAAACGAACTTCAGAATGGTTCTGTAGCAGCATGTTTTGTAAAATGTGATATAAAGTGGTGAGCCAGTACAGCCGTAAGTAAGTTTATTTTATGGACTGAAGCCATTGTCACCAAAAAGGACCCTTCCCACCTTTTTTTTTTTTTTTTTTTTTTTTTTTTTTTAAAGAGTGCACAAGAACTGCCTGGCTCAAAAGGAGCTTCCAGCAGTTGGATAGTAGGGACACATACAGAAAAGATACCTAAAATGTTCAAAGCTGGACTGATGGAAAGAGCTAAAACTGGCTGGAGGGACACAGTACCACTACTATCCTTCACTGAGAATAGTCGAGGAACAGGTTTTAAAGGCAACAGCAACAACAATCTAGGATAAAGCATGCATCACACACACACACATCTGTGTGTGTGGGTGAAGGATCTATTCTATTCTTATTGCCCTTTGTTCTCAGTTTTGTTTTGTTTTTTTAAACCAAAAAAACCCCTAGTTTTTACAAAAGCTATTTTTCATTTTTCACCCTAATTATGGACCACTCAAGTACATGAAAATACTGATTATGCTAAGAAAATCCAATGCACTGCAAGATGTGTTTATGTTAATAATAAATTAGTCTAAGCATAAATGTGATGTTGTCTACTGAAGTAAGGTAATGTAGTGGAAGATATACACATGCATGTAGCATTAAACTGCTTTTATTTTCAATACTCTTACTTTTCTCTGTTGCTTTTTTTCTCTGTCCTCCCATTCCCCCAATATTTACCCTGAAAATGGTGAAATTGACTTTTTGCACACATTTTCACTCATTTTTTCATTTTTGTAATAAACACTGATAAATTCCTGGGAAATTTTAAAGACAATAAAAACGAAAAACAAAAGACCTTGTCTATTCTATATAGGTTCTTACACCATGTTGTTCACCACAGCTTCTGAGTGTCTTCGAATCATATGTTAAGCAATGTGACTATTCTCTCAATATCATCTTCCCAGGATTAGAAGTATGTACAGTGGAGTGTTTTATTTGGAGGGCGAGTGTGTGGGGGAAGAGGAGGCTGGACTGCTGTGTCCCACAACTGCTCTTCTTAGGCAATGTTTACACTGATAGCGGCAAAATGGCCGCTGCCAGATCGGTCTTTCAGGATCAATTGAGCGGTCAGTGAGACCCGCTCAATCGATCAGGAAGTCGACTGAGTAAGTCCACCCCCTCAAGTAGTGTAGCGCTGAGTCGACGGGAATGCTCAGCTCAGTGTGAACAGCGTGCAGAAGGGAAGCTGAGCAGTCGAAGTCAGTTACGCAAACTACTCTGCATAGTTTGTGTAACTCCCATCGACTGCCGCCGAATCGCGCTATCAGTGTGAACCAGCCCTGTGAGATCAAAAACCTTCGGACAGATTGAAGAGTTCTGCTGTGGTAGTGAACATCTGACAACAGCAAGAATCATTTAGAGACAGTTATCTTTAGAGAACATCATTTCTGCACTTGATTAGAATGTTCTTACCAAATGTCATACAACAAACGGGAAAAAAGGAGAAGTTGATTGCAATGAGGAAGAGGTTACTCCTGCGCCTCATGCCTCCTCATGTCAGATATCAAGGCTACACGGGTGCACGGGCAAGCCACCTTCGGTTCTCTCCTCAAACTTCCCGTAAGGAACAGAGGGGAAGCAGGGTGAGTGGTGGAGCACCCATAGAGACACACATCTCAAAGAACTGCAGTTACTACATAAAGTGAGTAACCTCTTCTTCTCCCATTAGATCCCTATGAGTGCTCCACTTCAGGTGACTAAAATGCCTTGAACTTATGAGGAGAAAGAACCAGCTCTATTGCTCCTAATCAAAGGAGAGACTTCTCTTCTTGTCTCAATAAAAGCTCAGAAAAGGGGTCCCTGAAGAGGGGCAGGGAAGTGAGGGGTGGAAGGGAGAGAATGATGTAAAATGGATGGTACAGTCTGATGTTGTGATCCACTTGTCTGTAGTGATCTGCCTGTAGGAAATAGGAAAAGCGATTTCCAAAACGGGGAGAGGGGGAAGCTCTGCTAACGGATGCACCTGTAAATCCAGAGAAATGGAATGGTTCGAACCCTCAACCAACCCATCCAAACTGTTGCTTTGAAAACCATTGGGTAGTCGTGGAGGGCAGCTGGGCAGCCCTTTTACTCTTAAATTTATGTCTCTTTCTGGGGGATTCAGTGGATCTATGGAACCCAGAAAACTGAGCAGGAAAATCTCTGGGCAGTCTGTGACCTACTAAAACTTTTATTTGTAAGTGTATTTATGCTCAGGGAGCATAAAGTAGCCCTAGAATCCTTTAGCATGCGAGAGGACTCATATGTTGTTTCCAAAAACAGTTTATGACCATCAATGGGGAGGTCCTCCACCGTGTTCTGTACTTCTCTTGGAAATCCCGAGAGCGAGAACCATGATGCCCTACACATAACCAACGCCATAGAGATGAACCTGGCAGCAGTGTGCACAGCATCTAAGGATGCCTGAAGAGCAGTTTTGGCCACAAATTGGCCCTCTGAGATGATGGACTGGAATTGCTCCCCATGTTCTTGTGGCAAATGGTCAATAAAAGTCATGAATCAGTTAGAGTTTGTAAAATTATATTTGGCCATGACCGCTTGATAATTCACGACCCTGAATTGCCAGGTTGCTGACAAATAGGACTTTCACCCAAAGAGATCCAGCCTTTTCTGGTTTTTGTCATATAGGGTAGACTTAGAGAAGCACTGCCTACCCCACTCATTTACTGCATCCACAACCAGAGAGCTAGGTGGGGGCTGGGAGAACAAAAAGTCAGAATCCTCAGAGGGAACAGAACACTTTTTATCCTCCCATTTACATGTGAATGGAATAGTGGCAGATGTCCACCACACTATCTTAATCAGATCTAGGAGTGCCTTATTGATGGGTAACCCCACCCTGAAAGGTATTGCTGACCATAAAATATCAAAGAGTTTGTACTGTGAATCCTTGACCTCTTCAAAAGGAATCTGAACAGTGTCGGATACTTTCTTTACAAGGTCTTGTGGAAAATCATTGGCCACGAATGGTTGTGGGAGGCATAACTCCTTCATCCAGAGGTGAGAATGAAACAGGTGTTTGGAAAGTAGCCTCCTATCTGCCCTAGCTTCCTGCTCCTCAAATGCCTTGTCCTATGACGGGGCTGGTGGAGAGAAGCAGGCTGTGCAACTCTGGCCTCCCTATGAGGCAGTATCAGTGGTCTGGCAAATTGTCGTCAACAGTCAGCTCAGGGGTCTCAGTACAGCCACTGGGCGGGACTCCATATGGAAGTAGGGGTAGCATGCAGGGTTGGTTCCACCACCTTTAATAACAAGCCCAATCTGTCCTATGATTTTCAGAGAATGGGTTCCTGAAGGGATATACGGGAGAACCCTGAACAAAATAGAGGAAACTGACAGGAACTTTCCATCTTCTTCCATCTCATCCAATGCAGGAGCAATCACAGAAAATGGTGGAGAGTCCTGCAGTACTGGAGGATGGTAGTCCGAAGATCAGGGTCTTGGAACCAAGAGACACTCAGTATCCATGAGAAGTGGGGGCTACAGTCCATCCATTATCGAGATGTCCTTAGTATACCCCAGCTCCTGTGGTACCAAGCAGGAGATCAGTACCGAAGTAGTAGCTGAGGTCACTGTATCGCTGATGATGGGCATACCAATGTAGACACCTACGGCGCCATTGCTTTCTGGGTGCCACATGCATGGGTATCAGAGGCTGGGCTGAATGCATAAGTACCGATGGTTGAACTCAGTGGTGCCAGTCCTGAGTGTCTGTGCTTACCCTTGCTGGTAGAGGGTACTGAGGCCTTAGCGGAGCCACTTGTCTCTTTCCAGGATTTTACAGCCCCGTTGGTAGTGTAGGAGGAGTCCTTCGACTCAATGGTACCAAGTCGAGGGGTCGAGGCTTCAGAGTCCATACCTCTAGCCAGAAACCTGGGCTGTGTCAGGGTTGGCTCCTTAAGATGAGAGTCCACGCTCTTTTTTTGGAAGCCTTCTCTGAAGCCTCCAAAATCTTCCCCTTCTTAGAGAAAGCCTGCACCACAGTAGAAGGAGTGCTTGATTTGTTCGGAGATAGATGTACAGGGAGGGCCTCCTGACCTGATGCAGAAGCTGGCCGAAAGCAGGCCATCATTAGCAGTTTTTCCTTGCCCTGGACTTGAGGGCCAGGCACAAACTGCACTTCAGAGAGAGGTGGGACTCCCCCAAGCAATGGATACACTTTGAGTGACTGTCATCTCCAGGTATAGCCTCTTGGCAGGAGAAGCAACGTGCCCTTCCAGGAAAACAATAAGTCTCCCAGAGGGGAAAGAGAGGAGAAAAACAATCCCCTCACTACTTATCTAACTATAACTATACTAGCCACTAACTATGAAAACTCTCTTAACCATTATAGAATTATTAGAAAAAGCCAAGGCACAATCAAGGTGGACACACCAAGACTCCATCTCAGGCCAAAGAGGCTGAGAAGGAACTGAGGACAGTTCGCCCAGGCACCCCTCAATATATGGCACAAGAGGCATCGGGCTCGTGCAGGCTTAACAGACATTGTTAACTAAAAATCTCTGATCAAGGGCTCAAGAGGCACATGTGCACCTGAAGTGGCACACCCATATGGACACCACTTGAAGAAGAATATAAATTAGAAGCAAGGAATTGTAGAAAATTGATAAGGGAAGAAAAAGGACAAGAAGATGTCTATGGACAGCAGAGTTGAGGACAATATGGAATTTAAGTGCATGAGGACCAAAAGGAATCCTAATAATATTTGTCCATTATTAGATGGAAATGATAGAACTGCCTTTTCTGCACTGAGAGAAGCATTCCATAAATATTTTTGTTCTATATTAAGGGAAAAAGCCAGATGCATTTATATCCGGGTTGTCCAACTCACAGCCCACCAAAGGCTGCTATCCAGCCCACTGGGCTGCCACTGTCCCGGACCCGAGCTCTGTGCTGGCCAGGAGCAGCAGCAGCCCACCCTGCCAGTTGGAGCCAAAAAGCAGCCCCTCCTCTCCAGACCCATGCACCAGGCTGAGCTGCACCAGGACTCAGGAGCAGAGGTGGGCATGGGACCAGCCACTTCTGGCTGGGAGGGAACGCTGTTACAACACTGCTCTGTGCAGCGTGTGCAACCCCCTCCCTTTGGGAAACTAAACCCCCCTTCCGCCCGAGGCTCCGTCCTCTCGCTCTCGCTGGCCAAGCCTGGCCAGTACACAGGCCAGCCCAGCACTCCCAGATCCCACACTCCACAGCAGCCTGGGCTGGCTGGGATGCTGCTCTGTGCAGCCTGGCCACTGTTTGCCAGAGCCCGGCCGGGGGAAGCAGCCTGCAGGCTGGCTGCTGGGGGCAGGGGCCAAGGGAAGCAGAGCTCCCCTCCTCCTCTCCCTCCTGCCCGCCCCCAAAAGTTTCCAGTCGGGAACCAGTCCAGCAGCCAGCCAGGAGGAGAAGACGCCTCTCCCAGCCACGCCCTTACAGTAGCCACTGCGCTGCAGAGCAGCGGCTGGGAGAAGCCAGGGTTGGAAGCGGCTCTCCTCTCAGCTGCCAGGGAGAGCTGCCAAATGCGTTGGGGGGCACAGCAGGAGGACAGAGCCACTTCCCCCATAAGTGGGGCAGGAAATGGGGAGAGCATGGTGGCCATGGGCGAGGGGGGCATGCTGCAAGACGCGTGTCATGTGACGTGACTAGTTACGTGTCCTCCCTCCAGCCCTCCCTCAAAACTCCACACTTCCCCCTTTCCCCCACCAGCACCCACCAACAAAAATAAAAGTTGGCATCTGTACCCCCCTCCCTGCAGTTCCGTGCCTGTTGGCTAGGCACAGCAGTAGCACCCCCATCCGAAATTTGCTCACTGGCCCTGAGTGAGAAAAAAATTGCAATGTGACCTCTCGCGCTAAAAGGCTGGACACCCCGATTTATATCATCTGATGATGATGATGATGCAATACTTAACCATTCCATCAGTAACTCAGGAGGAAGTTAAACAGCAATTACTTTTTAAATCAGCAAGTCTGGATAATTTGCATTCAAGAGTCTGGGGTTTTTTTTTAAAAAAAGAACTGGCCCAGGAGCTCTCTAGGCAGTTAATTTTGATTTCAATAAGTCTTGAACACTGGAGAAGTTCCAGAGGACTGTAAGAAAGCTAATGTCATGTCAATAGTTAAAAAGGATAAACTGGATGACAAAGGTAATTATAGGCCTGTCGGCCTGACTTTGATCCCAGGCAAAACAATGGAAGGGTTGATTTGGGACTCTAATAGAGAATTAAAGAAGGGTAATATCATTAATGCCAATCAACATGGATTTACAGAAAATGTATCCTGTTTAACTTGATATCTTTTTGGATGAGATTACAGTTTTGATTGATAATGTTAAGGTAACAGTGTTAATGTAATACACTTAGACTTCGGTAAGGCATTTGGACTTGATACCCATATGACATTTTGATTAATGAACTAGAATGATACAGAAATCAACAATGACAAATTAAATGGCTAATGGATAGGTCTTTGAATGTAATTGTGAACAGGAAACCATCATCACGCAAGTATGTTTATCGTGGGATCCTGCAGGAATGGTTCTCAGCCCTATGCTGCTTAACTTTTTTTAAAATGACAAAACCATAACTGATGAAGTCTGCAGATCACAAAGTGGGGGAGTAATAAATAATGAAAAGGACTGCTCCTGACACAGAGTGCTCAGGATCATTTGATAAACTGGGAGCATGAAAACAATATGCATTTCAATATGGCCAACAGAAAAGTCAGATGTAGGAACCAAGAATGCAGACCATATTCAGAGAATGGGGCACTATTCTGGGAAGCAGTGACACTGAAAAAACTTGGAGTCATGATGGATAATCACATGACTGTAAGCTCCAAGTGAAACACTGTGCCCAAAAAGGCTAATATGATCTTTGGATGTATAAACAGTCAAATATTGAGGGTTATATATTAATCTGTGTTTGGCACTTGTGTTACCACTACTGAATACTATGTCCAGTTCTGGGTGTCTACATTTCATAGCCATTGAAAAACTAGAAAGGGTTCAGAGAAGAGCCAGAAGAATGATTAAAAAACTGGACAACATGCCTAATAATGACACACACAAGGAGCTCAATCCATTTAGTTCACTAAAGAGAAGTTATAGGGTGACTTGACAGTTTTATAACTACCTACATTGAGAATGAAATTTTGTAATAGAGGGCTCTTCAGTCTTCAGTAGAAAAAGGTACAACAAGATCCAGTGGCTAGAAGATGAAGCTAGACAAATTTAGTCTAGAAAGATTCTCCATCATCGTAGATTTTTAAATCAAGTTTTAATGTTTTTCTAATAGAATGCTCTGGTTCAAACAGGAATTAATTCAGGGAAGTCCTATGGCCTGTGTTAGGCAGGAGGCGGGACTAGATGATCAATGATCCCTTCTGGACTTATAGTACATGTATCTATGTCAAATTTAGGGCCACATTACTTAACAGTATTCTTTTAAAAGGCAGTACAGTATAATGCCATTCAAGGACTTGAGGGGGTTTTATTTCATTTTATTTTCTCCTAAAAGTTCATGAATGGTATATAGCCATAACAAAGATTTTTTACCTGACAGATGATATACGACACAGTATCTCCGGCTTTCACCTTTCGGCCTTCTTGAGAGTTTATCCACATAGCAACGTGAACATGTGGCAAGCTCTTTTTGTCAGGATAATCCTGAGGATCCTTTGTCAATGCCTAAGAGATCAAAGGGGAAAACAAGTATGTATCTTTGAGAATAACACAAATTAAATGCCATACAAATCACTGCAGTAAAAAAACAAAAGGTGATTATATAATAGCTGTCTTCATCATCCATCTACTGTTCACCAGAAAACACTTTTGAAATATGAGATTAATATAAAGCATAAAATTGTAATAACTACACCTTTCAGACATTCAGATTTCTGTATCAGTCTTTTATGCTCCCTAATTATTATTACTGCAAGAGCATCCTGGAATTTTATACACGACTTTCTGAAAAGCTAAACATAAGAACCCTAATTGGAACTTTAATAAAAGTTCAAATAAGGACAAAGACAGCTAGAATAGATTAAAATTAGATTTAATCGGAGTATGAAATAGTGCAAGATGCAGTGAAAGATTACAATTATTTTTTTCCCCAGTTGTGAAGTAGTAAAGCACAATTATAAATGTCTGACAGCTATATTTATCTAACAAACTTGGTAACAGAAGTAGTAAAGTAGATCAGGGTTTCAATATTTTTATGGATATGACTACAATTTTATAACAAAATGTTTTTCCTCTATATTCCGTAATTACTTCACTTGAATTTTTTCAAAATTTTTATCTTCATCCCCTTCTCTGCACCTACAGTTTATCAATATAATATAATCAATATAACTAACAATTAGGTCTAAACATTTCAAAGGCAATAAAACACTGCAGTGTGTAGTACTTAAAATGGGAGATATCTCCAGTGGTATTCATTTTAACTTAAAATAATCTAAAGGTGATTTGAAATGGTTGTAGTCATACTGGTCCTCGAAAAAAGATAAACAAGGTAATAATGTAACAGCTGTCAATGAACCTCAGAATAGCTGACTCCACAAGCACTGACATGAAAGTATGTGATTTTCATTACTACTTTGTTTACATTTTCTTGAGGATCAGAGAGTTGCCCAATAGAGAAGGGGCACTATTATACTGTAGCAAAGCCTCCAATGTGAATAGAGAAGCTTTATTAACAAAACACTCCCTGCTGAAAGAAAGAAAAAAAGTTTCATTGTTGGTTCCCAAAAAGGAAGACAGGAAAAGAACATTCTCTGCAGCACTCCTGACAGCTAAGGCAGAACATTCTGGCTCACATTCATGTGCAAGTCCTAGAAGGGACATCAGAATTAATTTCAGCTCTGGTCTCTGTGCCTTACAGAGGGAGAACCCAACCATTTGTACTGGACTTTATAGTGAAAAACACCTTTTTGGTTCTTTTCCATTGTACTCCTCAGTTTATGTTCCAGGTTAAAATAATTACAGTAATGGCCGGGAGACAATATTCTCAGCTGTGGTGAAGAAAGTAAATTCTATCACTCTAGTCTTAAAGCATGGCCTCACAGACCCGCCCCCCCAAAAAGGAGAGAGAGAGAGAGACACAGACACAGACAGACAGAGACTTGGACTTTGAAGAGGTGAGACACACACACCAGGATCCCAATTCAGCAAGGTACTTCAGCAAATACCTAACTTTAAACACAAGTAGTCCCACTGCCTTTCTTAATTAGATTGTAAGCTCTTTGGGGCAGGGACCATTTTTATTGGGTGTTTATACAGCAGCTAAAATGGTGGGGTCCTGGTCCATGGCTGAGGCTCCTAGGGAATAGCACAATAGAAATTATAATAGGATTACTCACATGCTTAAAGTCAGGCATATTACTGAATAGGGGGACCAGGAGCTAGTGCCAGGGAAAATGACAGGAACAGAAGTGTAAGAGTGATAAATCTAAAAGAAAGAATCAAGTTAAAAATAAAGGGGGAAAAGACATTTTCTCTTTTGATTTAGCCTAACCAGAAAGGGAGAGCTTTTTTTTTTTTTTTTTTTTTTTTTTTTTAAAAGGAAAAGCATTTAAAAAGGGAAAAAAAAAAAATATATATATATATATATATATATATACACACACACACACACACAAATTAGACTAAGGGCAAAACAGGGCCTGGAAAAAAGAACAGTTGCCTTTCATAACTGTTGCTCTTTGAGATGTGTTGCATATATCCATTTCACCAGGGGTGTGGGTGTGTGTCTTGTGCACCAGTGCCAGACAGTTTTCCCTAGCAGTACCCATGGGACAGCCATGCTTATGCTCTGGTGTCCAAGCCATAGGTATAAAGGGTGGAGGCATCCCACCCAGTCTTCAGTTCCTTCGTAACAGGCCCTTAAAAATGAAAGATTCTGCTGTGTTGGGGAAGGAGGATGAGACATCCACACCTCCAAGAACAACTGTTATGAAAGGAGAGTTCTTTCTTCAAGTGACTGCATAATGTCCATTACACTAGCGTATGTCCCAAGCAGTTTCCAGTGTAGAAGGAGCTATAAGTCTCAGCAGAAGAGGGACTGCAGAACTGCTTTCCCTACATTACTGGTGCATCAAGGGAAGATGCTAATCACATAATGTCCAGCAAAGGTGCGGACTGTAGACCAGGTAGCTGCTCTGCAAATGTCCACAATCAGGACATTACCCACAAATGACATCTATGCTGAATGAGCTCTGATTGACTACACAGACCTTTCCAGGAAGGATCATACCCATGGCATTGTAACATGTGATGATGCACCTAGTGATCCAGTTGGACAGCCATTGTGCTGTGATAAAATGTTCCCTCATTTGTTCTGCATAGGAAATGAATAGGTGGGAAGAGACCCAAAAGGGCTTTGTTCTGTCTAGGTAAAAAACCATGACTCAGCAAACATCCAGAGCATGGAGCTTGTGTTCGTCCTTAAAAGCATGAGGCTTTTGAAAGAAAACTGAAAAATATACAGAGTGGTTGAGGCGAAAAACAGATACTACTTAGGAGAGAAATTTAGGATGGGGACCAAGTTTGTCCCTGAAGGAAACAATGTATGGAGGATCTGCGACTAGAACATGCAGCTCTTCTATTCTTCTTGCAGACATGAAGCCACTAAAAAGGCCACTTTTTCCTAAGAGTATAACCACAGGCAGCAGATTAACAGTTCAAAGGGGAACCCATAAGAGTTGATAACACTAAATTCAAAGCCTGTTGTGGGGCAGTGCCCCTGATAGATGGGAACATTCTATCTAGGCTTTTAAGAACCTGTTTGTCATTGGATTAGAAAAAAAAATAGTCTTCCCAATGATACAGCAGACCACACACCTCCCTCATGATCTAGCCACTGAGGAAGCACACTGTGAGGCATAATGCCTTAAGGTCTAGGTGCAACACTCACTCAATCTTCTAAGTTCAAATTCTTGAACAGGAGGCAGAGGAAAAGGTTCCTTGACCGATAGCTTCCAGAAGTCCAAATACCAGAGGTTTTTTTCCCCATCTTGCATAATAAGTATAATCTTGCCTCAATCCTGCTTCAGCCTGAGGATGACCTCAAGAATCGGTGGTATTTGGGGGTAGGCATAGAGCACTTCCGTGTCCCAAGAAAAAAAATAAATTTCACTGAGATGGACCACAGTCTGTGGCCTACTTTTGAACAGAACTGAGAGCACGTCCTATTTTGACAGGTTGCAAATAAGTCCACTGTTGGGACTCCCGCTACCTGAAACACTGATCTTACCATGCTGGAGGGACCGCTCACGATCCAAGGTGAAGGGCTTGCTTAGCCTGTCCACTATTCCATGCTGGACCCTTGGCAGGCGCAATAATACAAATGTCAAGGAATTTTGCATGCAGAATTCCACAGCTTGACTGGCAACTGGGACAGATTGTTTGATCTGATATCCTCTCCTTGTTGATGTAGATCGCCACTGTGGTGGTGTCAGTAAGTACTTGAACATTTCTGTAATGTACATAAAGCAGGAACTAGTCCTACACTGTGCAGATTGCCTGTTGCACTACAATGTTTATATGTAGTCCTATCTCTTCACTGGGCCACAAGCCTTGAATTTGCACATCTCACCACGCCATGGCTGAAGCATCCATTACCAAACTCATGGAAGGAAGAGGTGTGGAGAAAGGGACTCCTCTGAAGATATCGTCTTGGCTCATCCACCAGTCTAGTGAGGACAAGACTGCCAAGGATACATGCTAGTCCATCCATGTGATGTGCCTGAGGGCAGTATACCAACGTAAGCCAACATCTATAATCCTCTGAGATGCAGCCTGGCATGTGGAGACAAGTGTATGTTGCCATATTCCATATTGAGGCAGTTCCTCAATGGTTTTCGAGGGTGGTTCTTGACAGATATGAAGATGACTTATATAGCGAGAAATAGTAGTAGCAGCACAAAGGGCCTGAATCCAGAACTGCTCGAATAAATTCTATTCTCTAGAGAGGTATTAGAGAATATTTCTCTATTCATTTCCAGGGCTAAGCATGGGAACAGGTGGAGTGTTCAGTGAGTGAGTACTTTCCTGCATCTGCAGAGAGGAATGGTCCTGCAGAAGCGAGTTTTCCAGGTAAGAGTACACTTGGACATTCCAGTTGCAGAGGTATGCAGCCACCACTGACATATATTTCCTGAAAACTCTCAGTGCAGATGATAGGCCGAAGGGTAGAACTGCAAATTGGAAGTCATCCCCTCCTAATATGAACTTTAAAACTTTCCACATGGCCATTCACCCTGGTCACAGAAAATATGCCATCTTCAAGTAAATGGTAACATACCAATCTCCCAGATCTAACGAAGGAAGACCATGTGAAAGCAAAACTTCTTGGTATATTTGTTTAGGTTCCAAAGGTCCAGAATGGGCCTGAGATCTCCTTTTGCTTTTGGTAGTAGGAAGTATCGGAGCAGAACCCCTCTGCACAGATATAGAGGGGGCACTTAGCAACAGATACAATTTTTTGCAAAATCCTTGAAAAGCAAAAACAAAACATTTTTTGTGTTAAGTTTATGTATTACTGTGGGCTGCAATTGTATATAACCTTCAAGGGGAGATATGTGACCGACTGAACTGGGAGTTCAAAGACTACACTGAAAATATGCCAGACACGCATGAACTTCTGGGACAATAAGTGTTAAGTTGATTTCCTAGGGAAAGGATAATGCAAATTCCCCAACCGCAGTTATGCGAAAACTTTTGAAGCTGTACCTTGAGAAGAGGGTGATTGTTTACTGATTACCTGTTACAGAAGGCCAAGATCAAAAGCCCAAGCTGTATAAAGAAATGGCTGATCTGCCTAGCCTTGGTTCTGCTTCTGCATCTAAGATGGATATGAACTTGTAACCATGGGGAAAAGCCAGTGAGGGTTTTAAAGGACTAAAAACTACCAGAGAGTGCTAGCCTGGGGTTGAGATGACCTGTGGTAAGCTTTTTAGCATGAGTCTAGAAACTCTTATTAATATGTTTTCTCTATAATGCTTTTACCTTATACTCTTAAGTGCTTGTGTAAAAAGAGCTATATGGTAACTTCTAACTGCAGGCAATACACTGATCATAGCTTTAGGAGTGAAAGAAAAGCTCAAGCACTGTCTTGTTTAAGTAGTCTGGCTTGCTGGGGATATCACAGTGTAAATCATGGAGCTGTGGAGCCTTAAAACCCTCAGTCAGAAGAGAATGAGATGCATGTCTTTGCCCAAGAGAGTTAATGGGTGGGAGATGGAAATCTTTAAGTGGGTGCCCTTGGTGGATCACAGAGGGTGAAAATAGGAGCAATTGCCTTGAAATTGACATTTCTCCTATGGCTCCCCAAGAACATAGAACCTTCACTTCTTGCCTTGGAACTGATTCATGAAATGGGTCCCTGAAAAGGGACAGAGAAGGTGGAGGAGGACCTTGAAACTGGAATGTAGATCCCATGCTTAGCACCCACTTGTCAGAGGTGATGGACTGCTATTCACTTGGGAAATATGAGGGAAAAAGTCTGTAAGATCCAGTATGGTCAGTATGCTATCCTTGACAGAGAAGTCAAATGGGCTGTTTAGAGATATGTGACTGCCTGGATAAGGAGGCAGTGAACGTGTCTTCCTTTGCTGCTTGTGATTCCACTTGTACTGATCCATCTGTCTAGCTAGAAAAACAGAACTGTTGCCTCGGTGGAAACTGAGGACAAAACTTTGTTTTCTTCAGAACTGGTATATAAAGACCAGAGATTTCAATACTCCCTAGTGTTTTAATTTATGCAGTGCCTCAGCTGTTTGAGGAAAACAGGTCACAGCCCTTGAAAGGGGAAATCTTCAATGGTCAGTTGGATTTTGGTGGGAATTCCCGAAGACCAGAGTCACAACACACGGCGCATGGTTACTGCAGTTGCCATAGCTCTGGCAGCTGAGTTTGTTACATCCAAAGAAGATTGTAAAGCAGACTCTACGAGAGTATGACCTTCTACCAGAACAGACTGAAATCAGCCTTGGAGTCCTCAGGTGCTTTAAGGAATTTTGACATAACATCCCAATTCAAATAGTCATAATGGGCCATCAAAGCCTCATGGTTTACTATGCAGAATTGTAATCTCAAAGTTGAATACATTTTTCTGCCAAAGAGGTTCAATTTTTTGTGTGTCCTTGTCCTTAAGAGTCATTTTTGCTCTACATTGACAGTATCTTTCATTTACTGCTGTCACTACTAGGGTGTCCCGGTGTGGGATGTTGATAAAACTGCTCAAACCTCTGAGATGGAACCCAGAACTTGCACTCCATGCATTTTGCACTGGTATGAGAGAAGGCAGGGTTTGCCATAAGGCTTTAATAGGTTGCCTAACTGCCTCATTTATACAGAGAGGAACTTTTCTTGACATTCCTGGGTGCAAAATGTCTACAACTTGTGGAGGATTTTCTTCCCCAAGTTCTATTTGTATCCCCAGGGATGTAGCCATCCTTTTCAGAAGCTATTGGTAGGCCTTAAAATTATTCAGACCAGAGATGATGATCCTGGTACCAGGGCTTGAGGATGACAACCTATTCAAAGGAGGCAGATTAGAACCCTCTTGGGACTGGTTGAGAACTGCAGACATAGAAGGCCTCTCTGAAGCCAACAACAGGTGATCATGATCCTTGGAGACTCACTTAAGGTTGGTACCTGGGCCAAGCAGCTTATCGGTACCGCAAAGGAAGATTTTGTCCCTCGGGGTTTATTTCTATGGCTGCCCAGCACCAACTTCCAATTGTCTATCAGTACTGGATAGAGAAGCTTCCCTTCTCGAGGACCAGTTTCTTTTGTGCAGCAGAGATGATGATCCAGACTCCAGAGACATTCCCTATGTTACTTAGTAGGCCAAAGATATGGCTGGTATGGTACCACAGGCCAACTGAACCTAGAGCAGTCTCTCCAATCTCTCTATCTGCTCTTGTTGGCATGACTCCGATGACGACAGCAGTAACAATCCTTGGAGGATGCCCTGGATTCCCTGCAGCAGGAAATGCAGGAGTCCATTTCAGATTCTGAGGAGGCGTGCACGCACACTACTAACCACGGAGGCAAAGTACTGGGCAGCAACACTGGAGATAGGGACTGCGATCTACAACTGGACTACTATACCAGTGGCAACATCAAGGTCTTCATGGCTATCTGTATTGAATGCTGAGGCAGACCAATTACTGTTGGTCTTGGCTTCATGGTCAGTGGATGCAGAACCAGACCTGATGTCCACATCAGTGGCTTCAACACAGAAAGCAACATGTGCACCCTGTGCAACAGTCCTGGCAAGACAATATCAGTGTAAGTAACCAGCGAGTGCTGTAGCAAGAAGCTCAGGAGATCTTTTGCAGCTGTGTCTGGCTCCAGAATGGTCACTCCCAAAATAAATTATCAAGGGCAACGGCTTCAATGCTTGCTCTGCAGCCAGCCTCGACGGTCCTAGTTTGGGAATCAGTCAATGGCTCTGCCCTGATCAACCCACTAGGTGAGCTGAAGGGCATGCTTTACCTTTGATAGCGGAGTGACTAGCCTCTGCGGCCAAAGAGTCCTGCACCGATGATTTCAACCATGTGGAAGCCATCCTTTTCTTTGGCTTCAAATGCCAGATGACTGATATAAGCTCTCTCTTTTGAGGAGTACCCTGGGAAGGCCAAGGAAGCACTCCTGGACAGCAAAGAACTCCCTCTACCTGCCTTTGCAGTACGATGGTGCGTGAAGGGCAGCCTCCATAAGGCGTTGTTCTCTTAGCTTCTTAGTTCTTGTCTTGAAGCCTTGGCAAATCAGACACCAGTCCGACAGGACTCTCACCCTACCACTTCAGGCAGTAAGAATGCATGCTGCTCACGGATATCAGTTTGTGACACTCATAGAAAGAGTTCCCTGGCTTCAAACCTAGGCATAGATTCCCTCAGGGTTGGTCAGAGTCCACTGATTTATGAACAATGGAAAAAAAGAGGAAAAGAAGACCCCAAAACAAGTACCACTAACTAGCAAAAAAATACTAAATTCACATTCACAGAGGAATAACAGAGCATGCTCTGTCCACAGATGGTAAGAGGAAATGAAGGGTGGGTGGAGCAGCTCTGCCTTTTATATCCTCAACTTGGAGCACAAGAAGCACCCAGAGAGCAAGTGAGGTTGCCCCTCCGGGAAACCCTAGGGAAAACTCTTCTGCACCAGTGCATAAGACACGCACGCACCGAGTGTAATGGACATATGGAATCACTCAAAGAGCTGAAGACACATAATATTAGACAAGAAAAAATAAAGAGAAAAGAGAAATAGAAACACAAACAACATGTTTTGGTTGTTTTCTTTTTAAAGAAAAAAACAGATGTTTTATTTATTAAAAATTTTTAATCTGAAATTTAAATTTTATTATTTAAAAAAAAAAAAAAAAAAAAAAAAAAAAAAAAAAACCCAACAGATTTTCTCAGCCACTAGTCAGAAACCCTGCTACTGGGACCATTGATGTGATCTCTCTCTCACCCTTCTTTTAAGCTAAAAAGTTCAGAAGCATGGTACTGAAGTGTTATGTAAAAACAAGATGGTAATCAGAATGAAATGGGTTTAATATCTGATATTTCATGATCTGTCAGCAGGAGTGTGCAGCACAAGGGAGGGGGGCAAGCAGAGGCATACCCCCCTTTCCCAATAATTGGGGAGGAGGCATAGAGTTCCTCTGGTCCCCAGCAGGAGAGGACTCATAACGTGCCCCTGCAAAAGTGCTGGAATTTAAATCCCTGCGCATGCTCCTGTCAGGGACTAGAAACACTGTGATGGACCAGTATCAATATTTTCAGGAACCATAAAACTTTTCTCAGCACCAGTTCTGGATCACTGATCAGAAAGATAAACTAAAATTCCTGGTAATATCATATCAACTATATGAAGTCCCTTGCCTGAGTTTGGTGAAACAGCAGTAAACAAAACAGATATGTAAATCATCTTTGACTACAAAAGGTCTTCCAAAATAGTTTTAAGGGGAAAAAAGAAACCTGAAAAATCTTAGCAGTAAGTGATGAGTGGTACCATTTACCTTGTTGATTTCAAATTGGCTTATTGGGACTCTGCCATCTATCACATTTTCTCCAATTTCTATTAACCGTCTTTGAATGTTTTCCACAATTATGTCTCGGGACTGGTCAGAAAGAATCTGACCAATTACAAAGCTGTAAAGAAGTAGAAACAAACAAAACTTTCTTTAAAATACAGAGAATACCTAATCAATGACTGTGAATAGGCCTCATCTACTCTAACTGAATGGACTTTGCTAACACCTACCCTCCCCATTGTTGTTCCTTACCCTTGGATGTATATATATATACCCCCTATCTGATTTCTATTTCTTGCATCTGAGGAAGTGAGTTGCAGTCCACAAAAGCTTATGCCTGCAGAAATTAAATCTGTTAGTCTCTAAAGTGCTACAAGACTCTCGGGTTTTGTTTTGTTTTTTTGGTTTTTTTTTTAAATAGTAAATATGTACATCTCTCTCTCACTCTCTCTCTTTTACCTCTGAAAACTATGAACAAATTGAGGACAAAGTTTACTTCAAAATTATTAATACTTCTTCGGTGATCTCTCAGTTATTTTAATTATTTTATTAGGGTACTTTAAATTCGAATGATTTAATCTTAAAACTATTTTAAATGATGGGCCCAATGAATTTCTAATGTCCCCCTCTGTGGTGCTTTGACATTTACTACTCCAAAACAGGTATCTAAAATGAGAGAAAATTAGAATATGAAGTCTGTTCACTAACATCCTGCCTATTTCTGGAAAAATGTATACAGAAGGTCTGCCAGCTGCAATATTCAGTCAGCCACTGAAGAACACTGACAAACATTTGTATAGCTTTAATTACTAATACATTCCTTACTTGGAGAAATTTGCTTCTATTATGATGCATCTTTTCTTAGAAAATGCAACAGTTAAGAACAGTAAGCAAGTGTGTGGTTTATATTTACAGATAAAAAGGCATCCGTTTCTGGGTACATTGGAGCCATAATTTATTTAAAATAATCTTTTCCAAGAGGCTGTATGCAACACAAATTGACTCAGCCATAAAAGATTCCCACCTCTACCCAATCAAGAGTATTTTTCCTTTAGTACTAATTGCATAAACTCTGTAAAAGAGAGGCTCCATGTAATGCTGCACATAGGAAATGCCAATAAATCAAATAATCATTGATACCACATACCATCTTCAAGAAATAAAAGGATCTAAACAAATGACAAAAGAGCTCTTCAGGACAGTGACCACATCCTTCCATTGTTTGGAAAGTGCCTACCACATTTTGAGTGCTACTGCAAGCTTAACATTCATTAACAATTCTTTAAACTCTTATGCAATTACATAAAGGGTAGCACTGTATTCCCATGGCCTCCTTCAAAAATCTCAACCTAAGACCCCAAACCAATTATAAAACATGTGAGTTTTATACATAGATTTCTCACAATTCCTGAGTTCAGGTTTATTGTGCTATATATCTAACTGCTTCACAGGAAATGCAAAACTTAAGATTTACAAGACAGTGACAACAACAGACAGTAAAAATAGAGATTTTTAAGTATACATATAATCTGTTCTGATTTAAGACCTTTCAATATTTTGATAGAATGTTCTCAGTCCTTTTTAAAATTAGTTAATACACTTCCTGTACTTAATACACTACTTATAGTCATAGAACTTAAGACCAGAAGGGACCACCAGATCTAGTCTGACCTCCTGTATACCACAGGCCGCCACCAACACCACCCAGCGCCCGCACACCAAACCCAAAAACTGAAATTAGACTAAAGCATCACAGCCCTCAGGTGACTAACTTATTATGCATCACAATAGGAGAATAGGAGAGACTGAGGTGCACCAATGCCCAAGACCACTGCAAAGGCAGGGAATTGACTGGCCAGGTACATAAGTAGATGTGCCAGTACCTGTAGATGTGCCAGTACTGCTACACAACTGGCTGGGTACAGTACAGGGTACAGTACAGGGTATCCAGTATCCAGGACTGGCTGGCTACAGTCCTGCTGTACCCAGGTAATCCCAGCAAGTGAACTGTACTCCTTGCTGAAGAGGAAGATGAAAAACTCCCAAGGTCCTGGCACTGCCAGTCTGACCTACCCCAACCTCACATATTGCAATCAGTTAGAACCAGAGCACTTGACTATAAACAGGAACAACATTTTTCCTGTGAGAAAGGCAATAGCAACATCTAGCAGCTCACATGTTAATGAAGATTGTGTATTTTTCAAGAGTCATACAGTATAAGATGAAAAGAAAGTCAATATTAAAAGCAAAACTTACTTTCCAGTTTCTTTTGCAAGGTCACACCAGTCTCTTCGTACTATGTCCAATCCTTTCAATTCCTGTTTGGTAACGTATTTCCCATCTCCTGTTGGCTCCACAGTCAGAGCAGCATATTTCTTCTTCTTCAACAGAAGCAGGGACTTGAAGACCCCATCAATATCAATCTCCAATAATTTGTACAGCTTGTTCACTTCACTTTTAATCTGTGAATGTATCACCATTAAACTAAATTAATCAGTAATTATAGACACATTACTTTCAACAATACATGCGTCAGGCTGAAGTTTCATAGCAGTCATATTATATGTTGTGTGCTTATATTGGCATATTTTATGGATTGGACAGATGTTTTCAGCATAGTGGTACCTATTAACTACCATTACAGTTAAGGTTATGACATTATTTCCAGCATGGAGCATGTTTTTCAAGAATTCATAATTTGGTGTGATGAGCGGTACAGACCCTTCAGGATCCTAAAAAGGGTCCTCCTAGTTATGGTTCCATCTCAGCCCATTTTCTAACTCAAAAACAGGCAATGTCTGTCTGATCAGAGAGAACTTTAGACCCAGAGGGAGCAAAGGAATGAAAACAGGAACCACTCTACCCATTGACAAGGAACAGATATAAAAAATCCAACTCCAGGTAGGTGGCGGCTATTGTGCTACAGCAAAAAATACCTTGCCTTCCTGGACAAGCAGGGGTGGTTTCAAAAAATAAATAGATAAATAAAAATAAAAAAAATATTGGGGGGGGACTGAGCGAGCAGCCCATGTTTGTTTGGTTTTCTGTGGTTCCTTTTAAAAATAAAGAAAATATGCCATGTGCTGGCTTTCACAGAATAACCTGAACTCTTCAGGGAAAAGGCGAAGTACCCCCCATTTTTTCCTAATCCCCCCACCACAATTTGTGAATAGTTTCTAGAACTGGACCCTATCTCGCTTGTCTACAAAAGTTTGAGGTAAGGCTTGGGTTGCCATCTTTTTGTTAGGCAAAAGATGAACTTTGCTCTTTTCTCTTACCAACCCATTCAAAGGACAAATATAAAATCTAAGAACAAAGAAATGTGTTCAGCTTCGAAAATAAGCTTGGCTCCTGGTTCCCCTGCTGACTAGCCAGGAGCTCTCTCTCTTTCCTCACATCATTTCTCTTTTCATTTCTTTCAGAATTCATCTTTGCATCATTCACTCCCGCCAAACCTTTTCTGACTGCTTCCCATACTCCATCACTTTTCATTTACTATCCTCTCCCTCTGTCTCTTCAATAGCTCTTTACCCACTTTCTGATCTCCTGCTTCTTTCCTTCTCCTCACCCTGAATGGAAACTCCTCTCTCCTTGTTCACCCTCAGAGAAGTTAGATATGGCCGGGAGCTATTTGGCCATCTAGACCACAACCATACTAAAATTCCTTCCATAGTTTTCCAGTCTAGTTTTAAATGTCTTGATATTGATATTTAATGAACAATTTCCATTGGACTTCAAAAAATGGATAACAGCCATGAAGAAGTAACTAGCATGTAAATAGTAACAGAATAAAATTAAGAAAGGGAAAGTGTATGCTGAAGAGCAAGGAAATTTTCCTGATGAGATATATTAGCCATTGTAATTGCCCAAAGGAAATGGCTGAAGCTAAGCATACTTAAAACTAGACTTAAATATACAATGCTACATTGGATGAGAAATACCTAATTGTAGGTATTTGTATGGTATGTTGGCTTACATTAAGGCACAGAAAATTTCCCTTCTCTCTGCAGCTCACAGAGGCAGATCAGCATTTTGATGCCACAGTCTGCCATGCCCCTTCTGCTCCCACTTGCTGCCAGGTGAGTTATTTCTAAACTGTAAAACTTGCACAACATCATTAACAAATATTTCAGAGATAACAAAATATCTATGTACATCAGACCAAGGAAGACAGTCATATGGTAATGACTTCACTTAATATCTGATTCTTGAGTCATAAGCGCCACGGTGGAGAGAACTGTGGAAGACAGTGCTGCAGAAAGGAAATCACTGCTAAGAAATTTTTCATTCTGCAGCCCAGCATGTCCCACAATTCTGGACATCTGGGAAGTAACGAACAGTGAACACACGTAGGGAGGATTATGAAGGTCCCATTTTTGGAAGAGTGGTCTGCCCACTGATCTGGATAAACAGACTGCTTGACAGAATCCAGCTACCTGTGGATTGTCTGCCAAGGAGGCAGAGGATCCTGCAAATAGCACCACACAAAGAGCAGACACCCTATCTATGTCTTCTTGAAGGAAATAGAGAATGGATGGAATTCCCAAATTTCTGGGATTTGTATTGTGCTTTTGGCACCAGATGCTAAATCCAGACCAGATACAGGAGTATGCTTTTAATATCTATACTCTCCTAGATGGAAGCAATATTTTAATAACTATGGAAGACAGACTGAGCTTTCTAGTGTTTCCTAGCTAGGCTGTTAGTTGAAACCACTTCAGTCAGGCTGAAAAAGAGGACCTTAGAAAGGATGTCTGGTTTCCACAGAAGCAGGAATGGGGGCTCGTTTCAGCTCTATCAAGTTTGAGGAACCCAAGTCTCCTTGGCCAACAATGAGTTATCAGAATTACCAACACCTGTCCTTATTTTATTTCCTGGACCACCTTCCCAGTACTAGAAAGAGCAGATACACAACATAGGCCCTGTGGCCAACTGTGCAATAAGACATCTGTCCACATAGATCTGGGGTCTGCCTCACTTCTGAAGTATTTTGGCCTCCTTGCATTTGTATGATCCATGAACTGGTTGGTTCCCGGGAGTCTGTACGATGAGACAGAAAACCCTGATTCAACCACCACTGAGAATTGTTGATTCTATACCTGCTCAGCCAGGCAGTCTTTCGGTTCAGGTCCCCTTTGATGTGAATCAATCTGAGGGAAAGGAAGAATTGTTTCGCCCACCTCATTATTTCTACTGCTTCCACATGTAATGTGGACTCCTTGTTCCCCCTTGGTTGATTAAATATGTAACTGTAATTGTACTGTCTGATTGAAGCAGGATGAGGTCCCCTGTTAGGGTGGGCTGGTTTGACTGCAGAACTAACTTGACAGCTCTCAGCTCTAAGATGTTTATGTTAGGAGTCTTTTTCCTCCTCACTCCAGAGGCCCTTGGCTGTTTGAGTGTCCAAGGAGCTCCTCAGCCATCCAGACTGGCATTGGTTGCAAGAACTAAAGGATCTGGAAATCAGATGGGCAAGCCTCTGCGGACTCTGTCCTAGACTGACCACTAGTGTAAGGAGCTGAACACCTGTTCCGGGACCCATATTTCATCTTTCATATGTTCCAGGGAGAAGTCCCACAGCTTTAATATGAAGGCTTAAACACTTTTGATGCATAATTGTGACTACCAAGTGATCCCTATGCATGACACCAAGAGTCCTAGCAGTTGGACCTACAACGCAGGAGCAAGAAAATAAATACCCGGATGGAACCAGAGAACTATCTAAGATTTTGAAGCTGCCCTATTAATGTCCATTTACATTTAGTAATATTTTAGCTATTTTATTCTTTTCATGCAAAGTGAGTATTAACTGGGGTCTCCCAACAATGTGTAATTTTATTAACACAGGCCGATTTGTAGGGAAGCCTGTAAGCAAATGTTTAATTTTAACATCAATAGAACATAAGTACTTTCCTAAATCAGGATTGCTCTATTGAACTGAGGAAATAGCTGCTGCCATATCTGGCACAATTAGACAATATGGAGCACAGAGTTTTAATCCTAACCTTAAATTTACAAATAATCTTGATAGAGTAGTATATTTTCTTTCATCCCATGTAGCAGAGAATCCAAGAATAAATACAGAAAAAATTAATTTAAAAAAAAAAATAAAAAAACATGATGGCATATATTACATTAGTAGATGTGCAGGTGAATGAGCCCCTTATGGGGTCCTAACCACATCAGCCACACCAGAAGGGGCTCATTGAGCTGCACATCTACTAATGTAATATATGCCATCATGTGCCAGCAATGCCCCTCTGCCATGTACATTGGCCAAACCGGACTGTCACTACGCAAAAGAATAAATGGACACAAATCAGACATATAAAACAACAACATCCATAAATCAGTCGGAGAGCACTTCAATCTCCCAAGACACACTGTAACTGATTTGAACATTGCCATACTTCTACAAAAAAAACTTCAAAAACAGACTTCAAAGAGAAACTGCAGAGCTAGAAGTCATCTGCAAACTTGACACAATCAAAACGGGTCTGAATCGGGACTTGGAATGGTTATCTCACTACAAGAAGTAATTGCACTGTTCACACATTCTCACCTCCTAATCAATGGTTGTGAATAGGCCTCAACTACTCTAACTGAATGGACTTTGCTTATATCTACCTTCCCCACTGTTGTTCCTTACCCTTGGATATGTATATATATTATATATACATATACCTCCTATATGATTTCTATTCCTTACATCTGACGAAGTGGGTTACAGCCCACGAAAGCTTATGCCTGCAGAAATTAAATGTGTTAGTCCTTAAAGTGCTACAGGACTCTCGTCGTTTTTCCTCCAAAGACTGTGCTACAACCTCTTCATAGTATTCACTTGAGGCCCTGCATCAGCTTCCCATAAAATTAAAGATCCTCACCCTCAACTACAAGGCCCTATATTATCCCTCCTGCAGCTCTTCTCTCAATTTCCTTTGTATCCTTTTCCACACTGATGCCAGTCCTCTCACCTTATTCCTCCCTTTGATCCCTTTCTGTCATGGCTCCCTCCACACCAGTCTCCCTGTTCTCAGCTTCTAACTAGTGCTCCTCTTCCTTCAAATCCCTTTTTGAAAATACACCTGTTTAGGAAATCCGTCTCCTCTTTCTTTCATCATTAGCAATGCACAATGATGGTCTCTTATATTTTTGTCTTGCATTTGTTAGTTAAAAGACATATTATCCAAGTTCTGTAAATCATCATGTAAATTAATATTTTTATTTAGTATTTGTATTGTGATAGTGCCCACAATCTAGTAGGTACTATCCCACACACAATAGCTAAACAGACAACAGGTTGTTGCATGCTGTCAAAACATAAATCATTAAAAAAATTGAATGGTGTTGGCATTACCATTTGTAAGTTATGATTTTTCTGTGCCGTCTTGTTAATTCTTTTTTGTTTAGCAAATATTAAAATGGAATCATGATAATTTAGGAATGGTAAAGCTATTCATTACACTCTAAGTCCTTATCTAAATCCATTTTTTAAAATAATTTTTATTGAAATATAACATCCCTGTAAAATAACATGCAGGGTATATACTCCAACTATAACATATTTAGAAAACCCAAACCTTTTCTCACTAAACATGTGTGGTGTGTGTCTCTCACACATTCTTGTAACACACACGTATGAAATTTATGAGAAATATATATTTTTCCTTCAAAAATTCCCTTACCTTATTCCCCAGCTTGAACACCTCCTCCAAGTTAGTGCTATTTGTATTTATCATAATGGAATCTGTATCTCCATAAATCACTTCAAGGTTCATCTAAATAAAACAAGCAGCTTTGAACAAAACAATTACAAAACAACCTAACTCTATATTGCATTCCATCACATTTTCAAAATTCAAGCAAAATGTTTATTACTAGTTTCACAGTAAAATATGTAAGTAACGCAAAGCAGGATTTTATTAAAAAGTTTAGGTTTCATTAAAATGTGTATATGTTAATGTATGTGTACACACGTGTGTATTCAAGGGTGGGAAATGAAGCATGAAACAACTAAGTAAATATTAAAAGAAGAAAAATCAGGCAGACTTTTCAGTTTTATCTTTTTCTAGTTCATATATTCTTCAACACCATATGGGTATAAAATATCGTAAATAAGAAGTCAGAAGTGGAAGAAAATCAGTGAACAATTCTGGTCTTAAGAGTTCCACCCCTACTGTTATCAACTGTCATTTTGGTTAGCTGAGGGGGGAGACAGAAAAGACCATGAGACTGCCAGACACATTCAGACTATTCAAGATAAGGTGTGTTTGCTTATAGCCAGCATCTTTGAAGGGTAAACATGATGACCTGGAGATCCATTTGCAGCCATCACAACAAAGTTGCAAAGTAGCCACACCATATGAAAGAAACGGCGCTTATCTGACAAATTTCAAGGGAACCATCACATTCATAACTGATTGATAGATACAGTAATTAAGAACACTACAAAACTATCCACAGTGTACTCTTCTCCTTCACCTCTTCCAGATTCAGCATTTGGCCTACTATTTTCTCTCCTCCACTTCAACTTTTTTTAAGAAGGCTTTTGCCAAAAGGCAACTCTTTCAATGTGCTCTGAAAGGAGTTAGGCTTTGACTCAGTCTCTCTATTTTGTTTAGTCCTTACTCTAGCTAGTAGCCTTGACAGAGAATGTATTTTGGAGGGGGAGGGGGAGAGAAGAGGATAAAGATCTAACTACAGTGTTCCATGTGTTTTGCATCTCCCAACTGAACTATTGTTTAACTGTGCCTGGAGATGAACACAGAAACTCCTCCTTGTGCAGAGCACATTAGCCCGCCTCCTTAGCAGAAAAAACCTACCATGACACTACAGCAAATTACATGCAGGTCAAAACTCACAAGAACTGAAGATGGGTATAATTTCCTGACAAAGCAGAGCTGAAAGAAGGCAACTGTCACCATTATTGCTACCCAGGTATTCAGGATTAGCAATAAATCCAGTGGGATCCTCTCAGCTTGATAAATGAAGACTAGAGGTCTTAAATGGTAGGAGAGGTCAGTGCAGTTAAAAAAAAAAAGTTGCATGGAAAAATCCATACTAAATTCCAAATAGTATATAATCACCATATAATAGAATAAAAAGGAATCCACCCCCTCCTCAAAATCCTAGTAAAACACTAGTATATAGAGTGTAACAGGCCTGTGAGTAAACTCTAATTAACACTGTTGCTAATTTATTTGAAACACCCTTACACAAGCCTCAAGCAGGGCCTAGATCACATCTGTATTAAGAAAAGAAAAGAACCCCACTATAATCTATTAGGAAGGATTACATCTGTAAACTAGGCATCCCAAGAAGTGATTTCAAGTCTGTTTGGGTTATAATTTTCCTAGAATAAAAAATTTCACCAGGTGTGCTATTTAATGGTTGTTGTGTAATGAAAATGCTTAGCATTACCTTCTGCACCATCTCCTTAGTATGCATCAAAATCTGAAATGAAAAAAATAATCGAAGATTAATGTATGATATAATTACAAGTTAACATACGAAAACATATTACATCAGGTAGTTAATTCCAAATGCTGGTAGCTTTCAAAACATGAAGCAAACCATTTGACTCTTCTGGTAATAAATATAGCCACCCCAATAAGCATAGTAAGAACACAAATCCTTGTTTCACTTAAGTATTAAATGGAACTTAATTACCTTTCAATGGAGGTTCTTCGAAATGAGTGGTATCTATGTGTATTCTGCACATGGGTATGCATACACTCCATGCATCTGAATCCGGAGATTTGTAGCAAATAGCATCTGTTGATCCTCACCTGCACAGTTGCTCTCTTCCATGCTCTGAACCAAGGGCATTAAGCACTGCATGGGTCAATGACTCTCCAGTTCCCACAAATCAGACAAGATCTAAAGCAAAGGGGAAGGAGGGCAGGTAGTGGAATACAGATAGGGACCACACATCTCAACGAACCTCCAATTATAGGTAAGTAACCTCCATTTCTTCTTTGCGTGCTGATCACCATGTGGATTCCACAGGTGGGTGACTGGTACGTAGTATTCAAATGGGGGGTGGAGGGGACATGCACAAGGATACAGTTGGTATCTGTAATACTGCTTCCCCGCAGCTGAAACTATAGAAGAGGCCTGGAGAAAGGTGCAAAGCTTTTTAAAGGTGTAGATGGAGCTTGAGGCAGTTGCCTCACAAATGCGCTGTATAAGTACTTCAGGAATTTAACTGTTGTGTGAGTAAAAACAGAGTAGCCTTCTGTCAGAGGATGGAAGGCACTGATTGCTGACCGGTGAACCACTGGGAGCCAATGGAAAGTCCTGACATCTTGTGGGGCAGGAGAAAGAGAAAGTAGAAATTTTCCTACTGTGACTTAGTATAGTTTGGAGAGCCTCTGAGCATGCAACTTCCATGACTGACACCCATCCAAATACCAGGCTGCAATGTGAAGAGGGCCTGGGTTGGTATGTCTGATCCCAGCATTCTCCTGAGTTAACAAATCCAGAAACAGTAGGATACTGATGGGAGGACGGGCTGACATTTGTAGAAGATCCCGAAAACAAAACGGTCTGGGTCAACAGGGTGAGTTAAGGATGACCCAAGGCCTTGTCATGACAAATTTTCTGCAGAACCTGAGATAGCGGAGGAGATGGGAAGAAAGGCATATGTCAGATGGTCTGTCTAGAATAAAAAATGGGCATCACCCGTTGGAGTTTCAACCTAGTACTGTTCTGGAGCACTACAGATTGAATTTCCTTCTAGTTTGGGAAGCAAACAGGACCAAAGATGGTGCTGGCCACTAGGTGAAGATTTCATTCAAGACGACTTGCGTATTTCCTGCTCATGATCTGTGGAGAAGTGTCTGCTGAGAACGTCTGCCAGAGAGTTCTGAGAACCTGATAGGTATGTTGCTGAGCGTGTGATGTGGTTCCTGATGCACCAGTTCCTTAAATTCACTGCATCTATACAAAGAAAAGATTTTGCTCCATGCTCTTCGTTTATATAAAAGACTGCTGTCACGTTGTCTGACATTATCTGGATGTGACAGAATCACATAAAGGGGAGGAATACACTGCAGCTTGGCGGACTGTCCTCAGCTCTAGGAAACAATATGTCTTGCACAGTGTGACTGTCCTACAATGGATGAGTCTGTGATTATAGTCTTCTCACAAGTGGGTGGAAATAAAGGGACTCCTTTGTTCCAGTTGTGTCCACCATATGAGAGAAACTCTGACCTTGTGAGGGACTGTTACCTTGGTATTCACATTGCTGCTGTCTGGTGAGTAAAAAGACTAGAAGCAGGCCTGCAGGCAACAGAAGTGAAGCCTTGCAAATAGAGTTACATATGTATATGTGGCCATGTGGCCTCATAGGGAAAGACAGATCCTGATTCTGGTCTGAGGGTGACTTGTGTTTATCACACTATTCACGGTCTGCAATCTGTCCACAAAAAGGTAGACTTTCACTGAGGATGAACGTAGGGTTACTCTACGAAGTCTATAGTTTTCATGAGAGTGAAAGTGGACTTTTCTTTGTTTACACAGATCCCCGATGATGACAGAAGGTGTAGTAAGAATAGGGGCACCAATTGGAACTCCTGGCTCAATCTGCCTATTAGGAGGTAGTCATCCAGACGAGAAACATCCCACAACGAGGAAGTACCCAAGTTGGACCAAAACGGGGAGGGATTCTTGTTCAGATCTATCTATAAGAAAAAGTATCTGTTCTTATGCTTATGACCATGTCCCCTACTCTTGAGGGTTTCTTACGCTTAACATTTTTGGTCTCTACTCCAGTGCTCACGCTCAGAGGGGACTGCTCATAGTTTGAAGTCATTGTATAGTTGGGTCTCCCTGGTGTGGATCCCACTGGGATCCCATGGCATTCTCCATGAGATGTTTCTGCAGACTAGACTCTTCTCTAGCAGGTTCAAGGAGGAAAGGAAGAACAAATGTTGCACTCAGCAATGATGGGAGCTTCTCAGAGACAATAAAGGCAGCATTTGTGTTTATCACTGACTGAGGAGGATTGAGGGCAGGATATACAGTCCTTAAACCCCAGGACTCTGGGAATAATCCTTCTTCACAGGGAGAGGCTTCCCAAAACAGGGAGAAGCTAGACAAACTAGACTATAAAAATACTAAAAAGCACAAAGGCTAAGATACTAAAAATATTGAAAATATATATTTACTGATTCTGAAAGTATAGGAAGATCATTTCAGACACGGAGGATTTCAACTCAGGTCATGTGACAGTAAGAAGGAACTAGAGAAGTGTTGGACCATACCACCCTTTATGATATTGGTTCAGAGCACAAAGAGAGCAATTGCACAGGCACAAATCAAACCAGTGGACACTACTTGCTACATATCTCCGATCTAAGGAACATGGAGCAACAAACATACCCACATGTGGAAGACACATAGGGACCAGCACTGTTAGCAGAATATTTCTTTATCTTAGCCTGCCTAAACAACATTAAAACAGTCTTAAACATAATAACGGGAGCTAAAGATATTCTCATTTCTAAATAATGCTTACAGAATCATACAAGTCAGAAGAAATCTATAGTAGCTCATTCTAGTCCATTAATAGTGCCTCAAGCTAGGACCTATTTTGTTATTCCTTAGCCATTGGTAAGATTGGTGTTTAGTCTAGCTATGAATATTGTCAAAGATGGTGATGCCAGAACTCCCTTAACTAGTCTGCTCAGCTCTATAAACTTAAAACAATATTTTTCTAATGTTTAAGGTATGTTTTTCTTGAAGCAACTAAAGACCATTATTATCTTTGTCCCCATTGGCTAGAGATAACTAATCCCACTGTATAAATATGACAATATCATCATCTATTATAAAGGTCGCCCAGCACTCGCCATTATAAAACCCTGTTTTCAGTTGCTTATTACTTTGGCAAAATTCAGCTCTTTGGATTGAAATTTTCCATGCTGGGTAACTACCTTTTAAAAAAATTGTATTTATTTATTAAGTATCAGTATTAAATATCAAAACTGTACAACTATTTCCAAGGAAAAGGGAAAAAATACATTTGGCCATGTGAAAAATATTCTGGTGACCTTTTCTTTTAAATGCTCTAACACCATCTCCATGATTTAGAGCAGGGACTTAAAATTTGGCAAAGAGGTGAACTTTGTGTCAGGGATGCATCCTTTGCCATCCCTGTGAAAATCTGCCCAGGTTTGGCCAATTTATAAGCCTGGGGAGAGGGGGGGGAAAGGGGACTGCGGTGGGGGGAGGAGGAGGAGGAGGAATCACAATTCACACACGCTCAGTACAGACTTAGATTTTAAGCAAATAATTTCATCAAAGATTCCAAACTGTGTGTGCTCCAGCCTCAGGCAAAGAAGAGGTTACTTATTGTGTGCAGTAACTGAAGTTTTTACAGATGTGTCCTTCTATGGGTGCTCCACTTGAGAGGCACATGGAGTGCATGCAACCCTGAAGGGGAGCACCAACAGGAAAACCACTTGTAGGGAAAGCCTGGAGTCTTCTCCAACTGCAGCATTGAACTGATGATGTCTACGCCAGATCCAGGCACTGGAACTGCAAACAGGGAGACTGTCTCTCCTGTGATTTCTGCGTACGCCTACATAACCTGCAGCAGTGAGTCCCCGAGCCTGGGTCAACAGACTTGGGCTCGTGCTACGGTGGTAAAAATAGCTGTATAGATGTTCAGGCTTGGGCTCTGAAGCTTAGGAAGGAAGGGTGGAGACTTCAGAGCCCAAGCCTGAACATCTACACAGCTATTTTTACCACCACCATAGTATGAGCCCAAGTCTGTTGACCCAGGCTCTGAGGCTCACTTACAGAGACTACTATTCACTGTAGGTGTAGCTGATGACCAACCCCATTCTCCACTGGACTCAGGCACTCTGGATGAGAAAGCTGCCTGAACCAAATGCAGAGGGGATAAGTGCCACACAATGAAATTTTTTTCCAGTGTTTTCTTAAAAAAGCTAGGATATTACACACACAAGAACAACTTTAATTCTGAAGCTTTCCAGACTTTTAAACGCTTTTAAACGCTTAAGCTTTGCAAGCTTAATGTTTTCTTAATGTAGTTTATTTAGGAGTCATGTCTCTCAGACTTTTCTTCAGAGAATATGAGTGTTTGATTACTTTTGATCTTCTATTATAAATCTTTATTCACATTTTAAAATTTCTCGCCTCTGAACTATATATTTTTAAAATTTAATTCTCAAAAAATATGCTGTATACAAATTAAGACCTAACTAGTGCTAAGTGGGGCAAAATAAATTTGTGCTTATTTTAGATATAACACTTCTGTTCATATAATTTGAATATAACATTTACAATTTTTGGAGGGAGGTGAGGTGGAAGGGAGCAGAGTAACTGTTGTAATACTGACGTTAAAAATTTCCTATTATTGAACTCTGAAATCTGAGGAACTACTGCCCAGACAAGTCTCCCTTATTTCATATTCATGTATTTTATCATTCCTACATGAGCTATTTAACAAGTGCCTTTTCTGAATCTGAACTGATTTTAATCTATTTCTCTAATTTATCAAGAAAACTATATTTTAGCTCTCCCCAAGTATTTGCAATTTCTCTCAGCTTTGTAACATCGGCAGAGTTGATTGCCACACTCTCCACTCTATCCTCCAAGTTATTAACGAAAATTTTCTGAAGCATGGGACCCAGAAAGGACTTCTGTGGTATGCCATTGATGCTTTCTCCCAATTTGACAGCCACTGAACTATAATTATTCAACGTGATTTTTAATCTACCAGTTATATAAACTTTATATAGAAGTACCATTTAATTCTCTTGAGAGAAAGGTATGTTAACATAAGAAGCAATTTATTCATATACTTAGAAGAGAATAGTTTCACAAAACAGGGGTAATAGTAGTCTTCCTAAACAACTTTCTAAAAAGTTAATAAAATTTCCAGACACCTCTCCAAAAAAAAAAAAAAACCACATACACACACGCACGCACACTGGGTGTGCGCTTTTTGCCATCACAGTATGATGCATGGGTCCTGAGGAAAAAATAATGAGTGATCATGAAATTAAATGAAAGTGCTGAGGGTACCAGTTTAAAAAAAAAAAGTGATAAAAAAAGTCAAAGCTACAGGAGAGAAGACAGATGAGACAGGAAATTCTACACCAAAGTTAAAATAGCAAAATAATTTCTGCAAGTTTCAAAAAGAATAATTAAGGTTCTACAAGCAACCTGAATTCTGATCCTATATCAGCACCCAGTCATTATCTAACAACCACCTCTTCCCACCTAACAACACTGTTAAAAACCACAATATGTTTTCTGCATTTCTAATATGTCCACAAGCCCTCAAATACCATAACAATAAAGAGCAACAAACCTCTTCCCAACTAACATATATGGATAACCAACCTGAGCACAAGTCCATCTTCACTTCACATTCCAATGTATTGATTGAAATCACCAACATCATATCATATCTCTTTGGATCTATCTATATCAGATTTTTAATTCATACAATTTCTCACCACGGGGGAGGGAGGGGGAGAGAGAGAGAGAGAGAGAGAGAGAGAGACGAGACACACAGGACAGTGGGAACTCTAACATGAACAGACTATCATTGGCCACCCGAAATTTAACTGTTTCAGCCAGACCTTCTTAAGAGAAGGGTTAGACAGGATGCATACCACAGAACTTACATCCCAGAAGGAAGGAGGCTAAGATGTAAACCCCTTGAACCCTTGTGATCCTGGGCTGCCCTAAAATCCAGATCAGTCCTCATCGTAATTTAGACAATTCTGAGGGGCGAAGATACAACAGTTTCCCCAGGCTCATCTACAGTTTCGACACTGCTGTCTGCTGTTGCCCTACTCCAACAGGCCCCTCTGGCTCCTGGCATGCTTGTTACGACAGAGTTTGCAAGAGGATCCTCAGCAGATAACCCTATGGCTGTCTTCAGCCTGGTCTACACTAGAAAATTAAGTCGACTAACTACGTGTGAAAAATCCACACCCCTGAGCAGAGTACTTATGCCGATCTAATCCCCAGTGTTGACAGTGCTAGGTTGACAGAAGAATTCTACTGTTGACCTAGTTACCACCCCTCAGGGAGGCGGATTACCTACACTGACAGGCAAATCCCTCTCGTTGGCATAGGTAATGTCTACACTGAAGAGCAGCGGCAGCACAGCCTCAGTTCCTGCTCCGGGGGACTTCCATACTGCCTTATTACCAGATGCTCTGAGCATCCTCAACTCCCACTGATTATAGCAACAGCTGCGAGTGCTCAGTGCTATTTCTGAAACATAGGCCTCCATTTTCTCAAGTTGGGCACTCAGAAAAAGAGGAGCACACAATGAGCAGCCTTCTTTGAAAATCCTGATTTAAGTGATTTGCCCAGCAACACGTTGGAGTCTGGGGCAAAGCAATAAACACAAGACTATCCTTTTTCTTCCTACAGTCCCTGCCATAATCGCTATACACCTCGCCAATTCTACATTGAAGGTGGCAGGTGTTCTTCAGCCAACTTTCAGTACACTATCCTAATATATTCAACAGTGCACAGGATATATAGTGTTAAACAGAGAGGGAAATAAAATAGTATGTCATAATGAAATTAAATTCAGGTCATCATGAGGCAGCAGAATTACAGCTGCAACTTTAATTCCGGCATTTCTTACCTTTTAATTCCTTCATTATCCAACTTTAGTCACACTCTTTTAATGTATGTAATTTCCTATAATTTTTGTTTTCATATATCCATAGATATAAACGCCAGAAGAAACCACTGTGATCATCTAGTCTGACCTTCTGCCTAACAGGCCATGGGACTTCCATTAATTAATTCTGGTTCCAGCTAGAGCATATGTTTTAGAAAAACATTCGCTCTTGATTTTAAAATCTCCATTGATATGCATCACAACACTTGCTAAGTTATTCCAATAGTTAACTCATACTGTTAAACAAAAATGTCAACTAGCATAGAGTCAAAAACCATTCCTGTGGGACACCACTAGAAATTCACCCCTACAATAATACTCCACTTGGTTACATTGAGATGTATATTAGCCAGTTTTAATCCCTCCTCTCCTGTGGAACAGATGAGGAACTAATGTGCAGGAAGAGACAATGACTAACCCAAACTCGCACAGGATGTTCGTGGCACAGCTGGAAATTGAACCCAAATTTTCAAAGCCCAACTTCATGCATCTTAGCACAATACTATACTTACTAAATTCTGATCTTTGCTATCACTACTGGAGTTGCATCAGTGGTAAAAATTTTAACAATAAATTATCTAGTGTAGACACAGCATTATACTTTGTACATTTTCTAGAAACAACACAGTCAGATACAGTCAAATATAGTCATAAGGTCCAAAACATATCATAGGTATATTATCTTAAAATATTTCCTTATGACTCATTTCATACTGCACCACAACTTATCTACCTATCCACCTCATATGTGTTTAAGTTTGTAAAGTATAATGAGCATGTATACTGTCACGTAAGGACTAAGACTTCTTTCACATATAAACATCTTTACTCTACATTTTCCTGTTTCTTTTTTTTCTTGTATAAAAAAGCAAATTGATAAAGATGTCCAAAGTAAGCCAATTCTTACATGGGTGGGAGGGGGACAAATATTAATATTATCTGAAGAATAAATAGAATTCCTTGTTTAAACACACACACAAAAATGAGACGTCTTAAGTCTAGGAAGATTTCTATTCCCTAGCATAATGTAACCCAATAACATTAGAAAAATAGCATGCGTTCTGATAGGATTATCCCCCGTTAAATAAAAGAGGTTTGACCATGCAAAGAACATTTTTCAATTGTCCCTGAGGACAGTAGTGGATATAGGTAATTAGAAGAGGGTCACAGACCAGTTAGGTTCATCAAGTGACAGGCATATATGTTAATATTACCCATTCTGACAGAAGATCACTTACAAGTGCCAACAGCTAGAAAACAGAAGGTTATAAAGGCTTGCTAAATTCATTAATAAGGCAGTCTGCAGTTATTTGATTTCACAGCAACACCTGCATATTTATCTTCTCATTACCAATTGGATGATGGAATTTTTTTCAAGCACATTTCAAAAATATCTGCCAACTTCAAGTGTAAAAAAATAATAAACTTTGTGGTTAATTTTTCCCTTAACAAAGTACAGCTGTTGAAAATAATTGTTCAAGATCTTACCCTGTAATGTCAACTGCAGCAGAACAAAGAGTATTTAATTAGCAAATCTATCCAGTAATTCAACACCTATTATAGAAAATGCCTTCGTGATTTTATTCAGGATAATTTGCTAAGAGGGTTATTACTGACATTCAGATGAAATTTAAAATTCCTACGCAAGTCGAGTCATAATAGCAGTAATGATCTCCCCAATCAGGAGATTCTGTGTCACATAAGACTCTTTTGCAATGCAGCAGCCGATTTCCTGACTTCTTAATTCCTGGGCTCCGCTCAGTGAGAGCCCTTCATACCAATATTTCAGTCAGCAATACATCTTTAATGGGACTCTATTAAAATACCTAGAACAAAAATGACTTTTGTTAAAAAGAATGACAGCATTGCTATCATATCAATCATTAAGAGTTTTTCAAAATGGCATAGTGAAGGGAAGGACGGATGTAGTGAGGCTGGAAACCTGGAGAAAAGAGAAGGAATAGAATAGAAATGTGTTACTTGTTAGTTTCCTGTCTGTGTTTAATATTGCAATACTGGTGGCAACTGGATTGTCGCCTATTTCAGTGGATCCAGAGCAGAACAACACATGCCCCCCCGAAGCAGGGTGCAGAGGAATGTTTGGGGGGCAAGCAGCAATGCCAGGCTCCAGGGCTCAGGGCTGTCAGCCCCAGCAGCTCGGGCCAGTCCCGGGTGGTGTGCCCTTTTCAGTTTGGGAAACATGATCACTAACTTTCAGTAAAAATTATTTAATAGTTAATATGTGTTTTTATTTTTTCACAAAATGTAAAAAAATAAAGGTTCTCTGTAAAAATGCAATTGCCGCATTTTTCCATGGCAAACTGATTTTTAGAATCACTGCTCATGAACCACTTCATAGAATCATAGAATATTAGAGTTGGAAGGGACCTCAGGAGGTCATCTAGTCCAACCCCCTGCTCAAAGCAGGACTAACCTCAGCTATATCATCCCAACCAGGGCTTTGTCAAGCCGCAGCTTAAAAACCTCTAAGGATGGAGATTCCACCACCTCCCTAGGTAACCCATTCCAATGCTTCACCACCCTCCTAGCAAAAAACTTTTTCCTAATGTCCAACTTAGACCTCCCGCCCTGCAACTTGAGACCGTTGCTCCTTGTTCGGTCATCTGCCACCACCGAGAACAGCCTAGCCCCATCCTCCCTGGAACCCCCTTTCAGGTAGTTAAAGGCCGCTATCAAATCCCCCCTCACTCTTCTCTTTTGCAGACTAAACAAGCCCAGTTCCCTCAGCCTCTCCTCATAAGTCCTGTGCTCCAGCCCCCTAATCATTTTGGTTGCCCTCCGCTGCACTCTCTCCAACTTGTCCACATCCTTTTTGTAGTGGGGGGCCCAAAACTGGACACAATATTCTAAATGCGGCCTCACCAATGCCGAATAGAGGGGAATAATCACTTCCCGTGACCTGCTGGCAATGCCCCTCCTAATGCAGCCCAATATGCCATTAGCCTTCTTGACAACCAGGGCACACTGCTGACTCATATCCAGCTTTTTATCCACCGTTACCCCCAGGTCCTTTTCTGCAGAGCTGCTGCCCAGCTCGTCGGTCCCCAGTCTATAGCTGTGCATGGGATTCTTCCTTCCTAAGTGGAGGACTCTGCACTTGTCCTTGTTGAACCTCATTAGATTTCTTTTGGCCCAATCCTCCAGTTTGTTTAGGTCACTCTGTATCCTATCCCTACCCTCCAGGGTATCTACCACTCCCCCCAGCTTAGTGTCGTCCGCAAACTTGCTGAGGGTGCAATCTACCCCATCCTCCAGATCATTAATAAAGACTTCTATCCCCAGGTGAACTACACAGTACATTGAATATCTGAAATTCTACTTAAAACTTAACTTCTCCTTTACTTGTAAACGAAACCTGTCAATATGTACTCAGAATATGCATATGCTCTGTTGACCCCTTCAAATTTACATTTTATGGTGGAATGGACTAATACAAGGGTAGTCAATAGGTGGCCAAATCTGGACTGCCAGGCACTTTTGAACGGACCCCACATTTTTTTTTTTTAAATACCTTCCCCGCCCCCCCGCCCCAGAAGTCTGAACCTCAGCTATACCTTCACCGAGAAATTTGAATCTTGACAAAAAAAAAATGATTGCCTACCCCATGACCACAGACGAGAAATCATCAGGTAACAAATTTTCCATTCTGGTTCTTCTATAGCTTTCTGTTTCTCAGTAAAAACAAGTGGTGATGTGACTTTACAGAGAAAAGGATGTAAAAGCAAAATGTACAAAGAATAGTTTTTATCACTTCCATTGCTTCTAGTGTTAGTTTATTTAAGGACCACAATGTGGAGCATGTTCCCACTGAAGGATGTTTCTGTGGAGAAATCAGTTAAGACCCTGCAAGTTGGATCCTACAGTAGCAGAATCTGAGGACCAAAATGCTGATTTGAAGATATCAAGATTCTCTCTGCCTATATCAGGGCCACAGACTTGGAGAAATAGGCAGCGAAGCCTATTAGACCTAGGTTGTCCGGCACATATCTAGGGCATACCAAAGCTTCTCCACCTTCCGTATTTGTTTTGCAAGTGGTAAAATTATTTCTAATAATGGCTTCAGTAATCCTTACTAACAAGTTCCTCTCTCTTTAAAGCTGATTGAGAGGCAGACAGATAAACTGGAAGAACAGTCTTCCAGTATACTGGTCCACTTACCAATCCGCACAAGAACCAGGGAAGCTACTTCCCTAGACTTTAGCACACTAACAGTTCTAGATAACCAATGATATGGAACAATGATTCACAAGCCCACCCTGGCACTACATACATAGACATCTACTTTGAAGGTAAGGAAAACATTCTCTTTTCTGCAACAGTAGATAACTCCATTATTCTATACTGCTGGGACCTAACTAAAATGCCACTGAGCTGAATATGGAGGGGAAAAACATACCCCTTGAAAGTATTTAGTATGTGGGATGGTAACTACTGTCCTTACAACACATCTGCCAAAAGCTGCATCAACTCACTAAGCACAAATGTCAGCAAGTCTTGACGAGAATTTGGAATCACCCACAATGCCATACAAAAAAAAAAATCCATTTCTCCTGTTATCACTTGACACAGCGAAAGCTTTGATAGAAGAGAGAGGAACTTTCTGTTTTAAATTCTGTCCCATATGGACATTGGCTCCCAGTTTCTTAAATGGATAACTTTTCTTTATACCAACCCCAAAGCAGCTGTGCAAATTAATGGGATTACATCTTCCCTGTTTGAAGTACAGAGAGGAACTAGGCAGGGATATCCATCATCTTCTTTATTTTTTCCACTGACCATGGAGCCATTTGCACAGAAGATACAGAATAATGCCTCTATCACAGAAATAAAATTTCCAGGAACACATCAGAAAAGCATTATAGACATGTTGTAATACTATTTTTATTTATACCAAGTATTTCCCTAAAATTAATATCTGAAGAAATCTATTACTTTGGAAAAGCATCTGGATTTAAGGTAAATTATGCCGAATGAGAGATATTAATTATATATTTTCCAGACTCTGAGAAATCCCTCCTCCAGAAAACATTTGGGTATGGTAGGGCAACAAATTCTATAAGAAACCTAGGAATTCATATCTTAAAATAGCCAAGAAGGATATTCTACGGGCTTGGGATAGAACTAGAGATAAAATAAGTACTTTTTTTCCATTGCAAATAATCCAGATCTTAATTCATATCATTGACCAGAGAGTTTTAAAGATTGTATTCCATGGCCCTCCCAAATGGCTGGCCAGCTGTTCAGCAAAGAAACTTTTCTAATCTACCCTAGCTGGCTTCAGGATGAGCTTGATAAGTTTATGGAGAGAATGGCATTATTTAAGGACTTCAATAACTCAGTCTTAGGTTAAGGGTCTATTACAGAAGTGGGTGGGTGAAGTTCAGTAGCCTGCATTGTGCAAGAGGTCAGACTAGATGATCATATTGGTCCCCTTCTGACTTCATAGTCTATGAGATATCAAAACTGAGTGCACCTCTCTCCAATAGTACAAGTACTTTCAGTTTAGATTTTATATTTTTCAGCTTTCTATATAAAACAGCTTTCCTAGAAGGTTCACTTTAATGTAAGCAATAGGACCTAGCCAATTAGGAAACAAAAATAATTGTAATTAATTTATTACCAATCTTTGCAGACAACTTTCCTAACCCAAAAAAAAAAATTGTTTTCCCATATATGACATGCTGGGAAAAGGATCTGGATAGACAAATTACCCTGGAGGAATGGGGTTTGATCTCAAAAAGCACAGCAACCTCAGCCTCTGGATGATAAATAAAAATGTCTCAAACATACTATTTCAGTGGTACGTGTCATATTAGTGTAGATGGAATAAATGAGCGAAAGGCGTTAACATAACCCAATCAATGTCCAATATTAAAAAATTTTAAACAAGATCCAAGGTTTGGTATACAGGGACCCTTTTTGTTTGGCCACCCTTAGATAGTATCAAAGGCAGTAATAACTGTCCATTTTAGAAAAAGATAAGAAATTAGTTGATATCAGATGGAGCTGCTGTTGCTGGCATTTGTTGGGAGTCCTTCATTTCCAGGCAATGTTTGGGATTCAGCTTGAGCTGTTAGGGTGGCGATGTTATCTGTCTCCCTCACTCAGGCCTGATCTGGTCAGGACATTTCTTCAGATCAGGATGATGAAGGCCTAGGGTCCCAGGAAGAGGTGGGGTGGCAGCCATGATCATGAAGCTTGCTTCAATAGCTTGTCTGTTCTTTCAATTTTTTAAAAAATTTTTGTACTTTCCCCACAAAATCTCTTTTAAGAACCCCAAAAGGGAGTGATGGGTGCAAAAGCCTATCCCCTCATTAGCCACTAGTTAGGCCAAATAAATCTGACATACCAATTTAGGCTCATTAAATTATTGATCCGCATCTCCTGTTTTAACAAGCATTATTTCAACATAGTCCTTGAATCATATCAACTTAGCCTTTTTGTTTAGACTAATTTAATGATTCCATCTCCCTTTCATAACTTTTCACATCAACATTTGTTATAGGTTATTGTAATATCTTATGAACTTTTACTTACTTTTTACAGTTGAGCTCACAATTCGGGTAAATTTGTTGTGACAGTTGGGCCTACATACTTCATACCAGTTATGTCCAATCAGAGAGTATTAGAATGTAATTTGTAACCAAATAGTACAAACTAATGGGTATTTATTACTAAATGATCCTTTGGTAATCCTTCTCGGCTTCATAGCAAAATTGGTCACTCAAAAGGAAACCAAAAAATAATCTCTCATTTGCTAGTAGCTCCTATGCTACTGTTAGCCAGCCACTAGAAAAAGAAAAATAGTCCAACTTTAGAGCACTGGTTCAAAACAAAAAATATGGGCGGTGGGTCTTATAAAAAAATTAATATACCAATTACACACCCAGCAAACTAGAAAGAGGACAAATACTTAGATATTTGGTTACCATTTAGGACTGGTCTATGCCACAAAGTTAGGTCAATAGAAGCCGCCTTGCGTCGACGTAGCTGTGCCTGTGTCTATATTTAAAAATTTATCTAAAACCGATGTAAGTGTCTTGTTATAAAAATGCAGTAATATCACCTGTCAAGCAGTGTTAAGCTACGGTCAATGTACTGAGCTTGACACAGCACCAGTGTAGACATAGCGTTATTTCCGTCAACCCTATCTATCCTAAAGCAACTGTTGCACAAGGCCCTACACTGACTGCTTTGGTCAGTGAACATCATGGCCCGGGATAACAGAAACACGAAGAACCCCCGCTACTTTAAAGCCCTGCAAATTTTTTAAATGCTTTTTTCTGGTTGTTCATCTTCTTGAGTACATCTAGCAGCTCTCCATTGCTGTGTTCAACTGCCTATCTAACCTTGCCAGCTACACACTCCAGACACTCTCCAGCTTGGAATACACAGGTGATATTGGCTCTTGTGGGTCTTTTGGGAGAAGAGGCTGTTCAATTACCATTATGGACCAACAGTAGAAATGTGGACATCTACAAGCAGATTGCAAAGGAGATCCAGGAGAAAGTGTACAACAGCAGCAGTGCCACATGAAAGCAAAGGAACTGCATCAGGTATATCACAAGGCCAGGGTAGCCAATAGTCAATCTGGTGCCAGGCGCAGACCTACCCCTTTTACAAAAGAGCATAACTGGCAGAGACCCCCACCACCAACATGCCGACCACCGTGGATACCTCTGAGGAACCCAAGTCACAGACTCCTGGATGAACAGCGAGGAAGAGGAGAAGGATGGAAGAAATGTGACCGAGGGCTGGGGGGAGGGGAGGTGAAAGGGGGGAGGGGAGCATCTATGCCATGATCCAGGACCTCTTTGAGACTCCACCGCAGTCCAGTCAGTCCCAGCAGGCAAGCATGGGCGAGTCCAATGCAGGGGAAGAAACCTCGGGTAAGTGTGTAACTTTATTTCATAAGAATGGCCAGACTGGATCAGACCAATGATCCATTTAGCCCAGTATCCTGTCTTCCGACAGTGGCCAAAGCCAGATGCTTTAGAGCGAATGAACAGAACAGGTAATCAAGTGATCCATCTCATCACCCATTCCCAGCCTCTGGCAAACAGCAATCCCTGCCCATCTGGCTAATAGCCGTTGATGGACCTATCCTCCAGGAACTTATCTAGTTCTTTTTATAAACACTTTTTTCCTATTACAATGATGTTCTGTTAAGTTGGGGGTGCCATCAGGACACAGCTACCAACTTTCGATTAATTTACTCATACTAGAAGAGTTAGCAGTACAACAGAGAGGTAAGCATTACCTGCTTTTCATTCCCCCATAAAGTTAGGTAAAGCGGGGGAAGGGACATGCACATTTACATGTCCCTTAAATCCTCCTGAGAGATCTTGATGAAACTTTCATGGAGGTACTTGTCAGTCCTCTCCTGAAGACTTCTAGGGACAGCAGTCTTATTTCTTCCTCCATGCCAGGACACTTTCCCACTTCAGCAGACACTACTGCAATAAACAAGCTGCATACTGCCCTGGGCAGCTTCAGTATGCCAGGCGCAGCTGTGCTCTCTGTGCTTTTGTTATCCTGTGGAGTGAGATACCAGGCAAAATCACCACTGCCTATGGAAAACGGTGCCAGTAATTCAGTGCCATTGCCCTATACTCAGTTTCATGCAACCAAGCTATTCCCTCATCATTTCCCTTACTGATGGAGGGCCATACTCACCATGGCTGATGCTGTGAGTGGTGCTTTGTAGATGTGTCAATAAGCATGTATTGTTTAAAACTTTCAGGATGCAAGGAAAGGGAGTTCTGAATCTTAACTTTCACTTTCCACTGTGACTATATTGACAATGATACCTGAGAGTATTTTATCTACAGCTGCTCCTACTGTGGCCTCCACAACCACAGAATGCCTGAGCCAAATAAGGACGACAAAGAGGACGACTTGGGATGACATAGTCAATGAGATCATGCAAGCCAGTGCTGCATCAAACCATGAGCAAAGGGGCTGGAGAGTGAACACTGCAGACAGCTTGGAGAAGGAAAAAGCAGAGAGGAGTAAAGCCCAGAAGTCACAGCAGGAAAAGGAAAGGAAGATGCACCAGAGCATTATGGGGCTTCTCTAACAGCCAACACAGATGCTGCAGACTCTTCTGGACTTACAGATTCAATAATACCGGGCTTGCCTCTCTTTGCAGTCCATGGAGAGCTTCAGTATAGCACATCCCCACACACCCCTCAACATTCCACATGGCACCAGAGCGACATTAAGGACAACCACAAATTCACATACATCAACTATGGTTCTCACAGGTCAGTGTATGTGTAACTAAAATAGACATGAATGTTCCTTCTTTAAGCTCTGTTCCATACATTTATTAAGGTTTTGATTATTTGCTTTTAATTGTAATTGTTACACAATAAAACACTACTGTTTGGAAAATAATTCATCTTTATTAGTTCTCAACATATGCTGCAGAATGGCTCGTGGCATTGAAATCTCCTACTTACTTGGGTTCGTATACTGTGACACACCTCATACCATCAGTGACACACAGTGCAATAAACATAAATTACAGCAAGCATCACAACAGCAATAAGTGTGTTGTTAGTGCTATGTTCATAGAGGCGCACCAAGCACAATAAAATTCCTAACAGGCCAGACAGAGCTCTTTCAAAGCCTCTCTAAGCTGTACAGCTCTGTACTGAGCTTTTCTGATAGCCCTTGTATCTGGTTGTTCAAACTCTGCAAACAGCCACTCCACCTCTGCTCTTCACGCTGGAGGCAACGTCTTCCCCTTTGCTTCATAGATATTATGCAGGACACAGCAGGCAGCTATGATCACTTGGATCTTTTTCTCACTGAGATCCAACCATGTGAGTAAACTATGCCAGCACTGTTTCAATGTACCAAAAGCACATTCAACTGTCATTCTGCATCTGCTGAGCTGGTAGTTGAATCTTTCTTAGTGTTGTCAAGGTGGTTGGTATATGCATGGCTTTGTGAGACAGGGGAGTAGGGTGACCAGACCGCAAGTACGAAAATCAGGATGGGAGGAGGGGGTAATAGGCGCTTATATAAGACAAAGTCCTAAATATCATGATTGTCTCTATAAAATCAGGACATCTGGTCACTCTACGGAGTAGTAAGAAATAGGCTGGTTCCCCTGGGATCACCAATAGTAATCTGCTGGTTAGGAAAGTAAGTCTCTGACTGTAGTTTTCTGAATAGTCCTGCGTTCTTAAAGATGCGAGTGTCATGCTCCTTCCCTGACCAGCCGATTTTGATGTTGCTGATGCGTCCTCAGTGATCCACCAATGCTTGCATAACCATAGAAAAGTAGCTCTTTCTGTTGATGTACTCTGTTGCTAAAATAGGGGCATGCTTGCTGTCTACTGCTTTACCACAGTTCGGGAACCCCATGGCTGCAAATCCATCCACTATGTCCTGCATGCTGTCAAGAGTCACAGTCTAGTGTAGCAGGAGATGATGAATGGCCTTGCGCACTTGCATGACACCTCCACAGTGGATTTTCAAACTCCACAATGATTTCCCACTGACCAGTAGCAATCTGGTACTGTAAGTTTCCATAGTGCAATTGCCACGCACTTCTCCATTGTCAATGCGCTGGAGTCAAGCTCAACACAAAGTTACAGGAATGGAGCCTTGCATTTCTGAAAGCTCTGCAGTTGCTGCTCATCATCCAATACCCACATTATGGTGCGAGCCTAACAGTTAGTACTCATTTCTCAGGCCCATAGGTGGCAGGGCACTATTTGCAGCTGCTTGGTGAACCGTGAATTGGTTCTCGCTATGTCCCACAGCAACCAGTCCTCCAAGAAATCATCATGTCCCCCACTGATTCCATTCTTCTTACAGCTCTTCAAATACCAGAAGATTGTGTGTTCTGTGTTTGAAATGCTTATGACAATAATGCAGAGCTGAGCAGGCTCCATGCTTCTGTTAGAGATGGCAGATAGTGAGAAGGGCTGCATGGGTTCATAGGATTTTTAAACAAGGAGCAAAAGTCATGAGATAGATGACATTAGGGGGACGGAAACAGTTGCACGCTGGGAAGTTGAACCCTTGCTCCCAGTCATCCCTGCAGAACTCATTTCTGCCCCACCACATGCATTGCCAAAACTTCCCAAAAGATAATGCGCACTGGACAGCGCATTAGGATTCCACAATAGGATACCCCCCCCCCACGGAGCACCACACCGTGCATCAACACAAGCTCTCCTGGTGAGTATATGCAGCACCGATGCAAGGAGCCAAGTACACATGTGCACAAGCAATATACTGACTGCAGTAGCTTGAGGCCAATGTAACTTACATCAACCGAAGTTTGTAGTGTAGACATGGCCCTATTCAATACTCAGACAAAGTACATTCACCTGCAAACAACAGCCCACCAATTTTATTGAATATTAACATTAGATAGAGATGGCTGGTATGTAAAATGTGTAATCAGAGATTTCACTCAACTTAATAAAATCACTAGACATGACAAAGCATGGGTAAAGTTGTTCACTGTAATATGGTAACACCATGTTAAATAGAGAGATCCAATGATTATATTACTGTGTGCTTCTCTAAACAAAAGCATAACTGTTGTAATGATTGTTACATTGTCTCTGATATTACATGGTTACATTGTAAAGCTGTCAGAATTTCCTAAATAAATAGTTGGGGGAAAAAAAAGCTGCAACCACCAAGACAGTAAGATCTAGTATATGAATGGAAAAGAAGTGCATGAACTTCCATTTTGCAAGTCAGTTATAAAAACAGTCACATATACTGGGCGCAGACTGATCCCTGATCTGACAGACTTTCAGAGTGACAAAGCTCAAGGGATTTCCCCCCCATGAGAGAGTTGAACAAATCTATGGAAGAAAGTGCAAATTTGCAAGCTGCTTTGCCTTTTTGTGCTCATCCGACACACAAAAAGAGGCAGTTAACTCAGTTTTTGTCCTTTCCAGGTAAAAATTCAAGGTCTCAGTGCACAAAGAGCGCAGGATCCTTTCCTTACATTTTGAGATGGGGCAGAAGGGAAAGAGACATATGCCTTAATGGATGTAAAATATGTAACTTTGCTGCAATGAAGCAGAGCAAACTTTTCAGGACATTTTACAGGATGAAAGGCAATGAATTTAAGTTTGCCAGGTACAAGTACTATTTCTCCCATCCTCTGGGAGAGGAAATCAAATCCATTATTTCCACCCTAACTGAAACGAAGCATAAAGGAATATGAGCCATTTAAGGGAAAAGCTACTCTTGCTTTTAAGTTGAAGGGGAATGGCCTTCATAGTTAGGGTGAATGGGGGAAGAGACCCAAGGGAGAAACAGAGAAAGACTTGATTTCTCTTTTGGACCTGATGAAATAGCCCACCAGCACCAGGTTCAAGGCAAAGGGAAAAGAAGCTGGGACACTGCCAAATAAAAGGGGCAAACAGCAGAAATGAGTGTGCCTGTGAGATCAATGATTACAGTGAAGCAGCCAACACAAGAGTTTTACTAGTTTTCTATGGGTCACTTCAGCATTTACCAGGGAGCCTATCTATCTTTGTGAAAAGCTGCTGGAGAAATTTCATGAAAATAACTGCAATATAGAAAATGAGCAGGGATATCCATATTACTAGAGATTGCTGACTAAGTCTTGAACCAGAGGACTAATCCCCATAAACTTCAGGTATGCAGAACCTCCTGTATATGGTAACCAACTACCATATAACAGTTGATAAAGTATAAATATGCTCCTCTGAGCATCAATGTCTGGCTCTACCCCAACACAGAACAAAAACTGATTCCTTTCTGCCCCAGCAGTCAAAAGTAACCCCTCAAACAACTATTCACAGTCCTGGAATTGTTTCCAGCTAAGGGGAAGGTTCCAAAGACACAGACTAAGAATATGTCTTCACTCACAGCAGCAAATTCGGCACCGCTGGATCTATTCTCTGGAATAGACTGAGCGGAAGTGGAGATCCGCTCAATCGATCCAGAAGTCGACGGAATAAAGCCACCCCTGGAAAAAAAGTAACGCTGCGTCAATGGAAGGGCATTTCCTGTCGGTGCAGCGTAGTGGTGCAGCATAGTGAGAATGCCACCCTAATTCGATTTTAGGAAGTCGATGGGAGATACGCAAGATACTTTACATAGCTTACGTATCTCCCTTCGACTGCCGCTGAATTTCACAGTGAGTGTAGACCAGGCCTACAAATACTAGTTGTATTTAGAGTACATCAATTATACATTCTGAACTTATTTTAATTAACACTGACTTCTTTTAAAACCCTACCCAAACAAAAGACTACAAGACAGACTGAAGTGACTTTTTTTTTTTAAATTAAGAAAATACAAAACTCCACATATTTTCAAGGCCCCATGGAGAGCTCTAACATAATCCAATTTACCATCTCTTAAAAATTAATGATTGCTGAAAGACCAAAGATGACCTGAAAAATTGGGGTAAATTTCCTTTACTTTGGAAGGATAAGTGTCAAAGTGACAGTAACACCTAGTATTATCTATTTTTTCAAGATGGTTCCCTATTTTCCTGTTCATATTTAGTTTTGAGGAAAAATTCCCCCCTCCCTTTTTTTTTTTTTTTTTTTTTAATAAAATTCCTAAGATTCCCCTCCCTGAAATATAATCACTCAAAGCCTAACTTTCCATGCCATTTGGTTCTATCCTGGGTTGCCTTTCTAGATGTTTTTAAAACTCAAGATTTTTCCTTAACTGACTGCATCCCTCAATGTGTGGCTGCTTAAGGGGAAAAATATAATATATTGTACAAATTCCTTATATAAGAACACTTTTGAAAAATACATATTGTGCCAATGCCTTTGTTACCAGTACAGCATTATATATCTATGAAGTGAATTAAGAACAACTGTGATTTACATAAAAATTACATTTCAGAAAGAGATGTCAACTTCTCTGCAGCCAATAAGAATGTAGTGAGTATGGGGCAGGTTGGCTAAAGCTCTACAACAGTAATGTGACAGCATTTATCGAAAAGATAGCTTAGAAGACAACTGGAGACACTGGTTGATATTCTCAGAAGCATTGCAGGGGGTCTTAACCTTACATTTTAAATTAAAATTAATGGAAGATATATGCTTAAATCACCTGCACTGCTTCAAAAACATCAACCACTAAGTAACATTAGAAATGCACTAAAGCACCCAACTTGAATTACAGGAGTTCAAACTCCTGTAGTCAGCTTATAGCCACAGAATTATTTTATTTATTTATTTTAATTTAGAAAGTGAAGAAAAGCTGCAGCTAAAGTAACTGCACCAGGAAGGTATTTATGTATTAGTCTGTGGTTAGTTCAAGAAAACCAGTAATTTAGCACTCCACGTACAGCATCTTCATGTCAGTGTTTATTCTTAATAGTTTTCAAAAACTTACACCAGTGCATCACTCCAGAGACCAACTCACTTGGTCTCACTATACAATATACCATGGGATGTGGATTTATTAATTGCAAAAAATCAGGAGATAAAGATTAGCAAAACAAACATATTTAACCTTTGAACTTTATCCTACAGGAAACCAACCTGAATACTGGCTTTAAATGCAGAAATCAAATTAAAGCAGTTCAGTTTTACCACTCATTCAATTCATATAATTCAAACAAAAAGATATCGCTCAACAGGAATACATTTCTATTCCAATAATGAAAAAAAACTTAATTACAAACACAACTAAAACATACTGCCCACATAAATCCATTATTGCAGGAGAGACATGCTGATTATTTTTTTTAAATCATTAATTTGTCATTTAGACCTACTGTTATCTCATTTGTAAAGAATTCAAAATACATTTGTACAAAACTAGCTTTCTGAAACATTAACAATGTTTATGAATCTCTCACTTATTTCCTTACAATTTGACAGGATTGAATTTGATCTACATAGTTTAACTCAATCAATCTTTGACTTTGGAAATTTTTGTTTAAATTCTTCATCTCACAAATCTATTTGAAGAAAAGAACATTACACCCTTAAGGTTTTGTTTAATCTAAGAATACAGCTAACTAGGTTTCCAATTTCTTGTTAAAGAAGTTTGAATCATTAATAAAAAACCCTCAGCCTTCACTCATATGCCAAGGAAACCTTCTCTTTTTCAAAGCTCTCTCTCTCACTTTTCAATTTAAATAGAACGCACCAATACTAATTTACATTACTGTCACACTAGTCATTCAATACCTTCATTAGAATTATATCTGAAATGAGACAGAAAGGCCTTGAAAGATGTTTTAGAGCCGACACAGTGATCCAACTATCAGCATTGACAGGTACAGGCTGGAATCCATATACTAATATAATTACAGAGTTTGCTAGGCTTTAAATATTAATGATTATGTGTGTATATTAAGATAGGTAAAGAATGAAAGAAGAGATGAAAAGATCTTCTTAAGAAATAAATGTCTTTACAGTTCTCTTGGATTCCTGGACAATGCTTAAACTGAAAAGTCAGTCAGTCCATCTCTTACAGAAATTTAGAGGGTCTTGAGAAAATGAAAGGAAAACGCTCACCAAAAAGAGAGAAAGGAAGAAAACAGAGGAATTTTTAGTAGTTTTAAAAGACATTAAAACACCTTTGTAAGACTGGAGAATGTGGGGGAAGGAGGAGAGAAAAAGACTTTTCCTGACATACATAACATTAATTTCAAATGCTCCAATTAGTTGCAGTAACTGGGCTTTAAAGGTTTTTCTACTAATAAGAACATAAGAACATGCATATTGGGTCAGACCAATGGTCCATCTAGCCCAGTATCCTGTCTTCCAACAATGGCCAATGCCAGGTGCTTCAGAGGGAATGAACAGAACAGGTAATCATCAAATGATCCATGCCATTGCCTATTCCCAGCCTCTAGCAAAGAGAATCTAGGGACACTTCAGAGCATGGTTTTGCATCCTTGCTCATTCTGACTAATAGCCATTGATGGACCTATTCTCCATGAACTTATCTAATTCTTTTTTGAACCCTGTTATAGTCTTGGCTTTCACAACATCCAACTGTGACCTGGTTGGTAATAAGAATTTGGCTCTTATCTGTATATTTCTTGTTCCAGAGAGCATGTCCTGCAGTCCTTCACAGGACTAGATACTGATTTGATATACATTTATAAGGTAATAAGCTTTCATGCTTCAAGTCAGGAACCAACCACAAACTGCTGGGAATTAGGAAAAAATTACCCCAAAGGAAGGTTATTACATAAATGTCCATAATGGTGTTTCTTGCGCCTTTCTCAAGCATCTGGTAGTGTCAGAGACATAATAGACTGGATGTTTCATTGAGCTGAATTGATACTACAATTTCTGCATTACTGTGTTTCCCTGAAAGTTACAGAGATAGTTATGGCCAACAGGAGACTTTTCATAACTATCCATCTACACAGTAGCCTATCAAAAGACATTTCTCACGAGCTGAAATATACTGAATTCATAGTGATTAAAACAACTTTACTCTAACTGAGGAAAAAGTTCACTGGAACTTACCTTGAGGCTTTTCAAATGACTCTCACCAAAATAAAGCTAGAACTGTGGAACATGCTAACCGCAAAAAGAAAAATTTACAACTAAAGAGGAAAGCTTCCCAGTTTCATTCAAAAGTCATTTCTGACAGATTCAACAGCAAGGGACAAAAGATGGAGAAACGACAAAAAGGGTAAAAATCTAATGAGAACAAGTGATAAATGTCTACCACCACCTCCTTTCTATCAACAATTATAATTGCATGCTCTGAGCTGAACCCCTGCGTAACTTATTATGAGAGCTGTATTGAAGCCATACTGAAGAAACTGAAGTAGATAGATTAATTCTGGTGGTAAATCCCTCAGGAAAGATGCAGGGAATAAAAATCTTTCAAGTGTATTTACATTTTCTGAAAATCAATTGATAAAAGTAACCTAGAAAGCCTGTTTATCTACAGACCTCTAGACTGCAGTGGTTTACCAGAAGGGCTGGTAGAGATGATGACTGACATAGTAGAAGAAATTCCTATGCTATGAGACTTCAGCATCATGCAGATAACATCCTTTTCACAATTAGAGCTGTGTGGATAATCAATTTTTTTAGTTATCTGGCTGAACTAAAAAAAAAAACTAAAAATTTTCCCTAGCCACCCTCCCCCCCCAAAAATGTATTTGTTGGTTTTCCTCAATAAAATGAAACTACACCAAACACACCAAAAAACATAAAATGCAAAAAAAAGTTTTGGGTTGAATGAAATGTTTTGTTTTGGGGCATTTTTAAAAACACTTTTTTTTTAATTTTTAAATTAAATTTTCCAAAAGAAAATTTGGAAACACTACCCACAAAATTGGAGAAGGTGGCTGAGTTGGTGGTGTCGCCACCCACATTCCCTTATATCCTACGAGTGTTCTAGCCATGGGTATAAAGAAAACCCAAATTCAAGTCCCCACTGTGCCCGATTCAGAGCAGACACTAGCTCGAGACTGTCAGATTGGAGGTGAGTGCCCTAATCACTGAGTTATACAATATTCTGGGACAGGTTACTAAATCTCTCCTGCTGAAGCTGTTCCACTTTGGGAAACTGGTTCTGACTACAAGTTTCACCTTCTCCTCTACAGAATGCCATTAGGTGACAATGGTTTTGAACAGATCAACTGCAAAAAAAATAAAACGTGTATAAGTTTGACTTCATGATGCATAAAAATCTCCTTCTCTAAGCAGAAGCTGTGAATGGTGAATTCTCTGTTTTCTTTTGGGTTTATTTAACTTGTCTCCCTACGTCCCATCCCACAAAAGGACTCCTAGTGCTTCTCATCACCAGACACTGATTTTTGGTTGGATCTTTGGCAACTGTCATCTGATGCCAGTGCTCTTTCTATATACAGCGAGAAGCAGATGTATATTTTTGTATATATTCTGGTGGTTTTGGCATGTTTGGTTCTTGCAGTCCTACAAAGAACACTAGCTTAAGATGAGGAGAGGAATTTCTAGTTTCTCCACTAACATAATTAACTACTTAAACATTTCCATGCGGATTCTTTTGTGACATGAAGATAGCAAGTTGGTCAACTGCCTATATAGCAATGCTAAGAAACTGGTAATAAACTAGAGAAAATGGAAGAGCTCATGTATGAGGAAAAATATCTTGATAAAGCTGAATCCTGATGAGATGATTCACATAATTGAAGTGCTAAAATCACTGGCAATGATATTAATTTTTAATAAATCTTCTAAAACTGAGGAAGCTCCAGAGGAACGGAAGAAAGTCAATAATGGGACAATTTTAAAAAGGTAAACAGAATGACAAAGCTAATTACAGATCTGTTCGTCTGATGTCAATCTTGAGCAAAATAATGAAACAGCTGATACTGGACTCTAACAATGAAGAATTAAAGAACAAATATAATTAATACTAACCATAATGGTCACATGGAAAGGAAGTCTTATTCAAATTCTGTATTATACTTTAAAAGTATTAAAAATCTGGTTGAAAAAGGTAACTTGGTTGACATTATATACTTGGATTTCTGTCAGGCATTTTACCTGATTAATACATGATTAAAATCTGATTTAAACAATTTGTACTATATGAAATCAATATGGAAACACATTAAGTGGATTAAAAAACTGGCTAACTGGAACACTTTGAAATGTAATTATTAATGGGAAATCATCAATTAGTGTGGATGTTTTTAATTGAGTCCCACAGGGACCAGTTCTCTGGCCAATACTATTCAATATTTTTTGAATTGTATCCTGGAAATAAATGACTCTGAAAAGAACTTAGGGGTTATTTTTAACCATCACTAAACATGAGCTTTCAAAGCAATGCCATAGCAATAGGGCTAACATGATTGTAGAATGCCTTAATCAAGCAGGATTACCTGTGTACATGGCACTAGTGAGACCATTCATGGAAATGAGAACTTACTTACACTTCAAGAACTGGAGTTATTTGAAGTGTCTTGTCCATATGCATATTCTACCATGGGTGTGCATGTGCTGCAGGCATCTCAGTATGGGGTCTTTTTGGCCAGCAACACCTACACAGCAGTAATGCACCCAGAGTCTCCTTGTGTTCTGCTACAAGAGGATATAAGTGCAAAGTATGCCAGCAACAATTGGGTCCCTCTCAGCCACAATCTCCAATAGAACGACTCTGAGGGAGAGGGGATCAAAGGAAGGAACTAGAATGTCCACATGGACAACACATCTTACAGAACTCCAGTTATTGTAGCACAAGTAACTCCACATACTCCTCGGTGTGATTGTCCATATGTATATTCCACTACTGGTGACTCCCAAGCAGATCCCTTGCACAATGGAGATGGGAGCTTAGAGTCTTCAGGCAAATAAAGATCTAACACAGCATCCAGTCTAGAGGCTTCTATCAGGGTATAGTTCTCATAAATGTGTGGTTAGACCCCAAGCAGCTGCTTTACAGATACCCAAGATATGCATTTTCTTCAACAATGCTGCTGATGCTGCTTGAGCTCTTGCTGAGTGAGTTCTAAGCACTGTAGGTGGCTGTACTTTCACCACATCACAGGAGGTGCTGATGCAGTCCAATATCCAGTGCAAATATCTTGAGTCACAAGAGCTTTTCATTCACTTTGCAGTAGAAACAATCTAAAGGAAGCTCTGAAAGGTTTCATCATATGTGGGTAGAAGGCTAACAATCTATTGAAAGCTAAGGTGTGAAGGGTGACCTCTGTCTTAAAAGCAAGTGGGTTTGGGAACAAACACTGGGAGGTTGATCACTACAGATGAAAGTCAGCGACCACTTGAAGTAGAAGCTTCCATTTGTACATATATTGCCCAGACGCAGAGCTGCATAAGGTGGGCCAGCCACCAGTGCTTGGATTTTGCCCACTCTTTTTGCTGAAGTAAAGGCTACAAGGAATGCCCTTTTCACCGAGAGACGTAGGAAGAAGCAGGTGTCTGTCAGCTTGAGAGGTGCACGCCCACAAAGGCCGAAAGAACCAGGTTAAGGACCCATGGGGGAATAGGTTCTCTGAGCAATCGAAATATCTAATATCTTGAGGGTCTGACCAAAGTAACAACTGAGTGGGAGAAAAACATTTGGTCTTCTATTGGTGAGGTGAAATTGCCACTAGAACTGAACTCAACTGACCTCAAGGATAAATTACTTCACTTTAGCACTAGCTGTCTAGGATTTGAGGTATCAAGAAATTAAAAGGATTGATGGACTTTCATAGACACCAATGGGAGAATAGTGTCCACTTATTCAGGTAAATTTGTTTCCGATTCTTTTCTGCTATTCAAGAGGATGTTTCTGACTGGAGAGGAGCAAGCATGTTCTACTGCTGACATCCATCCGGAAGCAGTGCATGACGTAGAGCAATTTCATATCTCTATTTAAGATCTTCCCCTTGGCTTTGTGACACCAGATCCAGCTATAGAGGTAAGGTCTGGGGAAGACTGACCAAGAGGCTCAGCAGTTCTGTGAACCAGAACTGTTGTGGCCACACCTAGGCTATACGTGTGTGTAACTGGTCAACACAAGGCCCCCCCCTTGCTGTACTGGCCCTCTGATCCACAAACTACTCACAGATCTCAGCTTCGTGCTCTCAGTGCTCTTTCTTTATTCACAGGCCGTTGTCCACCACCATCTATTTACACACACAGTCCAGGCTCAAGGGCCACACAATTCCAGCCACTAACACAGGGCAGCTCACCTCCAACTTTGGCTTCTCCCTCTCAGGCTGGTCACTCGCCCCTCCTCCTTCCGTGAACCTTTATAGGGACAGCCCAACAAGCTTAGCAGCTGCTCTCTCTTGGCCCACTCCCTGCAGGCTCACTCAGCAGGTTCCAATCCCCCATTGATTAGGGCTCCAGTGGCAGAAGGCTGGCTTAGCCTTAAGTTTTCAGACAGCACCCTGCCACAGTGGAAAATTGGCCATGTCCTGTTTGATCTTGCAAAGCACCTTACAATCATGAGGCTCAGTGGGCAGGCTTACATAACTGTTGGCAGGCTTACTTAGCTGTTCCAGACCATGAGATCAGGAATGCATAAGTTATAGAGCTGGGGTTTTTCTCTCCTCTGGAACAGAATATCTGGCTTTTTCTGTTGTGGTGCATCATGAATAGATCCATTGTAGGCTGACCGCAGTCTATGAACAAGTTGAGAAGAATGAAATCTTTGATCTTGCACTCAGGTTGTAGAAAAAGCATCTGCCCAGGTTGTCCAGCAACGTGTTCTGCAGACACAATAAGTGTACTGCTGGCAATCAGACTCAGTATCTGATGCACTAGTTCCACAGTCGCACTGCTTCCTGATATAGTGGGAGGATCATTCACCACCCTGTTTGCAGATATGGTGGTCATGTTGGCAGTCAGTATCTGGATCTTCTGACCTTCTATATGTGCAAGGAAGGATTTGCATGCCCTGCATATCAACTTGAGCTCAAAGAGATTGATATGCATTCTTGTTTCCCTAGCAGTTCATAGCCTTTGTATCAGAGATCTCACTTGTGAACTCTCCATCCCATCATGCAAGCATCTGTCACTATGGTACTGGATAGGAGAGAAGCTTGGAAGGGAACCTCTCTGCAGGCATTTGTTGGTCTTTTCACCATTTCAGAGATGACAGTACCAAAGGGGGCACACACATTCACACGTCCAGGCATGTGTGTCAATGACCTTCATCCAGCTTGCATTCACTGAAGGTAAGGTCTAGCATGTGGTGCCACAGATTTGCAAGAGGCCATAAGCCATAGCCACAGTAAGGCATATTCTTACGGTGTGTTTGGGTTTGCATCCAGTTGACAGATGAGGGCTGGAGGTTCTCAAATCTGTCTTGAGGAAATCAGGACAGATTTCATTGCATCAATCCTTAATTCGAACTTGATCCTCTGGACAAGAGTTAAAGATGGATTTTTGCATGTCGATTTTCAGGCCCAGATTTTGAAACAAGTCAAGCATAAGGTGGTTTGGTAGGGGGACCTGACAAGAGACAGCCAATCGTCCAGGTATGGGTATATAGTGATACCTTTCCTCCTTTGGTGTGCTGCTACTAAGTACATTGATGAATATATTTGGTGCTGACAAGAGGCTGAAGGGTGACACTCAGTATTAGTAGTGTTCTTGGCCCTCCAAAAGTATTAGGTACTTACTGTATGATGGGATTTTAGCTATATGGAAGAACACATTTTGCAGCTCAAGAAATGCAAACCAGAGTGGGAGACATGGACACTGGAGTCATCATCCTGAACTTCAGTTTGCATATAAAAGGTGTTGAATGTTCTCACGTCCAAGATAGGCTGCCAACCTCCCTTCCTCTCTGGGATTAGAAAGTGCCTGCTGTAGAATCCCTTCCCTTGATATTGAGATGGGATCTTCTCAATCATCCCTAGAGCAAGGAGTGAGAGGACTGTTTGTCATAATAGAGCAGGGGTATTTGGGTGATCTTCTGGCAGGGCCTCTGGCTGATAGGAGTGGACTGGTCAAAAAACCTGAACTTCCTGTTCGTCACTGGAAACAGAAAAACCAGATATTCTGTTCCAGAGGAAGGCAAAACCCCAGCTCTATAACTTATGCATTCCTGCTCAGGACCGGAAAAGGAAGTTCAGGAAGCCTGATGCTTCAGTTGCCTTAGTGATTCTTGGCTGGTCACTTCCCGTGACCGGAAGCAGGAAGTTCAAGAAGCCACCAGCCGAGAAAGCTCCAGTTGCGCAGGAAGCTTAAGCGGAGCTTGGGTGGACCTGCTTTCAAAGTGGGCCCACCCAGGCTCACCCGTAGCTACTCCCCTGTAATAGAGCCTCATGAGAAGTGTCCATGAACAGGGATAGGTTTGGGGACAGGCACTGTTTGGAACTGTAACTAGAATCCAGATGTTATTTCCAAAAACCATTGGTCTGTGGCAACTGCTGACCAGCACGTAGGAACAGGGACAGTCAATTCACAAATGATGGTAAACGCTTCTCTGGGATTGATATGGACCAATCAATCCCAACAAACACAGTGGTTCTGGGGTGTGCAGGCCATGAGGTGATGCAGTCAGCTGTTTTTGTCTTGTCAATTTTTGATGCTTTTGCTGGGGTTCAGAAGAGCACTGCGGCTCGAACTGAGGTGAGGCTTGTCTTTGTGGCACTGTGACTGGTTTTTGTGCTGTCTTAAATCCTGGTGTGTACATCCCAAGGGACCAGAAAGTAGCCGGCAAATCCTTTAAAATATGAAGGGCTTCATCCGTTTTAGAACTGAAGACTTCCGCGTCCTCAAAGGAGAGGTCCTCTACAGTTGCCTGGGACTTCTTGCGGTGACCTCAATCCTTACACCCAAGACAAGCATCTCATAAACACAGCCATGGACATAGACCTTGATGTAGTGTCCACTGGATCTAAGGCTGCTTGCAGACTGGTCCTCATCAGTTTGACTTTCAGAAAGCAAAGGTTTCTTAAGCTGTTCCTTAACTTCTAATGGACATTTATTTATGACCAGTGTTATGGTCTTATAGATGCGGAAGTCTTACCGAGCCAGGAAGGTCCAGTAATTTGCCACCCTAAACTATAATGCAGCTAAGGAATGTATTTTCCTGTCAAATAAATCCAATTTCTTTGGATCATAATCCTTTGGCATTGACCTCATTTGTCTGGCTTTTTTGCTGGCTGCCGTAACTACAGAGAGAAAGGTGCTGGATGTGTATAAAAGAACTTGGCATCTGGTATTTTTTGTCCATTTTTCTAGAAATGGAGGCTGCCGTGGCTGGTATGTGCCAAAGTCATTTGGCAGTGTCCATGACAGCTTAATTAATGAGAAGAGCTATCTTCCCTGGTGCCCCAGAACAGCGATTACCTGCTAGTTTGTGGGTTTGCTCCTGTACTTTATTTTCTCCATGGGGATCTGCAGAGTTTCTGCTGTTCTTTTAAACCCAGGCATTGTCAAATTGCAGGGTTCCCTATGAAAAAACTACCTCGTCTGGCAAGGATGACAAGAATCACTGGTGCCAGAAGCTCCTTAATCAGTGGCAACTCCTTATCCTCCACCTAGAGTTGTAGGGGGGAGGCTTTTGGTGGAGGCATCAGTTCTGGCTCAGGCCTGGCTCTTGCTCAAGCTAACAGGGGCCTCCTAGGTGGTTGGGTCTCCTACTCCACCTGCCTCTGGGAGGTCCATGGACCTCAATACAGGCACACTAGCATGGCATAATAAGATCTCAGAGGTCAGGGCATAAGGAACCAAGGGCCTTTGGCACGACAGAAAAGACGGTTACTTACCTTGTAACTGTTGTTCTTCGAGATGTGTTGCTCATGTCCTTTCCATTCTAGGTGCATGCACGCCTCCGTGCACGGTTACTGGAATTTTTTTCCCCTTAGCAGTACCTGTAGGGACGGCACCGGCACCCTCTGGAGCCCCGTGCACATGCCACGGTATATGAAGCACCGCCAGCCCTACAGTTTCTTCTTGCCATCAACTCCAACAGGGACAGGGTGTGGGTCATGGAATGGACATAAGCAACATCTCTAAGAACAATAGTTACAAGGCAGGTAACCGACTTTTCTTTGACTGCTTGCTCATGTTGATTCCATTCTAGATGACTCACAAGCAATACCTTGGAGGTGGATTTGGAGTTTATCGGCAAGCCGTTTGCAGCACTATCTTGCCAAAGTTGGCATCGTCCCATGCCTGCTGGTCGATGGCATAGTGAGAGGTGAAAGTGTGCACCGATGACCAGGTAGCAGCTTTGCATATGTCCTGAACAAGCACCTGTACCAGAAATGCTGACAACGAGGTCTGCGCTCTGGTAGAATGGGCTATGACAATCACCGGAAGAAGGAACTTCGCCTGCTCATAGCAGAACCTAGTGCAGTAGGTTATCCACAAAGAGATCCGTTGATCTGAAACAGGTAAGCCTTTCATCCTATCAGACACTGACACAAAAAGCTGTGTGGACTTACGGAACGATTTTGTCTATTCAATGTAAAACGCTAGGGCTCTTCATACATTAAGAGTATGCCATTGTCATTCCTCTTCCGAAGCAAGGGGCTTCAGAAAGAAAACAGGCAGGAAAATATCTTGATTAAAATTAAATTGGGACACTACCTTGGGCAAGAAGACGGTGTGGCTGCAGTTGGACCTTATCCTTATAGAAGACTGTATAAGGTGGCTCTGAGGTAAGTGCCCCAATCTCAGATACCCTCCTAACCGAGCTGATTGCCACCAGGAAGGCCACCTTCCAGGAAAACAACAACATGGGGCAGGTCGCCAAGGGCTCAGAATAGGGCTCCTGTGAGCCTGGAGAGAACCAGATTCAGGTTCCAAGGAGGTAATGGATTCCTAACCTGAGGGTGGAGCCTCTCTATGCCCTTCAGGAACCGAATTACCATTTCATGGGGAAAAAAACCCGACTTCCCTTGAATTGTGGGATGAAAGGCAGAAATAGCCACCAGATGCACCCTCAGTTAGGCGATAGCAAGGCCTTGCAGCTTAAGGTGCAACAGGTAGTCCAAAACAGTTTGGGTCGAAGCCTACTGGGCTGCAACTCCCCGGGATGACACCCAGCAGGTAAACCGCTTCCACTTGGCCAGGTACGATGTTCTAGTGGAGGGTTTCCTGCTACCCATTAGAATTTGTTGCACCTGAGAAGAACAGGCTTGTTCCTCCGGGTTTAGCCACTCAGCCTCCACACTGTCAGGTGCAGAGACTCCAGGTCCAGATACAACAGCCACCCCTGGACCTGAGAGAGAAGACTGTGCCAACTCTAGCGGAGTGGGGGGTAAGGGGGGGCTAAACAGCTCCAGCAGCACTGTGAACCAATGCTGCTGTTGCCAGGCAGGCACTATCAGGATGACATCCACCTTGTCCCTCCAGATTTTTAACAGGACCGTGTGGATGAGTGATATGCATGGAAAGGCGTATATAAGGGCCCCTGATCACGGAAGAAGAAAGGCATCAGACACCGCCCCTTTGCCAAGTCCACAAATGGAGCAGAACTGACAGCACTTCCTGTTCAGTTCGGAAGCAAAGAGGTCCACTTGGGGAAACCCCCACTTTTGGAAGAGCATGTCAACCACCTTCGGGTGGAGTGACCATTCGTGGTGGGATAAGAAAGACCTGCTGAGGCGGTCCGCTGTGGCGATCTTGATATCTGGGAGGTGGAAGCCACCAGGTGTATACTGTGTCTTATCACGAAATCCCACAGATGCACTGCCTCCTGGCACAAATCTGGAGAGCGGGCTTGTTGATGTAATACATCGCGGCCCTGTTGGCCATCAAAACCTGGACCACCTTGCCCATCAAAAGGGGGATGCCAACTGTATCTCCCTGAGCTCCCTGAGGTTTATGTGCAAGCTTCAGGTCCTCTCTGACCAGACCCTTTGGGTACTGTGATTGGAACTGATACGTGCCCCTCACCCCACATACGGTATCAGGAAGACCAAGGGAACCAGTTCTTCGAAGGGGATCACATGCATGACTGACCAGGGGTCTAGCCACCAACTCAGGGAGGAAAGAACTTGTGGGGGTATGGTGACCAGTCTGTCTAAGGAGTGTCTCCTTGGGTTGTACACCGAGGTCAGCCATGACTGGAGTGGTCTGAGTCTTAGAGGTGCGTGGCACACCATGTACATGCAGGCTGCCAGGTGGCCATCGACTGCAAGCAAATCTGGGCTGTCGTCTGGGAATAGGCGCAAAGGCACACGATAAGGCTCGACATGGCTTTGAACCAAGGCTGCAGCAGAAAAGCTCTGGCTTGTGTGGCACCGAGAATGACCCCAATTAATTCTATTCTCTGCAGTGACACTAGTGTGGACTTTTGCTCATTCACCAGCAGGCCTAGACGATGACAGGCAGCCCGCACCAGGTCAAGACTGGTCTGGACCTGAGACTGGAACCTGCCCTTGATCAGCCAGTTGTCCAGATATGGGTACATTTGCACGCCCTGTCATCTCAGATGTTTGGCTACGACCGCCATGCATTTTGTAAATACCTGTGGGGCGGAAGATAGGTGAAATGGGAGGGCCGTAAATTGGAAATGGGAATGACCCACTACAAATTGGAGAAACTGTCTGTGCTCAGTAAATATTGCAATATGAAAATATGAGTCCTTCAGGTCAAGGGTGGCATACCAGTCTCCTGGATCCAGGGAGGGGATAATGGAGGCTAGGCAGACCATGCAGAACTTCTGAGCCTTTTGAGGTACCTGTTCAAACTGTGCAGGTCTAAAATGGGTCTGAGGCCCCCTTTTGCCTTGGGGATGAGGAAGTGCTGGGAATAGAACCCTTTTCCCCTCATGTCCAGTGGAACTTCATATTCCCCTCCATTACCAGCACAACTCCACTGCATGTCAGGCAGTACTTGAAAACTAGAGACCGTCCTGGGTTCCAAACTAAGTACAATTAAAAGAGTAAAATGATTAGAAGTTTTAACAACTAACAAGTGGTCAACAGGCAAATTAAGTATTAACTATCTACCTGGTCAGAAAGGTTACTAGCAGTCACCGACAAGTGAGTACTCTGTCTCTAAGCTGTGAGGCAGTTAAGAGGAACTAATAAGTGGCTGGCACATTTCACCTGTATATCTTCTTGTAGAGGAGCACCTGCTGCTGGCCATAAGACTCCCTCCTCTGGTGCATGAGTACCAGCAGTGGAATGTATCTAGGGACTCTCACTTGAAGAAAAACTTTGCCAATTTGGTGTCTATATTTTAATGACTTTGAAAAACTGGAGTAGTCTCAGAATGATTTATGGTCTGGAAGACACACCTTTCAGTAAGAAATTAAAAGGAGCTTAATCTATTTAATTTATTGAAGAGAAGAGACTTGATCATGGTCTTTTAAGTACCACCCACAGACAGAAGATAGCTGATGCTAGAGAACTCTTTATTCCAGGACCCAAAAGTATATAAAAATTTAATCATTGGAAGTTGAAGCCAGAAACATTTAAACTTTGGGAAAAAAAGTTTAAAAAAGTGAGAATAATTAACCACTGGAAGAGATTACCAAGAAATGTGTAAATTCTCCATCCCCCATAGAGTCTTTAAATAAAATAACATTCTCTAGTTCAATCACAAATTATTGGGCTAGATACAGGAATACCTATGTGAAGTTCTATCACCTGTGACATGCAGGCAATCAGAACAAACCATGATCACATTAGACCCTTCTAGCATTAATCTATACGGGGAACAGATGTGATCTTTGGCAGTGAAAAGGGCCACTTTTTCCTCTTCCACAGAGGTGCCACTCCTAAATCCAATGAGTGCTGAGGAGCTGGAAGGGGTCACTGGTAATGGGAGGGATTTTCCATGCAGAGGTAAGGTGATTTACCCTCCTAAACTGAGACAGCAGTTCTCAGTAAGGGGTTGAAAGGAGGAGGAGGATAGAAGTTTTTATGATTATGCTCCAAAAAATAATAGAAGGCAGAGCAGAAAAAGCCCAGGGAAAGCAATCTGATTGTGCTCTTGTTGCAGAGGCAGGAATTTATGGAGGGTTGAAGGAGGCACCCTGCTGGCCATGACTCTAAAATGCCTCAGAAGACTGCAGCAGAAAGGAGATGCCCAACTGTGAGGAATTGCCAAGAATACCATAGAATAAGAACACCAAATTACAGTCTTGGTCTCACTTCCAAATCTTGTATTTGCAACCCTCAAGGTGGATTTCCCGCACAGTAAGTATTAAGTGTCAAAAGGTTCACAGACTTGGCTCAATGATCGATTCCTAGCCTAACTCATGCACAAGGCTAATTAAAATTTGGCCAAACTGTGTCCATGTCTTACTTAACATCAGTGTTCAAGCAAATTTTACACAACCTGATTAAAATGGACTAAAAGTGTTTTACTTCAGTAATCACTTAGAAGGAATTTTACTTTAGCAGGATCAAGCACACGTCAGGCCTCGGTGGAAATGAAAAGGGCTTATAGTAATAGGATTTATAAATCCACCACATTAGGTTAATGGCTTTACATGTAACTTCCCCTCCACACACACCCTTCAACTTGCTAAAAAACCTACATGGGCACTTTTGATTATGGGCACTAGAGCAAAAGAAGTAGAGAGCTCTCTCTCTCTCTTTTAAGTCATATGTGCATCCTTTTGTTCATAGTAGAAACTGGATTTTCTGTAAAAGAAATATCTAACTCCTATAACTCTCTGTTTTAAATTAACTCAGCAAACTACCTATAAATACAGATAATGAAGTTCAGATAGCTTGAAACACTGCAACTGATAGAATACTTATAAACAAGGGGCATTTACAATTCCTAAAATTTGCAATTCTGAAGTTGCTAGAATAACTTTTTTCCCAGCCCCCAATTTCACAGAATTTCTGAAGCTCACTCCCTCCTTGCTGTGAGGCTAGCAGCTTAAATGTAGCAGTTGGTAACAACCACTAATGTTACTGGAATATCAGTGGCTCACAGCCAGCCATGTGGCTGGGCAAGTAATGGAATGTGCTATACCATGTAGTAGACCAGGTGTTTGAGAGTGATCTTCGTACTCTGGCTTTATTCCTTTAGCAGCTGAAGCTTTCATTTTCAGGAAATCCGGGGAGGAGAGCCACTGGCAACATTGTTCATTAACATCTACTATATCTACTCGGTGTTTGATGTGGAAGAGAGTATTCAAATAAATTCCCCCACAGATAGTTTATCTAATTCAGGTTGGGAGAGTGAAAGTTCATGCTAAAATGCATGTTTATCTTAGATTACCAAAACCAGTGAAAATTTCTAAGATGAATCTCTAACATTTCGCACAATTACACTGCTTTACATTTTCAAACCCCTGTACAAATACTAATAAATGAATTCAAACACTAAAATTAAAGTTAACGGCCAACACAATACAATTAAAAATAACTTATCAAGCATCTATCCTTTGTCACTAGATACAATTACATTATCACCACCTCATTTTCTTTTTATAGTATTAGGACCTTGACCAGTCAGCTAAAAATATCTAACGTTCAACTCTCTCTCCTCCACACTCTTGTGCAGAACAAAATTGTGGTGGCTCTACTCAACCAACGTTTGACACACAATGAAATAACCTCTGAAAGAAAATCTGTTTATTTACACCAGCCATGTCTTTTGGATAGCATTTTTTAAAAATGCAGAACCATGATGTTCCATGCCAAACCTAAAGGGTAGAAGCCACTCTGAAGAATTGCTCATTTAGCATTCCAGGCCTCAATTGCCTAACAATAGAGTTAGGGATTCCCCCATCCATCCCCTGACCTCAAAACACACACACACGCATGCTCGCTCGCTCTCTCTCACTTTGTTCCTTTTGGATATTAGATCCACATTCTTTCCTCACAAACATTTGTCCAGTGTCACACAAAACAGTGGCCAACAAACCTGATATAGGCCTGTTAAATTCAGACGGCAAGGCACCTCACAATGACCTTTACAAGAACGATATTAACAGGTGGCTGGTGCCTAATACAAAATAATTGTATTACACGTTAACAGTGAGGACCACAGTGGAAAACACAGTCTGATCAATTGAACAGGACAAAGTATCCATAATCCCTGCTTAACACTGTTCCTCTCCCCCATCTAAAGAAGAAATTTTCCCTCACAGAACAAATATAATGAGCTATTAATAAACTTAAAAATAAAAGTCACTCCAATGCAATTCATTTTTAAAAAATTGTGTATCTCACATTTCCCTCTTCTAAACACTAAAACTATTTACTGCTATTTGGAGGATGCAAAGGAATTTTTATACATTAATTTAGGTGCTGTTTATTAACACTCATCACAGCTTTAACTCTTGATAACAGTCCAATGAAAATAAATTCCTGTTTCAATTAAAAAAAGAAAAAGAAACTGATATACAGGTGTTCCTAAATTACATTCTTCATATCCTGGAAGATAAAAAACTAACTAAGCTATAAGTGATTGAATTAATTGCCCTTACTGACTAATTAGATTTCCAACATCAATCGTCTCAAGTTAGTAACAGTTTTCATCAACCTTTAACCTTGGAACAAGCGACTGTTTTGACAGAACAGACAGCTGTAGCAAGAGGCTGAAACCTTTTCTGACCATGTCCAAAGAATTCCATCGGGTCAAAAAAGGGGGGATGCTTACACACTGCAGTGCCTCATGCACTGTTACCCATTCCTTGAGGTTTTCACAGCTTGATGCAACATGAAAGAAGACACTGCCCTCCATCCAGTCACCACCACCCCGCCCATCATCATCCCATCTACATGAGCGTCAACTGCAGAAGGTATCACAGACCTGAGCTACATGCCATTGGCAAGTCAGCACCCACAGAGAGAAGCCAAGCAGCAGATCAGTTTCCTGTCAGATGCAAAAAGGCCGACACTTAAGCTGCTTAAAGGCTTCTCATGCTTCACTTTAAAAATGGGAGGGCGGGTTCAAGGACACAGCAGCCTGTCAAATTTAACACACACACACAAATTAGACACACACAAACCTGGGCAATCACACACGTTAAAAAAAGGCTTCGCACTAAATAAAGCCTGGATATGCAAGTACTGTACTGGGGAAGTGAGAAGGGGAATAGTTCACAGTACAACAAGGGATTCTCCTGATCTATTTCGCTAATTCTCTGCCCCTGTCACCAGTGAGCCTAAATGCTCTTCAAGCTGCAGTTTGTGGGCTAGCAACCACTTTAAACTCTCAATATCTATTGCAAAAACAGAACTGGGAAACTGTTTAAGTAGCATATTTGTTGTTTTTAAGAAAATAATTTCAAGTGGTTAGAAGAACACTGTTGCCGGATCTTGCAGCTGGTCAATAGCAAAGATGTCAGCTTTTTTTCTTCTAGGTCTTTGCCACTCCACCAGAAGTCTGCCCTCTTCTCCTCATTCACTGTTACTTTGAACTTGCCATATTAATTTAAACAGTAAATAGAGAATCTAATTTGAGAGAGCAGAGCTGGAAACTGCTTTAAGACTCCCAACTCAGAGTAAATACTAACATAGCAAGTTTAGGCAGCCCCAGGGATTAAAGAATAGGAGCAATGGTGTTGGAAAATCTAGGAGGAGGTGGGAAGCACAGGTTTGGGTTCCTTTTGAAGCAAAAGCTTTTAATACTTAATTTCAAAAATAGGAAGAGAACTAACATCCTACTCCCTAATTATTTGATTATAGTAGCACCTGGGCTCCAGTCACGTACCCATGCATTGTCCTAGGTATGGTACAAATACAATTAAAAGATTATTTTTGCCCAAAAGATTTTACACAATTAAGTATAAATCTGCCTCCCCGTCAGCCACAAACAGGAAGAAGCATCCTATACCACTGAAAGGAGGGGCATCGCTTATTTCTTTTCCCAAGATGATGAGAAAGAAGCTTGCTATTGTATGCTATATGTTCTGTGTCTTTTAGAACTTCATCTCAATTTATTCTTTTCCTATAACATTATAGGAAAAGAAATTTTCCTTTTGGTCAGAAAATTCAGCTGTGCCCTGTTGAGAGATTGGTGCATGGCTCTTGTCAATAAAATGCCCAACCAGTAAAACAGAACAAGGCTTTGGACAGTCAGTATGTAGGATACTAATAATAATTTAACACTGCCAGGATATCCTAATACTAAAGGACTTCTTTTTTTTAAAAGAGGTAATAATGAAGTCACCCCTAAAATTCACCTTCACCAAAAAGTTCATAAGGAAAATAGAATAGAATACCGGTGTGGTGAATTATATGGCTTGGTAATCGGTTCAGAGAGGGTCCCTGCTAAATTTGGATGATGTCAACGGCCATTCTACCTGCATGTCCCCAGATCACATCCATAGCTGTAGGATTAATCTTGCAACTGTACTCAGTGCCACTGCCTTGCCAACTGCATAACAGCTTCAATTGATGTGCCTGCAACTAATGCTATCTGCAGTGACATTTTGGTTATTGTAGTGCAATTCTCGTCTTTGAGTATCAGTTCTTTTCAGCTCTTTGGTCCAGGCAATGACTGATACTGACCAAGTCTGTAATGCCTCAGACTCTCTCTACCTTGTCGACTGAGAAGTCCTTTGAGGAAAAAAGTTCCCTTCCTTGGCAATTACCATTTTCTAAATATGGCCTACACTCACTGCATATACTTAGGAACTATTATAAACACAACCTCCTCTTTCAGGAATTTGTAGAACTTGAGCACTATTTATTCAATAGACATGCCTTTGTGGATTAGAGGACATTCTTGGCCATAGCACTGAGCGGCATTCTTTTGTTTTTAGGTGAGTTCTAAGAGAATCAATACCAACTGCAGGTTTCACCTCAGTCTTCACGATCAGGAAGCCCATTGCTGAAATGTCCTGAGGGACAGGAGCTCAAACAAATTGGTAGCTGGGATTAAAGTTTCCAGCATTTTTGTTTTTCTAATCTGACTTAATGCATTCTGATTCATAGACTTTAAGATCAGAAGGTTACCATCATGATCATTTAGTCTGACCTCTTGCAAACTGCAGGCCACAGAACCTCACCCACTCCGGTAATAGACCCCTAACCTCTGGCTTAGTTACTTAAGTCCTCAAATCATGGTTTAAAGACTTCAAATTACAGAGAATCCCATTTACACTAGTTTAAAGCTGCAAATGACCTGTGCCCCATGCCGCAGAGAAAGGCGGAAAAAACTAGGGTCTCTGCAAATCTGACGTAGGGGAAAATTCCGTCCCAACCCCAAATATGGTGATCAGTTAGACTCTGAGCATGTGTGTAAGACCCAGCAGCCAGACACTTAGGAAAGAATTCTCTGTAGTAACTCGGAGCCCTCCCCATCTAGTGTCCCCTCACCGGCCTTTGGAGATATTTGCTGCTAGCAGTCACAGATTGTATTGTAGCAGTCAGACAACTCTTTCCTCCCTGAATGAGTCTGCTGGAGACCAGAAGAGTGAGAAAAGGGAAGTTATCGACCTTATTGTGACTGAAGTTCTTCGAGAAGTATGGTCTCTATCTGTATTCCACTGTGGGCATGCATGCACTCCATGAGCCTGAGACTGTAGAATTCTTGCAAGTAGTGTTCATTGGTCCACATCTGTGCCTCAGCTTTCCTCATACGCTGCACTGAGGGTATAAGGAGTGGTGCAGACCAACCACCTCTCCAGTTCTTTCTTTACTGTGAATCCAGTCATGATCCAAAGCAAAGGAGAAGGATGGAGGTTATTGTAATACAGACAGACAGATCACAAATCTTGAAAAACTCCATTTACAATAATGGAAGTAACTTCCCTTTCTTCTTTGAGTGCTGGTCCCTATGTATATTCCATTGTGGGTGACCATAGTACTGAGAGAGGAGGAGGGTGCAAGGAAGCAAATGGTACAGCTATTTCTAGAACTGCTGCTCCAAAGGATGCGTTAGTGGTGGTGTCCAAAGTTGTAATATCTCAGGAATGTGTGGATGGAGTCGCATATGTAGCTACCATGCAAATATCAAGCAGGGGTATCTCTTCAAGAGACGCTAGCAAGGCTGCTCATGCCCTCGTAGAATGAGCTCTTACCCTGTCTAGGGGGAAAAAGTTGTGTCTGTCAACTGATAAGAGCAGGAAACAGCTAGAAATCCACTAAGAAATCCTTTGAGAAGATAAAGCTGGTCCTCATATGCGTTCTGCTATGGAAACAAACAGTCTAGGTGACTTGTTGATCGGTTTCATTCTCTGCAGGTAGACTGCCAATGCTCAACGAAGAAAAAAGTCTGGGCTCCTCACTAGAGGCATCGGGAAAACGCACAGATAAGTGAATGGACTGGTTTGTATGACATTCTGAAATGATCTTAGGAATGAATGAATTTCAGGTGTACTCGTAGAGAGATCTTATCCTTATGGAATACTGCATATGATGGATTGAATATTAACGCCCTAAGTTCACCTATGCTTCTGGCCAAGGTGATGGCAACAAGGAAGGTGACTTTCAGTGATAGATGAGACATGGAACATGGAACTAGCATTTTTAAAGGGAGGTTTTAGTGAGTGCCAAAAGCATTAATATCCAGTGGGGGATTGGTTTCTTTACTGGCAGAAAGGTTATGATCAGGTTCTTCAAGAACCTGGCTGTTACTGGGTGGGTAAAGATCAAGTATCAGTCCATTGGCGGATGACATGCACTAATTGCTGCTAGATGAAAACTGTACAAATCTAAGGGAAAGGCCTATCATCTTCAGGAAAAGACGACAGTTGAAAATAGTGGGAATATATGCTGTGTTTGGAGAAATGGTTTTGTTGGGCTCAGAGAGAGAAATGCCTCCATTTGGTTAGGTAACATTTTAGGTTCGAGTCCTTCCTTCTATTGTTAAGGATGACCAGTATAGCTTCAGAGCAGGAACTTACTAGGCTTGAGGTGAGACAGAGAGCATCAGGGTTGGGATGCCTGACCCTGCTGTTTTTCTGGGTCAAGAGATCGGGAACAGACACAAACCCGAGATCGGTCAAGAGATCAGAAAAACACAATCAATGACCACTTCTGAAAAATTTGGTTACGTGACCTCACTAGCATCACACAGGAACTCTGTGGCAGAGGCTGGGATAGAATCCAGTTCCCCAAGATACATCAAGTGTCTTAAACATGAGGCCAACCTCACTCACTGCCGTCAGTGTAGACGTATCCTTAAAGCATGGGTTGGAAAAATAAATATAACCCCCCAGACTCCTCTGTAGAGAGCAGATACTCAAATAGAAGTACTTTTCTATCAATCATACTCATTAACAAAGTGATTGACCTAATCGTTATATAGAACAAAAAATCATTTGAACTCCTATTACAGACAAAGAGATGGTTAGTGTAGCTCCATGTGCTTAGGATGTACCTGCACAGTCCACTCTTAAGGAAGCTCTGACCATCAGAAGAGACACATGGATTTTTTCTTGAGCTATGGAATACCTCAAGGCAAAGTTATAAAAGAGAAGACATGACAAAACAGCCTCCTCAGTTCATTCCACTTTCTCAGGATCCAATATGGACTCTGAAAAAGTAGTGATGGAAGGGAAAGTGTTGCTTTGTGCTGATGGACTATCTACTTGAAGAATGCTTAGCTACAGATGAGTAACTTCTCCCTTCTCATTCAAATCTTGTTACCACAGATTCTTCACTACAGATTCAGTAACAAACCCCTGGAGATGTTGAAATGAGGATATTTAAATGAACAGTGATTATAGAACTGAATCAGCCTCCCAAAAATGGTATTTGATTAAGCTTAGGGCAAGACAGTAATGTCATGTTAAGGTGTTGACTGAGTTCTAGTTAGCAGCTCCACCAATCTCAATGCCTGGAAGAAGGTGAAGGCATACTTTTTGTTTCCACCTTGCAAACAGTCAAAAATGCTTTAATATTTTCAGGGACTGGCATGCCCACTTGATCACATGCTATACTGGATTTAATCCACTTTGAAAATCGTGGAGAGATAATAGTCTGCCTTCTAGCCCTGCTGCTGTAAAACACAAAATCTACAGATTTTTTGAATATTTTTGTTTTATTAAATGTAAGTGTTAAGGGTTAATGTATGTGACCTGACCTCCCCTAACAGTGCATACAGTCTAAGGAAGAAGACAGGTAATACACTCATCTGATTCAGATGAAAAAAATCAGCAGCCATTTTAGGGTTGAATTTGGAATGACAATGCAATGCCAGTTTATATTTAGGGAAGGCTATGAAAAGAAGATTGGCCATTACAGCATGTGGCTTGCAAACTCCCTTATTTGATGTAATCAGAAATCCAGCAGTTTGGTTATTACAAGTTGAAGGTATCATGAAGGTATTAGTTCATGAATAGGTGGGAAGACAGACTAATCTCTAAGAAACTTTTGACTGTTAGGTGTATAAACAAAGAAACCCTGGGAGCGGAACGTGATACAGTGCTACTGCTGAAAGATAGACCTTCAGGGAACTTGGAGATCTGATTTATTGACACAAGTATAATAATATGTGCAAGAGGGGTGCACATGCACACAATATGTTACTCTGTGGTGCCCATACACAAAATCTCTTCCATTTGGCTGATTACAATTTTCCTAGTCTAAGGTTTCCTATTCACCAACAGGACACCACAGACCTCCAGTGACAAAGATATGCCTTCACAAATGATAGTAATCAAAGATTTTCAGCCCAGAAGGGACCATTATGATAATCTACATTGATCTTCTGCATAACACAGACCAAAGAATTTCCCGAAGCGATTCCTGCATTGAGTCCATAACTGCTGGTTGAGCTAGAAATTAACTTTTGGAAAGCAGACATCCTATCTTGATTTAAAGATAAATGATAGAGAATTCACCACATTTCTAGGAAATACGTTCCAATGGTTAGTTATCTTCACAGTAAAAATCTATGATCCATGTTGCTAACTGCAGAGACTTTGGATCTGAGCAAGCATCTGACACTGGTGATGAGATACAGAATCAAGAAGATTCAGGGAAGGAAAAGGCAGCTCCATCGCAGGTTTAAGAGCTACCAAAACAGATGGCCCAGTTTGGAAATAGTAATCAGAATTTAGGCCTTGTCTTGTTTGATTTTCTTAATCACCCTGTGGAGGTTGGACCATTGGTACTGTGAAAAATTTGTACAGATGACTGGCTAAGTCCATTAAAAAGGCATCTTCCAAGAAATTAGACTTTGATCTCCTCTGGAAGAAAACTGAAGGCACTTGCCATTCTCTTTTGTGGCAAAAGGACTGTTTTGTGGTATTCTCCACCTGCAAAACAGTGACTTAATCACTAAATCTTTCACAGCATCCACTCATGTTGAGTGCTACTCTTCCTGCTCAGTATCAAGCCAAGGGTATTTTTCTTACAGGAAGATGGAATGCCACAGGTATGATGAGTTAGCGAAGGCACCATTTCTCAAGGACAACTGCTTTTTAGCAGAGGAGGCTGGTCTGAACTCTTTGTTGGAGACCTATAACGCACTGCAATGGGGTCATCCATCAATAGCTCTATTACTTTCCATTATGTGTAAAAGGAAGGCTTTGGCAGATAGCCCACTGGAGCTCTCAGTTCCTACATATCTGTGTGTTGGCTGGACTGTGGTGTCCATAAGTTATGAATCATCAGACATTCCAGATAAATGCCCCTCAACAGTCTTGAAGGCATCCATATCTAGGACCTTAAAGGGAATTTATGTTTCAAAAGTTTGAGAGGGGTAGCGGTGTTAGTCTGTATACAGCAAAAACAACGAGAGTCCTGTAACACTTTAAAGACTAACAAATTTAATTTCTGCAGGCATAAACCCTACCACCCTCACACACAATACAATTCTGCGGTGAATTGGAATCCTACTTTCGCCATCTCCGACTCAAGGAATATTTTCACCACACCACTGAACAACACACTAACCCATAGATACCTACCTTCCTACCAATGCTACAAGATGAAGAATTCTGCATGAACTCCTCCTGACGGTCGAAACAATAGACTAGACTTTTAATAGAGTATTCCCACCGGTGTGCACAAGCTGAGATTGTCGATAAGCAACATCGCTTACCCCATAACCTCAGCCATGCAGAACGCAACGCCATCCACAGCCTCAATAAAAACTCTGACATCATAATCAAAGAGGCAGACAAAGGAGGTGACATTGTCACCATGAATAGATCAGATTACGAACAGGAGGCTGCCAGACAACTCTCCAACACCACATTCTACAAGCCACTACTTTCCGATCCCACTGAGAAATACCAAAAGAAACAACATCATCTACTTAAGAAACTCCCTAAAGAAACACAGGAACAAATCTACACAGACACACCCCCTGAACCCCGACCAGGGTTATTCTATCTGCTACCCAAGATCCACAAACCTGGGAATCCCGGACGCCCCATCATCTCAGGCATTGGCACTCATACAGCAGGATTGTCAGGCTATATGGACTCTCTCCTCAGACCCTATGCCACCACCACTACTAGCTATCTTCGTGATACCACTGACTTTCTGAGAAAACTACAATCCATTGGTTAGCTCCCAGAAAACACCATCCTAGCCACTATGGATGGAGAAGCTCTCTACACCAACATTCCACACAAAGATGGACTACAAGCCATCAGGAACATTTTCCCAGATGATGATATGTCACACTTGGTAGCTGAACTTTGTGACTTTGTCTTGACCCACAACTACTTCAAATTTGGAGACAATCTATACCTTCAAGTCAGTGGCATAGCTTTGGGCACCCGCATGGCCCCACAGTATGCCAACATTTTTATGGCTGACCTAGAACAACGCTTCCTCAAAACTCGTCCCCAAGCACCTCTCCTTTACCTACGCTACATTGATGACATTTTCATCATCTGGACTCACAGGAAAGAGTCTCTCGAAGAATTCCACTGGGATTTCAATAATTTTCACCCCACCATCAACCTCAGCCTGGATCAGTCCACACAAGAAATCCACTTCCTGGACACTACAATACAAATGAAGGACGGTCACATTAGTACCACCCTATACCAAAAACCAACTGACCGCAATACATATCTTCATGCCTCCAGCTTCCATCCTGGACACATTACACGATGCATTGTCTAAAGCCAAGCCTTAAGATACAACCAGATTTATTCTGATCCCTCGGACAGAGACAAACACCTACAGGACCGCCAAAAAACATTCTTAAAACTACAATACCCACCTGGAGAGGTGAAGAAACAAATTGACAGAGCCTGACGGGTACCCAGAAGTCACCTACTACAGGACAGACCCAACAAAGAAAGCAACAGAACACCACTGGCCATCGCCTACAGCCCCCAACTAAAATCTCTCCAACACATCATTAAGGATCTACAACCTATCCTAGAAGATAATCCCTCACTCGCTCAAGCTGTGGGAGGCAGGCCTATCCTTGCTTACAGACAGCCCCCCAACCTGAAGCAAATATTCACCAGCAACCGTACACCATACAAGAAGAACACTAACCCAGGAACATACCCCTGCAACAAACCCCATTGCCAGCTCTGCCCACACATCAACTCTAGTGACACCATCACTGGTCCTAACCACATCAGCCACACCATCAGAAGCTCATTCACCTACACATCTACTAATGTAATATATGCCATCATGTGCCAGCAATGCCCCTCTGCCATGTACATTGGCCAAACCGGACTGTCACTACACAAAAGAATAAATGTACACAAATCAGACAAAAAAACAACAACATCCATAAACCAGTTGGAGAACACTTCAATCTCACAGGACACTGTGTAACTGACTTGAAAGTTGCCATACTTCTACAAAAAAACTTCAAAAACAGACTTCAAAGAGAAACTGCAGAGCTAGGAATCATCTGCAAACTTGACAAAATCAAACTGGGTCTAAACAGGGACTTGGAATGGTTATCTCATTACAAGAAGTAATTGTCACTGTTCACACATTCTCACCTAATCAATGGTTGTGAATAGGCCTCAACTACTCTAATTGAATGGACTTTGCTTATATCTACCTTCCCCATTGTTGTTCCTTACCCTTGGATATGTATATATACACCTCCTCTCTGATTTCTATTCCTTACACCTGACAAAGTGGATTACAGTCCACGAAAGCTAATGCCTGCAGAAATTAAATTTGTTAGTCTTTAAAGTGCTACGGGGCATTTTTTTTTTTTTTTTTTTTTTTTTTTTTACTATTTCAAAAGGAATTCCTGGTAAAAAATTTTGATTGTTAGTTCACAACATCATGAAGTGAAATTGAGAGGTATAGTCATTGTGGTGCCTAGATTAGAAAGCACAGGGACTGGACTAGATGACCTCTTGAGGTCACTTTCAGTCCTATGATTCTATGATTACTCCCTTAAGGTAGACAGACAAAAGTAGAATTAGAGGCGTCATTATCAGTCAGTCAAATAGGGTTACAAGATACATGATGCAAATCAATTTTTGTAGCTTCAGAAATACATACTTAGTTTGGAGGCTGAAATAACAAAGAAAAACTCTCAAAGTGATAAACACTTAACTACTTCAAAGCCAGGACAATCCTTACATACTCAATATAACCCTATCAACCTAGGAGTTCAGATTTTTCCTGTACTCGTTCATGAACAAGTACACAATGTAACAATGCTAAAAATACACAAAAGTTTAAATAAAGGTTCCTCTGTATTTACAGGTGACACTTGAATTAACACAGGTTATGTACTGTGGTTGTATATTTATACTAGCAAATCCAAGGAGCAACAGCTATGAGAACTCACTTCGTTTTCTAGCTCTCCCTCTCCATGACCCTGGGCAACTACAGTCCCCTACAAAAAGGTAGCAGGCTGTTAGTATTGTAAATTCTAAAGATTAAAAGGGAAAAGCCAAAGCAGTAGGCTTAACACCCAAGCTCAAAATACATGAAATGAAATCCTGCCTTCAAAACATCAGAGCCATTCCCATAAAGTTCAGTTGGTGCTTGTGCGTCAGTATTTAAAGCAGTTTTTATAATGCATTTGCATGCTCCAGATTCTAACTTGTAAACTGATACTACTCAAAAAGGGCAGAAATAATATGGCTACAAAGATATATCCACTGCAAAATTCCACAGATGCTTCTTACAGAACATATTAACCAGCCTACCATGTAAAGTAACTAACTATTCCTCAACCCATTCACTGAAAAGCAGTGACATCAGTAAACTTCAAGTAAAACATACATACTTAAAACACACACCTGCATCTACAATTCAACTCTTTGTGAAAAGGGGCTTCTCATTTCACACCAATAAACCATCAACTTGAACACTGAATTTACTGCAGTCTTTTTGGTCACACTGTTATCATTTAACAGTTTTTCCATTAGCAAATTTCCCTTTTTCCACTCCAATGGTAATCTGTAATAAATCATATACAGTTATAAAACTCATGCAAAATCTGGTTACCCTGTTAAACAGAGATTTAAGCAAGAATAAGGCACACTGCTTCACTAAATGTATGATTTGTAACACATTGTGTTTGAATAGATTATATTTATCCAATGGATGGTTACTTGCTCCATGTATCCCTTTCAGTCTGTTTAATATAGCTACACACATCCAGTACAAGGAGAACTACCTATAGTTTGGATTCCCTCTCAAGCAGCCCTTGATCCAGCTCAGTATCTGCAATTCACTGCCAGACAGAACTATTGCCCGTCCTGCCTACACCCCTTACACCATGACTAAAACAGAAAACTACATGGTAGACAACACACTTTTGGGAGGCTCCTAGTAGCTGAATCACCACAATGATAACACTATCTTAAAACAGATCTGGGCCTTGACAAAACAGATCATGAAAAATTTCTGAAGTCTTCACTTTGCCATTCCTCCCCTTATAAAGAACTGTAAATATGTGGCCTCCTCCAGGGCACCCCTTGTGGCCTGCCAGGCAGAGAGTGAGCTGAATCCTAGGGTGTTATGCTGAAGCAGGCCAACACTGAATGTTAGTTATTTGGCAAGATATCACTTAACACTGCACTGAACCCAAATAAATGCATGGGATGGGGGGAGGGGCACATTAAAAGTTCGTAAAGTTGCAGCCTCCTGCTTTAAAATCCATTATCGTGTTTCATTATCCTGATCAACAGGACTTCAAGAGGAGAAAAAACAGAAACCAAGGGTGACAAGCTATCTACTAAGCTGCATTTTACTCTCTCAGAAATACAGAAAGTAAATTTTGTGTACCTTACATTTACCAAGAAGCTGCTGTCAGATATAACCATGTTCACAGAAAGACCGTCAAGAACAAGAGTAACCAGAATTATTAGACCTTGGGTGAGGAGGTAGGCACCAGAGACTTTGGTACTGTCTACACTAGACACATCTATTGCGCTAACCACTCTGTAGTCACGCTAGCAAACCTATAATATCTCATGTCTACCCACAAAAGTACTGCCAACAGCATAGAGGCATCATGCAACCACTGTTTGGATAAGGCCTGCTATGAGCAAGGTTACCCATTGTTTGGTCTTCTACCATGGCAATGCAGCACCTGCATGGATGAGGCTGCTAGCATAATGGCCCACCCCAGTGTTGCAAACAGTTCCTCCAATAGTGTTCCACCAAGCACTGGTTGCTGCTTAGGTGGCCTATCAGTATACTTTCTACACTCCACTGCAGAGGTCAAGCTGGGTTGTACACACCATTAAGCTGAGTGTAGGCACTATTTTCGCAGTAACAGATGGTATTTTCACAATTCATTTAGAGGCTCTGCAGGCCAAATTATGCTCTCACTTACATTTATATACCACATTACATCAGACACTTATGCAAACTTACTGAAGGCTAAATGGTTTTGCACAGATGTCACTAAAGGCTTAACTTGGCCTCTACCCATTTATCAGTTGTGATGATGGTGGCATTATATAAAATGGAGAAGACACAAAGTGACTACTAAGCCTGGGTTGAACTTTTATGGAGCTGGCAGATGGAAAAAAGCTTGCAAACTTTCTTGATTTGATCTGAAAAATCAGATACAATGCACGTGAAATCTCAAAATGCCATTTTTACGAAGACACTTTTCAAGACACAATCATGCTTCAGACTCTGTTGAGTTATCTTTCTGCTCGGGAACTAGGCTTTAAAAAGATTTTTTTCACATTAAGATTTATAAACAGAAACTGGATAATTTTCAAACTAAATGATCCCGTCTGATTTTAAAAGTTTGCTGTATGCATATGCCAGATATTTATTCTATTCCAGGAAAATGAAGTGACCTTCACTCTTCAGACAGCTGGAGTATATTGTCCAGCTATGTATACAAAGGCATGCTGTGTTTGCTTTGATCCCTTGCACATGCCAGTGGTTGATGTCATTGTTAAATTGTGGCTATTGACATAGCTATAATTCTAGAACAAAGAATGACATTAGTATAATGTAGGATTTTAATTTTTGCCATCCTCTTTCCAAAAAATTTCCCCCTTCAGCCTTGGTGTGGCACAGTGAAGTGGATGAGACATGCGCAATAACTAAAACTGCACTCAAACTCCTCCAGCAAGATACTGAGACTATCTTGCAAGCAAGACAGACAGATTATAAAATAGAATCTATGACCTTGTTAACTTGCACCAAGAATCAAGAATGAAATCTCTTAACTGCCCAGTTGCCTGGCAATGAACACATTACAACAGCAATGATTGCACATGAACTTCAAACCTCTTCAGTGCCAATTAATATTAAGAGCATTAGCACCAATAACCCAAAGAAATTCTGATATGCCAAATTCTAGCAGTTAAGCTAATTCAAGTTTCATTAGAGTTTTAGATGGCTAAAGGTAAGAATGGGACGTCATTGGCCAATAATTAATGGGTACAAAAAAACTTGAGGTAATCATTTTTAAACAGACCTGTCTCCTCAAGCTGCAACAGGTGGGGGTCACAAAATTCTGTCCCTACCTCTACTGCCCACTTTCTCCTGAAATGCTGCTAACATGCATCATCAGAAACAAAAGAGGCTGCAACATAAAATTTTGAAGTATTAGTTGGGCTGATCACTAGGGAAAAATAGCTGTACTTCGGAACATTGCAACTGCCATACTAGATCAGAGTAGTCCACCAAATCCAGTATTCTTTCACTGACAGCGTCCAGTACCAAATGCATGAAACCCTGCAAAGTCAGCTAGCGGATAATCTGCCCCACTGGAAAGTTTCCTCCTAACCCCAATAATTAGAGATTGGTTTAAACCCTGAAATATAAAAGCTTACATCACTTCCAAACGTCTGGGGGGTGGGGGTTAGTGTGTTTGCTGTTATTTAAAAGCCTAATCTTTTTTTAAATCCTGCTAAACTCCTGGCTTCAATAATATCTTGTGGAAAGAAGTTCCAGAGACAATTGTATTTTTGTGTGAAAAAGTATTTCCTTTTATAGGTTTTGAATTTGCCACATTTCATCATTGTCACTGAATGACTCCTTGGTCTTGTCTTATGATATTAAAGTGAACGTTAAGTTCCCCATCTATTTTCTCTACACCATTCATATTTCTCCTCTCAGGCTTTAATTACTAGCCTCCTTTATAATTAAGAGAAGACTTTTTTTTTCCTATTACAACTTTATTTTTAGACAATTAAAATATGCTGCCTGCAGCATTTGCTATACCAGGACCATTTTTTTAAAAACCTGTATCAATCACCAGATTCACAGAAGTTTCTCAGACAAAAAAAGGTTATAAAAATGAATTTTTGGGAGGAGACATAGGAGAAAAGGGGCAGGAGAATGAAATGGGAAATGAGAATTGAGTCCAGTTTAGAAATTATCAGATAAAAAAATATATTTGTAGCTTATGTTGCTTTCTTTTACTAATCATTCGTTTATATAAAAACATCTTAAAAGACGTACCCATCAGTTGTTTAAAGCAATTAAAACAGATGATGTAATGGAATTCCTCTTGCTTTTTAACTAATGGGTATGCATATTTGTTTGGCTTGTTTTCCCCCATCCCTTAATGTTTTGTTTGACTTGTTATACAGGACATAAATCCTTCTCCCTTAATGTCACAGGCATTGTCACTAGTCTTTTTGTCTGCATGCTGCAAACAGCATGGTCCTAAAGAAAATTTTGGCTGGGATGCAAAAACTGATAATTAAAGAAACAATTCACACATTTAAATCCAGCCTTCTCAGAACAAATTATTTTTCTGCTTAACATCAAGCAGTCAAACTCCAGGCATCACTACAGACAAAAGCTTCCAAAACTGTATGCCTTTGGACACTTAAGCTGCCAAAAGTATCACGTCATATAGAACAAATCAAATAAAACTTACGCTCACAGTACATAGAAACATTATGTGACGTTCTAAGAACGATGTATACTATTAATAAACTATTAGCTCCAGTTCTCCTCAGAGACAGGAACAGACAGATGGACACAAAACAAGTTTCCCTTAAGTTAAATAGAGAAAAGGCTAGGGACAAATACCAAGTCAATACTGATACTTGATAATTGTGATCATCTACTCTCATGCGTGCCTCAGATGCTCCTCACAGCAAAAAAGTTCCCTGGCTTAGCAAAGAGGCTCTCCCTTATTATGCAGGCCAGCCGAGCCAAAAAAGTAAGTAGTACTGTATAAAAGAACAGAAGGATAATTTCTGGAATAGTCAGATAAATGCCATCCTCATCATGCTTTCCTATATCTGGATATACTCTAAAGAATGAGGAAGCATCACTTTTGCCTTTTTTTTTTTTTTTTTTTTTTTTTTTTTTAAAGGTAGTGGCGATGGGAACATAAACAGCTATGCCTGAGACAAACTAATACAATAAAACTTCAACTAACAAAAAAATCTATTCCAACTGTGCAAATTAATGAAAAGGAAACTGGGACAGCTGCACAGTCCAAAATTGGCACTGATTTTCAGAGAAGGAATAGGATCTCTAAAACTATTACTAGTGGGCTCAGGAATCCCTGGCAACAAATCAAACACCTTCCTTAAAAAACAACTAAAAAAACCCCTCAGACTGCTGTAATTTAACACAGTATTTACAACAGTGCAAAGTACACAGCATCACACTCCATGCTCAAAACTTACAGACACAAACAGAAGCCGAATTTATTAATCTTCTCTTGGTCAGCCTATCATCTTCCTATTCATCTGAAAAAAATAAATCTGGATGACTTGCTCACAGATGAAAGAGAAGAGGACTTTTTGGTGGCTGTTCATTTGATTATTCTCATATTTGAAGTTTATTCAAGCCCCACAGTATCACATGGCAAAAGCTACTGTAAGAGGGAGTTTTCCCATATTTTCCCTTGATAGGCAAATACAGAAATTCTATTTTCAATGTGGTCATACAATAAACCAAATTTTGAAAGGGGATCCCTCACAAGGCTGCAAAGTTCAAGACATTTCCAGTTCTCTGGGCCAATGGGGACTGGAGTATAGGAGCAATCATAATCATTTCTTCAAACAGGTCAACCGACATCACTTAGGAGTACCTCCTAGTGGCATAATGGTAATGGTAATATGAGATGGAAAGGAGGGTTGGAATTTAAACAGAGAAAAATGATGACCTAAAATGACAAGATGGCCCTCCCCTAACCTTCAGAAGACAGCTGTATATTCCGGTAAATCACTGGAAAGGATCACTTACTGTCAAAACAAAATATTAGGGGGAAAATATTGGCTCAATTTATCAAATAATTTGCAAGCAAGAGGAAAGACTTTCACATGCAACAGCTTTCCACTGAACTCTACACTGCGCCTTGGTGGAGATGATTGGAAGAAGTTTCCTGCAGGTGTAGTATCATGGCTACTGCCCTTTTTGTGTATACATAAATATTAATCTAATACAGTTTTAAGTGACAGCTTTTTTATTCTTCAGCCCCTCATTCATGAAAACATTTTTATTCTATGACAAAGTGTTTCAGTCCCCTAAATTCAAATACATCTTATTACAAACCACAAGTCAGAGTTCCATGATTTACATAAAACCACTTCCCCAGAACTAAACAACAAAAGTGACAGACACAGTAAACGGGATCCAGATAAGATTTAAATAACTGTACTAATCACACCCCACAGAGGCAGGAACATGATCTCTCACTCCAAGCTTCCAAGTAACCACCTAGTACAGTAAGGAAAAAACAAGGGAAGAAGAAAACAGTGGGGGCTATGAAAGAGAACATAAGGGAATTTTTAAAAACCTATATAAAGCAGGTAATCTCAGCCAATTAGACCCCATACTGGTTTTCTTGCAATCTGCCTAGAGGTTAGTAGTAGTTAATAACTTCACAGTCTTCTTCCAACCCCTTACAAGGAAGGAATGGCAGTTTCTATGTCATTACTGCTCTGTCACCTTGGACCACTGCCAAAGTTTGGAGCTTCAGAACACCTGTCAAATAATATGTTACTCATGAAAAGGGGGGGGGGGAGTTAATTTGGTTTTTAAATCTTTCAAAATAAAAATAAATGTTTATAAAAATGTATTTCAATGGGATTGGAAAATAAAACCATTCTTGTTTAATAAAAGCATCAACGGCAGGAAGAGCCTTCTAACATAAAATTTGTGTATTTTATAACGTTTGTATTAGCACTGATAAACTTTATACAGTTGGGAGATTGGCAGGATAATGTTATACCTCTTTTCGCATCTCTAACGTCTATGGTACATAACATATGCCAACACTGATACAATTGTCCATAAAGTGTTTATAAGTCAGCCCAAAAAAATCCCTGTTCGCCAGTCAAACCTTGTCACACAGGATTTAAGTCTAGATGCACTCTCAAGCCAATTTTTGTGTAACTCAGTTTTGACTACCTTTAACTGTAAGTTTAAAATTATGCAATTTTTCATTTTAGAAAAATGTGCATTAAATGTGCATTTTTTGGTTTAAAGTTAATATAAACACTAAATTTGCTAAGATATTAGAGTCTGAAGACACTGAGCAACAAATGCTTTTTCTTAAAGATTTTCAAGAAGATACTTGCTTAGGATAGGTTAACAGAATGTGCAGACTAAACAGGGGGCAGACCAGAAATGTGAATGGAGTTAAAGAAACCCACTAACATGAAAACCAAAATATCAACTGTCACTGAGCTGTGGCTAGTGGAATTCACAGGGGCACTTCCAGACTTCCAGACATCAGGGTCATAATTGTGACCATCAATGGGAGCTTTCCCATTCAATTTAACAGGACCAGGAGTTATCAAAATCTACAACAGATCTTCCACAAGACAGATGTCAGTCTATGCTAAAAAGAATTTTGAGCTCCAGTCAGATCATTAGTCAAATATCAGATTTTTCCTCAAGCTATTGCAAACCCATCAATAAACCATTGCTGACTGTAAAAAAGAATAATGTTAAAAAAGGAACTTTTACAGTGGAGCCAATTTGAGAAAAGAATGAATCTAGAAGTTATTCTCATAAACAAAGGGAAGTTATTTTGGTTTTTACGTCTTCTAAATTAAAAATAAGTGTTTATCAACACCTGCCATCTTTAGCATTCTCTAATACCAACAAAGATGCAAACTGGGTCTCTTCAGAAATTTGATTATGTTCCATCAATGATTAAGAGAAAGATCAGTATATAAAAAGAATGGCTTTTTAAGAACATAAAATTGGCCGTACTGGGTCAGACCAATGGTCCATCTAGCCCAGTATCCCAACAGTTGCTGGTGCAAGAGGCTTTAGAGGGAATGAACGGCAAAGGGCAATTACTGAGACATCCATCCTGTCATCCAGTCCCAGCTTCTGGCAGTCAAGAGGTTTAGGAATACCCAGAGCATGGGGCTGCATCCTGAACCATCATGGCTAATAGCTATTGATGGACCTATCTCCATGAACTTCTCATTCCTTTTGAACCCCATTATACTTTTAGCCTTCACAATATACTCTGGCAATGAGATCCACAGGTTGCATTATGTGACGAAATACTTCCTTTTGTTTGTTTTAAACCTACTGCCTATTAATTTCATTGGGTGACCCCTGCTTCTTGTGTTATGTGAAGGGGTAAATAAGGCTTCCTTGTTTGCTTTCTCCACACAATTTATGTTTTTATAGACCTCCATCATATCCCCCCTTAGTCATCTCATTTCTAAACTGAACAGTCCCCCAGTCTTTTTAATCTCTCCTCATATGAAAACTCTTCAACACCCCGACCATTTTTGTTGCCCTTCTCTGTACTTTTTCCAATTTTAACAATCTTTTTTTGAAATGGGGCAACCAGAACTTCATGCAATATTCAAGGTGTGGGTGTACCAGGGATTTATATAGTGGTGTTCTGATATGATCTATCCCTTTCCTAATTGTTCCTATCCTGCCGCATTCAAAAAAGCTAAGATAAAGTTACCATAGTAACTTGGGTTCTCTGATTGTTCTGCACATATTCATACTCCTGGCTTCAAATCCCAGCCCTTGTGAAGTCAGCAGAAGTTCTACCCTAGGATTTCACCACTGACCATTAACAAGCAGTCCCTAGATCCAAAGGTGGTGAGATCAAGGAGCTTCAGTTGAACAATGATTGCAGGAATGCTTTCCCAAATTGAGCATCTTATCAAGAAGTAATTGCTCTAGGTGGCATAAATCTGTGTGAAGGTGTGAACTGAACTACAGATAGCAGCCTTCCACATCTCTCCAACAGAATATTTTTCTTAAGACATGCATCTGAGGCATTCTTAAGCTTGATGGAACGTTCTTCACCTGTTTTTGTTTTCTGGAATTCCCGCTAGCCCAGTAGCAAGAACATGTACAGTTTGAGTTTCTTGAAAAATTTCTGGATGGAAACTGACAGATGCTTAGCTTTAAACCCTTGCACTATGAACACTGCCACTAGTTTAAAAGAATAGCTTAACTCAATTTAGAGAGTAACTAAGAGCTCTCTTTATAGCTAAGTAATACAGCATAGCCGGACAAAGTACTGAGTGAGGCTTGAAAAATAATACAAATAGGTTGGCCAATTAGCTCAGTGAAAATCAGAGCCATCTTTCATAAGAATGTTTTGGGTAGGCAAAACATGATAAATGGAACATGATATATGAAGAGTTGGCCATTGTTGCCCAATTCTTAGAGGCTATTTGAGCTGATGCAATCACCATCAGGAAAGCAGTCTTCAATGAGAGAAAGATAATGCTGGCAAATGCCCTGACAATGGTTCAGACGGTGGTTCTAACAATTTGATGAGCAACACATTTAGCTACCAGGATGGAAACAGCTCACAAGAGAGGAAACATGAAGTAGACCTTTATAAATTTAAGACTAGAGAAAACAGAAGAATCCTGGTAGTAGTGGGTGAAAGGCTCAAATCATAGTCAGATGCACTCTCGCTGAGTTGAGGGAGAAACCAGCTTGTCAAAGTGAAGCTGTTAATCAAAAATTAAGAAAATTTTAAAAACCACACTAGTAGGAATCAGATCTTTGTCTTGCCCAGATGCAAAACAGGTTCCATTTCATAGAGATTTTGGATAGAGAGGTTCCATTTTATAACAGAATTTTCTGTATTGTTCAAACTTCTCAACCAGCTACCATACAAGCTGTCAGACTCATGGACCTTCAGATCAGTATGTAGAATCTTTAAAAAAAAAAAAAAAAAAAAAAAAAAAAAAAAAACACGAGAGACCTGTAGCACCTTAAAGACTAACACATTTCTGCAGGCATAAGCTTTCGTGGGCTGCAACCCACTTCGTCAGATGCATGAAGTGGAAATCACAGATAAGAGGTATCTATATACCTCCAAGGTGAAGAAACATAACAATGGGGAGGGCAAGTGCTAGCAAAGTCAGTTCAGTTAGGGTAGATGAGGCCTATTCACAACCGTTGATTAGAAGGTGAGAATGTGTGAACAGTGACAATTACTTCTTGTAATGAGAGAACCATTCCAAGTCCCTATTCAGACCCAATCTGATTATGTCAAGTTTGCATATGAGTTCCAGCTCTTCAGTTTCTCATTGAAGTCTGTTTTTGAAGGATTTTTTTGTAGAAGTATGGCAACTTTCAAGTCAGCTACAAAGTGTTTTAGGAGATTGAAGTGTTCTCCTACTGGCTTATGGATGTTATTTTTTATGTCTGATTTGTGTCCATTTATTCTTTTGCATAGTGACAGTCCGGTTTGGCCAATGTACATGGCAGAGGGGCATTGCTGGCACATGATGGCATATATTACATTAGTAGATTGTAGACAAGCAACATCGCTTGCCCCATAACCTCAGCCGTGCAGAACGCAACGCCATCCACAGCCTCAATAACAATTCTGACATTATAATCAGAGAGGCTGGTAGAATCTAATCCTTCCCCTGGAAGGAGACCAAGTAGACTGGAAAAAAGCTGGAAGATCCACTGCCAAGTCAAGAAGATCACAATACCAAAACCCATGAACCCAAAGTCAGGACTATTAGCAGCACCTTCCTCCTGCCTAATCATCTGCAGAGCCATGGGAGGTATTGGAGAGAAAGCATACAGAAATAGCTAACCCCAACCCAGGAAGATTACATCAGTTAGGAACCGACTCTCTTTTCACTCCTATAGCAAAACTGGTTTATTACCATCATCACCGCACCAGTCATGGGACAGGACCCAAGTGTGCTAGGCTCTGTACAAACACAGAACAAGACAACAGTCCCTGCCCCAAGAGTTTATAAGACGACAAGAGATGACAAATAAATAAAAGGCAGATAGGGGAGTATAGGGTAACAATATTGGTCAGCATGATCGGCAGTAGTCTCAGCACACCAGCTGCTTAACCATTGTCAATTTTTTTGTAGGCTTCATGGCAGAAGAGTTTCCAGGAGAAATTTGAAGGATAATGTGTTAGTTTTGCCAATGTTTGCAGGGAGCATCTTCCAAGCATAAGGACAGCATGGGAGAAAACACAAAGGGTGCTTATTTGGAAGTTTTACTAGGCAACAGAGGTTGGCATTATGGATCTATTGCAGATGGGAGTCAAACTTTCAACGCTGAAGGAGACAAGGTAGATTGGGGGGAGGGGAGAAATCAGTCATGGAGGGCCTTGATGGTGAAAATAAGTAGTTTATGTTAGATATGATGCAGACGATGGAGCCAGTGGAGGGACACAGAGACAGGGGTGACATGGTCAAAGTGACAGATTAGGGAAATCTTTGCAGCGGTATTCTGAATGATTCTGAGCGGGGCAGGCTTGTATTTGTCAAGCCCAGAAAAAAAGATGTTGCAGTAATCAAGATGATGACAACTTGGACAAAAGTTTTAGCTGCGTGGATGGACAGGAAAGGCCATATCTTAGAGATATTAAGCAGAAAATCTGAAAGACTTACTCCTGGATGCGAGGATCCTAGAGAGATGTCTGAGTCAAAAATTATACCCAGGTTACATGCCTGAGTGACAGGTAAAATGGTGATGTTGTGACATCACAAGGATTGAGAAAGGAGATAAGGGAAAGCAGTTAGGGGGAGGAGAGTGTGCGAACAGAAGGTCTGTTTGGATATGCTGCACTTGAACTGATTGACATCTCATAGATGTGAAACAATGAGACAGGCTGAGATTTTAGTTTGGACACAAGGACATGGTTCTAGATTAGACAAGTGAGTCGCCAGATTGTAGTTAAACTTGTGTTGCAGCTGACATTACCCACAGATCAGGTACACATGGACAAAGCTTTATCAAACCCTCCCCTCCTCCTCCAGAAATCTGGAGATAGGATGAGGAGAATCCTCTGAAGGACGTGCTGAAGGAGCCATTAGGACAGTCAGGAGGAGAAGAGACTCACAAAAGCCAAGAGACGACAAGATTTCAAGATTGAGAGCATGGCTCACTGTGTCAAAGGCTGACAAGCAGGCCATGGAGGATGAGAATGGAATAGTGTTTCTGAGATTGAGCTAAGAAGAGATCCTTAGAGAATTTGGCAAGAGCGGTTTCAGCTGAGCACAAAGGGCAGAAGAGGGTTAGGACAGAACTGAAAAAGAATTCAAGGCAGTGATTGTAAAACAACATGTTCAATGACAAAAGGGAGAAGGAAGATGGGGGTGGTAACTGGAAAGGCAAAAGTGTCAAGAGAGGGTTTTTTGAAGACACTAATGCAGGTTTGTATTGAGCCGGGGGGAGGGTTGGAGGGAAGTGAGAGATTAAGGAGAAGGGTAAAATAGAGAATGAAACTGTTAATATGTACTGTCACAAAGTTCCACATAAGAGGTTCTTCACCTAAGGGAAGTAATGTTGGCCTCGTCTTTGTGGGCTCACTTGTCCTTGGTACTAATTCCTGCTGAGGTCATCCATCAAAAATTCTCGGTTTTTATAAAGATTTAGAGCTGTGGGTATGATACAATGATGGACATACCAGTTCTACAACTTCAGATGACGGTCACAAGCCTTGCACAAGCTTTGCCTTGCCATATGATATAACAGAGGTTATGACAGCCAGGTATTAAAATCTGAAGAGAGAGAGTGTTTTGTTGAGGTAAAGAGTGCTCTGAAAGCCAGATGAAGCACTTTCAGTTCTACAACATTTATTTGAAATTTGGTCTCATGCCCAGAGGCCTTGGATTGTGAGCTGATGCAGCTGACCTGCCCAGAGTAGTCCCAAAGCACAAAATCACTAACACTGCAGCTCTGCATAAACCACTGGATGGAAGTGGGGCAACTTGGGAAGTATATTCTTAATTTGAACAATACAACACTGAAAACGGTTACAGGAGGTGCTGTAATATGTTGATATCTCTTGTCTAGATGAAACCAATGAACCATTCTTAGCCACTCATCAAGTCTGCCCAAGGGAGTGACATATGTCCAAGAGATCATAAGGCCCAACAGTCTGGGGCAAAATCATATGTTTTTCTGTTAAGTGTTTGAATTTTTCAGATTGTGAGCAATCTGAAATTTTCATTGTTTTGGAATAGGCAAGTATTTACTCTGTTGAAATATCCTTAACCTTCCAGTTGCCTTGCTTCCAAACACAGGCAACTAAGTTTGAACTGTCCAACTAGACTTGGAGAACTGGAACATGGACCACCATGAGCTGCAGAGTGGACATCCCATCACCCTTGACTAGCATCTGCTGTAATCACAGATCTGGCGGGTTCAAAATACCACACATTCTATTGAGAAGTGGTGATTTCTTATAGTAACTGGAACTTCTTTGAGATGTGTGGTCCCTACCTGTATTACACACACAGGTATGCATGCGTACCATGTGCCTAAATCTGGAGATTTTAACAAGCAGTGTCTGTTGGCCTACACATGTGCAGCAGATCTCCTCATGCACCTGAGCAAGGGTAGAAGAAGCAGTGCAGGCTGATGCCCTCTCAGTTCCTTTTCTTACCACGAACCTAATCAGATCCGCAGCAGAGGGGAGGTCATGTAGTGGAATACAAATAGGGACCACACATCTTGAAGAGCCTCCAGTTACAGTTACTCCACTTCCTCGAGTGCTAGTTGTCATGTGTATTCCACACGTGAGAGATTGACAAGCAGTTATCAGAATGGACATAGATTCAAAGAAGCCAGCAACAAAGATGAGCGCAGCACCACATCTACAGCAAAAGGCTTGGACTAGTGCATAATGTTTAGCAAACATGTGTATGAAGCTCCAGATGGCTGCTTTGCATATGCCCAGAATCAGGATCTTCTGCAGGGACGCTGCCAGGGCAGACTGCAGTCTTGTGGATGCAGAATTCAAACTAGTCTATAGCATTCAATAATGCAGCCAAAAACCCACTTAGAAATCCTCAGAGGATACATGACCATGAGAACTCTCTGCTATTATGAGGAAGTCTTGGAAACTTCCTGATGGACTTGGTTCTCTGTAGGAAAAAGGCTAGCACACATTTTACAACAAGGGAGTGAAGTCTCTTCTCTTCAGGAGAGGCATGCGGAGGTTGAAAAAAGGACAGGTAAGTGAATACACTGGTTAAGGTGAAATTCAGAGACTACCTGGGGTAGAAATTTAGGGTGAAGGTGAAGGGATACTTTGTCCTTATGAAATACCGTAAAAGGGGCGGAGAGAGGGAGTGCACCATGAGAGCTCTGAGTTTGCTCACCCTCCTGGCAAATGTGATTGCCACTAAAAATGCAGCCACCATGGATAGGTCAAATGTGGAACATGTCACCAAGGGTTCAAACGGAGGATTAGTAAGCTTTGATAGCACGAGGTTCAGATCCCACAGTGGTGACTGGTGGAAAGATTTTGATGAGGCCCTTATTAAGCTGTGCTGTAGTCGGGTGGGTAAAGATAGGGCACCTGTCCATCGTGGGGTGAAAGGAACGAAAGGCTGCTAGGAGGACTCATAAGGTTCTGGTAAATTCCTTCCTACTCTGGTTAATTATAACCTGGACTGGAGATGAACAAGAGCAATTTACCTCCAACTGCCATCCCAACACCAAGCCATAAGGTGAGGGAGGCCAGGCTAGAATGTTTGACCCTGCCCCTGCCCTGCATCAGAAGTCCTGGAAAGGGGTGGATCTTGATCGGATGGCGGACTGACATTGACATAAGAACAGCCATACTGGATCAGACAAATGGTCTATCTATCCCAATATCCTGTCTTCTGACAGTGGCCAACACCAGGTGCTTCAGAGGGAATGAACAGGCCAGGGAAATTATCGAGTGATCCATCCCTCTGTCCACTGCCAGGAAGGAGCTGGGAGTCAGAGCATGGAGCTACATCCCTGACCATCTTGACTAATGGCCATTGATAGACATATCTTCTATGAGCTTATATCCTTTTTTTAAACCCCATTTAGCTTTGGCCTTCACAACATTCCCTGCCAATGAGTTCTACAGGTTGACTGTGTGTTGTGTGAAGAAGTATTTCCTTCTGTTTGTTTTAAACCTGCTTCTTGTGCTATGTGAAGGAGTAAACAACACTTCCTTATTCACCTTCTCCACAACATTCTTGATTTTACAGACCTCTATCATATCGCCTTAGTCGCCTCTTTTCGAAGCTGAAAAGTGACAGTCTTTTTAATGGTCTCTTCATATGGTAGCTGTTCCATACTCTTCATTATTTTTAATGTTTCTCTATGTACCTTTTCCAATTCTAATATTTCTTTTTTGAGAGGGGCGACCAGAACTGCAGGCAGCATTCAAGGTATGGGTGTACCATAGATTTATATAGTTGCATTATGATACTTACTGTCTACCTCTCCTCCCTAATGTTTCTTAACATCGTTAGCTTTTTTGACTGCCACTGCACATTGAGTGGAAGTTTTCAGAGAACTATCCACGACTCCAAGATCTCATATCTTGTCTGGGTTTGACCACCAACAAAAGAAGGTGATGATCCTGATGGGGACTGTCACCCTAGAGTTGATGTGGTATTTGTTGGGTGAGCAGATCAAATTGAGCCAGGCCTATAGGCAATGCAGATGAAACCTGACAAACGGTGTCACATAAGTACACATTGCCATAGGACCTAGCAGCAATTGGCACAGGTCTGCAGGAAATAAAAAAAGTCTGAAACACACTGTCTGAAACCTTTTCCTGGGGAAGGCTATTGCAGAAACAGAGTTCAACATTACCCCGATAAAACATTGTCCTCATGGGGGATAAAACAGACTTTTTTCCGTTCACGCAGACCACCAAGGCTGAGAGGCTTTGAATGAGATACTAAATAGCCAACCTTACCACAGATAAACTTGGTGTTGTCTGAAGAGCAGGACCTGGAATTGGAAGTGCTCCTGGCCCACCAGAACCATAGGAACCTCCTGTGGGAAGGATGAATGTCTATATGCAAAAGTTCCATTCATGTTGAGAGCTGCAAACCACATCCCTTCTTGAAGACAGATTATTAATCCAAAGCAACCTCCTGAATTTCAATTTCTGAATGAAGATGTTGAGTTGCCAAAGATCCAGAATGGGTCTCCACCCTCCATCTTTTTTGGGAACTAGGAAATATGAAGAATAGAACCCTCTTCCTCGATATTGTGACAGGACATGCTCTATTGCCCCTCGGTGAAATAGGGATTCTGCTTCCTTTTGAAGAAGCGCCTTGTGAGAGTTGTCCCCAAGGGAATCATAGAAGATTAGGTTTGAAGGAACCCTTAGGAAGTCATCCAATCCAACCCTTTGCTCAAAGCAGGACCAACTCCAACTAAATCATCCCAGCCAGGGCTTTGTCAAGCCAGGCTTTAAAAATCTTTAAGGATGGAGATTCCACCATCTCCCTAGATAACCCATTCCAATACTTCATCACCCTCCTAGTGAAAATTTTTTTCCTAATATCCAACCTAGACCTCCCCCATTGCAACATGAGACCATTCCTCCTTGTTCTGCCATCTACCACCACTGAGAAAAGCCTAGATCCATCCTCTCTGGAACCCCCGTCAGGTAGTTGAAGGCTGCTATCAAATCCCCCCTCACTCTTCTCTTCTGCAGTTCCCTCAGTCTCTCCTAATAAGTCATATCCCCCAGCCCCCTAATCATTTTTGTTGCCCTCCATTGAACTCTCTCCAATTTGTCCACATCCTTTCTGTAGTGGGGGAGCCCAAAACTGGACACAATACTCTAGCTATTGCCTCAGCAGTGCCAAACAGAGGGGAAAAATCACCTCCCTCAATCTGATGAAAAACTCCAACCAATGCAGCCCAATGTACCATTAGCCTTCTTGGCAACAAGGGCACACTATTGACGCAAATCCAGCTTCTTGTCCACTGTAAACCTCAGGTCCTTTTCTGCAAAACTGGAAAGGGGATCGGTACCAGGGCCATCCTGCCTGATGGTTGCATGTCAGACGGTTCCTGAGACAACAAAACAATGTCATCTTTTGGTGTAGTAATGTCCCTCAGGAGGGCTCAGCAAGAGTAGAGAGGAGATTGCAGGGAAGGGAAGGAAGAAATCCTCTGGTGCCATATAGATCTCTGTTCAGCCTGGCGTGCGGGGAGTTGCATTGGTACCGTTGGTGCCAACCATCACATCCCAGACTGTAGTGCGTGCTTTGGGCAGACACATCAGAACCACAGAATCTGGAGCTGCACTTGTGGATGGGACCAGCAGAATGATACTCACTGTGCCTCAGTATAGGAGTCACCAATGGAACCAGCAGATCCTTCTTCCTATCCACCTTTTCCTCCACCCTGGAGGTTTTTAGTGGATCCAGTTCCTCAGGGTCTGTGTGTAAGGGCTTGCCAGACCACAATGGGCTCAGAGAGGAGCATGTCTCTGACTGTCAGTCTCCTATGGGGATCTGTCCTTGCACCCATGAGAGTGTTCCTTACTCTCATGGGAAGACCTGGTGGAAGAGTCTTTGGGCTTAGACATCGAGGTGCTCTGCTCCCAAGCACATGGTCTGAGGGGGAGCTATTCCTTTGGTGACGCTGATGTGTATGATGGTATTCCTGGCCCAGGTTAGAGAGGGGCTTCATAGCCTTCTCCAGTAAGTGTTTTCTAAGGCAAAGCTCATGAGCTTCATGAGTTCTCAGTGGAAATGAGCAAAAAATACTCCACTGTGCCAAACCATGTGCCTCACACAGTCAATAGAGGCAGTGTTGGTTCTGTCACTGACAGAGAAGGATTTAGGGCAGGAGATGCTGTTTTTGAAGCCCAGGAGTCTGGGCATAGTCCCCAACCACGAGAAGGATGTCCCCAGCCCAGGAAAACAAACTCCAGTAATGCTAACTGAACTAAACTGAAGAATAACTATTTACAATCTCATTTACAAGTTTTCTGAAAGACAAACAAGAGAGCATATTGAATTCCAACTCAGACAATGCCGAGGTAAGAAGGAACTGAAAGGACATTGACCTGCACTGCGTCTTATACCCTCACTTGGGAACATGAAGCAATCCACTGTGTGTGCGCAGACCAATGGACACTGCTTGTTAAACTCCTCAGACTCTGGCACATGGTGCGCATGCATACCCACGTGTACAATACACATAAGGACCAACACTTGAAGAAAAATTGATTCTTACTTGTTCAACAGGATAATGAATCTCTAAAGGAGACTCAGAAATATAGAGCTTTATACTGGAAGTGGTCATGGCTATATGCAAATTATAAAAAACATCCCACGTGAAGAATGTATGCAAATCTAGAGAGAACCTCCTTCAGTTCAAAGAAAAATAAAACATTGATATACCAGATAGAAATCTTTTAAAATTTTATCTTGAACATCCTTTAGTTTTGTTGAAAATGTTGAGGTCCGTTGCATATTTCTCTCTTATGAGGCATCTTGAGGAGAAAAGCACTGCAAAAAGACTGCTGTCTTTTGAAAATGATGGCAAGGGCTTCTTCAATTTTTCTGAATCATAACACTTTTGTCTAACACCTGAATAACTAGAGGTAACTAAGAACTCCTTTGCCTGGGCCTTCCAGTATCTAAGTCACATACTTCCACAAAAATCATACTGATGTCAAAGCTCAAGTGGAAATGTGGACAGCATCCAAAAAGGTGGCTACTAATGAGATTTTTAAGAGAACCTGTTTCCCAGTTTGTGTTCCTCTCTCTCTCTCTCCTATAATTTTGGGAAGGAGGCTGACAAGCTGCCCCATCCATAATAGGACAGCTCTGGCAAAATATGTACACGCGCCTGAGGCCCACAATGCAACAAAAGATGTTGATCACTTTCCCCAGCAAGACAAGACTCAAGGGGAAATGGAATGAAGCCTTTATTTCCCTGATGCCACAGCTCAGAGGAAAGGAATAGGAAAGGAAGAGAGCAGGTAAGGAACTATATCTGCTTTCCTGTCTCTCTTATTTTTCAATAAACTTATTTGGACTTTTTGATTTCACTTCTCTTCTATCCCTCATCCCCACCTCCCACCCACCCCTGGCACCTTTTCCCAGAAGGTGATGACAAGCAGCTGCTATCCTTTCTCTCTTTGACTACCAGGGCCTTAGAATTTGGGCAAATTATTACTAAAGAATTAATTTTAAAATCTAAATAGGAAATTTGAAATTAACCTGACAGGCAAACTTCATCCTTTCAGTCGATGTACTGCACCAGGAATTTCTGTAACTTACCTACTAGTAGTGGTGAAAGAAAAATGAGTAATTTTGCCCCTCCATGGTCCAGTTGTCTGGCCAATAAGGTGGGTCACCGGGGGAACTGATTGGAACAATGAACAACAATGTCCTGGAGGAGATACCACTATGTGGAAAGACCACTGATCTGGGGCCACAGCCAATAGCAAGCAAGTTGACCCCGAACAGCAGCTTGGCAACACTTCTGTTGTCCCACAAGGAACAGAATTCTACCCGGGGATCCTGAATTCAGAAGCCAAACACATTTGACTCTCCACTGGAAGACTATGTCAAAAAGTCTGGAAAGGAGTGACCTTATACGTAGTGTCACTGGTGGTCTGCAGAGAGTTCGCTGATCATGTGGTACTGCCTCTCTTTGTTTCCAGTTGCTAAATTACATTACAGGACAGCTGAAGTTACATTAAAAACTCTCCTATTACTTTTCCATTCAGGCAACTGCTGCAGTTACCACAAGAGAAGTAGCCCATGAAACTCATTAAGATGTGGTTCGCACTATGAAAAAGTTTGAGAATCACTGTACTATGATCAAACCCAACAATGCCATATTTGGATTGCAAACACTTCAGAGAAATCCTTTGTTTAAAAAAAAAAAAAAAAAAAAATCCCCAATGGATTATTAAAAACAATTCATGTAAATTTATCTACAGGTCTTCAGTTTTAGCAAACACTTCTGCTCATAAACATCTAGGGGCATATATAACTTGGCAGTGTTCATGTGTTTTCTCCCTTTTCTGAAAGCTTTTTTCTTCTTCCAGAATACATAAAACTTGTACAAAACAGGTTTGTGATACTATGTAATATTTCAGATTAAAACAAAAACACCCACAGATAGGATATATATTGTGAAAAATGGAATTAAGAATCATGGAAGATCAGTTTAAAACGATGTGTACTCAACAATGTTCACAATCATTTAATGACAAGATTGAAAGTCTTAATTGTTTAATGATCTTCAAGTATCTATCGCCATCTAGTGAACAACGACTACAATTACTACACTAGTCACTTTACAAATTACACTTTATTCGTTGGAAACTCACACACAGTGAAATTCCCTACTGAAATTTCAAAAATGTCCCCACTGAAAGATAACCTTACATAACTGCAGTGGTACCAATCTGTACTGAGTTTCCAACATATCATTAACTAAACATGCTTGAGTCATATCAGTATCTGAATGGGAAACTCAGAAGAGCCCTTAGCTTCTATAACAAATGATGTCGACCTCTCACCTAAACAGCTAAGTTGCCCTTTATAGAAGGAATTCCTTCCACATCACACGAAACTCTTTTGCCAATAAATCGAAGTATGCATATTAGGTCATTTCTGCCACATCGACATAGTTCAAACAAACGTTTTAAAGAATAATGTATAATTCCTGGAATTTTTAGTCAGCCCATAATATACTTGGCATGTTCAAACCACTTCTAATTTGTCACCACAGCCAAACCCGTATCTTATCAAAATACTACTAGTAAAAGTTAACAATATTGACAGTTTTCCAGTACTTTAAGCTATATGAATTTCCAGTCTTGTTTGTTTTTTTCATACTGAATCCTTCTACAAACATATTTACTGTGCAGCCCAAAGCCACGGGATGGTTTGGCAACACTGTAAAATGTAGCACTTCAATATCTGACTTTCATCTATTCAAGTTACATTATCTGGAGATATATCACATCGCCTTGTTTACCTACACACCTATCATCAGGTGCATAAATAATATTTCTTATGATTAATCACTTCTCAAAGATAAACTTCATATATGTCACTTTAAATTGGGTCCCTAGGACTTTTCCTGTAATTATCTTTTCATTAACCTCTTGATACAGACAGCCTATATAGCTCCTGCTACTAACAGTAATGCAATTTATATTAGGATTATATTAGCATTAAATGAACACTGAAAACCTAGGCACCAAGAGGTTAGCACATGAGAGGATTTCTTCTAGCTACAGAATTGCAGCATTAACCAAAAAGAATGATTAAATGTGTGTGTTTGTTTTTTTAAAAAGTGAACTGAGTCGAGGTCTGTTGAAAAATTATTCACTAAAACATTATCATTTCTCCTTACCTATTTACTGACTACCCTTCCTAACACAGTAGATATAGTAAGTTTCATCAGTATCTACCATAATCATATATAGGTATGAACCATAACTCATTCTGAAAAATTCTGGCCTTTTTAAATAGCTACGTGCAAGCAAACCTTTTTTTCCTGTTAAAAGAGAGAATGGAACCGAGACAGACAAGAATATCAGCATTATAAAGGTCAAATTGAAACCAAAATGAGGCAGACATCTTGCATGACTAGTGAGAATATTACAAAAAAAAAAAAAAAATCGTGTGGAACTCATGGACTATAGACCAGTGGTTCTCAACTTTATTTCATCGGGTCCCCCTGCTTTGTGTCTGTAGTTGATTATACCTTCCCACTCCCCCAAGTACATATACCGCCACCCAGTTCTGAAGGCAGTACAGAGGGTACATGGCTGCTGACAGGGTGCCCAGCTCTGAAGGCAGCACCATGCCAGTAGCAGCACAGAAGTAAGCATGGCAATGTGGAATTTGTCAATATCACGGTTCACAGCAGATTTAGCGCCCTATTGCCACCCTTACTTCTGCCGCTGCCCCAGGGCTGCCACCCAGAGCCCCTCCACCTCTCAGTGAGGGATTGAGGGTGGAAGGCCAGCTTGAGTCGCAGACCTCCAGCTGTCAGCCCCAGGACAGCAGGGCTCCGGCTGTCCTCTTTATCCCCGCCTCCCGGCTGTGCACACAGCCCTTCTGCATAAGCCCCAGCCACCCAGGGCTGACAGCAAGAGCTCTTTAAAAAATAAATAGCACATAGCACACACCTCCCTTGACACAGTCCCAGACCTACCTTCGGAGGCACGCACCAAAGTTTGAGAACTACTGCTGTAGACTAATTCAGATATAAATTTACTCAAAATTGTGTATGTCTTATAGTTCACTTAAGAGGTTGGCACAATAAGTGTTTGAATTTTAAATACAAGGTATTTCACAGGAATAATGTCAAGGAGTTTTTAGTATTCTCACTCACCAACCATTCACAATAACCTCTTGGAAGCTTGAAATCGTATTTCTTAACCAAATATTTTCACTCTATTTTCTGTAAGGTACAATACAGTGGCTAGGCTGATAGATTTTTAAAAACAACAAGAAAAGGAATATTTGTTTTGATGGGAAGGCATGCACAGAGTAATACAGACCTCATAAAGACAGAAGAATGAAGTCAAGGCTTTTACTCATCTAACTTGACAGTGTCCCTTTAAAAGTTTTTGATACCATGACATGGATTGTAACTATCTGAATTATCAGCATCTGAGAGAGCACCAATTCAGCAAGGTTCTTAAAACACATGCGTAACTTTACGCATACAAAGAGTCCCATGGAAGTCAAGTAGTCAACTACGTACATTGCTGCATTGGGGCCTACCTTCCCAATTGTTTCCTGTCATGGAAAACGTATAAGTAAACATCAATCTGGCTGCAACAGACCAGTTCATCATGACAAACACCAAAGGAACCCAGATCTATAGCTACAACTTGTTTTTTGTTTGTTTGGTTTTTTTAATTGCCATGTTTGTCTGGGCAACAATTATTTAAATTTGACCAAGCTTAACTCTATTCTTGTCACCATTTGCAATACAAAAGGCAAAATTAGATTTACAAAGCAAAAATGGAGGCAAAAGATTTGTGAGTAAAGCCCATTTTATTACTCAATGAAACCTGGGATGATTTAAGTTTACCATTTTAAAAAGCTATTTAATGACTCACCTCTCTCCCTTTGTGTGTCACCAAAGCAGCCAAAGGCTTGGCATAGAATCTACTGTAGGAAAACCCCAGACAGCCATACATGCTGTTAGCTGTAAGTTTCAAAGCCTTCTGCCTGATATCATACTGAAAAGGAACATAATCACTATATTAATCACCATCACCACCAAAAAGAAGTTGAATGTAGTATTATCAAATACTCTCACTTATTTATGGTACCTATCACCTCTCTAAACCACAAGTGAGCATCTTACAATTTGTTTTCAACCTCCATTTGCTATTAAAGTAAATCACTTCTGTAGTCTGACCAATGGATTTAAATAAGGTATAGTGAAGGCAGAGGAGCTCTTCTGTAAAACACACCTGTAAATAGAGGTCAGGATTTAAATCCGGCTGTTTCATCAACTGCTTGACTTGTCGCCTTCTCTCCACCAGCTTCCTGATCTCTTTAGGCAAAATTCCCATTTCTAGAGATGGATCTGGCAGTTCTGGGATTTCTTCTTGTATTCCATCCTGTCAAATGATCATTTAGTTTACCAAATGTTTGCTTTAAAAATAGCTTTTAGTCTAGTGTTTAGGGAAGAGGGACCTGGAAAAGTTAAGTTTATTCATTTTTGCAGAGTAAAAAACGGAACTGCACTCACTGTACATGTTTAAGGTAGCAGAAGTGAAGGTGTTTTTCATGTTTTTCAGATGGTATTAATTAATTTGTGGCTGATTAACAGGCTGCAGCATCACTGAAAGTCTATTTCCCCAAGTCTATTTCTATTCACTGCCAGTGCACTAGCAACTCTTCTGGCGCGCCCCAAAAAACTTGGCTCTCAGATGTCACACTAGGAACAGGATCACAGAATCAAAGCTTTCTGAGGTAAATCAGCACCATTTCAAGAGGACAGAATAAAGATTGTTTCAGAGCTCTAGGGGCACAAAAGTTTCAAATACCAACTCTATTTGAAGGAAGGAGAGACCATGGGCTTGTCTACATGAAAATCTAGTTTGTTGCAAGGTGGGGTGTAAGTTTACCTCACCCTAGCCTGCCATGCACTAACTGTCCATGGGGACCCTGCTGCTGCACACTAGAAGTTCCATAGTGCACTTTGATCTCCCCCGCTATGACACGGGAGCAGGATCCAGACAGATTAGTGCACAGCAGGCTAGGGTGAGCTAGATTTACACCCCAACTTGCCATACACCATTTGTATAAACACACCCTAAATTTCCAGGTGAAAGAGTTAGACAATATTAAGTATGAATATTGGACAGCAGTTTCTGGAGGGGTGATTGTTTCATATGTTATTTTCTCAGCTGAGTAATATTTTTACTTTCATATTTAAATGTTATTGGCAGGTGGTTCTGAGTGCCACATTATCTTATATGACATTACTTTACATGTTAGTCTGTATACAGATTAAGTGAGAAGCCATGTTGCTTGTTGTGCTTCTTCTTTCAGAAGCAAACTCCGAAGTGAGCATCAGGAAGGTAAAGGACAGCCTATACCAACAAGCTTCATGTCCTTATTGGCCTCACAGAGACAGGGTACCTACTGTGCAGTGGTTTATACATTTATATATACTTTCTGCTATACACCTATGGATTTTCTTTGGATCCAACACTACAAATTAAGAGAAGTACATAATTGTAAAGATATTAATCTTGAAAGACTCCAACTCTTGAAGTGTGCATGCATGTGAACATGGTGGCAAAAATCACAACCACTCGCTTAGGCTTCAATTAATTGGGCATCAGCCTACGATGCAAAAGTGCAAGAAGCGGAGTGATTCACTCCTTATTAATTTGAGAAGAACGAACAGAAAGCTCCTATGTTAACATAGGACACTTATGTATAGATATCACCACAAAGGAGACACTAACAGAAATCTAAATGTCCACAACAGCCTAAACAGTTACATAGGTATTTCTGAAGATGGACTGTTCAGAAACAAACGTTTTTTGATTTAGCAGTACACCCTGACCTAAATGACAGCCAAGAGTCATCCTCACCCAGAGTAGATAAAAAAAACCAAGCTTTTTAAAATAGTTTTTAATTTAAATTAAATACAGGATTAGTCTTAAAAAAATAAACCTCTTGAAAATTAAATTTGACATTGACAACCTATGTTAGGGCCTAAGCTTGAAAGTCCATTAAAATCATTTACAATAAATACAACACACAATACATGTTGCTGTCAAATTTTAAAGGAAGTCAAACCACTGCACTGGTTGAAATCACTGCCTAAGCACTTGGAACCAGAGTTCACTGAAGTATAAACCATCAGTTTGACAGCAATAACCTCTTCTGTGGGTGCAGATAAAATATTTTTTCATTCCAGTTTATTCAACTAGTTCAGTTCAATGACTAGCTTATTCAAAGTTAAGAAACCAACTGGGAATTGAAAAAAGTAGAAAAACTTGTTTTCTTCTTCCAATCTCTGAATAAAAACCAGGGGCTTGTCTATAGAGCAGCAGCAAAGTGCACCAGTGTGGTGTGATTTGTGAAGCACTTTAACATGTTGCACTCTAACTGCCCCATAGAGATCCTGTGGGTGTGCTTCAAAAGGTGCCTACTTTATGTTAACATAGACTGCAACATGTTAGAGCTTTACAAATCACAACCCTGTTGCATGCTTCACCAGAACCATGTAGACAAGTACTAGCTGTAAGAAGATCAGATCTCCTATTTGTAAAATCTTGAAAGACATGGTGATCAGAAACAATCAGTTTGAGTCATTAAGAAAGAACAATCTCTTTTGTTTAATAAATTAGTTTGTTTTAAATGCAAAATGTGTTTTGATCAGCTTTGTTCATATGTATCCAGCACATTTAAAGTAGTTTTATTTATTTTTAAAAAAGAAAAACACCTAAAATGCTGGTTTTGTGCATTTTTAATTGAATTTGAATTTCCATCTAAATAGAGCTTCACCCAGATTACAAGTAAAAAATTAATCTAATAAATAAGAAATGCATCATTCACCATTTTCAGAATAAAAAATGTAAAAATTAAACATCTGAATAAACACAAGTTAAGCTATATAACTGCTTAAATAAATGTATATAGATATATAGTGTATCATCCTGATTGCAAAAAGAAGGACCAAATGGAGTGTAAAAGGGCCAATCTCATAGCCGTATGGGTTTCCTCCAATCTCATTTGGTGAATTGCAATTAAAAGGTTTCATAGAAGAAATGTTTTATAAGGAGAGACATGAATAAGGAGGGTCATTTTTCAGAAGGAGGGAGTTCCAAACATAAAAGGACTGATATGAAAATATGCAAAGATGAGCATGGAAGGAGAATACAAAAAGCAAGTTTAGAAAAGCATCTTTGAAGGAATTATAGGAAGAAATTAAATCAGAAATGTAGATGGGGTGGAGTGATGTAGTGACTAGAAGGGGAGGAGGATAACCTGAAACGGAAAACAAAAAGAAGCCCATGGGAGAAGGATAGAAGGGCAAGACAGGACATTTATTTTTATAGTGCCTTTTATATAGGTGCAGGATGTCATATATGGAGGCTACAGATGAGAAAAAAGTTTCATTGGTTTGGATGAGAGATGACAAGGCACAGAAAAGGGATTTAGCAGCAGGAAAAAAGTGGATTATATAGAAGTTGCAGAAGAGTAAGAGAAAGGATTTACTGAGAGCTTAGTAAACCCCGTCTCTTGTATGGGAGAAAATGAAGAATTGAACAACATGCCAGAAGTGCAAGCATGATGAGTATTATTGAAAGGAAGCAGATGCAACAGTTACAGATAGCACATTCAAGGCGCTTGGAAGCAAAAAGACTATTCCCTAGATTGTGTACTCCTTCCGAGTTTGGAAATAAACTAGCACACAGTGGGTGCTATCAAAAGTAAAAATAATGATGGCACAGTATTGAGATGAGCATGTAAGATAAGTTTCCAACCCTGATATTAAAATTTAATTCACATGGGCCACACTGAAGATTTGAAACTCAAATCAGAACATTAATAAAGCACACACAAACCTCTGCCCTTTTCTGTGCATCTGATGTCTCTCTCTGAACTGTGGTAAAGCATATGTTAAACTCCTGAATAATTGAAGGGTACAAGCTGTTGAAGTCCAGAAGCAAAATAAATGTGTCATAAAAACCTGAAACAGAACAGAGTAGAAGGTGTAATACAGTATGAGGAGCTATGTAATTATTCATTCCCACTAGGGACCTGATCCAAGCCCCATTAAAGCCAAATGAAAGATTTACATTGAATTTCAAGTTCAATTCAGTTACTATATATAAGAAATTTAACTAATGTCAAAATAATGGATGTATCTCTGGTGGGGGAGGAGAAGACTTAGGACAATGAAGTGAAAAGACTTGGGGGGAAAACCATGAGTGTCAGGAGTTTTTGCAGGAAAAGAAGTGACCTCAGCTCCCATATTACATGGATGAATCCAGATTAAGGTGAGTGTTGCTTGTCTACACTGGGTTTTCTACAGACTGAGAAGCAGCTTGGATTCAGAGACCAAACTTTGTCCACATCGGACAGTATGCTATGTGATGTGTCTAAGCAATATTCCTAAGAAAAGGTTAAGATGTGCTATTAGCCAGTGATTGAGGACTGTCAGAAGTGGAACGATTTAACCCTTGTTAACTTGCCAGGGTTAAACAGAAAGCTTCTGTATTACTGTAGGATGCTTTGGTACAGTTATCACCACATACAGGAGAAACAAAGAAAAACCTTAAGCATCCACTAGCAAAATATACACATGCTATATACAACCTAAACACATAAAACCTAATTCCTCCCTGGCAGTGCATGAAAGATATACTACCCTGCTGGAAAACAGAGTTAAGCATTTATCCTGTTTGTTCCCAAAATGGAAAGCGCACACAAAGTTACTTCTGTGTTTTTATCCTTCCAAGAAAGTTGTGCTATATTCTGCTTCTCCCCCACCTTATCAAGATTCTGGCCTTTCCAATAATCATTCTGGATTTGTTTTTCTTTCGCATATAAGGGGTTTAGGGATCTTCCCTGCCTTCTGCTTTGAAACTTTGAACAAACAGGAATGTTATTTGCTTTTACAGTATTTTAGTTTAGCTGGATCTAACCTTCACATTTATGACCTGATATACCATTATGAGCAGTACAATTGCCAAATCTTACCCACTTTTGGATCCAAGACTAGACCTCCGGTATATGCTGCCTTCTTTCTCCCTATCTTTGATTTATTCTGATCTTCTAAGTCTTCATCTTCATCCACCTACATTTGGCATAAAAAAATTCCAATATCTAGCTTATCTTTATATAATATCCAGTTTCTAATTTAGAAGTCTTAATTTACAAAAGAAAAAGAAAAATTGGAATGAGTGGGATAGGAAGAAAGTTTTTTCTAGTAGTCATATACTACATGAATATTTTTATCAATATCCTGAGTAAGGCTCTTTCCATTACAAAACTGCACGATGATTCACTGCTATGGGAACAGACGGATCACAAGACATCACACAGTCTTTTAGGAATTGTCACCAGGGAACAGAGTACTACTCTGTGTTGTGTGGCGCAGTCTGACACCCAATGATGGAGAGACCCCAAGTTATCATTTTAAAATATTATTATTAAAATCAATTTAAGCCAAAAATCTAGTTTATTAAAATAGTGGGGGAGGAGTTTAAAAAAAACCAAAAACAAACTCACTTTAGATCAAAAGCAGTGTTTGCACATTTTTTTTGTTTTAATTCCAATAAGTTTTCTTCATGTGTTAAACATTGCCTCAGTGCGGTAGTGCAAGTAAGAGAGAAACTGAAATGGGTTATCATCAGAACATGAAAGTGACTGTTGCTGTTGGACGTCTCAGCATCGAGAATGTCCCTGGTCTAGTCCATATCTGTTTTCCTGGCACTGGAGTAGACATGGGTGCTCCCAGTACCATGCCCAGTGCCGGCAGAATGAGTTGCACCACAGCTTGCTCCTCTCTGCTCACCTTTGGCATCATATGGGACTTGGTGGGCTTATCAAACATTTTTTTTCCTGTGCCTCTCTCTGTGTGAGGACACTGAGCTCCTTTCTGAGCTCCTACCCCATTCCTCAGAGCAGTCCTTTTTGATGCCCCACTTTGATGTCAGAAGTATTGACTTTGATATCAGAGCTGGCAGCGGTGTCACTTTCCCCGCGGGTATCTCTGAAGTTGTCTGTCTGCCCGATGGACCGAAGGACAATACAGGCTTGCCATTAGACAGGTCTTGAAACTTAGTTCTTTTGGAGTCAGTGCCATCTTCATGGATCACTCCAGAAGAAAGAGCTTCAGCCTCACATCTTGCAACTTGAAGTCCTCGCAGAGAAAGATAAGACGACCAACCAATCCCCTACTAGGGGTATGGGATTCTCCCAGGCAGAATAGGCACTGCTATGCGAATCTTTTGGGGGGGATTAGCCCTCACTTCCACAGGCAGTAAAAGAAGGAACCTAACTCATGTCCAACCTGCTAGAATGAGGATCACAGAGTGCATGCGCACCCCATACACTATTAGTCAAGAACTTGCACACAAGCTGCTTGCGCACCTACAGTGGGATCCACACTGTCACATACATGAAGAAGAAATTAAGGAGGTCTTTTCTAAAAGTCCTATTGGTATCTTTAAGGGTCTTTTCAACAAGGGAGAAAATAACTGGCTCACAGAAAAACAAAGGAACTGACTACACACCAAGTACCATTAGATGTACAAATTCAATATAAAAAAGCCTGAAAAATATCTGATAACTTCTTTCTTAAGTGCTCCTGTAATTATAGTAGGTAAAAAACTTCAGACAGTAATGTGTTTTTTCAAGCTGAGAGTGTCCCTTTAAACCACAGGCTTTACATTTCATACATTATAACAACTTATATTATAAATCTTGGAAAAGGTTCTTGTTAATCTGACCTTAAATTATTCCTGTGATTAGATATAAATTACTTTTTCATGTTTTCATGTAGAAAATAATGTGCAAAGGAAAAGATATTAGTGTTTTTATAAGAATGTATCTAAAAAATCATGGAAGAAGAAAGTCAAAACAAGAATATATTTTGGACCCACCAGTTTCTGCTGAGGCTTTTTAAAAACTTGCTTGTCAGGCACAATATAGTCTCTCTCATAAAAAGCATGAAGCAGCAGGAACTCATTACGCTCCGATCGCCCACCCATCATTGTCCTTGACTATTGGGAAAAAAAGGAGAAGAACTCAAAACAAATTACAGAAAGCAAAATGCTGATGCACAAAAATGAATTGAAATGTAGATTTCAACCGTGCAATATCTTCTCACATATACCATTTTCTTTTAAAAGATAAGTATCCATTTTCAGGTTTATGTAATTTTGTTTATGAGGATTTTACACCATATGTAAACAAGTCAACCAAATTACTCAGCCATCTGTCCATTTCTACCTAAAACACTTTCATAGTACAAACTCGCTTTAATGTCAGAGGGAAAAATCCTGTGGCGGTCATCCAAATTTGAATATACTCCAACTAGTAGTTTTCATCTTTTTGAGGGACCAAGGAGGCACGCTCTTACAGTTAAGTATGTTACAAGCACTGACTCAGACTGAGCATTAACCATATCCAAACATGGAAAACACAATGCAATATTGCTTTTATGGTGATGGGGAAGAAAAAAAAGTTACCATAACATTTCCAGAGATGTTTGTGATCTGCAGGGCTAGTGGAAGAACATTCAGCTCACACATGATTTGCAGAATGAACCTGGCATCTCTCCAGGTGTTCTCCAGCATGTACAGTAAGTGAGAAGAATTACTGGGAAGAGAGGGAGAATGGCAAGTTAAAACCTAAAATAGGTCAGTATGAATTTTGCAGAAGAGTAGACCTAAATTCTGTATCATGGCTCTAAGGTCCAGCATACCTGTTACAAATTCGTTTAGCTGCAAATAGTAATTCAAGATTAATAGAATAAACAATGCATCTAAAGTAACATTTTCACAATGTATCTCTATTTGCATGAAGTAAACCAAGATCAGCAGCACTGTTCTGAGAAACAGTGTTTGTAAAATACTTTTAAGATGAAAACACACAAACTATTAGTACACTGCTACTCAATCCAACATCCGCCTGATAAACCAAGCACAAAATTCTATAGAGACAAATTAAATGAAATTAAATGCTGCTCCATTCCCCAGCACAGAACTGTGTAAAAAACTGAACAATATACCTGTACATATTTCTTAGTTCTTCTGGTGGAATTGTTACCCTCTCTGTTTTCAGAATCTGATGGACCAATTCAGATAAATGGTAGCTCTTGCAACGAATCAATTCCTTTGCTGAAATTTCCACATCACAGATCATCCGACCACAGGCTGCATTCCTTTCAGCAAAGCCACCTCGACCCTTAACCATGGCAAAAAAAGGAAAGAAAAAAATGAACACATCACATACTCAAATATATGCATATTGGACCTGATCCAAAGGCCACTCAAGGCAGTTGGAATCTTCCATTTAAATCAATAGGCCTTGGATCAGATCCTAGAGGAATTTTAGGTATATTTCAGCAAAGCCTGTAGATATGAAGGACTGGGCACTTGACTCCCTTTAATAGCTACGGGCCAATCCTTCAAACCCTTACACGTGTGCTTAATTTTACTATTAGGTAGTGCCACTGAAACTTTACAGTTCTAAGTAGTAAAATTAAGCATGTGCCTAAGGCTTTGAAGGATCAGGACCTAAGAATGAATGTCTGACATGGAATCTGAATCATTTTTTTAAGACCATAATTTTTGCATGCTGGCAAGCAGTTTAGTAATTGACAGCACAAAAAGTCATTAAAAAAATAACAGGGGAAGAGGAAAAAAACATTGGTGGGGGAAGACAGGGAATGAAGTGGAGACAAATGTATCAGTAGAGGTATAGTGAAGGGAAGAAGAATTGGAAGATAATAAACAAAAACGAATGTTTAACTTACAAAGTGGAATTTTTGTTTATTAAGTATTTGAATTGTATTTCTAGCTAATAAAAAGACAAAAATAACTCCTCCCCCTTAAAAAAAAATTTTGAACTGCCTTTCCCCCACCTTTTCCAATTTCAAAGAGAATGTCTATGTAGAAGGAGGAAATTCCTTATAAAAAGTTAAATTAAAGCACTGAAGTGTTTTGTGATAGTGATGAAAATAGAAAAAAAGCATATTTTTTTTTATAGACCTATGTAAAAGGGAGGTGCTGTAGTTAAGTATTCAGAATGTCATGTTCTCAGAACAAGAACGTAATAAAACTAGTGAAATATAATTTAACTATTCTCTATGGGATGATTCACCAGTCAATCCAAGGCACATTTTCCCCTCATTATACAGTTGCACTAGACAAAAAAGACAAAGACATCTTTTCTCTATTACAGTTATTAATCTGTCATTACCACCATCTAGTTGAGAAATGTAAACTAAATTTGCCTAACTTGAAAATTAGTTTAGCTTATCACTGAAATAAAATAGTCATACAAACATTCATTATGTCTAAATGAGGATGCAAGAAATCCAGCATGACCAACCGTCAAAATAAATCAGAGAGGCATTCAAAATACATTAGCTAAATTAATTTATTTTAATGACATGCAACGTAAAAGAACTTAAAGAGGGACTTAAGCAATCTTTTACCCCAAGCTTTGGCATGATGGACCTCTTTAGTCGACCTATCTTGGACCAGTGAGGGACTTTGCACGCATTAATTCTCTGCAGCAGCACTTCCAGATCAAAGCCATAAATATTATGACCCTTGCCACAAAAAGAAAGCAACAGAAAAAGGTTACAACAAATGCAAATTAAAGGACTTATTTTCATATGTTTAGAATTCCTTTGCCCTTTGTATTTTTTTTTTAATCTAATTGATGGCATCATCAGCAAACCTCTTTTTGGAAGCCCCTTCTTCTAAGGGAATTTATTCATCAGCAGTACTCATTAGTGCTGACATTAGCAACACTGCTGAGCAGAATACTGAAATAAACTTTGTTTCATTATAATTGGCTCACAGTTCATACAGGTTCTTTCAATTTCATTCTCATGTCTCACAGCTAGTGACAGTTCTCAGTTTAAATTCTCTATTTAAATTATGTATGAAGACATGTTTAAATAATTACTTCTCTCTCCACTCATAAAAATCCCCTACTACTGATGTAAGTTATATATTCATGGTAATACCATATTCAATTTATTGTGTTAAATCAAATATTGCTGAACAATGCCTTTTAATCTAGCATTATCTGGAAAGTTCAGAGATCAGGGAACAAACAGTTATGTTTCTCTTGTAAGATACTAGTCCCAATTCTCAGCTGAAACCAGAAAGCACATAGAACAGTTTAGAAAGTGGAAGTGCAGAAGTATTTTTCAAGGCACCTTTCTGCTCCCCTGATTGTGTGTGTGGGGGGGGAGAGAGGGAGGGAAGGAAGTCATTGTGCACAAAGCTCAAGTCAATGGGAACTACAGGTGCTTAGTTCCTCTGAAAAAAATCAGGCCTCTCAGTTTCCTAACTTTGGGTATCCAAAATGTTCAAGTGTTGGTCTCAGCATTTTTACTGACAGATTCTTTCCACACCAATTATAAAATTACTCACGGGACTATGGATATTTGTTACTAGCCATTATTAATGGCTCATTTCAGTAATTTGGTTATCCCTCAATCCTATTTCTTCATAATTAACTTTTGTTAATTTTTTTTTAATAAAGTCATCTGTGTTATTCAAAAAGAGTGTCAAAAATAATTTAAGGTTACTAAGTAAAAGTACACTCACTTATAACAATTTAAAATATCCTAACCACTTAAAAAGTAATAGTTAAAGTAAAATATATCTCCCACTTTCCATATAAAGCATTTATTAAGTACAGAGAAAGGCTTATTTTACCAGAAAACAAACTTAACTGACCAATTGATTTTTTTTTTTAAATATTTTTATCTTGATTTTGGTATCAAACTATCCAAGTTATGTGAGTATTTGGACAGATGAACAGACCCTTAAGTATCTATATTCCACCTTCTCTGGTAAACCCTAAAGCTTTTTTTAAAAATTAAGGCAGGTCTGTATGTTTCCAGTAATATCTGAAGTGGTAAGGGCTACAATGTACTCCTTCGGAGCAATTCAGTATCATGTCTGTAAGTACGTACACCTGCTCTATTTTAAAGCCATTAAAGCAAGTTCATATCATGATGCAAACCGAAATAAACGTAAAAGCTTTAAAGGGACAAAGAAAACGAGAATTAGATTAACATCTGTCCCGTCAACAACATTTCTTAGTTTACAGCTATTAAAGTCAAGTTAATAGCTACTCACCACAATAATATCTGGATCAATTTTGTGAATCTTGGCAAGGAAAAAACCCAGCAATGTTCTCTCTGTTGCAGCAATCTCTACGTTAGCATTCTAAGAGGAGCAAGAGAGGGCACCTGGTTTCAACAACCCAATGAATACTAAAAGCTTAAAATGAAAAACCCTCTCCCTAACTCACGAGTTACAAGATTACAATAATAAACCACTGCAGAGATTTTTCCTCCATAATTGAAGTCTGTGTTCTCATGCACATGGTTATAGAAAGCTTTTCTCACATGCCATTTTCTATTTTGATTTTGTATGCAGGTGTTTCAAGAACCTTGCTAGAAGTCAGGAACAGCAAGAAAGTGCTATATATGCATATACATAACATTTGCCCACAGGTTTAATATCATACATAAAAAAAGAATAGGTTACATTATTTTTCTGCCAAACTTTCTGGCACCTCCTTAAAAAGGAAAGAGTAATTTTTCAAGAAATCGTGATGGACTTTACTGAACATGAAAATGAGAGACTAATACAATCTGCTTGAAATAAGTATAACAAAAGCCATTACAATATAAACTGGCCCACAAAGCTCTGCCAACACATCTCAAATCTTATCCGTAACACGCCTCTTGAACTTTTTTAACACAACTGTCAATTTATATGCCAAATTATGAGACAGTTTTTGTAATATATGTAGTGACATGAGCAGGTGTGCTTTCAAAGATGATGTAGAAGTAAAGATTTGAATGTACATTTTCAGAAGTGAAAGCTAGAGCACTAAACCACTGCTCTTCTCCCACAATTCATCAAAAACAATACAAAGGCCATATCTAAGAAGGCACTCTATTCAGAATGCTAAGAAAATAAAGTTACCTTGCTTTTAATGATTTCTTTGAAGTCATAAGGGAAAATACAATCATTTGGTTTGGAAATAACTGCAAAAGAAATAAGTGGCTTGGTCTCATTTGAGCATATGATATGAAAAACAATGTCATTTGTTAGAAGTTACCATTTTTTAGAAGCATAACTTTTTAATTTAAGATTCTTCAGATCACTGGGTCTGGAAGAGACTCCATCTTATCTTATTACGTGCTAACAATGTGCTTGGCACAATATAAGAAAAAATGAAAGCAAGTCCACTTCAAGACAACAACTGAATTAAATAAAGCTGTCTTCTATAAAACTAAATTCAAGAGTTTAAACTTGATTAAAAAAATAGTTTTCTGGGCTGGAAATAGAGGAGTCACTAAACCACGACAGATAAGCAGAAGACAATCTAATCTAGCATCTTGCTTTTGTCAGGGACTTCTGGGTTGGTTTTTTATATAATTGACAGATAATATTGGTTTATTTTTAAACTTTTTTTTCTACTTTTATTTATTTAAATTTTCACAGTTGTGGGAAATGATGGGAGGAAAACCAGGCAAAAAAGGGAGAGGATCAGGTAATAATGATTTAATGACAGTAGACATCTAGGTTCAAAAAGTTAAAGCTTTGTAACTGTTAAAACAAATCATCAACATCCCATGTCAAAATATACCAACTAATATTCATAATTCATACTCTACTAAGGTCCCAAGTAGTATTTTTCTCACTTTGTCTATCTGTAAATTTTGATCATCATTGCTGGAAATATTTTTTCGTCATGTGTGTGTGTGCAGTGAAATCGACGTTTAGCAATATTTACCAATAAAAATCTAATCCTTTCAAGCCTAAACCCTAATTGTGTGTCATTAGCTGTTCTCAACTGCGTCCATGGAGCACTTGCTATTCACGTGTTAGCTCCTCAACAGCTGCCTCGATGAGCATCCAAAACTTTAAAATTACCATTGGTTGGGATCTGGGGCTATGTAAAGACATTCTGGGTTGATAATCCAGTTGACCACACCCACCTGCTCCACTGTGCATCTTTTAAAGTTTTCATATTTCTTAATTTCATGTTATTGCCTTGAGACCTCGGCTCAGCCTTTTAAAAAGAAGTTCAACTGAAGCTATTGCTGGCCTGCTTCTAACTGAACTTTTACTTTAAAAGACTGAACTGGAACCTAATTTAAAAGCAGCAGCAAGTGGGAGGAGAAAGGGGACAGAAAGAGAGGCAGATGATGTTTGGAAAAGGTGTTACTTTGCCTTCATAGTCAAACTCTAAGATTTCTACCAAGTAAATTTAATATCGACTAAGTTTAAAAATAGGGAAGAAACCATAGGGTGATGACAAAAATCCACTCACCTCACAAATACCATTACTGCTCAGAAACAGTGGGAAATGGAATGCTCACATCTAAATTCTTGCTTATACTCCACTCAAACAAGCCATTTTAAAAATAGATATTTAAAAAAAGACTAACATGAAGTTATTGAAGCAAATATTTAAATTGCTCGACCTATAACCTGGTCCAAATACCTACCACAGAAGTGTGTCTGAAAAGGAGGCTGAGGAGCTGCTTTATCCAAACAAAATTTTTGATGGACTAGAGCTGCGATAGCCATAATCTACACCAAGAAAAAAGAAATACTATGATGATAAACATACTGATGTGCAACTGCATATTTACAGTTTTGCAGGTTAACAGCTTCAAATTGCCACTTTCCCTCTATCCCGCCACTTTCTTTTGAACAACCTTCTCCAATTGCTCTTCCTTTTTCAAAAAAGGCAATCGCCTACTTTAAGCGAATTTCAGCTGCAAATTGCTGAAGTTTTCAGCCTTGTTTATTGATCTTAAGTAACACAAGCCACCAGTCAAGAAATACTACTACTACTTGATTTTGATATCAAATAGAGAACTGGTTGGAGAGAGGCAACCCCACTTCATAAAGAATTTTGATATTTCAAAATCTGGCTTTGTTCCAATTTGGAGCAAAACTCCAAAATTTTGAAGCTTTCTGCGAAGAGGAAATGAAGCACCAAGGAATGAAGGATGGAGCCTGTGGTCCCCAACTCCGAGACACTCTGCTAGGAGGACTGCCTCAGTGCAGGAACTGTGGAAGACCAGGGTGCCAAAGAGCCACAAGATCTCAGCTGCTGAGGAGCCAGGTGGGTGAGCTGGCAGATTCCACTGGAACTTGGTCTCCACAGAATGTTTCAATTTTGATGAATTGGCAAACTCTGACAGAAAATGTTTTGCTGGAATTCTTCTGACCAGCTTTAATAAAAAAGTTTGTTGGAAAGATCTGTCTGTATTAACAGTCTACTATGCTACATATAATTCATACTGGTATCTTGTACTAGCACAGTATTAGCTTTAGCTTTTTTTTGGAACTTTATTCTGGTTAGTGCAGGTTTTAGAAAGTTAACATGGTGAGAACTTGTTAACATGTTTAAAATATAAAATTTAAAGAGTGTAAGTGCAGTGGGTAGTCTAAAGTCACTGCTGTGGTTTTCTATCTTGATGAATAAAAAGGGGCAGCAGCATAATAGATAGTATGAGTTTAAATCTGTTTCCCATTCCACTTTAAAAATTAATTTATCAGAGGAAATCCTTTATTTTAACCAGAATATGTAATGCTTAAAAGCCACATTATTGGCTATATGACATCTGCTGTGAAAATAGCTTTCTATAAAAGAAAGATTGGTTATAGTAGACTAAATAAATCTAAGATTGTATTTCTGGGTGTTTTCTGCCCCAGTAAAGAAATTTTAAATACAAATCTAGATCCTGATCCTGTAATGAGCTCCGAGCAGATGGGTCACTCAAGCTTACAGAGGGGTCCACCTGCAAAGAATTCTCACTGCAGAATCAGATCCACAGAATCAGGTCTATTGCAGAGATCACAATCACAGGCTGGCAAAGTTCCTCCAATTACCAATGCTTATTTAGCATATGCCTTAGAAAATCAAACATCACCAAAGCTGATTATTTACCTCATGCTGGTGAGTCTTCACATTCTGAATTGTTCTCATGCTGAGACACATGACCACAAGAGGAGGAGGAGGAAGGAGATCTTTAACCACATTCACCAAGTCAGGTTTCAGTGCTGTTGCTTCCACTTTACACCAACTGACTGAAGAACTCAAGAACTCTACGGAAACAAATGAGCCACTTACAAGAATGATGAGGTCATCATAAGAACAAAAATGGTTACCTTATAATAAACGGTTCTCCAAGTTGCTTTGTCCATATGAATCCCTCTCTAGGTACACATGGCCCCATACATGTGAGATGGAAACTGTCCAGTGGCAACATCTGTTGGGCTGCACCTGTGCCCTGCATGTTCTCATGTCCCCCAAACAAGAGCAGAGCAGCCATAACCATCCGTCAGTTCCCTCGCTAATTCAGAATTTCAATTTAAGGGAGACTCTGAAAAACCAGCGATGGAGCAAGTTGTGGCATCCACCCAGACAAAACATCCTGAAAAACCAGAGTTACTATAACGTAACTGCTTCAAATTATTGGAACATATAAGTCCATGTGGATACCATCTTGAGCTGACTGGCAGGCAGTGCCCTATCTGGAAGGTGGAACTCAGGAGTCTGCACTGCCCTAACTAAATAGCTATTGTAACACTGACCTCCCAAATTTGGCATCTGACCTTCAGCCAAGTCAAGGAGATAATGTTTAATAAAAGTGAGGGGACTACTTCAAATGGCAGCCTTGCAGTTCTGAGATAATGGGGATACTTCCTCATCTGCATGCTTCAGAAGCCTGAGCTCTAGTCCAATGATCTGTGATATTTAGAGGAAAAGAAATATCAGCCACATGACAAAATACTGAAATACACTAGGTGACCCATTTAGATATTCTCTGGGAGGAAATGGCATGTCCTCTTGAACTACTACTTATAGCAACAAAAAGGCAGGGGCATTGTTTATAAAGAACTTAATCCTAATCAAGTTACATAGCAAGACGCTCAATACATCTAAAATACGAAGTTTCTTTTCCCCTGGGGAGCTGTGTGGTTTTGGAAAGAAAAAGAGGGATAGATTAATAGATTCATTTAAATGAAAGTCTGAAACAAGTTTGGGATGACTTCTCAACATCACCTTATCTCTGTGGAATGTTGTGCAAGGAGGGTTGGCAGTGAGAATTTAGAGTTCACTGACCTTTCTATCTGATGTAGTGGGGGGACCAAGACAGCTATCTTGAGAGTAAGGTGGTATAGAGAATACTCAGAAGAGGGATGTAAGGGAGGCCTCAGAGGACCATATTAAGATCCCATTTGGGAGTTGGCTTCCTAAATTAGTGGGAAGCGGGAAGCAACTCTTAAAAATCTGGATGCAGTAGTGTAGGCAAAAACTGAGCATGACTCAGGGTGGGGTGGCAAGCCGGAATTGCTGCAAGGTGGGACTATAACTGAACCAAATGAGAATTCAGAGTAAATTTAGAGGAAGGATATAATCAAGGATCTTGATAACAGGAATATTCAATGGATCAAGGTTGTGCTGGGCTGCCCAAAGAGAAAATCTCTTCCCTTCCGAGGAGTCCATTTTTCATTACTAATGAGGGCCTCCTGTTTTACCCCAGGATTTTTCATACCTATAACAAACGGTCTCTGTCAGTGGTATTTAACCAGCCAACATCCAGGCTTAAGACACTGAGCTGCAGCCTGAGCACCAACATCTACAGTGCTATTTTTATCACACTGGCTTGAGCCCCACTCCTGCGAGCCTGTCCACCTGGCCTGGGAGGCTCACTCCCAGCTGTAGTGTAGACAAAGCCTTTGTGTTCTCTTGGATGGTGACTAAGTTTATAATGGGATTTCTGCACTGTTGAAATATTGATCTAAGGATAGAGCTCTTCTGAGGCTATTTGTGACCGATGACAGATTGCCTGCTGAGAAAATTTGCTAATTGTTGTTGGCTCCCAGAAGAAGAGCAACTGGGGTTGTCCCATGAAGTTTATATCACGTCTATAATCTGACTGGCTGTTGGCATAGGGGCAAAGGATGGGCACCTCCCTGCTTATTTACATAACACATCATAGATGTATTGTTTGAAGATCTGTACAATGAAATTCTTTAAAAGCCAGTCAATTAGCTTGCAAAGCATTGCTCCTGCCTAGAGTTCTAGGATGTTTACGGAGGAGGCTCATCTCCTTTTGGGACCATATCCCATGTATTTAAATATAATCCAGGTGAGCAACCCAACCAGTTCCTGATAAGTCTGTGATCAATGCTGCTGTAGATGAGGGGCTCCTTTTTGAAGATTCTGAGCATCTGGCAATGAATTTAGCAGTCACCAAGTATGTGAACTACAACTACAACAAACACGTCCATTTAATATTCCATAGATTGATACACAAACCTCAGCCAGTACTGTTACAGACATAGGTGATGGCTAGCGACATCGCATAAGTTCAAGATGATGTGTCCTTACAATTTGAGACAGGTTCTTACTGTGGTTGGTTGATTTTTCTTGATGTTGGAGAAGGCTGTCCAGATAAACAGATGTTTCCTCTTCTGGAAAGTTTGCCTGTGCTGATTTGGACTTAGTAAGAGCTCCTATGTACTCGATTGTCTGCAACGGGTTGGGTGATGATTTGTTGTAGTTTATCATCAGGTCCGCCTCTCTGAACAGGTGGAAGACAAAATTCATGGCTGTAGCAACATCCTAATGATTCCTGCCTTTGATCAGCCAATCATTTCAATATGGATAGATAAATGCTTTGTCTCCTTAAAATGTAAGGTTACCATAGGTAATCATTTTGTGAAGACTTCCAGTGCTGTGTAGAGGACCAACAGCAGTTCCTTTTATTGATACTGACTGGGCCCTCCTGTGAATTGCAGATATATCCTACAGGCTGGTTGGATTGCAATATGGAATCTAGTGTCTTGGAGGTAGACAGACATGCAAAACAATCAAGTCTGTAAGCAAGGAATGATGGAGACTAACATTACCGTCCTAAATCTGAGGAATTTTTTTCTGTCCTCTCAAGTTGAGGATAGGACAAAGACCCCCTTTTTTCTTCAGTATAAGAAAATATCAGGAGTGGAAACAATTTCCTTTGAACTCCACCTTTTCTATGCCTCCCAGGAGAAGCAGGGAGGCCATTTATTCTTTCAGCTGGTTTTCAGGAGAAAGATCACTGAAGAAGGATAGGGAAGAGGATTGAGAGAAGGCAGAGGCTGGAATTGCATAGTGTATCTATAGAAGAGAACTACTAGTACCCCTTTTATTGATGGCTATTCCAGTCCAAACATGACAGAATAGGAAAAGATTGCATCCAAAGATAGGGTTCAGGAATGGTTCTAGTCTGGCTAGGTTCTGATTCTTGACCTTTATATATCAAACCTGTTGTTTCAAGGATGTAGTAGGGTGGCTGGTGACTGTAGGAGGCAGCCTCCTTTGAGTACACATTGGTTTCTTCTTCAAAGGATAATCAATATTGCTGAGAGTAGATGGGCATGCTGTCTGGACTGACATTGAAATCTCTGGGTATTTATACCATGGTCCTGAGATGCAAGTCGTTCAGATGTTGGTGTGGATTTGGAGTCTTTCAAGGAAGGTAAGACCTCATCTGTTCAACTGCTAAATAGGTCTGCCCTCTCAAATGGCAATTCCTCTGTGGTGTTCTGCGTCTCCTTTGAGATGCCTGATATTTCAAGGCATAAAGCCCTCTTCACCGTAGCTGTCATAGCCACAGATCAAGCTGCAGTATCAAAAATGTCCATAGCCACTTGTAGAGATGTTTTTTGCCACCAGTTGCCATTCAAAGATTACAGCCTTAAATTCCTCCTTGGCTTCTGGAGGAAGCTTGTTCACAAAGAGAGAACTTGTCCCATGTCAAAAAGTCCTACTTACTGAACAATGTTGAGTAATTGCTATGCATAGTTGGAGCAAAGTGCAGGAGTAAGCTTTCCTTCAAATGAGAGCTAGTTTTTTGGAGACTATCTTCGGGAGTAGCCTTTGGTAGGCTAGGTGTTTAGCTTTTTCCTATACCACATGGGCCACCACACATGCAGGGACCAGAGGTATACAGAATGGCTCAACGCCCTCTATGAAACTTTGCAGTTGGGTGAGGATACCAGGGGCCTGCCAGAGATCTTTAGCTGGCTCCAAAAAGCCTTCATTTATGGGCCTTGCTAAACTGCCCAGAGAAGAGGAAAGCAAATAATTTATGGGATTTTTCCACAATCACTGAGGTCTCAATCTCCAGGGTATCAATAATTCAAGAACACAGCTCTTGAAAAGTTCTGAAATCATCTGGAGCTGGTATGAGGGCCAAAGAAATTGCCTTTTCAGGACATGATGATAATGGGTCTTCGGGAGAAGCTGAAGGGTACGGGATGAGCGATTTGGGACCTGACTCCTCTTCATCCACTCCTATTCCTAAGAACTACCATGGAAAGTCTTGAAACTGAGGCTACAGGAAAATGAGACCTTATACATCTGTGCGACAATTGGAAAGGAGACCCACTTCTAAAGGCTCTGGAGGGTGCACCTCAATAATCCTAAAATAAGTATAGTGGAAATTTGATGCATATGGTTACCCAGATTAGTTAGGATACAGTTGGCTGGACCCTTGCCAGCCCACATGGGGGGTAAGCTGAGGCTCTGAAACAAGGGATTCTGGTCTGGAGGGATGAACCATCTCCTAATCTTGGAGAACGATGAGGAGAAGGTTCCTAGTGGTATTGGGTGGACAACAAGGTATAGTCAGGAAAAGGTCTCCTCTAACTGCAGTGATCTCTCAGACAATGTTTGTACTAGGAACTTAGACCTTTGAGTCAGTGCCGGATGAAGCATCCTCTGTAGAGATGATGGTATGGGAGAAGAGAGAACTTCCATCAACAATAACTCAATAACCAGAACGACTTAATTCCTCAGTTGACAGTGTCAGTATTTCAATTTTTGGTTTTAAAAATTCCGTATCAGATGTAGGAACCAGGGTAGTCTCAGGGCCCTTCAATGCCAAGAAGGAGGTTGCATCAGTGCCATTTGCCCCATTAGTATGAGAAGACTTTACACTTAATTCTTTGGAGGAGAGTGAAGACAATAGCTCTCCTTAGGCCTCTCAATTTTTCCTCTCTTAGGGAAAGAAGATCCATACCAGGAAACATGTTTGATCCAGTGCTCTGATCTACCTTCTCTCAGTGTGGAAGAGGCAGTACTTGTCTTAGTTGCTAGAACAGGTAAGAGTGCTGAGCTTGTCAGTGGCTACGAAGGCTTTTAGCCAGTCAGTCCTAGATTTGACTTCTGATACCAGCCTTTGCAGTTGCTTGCTAGATGACATGGGCACAATCAGACTAAGATTTAAAGTGGAAAGTCCCATCTTGGAGATCCATGTCCATTCTTGTGCGTCTGAATGGCCTCTCACAGACTGCTCCAGAAGACACAATTTTAGCCTCTCTAGATTTTCTTGTTCTTGAGGAGGAACAACTGGCAGACAAAGCATCAGTTAGGCATGTGGCTCTCATCAAGACAAAACAAACCATTATGACTGTCTGCAAGGGGAATAAGCCAGTCACAAGACGGGCAGGGTTTGAAGCTGCCATTTTAAATTATTGTGGCACACGGTGCTGAGAGAAAATAAGTTTTTCTTTTTTTAAACAAAGAAAAAATGTAAAGAAAAAATTTAAGAAAATAAGGGAGATTTTTAAGGCATTATTCCTAATTAGCTAAGTAAGGATACATTTGGCGAATGCACTAAGGAGTAGCCCGACAGACACAGCCTGGTTCCATCTCACTGCCATAGCTGGAAAGAGGGAACTAAGGAATAGTTGCAGCTACTCTGCCCTTTATGCCCTGGGGTGGCAGAGAGCATGAGGACATGGAGGAAGCAGGCATAGCTCAAGAGACACTAATATTCAAAGATTCTGAATGCATAGGGGGTGCATTCACACAGAGGGGGATCCACATAAACAAATGCTCGAACAATGACGTAAGTTGAAAGCATACTGGTTGTTTCAGCCATGTCATTTTGTATGAACTATTGATGGGATAATTTGTACTGGGTATTATCCAGAAACAGTATCAGAAGTCAGAGTAAACAATTATGATCAAACACGGTTTTAAGCCAAGCACCGTGACTGACTAAATTCTTGTAACATTTTACATTGTGGTATTATTGGAGCTAAAGGGACACTCAGAACCATTTAGAAAGTTTGATCACAGAATAAAAATAAAGTTTTTCCTTCCCATTCCTATTAAGGGGGTATTACAAGGAGCCCAGCCACCTTACTACTGTGGTGCCATGCCTTTTTGTATAACAAATGACATCCTGAAGCAACAAGTCCCAAAGAGCACAAAATAAACTGAGTGTACAAAATTGGGGGATGGGGTGAGCGCAGGGGCAGGGAATTTGCTCAACAGCTGTCAACACTGAGAACAGACCAGTTGGGTAAATCTATGCTTGCTTCTCAGAATAAACTGCCTTCTAACAGGTCTTGTTTATGAAATCTAAAAACATCACTTCTCATAATAGTGTCCCCCCAAGCCCTCAAGGACTTATAATCTTCAAGATTTGAGGAAATAGAACTGTACTGGTGAACTCATCTCCCATCCCCTTCCAAATTTATTTTTGCACATTTTTCAGAAATCTATTAAGTATTTAATATGCAAATTCTCATACGTGGATTTTTTATTTCCAGCCAGCTTGGTCCTTTGATCTTCCTGTTCATCAAGAGAAGCTCCAGGCTAGAAGTGTTAGTTCCAAATACATGAGAAAATGTCTCTCCTTTCAGATCTTGCGGGAGCCGGGGGTATTCAGCCTGACATAGTTAAAAGAAAGGAATAAGCCATTGTATTAAAAAATAAAATAAAACAAAAAACACATGTGAACATACTATGTTAAACTGCTACTTGAGTAAACACCATCAATGTGTGAGTGAAACTCCATTACATTAGAATATACTATAGCAATCCAAGAAGTATCAGACTATTGTTTTAACAAAACTCTGCATAAGTAGACTTGGAAGGATTCGATTTTTATCAGCAAATATTTGTAAATGTCAATTTCACCAGACATACAAAAGGAACCAAAAAGTATTCCCATCAACAACTGAAACAAACCGATAGGCAAAGAAAGAAAAATGCTGCTTGAGAACTTCAGAGTCAGAATGTACTGACTTTTGAATTAGGCTGGTTACAAACTAGCGAATGAAAAGTAAAAGCGGGTACAATTTGTTGATTTAAAAAGATATTTACTTTTGGTATATTTGGACATGTGATGTTGACAATGTGTTTTAATGGTTTATAAAGCTTTAACGTTTTGAATCTCAGGGTCTACTGTAATTAAAAAACTGCCTGATCCCCCTTTAATTTTCCACAACTGAAAATTTAAATAGAAAAATCAGGAAAAAAATGCTCAAAAATAAACCCATATTATCTATGAAAATTATTTTAAAAAATAAAAGTGGAAATCTACAAACCTACACATAAGCCAGAAAATTGATCCAAAAAAGCACACACCAAAATCTGTGTCCATGTGGGAAACAAGAGTGCATTGGCATCAGCCATGACCCACGTAACTCACAACATTAATATAGAAACTGCTTAAATAAATACCATTTAATTATGTTAATACCAGGTTAATTATGTTGTTCTATGCATCTGACAGTTTTCCAACTATATCCACTGTTCGCAGACAGCTAAGATTAGAATGCTCCTGCAGGGCTGAAGCAGTGTTTTGGGCAGCAAAGATGCATTTACTTTACCCTTCAGATATGACCTTACCACCTACAAAGTGGCTGAACACATTAAGATGGTGCCTTTAATGTCCCCTTATCAGAAATAGACAAAAAGATGTTTAGAAGGGAATGATGTCAATATGAAACCTAGTCAATTTTTTTTTTAAATAATTAAAATTAGTTGTTACTGTCCCATCCCAGAGTCCCTTTGGGGATGTGTGTGTCTGTCACTGCATTTCCCTCATTTCTAAAGAAAGTTTCTCTTGCACAGGAGCCTCATGGAAGACCCATACAAACGGTGAAATTGACTATATAAAAACGTCCTGCTATTATACAAGGCAATTAAGCATATGCCTGATTTTAAGCATGAGAGTAGTCCCACATCCGTGCTTAAAGTTACATACATTTAAATACATTATTTAACGGAGTCCAAAGGGCACAAAGTAAACAGAACATAAAAAAGAAAGTTAGCCTGACAAATACCTCCATAATTAGTAAGTCATTAACACTGATGAATGAGGTTTTTGTTTTAATTTCCTGCCGTTTTATTCATTTGGGCGTGCAGCTAACACTGAGATATATAGAAAGTTTTAGTAGGTTTATAATATATTGATTGAAAATGTTTTAATTTGTTATTCATTTTCAGTTTCATTGTAATGAACTAGCTGTAGCAGGGACTGGCTAGCACATCAATTTAAGGGGTGGCGGGGGCGAAGAAGAACACTAAATTAAATAAGCTCCAGAAGATGAATTTTAATAAAAGGCAACTAGTCTATATGTTGCAGAGTGGATATAGCCATAAGTCATTACGGATACAATCCTTAATATATGTACTTATGTAAATAAGATTAAGTTAAATAGAACTATTCGCATGAGGTAAAAAGGCAGGATTTGACCTCTAATGATTATCAAATTAGTTTTACTCACCAAATACCGAACTTCTAGGTAGTCAGACTTTGCTGGAACATCCGGGATCTCAAAAGCATAATTCTTTTCAACTTTCTATGCAAAATAAATACATTGTAAGTATTAAGTATCAGGAACTAAGATTTATTTTTTTTAAATATCAGTATATAGTATATTGAACACTCATTCTTCCCAACAAGAGAGACAGAGGAATAAAAGCCACCCAAACATGTGATGCAAATACTCATTCATTTGATCTCACATTGTTCCCTTTAGAGCAGCAATGAAGCCTAGCCTTCTGTTGCTGTTGGACAAGTAGGTCTCTAACACCATGTTAATAATGCTAAAGCAGGCTCCAACCAAACTATGTTCAAATTTTCTAGAGGAAACAAGATTCCAGATTTGCATGACTATCCTATGCTGTTGCACCAACTGAAGAACAGCACATTGCAGCAAATGTGCAACACGAACATGAGGAGTCACTTGTGACTTGTGTTATTTGTATTGCCACAGGTCCTAGTGGCACTAGACATAGATCAGGACCCCACTACTTGTCTTTTTGAAGCTCATAAGATTCAGACCACTTCTTGTGGATTTCAGCTGTCTAAGCAGCGAAAGGTAGCATGCTGCAGCAGCTTGGCATTTTTTTTTTTAAATAATCTGCTCAGCCTGTGTGAGTCTCTGATCATAACTATCGTGAAGTGTACAGTAAAAACAGTAAAAACGCTATCTGCCCACAAAGTGTTCTTTCAGAGAGTAGACAGGGAATAGCAATGATTGGCTGATAAGTTTCAAAAAGGAGTAAATCTGCTTTCAAATTGATTTGTGAAGAACTTACCCAGCTTGGCTTAAACAGGCTCCATTCCTGCCACAATCAGTGGCATATAAGGGGAAATGCTAAATGCCCTATGGAGACTACTCGCATCCCAAGTTGGATGTTGGCAAGGCTATGGTGGGCACATTTAAAATTACTGCCACAAGTGACAGCGCGTTAATGCCAGATGTCATCACTTCTCACAGCGTCTCCAATGTAACAGATGATTTAAGTTACTGTTATTTCCAGTAGCACCCAGAGTGTATGAGAAGCCCCTCCAGACAACATAAAAGGTGGCATAGAAGGAACTTCTCAAGTGTGATGATTCTGTTGACAAAGCTTATTCTTTACTGTCTTTTTGTTCTGTGTTGGTACAGCATCAATGAGATCCTGGTTCATGACTGGGGCTTGTAGGTGCTATAGTAACACAAGTAATTCTCTCTTACCATCTAATGCCTATTGTCTTTTTTAGAAGTGTTACAAGAGTCACTGTATTTCCCAATTTTGTGTCCATGAAGTTACTCCCAGCACAAAATTAGCTCTCTCATACACCCATTTTGGGTCATCTTTTAAAGGTTTCCCAAATTGATTCTAAGACTTTACAGTTTTATTTTTTAAAGCACACAATTTTTGTATTTAAGTTACCTTTCCTTTGTTCCATTACAAATCATCAGGTTATGGATTAGATGTAATTTTACTGAGCAGAGCACATCAGCTTGGTACATAGCAATATTTTCACTTAAATGTTTTTGAGCAGCACTGCTACAGAAATGCAAACCCTTGCAGATATCAACTGAAATTTACAGGATTCTTGTCAGCTTCACCACTGCTAATCACGTCAATTTCAGTTAGCGGCTGCTGGGTTGTCCAGGAGCATTATTTCATTTCAGAAACACCATGTGTCATTGTTTCCAAAATTAAACTTATGGAATTTCCAGTTTCTGGGAAATTTCAAGAGATTCAGTTTTGGTCTGAACCGGAACCAGAAATCCCTGCATTTCAGCCACCTCTTACACATTGCCTCTGTAGCTATGTCACTTGAAAACAGAGAAGACTAATTTTACGGCAAGTTGACTTCAGATACTAATGCCTTATTCAAAATACATTGATTATAATATAGGAAATTAATGATGTTCTCTTCCAACTATTTAAAAAATAGCACGGTTAATGGATGAACTGAATATAAACATTAAAGATACAGAATAAAATTTTAGCAACAATCCTTTTAAAAATAAAGTAGTTGTTTAAGCCTATTGGCCTTGGAGAAGCTAATTTACAATTTAAAATCAACTTCAAGGAAAACTGTATTGATTGTTAGGGCCTGATCCTGCCGCTCCCACTGAAATTGGAGGCAACTTGAGCAGGGAGAATTGAACCCTTATTTAGCAAAGTTTCATAGACTACAAAGCAAGCCTTTACTACTGTAGTTCTGTTTATTGAAAGTTAAAGAACAGGCCAAGCATGTTTTAATACTGCAGTATTATTGCCTCAAGGAAAGGCATGTTCTTTGAAAAAAATTCACAAAGCTGCACATCATGTGATTAAAAGTATTAATTTTTCCCCATCATTTTTGGGCAATGCAGGAATTATATTTAGCTAAAGTGTGCTTATGTAGTGTTCAAAGCTTAATAGACCATTCCCCTCCTCCCCAAATCTATCTGAGATCTTAACATACACAGAAAAGTCTATTCAGACTTATTAGCAAATTCCCATCTAAACATTTAAGGTACAACATTTGCTTGTCCTCTCTATGCGATCAGTATTTCATCTTCACACAGAAGATCTTTTTTTGATATTTTGCTATGCAAAGAACAAAGTTATCATCATCATGTTTAAATACAGACCTGTCTATACGGGTGAGATTTGTACTGAGGTAACTGCAACACCCAGTGTAGATATACTGAGCCTATATAAAAGAGGTTTTGCACTGTGGCTTACTCCATTTTCAAACATCTATAATCTCTACTTGCAGCTGTATCTTTATTTTATCTTTGTTTTCATCTTTTAACAGTCACTCTGAACATGTGCAAGTTTTTTAAAGAGTTCTTCTGATCCTTCAGCACCTTTTCAAAGGATAATCCAAAGCCAGTGCTTCTAAGTCATCACTGTTATTGAAGCCTGCTTCACTAAAAACTTGAGCTTTTTTCTCAACTTCAAGGTTCTTCAGATTTCTTCTCATGAACAGTGTGCTAGCACATACTTGCTTTACACCCAAACTAACCCCCAACCCCATTTACAGGTATATTATTATGAGTGCATACAAACAGAAACAAATTTTTTGAAAAACATTCAAAGGTAAACTTGTCAGAATTATTTTGATCATACGAAAATTGGAAACGATGAAATATTGATTGTTCAAATGTACCAAAGAAGCATGCAATCTGTCCACTACTGAAGGATAGAAATTCTGCACTAGGTTCCATTTTGCTGCACATTTGTATGATATTTATTGGGTGAACTTGCTAATTTAGGAGGCATTTGGGAAGCACTTGCATTTCCATCATGCTTTAGAACATTTAGAGTTATCCATCAATATTTTGATTTTTTTTTTTTTTTTTAAACACACACACACACACACACACACACACACACACACACACACACACACACACACCCTGTTTTTGTTCATTCTTCTTCTGTTTTCATCTGCCTTTCAAACCACTTGTCAAACAGTTTAGACAGGGGTTTAATGACAGCACTGATCACTAGTCCAAGAAAACCAAAACTAATCCCAAAGTTATACTGTAATTCTTTGTGAACTCTCAACTTGACACTGGTCTGAGAAATTGAAGAAACATGACGCTATTATACTCATCTTCAAGTCTGGACTGCAAAGAGACACTTGCATTTTACCCACATGTATTAAAGAGGGAAAAGAGAAAGAAAAGTTAATGAGTACTTGTGAAGTGATTGAATAAGCTTCCTCACACAGCTCTAGCAATGTTCTTCAGTCCAGAAGTGTGATATCCTTGCTAGCACAATTTCTCCATATTTTGATTTGCAGAACTGTACTTTTATTAATAGATTCCTCTGACACCTATTCTCTATCACACATCATGTCTACCTCAATTTTCCCATAAAGCAACTTTTTCCACTTCACCATTCTCTTAATTGCTTGTGGAGTGGCCCAAATATGTAGTGGCATCACAAATGTCAAGCCCAACTAGGGATGCAATGAAGAGTTTAGATTTCAAGATGGCATCCAAATCCCCATAAAAAGGAAACTATCTGCTTCATTAATGGTTTGCAATACAGTAGTGTCTAAAAGCTCCAACCAAGATTAGGACTCCCTAATGTGCTAGACATTATACAGTCACATAAAAAAAACCAGTTCCTGCCTCAGAGAGTTTACAATCTAAAGAGAAAAAGACAGATAAAGGTGGAAGGGGAGAAACAAGCAACAAGGTGAAGCGATTTGTTCAATGTCACAGCAGGTCAACCGAAGAAAATCAAAGAACCAAATTTCAAGTCATAGTCCAGTATCCTAGCCAGTGGACCATAAGTGTTTTTCCCCCCTTGTGCTCGATTTCATTACAATGTTAGGATGTCTAATGGAAATGAATGCTGGCAGTCCAGGAATCAGTACTGTCAGCATCACAAAAAGGACTGCTGTTTAGTTGCTAGCTCACCTGGGCATGTGTATTTTCTCTATTCTAGTAAGTGATGCCATGCTGTGTGTATCCCTTAGCAAGCTTTGGGCAACAAGTGCATTATAACAAACAGGGAATGCTACATAATCGTAGCACATTGACTTCTAGCACAGAGATGGGGAGAAAGGATTCAGAAGACCTTGAAACAGTTCCATTAATGGTTGGGGTCCACAATATAGAAACAAAATTGATTCACAAAGCTGCGTTGCCTAAAATTGTACTATTAACTAATCCGTTGGCAGGATTCTAGCAAGGTTTGACATTTATAATCATGATGGCATATATACAAACTGTTTGGTCATAACCATATTTGAAAACTGTTTTTAATGTAACAAGTCCTAGTGTGAAAAGCCAGAGCACAGCCTTAGATGGCAAAGAAAGCTGCCTTCTCATGCACAGATCATGCTGCTGACCTTTTATCAATATCCTGCCATTTATCACATTTGCTCTGGGATTACAATTCTTTTCTATACTAGGCCCATCTCCAACCTCTGCTTCAGTTATTCTTGAGTTAAGAAAGATTCAGATGATATTCACTGCTTGGCTGTTACAAGAGAACATACACCCAAATTATACCTTTGCCTCTTCCACCCCACATCCCAACCAGCATGGCTATTCACTGAAATTTTTCTACCCTCCAAAACAGAAAAATACGAGGGGATTGAGTATGATGTTTATGTACAAGAGAGACAAACCTTGGATCTGAACTTCATGATCTTGTATTTTACAGAAATCTGGTCATTAAATTCTTGGTAGACGTTCAACATAGTCACAGGATTCTCGGTCTCTTTACCCGAAGTTAGATCCATTTGCTTTAAAAAGAGTCATATCAAATTATTTCACGTATAGATTGTGACAATAAGCATTAACCAAATTAACAAGTCAGCAAAATTCAGTTATTGTTTTCATAGCTAACCCGACATACAATCAAAACTTGTATCCAAGGAATACTATGGCACCAAAATCAATGAGTATGCAGAAAGTCAAACTTATGGAATACTACTAAAAACAGAGGACTTGGAAACTTAACATGATAAGCAGGAACTGAAGTTACTCAGGATCATCCAAAAAGATTGTCACCATTAGTTTCAGTTAAAGGAACTGCCCATTTTCCTAGCCATAAGGTCACTGGGTAGCATAAAAATCAGAGATATTCTATGCTGCTTTTCACATGATGAATATCACATATGCAATGATCAGCACAGGGAGGTTTTATTTTGTTTTTTGTCATGTAAACAAGTCAGAAGACATTTTACTTCAATAGCTTCCTATCAGCAGCACACTGAAATTAAAGCTTACCATCTCCCGTGGCAATAGATAGATAGTCCTTTCAATATTTTTCACTGTCACACAACAGCCAACATAGGCCTCTGCTGATTCAATCCACACTTTACCAAAGAGATATACCACACCTAACAAAAGAGAAAGGAAGAGAAAACAGAAGATATTAGGGAACTGAAAATGCTCAAAGTAGCTGTTAGCAGAAAAGCTACAATTTTAAGTATTACTAAATAAACATTAATTCACTCATGGGATCAAAATAATTTCCAATTTGTAGTCCTTGACAGCTCCATCTGCTGACAGTTACTGCTCTACAAATATGTAAGCAATTGCTTTATAAAGCTAGTACTTATGTGGTCCTTCACCATCCACCTCCATCACTGTGGTAATCAAGCAGCAAACAATGTCAAGCACAGAAGGTGGTATCACACCACTATATTCTATTCTCAGAGTTCTATTCTTATAGCACCTTATTACCCCTGAATTGGTTCAAGACCTTCCAAAAACAAGTAGGTGAAGAAAGAAAATGCTGAAATCTATGTGGTGTCAATCACTCCTTAAAAGGCTCAAGCCACCTAACACATCTCCAGCTAGAAGGTAACCAAGCCAATGAAGTATTTTCGCCACTCAGTTCTCCAAGGTGAAGACTCCTTTGTACCCAATAAAGTGGGTGGAAGACCTTTTGCAATCCACTGAACATTTCACTTAATAGTATTTATCAGCTTCAAGTCCCTAATTTATTCATTTTAGCAGCAATAATTCCCATAATAAAATCCATGAAGTTTTATATTTGACAATTCACTGCTCAAAGGAATAGCACACAAAAAAACCAAGTCACCACAAGTACAACAATCTTTCCTGTAACTCAAGGTCAATTAAATAAATTGAACCATTTCCTGGCCCCAAGGGTTCTCTTGCAGGGTGCCAGAGGGTAGATATTGTCACCTGTTTTGTTCAATAAGTATATGGGGCCATTAGGAGGGTTAGAGAGGAGACTACATTGCATTCAGTACGCTGAAGGTACCCAGCTCTCCCTCCCCATTATATATGGCTCTGCTGAGCAATGGAATGAATTTCCCAGTGCCTAGATAATTTGCGCCTTGGATAACAGCTCACTGGCTGTGACTCAATCTAGGTAAAAGAGAGAGAAAATGGTGAGGCTAGGGGAAGCAGCTGGAAGTTGGTGGAACTTCTATCAGCACCCCTCACAGAGGGAGTGCAATGGTACAGGTGAACAACTGGGAGATGCTGTTAAATACTGGGTACTGTCCAGGTAAACGGTGAAGCCAAGACAACTTTTTCGCCAATCTTCTTTGTTGTGGACCTTGCCACAATTAACAACATCTGTGTCACTGTAAGATATAATGAACTACTATAATGCACTCTGTGTGGGATTACACCTTGGAAACATTCGAAGCTGAAGCTGGCACAGAACAACTTGGTCCATTTAAGTGGACTTGTAAGTTGGGAGCACATTAAACTAGTGCTATTACCTGCACTGGCTTTCAATAAGCTTCTTGGTAGAATTAAAGGGGTTGGTTTTAAGTAGGCTTGAAAGGAGTAGATTTTTATGGGTAAATGTTGATTTCACCCCACCCCCAAGTAGAAATAGGACAGGAAAATTACTGCTTAAGAACTTATTAGTGTTTGGTTTAGGGATATTTACTTCGTATATTTTGTAGGGCTGTCAACCGATTAAAAAATCATCCCAATTGATCGCAGTTTTAATCACACTGTTAAAATAATAATAGAATACCCATTTAAATTTATTATAAATATTTTTGATGTTTTCTACACATTTTTCAAATATATTGATTTCAATTACAACATAGAATGCAAAGTGTATACTGATCACTTTATATTATTTTTATTATAAATATCTGCATTGTAAAAAACAAAAGAAAGTATTTTTCAATTTACTTCATACAAGTTCTGTATTGCAATCTCTATATCATGAAAGTGCAATTTAGAAATGTAGAAATTTTATTTTTTATTTATTTTAACATAATTGCACTCAAAAACAAAACAATGTAAAACTTTAGAGCCTACAAGTCGAAGCATGAAGGGGCATACAATGTTTAGCATATCTGGTTGCAACAAGGCTGGGTTGCGAGGCTGGCTACAATAGTGCCATACGAATGCCTGCTCTCACTTTCAGGTGACATTGTAAATAAGAAGCAGGCAGCATTATCTCCTGTAAATATAAACAAATTTGTTTATCTTAGCGATTAGCTGAACAAGAAATAGGACTGATTGGACTTGTATGAGATTAATTGAAAAATACTATTTATAATAAATTTAGATTGGTACTCCATTATTGTTTAACAGTGCGATGAAAACTGCAATTCATCGTGACTTTTTTTTATCTAGTTAATATGTTTTGCATCAATCGCATGCATTAACTGTGATTAATTGACAGCCCTAATACTTTGACATGCGATGTTGACAATTTATGTTTTAACAGTTATAAAGCTTTAACTTTTTAAATCTCAATGTCTATTGTCATTATATAATTGGCTGACTTTCCCTATTGTCTGACCCTCTCCCCATAATTTCCCACAACCATGAAAATTTAAAATTGATTAAAAAGTTTTTTTAAAAAATGCTTCAAAACAAACGTTTTATTACCTGTCCAAAATTCTTTAAAAATTAAAACTGAATTCTGATAAGCCTAGTTTTAACCTATAAAAAAAAATCCCTAAATAATTTCGGACTTTGTTACTTGAGATCTCTCCTCCCCTTACAATATACTGCTAGTATTGAGATCAGAAATGTTTGAGCTGTAGCTCCTTCAAATATAAACAATTTCTGACTGGGTCTTCGATTTTAGGACTTGCTCACCCCCTTGGTCTATCACAGACAAGATTCCCTTCCTCCCAGTCCCCTTCCACTAAGCCTTTATTAAGGATATTGGTGAAGGTAGAGACATTTGTAAGTAGTTCCTTGTTTATTCTGAGCTTTTTAATTTATGGGAAAGGTGACAACAGCACTGGATAGACACCTATTGTTTCCATTTATTATTAATTTCTTCAATTTTTTTAAATGATTACAGTATTCCAATTCCCTCCCTAAAACAGTTAAAGGGAATCATGAAGGAAAACAGTCTCTAAAATCATTTGAAAGTTTGAAAGTCTTATTTATACTGCAGTCCATCTATACTTACATTTCAAGCAATTTGACATTGTTTATGCCCCATTTGCCATAAAAATCATGAAGCTGTTAAACAAAGAGTAACATCAGAATTTACATCTCCCTGCATTACTAATTGAAACCAGGTGCAGTCTATTATTCAACCTTGAAATGTCATAATAAGGACAAGATATCTCTTCTCATATACAAGGAAAATAAATCCTTTCATAATTATGTTCCATTCAGCAACCACTGACTTAGAAGCCAAGATAAAAGTGAAAAACAATAGTAGGGTCTTTAAGAGTAGCTATTTTATATTAGAATCATTGATTTCACCAGGGCTTCGGTGATTACCAGCTGCTGTCATCAGGAAGCTTTTCAACCCACTCAGCATACAAAGAGACCGACTCATATTTAATCCCCGACACCACAAGTTAAGAAAGGCATAAGTGTAAAATACATTAAACTCAGCACTTGCAGCGTTAGTTCAAAGCCGCCAAAATTGGTATTTTTTCCTCTACCACTAAGAGCATGAATGAGTTTGATATTCGTGGAAGAGAGAGACCAAAAGCACTACAGGTATGAAACTATAGGACTGAGGTGTCTTGACTATGAAGATGTTTGCACACTAATACCTATTGCACAACCAGTTTGAATCCTCTCCCCCAACCCCTACAACACGTGACTTGTAATACAGAGAGAGGTGCATCAGGACTTAGGAGACCAAATCAATGATCTAACCAGGATTTCAGCTTAGATTTTTAAAAGTAAGAGGTCAGGTCATTTAACTATTGTACCATTTAGCCAAGTTAGTGACATCAACTCATTCCTAGTACACAGAGGTTAAGAATGACAGCATATTCTCTAGATTTAATAGAACTAAAATCCCTTTACCTCCCCCTAACACTACTCCAGACTACACATAATAGACAAGACTTTCATGTTGTCAAGGGGTAATATCATACACAGGGAGGCATAACAAGTTACAGAGCAGCTTCTGGGGGAGACCTTCACCAGGCAGAGAGGGCATCCCTTGGGCTCCTTTGAAAATCCCAGACTTCATGTCTGAAATAAATTGAAAGGAATGAGAGAATTACTTTCTGGCTTTAAACGTATAGATACCTGGTTGACTATACTGATCTTCATAAGCATCCAGCCAATAAAACCTAAAGACTTGATCACCATCTTCCCCTTTCACTAGTGGCAGGCAACTTGGGTCCACTTCAACTTCTGAGGCAACTAAATCAATTTCATCCTTATCCATTCTGTTCCAACAGAAAGCATCTGAGAGAGAACTTCTGCAAGTATTAAAAAACACATGAGTAAGGTTGTATGTTTGCTATAACCATAACTTTTGAGAAGACATGACTTAAGATCCATCACCCCAACTAGCTAACATGCAATACTTTGTTATTACCTCTACAAATATGGCTCTCTAACTAGCAGACAGGTTTTAAAAATTGTTTTAAACTACTAGACAGTTAGACCCCAGTCATGCAACCCTTTACACCATGAATAATCCCATCAGTTTGCAAGAATGCCTTCGACTGTAAGCAGTGCTTAATTTGTAATGAAAAAAGGTGCCAGGGCTCAAGCAATTTTTTTACTTTCATAACTGACACGGCAAGCCCAGAGGTGCCGAGGTTATGAAATGCCAAGCATACAGGTGCCGCAGCTCAGCCCTGGCAAGCCCTGGCACAAATTAAGCACTAACTGTAAGCTATTTGGGGCAGGACAGAGTCATTACTTGTTTCCATGAAGCACCTTATATATGTCAAACCATTATCTGACTTCTCATAATTTGCAGTCATGAAACTGTATTAAAAATGTGCTTCAAAACTACTCCTATTTAAGAAAAGGACCTTAAAAATCATTACTTTTGCATTTCTGAACTTCAATGCCATGACTATTTGCCATGGGAAACTGGCTTTAACTATCATTAATCTTTTGGACAAGTATAAGGTATTCAGTAATATAAATGTTTAGCGACTCCTGATTTCTGCTCATCAGCACATTATGTCACCAACTCTTTGCAATACATATTGAGCACTTAACCTAAAAACACTTCACTGTTTACCCAAACAGGAATTATCTATCCCCAGAAACCTGAAATATCCCTTTTCTTAAGTAGCACTCAGCTAGTTTACTCCCTCCCACCTGCACATTTTTGAAGTCCCTACAGTACAATCACAGAACAATGCCTTGAGAAATTTGTTCCAACTTTCCTCAGATTGTTAAATCTGTAAATATCAAGTCCAAATATAAAGTTCATAAAAATAATTTCTTCCAGCAAAAAAGGCCTTTTGTAACCACAGATCCTTACAAAAAGGATGCATCTTCCTTCACAGAATCCACTTGCTGGTTCTCTTTCTTTTCTAATTTCTGTTCTTCCTTCAGGGTCCTTGCAGTCTCTGGTACATCTGCTTCCATGGGTTCATCAAAGTCCCCATCCTCAAAATCCATCATGCCCTGATCATCTTCTGTAAGCACTGTAAAAAGAACTAAGGGTTTGAACAGTAATACAATATACTATATAGCTTCTAGTACATACACAGTATACAGCATTAATATAGTATACCACACCATATTTTAAGCTCTTTTCACGCTTAGCCCCAATGTTAATTAAAATATTTTTAAAACTTTCTATATATGCTATTTTCATTGCCAGAATTTTTTAAATACCTTCATTAGCTCTCTCTTGTTTTGCCTTCACCAGTTCTTCATTTTCTGCAGCTTGTACTGTATACTCAGCCCCACCATTCTCTTTATGGACTGCAACAGGTTTTGCTGCATAACTGGTATGCCTAGGATCAGAGGCAGCTGGAGAAAGAACTTCCTTTCTGACAGTAGTGGGAGCTTTCCTTACTACAGGAGTTATTACCTGAAAAAATATTTTAGGCACCAATTAAACTTTAATTTTCCTTAAGACAACTATTCCAGTTAAAGCAGAACTACTGTGTTTAGTTATGCACGAAGCTGGCAACAAGGCCTAAAGTCAGGGTTTTGTGTATTTCTCAGTACCACACCAAGTTCCTCAGCAACAACCCCTCAATTCCATGGCAACATTTATTCTATCGCCATTCCTATTCCCAACCTCACAGCCAAAAATAACCAGTCCTACCGGTCATAGCTGAAAATATTAACAGACCAAGTGTGTTGATTATTTTTGGCAATGAGGGGTTTTTTGGTTTTTTTGGCTATTCTCCCCAGGCCTCAGCACATGAGTGAAGAGGTTGACCTCAGAACTTCCTTCTCCCCCTTTGTGCCAGGCAAGAATGGAGCTGGTTGCTTGTTTCAACAGCTTCTCTCTAACTCCCAAGCAGCCTAGTTTGCCAGCATACACTAGAACAGCCTGGAAGCCAAATTCTTCCTCCCCCAACTCTCTTCTAGTTTGCTCCAGGAAACACTGCAGAGAAAGCACATTGTAATCCAAAAAACTCACAATTGTAAGGGAGGCGGTAGGTAAGGTATATGGTATACAGTGCAGGGCAGGACAGGGCAGAAAAATAGTTGTATGCCTGGCTGCAGCAAATTGATAAATGCCGGATTCTGGAACCATAGTATCCAAATTCCATGGGGCCCTGACTGAGATGAACAGAACAGGCCACACTCCTCAGAACGAGTTTCAGGTTCTCTACAGATACAGACACTGCATCACTTAACACTGTTTAAATTTTGGGGTACTTGCTGAAACCATAAAGAAACAATTTTTAATGAAAGGGCAGATTCTGAAGCATTACTATGTAACAAGGGAGTGAATTCTGCAGCCACACAATCACAGCATACATGAGGCCCTGCTGATTGTAAAGGCTATCTAAGCAATTTTTCAGTTGTTTATAACTTTGCCAAACTAACTGTTTGGACTGAAGTTTTACAGGCTCTTTCTACCTCAAGCGGATATTTCTTTTTAACATTTCAGCAAAGACAATTAATTTCCAACAGGAAGGATCAGGGAAAAAAGGTTGTTTTCCTAAAGTTAAAATTGGTTTCCAACCATTTCACTGAAGAGTTCCAGCTTCCCTACGCTGGGCAACAGAGACTTTAGAAGTTGGTAAGGGGGCAAACACAGAGACGCAGAGGTACTTTTTGTCATTCACATGAAAATTCAATTAGATTTAGTTGAATTATGAGCTTCTCAAAAGTTCCCATTAGCACATACTCAGAGCATTCAGAAGCTTGCTGCTTAAAAAAAAACAAAAAAACAAACCCCTAACTACACTTTTTCATGCTCCCAAACCTTCTCTTCCTCCTACAAGGTCAGCCATCTCTGAGTTCCTATGTGTAAAGAGCCATGCAACTCTAAAGCACCATATGAATGATTTAGTAATAACTGAAGCTACATTATGTACACACCTAACTACAAAGATACTCAGAAGAAAAAGTGTATACAAGAAGTATGCAAAAGAGTACACAAGAAGGAAATTACAACCTTTCTGTTTTTATTATGGAAGCCAATAATGAAAAGGAGCTTACCTATTCAAACCATAAATAAGTTAGTCATAAGCAACAAAAAAAATTAAAATTTGGATCTGCAACTCTACCTTAGGGGCTTGTGATTGTACAGAGAAAGGATTCAGCAAAGCTCCAACAGGTCTTTTCTTTTTTAACTTTACAACTGGCGGTGGAGTTATCTGAACAGTCTAAAAAGGAGAAGAGAGAACATGAGAATGGCCCTACATCAGCAGAATTTGCTAGAAAAAGTCACCCGATTTTTTTTTCTTCTCCCTTTAATCCTACATGCATGTTGCATCAGCTACTACAAAAGTATCAGGATCCCAACAACAGTGATACTATGAAGTGCCTTCACTTAATGAATTTGGGTAAACCCTCCCAAAGCAAGTGAGAAATACTGCCACACCAACTAAACCACTTCTTTTTAATTTACTTAAGTGACAAGTCCACAAGGATGCTAATAAAGGTTTGGTTCTGATTGTTAAACACTGTGAAAAAAACTAACTTTAAAAAAATCATTAAAAGCAGCAATGTAGCTTGCTCCTAAACTAGGGGATGACAATGGCCAAGAGGGTCCAGAACTGCCAAAAAAAAAAAGCAGTGGGAGTATTATGCCAGCTGATAATATGTTGTTGCACAAAATCCTGATGTGAAGTCAATATAAACTTTAGATCGTAAGTCCATAGGAAAGGGACCATCCTTCCTTGCATCTTATACAGCATCAAGCACACAGTTGGCATTTAAATAAAAGAAAGAATCTTGATGACAGAAATTTGCATGAATTTGGTTTGGATGAAGTTTAGAAATGCACAAGAACCAGAGAAAATCAGTTAAAATGCATGGATGCAATGGAAAGAGTTTTTCAAATGCTTCCCATTCCTCAACACAGACTTAAAAAAAGATTATGGTTAATAGGAAGTATGACCAAAAAAAGTTAAAAATTCACTTATGGCTGAGACTCATAAGTTTAACGTCCTGGCTTTACAAACTGTTTCAATAGCCAGTCGTTAATGAGAATTTGTTATATAGAAAGATTTGTAGTTGGTTTTCAGGACTGAGAATAGTAGACCAATAATTTTAAGATGTACATTGTAAGCACAGGAAGAGCCAATGTGATTTGGGCCTGGTCTACACTATAGAGTTTTGTCGACAAGTCAGCTTTTGTCGACAAAACAGTGCTGGTGTACACCTCCCTACTGACAAAATTGCCCTGTCTTTTTGACAAAATAAAACCACCTCGATGAGAGATGTAAAGCTTCTGTCGAAAGAGCTAGGGTAACACAGCGTCAGTGTAGACACTGTGTCCCCTTAGAGCAGTGTTGGGGCTGTCATACTTGCCTTGCTGCTTTAGTAGAGCAGTGAAATTGACAAGCCGCTGTGCTTGGGATAAGGACTGCTGCCGCCAGGCACCCAGTTGCAAACCCAGGCACAGAAGGCTACCTTCAGGCTTGCAGGGCATGGGAGGCGCGGGGGCTCTGAGCCGGGGCGTGGACGGCTGCTGCCCCACTGCAAGCCCAGGAGGCAGGTGGCTGCTGCTGGGCTCCAACCCACAACACAGGAGACTGCCGCCCGGCTGCAACCCCAGGACAAAGCCGCAGGCAGCTGTCGCTGGCTACAAGCCCAGGATATGGGTGGCTACCACCGGGCTCCGAGCTGGGGGTGCAGGAGGCTGCCATCAGGCTCCAAGCCCAGCTGCAAGCCAGGGGGCAGCCTCTGTGACCCTGGGACGAAGCCAGGGTGGCTGCCGCCAGCTGCGAGCTGGGGCACAGGAGGCTGCCACCTGCCTCCCAGCTTGGCTGAAAGTCAACATTAATAATGTCGACTTATTTTTCTAGTGTAGACAAGGCCTTAGAAGATGAGACGTGTATTAGAAAATGAATTGAAAAGTTTTAAAAACCAGTCAACTATTCCAAAACAAGAGACTGTGCTTAAGTGAAAATATGATGAACGTATTTCGTATTAAAATGCATTTCTCTCTTACCTTCCACAAAGGTTGGTATACCACACATGCCTTGTGAAGCAGAGGATATTAAAAAATAGCATGAAAGCATTTCCTGAACTATTTAGATGTTTGTGATGTTAGTAACAGTTACTAAGGTGACATAAATCTAAATTTAGGTATCAGATAGCATGGGGTTGAGTATGGAATGTGTATATTAAAGCTAAATGAAGGACATGGTAAAAAAAAATTTAAATATACTTGTAATTTTTATTTATATTAGTGACCTGTCATATTCAATAACGTGTTGCTGAAAGTGTTAATCTTCATAATTTTAAGGAAGTCTGATAATAAAATAATGAGTATTGTCATGTTGATTAACTAGTCATTGGCTGACCTGACTTCTCGTGTATCTAAAGATGACTCATAGGACAAAGATGGTCACAGAGCTGGGAATGACTTTACTAAAACGATAAAATCTTAGGGGGGTCTGGTTTTTAAAATTTACAAACTTCTGACAAGTGGATGGATTGCATCACTGATGAGGGGGTTCAATACTTTATACTCCTCAGAACTCAACCACTTACCTCAGCATTCAGATCTTGAAGAATATCACCTAGTAAGTCATCCTTTGACAAGTCTACAGTTTTCTGTAAAATATTAGACAGCTGTATTAACCATATAGACTTAATTATATGCACTTAGCTGAATCAAAAGACTCGGTCAGTGCAGAATAAGGAGGTTCCACAGACCATGGGCCAGATTTTCAAGAGTGACCAGCACCCAGAAACTCCCAAAGAGAGCTTTTATAACTCTGGCTTATATGTCAATTGATTGCAAAAAAGTGAAACAAACAGCAGTAACCAAAACATTTGTCACTTTGTTCTAGTGAATAAAATAAAGTTACAAAGTCTAATTCAATGTAGGACACTTAAATGTAAATACAAAAATACAACTTACATCGGTGTTTTTCTTCCCAGCACTAGCCATAAACATAGACTTGATAGTGTTTGGCTTTGACACCACAGACTTCTTCACATTCTTTTTGTCATTTGTGGATGTTTTGTCACCTTTTCCTACTAAAGCAAGACTGAGATTAGTGAGGTCTCAAAAATACAAATTAAATAAAAGGGTCCAGTTATCAGTGGGGGCTGGAGAGCTGATGGAATTGGTAAAGGGATATCTTTAACCTTTAGGCTGCTCGCTCAAATCCAGTTTAAGCTGGCAGTTCATGAAAGGTGTTACCATCTCATACCTGTTCAGAACGTTACAAAAAGCTACCACCAAAGTTTATAGCCTTCTTGGCAGTATCACGGAGGCCAATGACTGAACCACTTTCTCATACCAAAATATGGTCATTCTGAAGTATGGTACGCCAGAGGCTCTTTACATACTGGTATTTCCATAGAGGAAAGATGGTCCAATGGTTGGTGAGCTAGCCTATGATTCTGTAGACAAGATTTGATTCTTTGCTTTACTAATGATTTCCTATGTGATCTTAGTTACCTAGTGTCTACTTCGTTAGTATGTATCATCAGGGTCCACAGGGACAGTTAGTGTGTGACCAGTTAGTGAAGGATAGATTCATACCCCAGGAAGAAGGGTTGCTAAGAACCCTGGTGTCCCAGGGAGGGAGGCATGCAGTTCTGTGGGTGTGATTTTCCTGATTGTAGCTCGCCCTAAGTTCTGATAATCAAGCTCGATCATCTTCATCTCACACATCATCACCAAAAATAAAGAGAGGCTTTGCAGGCCAAATCCTGGCCCCAGACACATTTATGCAACCACAGTCTCTTCAGGTATCAGTGATACCTGTGCAACTTGTCCTTCCTAGGAACTGCTCACTGTGCTAATATTTGGGTTGAGAAAACTTTTTTACTCATTTTCACTGCATGAAGTCACCAAAAGTACCCAATTTTATTAATTTTTCTGAAAGTTTCTCTGGTTGCCTTTAAAAAAAAAAAAAAAAAAAAAAAAGAGTGCAGTTCATTTACCTTTCTTGTTGGCACCAAGGACATCATCTTCTAGATCTTCATCAAAGATTTCCCTTCCATCTTCTACATAACCTATTCCATCTGTACAAGAAGCATAATGTTACAATAAACTTTAAATGACCCTTTGTGAATTTTGCAAGATGAAACTCAAACTTATCTCCATCGTTAGGTGGGTGACTTCAACTGCTTAACGAGCACTTGATTTTTCATTACTTTATAATCTATATAATTTGAGTACAAAAAGAAACTAAAAAATAAACCAAGATATAATGGGTTTTGGATCAAAGTAACTATGTTCATACGTGATCAACTAAAAAAAAATTGTAGTTTGTAACAGGGAACCCATTAGAACAAAGTCACTGTGAAGTACAGAAATTATATTTGCAAACAATGTATAATATTTGAATAATTGATCTTGAATGCATTATTATAAATTCAACAATACTTAGGCATAAAGCTATTTTTAAAACTATTTAGGTGTTGCGGCACTCGGCATCACAATGCCTAACTGATTTAGGAGTCTACGTTTCCTTTAAAAGGGATTTAGGCACTTAGTCTCCTAAGGATTCTTAAATCAATTAGGCATTGTGATGCTGAGTGCCGCAACACCTAAATAGCTTTATAAATCTCGGCCAAAGTATTTGTGTAGAAATTCATCTTTTCTTTTTATTACAACTGATTTATAGAGGGCACTGAGGCATTTACATTTTGAGGCAAGGTCTTCATGAAACCTTATGGAGTTAAGATAATATCAGGGTAATTTTATGATTTGTTTTTTAAAATTCATACAAAAGATATTGGCAGTTGTAAACCATTCATCCTGTAGCTTACAAATATATGCAAAAATAACCATAGCTACTTTATATGCTGAGTAGAAGCATAAATGAAGCCCCCCCTAAATGAATTTAACATACCATCATCTACAATCCAATCGTCATCCTGACGTTCCCTGACCATCTTGGAGTATTGTTCTTCATCAACTTCATCATAAACACTTGTGAACTCCTCAATCTGCAGACAAGGCATATTTGGGATTAACACTTCTCAAGCTATTATTTTTTTAATAAAAGCAGTTTTAGCAAGGACTCAGGCTTGGTCTACACAGGCCACGGACTTCAGCGGCAGTTGACAGGAGATATGCAAGCTACGTATAGTAACTTGCATATCTCCAGTCAACTTCCTAATGGCTAGTTACCATGGCGTCTCCACTGTGCTGTATTGACAGGAAATGGCCTCCCATCGACGCAGCGCTACGCTATGCTACTTGCCAGGGTGGATTTACAGAGTCGACTTCCGGGTTCGATTGAGTGAGTCTTTACTGCCACTCAATCAAACCCACAAAAAAATCGATCCTGCACTGCCGGTGGTGCTACCAGCAGTGTAGACATAGCCTCAGACTAGATTAGATTTTTCTTCTCTAATCAAAGTATGGTGAACTGTTCACGGATAGCAAGTGCAAGTCTTCCTTCAACGTCAGTTGTTTTGTTTTTGCTTTTTAGTACTGATTAATTCAATAGGGAAAATATTATTCAAAATTAAAAACTATCATGTGATGCTGAAACTCCAGTTCACTATGGCAGAAAATGCATTTTACCGTTAGTCTCACGTAAGCGAAGTATCTGCTTTTCTTAAAGAAATGGATTCATGGTAAAGAAGAGCTATGTTTCTTTTCTCAAACACAAAGATGAGGTTTGTGACCGTGGGACCTGTTGGTGCCAGTGGCAGAGGCACAAAGGTGCGTAAGGGCCCATGTTCCCTGAGGCTGGTGGAGTTGGGGAACTGACCAACAGCAGGAATATACAAGCTTCCTCAGCTAAGAGAGCTGGTAGTGCCTCACAACCATGGGTAACACCAGGAAATTTCACAAGGTATATATCAACTGCAAAGTAATTTAACAAAAAGTTATGACTGACAGCAGGTATTCATTACAAACTTATGTCGGCACAGCAGCTCCAATGCAGCTGCGCCACTGTAGTGCTTCTGAAGATGCTCTTAGTTGATGGAGAGAGATCTCCCAGTGGCTTAATAACTCCACCTCCGCAAGAGGTGGTAGCTATGTCGGCAGGGGAAGCTCTCCTGCCAACATAGTGCTGTCTACCTGGGAGGTTAAGGTCGGTATAACTATGTCACTCACATGTATGGATTTTTCACACACATGAGCGATGTAGTTATACTGAAGTAAGTGTGCAGTGTAGACCTGGCCTCAGGAACACAAGGTACTGTTAAGCTGAATATGCATCTGGAACACCTGATTATTCCAGACCTCTGTCCACATCCAGGTGGGTGAAAAAAAAAGGCTATTTGATGTTGCACATCTGGTTAGTTATGTCATTTTGCTGCACTTTGTAGTAGTTTAATACTTCAACATAAATTGACTTTTGCTTTCCTTGCAAAGATGCAGTGCCTTAACATTGCCATACCTGGATCTCAGAATATTTTGTAAGTCATAAGTTAAGAATTTGTTTCCTACTATACTGTTTAACTGATACATGCTGAAGTTCTGAAGGGAAGTCCTTCACTAGGAGAATAATTGTCAAGGCAAATCAAACTTTAGGCCTAAACAATAAGACATTTTAATGACTGAAAATTAATTGTTGCTCGTCAATTTCTTTAATTTCCATTGTCAAGGGACAGAGTAGCAAATACAGAAATAACTAATGTCTCATGAAAGTTTTTACTAGTACAACATCTTTCAGTCCAGTTTGTTTTGACTGAATACTGTTTTCCTAGTTTTCCCCATAAGTTCCAGATGGGAATGATCAGCTTTACACAGGTTAGAACAAAGAACAACATTCCCAAACTCAACTTGGATTTTTCTATATAAAGACTAAACAAGAGAAAAGATTGAACTATTTACCTCATATTTTACTTTTTCACCTGCCTTCGCCTTTTTCAGGAGTTCTAGAGCTTCTTGGTGCCCTTTTTTAGATTTTCTCTCACGTCGAGAACGTGACACTGCAAAACTTCCAGAGTCTGATGTAGCTGAAATCAATATTTAAAACATCAGAAGTACAATTCAACTACGCATTGTTCTGGTCTTCAGCCATTTAATCCACAGTAACTTTTTAATAGTGGTCTTGGAGAAACAATGGTTCCACTGTTGCATATTCCTTAAAAAGTAATTGAGGCATAAACACAACAATTCAGTCAGCCTGCAGAATAACAGTATGGTATCTTTACTATAAGCATAACTTCAGAAATTATTTCCAACAAGCCGTTTCAGTGATTATAATGAAAACCTGAACCCAGAAGCAATCACAATGAGTCAATAAAAAACAGAAAAATTCTTGCTGATTATTTCCTTTCTGCTAATAGCATCTCCCACATCCGCATCTGCGCTGGTCTCCTCATTCTGCAGCATCACATAGGCAGAGTAGCGTTTTGATGCTGCTGCTCTGGCCATGCCTCCTCTGCTCCTGCTCATGGTCAGGCGAATTATTCCAAAGCTATAAAAACTTGTATCAATATTAGCAACAAATACTTCAGAGATAAGTGACCAACTATGTCCAGTGGACCAAAAAATGTCACATGATAAAGACCCCACTCAGCATCTGACATTTTGGCTCATCGCCATTCAGGTTGGGTAGAACTATGGGAGATGTTGCTAGCAGAAAGGAAATGATCAGTAAGGAATTTTTTGTTCTGCAGCCCAGTGTCTGCCACAATTCTTGAGAGCAAGCAGTAAATAGATGTAGAGAGGTTATAAAAAAGGTTAGGGGAAAAAAGGAAACAGTATCCCTTCTCATTTATAATATTTACTCAAAAGACAAAATTTGTTTCTGGGTCACTTCTTGCAACACCTTCCTGCCAAAGGATGCTTTTCTGCAGAGGACAAGAAGTCCACTTTGTAGTGCTTGACAAAAGTAGTAGCTGTTGACCCAGTGGCCATCTTGCAAACTTCTACTGCACATGCATTAGCTCTTTTTCCACATGAGGTCGCCACAGATCTCCAACATCTTGTATGCCTCCACAATGCATACCTAATCCATCGAGCAATGGATGACTGGAAAGCTGAGTTCTTGGCATTTCAGGTGGAGGGATACAAACAGGGTATCAGATCTCCTCATGTATTCTGTATGTTTAAGATAGATTGTCAAAGCTCTAACATCTAAAGTGTGCCACTCCTTCTCAGTAGGATGTTGTGATCTTGGACAGAATAATGGGAGAGCCACCTATTGGGAAGCTTGGAAAGAAGATTTCACCTTCAGAACAAACAGTTCCACAAGGGCAAAGGTAGTACTCAGATCTCGGGAACAAAAACTAGTTTCCTATCAGAAAGGACTGCCAGCTCCAACACTCACCATTATGTCTGCCAGGAATCTGAAAGCCAGATCTGATGAACAAATAGAATGCTGACACTGACATCAGTGATTCAGGGCTTATCATTGTCAGGGCTCTCAATACAGCCAGCTGGTGAGACTGACAACCTGGTTAATCAGACTTCTCTAAGGAATCTGGGTACGTGGGGGTACTCTACCAGAGAACCCATGGATCCCACAAACATTACACTACTGAAGGCAGATACCTGACATGCTATGGTGCTGGGTTAGAAACCTTTGTCAAAGCCTTTTTGGAGAAAGTCCAAAATAGCCGGAATTCCTGGATTGCTAAGATTTGCTTTGTGTTCCTAACACCAACAGCAGAACTTGGTCCAGATGGAAGAGTAAATTTTTAACATTGATACTCTTCTAGATTAAAGCAGTGTCTTGATGGACTTTGAAGGACAGACCCAGTAATACTAGCACTTCCCTTTCAATAGCCAGGCTATTAGATGCAGCCAATTGGATTCAAGATGAAGAAGATGGCCTTGTGAGAGGATGTCCCGCCTCTTTGGGAGTTGCAGTGGAGGTCCTATTTTCAGCTCTATCAGGTCTGAAAACCAGTGTCTCCTTGGCCAATGTGGAGTTATCAACAGGACTGTTACCTGTTCTGGTTTTTTCTTCCCCCTCAACAACCTTCCCTACTAATGGGAAGGGTAGAAATGCATAGAGGAGACCCTGCAGCCATCTGTGCAATAAGGAATCTGTCCCCCTGATCTGGGATCCACCTTTCTGCTGAAGTACTTTGATCTCTTTGCATTCATATGGCTCATCAATAGCTCGGTTCAGGGAAGGCTGATCGCTTGCACAATCAACTCAAAGACTCCCTAATTTGGGCACCACAGTTGTTGAGCCAATCCGTTTTTTGATTCAGGTCTCCTTTTACATTAATTGCTCTGAGGAATAAGAGACAGTTCTCTGCCGATCGCATGATTTCCACTGCTTCTCAATATAGCACTGGAGTCCTTGTTCCCCCTTGGCTGTTCACACATGTGATAGCATTCTTGTTGTCCAGCTCTTGGCTCCCCTCTAGGCTGTACTGGAACCTTCACAGCACCAGCTTGACCACTCTTAGCTCTAGGAGGTTTATGATGTGTGCCCTTTCCTCCAGGCTCCAGATGCCTTGAGCTGTTTGGGGCCCCAAGTGTGTTCCTCAGCCCTCCAGACTGGCATTGGTTTTGAGAACCGGAGGATCTGGACAGCATATGGGCATACCTTCGTGCATACTGCCCTGGGCTAACCACCATTTTTAGGAGTTGAGCACCTGAATTGGGATCCTTACATGAACCTTCATGTGTTCCAAGGGTGGTCCTGTACCTTTATGATGAAGCCCTGAAGGCACCTGATGCATGACTGTGCCCATGGAGTGAGCCCTATTCGCAATAAGAGGAGGCCCAGCAGTTGAAGGCCCAGTGCTATCCAGCAGGCCCTCTGGCAGCTCCCAAACAACATGAGGAAGCCCTGAATCTTCTTGAACCTTCCTAGAGATGGATAGATCCTTGCTACCGAGGTATCTATGTCCACTCCTAAGTATGTTATTTTGGTGGATGGAATTAAGGAGCTTTTTCTTAACCTTGATAGAAACATGTGCCTGCAGGAGATACCATCTCCAGGGCATGGCTTTGAGTGCTGTTTCTGGGGATGGCGCTTTGATCAAGTGTGGTCCAAGAAGGGTCGCAGGTGGATATGCTGCAACCTGAGTCAGGCTATCATTACTACCACAATCTTTGTAAACTCTCTGGGAGCAGAAGATAAGCCAAATAAGAACATCCCGTACTGATGTTACTTCCTGCCACAAGCAAATCTTAGGAACCTGTGATGGCAAGGTCTCCCAGGAATGTGGAGGTATGCATCTGCCAGATCCACTGAAATCAGAAAATCCTTCTTGGACAGGCATGAGCACCTAGTCTATTTTTCTGCCAGTGGAGTTACGGCTGCTCTGGTGAGCAGGGGATCCCACCTACCTGTCTGACACATAGCCTTCGGACTTAACAGTTAGGGATGGAGGGCTGGGCACTGTCTGCCAACGTCAGGAAGGCTGGCAGTCCACTGCCAACGCCAGGAAGGCTGGCAGTGATTCACTTTCTGCCAACGCCAGGAAGGCTGTCTCACAGAGGAGCATCATCTAGGTTTTGTTCAGTGCTTTTTAGGCTGCTCTGCCATACCAAAAAAATGGTGAAGGGGAGGCACCAGATGAGTTCAGTCATCTGTCTAAAAACCACCGAGAGATGTGGAAAGGGCTAAAGTAGAACACTGCTCACCACTGCCCCAAAATTAGCCAAAAAAATTAAAAAAAAAAAAAAAAAAAATCCACTCAAAGCAGAAGATAGGCGAGCGCAATAGAACTGCCATCCACACGCCGCTGCAGAGGCAGATAATCTCACAGCAAGTGGGCACAGAAGGGGCATGGACAGAGCAGTGGCACCAAAATGCTGATCCAGCTCCATGAAGCTGCAGAGTGAGGAGCTCAGTCCAGACATCAAGGATTGTGAGATGCTGGGTTGCAGAAGAGGCAGATTTTGTTAATAATGCACACATAGACTCAGGAAGGGAAGGGTGACAACTGCTCAGCTGCCACCCACCTCCCTTAAGGGTGCATCAACTGTCACTATCCATAATTTGGAAAGGAAGGTTATTTTAGACACCTAATTTTCTTCTTTATGCTTTTGGTCAGTCTCTCACTGACAAGCAATCCTAGGATGGATCAGGCGAGGTATTTCCAGCAGAGACAGGGAAGTGTTAGTACCAGTGTACAAGGCTTTGGTGAGATCTCATCTGGAATACTGAGTGCAATTCTGGTCTCCCATGTTTAAGACAGATGAATTCAAACTGGAAACAGTGCAGAGAAGGGCTACTAGGATGATCCGAGGATTGGAAAACCTGCCTTATGAGACAAGATTCAAAGAGCGAGGCTTGTTTAGCCCAGTGGCTCTCAACCACGGGTACACATAGCCCTGGGGGTACATCAACTGTTCTAGACATTTGCCTAGTTTTACAACAAGCTACATAAAAAGCACTAGCAAAGTTATCACAACCTAAACTTTCATTCAGACAATGACTTGTTTTTCTGCTCTATATACTATACACTGAAATGTTAGTACAATACTTATTTTCCAATTGATTTATTTTATAATTATATGGTAAACAGGAGAAAGTAATCAATTTCTCAGGAATAGTGTGCTGTGACACCTTTATATATTTATGTCTGATTTTGTAAGCAAGTAGTTTTTAAGTGAGGTGAAACTGGGGGGTATGCAAGATAAATCAGACTCCTGAAAGGTCTGGAAAGGTTGAGAGCCACTCATTTAGCTTAACCAAAAGTAAGCTGAGGGGAGATACGATTGCTCTCTAAATACATCAAAGGGATAAATACCAGGGAGGGAGTTATTTAAGTTAAGCACCAATGTGGACCATAAGAACAAATACATATAAACTGGTCATCAACAAGTTTAGGCTTGAAACTGGATGAAGATTTCTAATCATGACAGGAGTGAAGTTCTGGAACAGCCTTCCCAGGGAAGTAGTGGGGCCAAAAAACCTAACTGCCTTCAAGACTGAGCTTGATAAGTTTATGGAGGGGATGGTCCGATGAAACTGCCTACAATGGCATGTAGCCGATCTGTGACTGCTAGTAGCAAATATCTCCAATGGCTGTGACGAAATACTAGATGGGGTGGGCTCTGAGTTACTATAGAGAATTCCTTCCCAGGTGTCTGACTGGAGGGTCTTGCCAAAATGCTCAGGGTCTAAATGATCCCATTTGAGGACAGGAAGGAATTTTCCCCCAAGTCAGATTGGCAGAGACCCTGGGGGTTTTTCGCCTTCTCAGCAGCATGGGACACAGTTCACTTGCAAAGTCAAGCTTGTGAAAATGGCGGATTCTCTGTAACTTCAAGTTTTTAAATCAAGATTTATGAACTTCAGTAACTCAGCCAAAGGTTAGGGATTGTTACAGCATTGGATGGGTGAGGTTCTGTGGCCTGCGCTGTGCAGAAAGTCAGACTAGATGATCATGATGGTCCCTTCTGACCCTAAAGTCTATAAGCCACAGACGGACAACCTATGTTTAGGACAGCTCCTTTCTTCTTTGACAGAGGCAAAGCTGAAAGGAACAGATGTAAAGAAAATTTATGCTACTGTAAAGTGATAGTATATTTGAAACTCAATTTCACAAGGTACACACACACAGATACGGCTACTTTATTTCTGACAGGAAGCTGTATTTACCCTTGTGGACATAGAAGGGGGGAAAATGCCAAAACATGATACAGCATGTGTTTAGTGTTGCCAAGACTTGTCTATTAGAGTTAATAAAATTTGAAAATTAAAAAAAAAAAAAAAAATGTATGGACAGCCGGCAACTCAGGAGACTGCTGCAATAGCAAACATAAAACATTTATGTAACATTTAAGTTTTAGTTTAATAAAATATAAGTGCTATTGTGTCTGTGTGAGATTTAGTTCTTACCATTCCAAATGTACTGCTGCTGCATCTGCAGCTTAACACAGGTAATGAGTATTATGTACCATTTCCTAAATTAATAAAAATCAAGTTATCTAAAATATTACACAAAGTATACCCTCCTAGATTTTGTAAAATGCTATACTGAGTTGTAAATTAACGTTTTAGTGATCAGATTTGCACCATTGTTTAAGAAAAATGTGAAGAAGTATCAGTAGGAAACTTGATTTTCTCTTGGTGATTTAAATCATGATTTAAATCAATTACTGAAATTGCCTTGATTTAAAGCAATCCACCCTGAAATAAAGCAATTTTTAAAACCCACACCTCAAGCGGGAAATTGTGATAGCACCACAATCAGAAGCTCAGCTTCTCATCAGGTGATTAACATTGCACCTCAACAGTAGATTCTCCACCCCCTATTGATGTCAGACTAACAGATTTATTCCTTTAGCTAGCATGACCAATAAAAATTTAAAGCCCTGTCCTGAAACAAAATAGTTAGGACAGTAATAAAGTAGCACATCATCAGTTACTGAATTTTTACAAACAAAATAAAAGCAAGGTTTGAGAATTAACATTTGCAAAGAACCATGACTAAGGTCCAGATCCCACAAATGGATTAGCAAAGGTGGACCACCATTGACCCTAGTGGGACTCCTGCAAATGCAGTGATACACCTGCACAAAGACCTTGCTCTGCTTATATGCATTCAGAAAGCTGCTGCAAAGATTATTTTCCTAACCCATTTTGACCATGTCACCACCTTGTTGCACCCCTCCACTGGCTCCTCTTTCTCTAGTGCATCAAATATAAGCTATTTGTCTTCACTTTAAAGACTCTTGGTGGCTAATCGCCACCCTACCTATCATCTCTTCTTCACTAACAGATGTTGACTTCTGCCTCCAATCCACTCATGACACCAGCCTCCATTGCCCACTTGTTAAATTTTTCAAACAAGCACCGTCATGCTTTCTTTCATACTGCCCATCATGCTTGAAAGAAACTACCCATAAACATTTGCAAAATTAACATTATCCTTCTTAAAATTATCTTTTGCTGATACCTACACACACAAAAAAAGAATCTTGACAATGGTTAGGTTGCTAGTATGCTGAAGCTGCTGCCTATCATGCTAACCAATACTGTCACTGCTTCTTTGTACTCCCCAGCCTGTGTGTATCCACATGCTGTCCCTTATCTTCTACTTAGACTGTAAGTTCTTTTGGGCAAGGACCATCTTTTTGTTCTGTGTTTGTACAGCACCTATCATGGATCTTGGTCCATATTTAGGGCTCCTAAGTGCTATAATACAAATAATAGTAGTTTTTAGTTATTGTTAAGCCACTACAACAGTTTAAAAAATGTTTAAGTAAAATACACAGAATTTACCTTTTTTTAATTTTTGCATGCACGGATGTATTTTCACTCTAAGCAAATTGAAAACAATTTCTCTCTGTCCCCCAATTCTGATTTTACTACATTTATAGGATGAAGAAATTCAGGGCTCAAAATAGTGATGCTATGAGTAGGGCGCTACCAAATTCAGTCCATTTTGATCAATTCCACAGTCCCGGGATTTGAAAAATAATCAAGTTCAGGATTTCAGATATTTACATCTGAAATTTCAGGGTGTTATAACTATGGGGGTACCAACAAAAAAGAGGTTGTGAGGGGGTCACAAGGCTATTGTAGAAGAGTCACAGCACATCCTTACTTCTGTGCTGCTGCTGATAGAGGCATTGCCTTCAGAGCTCGGTAGCGCAGATTTGAGGATCGCATAGAATGGCTTGGGAAGGGTCATCACTTTTTGGGGGGTGACTGGGCTGGCCTTACCGGTGGGCAATCACCCAGAGCCCCATGGCCGGGGGGGGGGTGTTCCGCTGTGGTCATCAGAACCTTTGTAGAAATGGGGGGGTCTACTGTTGCCAGAACTGCAGAGCTGGGGACCATGCCCCCACCCACTTTTTAACATGGGCATATTTTGGGGGGCAGAGGGCAGTGCTGTCTCCCCAAACTGCAAGCCTCAGGCAGGCACAGCACCAGCAGTGGCTGAGCTTCTTGGCAGGGTAATAAAAAATGATAATTAAACCGCATTCCACTGCTCCCTATACAGTGAGCCCTCCACTCACTTCTGGGGGGCGATGGGGCAGGAAGCGGGTCAGGGGTATGGAACTTCCAGCAGCCACGGTTGGTTTCCAGAGATGAATCTGACCCAAAAAGGAGAGTGGACCCTGCAGGAGAAGAGAAAGTCCCATTCCTCCCCAGGACTAGCAGCTGGAGTCTGATGCATGGTAGGGGTCCTGACTGGAGTGCCCCCCGCCCCAGCAGATGTCATGATCCGTGAGTTTTTCACAGCCTTGAATTTGGTAGGGCCCTAGTTATGAGGGAAATCAGAACGTATAAAGTACAGACAACTGTCTTAAGAACAATGACATCTTATAGAATGAGGGGGAGGAAGGGAGGAATACACTTCTGATCGCATACTATAGATGAAAACAATGCCTGTGTTTTCATGAAGGAGCAGGTTTCTTTAATTAAAAGAGGTAACAGTTCTCTCTTCCCGGTATTTACTCCATGCACTTGACAGTATTTCGGGTACAGACATTTCAGGTACAGGTGTAAGTTTAAACCCAGCCCGAAAAGAAGAAAAAAAAAAACATTTTCGAAAATAACAAAAAAAATGTGATTCAAAGCCCAAATTCAGCAGGATGACACGGGGACCAAGGTCCAGGCATCAAGCTTCTTTTAACACCCTGGTGTACTTATTTTTTAAGACAGGCTAGATTTCAAAATACACTCCCCCCCCCCCCACACACACACACACACACACACACACACACACACACACACACACACACACCCTCTCTACCAAATTTCAAGAAGAATCTATCAATGACCGCCTTCCCCCCCAACAAAAGCAGCCACTCCCACATGCCGCACCCAGGACACCGCCCCACCCGATCCTGCAGCTCGCCCCCTCCACCAGGAAATCAAAGACATGCTCCAGGGAAGCCCAACACAACACAGCACAGCACAACACAACACATCACCCCACCGCTGCCCCCCCCGCCGACCCTGCTGCCCCCCGCCGCTGCCGTGCCCCGCCCAGCCCCTCCAGCCCCCAGGCTGAACGAGCCCCGTGAAGAGGTCGCACAGCGCGGCAGCCGCTACAGCGCGCCCGCCCCTCACCGCTGTGCTGGGTCTCGCTCTCCGCCATGGCCCCGACCACGCTCGCTCCGTCCCCCTCCGCGCTCTCGCGCCAACGCGCCCGAAAGTGGCGCGAGACAGGCGCCCCGGCCGGCCGGCCGGCCAATCAGAAGCCGCGGCGGCAGCGAGGCGACTCCCGTCGTTCGCCAGCCCGCCCCTTCGCCCCGCTCCACCCTCTCGTACAGGTCGAAGGAAGTGGAGGGGGGGGACTAGGCGGAGCCGCGCGCGGGCTCACTGGGGTTTGGGGGTAATCTCTGTGTTTGCGGCTCTGGCTCTCTAGAGAGAGAGACGCGGGAGGGTGCTTGTTGGGGGAGGCGGCGGCGGCTGCTGCTGCTGGTGCGTCCTGTCTGCAAGTTGCAACAAGGCTTAGGGAGAGAATTGCTATTTATGGCTAGGCGGTCATGGGGTGTCGCCCCTGAGTTCCAGGGGAGCAGGATGAGGTCCTTTGTGTCCTAGGGAAGGGGATGCAGGGACCCAGCTATGGGGGTCTTTCATTTTCTTGGCTCAAGAGAATTTGTAATTTGCAAATTTGTAAACTCAGGCTGCAGAAAAGAGCCCTTTCGGCCCAAGCTAAGGGTGGCTGAGCAGCATTGCCCTCGCTACAGCCTTCACCTAGCCCAGTGGGGTCCTGGCCTCTGATTAGGGCTTGTAAGTGTTACGGTAATACAGATAATAATAAACCTGGGTACATGGTAAACTAGGGCACAGCTCACTCATGCTCTGTGTAGACAGAAAAAAAAGGCTTCCTCCACCACCACACTTAGCCAAGGGAACCAACCTGACAGAAGATGCTGAGACATTTTAAACGTGTGCCCTGGTGTAAGCCAATTAAAATCAGTGGGGTTATACCAAGGGTGAATTTGACCCACTTAGTTAACTTCCCCTCCTAGGGTTCTCAGAGCAGAGTTTACAGGAACTATTGATAGGCAGGATGCCAGCGTTTTTCTCCCAAGCACTTCTGTTGCTATGAGTAGAATTACATAGTGCTATAGCAATAGTGTAATAAAGTCAGGGTAGAAAAGGCGGTCCAGCTCCTGTGGGAATGCGCATCCCCAAATTGCAGAGGGGTTGTGGCCTTAATGGCCTTATAGACTTTAAATCAAAAGAAGCTGCAGGTGCAAGGATCCAAGTCAGCAGAAACTGTGGGTGGAGTAACTTCATCACTTCAATGGCTAAACTAGACATTGGGAGCAGAGCTAGTAAGAACGAGCTGGAGCTAAGTCACAAAGCAGGGCAGAATAGCCTTTTGCAACAATCTTGCTAGTAGTGGAAGGAGCTGACTCTTGGCGGAGGGCCAGGTGTCATTCAGGGGAAAGCATTTCCTCCTGCTTCTGAGCACCACCTTTTTAAAGTGACCAATCAGCTAGGGCTTGGCAAAGAACTCTGTCTCCTTTCTACCTCGATTTCGCTAGTGTTACTTCTATAGCTAGGTAGATGTCTTCTGCCACATGAATCAGAGTAATGCCCCAGCGTCAACCAAGCAGCAAAGTTGGGGCTGGAAAATCATACATTTAACTTAAAATTATACAAAAATAAAAATTATTTGAAATGGATTTTAAAAGCCTCCATTAAGAGTCTACTAAACTTTTGCTATGTTTCAATTGATGTTGAAAGTATTAACCTTGCTCTTTAACATTGCTGGGATCTCCCCTAACAAGGTGATATTTAGGGCCCTAGGGAAGCTTTGTGTTAAGCATGTTCTATTGGGATATGACTTTTGACTTTTCTTCAGAATGGCAATTTACCAGCAGTGCTGACCAATCACAAACTATATTACTCAATCCTCATTTGTATACAGATTGCGTTTAGCTGAGACGCACATGTTACTCACAAAGGGAGAAGTGTGGTGACTCGAGAAATAGTGTGAGAATTCCTACATTTGCAGACTGCTTATAGCTCTTAGCCTTTTCAGCAGCTGAGTGAGTAAAATATGCACCACTGTACACTTCTTTCCCTGCTGGTGTCAGGTCCTTACAGAAGTGGCCACTAGGACAATATGGCCAAGAAGTACTGAATGTTTTATCCTCCAAAATCTAGAAAAGCTACACTTTATGGTTCTAAAACATATTGATGACAACTATTTTATTTCTCTACAAGTGGATTGGACATTCTTTTATGTAGGTTAGTGAACCTGTGCTGTGAGGAAAGAAGGAATGCTAGTTTTTAATCCTAGTTTCTTACCTGTTTAACAGCGTTTACCCAGCATTATCAGGCCATTGTTGGCTCTCCTTGCCATACTAAGTCATGATTGCATGAAGAGCATGAAGGAACATTGAAGGCTGTAAGACAAATTCCTGCCTTACCTATTGTGGAAGAAACAAAGCTTCACTATGCATTTTAGTTGAGGCTCATCAGAGATCTGAGACTCTTTTATTATTATAAAAGCACAAGTATATGCAAGGAGAGAGCCACTGACAGTTAGTAAGGGTCTCTACCTTCAGGCAGATTTTAACATATATTTATAACTGTGTTAGAATCACAGCAGTCATTCTTCTTATCATTAGTCAAGGTTACTGACATAGGCAAACTGCAGTACAAACATTTTCAGCTAAGACAGTTGATATTTTTCAGCACTGTTTACATTCTTTTCTTCTGCACTGTTTCACTCTCTGTTTTACCCCCTCACTTTACCCATAAGACATACTTTTCTTGACCAAAGTTTAAGGCCTAAGCATTTTATTTCAACACTATTGATAACCTTCTTCCATTTGGATGTGTGCACATTTTTCCCAGTGTATCCATTGTCTCTTTAATATGTGTAGGAAAAGTGGATGACAAGCAAACCAGACATTACAAGAAATTAGTCCAGTACTGCCAATCCCAAAGGTTCAAAATTCATGAATCAGACCTCAAAAAATCATGTTAGGGGTCTCTCTGTGTGTGTCTCAGAGAGAAAAGATTGTGTTTTTTTGTCTTTTCAATTTTTGAACTCCCCGTGTCTGGCTTCAGTGTGTGTGTATGTCATTTATTGATGCCAATTCTCCCAAATGTTTTGAATAAGATGATTTTAGTCCTCTATGCAGGAGCTCTCACTCCCAGGTCTGCCAACCCCCAAACCAGTCCTGTCCCCACATCAATTCTGCCGCCACATTAACATGACAAGGTGGGTGAGGTGATATCTTTTATTGGACCAACTTCTGTTGGTGAGAGAGATAAGCTTTCAAGCTTACACAGAGTTCTTCTTCCTGGAGCTTGAAAGCTTGTCTCTCTTACCAGCAGAAGATGGTTCTTGTCTCTATAATATTCTGGGACCAATGTGGCTATAACAACACTGCATCCCACATTAGGATGTCACATCAGTTCTACTCATGCCTCAGCCCTCCCTTCATATCAGTTCCTCCAGGCCCCTCATCAGTTCAACCACAACATCAGTTTTTCCTGTCTCTCAGCCCCCTCACAGAAATTCTGCCCTCAGATCAATTCAATGTAAAATATGTAAACTATTTCAACAGTTTGTGTTCATTTAGTGTCTTGGTAAAAACTTTGAAATTTTGAACTGATCAGATCTTATTTTAATTAAAGTGAAGTAAATCCATTTCTGGCTCTTGGTCATCTGTCGCACAATCAGAAGAACGTCTGTCATTCAGGCAGTACCAGCATTTGAGCCGGTACACAATGACACAGTTAATTTATCAAACAAATTGTTGCCAAAGCCCACTGTAGGACAGTGCACATTAAACAATGTCCTTCTTCACTAATGCTGGGCCAGTTCTGACATTCAGCTCCAGCACAACAGCAATGAATTTGTTTCCCAGAGCATAACAAGTGCTGCAGAAAAAGGGACTCTGGGTTTCAGAAAAGAAAAGCAGCTAGTGAGACTTGGGTTTTCATATGCTAAATTGTCTTATCACAGCAAATTAGTTGGAGCTGATCTTTAACCTCCCTTGGGACAGTCATACAAGAACAAGTTGGCATGCCCTTTGTTCAGTGGTTTTAAGTACAAGAAGTGGAAATTTCATTGTATGGCTCAGAGTAACTCAAGGTTCACTCCAGGAAAGAGTGAAAGCTGCAAAAAGAAGCACATTAAGGAAGATGGTAGGCCGCCAAAAACACAGGTCAGAGGAGGAAACTCAGGATATCTATGCAACCAAATTTCAATGAAAGGTGATTTAAATTTTGTGTGTGTGTGTGTTTTTCTGCAAAATATAACATACATATAGGTTATGAATAGAACAAATTAGGAATTATCATTCCAGCCTAAAAGAAAACAAAAAAAAATCATTAAGACAGACTTTTTTCCTCCGCTCATCTTTATATCTAGTTGTTGTAGTATGTACTTGATCTTAATAAAGTACAGCATCATTGTAAGACAAATCGTTAATATAATACTTCTTGGCTGAGGCATTGTACACCAAGTTTACGCTTGTAAATGTTAGAATCTCTTGAAAATGCAGGAGTAATATATAAATAAAATGCAGGCAGATTTCACTGCCATACTTTTCTTAGAAATGTCTAACCATTATTTTATCATTTTTATATACAGTATATCTTAGTGCATATATATATGCGCGCACACACACACACACACACACACACACAGAGTGTGTATAGTTCAGTAATTCTTTTATTTCCTATATATATTGGTCTGAATTCTGTCTTGCTATAACTCCATTATCATCTGGGATTACACCAGGGATTAATTTGGCCCTTTGCAAATAATCAACTCCAGGAGTGATTTATCAAATTGTGGTATTTATACCACATTGTAACATGACCCGTTTAAACTAAGGTAGCCCTTAAAAATGAAACACTTCTTCAAGGAATTTTTAGAAGAATACACCCTTAAAATGAGACTAGATTTCAGATAACAATCCTTATGGGAAAGGTTTCTCCCTACATGTACCACTTATATAGGTTCTATGTTTGTTCCAAACATGTTTTCCTTCATGTATAGTTAACTGACTTAATCACCAAAAAGAAGCAGGTATTTTTTCATTTATGTTTATGTTTTTGTAATATTCTGGTCAAATATTTATATTCAAAGTGCAGCAAACTGTTTACCAGTCTTTTGTCTTTTAGACACTCTCTTCATATTCCACTTTCAATCACCTGTTAGGGTCAGACTGAAGAGAAATGGAAATTGAAGTGCAGACATTAAGCCTTAAAGCCATCAGATTCAAACTGTTCCTAAAGCAGTAAGCTATCAAGCTGGAAGTTAAAGTTCAAAATGGCACTGTGACATCCACAGCTCTTTGTTTTGTCACCTGACTGCATTAGTGACATTGAAAGAGGCAAAGAAGAGTAAGTGCATGGACTGAGCCTAAAGAGAGCACTTTTTAAAAACCAGGGGCCAAATTCTGATTGCAGTTACATTAGACTAAATCCAAATAACTCCATCGACATTAAGGGAGTTACAGTGGATTTACATCACTGTCACAGATATCAGAATCTGGCCACCTGCCTATTTAAAAACATATTCCCATCCAAACCCAGAATAAAAGTACAGAATGTTATAAATTAAATATCAAGCATATTCATTAAGAGTGGACCGTTAAGCGATTTTATCAGCTAAAACCTAAGACATCTCTACTGAGCCTGTACAAATTGTGAGTTGGCCAAATTTGGGCAGATTTTCATGAGGATGGCAAAAGAGACCTCCCTGATACATATGCCACTCCCCCTATCAAATTTCAACTCTTGGCTCCAAAGCAGGGAGGGGCCCTACTGCATTTCAAAGAAAAGGTCTCCAGAATTATTTAACAATAGTAAACCAACATATTAGAACCTAGTTTTGTTCTTGGAAACTGCTAAATGATTTTGGCTGAATTTTTTCAAAAATACTGAGCCTGATGCAGACACCATACTTGTGAAAACAGGGTCTTATAATAAGAAGTGTCAGGCAACCTTCATCATAGGCTGTGCTGCCAACCCTACCTATAATATACTCATACACACACACACACACACATATATATAATGTTTTTAAATAAGATACGTATTTATTCCTAGATTATTTCACAAGTTTATAACAGTAAATAATCAAGTTTTATGTAAGCATCACAGTAAAGATGGGGGGACCTTGAATGTAGTAGGGGTACGATCCTTTCAGATACACCCAGAAAGTGTGTTCCATGCATATGAGGTGGGGTGGAAGAAGGTATGGAAATGTGTGAAAATCTGAGAAAAGGCCAAACAAAGGCTGGCATCACTGGTGAAGCAAAATGGACTGGTGTTTGGGGGTGATTCTGAACAGGACAGAGTGGGTAAGTAGGCAGGGACAAGATTTGGCAGGGCAGAGCTTTGAAGGTAGACTCAAGAAGCTTGAACTTGAGACAGTGGAGGAGAAGGCGGCAGACAGGCTGAAAATGGGTGAGGAGGAAAATGATAAACAATATGGATAAGGAAGCCAATCTTAGCAATAATATTTTGTATAGATTCAAGGGGGCTGATGTGCATGTCAGGGAAGACAGAGAGGAGGAGGCAATAGTAATAAAGAGAAGACATAATGAGGGCCTGGATGTGAGCTTTCACTGAAGGGATACAGAGAAAAGGATGGATCTTAGCAACGTTGAGGAGGAATAAGCAATAGAATTCGGACATGAATTAGAAATTGTTCTTCAAACCTAAGAGGGAGATAAAAGCTCTAATTTAAATCTTTTTAAGGGCTCCAATTTCAGAAACGTTGAAATGCTATGTTGTAAATTTCTGGTTTGCAGCTCTAGTATTAACTTTGGGCCGAATTCTGGTCTCGTTTACAACCAAGACACCAAAGGGGCAGTTGTATGTGTGTGTATAATTTGTACCCATGTCTTCAATTCTAGGGAGGAAATGGCCTATTAACAGCTAACTGAGTTAATTTCAGTGCTTCATAGTCTCATCCCTCTTCATTCAACAGATGAGTCTGACTGCAGAAATGTTTGGTTGGAGATCTGTCCTTCCTTGACAACCAGATAATTGAAAATCTGCTTGTTAAAATTAGCAAAGAGAATCAAACCAGCCACTCAGCTAATGACAGAAATGGTAGTCTGCTTGCTTTTAACACTAATTGGTCAGCTATTTATGTATCTGACAGAAGTGAAAGTGGAAGATACAAACTGCTATCCTCTTGAGTGGAAATCCACTATTATTTCTCATCAACTGGAATTTTGTTCCAAGTTAGTTTACAAAATCAGTGCATATAAAACCCAATCCCCATGGGAAAAGGAAAAGAGGGGAATGGGACTACATAGAGGGCCCCTAGCATGGTATGGTATGGAGTAGGGCACACACACAACCCCTGGCTGGTGAGGTTGGGACTGTGATATGGGGAACAGGAAATGGGGATGCACACAGAGCCCTTGGCATGAGGCAGAATGGGGGATTCTGCAGTAGGGAAAATGGGGGCACCCAGAACTCCTGGCAGGATGAGGGGGGAGATTGGTGAATTCTGATCTGAGTGGAAGGGGATGCACACAGAGCCCTTTGGGATGGAAGAATGGGGAACCCTCATATGGGGGAAGGAGTAATGGGGGGCACACTCAACCACAGGCAGGGGCAGATTGGGAGACCTTGATTTGGGGGAAAAAGGTAATGGGGGGTATGGAGAAAAGTGAGGAATGGGGTCACACACAGCACCCGGGCATGGGGAGAAGTGGGGACCTGGTATGTTGAAGAAAGTTGAATAAGAGGGAGAAAGGAAGGAATGGAGGAACACAGAGCCTCTGGTATGGGGGGGAAGGGGGAATAGGGAGCATACAGAGTCCTTGGAATGAGGGAGAGGATGGGGGTAACAGTGAATCTCTTAAATATTGGGAAATGGGAAAATGGCACACAGGGAGCTTGTGTGTGTACAGGGGCGAGGGAGTGAAGGGGAAGCAAAGAGCCCCTGATGTGTGCAATGAGCTAAGCCTACAGGAGCCACAGAGAGCATGACCCCTTACCACAGCAACATGTGTATCAGGGCCACTATTAAAAGCCCCTGTTTTCAGGAGTTAATGACTTTGTGATAATTCACCTGGAGATGAAGTTATTTGTATAAGGTGTATGTGCCTATACATTTAAATTGTGTAATTAGAAGTAAATTAAATATTACAGGCTTTTTTAATTAGAATCCAACTCAGTCTCCTAGATGTGTTGGTTGTGCAGCACAAACAGGAGTAAAAAGCCATATAAATCTTATTTTGTCACTAAAGTCAGCAGATATGACTCAGAAGCAAATCTGTTGAGTAGGCAGGTGCTGTTATTACATTAGTCACTTTCCAGAGTAGAATCACATTTTAAAACATGTAATATTTCGCAAAAGCCATAAATATGAGTACCCAAGCATATATATGCTACAAAAATCTCCTTTAAAATGATATCCAGGTTGTAACAAACAAAACTCATTAACTCATAGTCCTCATCAGTCAGGATCCAATTCACTAAATATGTTCAGGACAGCACTAAAACACATGCTTAAAAGTAAGCATGGGCATAAATTCTGCCCTGGATTAACTACTCTTTCTGACTGGCTCTCATGCAGTCAATGGGACTACTCACAGGAGCAAATTTATGTACATGCTTAAATGCTTTCCGGGACCATTATCAATATGTAAAATGGATATAGTATTACCTATCGCAAGGTGTGCTATGAGGCTTAAATAACACTTGTGAACCAAAGGTTAATCTTTGGATGAAATGCTTATAGAAAAGTCCAACAGAATTTAATATAACATTTTTAAATCTATAGAACTGGGTTCAGGGTTTTTAAGTCTATAAAATTTATAGAAAATTGTATCCTTTCTATAGAATGACTCAAAAAGCCTATAGAAAGGATATCATGCTATATACAATTCTATTCATTTTTAGAATACTTTCTAAATAACCCTATCATATTTCAATATAACCCTAATGATTTAACCCTATTAAATTCTATACCACTTTTCCATAAGAAAAGCTTTTATTAAAGGGCAAAATATTTGTATTAATTATTTTTTCTGTTCAGGCAAATGGCAAAAGATTTTATCAAGTTTTTTTTCCTGAACGGAGATTGAGCAGCAGCAAGAATTCTATTCCACTTCCATCTTGCATCACTGGTATAGTTTAGATAGGCTGTAGTATTACTGAAAGAGAGAACCCTTATTCTTTAATTCTACCATATAGGATGAAAAAAAATCTGTACTGGAAACTTACTAAATCAGGACGTAGACAAGCTTTAATATGTGGACCTTAAAAATGAAATAAGGGTATAATTCATCCTTCCCTGCACAATGATAGAAAAATGGACTTTGCACAATTAGCTAAAAAGGAGAGTGAGGCGGACAGGAAGAAATTTAAATTGGCTGTGTGAGAATTGGCAAGGAGCAAGAAGAAGAAGCTACATCCCCTCTGCAGCCCCTGATGGGGAGAGGTTTGGAACACTGGGGTTTACTTTCTAGATCTAGGTGAATATTACCCTAAAAGCACTGCATTTTTTTCCTAAGGAAATGAATAACAAATTAAGGTCATGGTGCTGCATTAATCATGGTTTTAATTATTTCCCCCGAGAACATCTTTAGTAATGTGAGAGTCCTATATATAGAGAAAATAAATGATAGGAAACTTAATTACAAGAGAAAAGATTCTGCAAGGGGGTTTAGTGACTTCATAAACCAACCCCTCCCTCCATGTTTTGCCTTGTTCAGAGTTTTTTTTATTTATGTTTTCTCTTTTCTTTCCCCACTCCAATCTCTCTCTTGCACTCTTTTGGTGTCTTCTCCCTTTTACATTCCCTTTCTCGTCTTTTCCTCTTCATCCACACCTCTCCATCTTTTTTGCACAGTTCATCTTTTTATTTTCCTCTTTTTTACTGCCTGTGCCATGTCTGATATGACATTTTAAATAAAGCTACTTATTTGTGAAGAATGATTGTGAGTCTTGGTTCTCTTAAAGTTCATCATGGTGTCAGCTGACTTTAATGTCTATTTTTCCTTTATGAAACTTGATTTGGAGCAACCAAATCTTCAAATTATGTTTTAAATAAAAGTTAAAAGTAGCCACCATGCCTAAGTGATACTGAAATCCACATCTTTCATCCTATTACATTGCAAGCCAACCAATATATTCTCTCCATTACAAAGCATCAGTTCAAGGTTATCCTGACATTACTGGTGTGCACGCCAAGTCTGAGAAAATCTGCTGTATCAATAGTGAAAACCCATAACCGTGTGTCATAAAATGGCTGTACAGGATGTCTAAAGAACAAGTCACAATTCCTAAGAAGACAATCTCCAGATTCCTACCCTCTTCACTGGGGGTAAGGGATTTACTTTGTATTTCGCTGTGATAAAAAGACTTTGTTATATTTTGGACTGAGGACATGTATTGGATTGAAGGTCTAGTCCCTAAAACTGCCACTTTATGTATATCTACAACACAAATACTTTTTGTAGAATATTATATAAATTTCCTTTAAATCAAAATAGCCATTTTAGTTTTATTACCAAAAACTACATGCACATATATAATTATTAGATTTTTCCATACAAAGTGAAGACATTTTAAAGAAAAAGAATACATTCTTAACGCGAGTCCTGCTGCTGTCATTTATCAAAAAATACATACATCAAAGCAGAAATCTTCAAATATGGATAATTAACACCCATAACATCATATTCAATACTTCCTTACCAATGGCCTAAGTACGGGTGTCAGGAACGACAAGAAAATACATTCAGTCAATGTGAGAAATAAATAAACATGTTAATCAAAGATTCTGCGACAGGTTCCATTACTGGCTCAACAAAGGACAAGTCACAGTTTATCAGATTTCTCATTCTCTCTCTGTACTCAGTACACCTGGATTGTAACTCAGATAAGAATTTATATTATGAACCATTTGACTTTTGGAGATGTACCTGAGTCTGAAATCATGTAAGAGATATAAGTTGACTGTTTTTCCTTCCAAATGTCAAAAAGAAAGGGGTAGTAGATTTTTGCTTTCAAGCTACCTTCAAAGTCCAATTCTCAATTCCCTTTTGTAAAACAGCATGACAGGCTAAGGCCCAGTCCTTCAGACATTTACCACTGTGCAGTACTTACTACTCTGAATGGTTGTAGCTAGATGAGCAAGTCTAGATAACATGGAGGTAAAAATCTTAGTAGTCAATCTTTGTTTGCGCTCCCACAAATAATAGCAAAATGAAGCTCTGTAAGTAACAGATCACCAGTGGACAAAGCCATTGAAGTCACTGGAAATACAATAGTAAGAACTGTGCCATATGGTAAGTGTTAGCATGAACAGGACCTGAGAGTGAAAAATAGACACATGGATAGACTAGCTATTTGAGACTTCAAGAAAAGTTTCCACTTGGAGGAGCTGTCCTTTCAGCACCAAAGAATCACAAACAAAAACACAAGTCATGAAAGAACAGCAAAGCCATTTAAGACTGGATGAATTAAGCCTTTCTCTATAAAACAGCATCACCATGACAATAGTAGACATCCTCTGCAACATAGAATGCTATATAACTCATTGATCTTTCGTTAACAGATATATCAAACTGCTAATTGCCTTGTGATTTCAAGCTAGAAAACTAATACTTTGCACTGTTATAGTGCAATAAAGTAAAAGATCTCACAGTACTTTAAGAAGCTAAATATTATTCAGTTTTATGGTGGAAATTGAAAACAGAGATAGGTTAGATGACTTGCCCATGTCACATGGGAGACTAATGGCAGAGTCAGGACAGCTGGCTGACTCTCGGTCTTATGCCCTGTCCATGGACAGTAGCTTCACCACATCATCTTACCACTAAGTCTCAGCCAGGACTTTAAGGAATCATCTAGCTCTTACATGCATATCTGGTATTTGTATGCAACAATTTATAGTTGTGCCTGCAAGTATGGGTTTTGTACAGGCAATAAATGCGCACACTTTTTTTGCACCTGAATCTTAGTCCCCCATATATAAAAATGTGGTCCACAGCATATGTCTATAAATCTCCATCCAACAGAATGCAATACTAGTTAAAGCTTGGTTACATGCAAAAAAATGAGTACATCTCTTCTTTAATCAAGTCAGATAGGGGATATACTTTGGGAGAATTTTAGTATGTATCTTGGGTAGAGGGATTGTCTGATATGTAAAGTGCAACTGTATTTGTTCACACTGACAAAGTCTGACAGTGCTAAATAACCCCTCCTCCCATAAATTCTGGTGCTGTGTGCATCATCTAATGTCAGAACACCACATAACTCAGATGGAGTGGTACTATGGTGACAGTAACCAACCAGAAGACATCATGCAAATGAGAGTACTGTATCCCATACCAGCTGCTCCGTTGCTGTCTGGTTGTTATAGTGATAAACTTAGGCCTTGCCTCTTTGCTTATCCTTGAAAGAAAAACCTTTAATTCCTCAAGGAAAGGGAGAGAGAAGAAAGGTGGGGGGGGGGAGGAACTACATGACAAAGGAAAACATCCTCTGGCTGTGAAGAAAACATCAGAGAGGGCATCGCAGAGAAAACACTTACTGGCCATGCCAGTGCTCACCACCGATGCTGAGTCAGAAACAGGTATCCCAAAATCCTTTTCTAATGAGCTTCTTTCAGAAACCATGGAGGAGATAGAACACACATGCCCTCAGCCTCGGTTGGTAAGTAAAGACAAAGAATGCATGTATTTGTCACTCAGCAGCTCTTTGCTTTATTAGAAGTAAAGGAATCAATTGTTAAAAGGTTTAGCATGTACATATGAATTCTACTGCAGCCTAATAATCCATTTTAGTTTATTGTACTTAGGGTCTGCACTGGGAGAACTTGGATTACAAAAAATTATTGTACCAGCTGTGGAAAAAATACAGACCATTTTGGATTACTGTGTTTTTGTATGTGAGGAAGAGGTTAATATTCTGTTATGGCAGATCTCTTTCTATAACAAAACCTGTCAGAAAATATAAAAATGGCATTTTTCTTTAGCCTTTTTTAGGTTTGGATTTACAGCCAGGCTGTTTATTTCATCCTCACCTGTTCTTTGTCTTTGTTCTGAGTTTGGGAAATAAAATGACAGATAAGCACAATTTCCACATCCAAATTAAAAGACAATGAATTAAGGATGTTTGTGAAAAATGATGTAGAAAGATCACACACTTTTCTAAAAGGTTCTAATGAAATTGCCAGTGTACACTTCCATGATTTCACTTCAGGTAGTGGAAAGCATGTGACTTGGGAAAGCTGCATTAAAAGAAGAGCTGCATGTCTTAAATAATTAATGTATGGGAACAGTGCATTCAAAGAAGCCAGATGCACATATGGTAGAGCATCCCTTTCTTGCTGTATGTCTGATGTATTGAAATAAACCCTCTTCCTCCATCACTGTTCCCTTTCACTCCCAGCGTTCTGCAGGTTCATTCTGCATCAGCCAGGATTCAGCTCTTTAATAAATAAGACAAGATAATAAGGTGTTACTTCCTGCTTTTCTAAAGTCATAAAGAACATTGGAAGGCAGCCTTCCAATCAGATTTAGGGCTCTAAATTATGGTAAATGCTACCCAGCCTTAATAGCCGAGAGGGGGGCTTTCAATTGATCAAAAGGGTGTTGTCTGAAGGGGCAATATGGAGAAATGGGACTTTTTAGGGGGTATGTGTTTGATAAAGAAACACGTTGATAGTCTTTGACTGAAGAAGGTGACAATAGGCTTATCCAGATAGCCCAGGCCACTTCACAGTGAAATAAGCACAGACTCCATTTGGGGTGCTGCAAATATCCTGGAACGATATATTTTCATGTGCTAATCTTTCTGAAATTTGGAATGTTTTTATTCTTCATTTAAAACTGTCTGATTTATTATTCTTGACAAGGCTGTATGCTAACCTTTCCCTATCCCTGTATATATTGCCACAATGATGATACATCTGAAAGAAGCCCCAGAAATGGATATTACTAAGGTGTGACACTGCGTGACTTATGCAGTAATTTAGCACTAGAAATGGGATCGTTTACCACCAGAATTAAATCACAACCTTAATTAAAACAATTTTAAAACAAATCCAGCTTAAATAATTACATTTAACACTGAATTTCAAACATTGTACTGTGCTGACAAATAGCAACAGCTGCGGGAGTTGACCTAAATTAACATTTTCCACTAGCTCTTCTTATAATTAACTAACAACTTTTTAAAAACCTGTTAATTTGTAAATGGTAAGGCTTTGGATGGGTTGGTTTTTTTTTAAAATGGAGGAGCTAAGGACATATGTTTGTACTGCACTGTGTTTACAAATGCTGTTTGTTAAGGTTTTTCATACACATAATATAACCCTTTTGAAAATTATTATCCCTTCTATCCTGTCACATAAAAAGAATTTAAAGAAAGAAATGTCAGTGTAAAGCAGGTATTTACAGTATCAGTTACTCCAGTAGAATTCCTATGGAAATGAAGATGACAATCAGAGTACATGAATAAAACAGGAATTCATAATGATCTGTTTTGGAGCTCCATGACTATTAATAAATTAGTAATGACAATAGAGACACTTTGAATAAAGATTTATGGACAACTCAGACTTCCAAGATGAGATTCTGTGGGAATGCATGTCTGCCTTCCCTCCTTATTTCCTGAAAGAAATGTGCCAATGTTGAAATAAAGGAGAAATCAGAATACTTTTAAAATAATACAATATTCTCCATTTAATCAGGACAGGATAGTGAATGGTCCTGACTGCTTCTTAATCAGCACTCTTTTGACAAAAGTGTGTCTTAAAGGGGAAGCATTCATAACCAATGCCCAGAAGGGTTAAATGGCACTTAACTGAGTATTAAAAGGCTTGAATTTCTAAGCTTTGATCTTGACACACAAAAATGATAAAGATTAAAAGAACTAATAAAGATCAACTAATTGAAAGCAATGTATATGTTATCAGATCCTTAACTGATGTAAATCAGCATAGCTCCATTGAAAATTATGGAACTGTATCTCTGTATCAGCTGAGAATCTATCCCATTATTCTTATTCAGTACAGTAATTAATTTCATTTTAAGTCTTTTAAATTTTTAAATAGCCTCTTCTCTTAGTTGCTGAACCAACTCTTATGAGGTCAGTGGGAGTTGGGTTGCACCATTAATTGGAACAGACACTTAACTGGGGTACAAGGCTCTCCACTGGAGGGGTCCTAATTAAAATAATTTTACTATGGCTCTATTACACTGTATTTTAATTTGTTACCGGGTGATAGTGTAATGCTGGTGAGCTGAATTTATGTTATTTACAAATTATTTTTTTTACAATGCTGGATGGTCATTATGATGTTGGTGTGAAAGTAATTGATAGTCAGGATACCCTGAGCTTTTTGTATGGGCAGTGTTTTAAAAAAAATACTATTGTATGTGTATTTAAAATTCAAAATTAGATCAAACAACATGAAATGTCCATTAATTTATAATGAAACTTTGCATAGGTCAATATATATTTTCATAGAAGGAATTGGGTCATAAATGGATTTTTGCATAGTAAATATTCACTATTGTTGGCTTTTAAATTTAAAAAAGAATTGCATATTTAAATCCCCCAAACAGCAAATATTTTTATTAATATTTGTCACACCGTAAATATTTCTTTTTCAGTCAATCCCTCTAACTTTATGTCATGGAGGCTGCCATCTTGGCAGGAGGAGTCACAGTAGGACTAAAGGAAATCTCTGTGTCCTTCAGTGAATGAGGAAAGCAGGAGACAATGAAGTCAGTTTTCAGGTAAGTTTCAATGTGTATTGAAATATGAGTTTTTGCTATGTGTAGCACTGTTTTTATATAAATTGCCATTACTTTTCTTTTTTTTGCAGACGCTGTCTGGGATTTTTGAATTAAAAAGCCAGTCAGAGGCTCCAATAAGAATTCATGTTGAAGTAGATACTCTCTGCTCCATCCTCCCCTCTAACTTTACCTACTCTGTGTTCCCTATTTTCATGCATCTGCCTGCCAATTAATGCCTCCATTCATCACAGACCTGCAGTGACCTTAGCCTCAGACCACTGCAATGAAACAATCCATTACATTATAGTCTTGTCTACACTGTGGGTTTTAGCCACTGTTGGAACTATATGGGTGTTGCTACTCCCATATACACTTCTACTGTAGACATGGTCTGGTTATGGAAGCTCCACCTGTTTGAAAATGGGATAAACTGCACCAGTGCAAATTATAATTGTAAACTGGTGCACCATGTGTACACTAGGTTTAGCATCAATGCAGCTATCTGGGTGGCTAAAAATCCACAGCATAGGCAAGCCTTAGTTTAACTGGGAAGCAGAGGCACGTAGAATATAAAAGATTGCTGGGGGTTAATTTGGAAGAAGCAGCCGTTTGAAATATTTACTTAGTTTGTTTAAGATTATGCACTCCTTGGGCTTCATTCCGCAATTAATTCCCTGTAGACAGTTCCTGGTTCCTTGCAGGATCAGGGCCTTTGTCTTCATCTGGGTTTGGAAAGCATCTCACACAGTGTGGGAATTACCACAACCTAAATATTAAATAAATAATTACAATATGCCTGCTCACAGGTGGGGTTGGAGACAATCCCAGACAGTGTCTACAACAAAAAGCAATGACAATTTATAATTACAGTGCTGCAATTAAAAACAATAAATACACATAGAAACTTACCTGAAAACAAACTTCAAGGACTACCACTTGGTTTGACCTTTCACTGAAGTGCAGTGGGAGTTTTCTTTACTCATAATTTGTGTCACTTCCTTCCATAATAAGTCTCTAAGAGTAAAATTTTCAAAAGCACCTACATGTCTTCGGAGCCTAAGTCCCATTTACTTTCAATGAGACTTAGGCTCTGAAATGTCTTCAGTTACTTTAGAAAAGGGGAGTTAGGCTCCCAAGTCACTTAGGAACTTTTGAAAATTTTAACTTGGGTGCTTTAATAATTTTATAGTCGTTTTTTTAAAATATGCCAATTGTTTTTGAGAAAGTGTTCTTTAAAACTCCTCAATAACATTTCATTTGAGTAGATGAGAAAGATTACTGTATATCAGTAGTCTCACTCAGTAGAGCTATCATAATAATTTAAACTGGAGCTATAATGGCTGTAGAGACTATTCCCCATTGATGTTACGAAGTATGAAATTTGAAAAAGCTATTTCTAAAAATTGTATTGGCCTTGACTTTCAGTATTTTGATCCCTGATGGTTTCCCCCCCCCCCCCTTTTTTTATTTGATTTGATATTTAAACAGTGGTTCAGGGTGATTCATGCATAACTGCTCTAAGTATTTCAGATATTTTACTTGTGTGAACTGGTAAAACTCAACAAATGCATATGATTTTTACTTTTGAAATGCACAAGTTTAGGCTAGTTTATCATAATGGTCTCTGCTGGCCATAAAAGCTATGACTTCATATGCTGCAGTTACACCTTAACAAACCTAAGCTGGGTCACCTTACTGATAATATAGTTCTAATTTATTATTGTGAGGTAGTATCATGAAATACTAATAGATGCAAAAGAAGACAATCTTTTAAATCAGACAACAATTCCCAGAAGTAAAAATTTACTCCCTGAACACATGGTCCCTCAAGAAGCACCCCCTGAGTACCCAGAGGCAGACTTAGCTATTCCTTAAGGGATTCTTCACCTGCAAGGAATGCTCATATTTTAGGTCTAATATTTTAGAGGCCCCGTGTGTGTATATTTCTTACTTTTCAGTTACTTAAGATTTTTTGGTAGCATTTTATTCTTAACAATTGTGTTGGAAAAATGCTTTAGATTTTCCCCTCAGATTTTGATGTTTCCTGATCTGTAGTTGTTGTTTGCAGTTCTACAAATCCTTTCATAAGTAGACCTTACTCATGTGATTAGTTCCATTGAAATCAGTGTTCTCTTTGGAACTGCTCCAAACTCTGTCTGGTTTTAAGAGATAGTCAACCTGAAATTGAGGAAGTTAAAAAAAATGAGATAAAAGTCGTATAAAGTATAACACCTGTCCCTGAGTCCTCCTGCTAATTTTGTGGTTTTACAATCACATTTTACTATTTTCAAAAAGTTTTCTTCCTCCCTTGTTGCTGCGTGAAAGCCCCACACAAACAAACAAAACCAACCCATCCCTGTTCCCAGGGATGTAATGAAACAGACTGTACACTAAGTGCTGTCAAATGTACCAAGCAAACCAACCGAAAAACTGCAAGGAGATGTTGGCAGCAGCAAGGGCTGGGTTCAATATCTAGAAGTTCCTCTTAACATTACAAAACAGAACCAGCTTGAGTCCCCACCCATAAATTGAGAAAACTAAACACCTCCCCAGGATGCCTGTAAGGGTATGTCTACACTGTGTTTTAAAACCCAAGGCAGTGAGTCTCAGAGCCTAGATCTACAAATGCAGGCTCTCACTACAGCGCTAAAACCACCACAGTAGACACTGCAACTTGGGCTGCAGCTCTGAAATCCACACCCCTCTCTGGGCTTCAGAGCCCAAGCCCAAATGTCTATATAGCTGTCTTTAGTGGCGTAGCATGAGCCCGAGTCTGTAGACCTAGGCTCTGAGACTCACTGCTATGGGTTTTGAAATGCTGTGTAGACATACACAGAGAGGCAAGATGTCCCCACTCACAAGCACTTAGTGTGTGTATAACAAAAGAAAACTTTTACTAAAAGAACGAGAGGGAACACAGCATTAAGTTGGGAAACCACCACAATGATTCAAAAATATGCAAACAATAAGCAAACATCTGCCCCACAGTACCTTGGGCAGTGTTCTTTGCCTCAGTTTCCCACTTTGCAGTATGAAAATCCAACAGACAAATGTTGCATTAACATGCCACTCCGCTTTCCCTCCACTGCACCCACTCACAGTTTGCTGTGTGAGGTCAGCGAAATCCCAGAATCCAGAGATTCACCTCCCACCCCTGAAGGTGTCAAGAGATGCCTTCGCTCCTGTGGGTGACCTCTGCCACTGTCATTCCTCACTGCTGCTTCTGCTTTGCACTCACTGCCTCTAGCTGCAATACTAGAATGTAATCCACTGCTTCTTAATGGATTTCACTGGGTAGCAGGGAAGCTCACTTTGCTGCATCCTCTGTGTTGCCTTTCACCATGACACACTCCACATACGAGGTCTAATGTTCAGCCCTCTAGACCTGCTCATCACTGATTTCCACTGTAGTGGTTACTGAGCAGAAACAAGGACTCTCAACTGAGTCTTTCTTTAAACACTGGAGAGGGAGGGTCAAAGAATATCTAGGTCTCTTTAAACAGAGGCCACACCAGTACGTAGAAAGCCTTGTCTCCACCTCCTCTGACTTTTACTTGGATTTGACATCCCTTAGTTCCTGCTAAACGAATGAGATAAAAATTAAGGTGACTCCCTCCATTAGGGCAGGCTAAGTACAGTTCTGCTGCCCTTTAGTTATACAATTAGGATAACAACATGTTATGACCCCTGCATCCAAGATTAAAGTACATTTTAACTCAAAACAGCCAAAATTGATCATTTTGCAAAGCAGATCTCTCTGCTGATCACCTACACAAAGTAGGTGTGTCTGTGCAAATACAGACTGCTCCTGAGGTCTTTTGTCTCAGTTCTTCAACAGGTGGAAGGAGAGCTCCTTCAGACACTATCTTACATCAGTTACCCACCCCAGTCTCAAAGTTATAGAAATGTTAGGGGTTACAAGTAACAGCACCTTGTAAAATATATTTAGGCAGAAGTGTGATTTTTTGAACATTGATAGTGTGCCTTTAATAATTGTTGTACAGCCATCTGATTTAGAATCCATGGACCAAATTCGTCCTTGTATACATTTGCCAGTTTCACTGTGTTGAATCAGTTTATCCAGAGTAATTGGGGAAATTTCAACAAACTCATCATAGTCTGAGAAAGTCTGCTAAGAAGTTTGCCTGACAAGAGGAGGAAAGCTGGGTCTATAGGTCCACTCATACCAACTTAAGGAAGTGATCTGGGGGCTTCTGGCAAGAGTTCTCTGAGGATTTTTTCCTCCCCTTTGGAGAAGTTTGAAATCCTTGCTTGCACACAGCTTCAGAGGAAGAGAACTGAAAAGCTTTATTAAAACCCTTCTTTGGAAAAAATGAGGAAGTCAGTTCCAAAATGTTGTATAAATTATTGCCTTCCTCACCTGTAGCCTTTTCAGCAGTGTATCAGCTAGTGTTCAACAATCAAGACATAAAACATGAAGAGGCAGATGAAAGACAGGAATAGAGAGGCAGACTATATACTGCAATCCTTCCACTGCAAGTTTCAGGCATTGAAACAGCACCAGAAACAGGACTATATCCAGGAAGCTGCCACCATGGCATAGTTAATCACACTGTTAGTACTCTTGTTTTTGAACTTGTCTATAATTTGTTTTCATTTTCTCTGGCTCCGTGTTTTCATGCAGCCACTGGCAGAGGGGGGATAAATGGGGAGGAAATGTCCTTCAATGTCCTGTCTGGTAATCTGTTTGAGATCTAATGTGATGGCAGATGGATGGAGAAAGGTATTTCCTTGGTAAGGATTTAGGCAAGCAAGCAAACTCCGTTATTGCAACATTCTTTGTACACTTATGTAAAAAGAAACTAAGGCTATGTACACACTGATGGCGGCAAATTCACCACCATCAGATCAATCTTTCTGGATCAATTGAGCGGTCAGTAAAGACCCATTCAATCGATCAGGAAGTCGACACACTAAATCCACCCCCTCAAGTGGCATAGTACTGCGTCGACAGGAACGCATTTCCTGTCAGCACAGCACAGTGAGAACGCCGTGTGCAATGGAAGTTAAGAAGTCGACGGGAGTTATGCAAGCTACTCTGCTTAGCTTGCGTAACTCCCGTCGACTGCTGCTGAATTCTCAGGTAAGTGTAGACCTAGCCTAAATAATCTGATCTGTCTTTGTCAGCCAGAGCTGGGGATATTAAGCCAAGAACACATGGTTCACTGTACCTTAAAGATTACTTATTGAGTGGACGGAAACCATGTGCAGAGGTAATGTGGATCTCGAACCACTCATATGGTCAGATCCTCCACACCCAAATATGATTGGCTGAGAGATTGCATGCAAAATTAGATCCACTGCCCAGCTAGTTCACAGGCTAAAGGGAGATGGCCTGTCTACACCAGGGAGATTTTCCCACAAATTCTAACCATTTTTAAAACTAATTGGAGCCATAGGGTTGGGTAGCCTGAACCATTTATACTGAACTGATTTCAAAATCACTGATTTTGCTGAACTGGTTTAAGGTGATTTTGAAACTAGCTCATTAAAAACAGGTCAGGCCACCCAAGCCTGATCTATGCTATGGTTGCAGTTTAGCTGAAACAGTTTTCAAGCTGGTTAGAATTTGGGGGTGTAGTAGTTTCACACAGGGTGCTCCACCTCTGCTCCTAAACACCACTCAGAGACCTCTGCTGTGTGCTCACACCAGTGCACTTTATTTCCAGCGTGCCACCCACCACCAGCTATTTACATTGGGTCCAGCTTCACAGCCTCCAGGGCCTCACAATCTCGGCCACAGACCCAAGGGAAGCTCACCTTCCTACTGTGGCTCCTCCTTCTCTGGCTGGGCTTTCCCCCCTTCAGTTCCTTCCCGATATCCTTTAGAGTGCCCAGTTCATGAGCTCCACAGATGCTCTCCATTAGCCCAGTTGCTGTAGGCTCCCTCAGCTGGTTCCCATTCCCCCTTAATTAGAATTTCAGGGGCAGAGGGCTGTTCTCACCTAGCACTCTGTCATGCACCTCCCCCCTTATGAACCACTAGGTTCACTCTCTCCTGCCCCCTCCTTCCCCTACCCGGAGGGTCTGAGTGGGGAAGTGTCACCCTTTCAATGGCGTGACTCCCTGGGGTAATGTAGTGAGGCTCATTCAACCCCAGCCACAGATTGTGCACTGCATGACGGGGTGTGCATGGCCCCACAACTCGGCTGCCACCTACAGGTCCTCAAACCATTTGCACTCTTGGAGTTGTCCCCCTTCCTTCTGTTCATTGTCTTTAGGCAGGGGTCTGGGGTCCATCCCAACCTCCCCCAGGACCGCCAGGGTCTCCTGTTGCCTGGACCCATCAAGCGCAGCCCGGGCCACCCCTTCTTGGGGTTCCTTCAGGGGATGGGGCTCCGCTGGACCTTTTCCCTTTTCAAGGGGGCCTGGGTTAGCCCTCCTTGCCTTTGGCTTCTTCTGGACTCTGTCATCTATGGTCTTTCTCCTCCTGTTCCCCTTTCGGGCATTGGGGGCAAGGGTCTCCCCTCTCGCCATTCTCCTGGTCTAGGTTCTGTTGTTTGGGGGCCTCTCCACTACTAGGGTTGCTTGGTTCCAGAGGCTCCACCCACTCCTTCGGGGGACCTCCCACTGTTTCCCTTCTCCTGCCGGGCCCCCATCCCCTATGGCCCTTCCTTCTCGGGACAGAGTCTCAGTTGGTGCCCAGCACCACCGGGTATGGTAGCCCCTCTACTACCCCCACCTGCTTCCAGTCAAATCTGCCCTGGACTTCCAGGGGCATTTGGGCCACCCAGCAAGGCTTCTGATCCCCGTGGATACACTTCAGGCTCATCCTCACCCCTGGGATTACCCAGTGTGGCTTTACCAGCCCCCCCATGGATGAGCAAGCAGACTGAGGCCATATCCACCAGGCCTTTCTGGGTTCTTCTCCCCACTCTCACGGGGTTGGTGGACAACCTCAATCCCTTTTCTCGACCCCCGGCTTGAGTCCAGCCACAAAATTTGGCCAAGCCACATTCCATCTGGGGGCAGTTGCCCTTTTTATGCCCTGGCCCTCCACACTGCCAGCAGACCATGGGTCTGGTTCTATCAGAGGCTCCTCGGGGTTCCTCCTCTCTGGGCTCTTTCCAGGGGTTGGTTCCCAGGATTTCTTTCCCCACTCCAGTCCCTTCGAGGGTTGACCATCTCTCCGGGAGAAGTCTGCCTCAACATATTCTTCAGTTAACTTCACCGCCGCATCTACCGTACTCGGTTGATGCCTCTTAACCCATACCCACATATTTTCTGGCAGGCTACGCAAAAACTGTTCAAGGACTACTGTGTCCATTATTTCACCTGTGGTGTAGGTGTCTGGTCTCAGCCAGCAGGTGCCCCAGTTCATTAATCTTTAAGCAAATGCTCAGGGCCACACATTTACTGTCCACCAGGCCGCCCAAAACTTCTGGCGATATTTTTCCATAGACAAGCTGACCCAATCAAGGACTGCCGCCCTCACCACCTCATAGTCCCTGGTTTGCTCCTCACCCAAAGCCATGTAGGCTGCTTGGGCTTCACTGGCCAGGTAAGGTGCCAGCCGTAAGGCCCAGGTTGTTTGGTCCCACCTGGCACCCATGGCTACCTGCTCAAATGTATCCAAGAAGGGGTCATCCGCTGGGTCCATCTTACAGAGTCCCAGCCTTGAGGGACTGCCTTCTCCCCAAGGCTCACCATTCACTGCAGAACTTGCCACTGCATACTGGCCTGTTCCCAAATGAAGTCTTGCAGGCTTTTTTGCTGCTCCACCTGCTACATCAGCAAGACCTGCCTCTCTATCTGGTGGGCCTGCTGGAAGCTTTGCATCACCTTTTGCATTTCCTCTTGCTGCTTCACCAGCCATTGCAGGATCTCCTCCATCGCAGGGCCACCAACTCTTGCGCTGGTTTAGCAGGTCCCAGACAAGCCCCCACATGTGGCAGTTTCACATAGGGCTCCCCCTGCTGCTCCACCTCTGCTCCCAAACACCACTCTGAGACCTCTGCTTTGTGCTTACACCAGTGCACTTTATTTTCAGCGTGCCGCCCACCACCAGCTATTTACATCAGGACCAGCTTCACAGCCTCCAGGGAGACCCCGACTCCCTCCTACCAGGGCTGCTCGTGGCGTGGCGTGGCGTGGCGTGGCGTGGCGTGGCGTGGCTCCCCCCACTTTCAGTGCCTTCCCGGTTTCTTTTATAGTGCCCAGCTCACGAGCTCCGCAGCTGCTCCCCATTAGCCCAATTGCTGCAGGCTCCCTCAGCTGGATCCCATTCCCCCTTAATTAGGGTTCCAGGGGCAGAGGGCTGACTCAGGCTGTTCTCACTCAGCACTCTGTCACAGGGGGACATTTCCCCAGTGTAGGCAGGAGGATTTCACACCGTCTTTACAATTACTTTTGCCAAATGCTAAATTTGGCACTTATGCTCAGATTTTTAGATATTTAAGCATTGCAATTTACTGCTCTAAGCGTTCAAGTGCTAAGAAACTTAGATGGCCAAATTCCATTTCCAAAAGTGACTTGGTTCAGCTACAATTTTTCCTAGCCTAGAGTCAGTGACACAGCCTCAGGTACTAATGAGAGTCATCTTTGCATTCTCTTTGATCTATAAGCACATTATCTGTATGCATTTCTAAATGCGTGCTTCTCCTTGACATGATATTCCTGATTTTAGTCTCTTGTGACTAATTACAGTTCATTTTAATGTCTGAAGGCCGAGAGGTCACATGTTAAGAAAAGAATTGGCAAGACCTTTTCTAACAAGAACCATGCTAAAGGGAAGCTAAAACAGAATATTCTTGGCATTTGTAGGGGCTGAGAGATAAAGCTGCTCAGTATTGCAGAGAAGTATATGTAGGTAAAAGGTTTACTCTGTTGAACTGGCAAAAAAATCTCTTGCTGCAAACCAGACCTATTTTCTGCAAATAATCTCCCAGGAAACAGCCTGCACCTTGCTAGGATGTGATTACTAGTTGCCAGCCTCAGACCATAGCCATTATTGTTTTAACATTCCTGCCTTCCTCTTTATCCCAGCATGAACCAGCCTGTGTGGGATGTTGCGTAGCTTGACATTGCTTGGAGATAAAAAGGCAGTTTAGCACTCAACAATCACAAAGACTGAAACGAAAAGACAGTGATTAGAAAATAAAGAAAAGAGTGTACACTGGGCTATGTGTGCAGCTAGTTGAACAGGATTTCCTTCCATAGAACCCAAACAGAAAGTTTGATTTTCCCATATTTTATTTTTAATCTTGTCCATGCATGGAAGTTGCATTGAACATTATGAAGGCATCAATGTAAGGAGGAATGCTTTACTCCAATATATGAAATTTTTAAAATCTATAGGAGTGATGAGAGTTTTATAAAAGCAGTATTGATGGTGAATCCCAACCAAGATAGGCTACAAGCTAATCCTAGAATTCACCTTATGCCATCATTTGACAGTGGAAGCCACCCTTCTCCGGTCAAGAAACAAAGTGTCCCATTGTGAGCTAAAGCCTGTCAAGTTTGGAAATTCATCATTAAGAAAAATAAATATTTACGAGAATGGCTTAAATTAAGAGCAAAGTTAGATACTGACTTGAAACCATATTAACCATTACAAGAAAAAATGAGAGAAGAGGGCAATTTTTGCTAAAATAAGACACAGTGTTCCAGCAGTGCTAAGAAATGCCCACCAAATGACACAGCAGTCATCTAAATACTGAAAAATATAAGTAAAGATCAAGAAATATTTTTGATGTCCAATAATGAGTGCTCAGGTAGGGCCCAAGCATAATTTTTTTCGGTACAAATTTGTAACATGGGCCCCCTCCCACATACATACCACAATCCCTCATCCCATACATACAATCTCATGAGCCATGAAAATTTTTTTCCTCATGGTAATGGGGGTTGCAGCCTGGGCCGGGCCTTTTTCCCTTCCCCCCCACCCCTCCCATGTGGTCGCCCTGCTCAGATAATAAATATGACAACTTAGTGTGTTCCATGCAGTCTCATCCAACCAACAAAACAAAACAGATGATGCAAAGTCATGAAATCCCAAATAAACCAGGGCAAAGACTAATAGGGGATGTATTTGTTTTGACAAGAAGGAAACCTTTTTATTGTTACTTTCAACTAATGGAGATTTCTAAACTAACAAGCAAATGGAATTCCCCCCCCATATGTAATCACCAAATGCAAGGCATATAATTCCAGAGGTTATAATTTCTGATAATTTGTGTGATTTTGGACAAGACATTTAATCTCTCATTGCATCAGAAGGTTCCTATCTGTAAAATAAGGCTGACACCACTTTATTTCTCCCACCCTTTGTCTTTCTTGTACCTGTCAAGTATAAACTCTTCAGGGCAGGCACTGTCTCTTCTTATGTGTAATTATAGCATCTGACAAACTGGGGCTCTGATCTCTGTTAGAGTGTCTAAGTATTACTGCAATACAAAAAATTATCAATCATGAAAGGAATTCCAGATAAATCAATCATAATTTCATTGGGATTTCCTGCCTTAGTCCAGCCTGGACTTTGTATGCCCTTTATAAATAAATGAAATGAAATATCAAGGACCATTGCTTGATGAAAAAATTCAGCACAAGTAGTTTATATCTAATTGTTTGTCAGTGGTGGAGTTTGTGCCCAGTCCACTCAAAAGCTAGTGAGGAGGTGGTCACAGTTAGTGTCTTACAAAATCCTAGTATCTAATCAGTTATTCTAATCATATATATATATCTATGAGCGTTTTACCGCATGGGCATTTGGACACTGATCTAAGTGTTACTATCCCAGGCTCACAAGTGATCAATAGCAAAAAGCAGATGTTTTGTCTGAAAATGGCAAGAAATGGAACCCTAGGCCATCCTGCTTGAGTCCTACAGCGGACAAGCTACTGTGCCAGCTGACTCATGTGGATTTCCCCAGTACACAGGACATAGACCCAGAGAGAGAGAAAGCTCATACAACCAACAGTCCAAAAACTAAGCTTCTTACACTCTGGGCCTGTAGCCAGAGAGACCTGGATTCAATGTGTGGCTAGATTGTTTATTTTCCTGAATCACTTCCAAAACATTAGAGCTTCTTGACTAAGACCAAGGTTTAGCTTGCGTGATGTTTTTAAAATACCAGTTTTTAAATACTCAGTGCTTAATTAGCGCTTTTGGTATTAATTGTGTGCATTCAGGAGTGATTTAAAAAAGGAAACAAGCTGTCACGATGCACTTAGGATGCACTGACACACAACAAAATGATTCAGTTTTGATATCCTGGTTGAAGAATGAACTGGATATTTGCTCATGTAATTTTTGTTTTGTTTTTTTCGTATCTCTATCCCTCCCTTGCCTTCCAGACTCTGACTGCACCTGCTCCATTTGCAGATGAAATAAGCTGTCAGTGCCAAGCCCCACATGAGAAACTAACCATCACTCAGGCCCACCTGGGAACACCAGGTGAGTGTGGATTAATTAGATATCTTTGATGACAGCAGCATTAACAGGACTAAGAGCAGCTCCTACAGACTTAGCCTTTTAGTTATGAAAGTATTTCACCACTAGAATAGCACTCTTCATTTGCGAAAAGGAGGTACAGAGTTTGCTATCTGGTTGGGGATCGGGGAAGTGTAACAAAGCTGCCTGTTACCCCACTTTAAGATAGCATCCCCAGCTTCCCAGGGAGTTTTCCAAGGAACATGGTTTTCTCCACATTTCACCTGAATCATGGGAGATATGGTCACTCTGAGCATTGACACGTCTTTCTGCTGCACTTCAGCAGCAACTCTGGAACTCAGAGCCGCAGTTGTCATACAGGGACTTCTTATCTATAACCCAATGGCCAGGCATGCCACTCAGTGGAGCAGTTCCTATGTAGGCCTCCAGATCAATGCCAGGGCATGATGAGTGGGGCACAGGAAGAGATGGCGAGTAGGAGAAACAGGAGGAGGCAATAAGAGTGGGAAAGATAAAAATGTTAATCAGAGAGAGGAGAAGAGTTTGAGGGAAGAGGAAAGGTGTAGATCCAAGAGGAAACCAACGTGTGTGTACAGCATAAAGCTGTAGAAGAGAAAAAGTCAGGGAACAGAGAACAATGTGAGATGACATAAATGGAGTGAGACAGGAAGATGACATTTTTTCCAAGTGAGAAGTCAGGGAAAAGGGAGGTAATAAAGAGGCCCACTTGAGGAGAAAACAGTATAGAAGATGTAGAACAGTAATAAAACATTTTAAATTTATCCACTGTAATTTTGAATATCTGAGGAGAAACCCTCCCTCCTCAACACTCTTACCAGAGGCCAAAACTTATCGGCTGGATTTACATATGATTCCTGTTTAAGATGGAAATCGTTGTTGTGTTTCTTTCCCTACAGTTGACAGGCCAGTGAGAGTGTATGCAGATGGGATATTTGACCTCTTCCACTCCGGCCATGCTAGAGCTCTTATGCAAGCCAAAACGCTATTCCCAAATAGCTACTTATTAGTAGGAGGTAAGGTTACATCTGTTCATTGGATTTTCGCCTCTGTTCTGCAGGAGCAGAGGAATGGGCACAGCTGTTTCCTTAGTATGACTTTGAGCACAACTTCCCATCTTGATGGTATTTTACACCTTAAAAAAATAATCAATCTTCAAATTACGTCAAAGTAAAAGTCAAATCAAACTCTGTCTTCAGCTGCATGCACAGTTCCCAGTCTAGTTAAAGGGAGCAGCCTGCATGACTCTGAGGGTAGAATGTCTCCATACGAGTATTCTTTTTTATTTACAGTCTCAGTATTGTAAAAAGGTAGAGATGAGTGAATAATCTATAACTAATAATCCAGTTAATGATTTTAGCATATTTTTCAGATCACAAAACATCCATGAGCTGATTTTGATTTCTTTTTCATTTATTCAGGGAAATTTTTTGAATATATTACTCTTTGGATTGCTGGCATACATTCCAAAGTTGTCATATGTCAGAGAAGCATTGTTTTTGTTTCCTGACTGGATGATTGTATGAATCATGGTGGATCATGGATGATGTGTGAATACTTGCACAAGTGTATTTAAGGTTCGATGTCTTTGAATATTAGCTCATGTTGCTTTGAAATTTGTTTTTCACAAACATTTTTGACAGCAAAACTCCACTCCTCAAACATTAACAAAGTATTACAAGTGAGTTCATTGAAACGTTCAAATAAATAACGTGAGACATTATTTTGTATCATTGCCTCATCTCTGAAAAAAAAAAATTGGAAAGGCAGCATCTTGTTCTTATTCACACTTTGGTTTTATCCTTCAATTATTTCAATTCATATGGAGGTAGGGGGAAGATCTGTTCAATAATGGAGGAAACAGTTAAGAGCACTGGAGCCAGAGAGACTAGAGGGAAAGCAAGTGGGAGTGCATCGGTGAGCTGCTCCTTTTAGGGGACTCTGTCTCACACTAGGGAGGGAGTGATTAGGTGGAATCCTGCCCTATTGAAGTTAATGGCAAAATTCCCATTGAGTTCAATGGGGCCAGGATTTCACCCCACTGCTCTTTGTGTGGGGAGAAAGCTTTCAGCCATATTCATCAGTGGGTGTGGAAAACTGTCCACCATCAACCTCCACATAAAATTTGCGCTGCACCAGAATCTGGCGTCATATGTCTCACTGTGTGCAGCTTGTTGTCTTATTTCTTGTTGTGGAAAGGATTGTTTGGAGTTAAGTTGTTTTTTGTTGTTGTTGTTTTAAAGTAAGCCATTAAAATAGATCTCATAAATACCTTGCAAACTAATAGGCCCAGAAGAGTGTGATAACCAGAAAGAAGTCCTTGGTGACTAATAGGCGTATACCATAGGAGGATAGGCACAATTAAAAGGAAATATACTTTTTTACAAATCAGAAATCAATTAAAAAAATTGCTACCTCCTGATAATCAGTAACATTGATAGATCACCTCTCTTCCGGGAGAACCAGATCCTAAGGCGATTTACAGACTGTAAATAAAAATAAATACATAGAGGGATATTTCCACTCCCTATTGAAAATGCATTGACCTATGGCATATTTGTTGCCAGCATACACCACAACTACATAATAGGAGTAAGGCATCACTTATCCATTTGAAAGTCCAGATGAGTAAATAATTATCTGAGTTAGAATTTGGCGAGGACTCCTATGCTAACTAACTCCTCCTGCTTATGTATAAGCGCCTTAAAATCTTTAACGATCATAGGTTTGAGAACCTCTATTCTACATCTGATTCAAAAGATGACACTTTCAGCAGAAGAGCATCAACTAGCACCACGCTGAGGCGTTAGATCAGCGTTGGTAGAGGGGAGAGTGTCCAACTGCTGAGTCATCAACCACCCTCCCTGCAGTAGTAACAATGTTTAGCATGTGTATAGTTCTTTACACCTTCAAAATGCTGTACAAACATTAACTGATCCCCGTAACACCCCTATCTCAGACATAGACATATTTTCCCAGCATATTAAAAGCCAAGATTAGAATACAGATCTTCCTGAGTCCACATCCTATGAAACATTCCTCCAGAACACACTGCCTCTTATAACCCCACACCTGGGTTTTCCTTAGAGATTTCCTGTTCGAATACTGATCAGGCCCAACCTCACATCCTGTGAAATCTGCTAAACCCATAGCCCAAGCCACTATAATGGCATTTGCTTGCTATTCATTTGTGGTGGTTTCAATATAACTGTCCAACCGTGATATAGAGATGCGTAGGCAAATTTCTGGAACTTTACAGAGCATTCCTCCCATTTAGTGCGCAGTTCTTGTCTCTGTTCCAAAGACAGAAAGATGCAGATTTTTATTTGGTTTGAAAATTGAATGTGTTAGAAATAACCAAACAGGTTGTCCCGGGGGTGGATTGGGGAGACAGAACCCTTTATTGCCTGCTCGTTCCATCTCGATGCCGCGAGTGGGCAACGAGGGGATTACTTGACAATTCTTTTATCCATAACAGTATGTAAATGTATACGTTTTCAGCTACTCCCCATAGACCCTTATTTGGTTACACTGACACTTATAAAATGAATATTAACAACTACGTGACGAATACAATTATACCCGCCCCTGTTTGTTGTTTACAGGATTACCATACAGAGGGGCAGGCACATAACCTTAAAACCTATTAATTTTACACTAACATTCTTTGAAGTAAAGGCATGCCAGGGTGGGAAGGAAGATAATGCTTTCTTCCCACCCTGGCCTTGTGCAGGAGTGGTGATAGTTATTTTGTTAGCCTCATCCCCTGCACAGATGGCCAGGAAGAGAAGAAAAGAAGAGAGAGAACAGACTAACTAGAATTCATACCAATGAGCGGAAACAAGGTTTGCCTGTGCCATGACCCTGTTCCCTGTAACTTAGACCTGACCATTTGTCCAGCTTTTAACTCTTTACTCTCCTGCAGAATGCAACTCAAGAAACAACTTTAAAACAAGGATATTGATCAGAAAGTTCTTACCAGTCAGATGCGCTAGTTGTGCAAAGTTGACATAGAAATATTTTGTTGATTGTTTATATGTCAGTTTGCAGTGATGATCTAACCCACAAGTTCAAAGGCTTCACTGTAATGAATGAAACTGAGCGGTACGAGGCCCTCAGACACTGTCGCTACGTAGATGAAGTCATCAGAGATGCTCCATGGACACTCACACCGGAGTTCCTAGAAAAACATAAGGTACCATTCTTCCCCAGACCCTTTCCCTTCCCTCTGTAAATTAACTGCTGGGAACACATACCAAGGATATGAAATTCTATTAGCTGGAATAAGTTAAGTAATTCAACTCCCGACAGCCAGTTATGACAAATCACCTGGCAGTTCTACCTCAGAAAACTTCCTGTTCTCTTACTCTTTTTAATGTAAATAGAAGTGGGCAGGTATTCTGTCTCACGGAGACTGACTCAAAGTACCAGCACCTCGGTAATGTAAACTTAACTCACTGACCTATGATACAGGACACTCTTCTCAGATCCCTGCCTTCTGGAGCTAAGCCCACATCAGGGATTTATATCGTGAGACTTCCCATGGGTTAGAAAGTGACTAAGGATTAAAAATGCCCACAGCTTGCCAGGTGCTCCCATGTTTGGAGAACAACTCAGTTGTTCTTTCATACAGTTAAAGTCTAACTGCCAGGGCTATAATATAAGTGAAGTCCACCTTATCTTCTTGATGTCATGGCAAGTGAGACTCACCAAATAAGTACTAAGAACGGATCCAAAGTTAGGATTTGGATTAAAGAAATAGGACAAGAGATCATGGTGGTATCCCTCATCTGGATCAAACAAGTGGACAATGATTAGATATTTTTTGTTAGCTTAACTGTAATAAATATGAAGACTCTTTGTTCATTAATGTTCAGGGGCAGATATGAGAGATTATTCTAGCAATAAACTATATATGTCACTAGTTAGAGGAAACCTAGGGCCCAGTTGTTTGGTGTTCTTGGAATGATTTGCATAGGGGGATCCTCAGGTGGCATAGAGCTACTGAAGAATCAGCTGCAACATGGTCATCATTTGTTATGGGGCAAGAGGGGCAACTGCCCCCCGGACCTTGGTTTAACCCCTTCAAACTTTTCATAGCTCTATATACTCCTCATTTGGTTTTCATCCCCCCAGATTTTGCAGGATATAATACAATCACATATAATCTTCTATACACTGACAGAACTTTGCCCCTTCCCCTGAATTTTCTGAAATGATGTCCTTGAACTGCACCCACAAATTGCAGGTGCAGAAATGGAATAGACTTTAAACATCTGGTCCATACATACTGAATAAAGTCCTGCTCCTGCTGCTCCCATTGAATCAAGGGCAAATCTTCCAATGATTTCAGTGAGTGCTGTAATCAGTCCAAAGTACGTATCTGTGTCAATGTCCTTTGATGGAGAGAATTTCAGACCTGTTCAAGTGCATGTGAGTCTTTTTACACCTTACTGAGTGCCCTACAGTGTATATAAACCCAAATGTCACTTTATTCAAGTGAAGTACTCCTTTGTATTGAATCTACAGTTTGACAGACGGCTGCTAGATAAACAAAACACATACACACAAACATGGGGAGCTGGAAATATAAATCCTGCTCTTTCAGTTTTAAAAGTCAACTCTTTGCCACTTGAGTTAAAGGAGATCTCCTGTAGGGGACAGTATCAGCAGTAGGTCCCTTATCCTGTGTGCGTAGAGGACGACATCACACAGACCCAGGGTATGTTACACCTGTGTTCTTGGAGCCAAAAGTCCTGTGTTCTAGCAGAATTCCACATGGTGTGCTCTGTTGCAGCCCCAGACCTATTGCAATGTTTTAAATAGTACCTTTCAGATGAAAATTTCAAAGGCAGGCAGATGCAGCTCAGAAAAGAAATTGCCCTTCCAAAAACCAATGCAGATTCAATGATGGCTGCATCTGATCGTTTCTTCTGTATCTTTTGCAGATTGATTTTGTAGCCCATGATGACATTCCATACTCCTCCGCTGGCTCGGATGATGTGTACAAGCACATAAAGGAGGCAGGTGAGGGCAATTTTCCATTTTAACGTTCTCGATTTCAGCCTTGATTTAAAGCCCATCTACCTACATTACTTGCCTCGTAACTATAGCTGCTGGAGGAGGAAAAGCAGAGATAAACACACATTCTCTGATGGCCTGTCAATATATAAATGCTGCTGACTTCAGCAGAAAGGTTCACACCTTGAAACCATCAGTGATGCCCTTGGCTGGATAAACCAAAATAGGTTACTATAAACTTCAGGGAGCCATTCAGTTTGTCATGAAACATTCCTGCCTGGGTTACTGTTCTGATCTGTAGTGGGTCATAAGCAGCACTAAAGTGCAGGAAAAGGAGTTTACGTCCCATGTACCAATGGTACCATGTGCAACATTCAGTCACCTGGTTATCCTGCCTAGGCTAAGGTGCACCTCTATTCTGACCCACAAGAGTGATTTCTATTAAGGGGAAGCATATCGTTAGCCATTAAAAATCATTAGGACCAGATACTCATTACACTAAGGCCCTTCACACCACTCTGGCACCTTAAATGGGGCCTTAAAGGAGGGTAAAGTGGCCATAGGATAAATGAGGAAGAGGCTCATTCATGTCCTACTGTGAGCATGAGCCTCTTTTCACATTCTCTCTCCAACCATAGTCCAGCTCAAACATATAAAACAGAAAGGAACCTTAATTTAGGTCTAGGTTGGACATTAGGAAAAAGTTTTTTACTAGGAGGGTGGTGAAGCACTGGAATGGGTTACCTAGGGAGGTGGTGGAATCTCCATCCTTAGAGGTTTTTAAGCTGAGGCTTGACAAAGCCCTGGTTGGGATGATATAGCTGAGGTTAGTCCTGCTTTGAGCAGGGGGTTGGACTAGATGACCTCCTGAGGTCCCTTCCAACTCTAATATTCTATGATTCTATGATTTTAAATGGAGCAAATAGTAACCATTCTTGCTACACAGTCAGCAGGCTTGATTCTGCACTGCCTTGCACCATTTACATTTGCAAGTGTAAGCACATCACTGCTGTAGCGAATGGATTAATCTGATCTGATGACACTTTTCAGTCACTTTGCAAAGGTATAAGGCAGTGGAGAATCAAGCCCCACCTCTTCTTCTAGGCCCAGTGGCAACAATTGAGACCAGCTGAGCGTAGCTTTCATTCCTTGGGTGTTAGGTGTTCTCAGTGCAGAGTCCCAAGTATAAAATTTGCTCCCTTACTTGGTCCATTGGGACTCAGTAGGGTGGCCTTAGTGGGTTCTGTCAGGTTATGCTGAAACTGATCAGGGCTTGGTAGCAGCCCCGCCAGTGGAAGGTGTCTTCAAGAAACACTGAATCAGTGTGCCCTCCAGCTGTTCTGGCCATATCCGGTCCTCAGCTAACACTGTTCTCTTTGGAGCTGTCCTGGTTATCTCCAGGGCCACTGGCAGTTGTGCCAGTGCAGTTCCCACCCCTCCTGAGGCCAACTTTTCACCACCAGGGCCCAGCAGCCATAGGCATAACCCAATATTGAATCAAGGCCACTGAAGAATATAGTATTTTCTAACTTGTCTTGTTAACTATTTAGTTTATGATAGCTAGCTAGCTAGATTAGATAGATAGAATGTTGTTGTATGTATATGCTGTTAAATGCATATATTATCCAATAATATTATAGGCAGAACTGGTACCACCACCTATTCTGAAGGTTGCCCAACACTTCCCATTGTAAGACCATGTTTCTGGTTTCTTTATAACTTCATCAAACAATAGTCATTTGGGCTGAAATTTTCCATGCTAGGTATCCGCCTCAGGCTGAATTCTTTTTTAAACATTCCAGCCAAAATGGCTTGGCCGTTTCCAAGAACAAAGCTAAGGAAATAACATTGTTTTGCCCATGTTAATAAATTCTGTTGACCTTTTCTTTGAGAAGCTCTTGCACCCCTATACTTTGGAGCAGGAACTTGAAACTTGGCAAGCTGGGGTGCATGGAAATCTGGACTGCTGAGGAGCTGGGGCTCCCAGCCCTTGGGTCCCCTTCAGTCTACCACATGGGATGCTGAGCCGCCAGCAGGTGAGGTGGTAGGAAACCAGCCAGGTTCTAAAATCTTTCTGGAAGGAAGGGTTCTGTTGGAAACCTGCCAGGTTTCTGGCAGAATTTCATAGAAATCTAACTATCTTCATGGAGAGCTGAATTAAGATTGAACACACAACCTTAATTCTGGCTTTTCCTGCCTTTTGAGTGCTTGACTTTGTAGCCTCAATAACGTTCTTTCTGCATAGTTTTGGTGAGCGTAGCATGTATAAACACAATGGGCAAGGTTTTCAGAAGAGCTCAGCTCCCATTTAGGCACCTAAATATGTAGCTGGATTTTCAAAAATGCTGAACGCTGAAGCATTCCTACTGGAAGCAAGATGAGCTCTTTTGAAAATCTGGCCACTGCACAGCATGGGTAAAGTTCCCATAGGAACATCAGCTTTTTCATAAGCCCTGAGTTTCTTTTATTTACCAGCAGTTTTCCCTCTCCTTTTCTTTAGCAAAAAAACCCATTAAATATATTTTTAAAAGGGTTTATTTCTATAGTACCCAGCACCATAGCATCTAATCAGTGCCCAGGTAAACTAGATCAGTATTGGGAGGTCCATATTGGACTGCCTCTGCTACGGAAGTTCATTCATAGAGTCTGCCATGAAAAACGGGCAAAAAAGGCCTCAATTTCTATTGCCAAAATCAGTAAGGGAAAAAAACAAGTACACTTTTCGAGCCTTCTTTATGCATCATAAAAGGACAAAAATAAAGGGCAAAAATCTATTTCCCTCCTCTTTCATATGCCACTTTGAAGTCATACAATTAGCAGAATATTCCACCTTCTGGGGAGATTAGATACACCTACTATTTTAAATTAACATTATCATGATAGGATGTTGCTCTTTTTTTACATCCTAAATGTTTTTTTTTTTAAATCAACCCTTTAAATGCCTTGCTGCTGCCGTTACAGTTGTGATGTTCACTGACTCACTGTATTCTGCTGAGTCTGCTCTCTCTCACCTGTCTCCTCCATGTCAGACAAATGATTTGCTGTGATCTGTGGATTTAGAGTCAGTGGTCCCAGTCCAACTCTGAAGTGAATGGGAGTCTTTGTATTTGTCTTTAATGGGAGCTGGATTGGGCCCAGTGAGAAAAAAATTAAACCATTGTGATGTCAAAAGCCTCTCTATCATGAGCAGCTATCATAACACAATGAACAATGCAGAAGAGAGAAGCAATTAAACCTTCTTCCTACAGCTCTCAGGAGCAGACTGTTTCAGGCACTTGAGACTTTTTCCTCTTCCCAGCCTGTGTAAATAGAATTTCCTAGAGCCTAAAAATCTACTATCCAGTAATTTACAAGTGTTAAGTGAAACGCTCACTGTGTTTGATAACTATTACTTTGAAGTGAGCTAAAAGCATGAGCCTCTACAAATTGAGCCAAAGCGCCAGGCTGTCACACTGGCAGCTGTAACAGACTCGCAACCTCTGAGGCTTGAGCACAAAGGAGAACACACAATACACAGTGACCGGTAGGCTAATTATGTGCTGATTCCTCAAGGAATGCACATTGTCAAAAACGAACAGATTAACAGCATATTAGTCAAACATTTCAGTATCATTACTAATCAGTATTTGGCAAGTGCTAATAGCGAGGTCTGATCTAGGAGCTGCTGCATGGAACCAGCACTTACTTCTCCATTACTCGGTAAAACAAAGGTGTGACACACAGAAGTTCTGACAAGAAATTGAAATTTCATTTAGTCATTTAAGTCACGTGACCAAGGTCAGCTTTCAAAGGCCTGTCCCCATCACAAAGGGTTACTGGTACAATTGCATAATATTGCACCTTTAAAACATATTTCACGCCCTGGCACTCTTCCCCTGTAACTGCAGTTAGCTCTTTCTCAGGTACATTTGGTTAAAAAGGAAGCAGAAAAAGCCTTTACAATTTTTTTTTAATGGCCATTATTTGTAGTTGGAATCAGTGCTATGTCTATAGGTTTTCCCAGCACTACACACCTCCTGCTCCTGTGGCCAGCCCAGCTTGCAGATTTCATTTTATATTAAAAATCTCAAGTTGGCTGTGGCTGAGAGGTTTCAAAAGATAACAGAAATAAGCAGGTGTGCACGAGGGATCGCTGATGGGGTAGCGGGGATGAAATCTGTTCCCCAAGACAGTGGAGCATCATGGCTAAGTGGATAGAGCACTGCTATTCCCAGCGCTACCGCTGGCCTACTGTATGACCACGGGCAAGTCACCACATCGCTCTGTGCCTCAGTTTCCCCATGTGCTACCTACCTCTTTTGTAAAGTGCTTTGCGATCTCCTCATGTGATATCCCTGACAACATTTGAGAGCAAGGCATCTTCCCTGCCTAGAAGGGGCTGGTCAACCAATCTGCATAGTTGTGAGCCCATTTGTTGACACTTCTCACTTTCCTTAGCTCCATCACCCCTTTCACACTGCCATGTAGCGAGTTGGTGGGCAACAGTGCAGTGTATGGGGACTGTACAGCTCCTTACATAGGCTCTTCATGGTCTGCCACCCCCCCCCCTCCCACCCCCATCTTTTCTGCAGCATGTTGGGTCTTCAACACCATGGAAAGGAGTCTGGCTCTGATGAGAAACAACATTAGAAAAGGTGGGGGGAATGGAAGAAAAGGAGACAATCAGATTTAATATATGAGCAGAACCTTAATAGAAATGAACCATATAGTTTTAAAGCTACTATGCAGTGTGCTCAGAAAATCCTTAAGTTTTTAAATTGTTGACTTACAGAAATGCAATAGATTGGAAAGTCGAATTGAACTATGCTTAATTTTATTGATCACTTTTACAAGGTTATCTGCCCTACAGCCCGTCAGTAATATGACTTGTTTACCTAATCACAGTTAAGACCATTCAGTAAATGACCAACCAGCATAAATTTCCCTTTTAAGAAAATTAAGGGCAGATAGCTCCCTTCCCATCCACTCTTATACTCACTGCAGATCTCTGTTGGATGGTCTGCACTTGCACCAAACTACGTTGCACAACAATAGAAGGTTCACACACAGAATGACTATAGGACAGGCAACAGATAGTTGGAGGGGTGATTCTTGATCTATTGTAAAGATAGTTTTGTTTAAGATGATAAAATCATTTCAATTCTGTAGCAAGCTGCATGGAACTTGAAGGAGGGACACGGATTACAGGAGGGTTACTGGAGGAGATGCCAGGAAGTCAAGTCTCTGTGCACATGGCTAGAATGCTAGCTGCAGATGCAGCATGTCTGCAAATAGTTCTCTTAATAAAGAGCCACTTTCATTTTAGAAACATGGGGTCCTCTTATGTTATCACCCAGCATGCAGTACATTAAACAAACTAAAGCCAAAGCCAGAGGTACTCATTAACATAAGCATTGCTCTGCTACCAATATTACCTGCCAGGATCTGTTTGTGAAACTAGCTAAAAATGCAGTCTAAGCTAAATCAATTGTAACCCTTATTTTGTATGGGCATTCTTGAATCTGTAACCTATGGTTAAAGTTTCCTTCACTAAAATGTGTTTTACTGCTTCCCGAAATAGCTTCCTTAGCAACTGAAAAGCATGATAGGGAGAGTACTGTGATTATGATTAAAAATATCTATTTTTAGCAAATAAGTAGAGTTTAAGGTAAAAAAGATATGTTCATCATTAAATTATGAGAGGCTGCTGCTTCCTCCCTGAACCCTGTGAAATTGGGCTAATAATGCTTCCTTGCCTCATAGGGGCATTGTGAGGATTGATTAGTTAATATTTGTATAACCCTTTTAAGAAGTTAAGTAGTAAGTAGTCTTATTTCACAAGACTATTTCCAATCCAGTCTCACAACTTCATATCATCTGCAATTTCATATTGCAGTTGTATATGTCATCCCCTATCTTGAACCTCAATTCTAAATGAGAATGGTAATTTCTTGCAGCCCTAAATAAACTATTAAAACAAATGGTTGGATCTGGACCCTTATTTGGTTTGCTTGTGCATGATTTTTCTATTGGCCCTCCCACCAAGTGTCCTTTGCATTTCCAGATGGTCTACTTAAGGCTGGGCCAGACAAGGCCCTGAGCTTCTCCTCCTTTTATTATTTAATATTTTACACCTCCTTCCCTCTCTAGGACACTCTTCTTATGGGTGAAGGTGGGAGAACAGAGTTTTCTTAGCAGTTCAAGAACAGTGCGTTCAAACTGCTCTCCCTTTGAGCCAGAGTGTGAAACCTGAGCTCCACAGTCCCAAGACTCCTGTAGTGGGTGCCTTAACCTGCATCTCCATTGCCTCATTAGGTCATTACCGTCCTTCCACCTGCTGGCTGGCTTGCGGGAAAGCTTGGTTTTTTCTTGTTGCTTATGCTTTGTTTGTTTGTTTTTTAAACATGGTCTAATAACCCACAAATCTCCTGACATCACCGACAGTAATTCATGATAATAGCAGCTGATGTGGGTAGAGATGAACAATGACAGGTACCTGCTTGGCTCCTGCTGAAATCCATAGCCTTATTTACTCAGTTAATTTATTTTTATTTATGCATAACCAAAAAGCATTTATCAAAGGCTATAGATGCCTTTCCAGTTTTTTTAAGCTGCAGTCAATTAACACTACAGAAATAACTCCAGCAGGTAATTCTGTCTCCAAGCAAGTAACACTCCATAAACAAGCCATTACCTGGAAAAAAAAATACCAGTCCCCTGCCCCAAAAGACCACAATTATTCCAGGTTGACCAGTAGAATTATTTTATCTAAACCATTTGGCTCTTCCCTGCTGGAAAGCTTAGAATGCCTAATAGTCATCTTTACTTTTTAAGCCAGACAGTGGCTCTGGGAGTTGAGTTTGCATCTTTGCATGGTGTGTATTATTTCACTGAATGTTGTACAGAGATGTATTTATTCACACTTACTGCTATTATTGCTTCTGCCTCTAGCTTTATTTAACAGTACACATGGACTAGTCTTAAGGGCAAATGGTTAAAAACTAGTCAAATATTCTGAGGAAATAAGCTAGTGATAATAAAGAGTAGTCCTCTTCACCACCTCGGTTATACTTCCTCTTCCTGCTAAAGAATACAAGCAAACAACGCTTACTTTGTATTCCCCCTTCAGCATAATGAAGAATCTCTGCTGTATGTGAGAGTCCGAGTGGCCAAGGGAATGAGAACAGCAGTATAGAATAACAATTTGCCCAATTTGAACATCTTCTATCAGGCAAATATTGGATTCAGGCAAATATTGTCCAAGTTTTACAGGCTGGGAAAACGAAGCACAAGGCAATTAAGTGACTTCTCCAAGGTCCAGTGCAGAAAACCTGTGGCAGACCCAGGTTTAGAACACATGGGTGAAATCCCAGTGCTATTGAAGTCAATGGCAAAACTCCCATGAGCTTCAGAATGTCATTGCATATTTCTCAGCTCCCAATTAGGCACCTTAACCACAGGGCCATTCAGGCTTCAACATTCATCCTTGCCCAACTGCTGTGGTGTCTAGTCATGGCACTCTTTCCTATTGTCTCTCTTTGTTTTCCACTTTCACCAGGAATGTTTGTACCAACACAGAGAACTGAAGGTATCTCAACCTCAGACATAATCACTAGAATTGTACGAGACTATGACGTCTATGCCCGACGCAACCTCCAAAGAGGATATACAGCCAAAGAGCTGAATGTTAGTTTTATAAATGTAAGTAAGCACATATTCTCACTCTTCTAACAGGATTTCTATTAGAAACCCAAACCTGGAGCAGGGGTTAAGAGATGTTAATTTGCCTCTTCTGCTGTTGAAATGGGAGTTGGAACAGAGCAGGAGTTGGTTAAAACTAAGGGAAAAATGAATTAGGAAATATTGGTGTGTTGAGGATTTATTTTTAAGAGGTCTTGGTAAGTATCAGCTTCACACATCATACCATTTAGCATTGCTCTGGGAAACTAGCTTTTTTAAGTAAAGCCAATGCTCCCAATTTTCCATTGTGTTTCTGAACTACTGCATACTTCTCATGGAGCTGCTGTTAATTTAATAACACTGCCACGAAAAAAATCTTCCAGTCACGTAAGGAAGGCAGTCACAATCTCTCCAAAAAACTGCCTGGAGTTTGACTTTGTTTCCTTATTGCTGCTGTGATGTGGCCAAATGCCAGAGACTGGAAGAAAAAGGTGTAGAAAACACAAGCTTCATTATACATTTTCTTCCTCTACAAAGCAATTACATCCAAAACAAAGATATTAAAGTAAGCTTAAAGGAACCGATGTAAGCACAGAAAAACAAGGAAATCTATGGTGAGCCACATTTTGACAGGTATTGCAGAGGTCAGAGAACAGTAGGTCAGGTCCTATAATATGTGATCCAAAACCTAGGCCGAATGGAGCAAGTTTGAGAGCCAGTATAAAAGCTGGCCAGTATAAAAGTTGCTGAGGATTGCACTGGGGGATGCAGTATTTCAAATTAAGCAGCTTCTAAAGACAGAGCTGCCTGTACTGTCCGGAAAAAGGATAAAGATGTGAAGGAAACCTAAGTTTATCTTCCTCCATTTTCTCTTTCAAGTCTTAGCATCATAGCCCCGTGAAAGTAACGTTACAGAAATGCTCCTCTGCACTGTGCCATACATATTACAGAAGGACTTCACTTATTCACGCTAGTGACTGGAAAAGCCATTGTGAATGACTCTAGCTACTTAATGAAGAAAAATTTTAAAGGAAGGCTAATGCATCACAAAATGTACATTTATTTGCTATGTGCAGGGTAGTCATATTTATGTCATTAGCCCTCACTTTAACACTTTGCTATAACGAGAGGCACTCAAGCCAGATATATAGCCAATTTTGAATACAAAAAATTAGTACAAAATATTGTCAGATCTTACACCTGTCCCTGCATCCCCCTGCCAATTTTTGTGGGATCACAATGATCTTTTTCTTTAATGCATCTATCCCCCTTTTTGCTGGGCCAGAAAGCCACCTGTGTAACAGGGGAAACTGTACACAAAGTGCTATCAAATCACAAAGTAAACAAACGGGAAAAGGGGAGGTGAAGAGATTTTTCTCCCTCCAAATTTTCATTAACAGTATTCAGAGGTGTTACTTGTTCCAACAGCAAGCAGGCTTATTTCAAAAAGACATGTCATTTTTAAGAGGACAGTGTTCCTTTAAATAGTTCCTAAGCAATGGGGACAGACTGTGTGGGTTGGATTAGATGCCATGACTTGCAATGGGATTTAGGCACCTACCTTGCTGAGGTACTTCAGTAAATCCCCCACTAGATGCCTCTCTCTCTCTTTAGGCACCAAGGTACTTCTGTAAATCTGGCCCTTTCTCAAGCCACTGAGTGGTACAGTTCCCCCATACTTGAGATGGAATAAATCACAGAGACAGTCTATAGATTTTTTTGTAATATGCACCTCTCAGCTGGAGTTGGAAACACAGATGTAGGTACTTTTGTCTTCATTTCACATTTCCTTTCATTTTGGAGCACTGGCTCTTACATTTCCCGCCTGACCGAGTTGTATTTAGTACATAGGAAGGGGCTCACGAATATAATTCAGACAGTGACTCAAAATTGGTCACTCCAATTTAGGACGATCCTTGGGATCCTGGGGTTTTCACTCTGAACCTTTATTCTCAATCCAGGTCTACTGTATGGCTAATTTCTATGTTCATGTTTGAGGTGGAAGTGGGGGTATCTTGTGCATGACCTAGAAGATTCCCCATATTTTCCCTGCTGTGACCACTCCACCCATAAGGATCAGTATTGCAGCCGTCATTCAGACAGAGGAACACCGGCTGTGAATTTGCTTTGAAGCACATCAAATCTGTTCCTTAACTGCTCAGAGGGCACTACTTGTTGCACAGCACATGCAGCATTTCTTCACCCCACCTCTAGAAACTAATGTATTCTGAAGTCCCTCTTGGCATAGATTTACTATTTAAATGGAGAAGCTCTGCTCTTCTCCAAAGGCTTCCAGTGTTTCAAAATAAATAAAAGGGCACCACTAGAAAATAAAAATGCCGGCGTTCCTAAATTAAGTCTTGATTGCCTGTGTGACTGTAGGGCTTCAGGGCGGGAGGGTGTAACCAGATTTAGCCTATTTGGCTAAGCTGCAAAGCAATTGCTCCTGCGTCATTTTGAATTTCTGTGTTGGCTACAGCTTTGAGGTGCTGACATTTTGAGTTTAAGATAAAATGCAACTGCTGTTTCCATTAAATGTTTAGCATAAAAATGACAATCAGTAAAAGTATGGGCATATTTTAGAACCTGTAAACTTTGAAGCGCACTTTACTCTGAAAACAACTCTAAAATGACATTGTAGAGTGTCTTTTTTATCGTCCCATGGTGCCCATTTTTAAAAGTTCAGGTGTACAAGTGTGTGTGAGAGATATGTATATGTGTACTTTGTGTACTTACTGTAACTGCCTGCTCAGATTGGATATTTATGCATGCAGATGACCAACTAGCTGCACCAGAAGCACAAATACCAATTTGCATCTGCAGTGCGGGAATTGTGTATGTAAATCAGGTGTGTGAATGTTCACATATTTTTGGTATATGCATTTGCATGGCCACATTTTAAAAAGCAAGGCCCCAATGACTCCATCTCATATCTGATCAATTAACAGGTTTTTAAAGAATGCCAGCCCTGTAAACTCAACCTGGAATCTGGAAACCAAGCTGTGTATTTTCTGGCTTGTTCTTCATCACTACTAATAAAGATTCTGCAACGGGGCTTTAATGAACAATTCTACTGATGATGCATAAGCCAGTGTAGAATCCCTCTCACACTCACAGAGCTGCAATGCTAACAAGAAAAAAAATGACTCTGGATACACACAGAAAATAGATTATTTTGAGTCAGAAGAGGCCAAGTTTAAATTCCCACTTCTCTGACCAAAGCTGCACTTTCATATGTTAAACTGCCATAGTGGAGCTAAAGAACATTTGTCTTAGTGGAAAATTAATGAGTTCACTACTGTTTACTTATCTTCAGTTAACTGAAGTTCCCAGACCACCAAAAGTTGGTTATGAACTGACTGAAGCTCTGCTCCAACAGAGCTCATCAGATCTTCAGCAACAGCCCTTCAGCCCCATGGAGCTTTTAAGCGCTGCATGACTGGCTGTGCTTCTGAGGAGTTTAGAAGCTTTTCAAGACTGAGCACCCATTTTTCTCTTCTGCTGAACTGCGCAGATCTCTATGCGCTGACGAGCTCCTTCTCTCCTTCCAGTCCTCATCTGTTTGGTCAGCTGGCCTTCTGGCCTAGCACCTCGCTCTGGTATAATGAGGGGACCACTGATTATCCAAAACCCCCTTCGTGAAGATTCTCTTCTGTTACCTTGGAGTGGGATAGCATCAGGGCTGCAGGCCAGTATTGGGATGCACTGGCGGAAGACTATGTGGAAGTTTATGTTGCCTGTTACAGGCTTGAGTTATTAGTTCTTCACTTGCACGAATAGTTCACTTTTTAAAGAACACCCTATTTTGATATATCTAGAGCTCTGTTTTTCCGTTGGGGAACATAACACATAAGCCAGGGGTGTCAAACATACGGCCCACGGGCCACATCCGGCCCGTGAACCTTTTTGATCCGGCCTGCGTCCGGCCAGTTTTTTTGAGACGTGCTGCCGCCCAAAGTGAGGGCATTGGCACTTAAAGAGATTTCTCTGCCTACGGCATTGCCGGTTTAAGAGTCCGTGAAATGTCTTAAAGTGTCGATGCCGGACACAGAGAAATCCCTTAAAGCAGCAATGCACTCAGTCCGGCAACATGGTCCCCCGCAAAATCCCGCCGCCAAAAAGGGCTGATGCCGCGCCACCGAAAAGGGGAAGATGGCCCGAATTTTTCGGCGGAGGGTATTGCATGGCCCCGGTGAAGTGCAGTTTATGGGAATTTGGCCTGTCACCATCAGCGAGTTTGACACCCCTGACATAAGCACTAAAGGATAAATATTTTCAGAACATCCATCTATTTATATATTAAAATATTACATGATAGTAGTCAGTAAAAGCCATGTGTATTTAATCACTATTAATAAGCTTTCTTCTTTTCCAAACCCACTTGATAATTTTTTGTCTGTCCACACATACTTTTCAAACAGGAAAAGAAATATCGCTTTCAGAACCAGGTAGACAAAATGAAAGAAAAAGTGAAAAATGTAGAGGAAAAATCAAAAGAGTTTGTTAATAAGGTGGAAGAGAAGAGCCATGACCTCATTCAGAAATGGGAAGAGAAGTCCAGAGAGTTCATTGGCAACTTTTTAGAGCTGTTTGGACCCGATGGAGCTTGGGTATGTACTTCATTCTGGAATTCTGTCTGCCTTTGATTTATTCTTCTCTTAACACAGACCTATAGCAGGTTCTTTTGCTGCCATCTTTGTTTTGAAAACCAATACAGCAGGTCAGTGCCAATTCCACTCATTTCATCCAACAACATGTACCAGAACCACAGAGCAAAGATCTCCCACTTCCAATGTCTTTTCAGGACAATTTCTGCATTTATATTTTTAAAAGGCAATACCAACATTATGTAGTGCCCAAGTATATTACAGTGTAATATACATTACATAGTACTGTATATTAACAGACACGTATATTTATACACTGAGGCCCATTCTCCCCATCATCAATAAACAGGAGTTATACTACACCTATGTCAGGGAGTGAGTTTATACCCCAGAAAATGGCAATAAAGAGACAGGGAAACATTAAAAATCTGATTTTGGAAATATTTTAAAATAGCACAATAAATATAAAAATGGTCATGTTTTAGTCAGGTGTAAATTTATACTGAGAAATTGTTTCATACCTTAATAATCAGTCTCAGGCGCATGCCTGCAGAGATATACGTGCTTTAGGCAAGACTTCAAGATGTACTTTTGTAAGTCACTTCTTTTTGTGAATGATTCACCCAGCCACTTTCATCCAGAGATCTCATGGCACTTCCCAAAGGTGGTTATATTACTATTTTTTACAGGTCTAACTTTACACCTGGGGAGACTGAAGCACAGAGAGGTTAACTGAGTCATACGAAATCACCCTGTGAGTTACTGTCCCAATCAGGAGTAGAACCCCCCCCTCATGAGCTGATCACAGGGAGCTGCATCCCACTCCACATCTAGAGATCTTTCTTTTTACTGTCCCAAGTTTTACGTTATATTGTAATTAGTTGCAAAACTCAATAGTACTGTAAAAGTAATCAGTAGTTGGTACAGGAGTTATTAGTAAGATACTGTTGATTCCTTTTTAACCAAATCTATGACCTTACATTTTGTTCAGTACTGTTTGTATATATTCTGGATCATGTAGACACCGATCCAGCAAAGCCCTTATGCACATGCATAATTTTTAGCATGAGAATACTCACATGCTTAAAGTTATGCATGCGAGTAATGTGTTTTGCAGAAGCTGATAAAACATAGGCCCATCCAGCACAAGCTTCCCATTGACAAACTGCAAATGAACTGAGGGCAATAGTATGTGCAATCAGCAAGCAGCCCACCAGAATGCTCCCAGGAGTATGTGGGATCATTCAAAGGTATATTAGGATTTAGTCATGCAGCTTCCATCCATTTCAAAGTGGTCAAGTGGCTGGCAACTTATGCAAGGCTTTAATTGTTTATGGGTTAGGGTTTGTGAGGAAGCACAAATGGATGCAACCAGTCAGCTTAAAAAGTTTAATAATAATAAATAATATCTAGGCCTGACAAAAGGGCTTGTCATCAATAGAAGTCAAAGTGCTTTACAAAGGAGGTCTTTATCATTGTCTTTCCGACGAGGAAACTGATTTAATATTAACTCGAAGCAGGAACTATTTGAGTATAACGAAAACCGACTATGAATACATTTTAATATTTTCTTTTGTTGTTGCTTTTTATAGAACACAACAACAACATACACTTACCACTTACTGATTTGCATTTCAAGTGCGTTTCAATTAAGGATTTCAGTGGCTTTTACAAGCATTCATTAATTAAGCTTCACAACTCCCTTGTGAATTAAATATGTTGTACTGGACCCATTTTACAAATGAAAAATGAAAGGGTGGCACCAGCAGGATGTGCTCATCTGAATCTAAGTAGATTTGTATTATTGCACCTCTGGGCCTACCCTTTCCCTTGTTCCCCATATTTGTCCCTCTCATTTAGTGTGTCATGTCTAAAACTAGATTGTAACCTGTTCCAAACAGGGACAGTGCCTTATTTGTTGGATAAAGTACCTAAGGCCAGGTCACCACTATCAACTTTTGCTGGCATAGTTATGTCTGTCAGGGATGTGAAGAGGTGTGATCTGACCAACTGTCAGCAAAAATGCCAGCAAAAGTCCCTAGTATAGAAGCAGTTATAACAGCAAAAATGTGTTTTTGCCAATGCAATTTCATAGTGGCTGGAATAAACATTACTGGCAAAACTGCTGAGTTTTGCCAGTGTAAGCAGCATCCACACTATACTAGGCCACACTTTGACTTGTTGGTAGAGGTGGGAGTAAAGGCCAGGAGCCTCAACTCAGTTCTCTGCTCTAAACCCTAGAAAAAATTCCACTGATAAAATATTTTAAAAAATGATCGTAAAAACATTAGACATTTTGATTGACTGAAAGTCCTTAGTGAAAAGCATACTGCTAAAACCCCTGCTAAAGAACATTTGTTTGCCCTCTGATTTAGGATGGCAGATGTAGAGTAGGAAACTAGGACGTAATTTCATGCAGCAACATTTGCAGACCAAAGTCCCATAAAAGTGTCTGGTGAAGAGGGAAATCAGAGCTGGTACTGCTCTAAGGAGAGCTTTAGTGACAGTGAACTGAGGTGTTTTTAAAACTCATCTTCAGCCTAGCAACTGGAAGTTATTTTTTTAATAATGATAACTTGCTATTAGTGTCAAAACTGTTATTAACATTAATTTGCCATATCAGCGTTAGTTAGATATTGCTTTGAATGTTGACATTAAAAGTCCGGGAATAGTCATAGGCCTGTTAGATTCCTAGATCGGTAATTTGCATTCCATTAATATGCTATTATTATAATTGCTATTTGTGAAATAATACACTTTGTGTTGGCATCCCTTTTTTTTATAAAGTAAAGTAAGGGCTGGGCAACCCACTTAAAATCATAAATAATTTCTGGAAAAGGTCAAAATGCTGTTTTTCAAAATTGCAATGGATGGATAGAATTCATTTGAGATTTTGTTCACCAAGATAATTGTATGCACAATTTATTTCCTTCAAAGAGTCCCAGAGGTGCTCAGATACAATAAGGGTGAATGTGGTATAAAACTCTAGGAAAGCGCCAGACCGAAAGCAGTCTTGCAAGCTCATGCTTGCATAGTGCAGTAGAACGTAAAGCAGAAGGAAAGACCTCTAGGAGGCTCAGTTGCAGTGCGAATGAACCTGCTGGCTGGCATAGGCATAACACTTTTGGGCACTCTGGCTTAGAGGGTGCTGTTTGAAGAAAGTTGTTCAAAAAGGTCTATGTTTTTTAAAATACAAATGGTTCCAAAAATCCTCAGAAATTGAGCAACATTCCTGGAAACTAGTTTAAAGAGCAGCCCACTCAGTTCTCCAACCAAGACTTCTCAGCTTTTGGAGAGCTATGTTGATTACTGTTAGGAATATGTTTGACTGGCCAGAACCTGAAGGCAGTCATGCTGCCAACATTTTATGGTCAGTCTAATCAAAATCCAGGATCCCACATTTAATGCACAATATACTTTCAGTCCGGATCTTGAAACCCACGTATGATCGCACTGAAATGTCTATACAGTGTGAATCAGAAGCTCAAATAGCAGCAGTTAGACCTTCAGAGGGAGTTTTTCAACGCTTAGGTTCTCTACACGGCCACTTTTATTTTGTAAAGAAAATGAGACTTCCATACACAGTTAATGCAACTTTTGCACAGCCCCATATAGCTTCCTAAACCCAACAAAGACTCCGCCACCAATAGCACTAATGCTTCAGCAGACCGCATCATTTCTTCTCTTAACCATCTGGACTAAAACCCTTCCTTGAGACTGCAGCTGCTATTGATTGTGATGATGCTACAGGCTTGGGATCTTTGCATTGATTACATTCTTAAAGTGCCTGACAGTAGCTAGCGCTATTAACCCTGTCCTGCCTGAACCCATCCTCTGCTTAGCCACCTGGAAGTGTCTGCAAAGAGCAAGAACTTCTTGCTAGCGCAGGAGATTTACAAAGCATTGACTATTTCAGACCTAGCGAGCAGGACAGGAGTATGGACACATGGCTGAATATTCTGCTGAAGTTTAACTTTTTGGGAATAAGGCCTTCTACCATTTGGTTTTGCAGCTGAAGGCAGAGTGTGAAATTAAGTTGATAACAACTAATTAATTTTCAGAGTTCTCTTCAAATATAAGATGAAATATAAGGCAGGTGTGGCGTCTCTGTAGTTAATTCAGATTTGCTATTCTAGTTTGATACTTTACTCCCTGGGCCAGCAGCAATCGGGTAGAAGAAACTAGCTTAGCCCCTAGAGGGAAGAAGGACCTTCCATACATTTCAGCAATACCTCTCACTGCTGTGGTAGTAGATCTGATGAGCTCCAAAGGGAGCCATCCAATCTTCTTGGCCTAAAGGAAGGTCTCTACAGCATAAGGTCTTGATGACTTGAGGGAAAAAATCAAATTGAGGAAAATCATAGAATTCTTGATTCCTCCAAGAGGAAAAGCAAAACAGAAAATATTCAGCAAGGTATACATTCAAAATGTTGCATGGCACATTAGCTATTTATGTTTTTTTAATCATGCTAATTGCTATAATATGCGAGCACCTCATACACATTCATAGATTTATCCTCTTAACATCCCTATGATGTAGAGAAATATTTTACAGAGCCATAGAGTGACTAAGCAATTTACATAACCACACAAGAAGTCTGTGGAAGAGCTGAAATAGAGGATTTCCTGAATTCCAGTACTTCAACCATGAGACCACGCATGGCACTAGAAACGTATGATTAGCCATAGTAGAGCAGACCATCCATTTATCTAACCTAGTATCCTGCCTCCAACACTGGCAAGCACGGAAATGTCAAAGGAAAGTTAAAATAAAAACCAAATCATAGCACACCTTGCCGGTTGTTCCTCTTTAGAGCAATGGAAAATGAAATTCAACCCAAGTTTTTTTGTTAAGGTTTTCTGGTCTGTATTTATATGGGTTGTGTGTGCTGCAGTTGGGGGTGTGTAGATCCAGCCAGTATTCAACTAGCACTGAGCAGGAGGACACACGTCTCCATTTTCCATGTAGCACTGGAAGACAGCCATGACAGGGTGGGATTCAGCTGGAGATTATTGTCCTGTCCTGAGCAAAAAAGGCTCAAAGTTTGGATAGAGAGAAAATCAGCTTTGTGAGACAAAAGTTGACCCAAAAGCTTAAAACAGCCAGATGACATTGTCCCTTGCTGGCTGAGGGCAAGTCATGCAGTATCACTGGCCCACAGCTGGCTGACAAGGCCTTACCTTGCTGTGAAGAACTGTTAGCTAGAAAGATCTCTTATTATTTTGCATGGAAATATTCTGGTGAGGAAGCCTGCGGGGTGTGTCTACATGAGGAAGTTGTGCTGTTCAAACTTAAGATGTGCTTTTAAATCATTTCAGTTAAACTGGTGCAAAAGGCTGTGTGGACACAATCCTTTTGGGTTAAACTGGGTTTATTTAGGTTCTTTAGCCAAAAATAAGAGTTTGCAGCAGTTTAACAGCAGTTTTGTGGTGCAACTTTTGCTATGCAGACAAGGCCGTATTCTTTTGATTAACAGTCTGGCTGCAAGAAGCCATTTGCTCTGGCCCTGTGCAGACTAGGAATATTGGTCATGTGTAAACATGTGCGAGCTAACACATTTGAACTAACCATGTTGCTAAACAGTAGTATAAACAGGGTTTAACACCTTTCAAACCATGTTAGTTGGTTATGGTCCAATCCTAGAAGAAAGCACAGGATTGGCCAAGAACCACTAACATTGTTTTTAAAAAAGTGTTAAATACTAACTACGCTGCTGTTTAGAAATAGGTTAGTTAAAATATGTTCGCTCATGCACGTTTACACGTGACCTACACGCTGCTCTGTACAAGAGCACAGCCCAGCTGCGTGCTGTTGACATATACAGCGGCCCAGCGAGCAGGGGGAGCTCTATTAGGAGTAGCACCTTCTCCACTCCACCTTGAAGGTGAAGCCACACATCTCCTTCCTAACAAAGAAAGTACATTTCTGCTCTGAAAAGTGACAACATAAAAATGTGGCATATTCTTCTCGAAAGACCCACTCCAGGGGTGAAATCCTGGCCCCACTGACATCAATGGAGAACCTCCCATTGACTTGAATAAGTTCAGGATTTTCACCCCATAAATATATTCAGAGTTCTCTCTGCTGGCTACTGGAACCAAGCAAAGGCCAGTTTGTGCATACTTCACAGGAGAGCAGTCCCATTGGCTTCACGTGTGAACCACCAGCAGGATTGCCCAATCTGGCCTTTCGGTTCTATGACTTTTGACAGAGCCAGCCCAGCTAAGCGAGAGTGAAACGGAGTCTGTTCTGGCTCACCCATGAACAGACCAGGTAACTAAATTCTGCCCTCAGGGACCACTCCAGAGATCTGTGGAATGTGTAATGCTGCTGATCGAGGAAGCACCCAGCAGCACTTTCATATCCACACTAGAGGTTGCTGGGTACCAAAACCTTTTGGCTTGTAAAGCGTGAGCATTTGCCCTGGAATGAGTATGGGGCAACACCACAGGGGACGCCAGGTAGCCATTTTGACTGGCCATACTTCAGAGCAGAAATGCATGTTAAGTCTCTCCTTTCCTGAAGGCCAAAGAACCTCACCCCTTATGCAGTTAACTTTGCCCAACTGGCCGCACAGCACACAAGCCGCTCAGTCGTTGTGCCTGACTCACACGGCCTCTTTTTCAAATTGCTTTTCAGAAACAGATGTTTCAGGAGCGAAGCGGCCGAATGCTCCAGGCCTTGTCGCCGAGGCAGAGCCCAACCAGCAGCCCGACGCACGGCCGCTCTCCGTCCCGCTCTCCATCGCCGCCCTTACCCTGGCTGTTCAATAAAGCCTCACCCCCTTCCTCTCCAAAAGCTGCCTCAGCCTCCATCAGCAGCATGAGCGAAGGAGATGAGGATGAGAAGTAAAATGGAGAAAAAAAAGAAAAATTAAAAAAAGACCCAGACACTCATATAACCTACAGGTGGACGGGAGGAGAGGCACCACATATAGATGTTTCTGACTGAGGTGAATGGGCTCTAGGAAAAAGCATGGTAAGGGAAGAGATCTCAGGAACAGCTCACCCCTGCCCCAGTTCCTCTTGGGGCTCAGACACACCTGGACAACGAACTGAACCATGAAACCTTTGAGCAAGTCCCTGTCATTAGTCACCACTTGCTGCAGCTGCTAACGCCAGTCAAAAGCCTCGGGGGAATTTGCACTGCAGGGGAACATTCAGTCCTTGAACTAGGCCTGAGTGAGCAAGTGCACAGCAGCAGCTCTATGTGAAGAGACAAGCCAGCTGCTTGTGGACCCTGCCATCACCTAGGGCGACCAGATGTCCTGATATTATCCAGACCATCCTAATATTAGGGGCTTTATCTTATGCAGGCAACTCTGCCCCACTCCCTCGGGGGGAAAAAAAAGGTCTCCTGATTTTTTTCCCACACTTGCTATCTGCTCACCCTACGTGCGCCCTGCTAAACTTGAGCCGTGCCAGAGCAATGAGATGTCGCGTGACAGCAACAAAAAGCTTCTTCAGTACAGGAAATGTGTTTTTGCTTTCAAAATAAAAAAAGGCACTAAAAACTAAACCAAGCCAGCGGAGCAGGGATCTGGCTAGTCGGCACTGGAGATACATTGACCAGGTCTTTGTCCAGGGCATGTGCAAAGGTTAATATGGGGTGAGCTCCATTTGCTTTAGCAAATCTCACTCTTTGTTCCTAGTGCCTCAGAAGCCACCTGTTGTGTTCTGGTTTTCTTTGTGACATTGCTTTGAAGGCTGCCAGAGTAGGAGAGTGAATGTCCTGGCTGTGATTCCTTGTCTGGGAACAAATATTTGAAAGAATTTGCCTATTTTAGTCATCATCTTAAAGAATACACAGGAGTCAAAGCCCCTCAGCCAGACTTCTCCTGGGACTACTAACCTTTGGAGATGTCACTTATCAACACACTGTCTATGCAGCAGCATTTCTGCCCTTCCCATGTATCCGTCAGATCACACTTAAAACTTTTGCAAATCTCTAAATAATGTGAAAGCATGTACACACTGTATGTTCTTTTACAGGCAGATCTACAGTACATGCATGCACACACATATATATGCATTCCCAGTCTGGGATCCTGGTTAGCAGCCTGCTGGCAGCTGACCTTAGTATGTGCAAACATGGGACACCCAATTAGAAAATAATGGAAACTTTATAAATGGAATTGGATGCTGGGATTTTTCTCCTCTCCTCAGAACACTCTCACGTCCCTAAAGTTGACATATTTGTGGCTCCATTAAGAAATTTCCTTCTTTTTACACTACCGTGTTGAAATCACCATCCTCTCAGCTCAGCGTGAGATGAGACTTTCCTCATACTCCATCTACACCATATCAGCAACCACTGGGAGTGATGGCTGTTGGATTATGTGACATACAACTCTGTGGCTGGCTGAACTACCTCCCACGTTCCTCCCAACCTGGAAAAATGTGATCAGAAATTGAACATGTGTCACTGAGACAGCCCTACAGAGCAAAGCTCTTCTCCACCCGCCTCTAGAGACTGCTGCACTGGACATACTGTGTGACGATGTACCCTGCTGATGTGTCAAGTGCTTCTCCAGTCCACTGAGCGTTTTGGGCACCAGACCAGCAAGGCGTACTAAAATCTATAATAAATTCCAATTTGCAGCCTGCCAGGCGGCCAGAACAAGGGGCAGCATGGACAACAGTAGCAAAAAGCCAACGGCTCCACTTCCTTCCCCCATGCTGCGAGCATATCACAATGTGAAAGTTACTGTAGATTTTAGCATTCTTCATTTTGCTGGTTTCCTGGACACACAGGACAACATAACTCCAATGGGGGAGAAGAGGGAGAGGCAGGAGGATTAAAAAGGAGAAGACATCAACTGGAAAAAGAAGGGGACTCTGCACCAGCCCAAGAAGAACTGACTAGCAGTAACGTTTCACAGAGACTCAAAGAACAAGAGTTTGTAAAAAAACCAGGTGTTAGTGTGTAAATGTACAGTGTGTGTTCATGTCTATCAGGGTACTGGCAGCAGTTTGCTCTCTGATCTGCACGCCCTTGCCCTGCACAGTTAGACACCACAGGAATTTCCAGGTGGATAACTGAAGGACCCGAGCATCAGGCCCCCAAGATAGCCCTGTGGGTTTTTTCCTTTCTCCACCCAGCAAGGCCTAGCTGATTTTTCATAGGCCACTTCAGCCAGGCCCTTAGCTCACCGTCACAAGCGCAGGAGAGACGTCCTTGCTACGTAACTGATTTTCTGGAGACACCACCAGTCCCTTTAGAGAGTTGCAACAACAGGCAACTAACATGTTGCCAGGGGCACTCACTGCTTCTTTCACTTTTGACAGTGACAAGAGGGCCAGTGTTTAGCTGCTGCCCACTGGGTCTGAGAGGTTGGCGTGATTAAAACCTTCCTGTGGGCCTGGGGCAACCAGCTACTGTAATTTCATCCCTAGGGTGTGCTTTTGTTCTTCTGATCTCTACAAGTCTCAGTTTTTCCATCATAGACCACCCCTCCACAGTGAGAGCAGTCTGCTCTCTATGGTGCTGTTTATACCAAGGAGCCCTGTCCAAATGAGATGGAGGATGTCAGGGTAGGTGGGGGTTTTTGTTTTTAAAACAATGCTCTCTGTTCAGCAAGGTTTTTGTGAGGAAAAATGAACATGCTTGGCTCATAACGGAAAACAGAAGAAAACACTCACCAGAATGACCTCATTTTAACCTTAGCTATTCCTCCCAGAGTCACGTGTGGTTTACCCAGTGACAAAGCCATATACCTTTACCAGACGTCTTGTCTGCGTTTAGGATAAGACTAAGCATGAGCCTCTGTTCGCCTTGTATGGATACTGCCCTCCATGCACAATCTCCACCACTCACAGAGAAGACAGCCAACCTCCTTCACCATCTCTGGGCATCCAGATGGTGATTTGCACTTTTTGGTCATAGTTGGGTTTCCTTTTTTATTTTTAACAAGTGTTGCTTTAATGTGTTCCTATTTATAAGCCCAAGCGCCATGGAGAAAATAAATGAAATACAGCAGATAGTGCAACGTGCCATCTTTATTTTACTATGGCTTTGCCAGTCACCACCCGAACTTTCTCGGATGACATCAAGCCCATGTTCTAATACCAGAGGCTCCATAGTGGACATCCCCTTCCTCTACATTCAAGTACTAAAGGAGAAACACAGCCAGCCATTCAAACCTGTTCAAACCCCTGCTGCTAAAGTCATCAACCTCCCAATCCTTTCTCCTAGCTGCTCCTTTCTAGCCCTCCTCCCATACACAACTTTGCTGTTTGTGACTTGCATTTCCTGTCTGCCAAGTAGCTACCTTCACCACCTGCAGACCCATTTCTTCCAGGAGTTTATCCTGTGTGGCTGTCTTTATTTGCCCCCTCCTTCACCTGCACTGCCGTCCCGTGTTTCGTCTCATCCCAACTGGATTGTAAACTCTAGAGGGCAGAAAGCAGCCACCTCTGATCCTACTCTTTGTAAAGCACCAGATTCATTTATAGGTTTTCAGTAACACTTAGCTAATTATATAATTAACCAGAGTAGAGAACAGGATTTTACTCTTTCTGCTATAGTATAGCCTCTGTTAGAAGGCAACCATCATTATGTGTGTAACTCTTTGTAACTTTTACTTTGAAATATTCCCAATTAAGTTGTTAAAGACAAGGGCGCAATAAAACCCAACTTAGCTTCCAGGTTCAAGCTTCTAGGTTGGGTACAGAAAATGTATTTAGGAGAGAAACACTAGACAATACTTTAATGATTCAACTGAACTTTATTCAAGAGGAAAAAGATTAGTCAGGTGTGCAACAACCACATGCACAAATGCTACTATAGTTCTTGCACTCAAAGATGAAATGGTGTATCAATGGGTGATCAGTCCATTGACAACAGAGTGAAGTACAACCTTCTAATCCTGGAACCACCCTTATAATGTTAATTGAAGCTCCCATGCAATTAGCAAAACTACTTTTTAAACTTCATTATACTATTAACATTAAATTCCCCTTTGTCATAATTATATTTCCACCACTTTACATAACACATTATTAAATTAACATTTGCATCAATGTCCTTCCCATACTATCAATACAGATAGCATTTTAATAAAGCATTTTCAATTAAACACACTTATTAAAAACCTTGCTTAAACCAGTTATATGCAAAACATAACGGTAACATAACTGTGGGGCATGTCCTTGCTAACTCCTACTTTCCCATAATACTGTCTCCAACTTATCTTTAACTTCTCACACTAGCAACTTCAGTTTCCCATATTCTTCTGCACTTAGGCCCCAAACCTAACTTCTACTTATTCGTAACCCAAACCATCCTATAGGTTACAGGTGCTATGAGATTAAAAAAAATGCAATTCTAAAACTTCTGGGTATTTATATTCAAGAATCAGTCCCCATCCCTAGTGTACACATGGAAAAGTTAGTTTCCACAGACAGGACGATTTCCTCTCTTTGCCTAGTTCACCACCTCCGGCATTGAACCAAGTGTGCTTGCTGTTGGTTGGGTTTGGAGGATCTTTTGTTACTGGTTTTGAAATAGATACCTCCCCTACTCCCTTTCCTTCCCCCACCCCCTTTACTAGAGCTTCCCCCTCATTCCCTCTGGCTATGGGCCCTGGTTCAGCAAAGTATTTTAGCATGGGTTTAACTTTGAAGTCAATGTGCATAAGTACCTTGCTGAACTGGGGGACTGAAATCCACAAGAAAAATCAATTACCTTTAATGGAAGCCATGTTTTCTAATCGAGAGGGTCACACACTGATGCTTCCATAGGCTGAGTACCTTGCATACACTGGGGAGGCTGGTTCCTTATGTTCCTCCCCACAGGCTCCTTGTGTACCACTCTCCCGTGCCCTTGTATTTCTTTCAGGATCTTTCTGAACCACCCCCTCCATGCACACCCTCACCTCAGGCCAGGAGTCTGTGTGCCCCCCATACCATTGTCTCCCATTCTCCCCCACACCAGGGGCTCTATGTGCCCCCCCCCCCACATTTCCTGCTCTTCCACATGGCATGGGTTACGTTTCCCCATTGTCCTCCTCCTCCCACACCATTCTCTTCCCAGGGGCTCCACGTATGCCCCCCTTGCGCCTTCACAGGTATTCCATGTGCCCCCTAATTATTCCCCCCATGCCAGAGGCTCAGTACACACACCCCTATGCCACACTTCTATCTGGGACATAAATCATTCGGTGTTAACATTTAAAAACTCTGCTGAGAAGTTAGGCAGAGCTGGGGGGGTGGTGTTAATGGCTGCCATCAACCAGTTCTTTCATCTGTAGAAAATTACACACCTGGTTGAAGCTGTTGGCTCTGCTAACCAGATACCAGGGGCTCTGTGTGTCCCCCATTTTGACCCTTCTGATTTTCTAATTTTACTCAAAATCAATAGGTTCTGCCCATTGATGCCTAAAGCATTCCCTGACATTTTGGAATTAATCAGATGTGGTGTTCAAAAGTTACCGCAGTACAGACAGAGAAATGCCATTGTGTGTTGGGCTTCACTTTGCTCAGCTAATCAAGGTACATGGGTTACATCTGATCTCAGGTATGCTGCAGCATTATCGACCAGAAACGTCAGGCACTCCTTATTCTTTGCCCAGATGCAGTGGAACCTTTGAGCGGCTCTATTTTAACTTTCACTTTTGATCCTGATTTTTCCCCATACCTCTAACTTTCACAATGGAGGCAGTCAGGGCATTCCTGAGTGTTCTGTATTACTTGAATCTAGTATTATGTAAAGTTCCAATCAGAACGTTTTGGCTTGGCTCCAGCTCTCCATACCACAACACTTCTGACTTTCCTTTTCTTTTCCCCTGTAAAACTTAATCAGAAACATTTCATGACCCTGATTTCACTCTCCTTTCTTTCTTTAATTTGACAGTCACTTTAGCAGTTGCAGATGAAACATTCTTCTGACCGTGACAGCCATAGCTGTCCCTGAGTATAAGGAAGAGTGGAAGCGGCAGATCAGACTGAAGAGTATACTTGCTAGAGATATTTTTATTTTAGAGCATAAAATGGCCAAGAAATAAATGATTTAAAGGCACAATTCCCCACCAGAATCAGCCTTGGTTACAGAAGTTTTTCCCCTGGATGAGATGGAGAACATAGTAATGACATTCACTCAGATCTGCTTCCTGTCTGTGTTGACTCAGGTCTGCTAACAGTAGTGACCAAATAAGTTTTTTATTTACATAGGAGTTTGAGCTGGCTTGGGTAAATCTATTTTTTTTTTTTTAGAACGGTCACTAACCTTTCTGCAACTGTTCTTCTTCAATATGTATTGTGCGTGTCCATTCCAGTGTAGACGTGTGTCCTGAGCGCAGTCTCCAGAAATTTTTCCTCAGTGGTACTCATTGGGTCAGCTCTGGCCTCCAGGGAGGGAAGGAGCAGGGGTAGAAATAAATTGGAGCATATAACCCACTTCAACAGTGTTTAGCACCCAATGGTCTGTGGTGATATGAGACCACACCATGTTGAAGTGGGACAAGCGGTCCGAAAATAAGGGGGACACAGGATCCAGTGACAGGAACTGGTACAATGCCCTCAGTCGCCTCATCAGAAGGTCTGTTTCAAGCCCCCTGGTGTCTGGGCAGGACAGACATTGGCGCTGAGGCAGATAGGAGGATATCTGTGCTTAAAACCCCTGCTCCACTTCCTCTGAAGGTACTGACAGGATGGCAGGGCAGAGAACCTATAGTGGAATGGATATGTGCGAGCACTCTAAGAACTGATTTTTCTTAAATTGGTGCACCTTCTGTATTAATAGTGTGAGGGTGGAATGGGCGGGGGGGAATTAGATGAAATATATTCTTATAAGAGGTAGAAAACTGGAACTAGAATTGAGCAGGGGAGAATGGGGAGAAGTAGGTATTGAAGGGATGCAAAGATTATATGAACATTTGCAGCGTGGTGTGTAAGGTTCATGCTATAGTGTCTGAATAGGCAGAGATCATAACACGAAGTTTCAGGGACAGAGCTCTTTTCCACACAGCTCTGAAGTGACCACATCTAGAATATTGTGCTCTATTCTGTATACTTACATAATAGACATTTAATACATACAACATCCATCTATACACACGCACATAATCTAATATACACAGATACACATTAGAAGACTTACCAGGAAACATTTTAAAGATGAGCTAACACACACAAGTAGGTGACACTTATGTGGGGACATTAATAGCCATTTACAAATATTTCAGGGGCTGTGTACCAATGAAAAAAAGGAAATATTTAGAGTGGTGGTAGGAGGTATTGATACGCTGAAAGCCATACAAGGAAAATTTAAGCTGAATATCAGGAGACAGACATTTAAAACTAAGGTAGCCAAACAGGAGATAGCATATTGCAGGAAGTACTGCTGAATTGGCAGGGATACAGATTCAATGATCTAACAGGGCTTTTTGCCATCTCCAATGTATATGATTATTTTAATGAATTCTAGGCATACAGCCAGTCTGCTCTTCCCTTTTCTTCTTGTTATATTCGCCTCTTCCCCCATCTTTTCATTCCTCCTTTCATGCTAATATGGGCCCAATTCTGTTGTCTTCAGTCAAACAAGATTGCTTTAAGCTACATTGCAGTTTTGCCTACATAGACTGCAGGATTTGGTCTAATATAGTCATCTTTCTGATTCACTCCCTCATTTCCCTTCCTTTCCCCTGCTCAATTTCTGTCTTCTGCTGTCTTTCCTTTAGTTATTACCTTCCTTCTGTCCTTCCCTTTTTATAGCTAAATGCTCTATATTGGTTTTAAAAATCCTCCTAGTGGATCTGCCACCACAAAGTTCTGTCCCTTCTGTTGTGAAGCCCAGGGAGAGGTCATTCTTCCAGCCAGTCACTAACCTGGGGCAGATATTGCCGTCGACTCTACTGAACGAGAAGCAAGAGGGCTGACAGGCACGTGAGTCACTCAAAGAGCAACTACAGCAAAAGGATTTTAAAATAACGGATCTCTCTCTACAGGAGGCCTTACCAGAGTAGAACCACACTTCAGGGTGGACCACAAATAATAAAGCTTCTCTGTCAGCCCAAGTGAAGCAGCACACACTCCCTACCCTCCTTCCAAAAATGGTGTGGCCAAGATTAAAACTCCCGCTGTTACAATATACTCCTGAGCTTTACCTTCTTTCAGTCATATGCCTTGACATGCTCATCCACACATGACTTCAGTGGAGTGACACCTGTGAAACAGCAGAATTTAAACAGGTCCAAGTACTGTTGTTTCAATGAACAAACTACTCAGGAACTGATTTGATACATGATGCAGGTTTCTACTGTGAATGCTGAGTGGGTTGATAATGTTTTCCAGGCAAACTTCACTTTTCTGGCAGGGCATGTGAGGGAGTGCATTCATATGGAGAAGGGCTTCAACAAAGCCCGCTTGCTACCTAGCCTGGAAATACAGCCAAGTGGAAGACCACCACCATGCAAAAACAAGTTGAAAAACAGCTTTCATCATAGGTGCTGAAACTCAGGGTGCTATCGCACCCCCTGGTTGGAAGTGGTTTCCAAAATATACAGGGTTTACAGTTTGGTTTAATGGCGCTCAGTGTGGTTTTACTTTGGTAAGGCCTCACTTAGAGATATATCCGTGTTTCAGCACTCCTGGCTCTCATTTTATTCAGCACAGAACTAAGTTACAAGAGATTATGGCTTCAAGTGCATGACAAACTAACTCCAACACATACACAGCTCCCCTAGGGCAGGGAACTTGCTTCCCCCTTGCCCCTTCCCCTCCCAACAAACACACAGACTGGCAACAGAGCTCAGCAAAGAGAGAGGATTTGACTCAACTGTGTGCTCATTCATTAAGGCCAGCAGTGACTGCTACTATGGGAAACAAGTCCTATGTACCACTCAATTTCCAATTAAGTAAAGGGCTCAAGTGAGAGAGTCCATTACAAATTCCTGAGATCATCTGAGAATGATGAAAACAGAATTCAGTGTGGACCAAGAGATTTGCCAGGGCTGCTCACAAAAGCCCCATTAAGACCACAAAAGAATACTTTCAGAATTTTTATGACCTTATCCTGAAATTTTAGTTTTTTGAATTATCGTTTCTTTTTCTGAACTCGGTAAGGGTTATTTTCGGTCTACCTTTCTTATTTATTCAGATAAAAGAAAAAGAAATAAAGTCTCCTTATGCGTGAGAGAAGAGAGTACATACACAATGACTCACTAACATTCTGCATGAGACACAAAACACAAAATGGCAGCTGCCTCACAGCTAAGCCAGAGGCAGGGCACACTTCTCTAGATGTAAACATGCAGGACAAAATGACTATCTCCTTCTTAAACAGAGGGGTCTTTTAGGATATGTCCTCACTGCAGAGTTAATCAGGTCTTTGACTCAGGTGTTGGCCCAGCCTCTCCACCTGACCACAGCCCACACTCAAAATATTCTCACTGGAGTTTGATGGTGCTTTCACTGGCTCATCAGGGGGGTATATGCACCAGACTTTCCCTTGGGCTGGTAATCTACCCTCTTTGCAGTGAGGATGCAGGGTAAATCACATGAGCACTAACAGTCCTCCCATCCCTTCCCACAATTTCCCCGGTGTGTTCAGAAGGAGGGAAGTCCTGGGAAAGAATACTAGCACTGGAGCAGGAGTCCTGTGGCACCTTAAAGACTAACAAATGTATTTGGGCATAAGCTTTCGTGGGCAGAAACCCACTTCGTGGGATGCAGCTGAGCTGTCTGCAGCACAAAGAATCATGGGATCACCCCCAGGAGTCCTAACAACACACACCACAGAGAGCAGCAGCAGGGAGGACATAGCAACGTGGGTAGGGCTTTGCAGTGCACAGCTCACTCCCAGGCTAGGCTAACCCAGGGGCTGATCATGCAAGTGAACTACAGTGAAGACGTACCCCTACAGAAAATTGGTGCAATGTGACAGATACACAGACAACACATTGCAAATTCCAGGCTTTTCCTTTGCTGTAAACCAGAGACCACATCTTGTCTGGAACTCACAGCACAGACATCTAGCGGCTGAATAATGTACTGCAAGTAAATGTTTTGTGTACACTTTGTTTTCCTCATATTTTAATTTAAAAAGAAAACCATATCTATTCTACAAGCAACTCCTGTTGCATTATATTATTATTTTAAAATATAAAATTTGTGCTCAAATAAAATCCTTCTAATTAATCACAAGCATTATATTACATAAATATTTATTTTAAACTTTTCTTAAATATAGTTATTAGCTGGCAGGAAACATTTTGTAGGAGTCTTCCCAACAAAGACAGTAACTCTGGTGAATGACATCAGGGTCCATCTATAGCTTCAATTGCATTTTTGCATCATGGGTCTACAAGTTGTAGTATCTTCCAGTCAAAGGCAGTAGATTTGCAAGTGGTCAAGTCACTCTCTCCTTTACCACCACCACCAGTGCTTCAACAGTAGGTAAAATGGTGGTTTTCTACCATGTTAGCTAACTTGCGGTAACTAAACACAGTAAAATCCTAGTATGGACAAGGCAGCTGTAGGTTTCTCAAATGTTGGCAGACTCTCCTAGCTTTCACCTTAACCTGCTAATACAAATGCCTTGTCCATATAAAGATTTTACCAAGTGTTAGGTCACACATCATACGTTTGCACCTTTTACCTAGCAAATAATAAGGCCTAATAGTTGAAGAAAAACTGATCTTCAAACCATAATATGATTGTGCTCCCCTTACTGCTCCTTTATGATATAGAATGATGGCCTGTTTGTTCATTTTAAAATACTTTTTATTTATTCTGTATGCTAAAAAGATCAGACCCTGACTCTTTCCAGGAGGACTTTAGCAACGTTTGAGGAATGGGAAGAGGACATCACAGAAAGCCCAAACTTGAGCTGCAAGTCTCTTCAGGCGCATCCACTCTAGGAAAAACAGTAATTTCTTACTTACTGTGTTAGCTAACAGGTGGTAACAGAGGGAAAATCCTAATAAAGACAAAGCTGTTAGTAGTTTTCACAGGTGTTAGCAAGTAAACTGTAGGGAGGGAGTCAATTTCACAAGTTAGATAGTCTGACACCACAAACCAAGGAGAAACAGGTAAAATAAATGTAGCGGGGGAGCAACAATCTTAATGTCACCCCTACCAACTCTATACCAGATGACTTTTATCCTACATGGGGCAATTCTCCACTGGGAATCTTTGGTCAGTTTAAGATATTTTCTAGTTCAGCTACAGATTACTGGGCTAGATGTAGGAATGTTTAGTAATATTCTGTGGTCATGCAGGAGATCAGACTAAATTGTAGTAGTCCCTTTTGATATGAAAAATCTTATTTCTTTGGGGAAGGAGCTAGATCTCATGCAAGTTGATCAGGATTTGGGGTATTTGGACTTTTTTGTTGTGTTTTCTGGCATTCGTGGCCAGAACTTGGCATTTTTATTTTGTAGGAAAAACCAGTCTCCTTAGATAGGGATCTCTTTTGGCGTGGGTATGAGCCCGTGTGCTTAACATATTCCAATATATAACTGGAGAGGTAACATAAAAGTAAATCCCTATGAAAGCTCAGATTCCCATCCTGGGAAAAAATGGAATCAGGAAGTATGCCTGACTCCTTGCCAAGTGACTACTCACCCAGATAACTATGTGGGAGAGGATGATGGAGCTTTGCCCTTTTAAGGAGACTGAACTGGGGAAGATTTTATGGCCTTTCCACCAAAGATTCCTTCATCAGTGAGGCTGCAGTGGCATAGTGAGTCCCAACCGCTCACAAAGACTGACCTGTCCTCGTGAAAATGTCTCCAAAGTCCCAGCTTGTATAAATCCTAACTCCAAGTCCCTTCTCACTGCAAAACAAGAGTCCCTGGGCTGGGAGCAGTAATGGCAGAGTCGCCTTTTTGTGGCTATTAAGAGGGCCCACACAGAGTGCTTCTTGGCCTACTCTGTCATGAAAGTGGATGGGAGGAACAAATTGAGAGAAGCAGCAGGTGGATACAGTTCTGGAGATTTTAAGGTAAAGGTAGGGGAAAATGTTGTTTGTTGTTGCCCCAAAATAAGTTGTACAAGATGGACTGCAATGGATAAATCAGGGATGCTGCACAGCTGCTCCATTTGAATAGTCCCAGAACTCCATGAAAAAGTGTGAACAGCTTCCAATATCTGCAAAAAAAGGTGCAACCCAAATCTCTGATTGGAGAAGAGATCAGGACCCAGAAATTCCAGAAAAACCTTGGTTAATGGCACATACCAAGAATGTATGTGTTGTAAGATGCAATAGTTAAGTTCACATAAACCTAGCAATAAACTCTCTTCAGCAGTTGAAGAAAACAGAGAAAAAAACCAAATGGTCTATTACCTCAAAATAATGATCCTCATGTTTTTAAGTATATAAAGAAGGAAAAATGCACAGAGGAATATTCCATGTATACACTTGTACAGTGAATTAGAACATATTTTGTTCTTCACAGAGATGTACCTGTTTCAACTTAATCCAGAAACAGCTGTGTTATGATAAGTTTATGGTCTGTTGAGCAAATTATGGAAACATTTTTACCTACTCCATATTTTTTTCTAATCATGTTTCCCAACAAACAAAATATTTTTCATTAAAAAAATGAACATAGCAAATTAACTGTGAACTATAAAAGCCATCATCCATTTATGAAAAATAGATTAATTACAATCTGCTTCGTATCACTGAACAGCTAGGGTGACAAAGCAGGATTGACCTAAAATATGCATGGACATATATATTAGCCTGTATTTTTTTTTCACTTTGAAAATAACCCAGAAAAACAGCAGCATAACCTTTCCACACTTTTATGAATATTTGGTGTGCTCAATTTACAAGTCAAGGAGTTTCTTTTTTTATTGAAATTGGATCACAGGAATTTATGATTAAAAGAGTGTCAACAAACTGCATTTATGCAAATCTGCAACAAACAAGATCTGACACTTATTTTAAAACATAAAACAAGATCTGACACTTATTATCAAACTGATTTAGGCTGAGTGGACTTTTCTGATTTGGCTGTCTGAAGGGTCTCAGGTGTGTATGTTATTCCAAATAAAGAAAAGAAGGAGGTTGTTTTAAATATTCATATTGTACGTGTACATAAATAAAAGCAGCAGAAGACTTCTCCTGCATAAGAATTAACATGAGTTTTCAATCACAAACTCATTTTAGGTCAATGAGTCACCCAAATAGGAGGCCAAGGTTTTGTAATTTCTCTCACCACGAAATAGCCCCACAGGTTTCAATGAGACCACTCACAAGTGAAAAGATTGCTGGATAAGGTACAGTATTTGTATTTAATTATACCAATCATCAATAGAATTGGTGCCAGTCACTCCAATGGCCAGTTATCTGAAATTTTAATGCAAAACCCGAGCCCCCCCAAATTAGAGAGAAATCAGAAATCAATTCATTATTAACATCACATGGATAAAATGACCTCAACTGTAGGTGAACAAAACAAGTTTATTCTTTAATTAGAAAGCAGCTAATCAATGATAGCCCAGTGAACAAGCGCGATCATTACTGCACCACCAGACAAAGTGACTCCATGTATGTCACTTGAAATAAAAGCGCTCCAGGACATTGCGACAGGATCATCTTTTGTTTCAGTATTTGTTTTGTATAAATATTTGAACATTTATCTCAAAGCAGACCATTTTTCAGTGCCACAAAAACTGCTTAGATATAACTTATAACTGGCAAAGTTATTTTAATGCCCTATTAAAATGAAGACGTTCAGTTTGTGTACTGTAAAACAAGAACTTGCAGCAAGTAACATCACTTGCATAATAAAATATACAATGCAATATTAAGATCTAATGCTTTTAAATATATCACCAGATTCAGACTCTTATTGAAACATATTTGCAGATCACAAATAATATCATGTTTGTGCAATACCAGTTAAACTACAGTGCTACAATACAGAATAAATATTTTTGGCTTAGACACGATGCAGTATACATAGTTTTCAAACACTAATGTTCTTTGCAAAATTTTGAGCACACCTTGCAAAAGGTTAGGAATTGTTGATGCCAGCCTCTTTTAAAGACAAATGAAGGTCACTGGTCTCCTGCTGGAAACACTAAACCTTTAGTTCAACAGAAAGCACTACTCATCCAACATTTAGAATGGTACATGAACAAAAACAAAATAGGTTCCTCTAACTGAACACATGGTTGCATAGTTTATTTGCAACAAAATGATTCACTCTTATATAGAGACAGGGTTGTCTTAGCTTACATATAGAAAAGACTCTATTCATGGCCCAAAGTTGAGTATTAAATATGCTTCTACAGAACAATGGACCTGTTAACATAAAAAGAACATAAGATCAAGGTGAAACAAAACAGAAAATTTTTTTAAAAAAATCTTTATATATAGAATTCCAGTGAAACGTCTATACCACAACACAATGTGCAGCGTGCTAAAATGGTTTCTGCATTTTAAGTGCCCACACACTTCACATACATATGAAAAACACTTTTTAAGGAAACACAAAAAATACTAGTGACGCTATCCACTGAAAGAATTAGTCCAGTGTAATACAAAAAGTAGCAACACCTGATCTATGCTGGGACTGAAAGTTACAATAATAAGGGATCTATATGAAAACATACTGTAAACACAATTTACTTGTTTAATTATAAAGAGCCATGCCCATTTAACTTGATTAAATGTTTGACTGCATTAATTTTTTCCCCAATTATAAACTTCCAATGACTTTGATTAAGAGGCAAAGTAAAATAAGTGTTGGCAGCTATGAAATTAAGTCTTTTGACTTACTAACCTTCATGCCAGTAGAAGCAAGTGATGTGCATAATGTCCTCAGAACAGGAGACACATAAAAAGAAATATGTTTGAATGAATGATCCAAGAACAGGTTGTCTCAGAGACAGATAGAGAACCGTTTTCTAATGAATTGCTTGGAATGAGTCACTGGCCCAGATGATGCTTTTGATCAGAATGTGTAGATTTAATTTACTAATTAATTTCATTGTATACCACATTTTGAAAAATCAGTACAACCCCAACAAAAATGAACAGCCCCAATGGCAAGAGACACTGAATACAGAAAAATCTGCCTCAAATAGCTTACAAGTTTAATTTTTCTGTTAAGAAAATTCTTCAGACAAAAAAATAATCAGCGATACAAAACGTTTTAAAACCGTTTACCATTTAAGATTTCTGGTTACACTGGCAGAAATGAAACCACATACTGAATAACCAGAATGAACTGCATTAAAGAAGTCTGCAAAATAAAAGTGTATGAATAATATAATGGGAGATTACTAGCATAATAAATGGGGCCTTTTTAATGTGATCCTGTGTTCTGGAGCTACACATCTTAATTATACTGCTGCAGCAACTGGTAGCTCTCCATTCTAAATATAGCTACTGTCAAACATCATACAGTACATACTGACAGATTCTGCTATTTCAATGCTACATTATTAACCACTTCCTATGTCTACTGAATAGTCTAAGATGCCAAAGGGCAAGTACTGAAGCAGTGAGGAAATACAATGCAGATTTCTTACACGTGGTAAAAATATTTCTTCAGGAGAAAGAAAGGTGACCTCAGACGTAGCAATTTATGTATTCTTGTAATTTATTAGAGTGGTTAGAGAAGGGGACTGGGAATCAGGGAACCTGGGTTTCTATCCCTTTATCTGCCCAGAATTATTAGTATGTAATTTAAGCTCCTGTGTGCCTCCATTTTTCCTTCTATAAAATGAGGAAAATGATAAAGTACTTACCTAACTTTACAAAGACGTTTGTGAATTTCAAGATGAAAAGTGCCTGGTGTTATTTTGACAGTACAAATATCCAATGTTTTCCAAGAACATTTTGATATTAGAAGCATAAGATATCCTTACAAGAACAAAAGCCACAACGATGCATGCACAATAACCAAACATTACAACGCAGAAACAAAAATAGCATTTAATTATGGAAAAATGTGCTGGTGACAAGACAAATATATAAAGAATGTACACTGGAATTTTAAATATTTTGCAAGTCTATTTTTCTAAAATGTAAGTAACTTTCCAAGACAAGAAATAATGCTTCTCCATGCAAATCATCTTCAAAACTAAAATAATTTAGGTATGAAAAATAATCCACTATATACTCCTAACAATTAACCTTCCTGCAGTTGATTTTGTCATCCTTATTATTACTTAACAGAACTAGTTAATAAAAATTCCAGTAGAAAATATTACCTTCTATAGCTGATCATTATTCTGAATTACAGTATCTGACAAAAGTCTAGCTACATCTAATTAAACTGGATTGGCATGTCTCTGAAAAGGATTTATAGCACAGGAAAAAAAGCGTTTTGCAAATCCATTCCCATTCATTGTTTAATTCTTAGCTATGACGGTATCAAAATCCAAAGTCAGTAATTCCTCATCTGGTATATTAAGCATTTTTTTTAAAAAAATGCATAACATTTAAAAAGAAGATACAAATGTAATAGAACAAGTTTGCAGATTCATATCACTCTTCATCATTATGAGTTTCCAACACACTTACCAGAGAAGAGGATAAATTAGAGATCTAAGTATCTACAGGCTCGATTTAGACAACAAAAAAGAGTCAGATATTGCATTTTTCAACTGCAGAATTTCAGCAAAACTTCCACAGTTTCTAGGCCATGAAACCCAAGACTTCACAAGGCAAACACAAGGCTTCTGGATAGCTCAAAAGCAGGGACTTAACTGGCAAGAAAACACTATATCCCAATGAAATACATGAGAAGTAGCCCATACTGACTGCTGGCACTGTACGCATTCAACTAAGAGAATACTAATATTGACTAATATTGAAACATAGTGCGATCATCTTTAAAATGGCTGTGGGATCTGCAATTTTGTAGAGCCTTGAATTGCAAAAGCCTTGAAGATGCTCTGATACCATGGTGATGCACACAACACCTAGACAGATAAGTTCTACTGCCCTACCTCAAAATGTCATTTTATATTACCAAATCCCCAACGCTGCTTTTGAAGCTTTAATGGCTTAATTTTTGCTTGGAAAAAAACCCATCCTTGAGCAAAATCTAGTATCTCCAAGTGTCAGGTGTGGCTGTATGGATTCTTCTCAAATGCAGAATGACAGTTGATCTGTCAACATGCTCAGGGGACCCATAAGAACACCACAGGAAAGCCATATTTTTAAGAAACAGCAATATTCACCAGTTGCCTTTTGCCTTCCTTCAGTCAGCAACTGGCACATCAGGTCAGTGAATTCAGATCTCAGATATTTTATGCAGCTTGAATCAGACTGTGTTGTACAGGAGTAAAGATAGTAGAAAGAGGTATTAGAATGGTATCCGTCTCCTTTTTGCTTCACTAGGATTCACTTATCTTTTGCTTATATGAATGGTGATATCAATCTTTCCCTGATCAAAGGACTATGTCCTGTCTGCCAACAAGTTTCCAGACTTTCTAGCAGAAAGACATATCAGAAAAATGAAATTGTACAGCAAGGAATTAGTCACTTGAGTTCGCAATTACGAATTCCCATGTCACAATAAAGGGTATGCTTTGATCATATATGCCCACAATCACTTAGATTTCAAGCATTTTAGGGACAAGTGTCTTCATATGCATTTGTACAGCGCCCAACCCTGGGGCCTTCATCCTCACTGGGCTTCTGGGTAATAAATATCAAATAAAAATGATCAGGCTTTTCAAGTGACTAGTGATTTGAACCACCTTACAAGAAGCCTGATTTTCACAGAGTTGGCATGTGGCTCTTCCCGGAAATCAGGCCAGTAACAAGGTAAGCACTCTGCAGTCTTTAAGAGTGTTAACAGGTCCAGCTGACCACATGGCTGTTCAGGGTGGAATATAATAGGAAGACAAAGCTGGAGCAAAGGGGAAATAAAGGGAAGAGCAAAGCCTCTGGAGATTATTTGCCCAGTGTTTGTCAGCTGATTTGGGTTTTTTTGTTATGTGAAGATTGTATGGAAAGGGCCTTAAAAAGTTTGGCGATTTATTTCTATTTCCTTGCTGGTGAAACCTTCCACCAACTTACAGACTCTTTCAAGTTGTCTCCAGCCAAAATCACAAGCTAATTTTTAAAATCCCAGCCAATGGTAATCCACTAGATGGGGAAACAAATACTTGAGTTGCCATGTAACAAAGGGATAATGAGATGAAAGTCAAACAACCAACAGCAATCCTTGCACACAAAAAATGCTGAACATCAGGTTTACAGAGCACATATCACATGCACAGCTACTGAAGCACCATAATTCTTCTTTCTGTGTTCTTCAGTATAAACCTTGCTAATGCTTTTTCTATATGAGTGTCCCTCTAATAGGACAGCTTTTTCTGGAGCCCAACATCAGCTGTGGTGTGGTCTCAGGATATTTAAGAAAAAACCAAAAAAACCACTTCATATTTACAAATGGTCACACTGACCAACTGACTGGCAGATGGCAACTTAATTTATTTAAATTTACCACAGGACCCTTTAAACTGAAACAATCACTGCAGTTTAATCCACTGATACTGAGCGCAGGATAGGGAGTGTTGGGAGCGCCTGTTAGTACAATCACAGTCTAGGCAGTAATTTGGAAAATCCCAATTCCTAGTCAAGGGACCTGGGACTCTAACTCTCCTATTAATATGATGGGGGAAGAGCAAATACATTTGATTCAGGAAAAACAAGTCCACCACATACAGACAAAATGAAAATGAGTTGTGATAAAAGTCACTGTTATAACCTGTGGAGTTTAGATTATAAATGAAAAAGGAAAGCAAGTTTTATTGTAGGACTGCCTGGGAAAACAGGTTTACAAAGGTATCAGATGAATGTGTGACAAACTTTTTCAAAAAGCTGGACACAATGTGGTTTGTGCAGTCGTCAGTAAAACATCTATTAAATTCTACAAAAACACCAAAAACTCCCACACGATTCTGAGCTGTTAAGACTGTTTAGTAAGCAGCCATTTTTGACTTTGTACCACAACTCTTCCTACTTACATTTCAAAATCCTTATCAAACCAAGTATTTTATTTAATTTTGTTTATTAAATTTTTTTACAAAAGGTAGAGACAGCAATGTTGTAGGTTCTTTGCATGGTGCCCTCATGAAATAACTGTGTAATGTAGAACTTGCTAGGATGAGGCTCTAGCTTTCTTAAAATAAGTAGTCATTACTCAGTGTCACAAGAACCAACAAAAGAAAAGGTAACTAAAAAAGAAATGTAATTTAAATTTTCTTTAAATTGTAAATGAAAAGACCTTGGGGTCAGAGTAAGTTGTCTCTTACAAGGTTCTGAGACTCCATGGAGTTGTGTTCAGAAGTTCCCTAGAAAGCAAGCACCTAGATCATATTTGATAGGAATGCAACATATACACACATCTATATTTATTAAACAGATTAAAACTTTCAACCTTAAAAATCAATCTGGAAAATTGAGATTACTTTGTAACTACAAAACAAATAAAACTGAATGAAACCTATCGACAAGTCAAAGTACTAGAGTAGTTCTTTTAAGGAAGTAGTTGCATCGATTATGTGCATATCAGAGATATAATTGAACATAAAATAATCAGAAATTAAGATATGGCATTACTAAATAAACCTTTGGGGAAGGGGGACCCTTTGGAATTCCCAAACCTGTGTGTCCAAGATATCTTAGGAAAAATGGCTGGTAATAAAGACAACAGACTAACAAAAACTCAACTATTTAAGTACTGATTTTGTGACACAAAGTCACCCTGGGCTCTATATGGAAGTATTTCTGACATGGAAAGTAAAGTCCACATCAAATTTGAAGAAACTAATCGCATGTTTACACTTTCCTTACTAAAATCTGCCTACTGCCCCAATTCAGCAGTTCACTTAACCACCTGCTTAAGTTTAATGAAGTCAGAGAAATTTAAGCAAGTACTTAAGTATACTGCTGAATATGGACCCAAATAAGTCCCTCTGATTAATATAAATCTACAAAGGTAGTTAGTTCCCTTAAAGATCTCACAAGGTAATCTTTTTTTTGTTTAATTTGACAGAAATGAAAAGGAAAAGGGAAAGAAGCTTGAGAGTATACAGTATAACAAATTGAAGGACATGGTTACTAGACTAAAAACAATTCCAACACAAAATACAGGAAACCTAAATAAAAATTTAAAAACATCTGCATGGAATCTCTTGAAAAATTTGACTCCCCCTCTCCACACACCTAAATAGCCAAACTTATTCAAAACAGTTATTTGCCAGCATTATAAACCATGCCCTCTCAAGGAATTAACATGGTAAAGTGCCTTTGCTCTCGAGAATGCCAGTTCTTATGCACCCTAGGTAAGCAGTGACCCAAAAGAGTTACCATTATAAATACTTTTATCCACACTTCAAAACATCTGACAACAATTTTACATTGTATTAGCAGTTTCAGCAGAGAGAGCAAGGAAGGCATGGGCCTGGGATCTCACACCTAAAGGCAGTCCCTGCTGAACAAGGTTGAAGCACACTGGCAGAGCAGAGTGGGGAAACTGCCTGCCATTGTCCAGGCTCTAACACAGTTTGTAGATGGAGGACTTTGATTTCCAGAACTGTCAAACTGGCACCTTTCAGGAGTATTCAATTCAAAGGAAATTTTCAAATGAAATAGAAGAAATAAAATAGCATGCTACAATACAAGATGGCAAACATCAAAGCAACATGTAAAATCTATAGAGTCCTACCAATATTACCTAGAGCAGCGGTTCTCAACCTTTTTTCCCCCCCCGAGAACCACTCGGGGAAAAAAAAGGGGGGGGGGGGACTTTTGGCGGCGGCAGGGTTACATGGGGGGAACAATGCCCTCCGCCAAAACCCTGCCACCGTTTGCCCCTTTTCGGCGGCCGATTCAACGGCGCGGTATGGCTCGCGTACCATCCAGCCTTCTTCGAAGTACCACCGGTGGTACACGTACCACCAGTTGAGAACCGCTGACCTAGAGTGTTTTGAACTGTTGAAGAAAGGAGCAAGTTTAATTATGCCAATCTGTGAAATACTTGGAGAGTTTTAGTAATGAAATTAAAACAAATGAAATAAAAGATCATAAAAATTAAGTCAACAGAAAAAATATTTTACAGAACACCACAGATAAAGATTATTTTAAGGACCATTGATAGTTTAGGTCCTGAGCCTGTGAACAAATTGACTTGAATAGGATTACTCTCATGAGTACTCATGTCTGTGTTTGCAGGATTGAGCCCTGAAGTTGCTACGTGTAGAGCCTTAAAAATTGTGTTTATTTAATAATCTTTTGGTAAAGACTCCTCTTTCTATTAAACAGTAAAATAAATCATCCTCATCCACTACAAACTGCCCTCAAATATTCTTTTATCACTAAAACATGTTAGAATATTTTCATTCATAAGTACATGAATATCCAGAAAGAGCAGATGACGAGCTATTACAAAATGACAGCATCTCTGCTACAACCAAGGAAACAAGCATACTAATTAAATGTCTAACAGTCAACTTGGCATGGATAATTGTCAAGAGATAAATACACATGACCCTGAAATAGAGTTTTTTTAATACAAAATTATTTAGATCAGTCAAGCTCACTTTGCACTTTATAGCACCTTAGATGTAAGCCTCTAAATGCACTTTATAAAAACATTAAAGGTGAAATCAATTGGAGTTTTGCCACTGACTTCAAGTTGGCCATGATTTCCCCCAAATGCTTCATCTGGCTGGTGAGACAGAAAATACAGAGATCACACCACACACCACTGAAAAGCAGTCACTTCTAGGTTGGAAAGCAACAACTGTTTCACAGTGAACATGAACTCTACACAACACTTAAGGCCATAAAAGAAAAATATACACAACTGGAGCTATAGGCAGAATTTATAACTGGAGATAAAATTTGGCAAGAATACCAGGATTTACATCATAAGAATAGCCATATTGGATCAGACCAATGGTCCGTCTAGCACAGTATACTGTCTTTTGACAGTTGCTGGTGCCAGGTTCTTCAGAGGGAATGAATAGAACAGGGCAATTTATCGAGTGATCCATCCCCATCATTTAGTCTCAGTTTCTGGCAGTCAGAGGTTTAGGAATATCAGCACATAGGTCTGTGTCCCTGATCATCTTGGCTAAGAGGCATTGATGGACCTATCCTCCATGAACTTATCCAATTCTTTTTTGAACCCAGTTATACTTTTGGCCATCACAAATTCCCCTGGCAAGGAATGCCACTGGTTGACTGTGTTTTGTGTGAAGAAGTATTTCCCTATGTTTGTTTTAAACCTGCTGACTATTAATTTCATTGGTTGACACCCAGTTCTTGTGTTTTGTGAAGGAATAAATAACGCTTCCTTATTCACTGTCTCCATATCAGTCATGATTTTATAGACTCTCTATCATATCCCTTCCTCTCTCATCTCTTTTCTAAACTGAATAGTCCCAATCTCTTAAATTTCTCCTCATATGGAATCTGTTCTATACCTTTAATCATTTTTATTGCCTCTCTACTTTTTTCAATTCTAATGTATCTTTTTTGAGACGGGGTAACCCAGAACTGCATACAGTATTCAAGGTGTGGGCGTACCATGGATATATTGTCTTATTATCTATCCTTTCCTAATGGTTGCTAACATTGCTAGGTTTTTTGACTACAGCTGCACATTGATCAGATGTTCTCAGAGAATGATCCACGATAACCCCACAATCTCTTTCTTGAATGTTAACAGCTAATTTAGATTCCATCATTTCCTATGAATAGTTGGGATCATGTTCTCCAATGTGTATTTCTTTGCATTTATCAACACTGAATTTCAATCTGCCATTTTGTTGCCCAGTCAACCAGGTTTGTGAGACCCCTTTCTAGCTCTTCGCAGTCAGCTTTGGACTTAACTATCTTGAGTAATTTTGTGTCATCTGCAAAATTTGCCATCTCACCCTTTTTTCCAGGTCATTTGAGTATGTTGAGCAGCATTGGTCCCAGTACACATCCTTGGGGTGCCCCACTATTTACCTCTCTTCATTGTGAAAACTGACCATTTATTCCTATCCTTTGTTTATCTTTTAATCAGTTACTGGATCCATGAGAGGACATCCATACTCCAGAAGTGCTAAAAGAACTAAAAGTGCTAAGGGAACTTCTATAGGAGGACAGGACCTACACATTGTAAATATTATCCAAAAGATAGCACAAACTGCAGCAGCATAAGATTCCCTTGGTATTATGCTGGGTCAACAGGTCAAGTACTGAGTGCCAACTACTGCATTTCCAGACAATACTGACCTGAGCATTTAGGTATTTCTTGAAAGTTTCATCTCCAAGTACTGACCCTGAGAGACCCCTTAGCTTGTGAAATATAGAAAAATCAAGAAGCACAAGGTTTCTGACTTTTAAAAAAAGAAACTTCAATAAATATCTAACAACTTTACCTATTTGAGCTACAAATTAACAGATTAAATTCAAGATAGACATGTCAGAAGATTCACACTAGAAAGAAAGAAAAGTTAAACCACTACAATCCCACCAAGGTATGACAGTCAGTTGTAAATTCTCAAGAAGAATCTAGGAGACAGTATGTATAGCTCAGTCTTTGTTAATGACAAAGGGCTGAAGATGTATTATAATCTACTGCAGTCTGTAACTCAAGACAAGGGAATATTATAAAGTTAGAGAGCTTTAAATCTGAAATGGATAAAAAGGAAATACGTTTTTACACTGCATAAAATTTAACTTTTGAATTCAATGCCACAGGACACTGAGGCAAATAGCTTCATATGATTCAAAACTAGATTAAACACCTATGAATAAGAGCAGAATCTATAGTTACCCTAACTAGGATAAACACTGCAACAACCATCAATCTTCATTTTTCAGAGCATAAATCAATTTTGTCTTCTTGGGAAACAATCCTCCCTACCCAATTTCCTCCTGCTGACAATTCCTCTCTATCCCTCAGGCCAACATCGTGCCGCAAGAGATGACATGAGTTGGGGCAGTCAAATTTGGGTCAGAAGTGAGCTCTGTGCAGGTAGGTAGGTTGGTAACCTTATGTAAGGCAGAAAGGAAGAGGGAGACCAATAACTGGGAGTGGAGTCTGTCTGCACTCAGCAAGAGTGACCAGAGGATGACACGAAAACAGGAGGAAGGAGAAGTGCCTAGTGGAAAGAGAAGAGAGCAGAATTTGTTCTCATCTTCCTTCTCTGAACTGTCAGGACATGCTCAGGATCAAAAAAATAAATTGCCAATTGCAGCCATTCCAGAGGACATGAATTTTCAGGTACTAGAATAGGATGTGAACAGAATGCATATGACACCAACTCCTCTTCCCCAGAACAGTAAGGAGCATTTATAAACAATCAGTCAATCAAGATTTCCCCAAACAGAAGCAACCTAGACCTAAACATCACTCAATGGGTCATAATGTGACTTTTTCCTAATAACTACCAAACCTTTTTTTAAAACACACTTCATACATTTATCCTGTTCTTTGAAGTTTGTAGTCAATTACATTTTCAAGCAAATTTTACATTTTGACACTTTGTGTATAACCAGTTTCATGGTCTTCCTGTGTGATCAGTTTCCCCCATCTCTTTATGGGAATCTTTCAAACAGCAACAAGGTTACAACTTGAAAAAAAAAGGAGATTGTAAAGGTTCAAAAGCTGGCAGAGGCAGATATCCCCCCCCCCAAACTGACTAAATTTCTGGTTGACTGTGTCCTTTAAAATTAAGGCTTTAGCCATTTAAAGTACTCTTCAGTGACTACATTGATTTTTCCACAGTGGCAAATGGATCACTTGGTTGTACCACATGAACGGCAGCTTCTTCTCTCTGCAGCAGTGTCTGCAACCATGGGTATTATTGTTAAGCAAGTAACGTAAGCCTCCAAAGCTGCACACAATTTTATATGTGGTTAACTTCCATATAAGTATATGGAAGTGTCCGCAGGATCAGTACTTTAGCTTTTCTAAGTTTATGCATAAAAAAATGGGATGCTGTGAGACTGAATTGCTTACAAGGTGCTTTGAGATCCTCGGATGAAGTGTGCTTTATAAGTGCAAAGTAACACCATTACTCTAAGTCAAACTAAATTTTTTAAAAAAATATCTAGGAAGTTCTCACCTTTTTCTTATTTATCTAACAGACGAATTCTTACAAAATAAATATTCAGGAGGACAAAGGGATATTTTACTGAGTTTTAGTAAACAAGTTTTGTCTTGTTAAAATCTTGCAATATCTTTCAAAAAATATCAAAACACCACAGAGAGATGAGAGTGCATCTTCAAGTACAACCCATTCTAGCCATTCATTACAACCCATTCTAGCTTTACGTTTGTAGTTAGAGTATTACCAGAACATCTAACCTCTATAGTACTTTTCTCTATAGTATACTCTATGGACCCACAATATCAGAGACAATATTTGGTGGAAACTCGGTATAGTACAGCTTCTTGTCATTCATAAGTAATTCTGTATGCTTTTTAATAACTCTCTCTCTTCTTGGAAGAAGTCATCAACTTTTTATCAGCTATCTCCTATTTTTAATTATCCTTCATTGTTTCTACTATGCTTCCAGTTTCAGAATATTTAGACCAGTAATGCTTTCCAAAAGCCAGTGTGAAATAACTCTCTATATACTACAAATTCAAATTACCATACTACTGTCTTTTGCTACATAGATAAGTAACTTTGCAAATGATTTAGTTTTATGACTAATCAGGTTCCACATGACCAATATTCTTAAGGCAAATTCATTTATACGACTAGATCTCTGGCTTCTTGGTATGCTTTCCCAAAAACAAAACAAAAAAGTATGACTGGCAATGAGCATTGCGTATGAAATTTATTTTCTCACCTCTGTATCAACGGGAATTACTTGCAAGAATAGAGAGAAGCACTGACTTCTTATAATCTTTTCTTAAAATAATTAATGTGATTTATCATTTGGTATTTTTGTGCAAATCAAGAAAAACATTAAGGTGCATATTAAGAGGTGAAATCTGCAATGCCTTATAAGAATATATATTTTGGATGCACTTGACAAATGGATTTCAGAATATGGAGAAAGCATCAATTTAAAGCTGCAGAAGACTTCTAAGAATTACGTATCTCTACTGTCACTAGATATAAGATCTGTAGAGCCCAAAAGAATTTTATATGACAGATTACACTGTGCAATATGAAACTGCAGCAAAGAGTGGATTTTCTAAGCACACATTCAGCGACATTAGAATTTGTCTGTTACATCATATTGCTGTGTAAGACTATTAAAGGGATTCTATAGATTTTGCTGATTTTTATTTGTGCATAACAACTGGCCTTTAAGTAGTACCCTTTTACTATATAATGGTATACTTAAGTGCATCACAGTGCAATCCCTTTTGTCAATATAAAACCAAATTAGACAAGCATATTTTGGTAAAGTAGTTATAACACCACACACACCAAAAATACTTAGTGCTTTTCTTAAATCTCATACATCACTTTGTTTTTGCTATTTCAGTGCCCTAATAGGACTTTGTATGGAAGTAATTATCTATTATGGTTCAGAGGATTTTGGAACAAAGCAGTTTAAAGCATTTAAACTGAATGCAGAAGTCACCCGGGAGAGACAAAAGTGGTAAATTATCGATTAGCTTTGTATTTAGACGCATCTCTGGGTTCACTACTAGGATTGCTCCAGTCATCAGCTTCGGGTGTGGTCTTGTAGTGTCGCCATGCTGATTTATTAAAAACTGGAAGTCTTTCAAATGATTCACTTGAAAGAGCCTATAAAAATGAAAGCAATGGTAAGAGATCATTGTTGAGATACGTGCAATAAAGTGGCAGACACAATAAAAGACATATTGTGAACATCAACTTCTGCATTCAACAAAAGCTTCAACTATTTAAATTTTACATATCCTGCACACATGATATTTTAGAAGCCCCTTTGACTATACTTATGGTGACCCAGTTCTAAGTGGGTTGACTATTTTGGAAAAAAAATTAATGAAAAAAAAATCCATTTTGAAATGCTCTTCCAGGGAATGGTAGCTACAAAGAGAATAAAAAGAAAGTGATTAAAAGAAAAAAGTTTTAGGGAGCCTTTTTTTTTTTTTTTTATAAACGGTTTTGGAGGTCCACTCCCATAGAGCTAACATGATTGATTTGGATCTAGAATGAGATCCGCTGGCTGTAACTCAATGCAGACAAGACAGACAGTGTCAGTGGGTCATGGGGAAGCAGCTGGAAGATTTGGCAGAATTCAAAGAGGGACTGTTACTACCAGTTGTAACACAGGTGCACAACTTGTGGTTTCTGTTAGATCCTGGGTGCCCAGGTAAGCCGGTTTTTTTTTATTCACGGCATTTTCCTGGGCTGGTGAGTATGCCCAAGAGCATTCACCTTCCCTCTCCAATGAAGACCTTGCCACATTTATTCATACCTTTTTCAACTCAAGATTAGATTATAGTAATGCACACTGTGTTGGGCTACACTTTGGAATCATTTAGAAGTTGAAGCTAGTGCAGAATTGCATAATAAGTGCTTATTCAATGCAGCTGCACGTTGGTAGCACATCAGACTAGTGCACAATGACCTGCAGTTGCTTCCAGTAAGCTTCCAGGTCGGATTCAAGCAGTTGGCTTTGAATGCCCTAATTTATTTGAGACCTGGTTACCTGAGTGACGCCTCTCTCCCTGCTTTGATACACTGCTAACATTGAACTTAGCAGACACACTCGAGATGGAACTCCCTCAATATAAAAGAGAGAAAACTCTCCATGAGAGTTTCTCTATTTTGGAAGTCACTCGCCACTTTGGTCTACCAGAGCCCAGAATTGTTTGTTGTCTGGAAATGTTGTAAAGCCCAGGGTTTTTCTGTTTTGTTACCTCTTTTGTTAAAACTGTGGAGGGGAGGGACAGGCTGAGGTGGATATCTTATTGGTAGTCCTTCGTTAATATTTATATCGCAATTTCCAGTTTCTGGAATAGTGTCCAGAACACTGGATGGGCACCTATAGATATATTTGAAAAATCTCAATAAATAAATCAACATGCAACAAAGGTTTCAAATTTGAGATTCTGAGTAAGTCTTTCACTTTGGGATGTGTGAGCACAGCAGTAGCAACACAGTCCTTTCACCTTCCCTGAGGAGCCAAAAGCTGACCAAAGCAGTCCCCAATGTTTCTCTCAAGAGTTCATAGATTCCAAAGCCAGAAGGGACCACTGTGATATCCTGTCTGACCTAATGTATAACACCAGCCATAGAACTTCCCCAAAATAATTCTTACAGCATATCTTTTAGAAAAAATCCAATTCTGATTTTAAAATGGCCAGTGATGGAGAATCAATCCTTGGTAAATTCCAAAGAAAAAAAAAAAGGAACATTTTAACCTGTATCATTATTCTATACTACCGTGTACACTAAACTCCTGCTCTCTCAATTTAATTGCGGTCATAAGTGCCATTACACAAGGCTCTTTAGAATCTCATCATTTTAATATGTATCAAAATCAAAATATGGAACAAAGACCCAACATTAAGGGATTAAAAAAATACCGAAAACAAGCTAATGCAATATCAAAGCCTGTGGTCAAAAATACCACATTTATCACTTCCGTTTTTAGGATCTGGCATATCTGATTTACATAAAGTACAAGAATACAAATGAAATTTTTTTTTTTACATACACTGGAAACAAATGTAAGTGTGAAATGAGGAACAGTTGATTGTTCTGCCAGACAAGAGAATTAACTATTATACTATAAAAAAGTATTATATTGGAAGCTTTACTATCTTATGATGGAATCATGTTGTTACCTTCAAATAAATTACAGCATCAGTACCCACGCCTTCCATCGAGTAAAGTTTGAGATCACCTTGAAAGTATCTAGCATAAAGACGAGAGATTGGCAAACCATACCCAAATCCAGCCTACAAAACAAAAAAAATTGTGTTGAGGATGTTTAAAAATCAATACACTGTATGAGCTATAATTATCAAAACAAGGTTAAAAGAAAACTAGTTACCCTATTTACATCAATTTGCCCTTCAGACTTTCTTTTTTTCCTCAGCCTACATAACATATTGCAGCCTTCTTTTTGCCTCTATAAACTTTACTCACTTAAATATAAAAGAGAAAAATCACCAACAGCAGTAGTACATTTTGGCAACATACAAAAATAAGAACCAAATCTGATTAGAGGCTTTAGTAGACTACCTTGTGCTAGTTGTTACTTTCCCAAAAAAACAGTTAATTTAGCAGCACATAGAATAGGCAGTCCCCAGGAACCAAAAGAGAATGATGCTCTGGATGGCTTTCTCATGAGGTAGCTAGTGCTGCAATATTCCATTCATTGCTTGGTAGCACTGAGTATCTGACAGTAGTTTATTATCTTGGATTAGAATGTGGAAAAAGCAAGAAACAGCCCTACATAATTTAGCTGATCTAGCAATATAGAGTCCACTGATTGCTGATGGCATGCTGCAACATGCCACAATGGAGGATAGAAAAGAGCTGTAGGGAAAGTAATGACTGCAACTTTATTAATAATACACAACATAGTAATACGTAGATAGTCCTTACTATGGTTACCCATCCCTCAAAAAAAATTATGCTGCAGCACAATAGCCCTTCTGTTGAACATTAAGGTCTCAATATAAGCCATACTATTTGCCAAGGCACAGACTCCTCATTCATAGGCTTGAAATGATTACATTGATTACAATTGAAATGATTACCTGTATCCCCAATTACATAGGAAACAAGTCATATGAGCCCTGCCCCTCTCATGACTGACAGTCTTCTCTTAAACTAAAGATAGTGGAATAAGTTTTTACCTGCAGATCCTAGCTTTCAGCCCCTCTATAAGAATGCAAGCTCACCTGGTAACTCCTTGCATTCTGATCACCCTGACATCACTCAGTTCTCTCAGAAAAGGCTGATTAGATCATTAATTTCAATCAGCGAGAAACTGCAGAGCTGGAACTAATATGCAAACTTGACACAATCAAACTGGGTCTGAATAGAGACTTGGAATGGTTATCTCATTACAAGAAGTAATTGTCACTGTTCACACATTCTCACCTTTTAATCAATGGTTGTGAATAGGCCTCATCTACTCTACCTAAATGGACTTTGCTAACACCTACCTCCCAATTGTTGTTCCTTACCCTTGGATGTATATATATACACCCCTATCTGATTTCTATTTCTTGCATCTGACAAAGTGGGTTACAGCCCATGAAAGCTTATGCCTGCAGAAATTATATTTGTTAGTCTTTAAAGTGCTACAGGACTCTCGTTGTTTTAACTTCAATTAGCCGATGGGGGGGGGGGGAGGAGAGGTTGGGTGAACTGAAGAGCCAATTATCCCATCAGCTCAAAACTAATAAGAAGGGCACAGGAAACCAGCGAGAGGGAGAAAAACAGAAGAGCTAGCTGAGCCCAGTCTGATGGAGATCTCAGAGAAGGAAGACCTCTGCTCCTCTCAGGCCCTGAGGAAATGGCCAAAAGCATAGGGCACACTGTAAATAACATTTCTGCAAGGGATGGTAAAGGTATTGGTGGAGGGAACATAAAAGAAGAGCACAGTGTGGATACACAACCAAGGGAGTCTGAGCAGGTTTTTATGCTTCAAGAAGGCAGGAACTAAGAATGCCTTATTTCAATCCCTCACGACATGTACCCGAATGAAGCAGAGAATCACCTACTTAGTTATTTGTTTGAATCCGCCTATGTTGGCAATGACTATCCACAGCAAGAAAGATACTTTGCAATAAACGAAGTCCTTGAAAGCTATGCTGCTACAAAGCAAAGAACAGAAATCTGCCAAAAATTCTGACCTGCAGCAAAACAACAAGAGGTGATCCAGACACACAGGAAAAGGACCAAAATGCTCACTGAACATTCAGTCCCTATATAATCTAGTCCTTGTGAAGAATCACATTTACAAACATGAACAAGCAAATGGCTGCTCCAGCTTCTTGGATAACTAACTAACTGACTAGAGGGATCATTCACCTCTGTGGCTTCATAGCAAGCCCACCTGCTGTTTGGAGGGCAGTAATGATAAACAGAAGAAACCCTGTTGGGGAATTCTAGTACCACCAATACTCAGTAACTCATTGCATAATAAGGCTGTCACAATGTGTCATCTTAAAAGTCTTTAGAAAAAAGTTACGAATGAGGTTAGTGTTAATACCCTTGACTTGAGCCTGGCAGTATGTACGTGAGTTGTTGTGCTAACTTCCTCACATAGCTCTGCCAAAGAATCTCAGCCCTGATCTTTCAGAAAATCAGCAATGGCACAAGCATCATACTGCATACAAACTGCATTATTATAATTTTGTTCTGTCTTCTCTTCTTCTCTTTGTTCCTTTGTTTAAGACCCTAATTATAAAAGTAATGTACTTATTGCTATGGGCAGAACCTTAAAAGATGAAACTTTCAATCAGTGCAGACCCAAAATTTGCCTTCCACAAAAGAAAATAAATAGCATGTAAGGTCTTCAAGGAAATAGAGTAATACATGCAATGAACACAAACACACGATATATATTTACATACATTAAAATTATTAGTGTGTATACTCTGTTATAAGTAAAAATGTGTACACAGAGTGGATGAGTGCATTTTGTGGCAGGTGTATCTTGTGATTCTTTAGGGCAAGACCTGGGAGTTTTGTATTTTTGGAAAGCTAGGAAACCCCCATTCCAATACAATGTTTCTAAGCCTTGGTAGACTGCAAGATACTTGGGGTCAGATCCTTAGCTGGTGTAAACTGGCACAGGTCCACTGAAGTCAACAGTGCAACACTGGATTTATACCAGCTGAGGATCAGGCCCAGATCTTAAAATACACAATGGGATGCTATGTTATAAAGGTTTTATCAGCATGAGTTCAGGATGACCTACACAATTAATGCCTAGCTTCACCACTCATGAGCAATACAGCTATTCCAAACTCATATTAATAAAACCTTTGTAACAGCTCCTATGACATACTCTCAAGCTATACAGCTTTATCATTTCTGTCTTTACAGACATAGCCATACTACACACCCTTTTCCAGGGAAGCTGCCTGATTTTTACAGAAGCTAAATGCAGACCTGAATTGGTTAACTATTATAGCCTCAACTTAAAAGTCGAGCAATGCTGTAAGTTGGAAGGAAATGGAGGAGAGAAATGGTGAAGATAATTCCTGGAAACATTTATCATGCTGCTTGTTATACAGTGATTAGTGTCTGTGCTTCCACTGTGAAAATAGTTGTTTGTTTACTTGCTCTTTCTTTTAAATTAAAAAACAGCATGCCATAAACTCACTTCTCAAAAATTCCCATTAACACAGGACATACAGAAACACATCACTTGAAGATATCTAATTTTAAAAGCACATTTATTTCTTGTGAATCATTAAAACGGGGGAATTCTTTCTAGGACAGCAAAATAATCAATTTCCAAAGAAATGTTTTTAAAAACACTCAAATCTTTGCTGGACATAGGACACTAGTTATTTAACTATTTTATTTAAATTAAAAAGCATGTGAATTTGGGGAGCTAACAGGGTTGACATGATTCACCCTCAGGAGTGGATCAAGACTAAACAGAGCCCATTGCCACCAAATTTTGGGCACACCCAAAATTGCCTGTTCCCAGACTCCCTCATGGAATTCCATTATCTCCAGTCTTTCTTGTTTCCTGTCCCTTTCTTTTGTCTGTGTGCCATCCCACACCAATTAATTCCTTAATCCTACCTTGTCCCCTTCCCCATGCTCTCCAACTGACCCTTCCGAAAGCAGATTTCCTGTTTTTCATGGACTGTTTTGGTGAACATCCTGAAGGCCACAAGGTCCAGATTCCAGGGATCTAGTCTTAACGTGACCCTGTTCTCTCATGTAAAAGTAAGCCAACTAACACACATCAATTGTTGTGTCAGGGCTGTCCCTGTTCTAGGGCACAGAATACAGGCATGTGGGCGCAACGCTGGTCTTTGAGAAAACAAAACTTTCTAACACCAATCTTTCATCATACATTAGACAGTGCACCATATACAAGGGAAATATATCCCACTGTATTAAATATGCTCTGTTAGCATTATCTATTACAGCGGTTCTCAACCTTTTTTTTTTTTTTTTTTTTTTTTTTTTTTTACAGAGTACCACTCAGGTCAGGTACAGTCAGGTCAAGTACCGCTTCACCTGACTGTACCTGGCCCAAGTAGGACACGGTAAAATGGCGGGGTTGCGTGGAGGGATCGATGCCCTCCGCCGAAGCCCTGCCGCCGTTTCACAGTTTTCGGCAGCAGAGAGTATGGGACTTTCGGTGGCAAGGGGGGAGTGGGCGGCGGCAGCGCAGTTTCTCAACAGCGAGCTTTCTCGGCGGCGGCAAGGGGGGTTTCGGTGGCGGCAGGGTTTATTGGCGGCGGCAAGGGGGGGGGATTCGGCAGCGGCAAGGGGGGGGATTCGGCGGCGGCAGGGTTTATCAGCGACAGTGAGGGGGGGGATTCGGCGGCGAGGTTTGCCTCGCGTACCACCGAGCCGTCTTCCGCGTACCACCGGTGGTACGCGTACCACCGGTTGAGAACCCCTGATCTATTAGATCTAATTTAACACACATTTCCCCCACTATAAAGAAAATATTATCTTGTATATATGAGGCAGATTTTAAATACGTGACTTAAACCATTCCCTTAAAGATTTAATTGTCATTAAACATACAATTTGTGTCAATGGATTAATTTGTTGTTTGCCCATTATAAACACATAGGATGGTTGAATCCAAGATCTTGTCAGCATCAGAATGCTGGCAGTGCCAGCCCATTAAGGGCCCTAAATAGAAATATTTTTACCGCTCCCTCCCCCCACACTCAACACATACTAATAATTAATAAGGGGCCCCTTTGAGCTGCTTGGGGCCCTAAGCAATTGCTTAGTCTGCTTGTGTCTCCTGTCAGCTCTGGCTGTCATGGTAACAAGGTTTCTCCACTGACTTAATTTTGTAAACATTAGTGAAAGAGAAAGAATATTCACCAATGAACAAACACCAAAATCAATGTAATGTATATGGGCTCAGTTAAAAATGGGAGAGAAAGTTAAAACAGAAAAATAAAAGTCATCATTTGACATCAGATGACAAGTTCTGCTGTATGCTATATAAACCTAAAACAAGAGTATCATACAATCATTTGAAGTATAGACCCTCCTTCATATGCAGAAGTGATGGGTCTTTAGGATTTAAATTTTATGGTCTCTGATATTAAGTGATGGAAAAACATCTTCCTACAGTATAGATGAGCTGAATGATTCAATTTAAACAGGAAATTCTTTCCTAGATTTTTCTGAACAATCTGATTTTGTGGCAATAAAAACTAAATAGTCATATCACCATATCATCTCCCTCAACTATGGAATCAGCAGTAGATCTTATATCTCTGGACTCCTGCCTTAATTGAAACACAATGGTGAGCCTCGCTTTGGAAATTCTTTCCATTCTACTTAGATATCTGTGCTATAGATTCTCATTACTTTTAATATTTCCTTCTGAACATGCATAGGCCATGCAGTGATAGAGCTTAGCAACTTCTCTCTCTCAATATTTGGTCCACTATCCTACAGGGTAGAAGTCAGACTTACAGGGCAATAATTACCAGGATCACTTTTCTTTCCTTTTTGGAAGACTGAGGAGACAGAATGCTTTAAGGACTGAATACAATGACTCACATAGGCAGAAGAGGGAAATGAAACCTGAAGATGGAGTGGAGTATAGTAGAAGAATACTCATATTCTACAGCATTTGTACTTCAGTTAACTATCTTGCAGATTAGGAGACAAATAGAAGAAACCATTCATGGAAAAAAAAATAGGTATGAGAAAAAAATGAAAGTGGAATATAGTATCAATTACAGGCAGACAGATTTTATAGAGGAATTCCTAGAGAGAAAGTGACACAGAAGAAAGGAGTTCCAACACAGATTGGCAGCACAAGTGTAATAGTAACACCTTCTACACCCCTGGAACTTTGGAGAACCTCAGGGGAAATAGAAGATGACAAAACTGGATGACAAAATAAGCACTTGTGCCAGTGGTTGCAGGATTGGGCCCAAAATCAGAAGGTATGGCTTACGGTTGAGAGGTCATATATTAAATGGAATGATTGTATACAGTTAGGAAAGACAGGAAAGCAGTTTTGAGCTGCATTCACAGGTGGAAAGGAAACCACTGAAAATGAGACATGAAATAACTTGCTCATAATAGTCTAGATTTTACAAAGTTTAAAAGAGCAGGAGTTTAGGAAAACCATAAAAAGGAGAAATTAAAATAGTGAAGACAAAATGTGATTAAGGAATGAATGAGTTTATCAGGTTCCTGGTATGGATGAGTTCTTGCAGTTTTCTGAAGGTGGTAAAAATCAGATTTCTAGACAAAGGTGGTGCAGTAAGAAAAGAGACTGGAGTCAAGGACTAAATAATTCCTGACACTGGAAACAAACTTTATGTCTGAATTAAAGAGACAATTCCATCTTGCTGACTCTATCCAAGAGAATTTTTTACACTTCTGTTTTTGAAGCATTTGGTGTTAAGAAGTTATGTTGCAAATCTAGGAGTCAAAAGCAGCAGTGGTTAGAAAGATGGGAGTGCTAGTCAACAGAGATGTAGCATTGGGTTTTATTTGCACAGAAGAGGCAGCTGAGACTGAAGCAAATAATGAGATACCCAAAAAGAGAAACAGATGGTTGAGATGGAGCTCGAGGCTTTCCACTCAGATAACCTGCAGGAAAACAGTAATTTTCTCTGTACCACTGAGATTGTTGCATGCCAAACACCTTAAGTGTATGAACTAAACTGTAAGCTCTTTGGGTCAGACACCGTGTATTGCTTACAAAAGACACAGCAAACTCATGGTATTCGCCACCACCACCAGATATTACACATAAACAAGTTGGGTAGGAGAGTATTTAAAACAAGAAGAGGAAAGTGCCCAAGATACCAGTTTTTACTTGACATACTCAATGATAAAAGCTGCATCAGAAACTGTACAGAACAAACAAGATGAGAAGAGCGGAGTCTATGATTGGAGGCAACTGCACTGTAGGTCACTAACCAGTCTTCTAATTAAATAATGCCAGTCAAGTGGTACACTTTCGCAATGATCCAATTAAATGTATAAATCCTGTAAAAGGGAATCATACATAGCAGAAGGGCCAAATCTGGAAAGTGTTCAGCATCCAGCAGTTCCCACCGTTCTTAATGGGAGTTACTGGATGCTGAACATTTTTGTAAATATGGCACAAAAGATACTACTGAAAAGGAATAGAATGCCAGATGCCAATACTAAATAGCAAAAACTAAAATGAATTATCTGGTGACAGCACACATTAACAAAAAATTAAAAAGATTGTAAACAGGCGACAGACTTAAACATGTATAAGTAATTTTAAAAAATTGGATATAAACTCATTTCCTATTTATCTGCAGTGCTCTGTAAGTGCTACAATACTGAAAAAAGTGGTTCTGCTAATTGGCTACTATGAGATGTATATGCAAATCATTCTAGTTAATTTAGGTACTAAGTATCTTTTACATTAATCTGCTTTAAAATGCTGCACTGTACATAGATGTACTTATTTCCAAGAAGACAGTGTTCAGGACACTCAAAAAAAAGTATTTTCCTACTCCAAAGTTAAGTTGCTAAAAATGGCTAATAACGAAGACTCAGGAGGTTTTTTTTCCTGGCAAGTTTTGCCTAGACAGACTTACTGATGATATCCAATTTCTGCAACAGAAAACTTCTTCAAAAAGTTTTAATGTAGGAAAAAAAGATTACTCTAGAAGAGAGACTAGAGGTCGGTAACTGGACTTATTTCTGAAAAAATATTTTACCCTGACTTACAGATGCTTACCAAAGGTGCAGCTCTTGTTGGCTCCAAACTAGGCCTTGGTGCTGTTGAGTACATATAGTTAAATAGTCGATCTATTTTTCTCAGAGGGACACCTCCTCCTTGATCACTTATCTACAGAAAAAAGTCCAGGTTTTACGTGAACACTTAATATCTGCTCAAGAACAGAAAGTTCACAGTATCAAACACAGATAAAGCATTATTTAAAACCACTTATATAAACATTAATGCAAATGGAATGAGTGCCAGAACCTATATAGAGTACATAATTTAAGCCTCGTAAAATTAAAGATACATTTACAAAAAAATATTACTAATATGATAATATCTTTGAAAGTCAGTTTAGTAGCTTACAAATATCATTAGAAGTTCACCTTTATGGACAGATCTTCTTTCCCCAAAGTGAGTAATGTTTTAATTGATGGATAGCCTTCTTTCCTACCTTCATGTAATTCCACTGTAGCTCTCATTGAGTTCTAAAGTTAAAACGATATGTTTTAGATTCTGATGTATTCTCCACTCAACTTTACCAATATACAAATCAGATACATTTTCACTGTGTTATTCTAAAAAAACTTCTGTATAAACTGCCCTACATTTGTATACATGGATACAGAAGAGGGTATACTTGAGTGAACTCAAGATTTGCTTGCCAGCAAGTCGGTTGTCCAATTTATTACATTTTTATATTGTAATACTTCATTGTAAGCAATTTAATATTTCTATTGGATACAAAACCAGAAAGTACAAAACAATAAAGAATTGCTACATTAAATTACTTATGCATACCAAGACTGTCTACCTCGACAGTATAGAAATTAACACTTGTGTTAGTCATATAGATGAAATAAATCATTATACTTTGAAAATGACCAAGTGCAACAGAAATATAATAAAGCCTTGATTTACTGTGACATTCTTGACACACATCAAAACTGTTATGCTGCAGTCATTTAATTAATGCAGTTTGCACACACAGTACAATCAGAAATGTAACATTACTCTGTGTGTTTAACTTTTATATTAGTGTATGAATGATATCATTTTGTACTTGCAAAGCACATCTACAACATCACTCCACAAATTCCCACCAACTCTGTCCTAGATACAGTCACATATTATATTGCACATGACAGGATAAGGGAAAGATAGCAGTCAAGAACATGCACACTAATGGAGAACACAAAAAGAAAAATATATTCTTTGGAAAAACTCCATATTGCTTTCTACTGAATTTATTTGTTTTCTTGAATTTGTAAAATGTGCCCAATTATGCCTCTCAGGGAACTTGCACATTATTTCACAAAACATACAGTTTTTGCACTGTGATATCTCCTATTCTCTCTGCTTTACAGTTTAATTTGCCAGTTTTTCTGAAAATTAGTAAACAATTTTTTTAAAAGCCACATCATTCAAAAAGAAACTGACATCCCTCAAGATTAACACTAGCAGCCATCCAAATATCCCAACTCTTAAACTATCCAATAAGGCAAAAATCCTGGGCAAAACAACAAGATCTTGCATTGTACCACAAAGATTAGTGTTAGAAATTTTATCTCAAGATGTGTTGAGTTACCCAAATGCAGAAAAGAATACAACCAGTTTTGGAGTACAAGATATATATTTGAAGTGTGTACGCTAGAGAAGGACTCAAGGGCTAACTTTGATCACATAACTCCAAACTTTCAAAAACAAAGCATGAGAAATGAGAGCACGAGGAAGAATTATTTTTGTAAACATGATGGCTAAGAAGAATTTTAACTACAACATACCATTACAATGGCTACCCCAATCAAAGTATTAATAAATCTTACCTACCTTGAACAACTCAAATAGCATATGAAACAGATGAGAGGGTACATAGACTACTTGAATAGGCTTGTCCGGAGCTTTGGCTAGATATAAATAAATTTTAGTTAGATAAAACATTTTTTCAAGGTATTCTCCTTATGGTATCACAGTCCACTTCATCTATTGTAGTAATCTGAATTTGTAACAAATAAAGACAACTGTATAACACTAAGTTCTCTCTCACCTTCCAATTGTGTAATAGGGGAACTTGCAAACATACTTCAAAATTAAACACAGAATGCAGTCATACCAGCAGATAAGTAGAATCAGGCCTGGTAATTTCCTAGACAAGCTAACGTTAAGGAAAGCAAAGGCAGTTGCTGGAAGATATTTGATTCAGCAGGCAGCATGTTTCCCTCAGCATCAAGTATTAAACAAATGCTTCAGTACGTTATGGTGCTCCTTGCTCGAGTCATTTTATTAAACTAATGAACTTCTTTACTGCCCTAAAAGGGAGGGTTATGAGGAGGGCAAGGAAAGAGACCTCTCTGTATATGATCTTTGTATCCTGCAGTAACTCATAATTTAAAATCTTATCTGTTGACTAAACAGCTAGCAATTATACTTGTTCTATTAAACTTATGTAAAAACCTCCAGTATTTCCTACAGCACTTAAAATAAAATGAACTTCCTATTACCATTGAATTCTTCAACTTCCAACTCTGGTGCAACCAGATAGTACTGCTCACACAACATCTTAGCTGTTTCATAAGCATCTGTAAAAGAAGAAAAGAGCACACTTAATCCTGATTTCTGCATTTAGACAAAAAGGCTAGTAATGTTCATTCAACATCTCAGATAAACAAGGCTGCAAGCATATATCTGACTTTTTAGGCATTAGTTTGTAAGTCTGAAATCAGTGAGCATTTTCATGTTATTTGTACTGTATATCTATGTCCCCATCCCCCAAGAAAGGGAAAATTATCTTTAAAAAAAAGATTTACTATCAGAAGTACTGAATTACATGGGCTGTGCAAGTAGACACACACAACAGTCATCTTGACTTGAAGATTTATAGTAGTCTGATAGCATACATAACAGGGCAAAAGGCACCCTTAGGCCAAGGGGGTGGGTTATAAGATCTGGCAACTGGTGGTTTAAGCAGAGTAGGTAAAAGTAGTTAAGTATAGGCCATCTGCTGTTCACTAAGCCTGCCCTCAATTTGCTGTTTATATGGTGAAGATACAGTCTGACAGTTTCTCCTACTCTATTCATGTGCTGCGTGTGTTGCCACAATGCTTCAAATCTTTTGGAAGGACTGAGTGCTACAAGATGTTTGGAGCGGATGGGGCTCAAAGAGGACACAACTCAGGTTTCAAGGTGGGACTGGTGCATACCATAACCCTGTATTGAAGAGATTTAAGCACAGGTGCAATTTGACATTCTGGAAGGGTACAAGGCAATGAACTTCCCTTGTTTTTGGAGTAAGTGGTGATAGTGAATGGGTCATGGTTGCAGGGCACCTGTGGTGGGAGAGTACAAGGGCTTCCTGGGAAACACCTCGCTGCCACTCAGCTACCAGTTCTGCTCTCCTCCTGGTCCCTTTATGCTCCCAGGAGGGTTGGAGGGACTTGGAGGAAGGAAGAGGGGGGCTGTGAGGAGCATATACACCACCTGCAGGCAGCAAAAGAGAATGGAGAGGGGCCTCAGACTCTGTACTCCACTTTGGGAGGCTAGGTTAGAGTGAGAGGTCTCTGCACAAAACTCTGCAACCCAGGCGGACTGCAAAGGTGTGATGTTGCCCATTAATCTCAATGGGATGTTCTCAGATGAATGAGATCACTCCATGGAGATAAATACAGCCTGATACAACAGCTCTGAGATGGTCTAACTGGTGCTTTCATCTCAATGGGTATTCTTCCCTATCTCCCCTGAAGTCTACCCCAGCCTCTGTTGTGGAATACCAATTTTCAAGGCAATATAACTATGTAAGTGGTTTTAGAGCAATTTGTACAATAAAGCCAACTCCTTATTGGGGGAGTTGAGGCAGGGCTTATCCGAGGAACCCTTTCTCCAAATGACTCCAAATTCACACCAAGTACGTACGTACCCTTGGTTCGAATATGGCAAAGCAATATTATGATAGGCCAGTAGTACCACCATAGATAAGCTTGCACCAGGATTTCCTTTTTACAGGGGTAAAAAAAGCCTACAAAAAAATTCTCTTTTACGTTACAGTACCATTTAAAATATTTATTGTAGTTTGTGCATTTATTTATTTGGAAAGTACGTTAGGATTTCAACGAGCCTTGCATACAATGAAGGTGAAGTCTGGCATATTGAGTGACAAACATGTACAAGGCCACACAACTTACCATTCTTAGACATCTTTACCATTATTTGAGGACTACTCTGTAACTGACTTATGAGATCTGCCATGACTTCAAACCTCATCTGAGATACATATGCTGTCACATGTGAAGTACTTCTGTAAATTTTATCCTCTGGGTTGGGACTAAAGATTATTTTTCCTTGTTTATCCTAATCACTAGTATAGTGAAGAGTTTTATAATATAGAGGATGTTGTCTGTGAACTGTTGCAGAGAAGTCCCACAAATGAGCCAGTTATCTAAGTAAGGGTAAACATGTATATGCTGTCATCTTGGATATATTACCATTACTGCAAAACACTTGGTCAAGACTTTTGGGGCTGTTGATAAACTGAATGGCAGGACACTGTACTGGATATGTGAAATCCCCTGTAGCAGCACGTGCTCACTTTGTGGATGCCTCCTTGGATCTACAATGGCCTCTCTCAGCCTGCATCATCTCTCGACTCCCTCTCTGTGTGTTCTGTGGCATGGCCCTCCACCACAGTCACATAAAAGTCTAAACTCCTTTTGGGGTAGCACGAACTCGTCCACATGGAAGTCCAAACAAATCTCCAAACCAACAGCCCTTCCACCTTGTTGTTTCTTCCCCAGGACTTTCCCTGAAGGAGCCTAACCTTCTCCTATAGTGTTCTTCCTCTGTTGTCTCCTGTCTGTTAAACCCAACCCCAGGGCTTCTCTCCACCAGAGGCCTGTCTGCTCTGAAGTCATCTCCCCAAATGAGCTCCCTCAATCTACTAAAAAGGCCAAGCTCTGCCTCCTCTGGCAAAGGATACCAGCTAATCATCCCTAGGTGCAGAGCATGATTAATTGAGGGTTCTTTCCCTTGCCTTGTAAGTGTTTGGGGTTAGACCCCATCATATCTCTGCTATTAATCTTCGTTATTTCTTGTGGGCAGGGTCAATCAGTACATGGAAATATGCATCATGGAGGTTGAGAGGTACAAAACAGTCCTGTAGATCTAAGGACGTGATTACTGAGACTAAGGTTACTATTCTAAATCTGAATTAGGAAATTAATGCATTGAGTCTTTGGCACTGGGTCCAGAATCCCATGCTGTCTTCCTTTTTCTTGGGAACTAGGAAAAACTGGGAATAAAATCCTCTCTCGTTGTAATGAAAAGGAACTTCTCTTAACGCTCGAAGAGACAGAAGAGACTCCACTTATTGATGTAAAAAGAAAGGGATCCCTGAAAAGGGAGAGGAAGGTGGGTCAGGGAAGAGAAAGTCTAAAACTGGATAGTCTATATGATTTCTAGAACGCACTGGACCACGGTAATATTATTACAAACCTCTCCTAATTAAGCAAACAGGGTAGAGACAGGAAATGGATCCTTCATGACCGGTTTAGAACAGATTCAAACTGAACTAACTGGCTGCCCTGAGCAAGGGATTGGGCACGTTGATGCAACAGTTGAAGGATCTCAGGGTCTTCTTTTATGAAAGCACTGTTTTTTAGTTGTTCAGCGGGTCTTTGATAAAGGTGATAATTGACTGATGAAAGAACCTGCCTGGAAAAAGTCTGCTGATTAGACTGTTCCCTTCTGAGCTGTGGATTGTATATTCCCAGTGATTTATAGCAGAGCTTGAGAATATTCCTCTACTGGTGGAGCAGACCTAGCAGAAGTCCCTTCAATTTCTCTGGGGACATCTCTTACAGACACCATATATGCACTCTGTGCTGAGCCTCTAGCACAGCTTGGCACTGATATGGGATGATGACTTGAGAAGCAGAAACTGCTGCAACATGTATCAAAGCAGCATGGTCCCAGGAATTGGTAGTAGAGCCACTGTTCACCAAGGAACTCTTGAAAGAAGACTACTCAGATTCGGATGGATCCTGTTTACCCAGATCATCGGCAGATCTCAGATTAATCCAAGAGAAAAAAAGTTTTAAGCAGGTTTCTCTTGCTTTCTGAGTTTGTTATTAAAGTGAACAATAGAACATATGTTCATGGTATGTCCCTCATTAAACATAAAAATAAACATTTTAAGTGGCTATAATTAAGTGGTATAGCTGTCTCGGATAAGGGGCAATACTAAAAAGTGGGAAATTTTTATTCAGCCAGAAAGACCCGGCCCCAGATAACAGAAAATATGTTTAAAAGCATTACCTGAATCAAAACTATACTATGGCTATACTAAAAGTTAAAAGTTAACTATGCAAATATGTAAGAGTAAAGCACACTGCTTGCAAGTCTGTGTCTCAGACATGGGCAATAAGAAGAAACTGAAAGACAGTTGGCCCCACTGTGCCATTTTATGTTCTCAGGAAGGAGGCTTGAGGACACTTAAGGTACAGGTCTGGGCCAACGGACACTGTTGGCCAAAAGATTCCGATCTCCAGAGTGTGGGAAACGTGGGCACCAAGAGTGGAGCACATCGAAAAGCACCTGAAGAACTCACATAGAAGGGTGAAACTGGTAGATATGTACCCTTGGATTTGTGTAAGTTAAATAAATTATTGTAGAAAGTTGAAATGTGTTTTCTGTGTTTATTTTTCATGATAAATATAAGTTATTGTTTTGACTGATGGCAGTATCTTAGTTCTGTGTCATGTCAACCTTACACCACTCCTCAGAACAGGGCTCTGTATATCATGGGTGTGTATCTTAATGCTCAGCAATCCCTTTGATCACACTGACACTGCTGAGAGTCACAGCTACTTTCTTTTCTTTGATCACACTCAGTTGTTCAGGAATGGAGTGAGAAGCACGCATCATGATTACATTATCTGAATGCTGCTGCTTATTAGAGTCTTTCATTTTCCCTCTAATTAATTAATTACTTCATTTTCCTTGGCAATACTTCTAACGTTAAGTGTGAGTAAGCATGAAGATTTTAACTCCTCTTAAACCAGAACCCCTACTCTGAGGACAAAACTTCCAGAAGGAGATCGTGCAGAGTGCAGGCTGAAAGAAACTAATGATTAAAGGTTTAGAAAATATACCTATGAGGAAAAATTGGGTTTAGTTTAAAGAAAAGAAGACTGAGGGGGGACATAATAACAGTTTTCAAGTATATAAGAGGTTGGTGCAAAGAGGAAGAAAAATTGTTCTCATTAACCTCTGAGGATAGGACAAGAAGCAATTGTCTTAAATTTCAGCAAAGGAGGTATACATTGGACATTAGGAAAAACTTCCTGTCAGGGCAGGTAGGCACTGGAACAAATTGCCTAGGGAGGCTGTGGAATCTCCGTCACTGGAAATCTTAAAGAACAGGTGTGATACATGCATGTCTAGGGTAGACACCTGAAAATGCCAAGGTCAGGGAAGGCTGCAAAAGGAGAGCCGATTCTCCCAACACTGGTGGGTGACACTGAAGTCAGACTTCCCAACCAGCCACAAACAATGCTTCTGATTCCCCACACTGGTTATCAAGAAGCCAAAATAAATATACACAGCACCCGTTACTGCATTTAAGTTTCTGTCTCCCAATCGACCACTAGGTCTAGTAAAGAGATCAGTTATTTAAAACTCTATGCTCTTTACCAAAAAAGTTTCTCCTGACCCCAAAGGGTCAGCCACAGTACCAGATCAATATAAAGTTTGGAACTTACCCAAAATATCACGCTACCAGTCAATCCTTTAGTAAATAAAACTAAAGGGTTATTATAAAAGAAAGAAAAACTATAAGAGAAATGTTAAAGGATCAAAGCAATCACATACATACAAATAATTGGAAAGTCCATATATATCAGGTTTCTAGTAGAATTGTGGAGTTTGCAGGCTTGTATAGTCCCTCTGGTATACATCCAGTACCTGGATGGATCTTAGTCCTTTGTTTCACAGCTTAAGTTTAAGTTCAGCTGTAGATGAGATGATCCAGAGGTAGGCTGAAGACTGGTGACTGAAGACAAAATGGATGTGGTGCAGCTGCCTTTTATGTCCTTTGGCCTTTGCCATGCTGCTTGTGGAAATTTACAGGAATAAGATGGAGTCCAGGGTCATATGAGTGACTGGTGACTCATCAGGTATATCCCTGGCTTCTCCCCCTGGGCCCATTGTACCTGTGAATTTCCTTAATGGGCCATTAAGCAGGCTAGTGCTGCACATCCTGTCTGAGGTGTCACCCAGAAACCAGTACAAATTGAAATATAGATACAAACATATCCATAACTTCCATTACACATATAACACATGAAAATAAACATTATCATCTTACTTAGCGCATTACAGCCTTTCTAACAGTACCTTGCATGGCATATCTCGTATGAATTATTATGATTTTGACATATTGATGTTAAGTAATATAATAAATGTCCGTCCCCCCGATCCAGCCAGCGTCACAACAGGTTAGACAATCACCTATCAGGAATGGTCTAGTTCAGCATTTCTCAATTAAATTTCCCCGCAGAACCCTTTAGGCTCCGCGGGGAAATTACACTCATACTCAATGCCCTCCGCTGAAAAAACTGGGATATCTTCCCTTTTTCGGCGGCGCGGAGACCAGCTGGTCTCGGCGGCGTGATGTCACTTTCTCACAGAACTCTAACAGGAACACCAATTGAGAAACACTGGTCTAGTTATTACTTAGTGCTGCCTTGAGTGTAGGGGACTGGACTAGAAGACCTTTTGAGTTCCCATCCAGCCCTACACTTTATGATTCTAAATGCACAATATACATTCTCTGAAACCTACTTAGGGGAAGGCTCAAACTCACTGTACATGGGTACTTCTCAGGTTCACTGGCCACAGCATGTCACCTTGAGTCACACAATTACTCTGTCAGGCTGCCTGCAAACAATGGCTTGCAATGGAGCCCTAGTCCTGCTGCAAATACACAAATAACTTTATCTGGTTTGTAAGCTTCACCTGAGCCACACTGCAGATCCAACTTTTATCCTGAGTAACTTTCTAAATATTCTTCCCAAAGGGGCAGTTGATGCCAGGCATGCTAACTAAGATCAAACCTAAGCAGGTGATATCAGTTTGGGGAGGATCAGAGTGATAAACTAAACCTCAGAAATGAAATTATAAGAACTGTGAAAATCTGATGTCACTTTTTTGTTTTGGTGGACTGTATTTTGGGTGCCCCTTGTTCAACTGACCTCAAATTTTGACTACTAACCCTGCCCCAGGCCTTCTCAAGGCACAGCAACTTTCAACAAATAAGCATGTGTATTTTAGAACACTAAGAAAAATAAGTAAGCTAGTCTCAACTAGAGGTGGGTGCCTTTTTTGGCAAATAGTACATTTCCCTAAAAATGCATTCTGGAGGGCACTGAAACTATGAGAATTTGGGTCAAATTCAGCAAATAGTTTTGGCTAGAAAAAAAATGAAAATTTCCAAAAAGGTTGTTTCATATCAACATTTTGTTTCAAAATACAATTTCGAATGGACATTCAAAATAATATTTCACTTGATGAGAACCAAAAAATTTTCAGTTTATTGTTTCGTCAAGAAAAAATGAACACATTCAAGTTTCAGTTTGAAATTGTTTTTTTCCTTCTGATTTTTCACTTCAGCCACTGAATAAAAAAACCCAATTATTCATCAACTCTAGTCTATCCTTAAACTATAGTGGTGCTACTGTCTCACTATAACAGAACTATTCAAGTGAGTTAGGATTATATAGCCAGACCCAAGTGACCAATACTTGATAGATTTAACTGCTGTAATACAGAAATATAGGAGCTTAAATTTCAAGACTCATATTGATATGGGATCAATAATTACTATGGTTTGGAACTGAAACACAAAATCAAAGGAACATCAAAAATCCATTTTAGTTATATTTCCAGCTTTGGCAATATATGCCATATCTCCACCTGCTGACAAAAAGTTGCAACACAATGGAGACAACAGCTATCTTGAAAACACATTGGATTAAACTGCACTTCTTATAAAGCAGCCATTGTTAATCTATAAAAACAAATTGTTTCACCAATTACTATATATACACTGGAAAATTTTAATTTATGAAGAATTTGCAACTGCAATGACTTCATAAAAAATAAAAAGAAAAGATGAATCTAAGGGATTAGAATCCTTTGGTGATATCATAATCATGAAAACTCTTATAATGCATTCTCATGTTGTCAGAACCCGGTACAGCAGCTCTGTAATTTACAGTTACCTATAACTGATATACTAAATATCACATGGTTTTGCCAAACATTCAAAAACTGCTTTAAAAATAGCTCAATAAAAATAAACAGGGTAATTTTGAGATAGTTGCTTATTTCAAAAAGCAAAATTGGGATAATGATAACTCACTTTAATATTAATTTTCAAATAATTATTAAAGCAGCAAGGTGAATCATTACAGACACATCAACTGATATAACAAAGAGTGAAATAAAATATCACATTGCAACTGGAACTTTATTCAAGCAATCAGTACTATGCAATTAGTATATATATACTTATAACTCAACTACTTAAATATTAAAACATTTTGTAATTTTGCTGTATTAGAGTTTAGAACAAAGTTGTTCTATAATGTTTAGCATATCCTTTATCTCTCTTTTAATATAACTGAAATTATATACTGTTGCTTACACAAATTATGTATTTACAGCAAATAGCAAAGTAACATTTTCACGTATGAGGGTGGATAGATTCCGTAGTTTTAAAAAGGTGCTTTGTGTTTCACTAGTTTCTTATGTGTTGTTTTTTCTTCTTTCATAAGGATCCTCTAATACCCCCTCCTAGCACTAGGGATTCCCGTCATCTATTTTCTTTATTTTTCTTCCCTCTTTGAAAGTACTATGGTCACACTCCTTTAGAGGCAATCAGTGTTGCTCCATGAATTAATATGGGGGAAAATAAGATCAACAGAGAACAGCATGAAGAGTCCTTGTGAACCCAAGAACTAGGGACCAAGATTCAATGCCCAGCATCAGTTCTCATATGGTATCCCAATACTCTTCCACTAGATTACCATCCTGGTATAGTTGGTTAATATAGCTTCAAATGAGAATATATCAACTGAAAATTCAGATAGACATATTCCATACAGAGAAGACACTATTACCCAATATTTGTATGTGAATATGCTCATATGTGTATGAAATGCATATATGCATGTGTACATATTCATTCATGTGTGTATGGAACATATGAGTTTATACTCATACACATATGCATAGTCCATGGGAGCAACACTAAGTGACAAGGTGTACAGTTATATCAAAACATCCTTATATGTGTGGTACCCAAAGACAAAAGCCAAGAGTTTCTAAATATCTGAATATTATTCCTGGATTATAACCTCACTTTCTTGAGGTGTTTATTTCTTTATTCAAGTAAGGCTCTAGAGTAATCATACAAGAACAGAGAACTATATATATTTTTGATTTCCTTTAGAAAGAATGTCAAGTAGAAAGGAATACCAAAATTATATGTATTCTTAAATACTTTTTGGAAAATAATTTAACCCCATATCAAGCATAAGGAAAGGTTATAAGGAGCAGTCACAGACTTTAATTGGTCCTTGTAATACAAGACAATGTTATAATTCCATTTTTTGTAGTTATATTAACATTCCACTAGTTTCAGATTTTTGGATTTTGAGACCACTAGAAAGTATAGTCTAGTAGATAAAGTATCAGACTAGGACACAAGAAACATGGGTTCTAGTTCCAGTTCTGCCACTGGCCTGCTGGAAGTCCCTGAGCAAGACTTTATTCTACCTGTGTCTCAGTTTCCTGATCTGTAAAAAGGAGATAATGATACTCACCTTCCTTGGAAAGAGCACTGAGATCTACAGATGAAAAGTGCTATAAGAGCTAGGTGGTGTTAATATTATAATCATTTTTGATAGTTTTATGGCCTCATTATAAGCAATTGAGTATGTATCATTCCTTAAGAGATTTTTAAATTTTAATTAAATGGAGATAAATCTTCTTCCTTTCATCTAAACACCTTAAGTAGTTAGGTATATATAATTGTAAATTGGGGTTTGGAACATAATACAAATGTTAAATTTATCGTCTCCTTACCTTTTACTACCTCAGCCACATTACAGGTAGGATCAATACTCCCAATATGCTTGGGATGAGCAGGATTAGTGTCTCCACCAAAAAGAAGAGCTAAGAGGAAAAAAAGTTGGCAGTTAACTGAATGACTATTACATTTAAAACAACATAGAAAAATTAAATCAGACAGTGTGCTGACAAGATTCAGTGTCACACTGCAACCAGATACTCCTCCATAATGTCAGTCTCTGATCAAGACTATTGCTGTCTCTCTAGAAAAAACACTGTGTTTAGTAACTGTAGCTTGCAATATCTGATACGATATGAGAAATGAATGCATTGGAGTCCATTTATGTCTATCCAGGAAAAAAGAGAAAAAGTCTCATCATTCTCAGGATAGACTAGAGTCAGTACAGATACAACTGAATTGTAAAATGCTAATGTTCATACATTTATCTCAGTGCACAGCTATGACAATAATGGGGATGTTACAATAAAAAGGTGTGAGTAGATGAGAACTGTCAGTTAGATGAGGTATAAAAGGTTTCTAATACTTAGCAGCCAACAGAACTCTGTAGGGGTCAAGGCCAAATTACACAGAGCCTCTGTTTCCAAAACTTGTCCTAGGAATCTCTCTTTCAACACTTGAGAAGGCAGCCATTTGCCCTTAACAAATCAAGGCTGGATCACTAGAGTTTGTCTACACAAAGAAATTGCACCAATGTAATTAAAGATATGTTAAACTGGTTTAGTTAAACTGCTGCAACTTTTTACAAACTAAAATGATATAAACCAGGTTTAAATTGGTATGAGTGTCCAGACTCAAAGTTGCACCAGCTAACTAAACCAGTGTAACATCACAATATTAAACTGGAGCAATTTATGTGATTAGACTAGGCTACAAACTCCGATAGGATGAAGCCTTTATTTATTATTAACATTTATTTTCTAAGGGCTTTTTTATTTATCTAGATTTTTCTTCTTTGTTTCTGTGTCTGGTCAGACTTACTGCTTAGTGAATATACTATTCTCATCTTTTTAGCCTTGTTATACTATTGCATTTAACACCTCTTTCACTGGTAATGTTATAAATAAAAGTTACTGGATACATACTTATTAGTAAAATATCCTGGAACTTAAACATTTTTCCTACCATATGAAGCGTGCCCATGTTTTTAAGATATCATAAACAGCAAAATATTGGACAACAAATGAAACCCTAAATTCCATGATACAACAATACACTTCAAGAGATCAAAAGATTGACCTTTTGCAACAGATATTGGTTTCTGGGAGCTACATCAGTAATTTCTTTCACACTATAAGATGAATACCAAAAATGGACGCTTATAACAGTACAAACCTGAAAATATAATGTGAGGGAAGTGTGCAAATCAGAACTACTCATGTTGATTCATAAAAGCAGAACAAAAATTGGTATCTAAGTGAGAAATATAGTTTCCTTAGAAGATAAGAAAAAAGAGGTTGGTGAATTAATAGCAGGAGATAGCATAATTTGCTGGAAACTATTTAGCTCTTAAAATACGCAGTTAAACACTATTCACAAACACAATAAAACGGAAAAGGTCGAAGACTTTTGTGTTTGATGATGAAATGTGTCAAATCTACAGAGCAGTCTAGTAGGCAGAGAAGATGCAGTTACTTTAGTAGTACCTAAAAATATCTTATACATCACCTTGCACACTGCATCTTTTAACAAGGTGAAAAAATTTTTTACAGTCACAATGACAAAATATATCATGCGAGCTTCACTGCAGCCGATCACTTTGGAATACAAGGCTGTTATACTGCTTAGATATTCAGATTAAATTCTAGACACCTCAAAAAAGACAGCACTACTTAAATAACCAATTGCCCCAATATATCATCTACCATCTTCACCACAGAATATTAAAATTAATTGTTGATTCGAAGAATTTGAGGAATGCCAAATCAATGCAGTCTTTTCAGGTTTATGAGCAACAACTAACTATTCCTCCAAGTTGAAAAACAAAGCAATTACTTACTGTGCTGGTTAATAAGCATGCGGAAAGAGATGCGGTTGGTGTAGAATCTATCTAGAAAATACTGGATGTTACTGCTAACAAACGGATCAAAGCCATACTTTTCCTTGTACTCAATCACCCCTTGCGCCATGGTAGGAACCACATCGTTGTGTCTGTTCCTTACTTTAATTAAAACTTCTAAAAAGCTGAAAGAAACATAAAATTAGAAACAGAATGTTAGAGTAATGAGAATCTCTACATCTCACATCGCTGTTTTCAAATATTCATTCACACACAAGACAATTTCTTATTGCTTATCCCCCACAGTCTACAAAAGTTTATCAAAGAAACAAAAATCAAACTACATTACTACCTACCATATGTCAAACTAAAGGGAAATATATTAAGGTGCAACTGTATGTTCATCAAACAAGTGTAAACATTCAACACCTCTTGACAAATTTTTCTGGGGCATAACAAGTTATTTGAAATTGTGTTTTCTCCAGAACTTTCTTCTCTGTCAATCCAGAACAACAGATCTCACTTATTTTGCTTGGTTCACAAATTCTGTAAGAGGCAGTCAATTGGTGGGGAGTTGCCTCAGAAGAGACCACTTAGCTGTCTGTCAGAATTACCAGAAAGATGTCCCCACAGTGTTTTTAGAGTAGAGTAGAAGGAATTTATGAGGATGGTTATGTTTTAAGTAATTATCAGTATCTGCATGTGCACAGACACAACTCTGTTGTTTCTTTTTATGACTCTAGATGGCAGAACACATACAATGGCACTTTCTCCTTTTTCTGCAGTATCTTCCGCTTTGGAGATCAAGAAGTTTTAACAGTCTACTTAAAGTTATTCTTTTTAATGGTACTGATGCAAGGCAACAGTAGGCATCTATTCTGAAATAGATGAAAATTGTTACTTTCTTGTCAAAGCAGACCAGAACCTTTGATCTTTGAAGAGTTACCATTGCTTTTTAGATACAATTTTTTGAGGTACAAAGTACTGAAAAGAATAATTAACGTTTTAAAAAAGGATTACTTGAATATCTTTTTTTAATCTCAAAACATGAAAAGTTAGCAATCTTCACCTCTGCCACTTTTCTCATTGATATTACTGACGATCAATAACACATTGACAATAATGCTTTTTTCCCTCCACTTCAGAATCAAATAAAAACAAATGATACATACTTTTCAAAGGAAGGCAAAGATGGTGACACTTTTGTTAAGTTGTAGCTGTGTCTGCAAAACTAAGGAGTCTTTTTAACTCTGAAGCAAATTCTCAGTGGGTTTATAATGAGCACAGAAGAACTGCTTTTGACAAATTGAGTGAATAATTGATTAAATTAGAACCTAAGCACCACCTCTGGAAGGAAATTATAATACATTAGACTGTCTGAAGATATAGAGAATGGAAGACTGATTAGTCACTAGAATTTACTTCTTCTAAAAGTCAATGTATAACATCTGAGATTGAAGTTGCTAGTACACAAAAAGGTCTTTCATTAATTATTTGCAAAAAAAGGAATTGTCACCACATCCTTGGATTTTTTATGGGGTATTCAGAAGTTTTCAACATTCCTGTGATAAGCCTAATGACTCAATTAGAGTGGAGAGTGATGCCTCTAGTCTGTTCCCCTTTACTTTATCTCACACTATTCCTCACAGTTAAAAAAGAAAAAAGCTGTTTTATCAATTTTTTAGAACCTGTATCTATTTCCCACTTATGTTTTTCTGGCCTATAGCACTGTCGAGAAGTAAAACGTACTGTGACGGTCTGTATCCCGAAGTTCATCCCTTTTACAAGACTATGATAAATTTTGTACCAAGTATGCCTTGTAAAGTATCATTTGAAAACTCATACTTTGCACATCATCATCCTGGTAAAATGTGTGTGGCAACATTGTATGTAAAGTTATAAGATTCTACTGCATGATATTACTGAGACATATTCCTAGTCTACAAAAACAGCCACAAACCAGTTCCTCATAAACAAAAAGCAAACCAATGCCTCAGCCATGTGTCAACAAGTTCAAATGGACTGGTCAAGAGGCCATTCTTTGGCAGGAAAAAGCATGAGAGCAAGAAATGTATATCTTGACAAAGAAACAGCTGGAGGTTCCAGTCTCCACACACTTTTTGTCTCGTGGGCCTCAGATGGAGATGATTTGCAAAGAAAAAAAGAACTATGATAAAGGGGAACAGACACCCCAAAAGATTTCTCCCTCTCTCTCTGTCCACAGTATCAACAACACCTGAAGGACAATGAAAGTAACACTGAACTGAGAAAGGGGTCCTGGCTGAAAGAAATCCAGCCACTAAGACTGCTGAAGCATGTGGTGAGAAAGATCTTTGCTTTGAATTAATTTAGCTTGTTAAACTAGGTATTAACAGTGTTTTACCTTTTATTTTCTTGTAACCAATTCTGACTTTTATGCCTCATTACTTGTAATCACTTAAAATCTTTTTTGCTGTCGTTAATAAACTTGTTTTATTGTTTTATCTAAACCAGTGTGTTTGGATTGAAGTGTTTGGGAAACTCCATTTGAGTTAACAGGATTTGTGCACATCATTTTCTATTACTGAAATGACAGAGTTTATATGAGCTTGTATTGTCCAGAAGGAGAGAGAGCTGGGCAGTACCAGGACCCACATTTCTGGGGGAAAGTCTGGGACTGGGAGTTTACTACAGTGTAATTCATGGGTGGCTGACTATAGCGTTCATACACTATAGCTGGGAATAATTTACATGCTGGAGGCTGTGTGCCAGCAGACCAGGAGAGGTTGCTCTCACAGCAAACAGTGTAAAAGCCATGCTCGGCTGAAGAAATGAGGGGACACAACTGTTCAACAGTCCAGATTGTACCCTGGTAATGTCACATGTGCCTCTCCTAATGAGAAATAATATATCCATTTTCCCTAAAGGTGCTTTCCCCCCCTTCACCCTACATTGCTGATTGTGAAGGAATGTTCCCCTTTTAAAATAACATTCACCATCTCCTGTCTAATCAGCAATTCTTAAGTGCCTCCACAAATGGCTCATCTAGTCTTTCAAAATGATATCTTACTTTGCAAAATAAGCAGTAATAGGGAAGTCTTAACAGACATTGCCTAATCCCAAATCTAAAGTCTTTTACAATAAAAAAGGACTGTTATTACATACTTGCCCACCTTGCTGATTGGACAAGCATCCTCTCTCCAAAACTACTTTAGTGCTTAAGGCTTCAGAGATTCTTTTAAATAGATTAGGTCTTTCTGATTATGTGTGATCTGTAACCACTGAAATCTGAGAGTTAAATGCCAAGAAAAGAGAGGTTTCAGTCTTCTGCTTCCTAGCTGTGAATGGCAAAATCATTTTTTGGTTGCAAGAAAGTCGGTAACATAAAATCCTGTTTTCTTTCTGCAAACATAGAGATATGGTGCTACCAGGAAACAAATGTGAATTTCTTTATGTTTCATATCAGAAAGCGTGCCTGCCTAAAAACCAGTTTTCTCCAATAGTATAGAGGACAACCTATATTATAAAGGAATCCTTAATTATTTCAAGGATGCAACTGCTTGTCCTACTATCTTCAAAGAGGCTTTACTTCATTCTTGAAGATACTCTTTCCTATGAACTAAGCTAGATCTAATTTTTTTTTTAAAGTGAACAACCTGAGTACATTTATGTATATTTCTGAGTCTCAGTTTTCCTTAATCTTGCTATGCCCCATGTCTGTCAAGCTTACCCCTGATCTTTTCACTTTATACTGTAGAAGAGCACCAATTATTTCAAACCAATCCCACAAGACACCAGAATGAAGAAATTCATTAATATTCTGAGTTATTCACTAGTAACTAAGTTTTCAAAATACTGAATAATACCTCTCCAAACCACAGTGAATAAAACATTGAGTTGCACAGACCAGGAATTCTTAGAAATCTGGTTGAACCTAGTTAACTTCATGAACCTTAGCAGATGTTCATGAAGGCAGCATCAATAAGAGGAGTTCTTTATCCCTTCAATTTTTAACTGTCTATCCAGAAACAGTAGCCAAATGAAGACAACCTGAGATGATGTAACATAAGATTTATACTAGATTTTAGTAGACCATACATTGGGAGAACTCTATGGACAAATAAACTTGTGTTTTTCATGAAATATCTTGCTCTGATCTCCCACTCATTCAGATTACCTAGCAGTAACCCCTTTGGAACAAGCTTTGAAGAGCACCATAATTTGTAAACAGACTGAAGGAGCAGTTTTACCAAAATATGTATCAGATCTAACTTCTGATCTGGCTTTTGTATCATCACAAGAGTGTCACCACAGCTTCAGCAGAGTAAGCATGGAGCCCTTCTCTAAGGGCAATTTCTGAACAAATCACAATACAAGTGGCTATCCGTTTCCTCATAAACTCAAAAAAAGAGTCATGCAAAAACTCTTTCATCTCTCAACATAAAACTAGAAGGCATTTTAGACTCATTTTAAATGGAATTCATATATAAGCTTAGTGAGAAATTTGGGATGATCACTTTAAAACGAAGAATGAAACATGAAGGCACATCTTATTTACCTTTCCAGAACAGAATATAGCTATTAGAAATGTCACTTTAAAGTGCAGTTCTGGTCAGCAAAGAAAAAACCAAAACATGACATCTTACTCAACTGATCTGCTCCACGTCTAATCTGTTTACCTGAAAAACTTAAAGAATTTACTCCTTTAAAACTGTTAGCACTGCACCAATATAACTGAGGGAGCATTAGCAAAGTTTTACTCCTTCTCATGCATAAACAAAACTGTCTACCAAGTTTCAAATGAAGGGCCACTTTTTGTGGTATAATCACAAAGGAATCATATGATTATGCAGATGTAATGGAGAACTTCTGGAACTTGCTTCCTTCCCAGCTCTGTAACAGTCTTAGTCTTAATCCATTAGCCTTCGGAGTGCCCACCTTTTCTCCCTTAACCATGAAGCTAGGAATGTTGGAAAGGGCTGAGTAGCAGTGGCATGGGACTCTGTTGATAAGTTTTTGTTATATTTATGTTGTTGTCGGAGTATTTGATATGATCTGGAGAAACTGATGGGTCTGTTTATTTGTTAGTATATTTTTGAAAGAGTGTCAAGGGCACCTAGAGTATTGGATGGACTCTCTAACTGAAGTGTAGTAAATAACTAAAATAAAAACATAGAATCTACAAAATCTTCAATGGTAACGATCTATGAGAAAGAACGCAGTTAGCTTAGGTACAGTGTATTGTACTGGCAGTAAGAAAATCAGAATAAGTTTGATCTTCAGTGGAAATTGTGTTTGCTTTCTTCTGGTCTGAATTTGGCCCAGGAAACCTTTTACCTCAAAGTCATTAGTCTGAACTCAGCTCAGATAGATAGCAATGAAGAGTTAAATCTTGTCCTCATTGAAATCAATGGCAAAACTCCCACTGACTTCAACAGTGACAGGACTTCACCTCAAACAATTTTTATTATATGGTAAGTATTCTATTCCAAGTTATAAATCTTGTTAGAAATATTAATACATGAATATTGTACATTAAAATACTATAATAGAGTGCCTGAACTCAAGGAAAACAAAGAGAACTTAAGTAGGGGTTTTTTAGTGTTAAAAGTGTTTGGTACATAAGTATACCTTTATTTATGTATACTTTTTCTTTTACATATCTTTAATTTAACACATTTTATAGTATTGCAAGTTAGGAACTAGCAATATACAACGTAGGTTGTTCAAACAAACTTAGATTTTCTGTTTGAGTCTTAAGTACCTGAATTCTATTTTACAAATCCGATTACGTCTATGCTGTTACAATAAACAGAAATTCTGTCTTGTAACAGATCGTTTTCCTATTGTGGTTTTACTTTTAAAATAAATCATTACTTACTCATCCAGAATATGAGGATCCTCAGGGCTTTTATTTTCATATTCTAAAAGCTCAAGGAAACTTTGCATATACCTGAAATATAAAGAAATGTGACATTAAGAACTGGCGGTAAAATGTTCAAAGACACTGTGACGGGGTGTGGAAGCCCCACACCTGTCCGCCTGGGGTTAATCCCATTCTGTGGGCTGCGGAGGCCATGTCCCCTCAGCTCTACTGGGCATGCTCCACCTGCAGCCCCAGTACAACAGGGAGCAGCCCAGCTCAATTGAGATGGACTGCTGAGGAGGGAGGATGCACTCTGTAGATTCCTGCTCGGTAGACGCCAGAGACCCAGACCACATAGGTAGGAAGCACCACAACCCAGGCAGCTGCCTCACCACCCGAAGGAGGTCCCGAGGGAGCAGCTGCTGGGAGTGGCTACCACTGATGACCCCAAAGAAAGCCACAGACATTGTCATGGGGGAAAAGGGTAGGAAGCAGCCCAAGGGATTTTAATTGTGCCATAGGGGGAGAACTGGGGAACCAGTCAGTGTGTTTCGGGGAGATCTCTGCTGACTTGGCAGCAAACACCCGTGCCGAAACCAGGGCCACGGACTGGGGCTTGGAGGAGCTGGTAGAGCCTGAGCCTCCCTATCCAGGTGCCACTCATCCCTAGGTGGCGCCCCACTCCCCCAGCATACCATTAGGCCACACCGTCCACACCAAAAAGGCCGCTCTATTGAATCCGGCCTCTAGGCCCTGTTGCCCTGTGAGCCAGGGCCACCCTATTGACTCTGGATACTAGGCCACACAGCCTAGGCTACAAAGGCTGACATATTGGCTCGGGCGACTAGGCTAAACTGCCCTGAAAAACAGGGTGGGAAGTTATGCCCAAGCACAGAGTCAAAATGCCTGGCTCCCAACCCCCCGAGACAATCCCCATGACAGACACCTAAGTGATACAAAAGCCCACACAGAGAGATTATACCTGGTCAAGGCACTCTTACTGAAGGAATATCAGGGTTTACAGAAACTATCCTTGAGCCACTCACCACACAAAGGGTCAGTTTCCTTCAGGATACAACCAACATCCTCTAGAAACTCTGCAACACTAACAACCTCCCTCAGAACACCATCCTTGCCACTGCAGATGTCACCTCCCTATACACCAACATCCCTCACAATGATGGCATTGCCATCTGCCTCACATATCTACAAGGCAATGGACAACACTCAGATATCCACCTGAAACACACTGTCAAACTTATCCATTTCATCCTCACTCAACAATTCTACATTCAACACACACTTTGTCCAAACCATAGGAACAACCATGGATTCTAGTATGGTTCCTCAATATATGCCAAACTCTTTATAGGATACTTTGAGGAAGAATTTCTGGACAAATGCACCATGAAACCCATGATATACCTGAGATACATTGATGATATTTTCATCCTCTGGACTGATAACCTAAACTCCCTCACTGATTTCCACCACAACTTCAACAACCACCATCCATCCAGTAAACGCTCTCGAAAGCACATTCACAGCAGCACCAACTTCCTGGACACCATAATCAGCTTCAAATGGAACCCTACTGACAAGTGTATACAACAACCTTCAGAGATCAAGTAACTACCCCCAAAACACCAAGAAACCTGTTACCTACAGCCAGACACTCAGATACACAGAATATCTTCAGTGGAGAAAATCCAGGATACACACCTTAACACACTTAAAACTGCCTTCACCAAACAAGGTGACTCCACCAGAGAAGTAGATTGTGTCATGGAACAGGCCACCCAAATATGCCAAGAGAACTTCCTTAAATACAGAAAAAACCCCTCTGATCACACAGACCTACTTGTCACCTACCACCCCACACTGGAACCCATAGAAGGTACCATTAAACAATTACAACCAATACTTGATGGGGAACATCCTGAAGGAAATCTCTCCCGAATCTCCTCTTCTGACCTTCAAAGAGCCTCCCCTGCAACCGCACCAAGCTCATCATCAGAAGCAAGCTCCCCACAGACCAGATCCCAACAACTCAACATGGCATCAGACCTTGCCATAACAGATGCAAAACTTGCAGACATTTAACAATGATAAATTATCCCCCCTGCAAACAATTTTCAAGATCCATGGGTCATATACATGCCTATCACAAATGTGGTATACCTCATCCAGTGCACTCAATGCTCCAATAATTATGTGGGTGAAACCAGACAACCACTACGCTTTTGAATGAACTCACAGAGCAAAATGATAAAAGACAAACACCATATCACCTGCGGGCAAAACTTTTTCACAGAACAATCACTCCATATCTGACTTCTCAGTCCTCCTTCTCAAAAGAAATCTTCACAACACCTCAACAGATGAGCCTGGGAGCTTAAATTCATAACTTTTCAACACTATAACTCATGGTTTTAGTAAAGACACTGGATTTATGGCTAATTACAACAATCTGTAACCCACTAACTCTCCCTTTTTTGTCATATAACTGAACTGCACCCTGAATGGTATCTTACATGTGTTAACTATTTATGTTAAACAATCTGTTACAACTTGTATTCAGCTGCTGTGACACTCTGAGTAGGTTTCCCAGACCTAAAGAAGAGCTCTGCGAAGCTCAAAAGCTTGTCTCTTTCGTCAACAGAAGTTGGTCCAATAAAAGTTATTTCCTCACCCACCGTGTCTCTCTCATTGGAGCCTAAGTAACTTTTGAAAATTTTACCCTAGGACTACAATTTTGTCTGAAACAAAAACATATGCAGGGCACAAAAAGAGTTCCCTGCAAAGGCTGCTACGAAGAAAGTGGGACATTCCAAGAAAAACAGCAGCCAGAATTAGCGTGAATAAAAATCTATCCTTAAAAAAACAAGCCAGACTTTATTTAAATAAGATTATTTTTATTTAAATACAGATTCATTTTTTAAAAATAAACCTATTCAAAGTTAAATTTGAAATTGACAACGTATATTAAGACAAATTTATTATAATCCCTAAAAATCATTTACATTAAATACAAAAAATAATAATAGTAGTCCATGCTGGCTGCCAAGTTTTAAAGAAAGTCAAACCATTAAAATAGTTGAAGTCAATGGCTAAAGCACCTGGAATCAGTGTTTGTTGAAGAGCTAAATCAGCTTCTGAGAATAGTAGCCCCTTCCACAGATAAAGAGAGAATATTTCCTTCATTTTAGTTTATTCAAGTAGCTTAGTTCAATGACGAATCCATTCAAACTCAAGCAACCAACAGAGTTGAATAAACAGAGTTTGTTTTCCTCTTCCAATTTATGAATGAAATCTAGGTACGAAAGCATGAGGTCTACTTATTCTAAAATCTTGACAGACATAGGGACAAAAAACAATAACTTAATTCGCTAGCTATTGACAATATTTCCTTTGTTTAATAAATCAGTTTGAAATGCAAAACACCTTTTTCCCCTTATGTATCCAGCACATTTAAGGCAGTTTGACCAAAAAATTAAAAAGCTGTTTGTGTATTTTTATTTAACTTGAATTTCCAACCAAACAGATCTTGACACAAATCTCAAATAAAAAATGTTCTAGTAAATACGAAATGCATTATTCACCATTTTCCTACCATAAAAAATGTAAAAATTAAGAATCTGAATAAATGTAAGTTAGGCTATATAACAGCTTAAATAAATGTCTATAGACATAGTGTATCCTCCTGGGTGGCAAAAAGAAGCACCAATTATAGTGTAAAGGTTATATTTAGTTGCAAACCAACATGTTTTAACAGTTATAAACCAGTAAGAATCAACTTTTCTTTGAGAAAATAACTAAAAAATGCAAAACACGATTTAAATCAAAATTTCCTGCTTGCTGTTTAAATCATGATTAAAATTGGTGATTTACATCAATCCATCCCTGCCAGAAAATGTTACAGGAACTAAAACACGTATGGGTCAAATTTTGTGGTCCACAATCAAGTAAAGCTGCCATTAAGATCAAGCTTAAGCTAATGGGAATTATGCTCAGTTAATGACTGCAGAATTTGGCCCTGCATATTGAAGTTTTTTGTGGCTCTTCTTTTACATACAAAGCAGAACTTACAAGCATACAACTGAGAAAGAGAGGGAGGTGGTTCTTCAAGAGTTGCCTCTGTGCCTTGTAAGGTATGGCATCCCAGTGAATTTAGCAAGCAGTGCTCCCCCAGTTTTATATTGGATAAGGAGTTCTTAGCTAAATATGGATTGCAGTACTGCTCTCCCAAACTAAGCATCTGAGTGCGCTGCCAAGTCCAAAATGGGAATATAGAAGATGATGGCTCCAGTCCACCAGAAATGTATCTGACAGGAAGCACACGCAGACAAAAGTTCTTGGGCAAAGCAGTCTATTACTGGGTAACCCATCTATGAAATAGCATTCTGGCCACGACTGGTTTCAAGGACCGTTTGCGTTAATTCTGAGACCTTTTTCTGAGAAAGTCAGCCTCCTCTGCAAAAAGGAGAGAAAGACGGTGGATATGGTTTTGAAGGCATCACACCCAACGTTCCGTTGCCTTCAAGGCTGGGAACATGTTCCTCCTGGCTTGCTGATGTAGCACACAACCTTGGTGCTATCTATAAGCACCTACAAAATACTGCAGGGACAGTGAAGAAGCTTTGAGGGCACACCACAGCCATGAGCTCCAGTACAATAATGTGGAGTTTGGACCCCCAGGTATTCCACAGCCATAGATTTGAAGATTTTGGCAATATGCATCAGAGCCCAGATTGCAGGTACCAGTGGCAACTGTGAAAGGAAAAAGAGAGCTCTCCTACTAATGAAGCTTTTGGATCACTCAAATCTCCTCTGAAGACTGTTTCCACTGGTGTGCAGTAACGTATCAAAGTGCTGCAAAGGTCTCATATTCGGATGAGCAAAGAGTGTGATACAGGTCATGATGAGACCATCAGACCTAGCAGTCTTTGGAAAAATTGTGTGGTTGTTCCAAGATTTGCTAAGGAGTCTTGAATTTTGAAAAAAAATATCTTTTGGAAGAAAATATCTGGCCCAACTGGAGTACAGGACAGCTCCAATGGGACTCACCCAGACATAGAAAGCACTGGACATGGGCGCTTGTCTGAGGTACAATCAATGGACAAGAAGAGCACCTCTTGAAGCTCTTACACAGTCCCAGTGAGAGCTGACAGTTCCCTAAATTCCAACAAAATAGAAAGGAAAAGATATAAAACTGAACAAAATTTACTGGAAATGGAGATGCACAATTGTGATAACTTAAGTATTGTGCATTATCCAAGTCATATTCTCCCTGATAAGCTATAGCAGAAACTGCCTCTGCAAACAGAAAAATGGGCAGCAAATCAATTCATTTCTATAGCATAATCTGTTGATAAAAGTTATTTCATTCCCCACTGCACTTTCCTTTGATCATGAACATGGGAAGACAGATTTGAGTAGCTGAATGTGGGAACAAGAATGAATTTAAGAATGGACAAACAACATCTGGCAACATTTTAGCAAAACATTACATATAGTTACTGTTCTCAGAAATAGGAAGGAAAGTACTACCCAGTAGTGGTTTGTTGTACCACTATAAAATAGACAGATGCAATATAGGATTGAACTTTCAAAAATAATTAGTTGGTTGGCATAATTTACAAACAAAGTTAATTACAGTTCATAATTCTGGATGCATCACTGAAACCATTGATCACAGCCTGTACAATCTTAAAATTTGTCCTCCCTTTGACATAGAAGTGTTTGTATTTTCCAATACTTCACTGAAACCGTCTTAAAAAAAAGCTACTAAGGAACTTTAAACGTTTTCAGTGTTAGGTTTTTTTGTTTAGTTTTTTGTTCGTTTGTTAATAAAAGTAAATTCAGTATGGCACACTTTTAGGTGAAAGCACTGTAACAAGTGGCCACGCTATTTGCTCCTAAATTTTCTCTTTATTGTTTATTCTTTATATTTTCTTTACTGGTGGTAAGAGTATGCAGGAATAGCAAGGGCACTGACCTACCATTTTCTAATGTTTTTCCTTTAGAGACCATCTCTGTTGTACCCAAGCACTGAACAAATATATTATATCTTCATAGCAAGTCCTGTTAGTATAATCTCAGTATGTGAAGTGAAAGACTGCTTCACAGCCATCCCCAAAATGGTAGTGGCTTCTTTATTTTGTTCAAGGGATCAAGGGGTTTTTTCCCCCACAGAGGGGGAAAAGAATTCATTAAAATGAGCGTCTCTCACTATATAGAAGACAAGTACTTATCCTCAAAAATGTGTTACCTACTTTACTCAATTAAAATAGGCATTTTGAAAATTAGGACTTTCTGCACATTTTTATACTTTGTCACCTTCAAGACTCTTAACAGTGCTGGCTTCATCTGTTTGCTTTCCCTACCTCTCCATTCCACCAATGATGCTAGACTCTACTAGCCACTGTCCACTTCTCACACCTTCAAGTTTTCTCCATGCTGCACCATAGGCTTGGAATGCCCTCCCAAAATTTGTCTATAAAGATCCACTTCTCCCATAAAGCTAGGAAACTGCCCACCTACAATGGCTGTAATACGGGCCAATGAGGATTACTGATAATTATTTATTCACATATTTTTTTAAATTAAAATAATTTGGAACCATCAAAACGTACACATAACTAGTCTATGTAACTGTATAATCTTATTACCATTACTCCGATCCTCCTTTTTCCTTCCCTTCCAATTGTTTTAACACAGACCTATGCCTCATCTTTACTTAGATTGTGAACCATTTAGTACAGAGTTAGTGTCTCTTGTTTGGGCTACACCCAGGACAGTGGGGCACTATGGTAATACAAATAAATAATTTATATTTTAATTATTGCACTACTGATTAGCAAGTAAACAACTAAACAAAAAAAATGAATAATGAATCACAAGACATACTTTTCTCATTTATTTTGTCAAAAGCAGTTTAGTTTTACTTGTTTGATAAAACTTTGATAAAACAACATACTAATAAATACAATTTAATATCTTTTGTAAAAATAATAAGATTTTATAATTGCAACATCTGCTGACAAATCTTTGCTGAAGTGAGAAAAGACTGGTTTAGGAAGGGGAGTTGGCATTTTATAAAGTGCGCCATTTAGCTAAATGTAAGCTAGTAAAGTTCTTCTGTAAAAAGTTCAAAAATATGTCTTTGAATAATGCTGATAAACAGTTACTCCCCGTCTCATAAATGTTATTCTTTGAGATATGTTGTATACATCCATTACACTGCACATCTTGTGCACCAGTGCTGGAGTTTTCCCTAGCGATATCCATAAGGGCAGCCATGCCCACACCCTGACTTCCCTCATGCTCCAAGCCAAGGGTATATAGGGTGGAGCCACACTGCCCATCATTCAGTTCCTTCATACTGGAATCCAGGTGATAGACTGATGTGTTGGGGAAGGAGGAAGGGCTGTGTAATAGACATATACAACACATCTCGAACCAACAACCCTCATGAGAAGGTGAATTTTTTCTTCAAGTGACTGCATACATCCATTACTTTGCAGGTGACTCCCAAGCGGTTTTCAATGGAGGTGTGTCCAACAATCTCATCAGAAGAGGCACTGCAGGATCTCTTTCCCCACCTCTTCCGTTGCTGTGGCAGTAACTGCATAGGCTCTCGCAATTCTACATCTAGAGAGGGGCTAACTGATGCAAGAAAAAACATATGGAACGTTAATTTTTCTATATATCTGTTTAGGTCCAAAGGTCTAGAATGGATCTAAGACTCTCTCAGGCTCTGGGTATTAGGAAATACTGAGAGAAAAACCCCTGATCCGCTGTTGAGGAGGTAACTCCTCTATAGCTCCCAAAGAATGCACAGACTGCACTTCTTGCCTCAGTACTGTACTGGGAGATGAGTACCTGAAAAGGCACTGGTGTGGGGAGGGGGCAGGAAAGAGGGATACAAAGAAATTGCAGGCCTATTCCAATATCATGGTGTTTAGCACCCATTTGTCACAGGTGATAATCTGCCATGCACTTAGGAAATGGGATAACTGGCTCCCAAAGGGAGGAAAAGAGCCAGACAGATCCAAGCTTATAGGTATGCTGTTCCTGACTTGAGGTATAAAACAGGCTGTTTAGAGGCCTGTGGCTGCCTGGATAAAGTGACCAAAGAGGCAGATCATTCTTTGTGAGCTTTGACAGCATGGTCAGGCTGTCTGGAGGGGTAGAACTACTGCCTCAGCTGGAGCTGGAACTGAGAACGATATTTTGTCCTCTTTGTGGTCAGTGTGCATAGGTCTAAGAAATTTAAGGGTATGTCTCCACGGCAATGAGGGAAGCCAAAGCACAGGCATGGCCGCCCCTCTGGTACCATGTATGAGACATGCACACACCTACCGAGGAACAGACATATGCATTCACTTGAAAAAATGTTGCTTAAAAATACCAGATACTGCACAAAAATCTAACACTAATTTAGATTTTTTAGGTCTGAAGTTTGACAGTTAAAAAGAGATACAACCAAACATTAAATATTTAGCCTATTGCCTTACCACCTGAAAAGACTAAAGTTACTAAATTTCCATCAAGGTAAGTTGCAACTTACATATACAAAAATTGTGGTCAAATTCACTCGAGAAACTCCACAAAGTATGCAAAGGTATTTTTACATACATTTTATGGATTAATTCTTCTCAAACATAGACAGCATGAAGAGTTGGGCCTTATGGAGTATAGCAGAACTTGTTCAGAGCCTAATAAATGTAACCAAGGAAAAAGTTTATAGTCTTTATACAAGTAAAGTAGAGATAAATGGTATTGAGTAGATGCCAGAATTTGGTATTAACACTCATACAAATAAGATGTAACGATGAACACTGTATCTCAGGCCAACTGGACAAACTACTGCATTTTGAAGTTCCATGGGACCAATTGAATCCAAGCTGCCATTTTAAACCTTTAAAAACACAAGCTATGAGAGCAGAAAAGTTTAAATCAGCTTTCAATTTTTTGATAAGGTGGTACATGAAGAAAGAAGAAACATTTTAAGTGTTCAGAGACTTATTCTTTCTGATGAGAGAATCCATGATGGCTACAATTAAATTAGGTTGCTGTTGAGTTCTCTCTTCAAAAATGAAGCAGGCCCTGTAGCAGCTACTGATTTAGCACTCTAAACTCTTCCACTGAAATCACTCATGCACTTAATTTCCAGGTTCCTACTCAAAAAACCAATTTATGAGTCCCCATTCTTTCTCCGAAAATTGTTTTAGAGTATTTGTTTACATCAGGCAGCATAAAATAAGGCCTCATTTGTACAGGTATCAGAGTTGAATGAATGGGAATGAATGTTATAAAAATAAATTATTCAAATTAGAGAAGTGGATAATAAGATTCATTTTCACATGGACAACTTTTAAATACATTTACAATAGCGGAAATATACTGATATCTTAATCCACTCTGCATACTTACCAACTCTGAACTAGCCCAACTGAAGGCCTGTTGAGCAAGTTATCAGGCAGCAAATTGACTTCTCTCATGGTGTTAGCTAGTCGTACGGGAAGTTCTTTCCGTAGGAACATATATGATGTTTTCTCACATGCATTATCACGTCCTGTTAGAGGGAAAGAATACAGAATTCTATTGCAATAGACTATGGTTTAGAATTTGCAGCGCTAGAATAAAATGAATGTTGATCTTAGAAAACAAAGACCAATTAAGGTATCATTAAGTCTGGTCCCCTTTGATCCCTTCAAGACACCACATTTAAATTTACCTCTCTAGCTCCTTCCCCATGTCCATCTGTCAGTATCACTTATAAAGACCTCTTTTCTCCATTTTGTATCTTCAGGTTACACCTGTCTTAATAGGTCCTGCCTCCAATTCATTCTTCCAGACTCTACCCCATCACAGTTTCTGTCGCCTGCCCAAAACCTCTACCTCAGCCAGATTTACACCTGTTACTGACTCCAGCCCTGCAAGTTCATTCCTCAGTCTTCCTCCTAAGTATTTCCCAAATCATGTCTCAGGGCCCTATGCCTCCCAAATCTCCACACACCATGGACTTCTGAATTCCATCACTTTCTTCACCCCTTCTGGGGCATCAAGAAAGAAAAGGTGATCAATAATGTTGTTGGTGCAAGGGTAAGGTTGGGAAGTAAAAAAGGCAGCAGGAGCCTGTTCCTCGTTCCATTTGCAAGCTCTTCTTCATGGACTCCTGCGAAGATTAGATACGGTTGGGTTTGGAAATGCCAATAAGAGAAATAAAAGCAGCTGCAACTTGCCAAGCATTATCTGGCACTATAGTAACTTGTAGAAAATGCAGATGCTCATTTATTACCATAGAATAACTACAGCAAGCAGCTTTGGATTTCCTGGGTCACAGGGTTTCAGGTCAATCATGATTCCAGAGCAGTATGTTTATTTTCCCTTCTCTTCCTTCCAAGCTGGAGAATATGGAATGGATGGAGGGGCGGGGGCAGGAGGAGAGCATACTACTAAATATTTCTAAGGTGCTCATCTCATTTTATCTGTTCACCATAAGAGTTTCGTCCTATGCTCTTGATCACCTCCAGAACAGCAGAAGTCTTGGAAACATCTGAGATAGAACAATACTACATTACTGCTCTGACAACACCAGCAGCGAAGAGTACCACCAATGGCGACAGGTTACAAGGTATTTCTGTAATGCTGAGCTACAAACTTCTATCAGTTATATGTGCAATGCATTACAGTACTGCCGATTTGTACAACAGGGATTTCATCCAAGTCATTTGCCTGGCCCAGTAAACAAGAGAAACTTAAAATATCAAAGGTCTGGGATTTAATAAAAATTATAATTATGAAATAGACTACTGATTAAAAGACAGAAAACCAAAGGTACAAATAAATGGTCAGGAAATACTTAAATAAATATAGGTTAATAGTGGTGCCCCTTAGGGATTTGTACTGTGACCAGTGCTATTCAACATATTCATAAATTATCTGGAAAAAGGGGTAAACAATGAAGTAGCAAAATTTGCAGACGACAAAAAATTAGTCAAGATAGTTAAATACATTCATTCATGGTTCATTACATTGCTTACATTTTTCAAAATGTGGGGTAAGTAAAATCTCTTGCACTTTCATATACATATATAGATATTCTATATCTAAATTCTCCTACAGAAAAAAAACTTACTGAAAAAGAAAAATAATTTACAGTAATTTTCTCCAATACCAGAAGGCTTTTTTCTAGTGCTTTTGTTGTAGAAGCAATTCCATAATAATTGTACTTCTACAGTGCTCATTTCTATAATGCTAGCACTTCTGTTCTAGTAAAACCTACTATAATTGTAGTATAGTGTAGAATGATTTTTGATACAAGGATTATTACTTACTTAGATTCGCTTTTAAAATCAGTGCTAAATAAACCTGACTATGCTGGATAAAATGCCTACTAACTCTTCTCAACACTATTACTACTTCCTCAAGAGTATTAATACCACTTTTGGGATTGTGAAGACTGTATCATCAAAATTGAGATTTAGAACATACTTTTGCACATTATATTCTGTTTCCTTTCCCAAATGTCACACTGCTAACTTGACAGATCCAAGGCCATCTGCTGCATAGGCTAGTTCCACAGCTTGACAATTCATCAATATGTAAAAGAGCTTCTTAAAACAAAAGCCTATATTTATTCTCAGCTAATATCTTTATCTACATGCATACACTCTCCTATATTTCTTCTAGCATTAAAACATAAGAAAATAATCAACATTGGAACATAAACAGTGTTTGTTTTAAGCAGCTTTAAAATATTTTAAGCAACATAAAAACAAAGTATTTGAAAGCCATTTTAATGAGTAGTGCTTGTACTGTTCTATTTGTCTTGTGACAATTTTTATTTTTAAGAGGTGAAAGGAGAGTAGATAATAGATATATGAACTAAGAAAATAGATCTTTGTTTCTGAATGATATAATACAATTTTCCTGGATTGTGTGACATGTTCCACTGATTTACAACTCTGAAATACAATTGAAATCAATGAAGTTGCACAAGATGTAAGTACAGTAATGACAAAAGATGGCCTGGCGCATTTTTACTGTGATGTTAACATCACACACTAAAGTTCTAAAGATAACCAGTGGCTCCAATAACCTGATCTATTTATATGCTAGCTTTACTTTTATACTTTTCATATTTTATGCAAGCTGGAAATTTTTGTGTGCCTTTATACATAAAAAGGTTGCCCATAATCAGTGTTCAATTAAACATTCAGAGACCTAAACAAACATACACACAATCAACAAAAACATGAGGCCCACTTCTGCTCTCAACTACACAAGTGCAGTTCAATTTCAGTTGCAGTCATGAAAGCAGAACTGGATTCCTTTTTACCAACCCTAATTTTGCAAATTCACATATAAAGGGTGTTTCCAGCAGTGATAGTTAGAAAAAAAATCTTAAATTGTAACATCACCTAACAAATTGTGGGAATAGAACCCCACAATGCCATTTTTATAATCACTTTTCAGACTATAAGTACTCTTTAAACTGTACATTATGAGCCTGAGTCTGCCTTTATCCAGTCAAATTCTTAAACCTTTACTCTCCTGTAAAGTCAATTGTGTTTAGTATTAGCGGAAATATTGAAAAAAATTCTGGCAAGTTCAGTTGGAATAGTGCTGTAAAGACAGCAACTTTATAAGGCTGTTAATATTTTCAATACTCAGGCTAAGTTTTACACTTGTCATGGGCTATAAGTATTTCACTGTAGGCAAAAGAGAAAATGAAAGTGTCTTTTGTGACTATGACCAACACAACTGCCTGCAAAATGAGCAAGTGCTACAAGGTACTGATTAAGTTATGTTCAGGCAGCGCAAGAGAGGTTAAAAGCATTGCTATGCATATAATAACCAAGATTTGCAAAGCCCTCAAGCACATTGCAACTGGCACAATCAAGGTCACACTTTAAGACAGTCCCATTATAATCAGTTGAACAGCATAGCATTCAACATCTGTTCACAGATAATGTACATTGGCAGGACAGCCCCCAATCAGGCTTTAAAACAAGCATTTGATGCTTTTTTGGTGCTCATTTAAGGCATGTCAGTCAGTGGACTGTTATTCTAGTGGTATCTGTAATTATTGATTTAGGGCTCAATCCCATACTATAGTACATTCTGCAAATGTTATATTAGTCTGCAACCACCAGCCACCAAAGTAACTAATTATGAAGCTGTATTATTGCTTTCAATAAAATACACTGATAGCAGTCCTATGTTATGTAATTTATTATATTAAAAGCCTTAATATTTTGGACCCTCATGTAACCACCTGGTTATTGTTTTCTCTGTGTAGCTATTTGGAAACATACCTGAGTTTCCTTCTAATTTTCTTCAGGAGAGGGGTCTTATTTGTCAATGCAGTGGCAGATTTGGCCCCCAAGCCATAGATTTCTGGTCACTATAAAGGGACAGAATAATTTTCATGCAGTCTCAGGACCTCTGCAGAGTTACCTTGACACACATCTACAGCCTCAGCAGCTGGGTTGCCATGCACTAAAAGCCTCCCTCAAAAAGGAATGGGGAGGCAGGGAAAGAAAAAGAGGAATTACTGCTCATCTGACCAGCACTAATTAGGGATGTTTATCCAAATTGAAATCCACACACACACATACAAGCAGCATGCCATGTCCAGGGATTGCTTCTTAGCAGCTCCTCTTCCCATCCAGAGCTGCAAAAGGACATCCCATCAAGTCTCGGGCAATGGAAGAACACAGCTGAGAGAATTAATCTTTTCTCATCTTGGATCTGAACCCTAATTTAGAGCATATTTTGTTACCTTGGACTCTATGAAGCAGAGGGTAGGATCTGGATCATTATTTTAGGTAATTACTTATTAATACATATACAAATCAATTTGTACAATCAAGTCTGCCCAAGATGCTCCCCAGAAGCCATCATTTATTAAATTTCACAGCCTTTTTAAACACGTTCAAACTAAAACCAAGCACTGAAAATGAAATTTCTGAATTTATTGTAGTGTTCTTCAAACTTTTGCTTTACTGATCAATTATTTTTTTAAACTTATCATATGTCCTGTCTCCTACAAGGATGAAGTATTTTTATGGTTTTATTTTTACCAGTACATTTCAGTCAATACACACATTTCAGGTTAGATTTTGATATCAGTTATTCTAGTATAAATATGAATTAACTCTATTAGTGCCAACAGAGTAAATTTTGAAATTACACTGGTGAAGTTGAGATTAGAATCTGACCCTAAATTTATAAATCATTTATAAAGCAGTCTCTTCCAAGGCATAACGTTATAATTACGGATAAGATTATGTCACAGATTCCGTGACTTTCAAAAGACCTCCGGGACATTTTCCACTTCAGTGGTGGTGGTGGCGGTGGGGCTGGAGCTCCCAGCCCTGAGCCACCAGGGCTGCAGTAGGGGCCCCAGAGCTGTCAGCCACCACAGTGGAAGGTGCTGGACTCTCCCTCCCCCCACCCCACCCCCCAAAGTGGGATCTGGGCTCTGATCCTTCCCCCCCCCATCAGGGTTCAGTCAGCCCCCATCACCACCCTATTATTTTGAGTAAAAGTCACAGACAGGTCACAGGCCTCCATTAATTTTTGTTTATTGCCTGCGACCTGTCCATGACTTCTACTAAAAATAAGTGACAAAATATTAACATTAATTTTAATATAGAGGTATAAAATATAATAAAGACATATCACCAAGCTTTTAAGACTTCACATGAAAGGAATAAATAGCAGAGGAAAGGGATGTTCAATGAAGAAAAAAACCAGGCATTGGGAGTGTGGAATCAAAGAATTAATCATAGAATTGATTATAGAATGCCTGGCATGAAATTGATTATAGAGGGCCTGGCCTGAAACTGGGTAGCCTGAACTGTGATGGAAGCCCTCAGGTTAAATCACTGACAGGATGCCCCAAACTGAGACTGAGATAAAGATGCTAAAATCCCACAGGATGTCTCAGGACCACCATTTAAATGCAAACTCCTTTTGTGAACTCTAGCCCTTTTGATGTCTGTAAACCGACATCTCCTGTTCTGATAAGTATCAGTACGTGCCCCCCTGTCTTCCTGGCCCCATAGGAAGTTACTCCATACAAATTAGCATTTTAACATGTATTGTGTAGCCACCCATCTTTGGGTGATAGCCAGGTACCTGATAACCACATTGTATAATCAAGTGACTCTTTGGTCTTTCCTGTGAAAACATCTGGCGTATCCCATTGTACATATAATTGTCTTTCCTGTTAAGTATAAACTGTTAATCAAATTCCACTATACGATCAACATGTAAATGAACCTAAGCAACCCCTATATAAGTCTTTTGTATCTGGTAGCCAGGTGAAGTACATTTGCCCAGCATCCAGACATGCTGCTTGATTTCCCTATAGCCACCTGGGTTTTCCCTATGGCTATAGTATTCCTCATAGCTATGGTTATGTGATTGTGTGTGTGTCACAATTAAAGCTGCACCCGATCCAACTCTAAAATGTAGCAGTGTGACTTTATTTTTCCTCGACAGGAGGGAACATTTTAAACCTGGGGGCCAACAGTGATAATACATTATATTTTCCCAAAATGTGGCTTTTACAAAACAATTAAAAATGTAAAAAAAAGAGATGAAGAATGGGCAAATTTCAAGGGGGAACAAATTACAATAGTATAGAAAGGTAATGATGGCAGGTAAACCACACAGTACCATAAACACAGCTCTTGTTATAAATTACTACTCAATGGCCTGCTGTTTTCATACTTGAAGTAATATAACATAAAACTATATTTGTGATGTCTTGTTAAATTATATGAAATTAAAATGCATGTACAGCTCTGAGGAGTCATGAATTCCTGCCTAGAAGATGCTAAATTACAAGATATCGAATTTTGCTGAAGTGTGAGAAGTGGAAATGGTTTTTGGAGAAAAAACAGAACAGAATCTGAAAGTTACTAGTACGGTTAAAGGAAGGGCTGCATCCTAAAAATATATTAGTGAGTAACTTTATTCACTTGAGTAGTTATACAATATAAGTGAAATTATAAGATTAGAGCTGGTGGGCAATTTTTCAAACCAGTTTTTGCATCAGACATTACCAATTCATCGACACAAACTTTTTGTGGGAACAGTTTTTAAGGTCCCGGAGGGAAATTCTGGTGTGAGACAGTCTCTAGAAGAGCCAACAGTCTGGGGGTCAGGGCACTCTCCTAGAATGTGGGAGACTCAGGTTCAAATCCCTGCTCTGCCTTCTCCCTCATCCCAGATCAGTACTCAAACTACCAGGTTACTAGCTATCTGCGAAAGGGGTCATTCATTGGGCAAGAGAGAGAATGACTCTGCAGCCTGGTGGCAGAGCAGGGATTTGAACGTGGGCCTCCCAGCTCACAGGTGAGTGTCCTGACCACCAGGCTAAAGAATGGGTAGATCTCTCTCTTGCTCTCTCTCTCCCTCCCCCTCCTCCCCGATGCAGAATGGGAAAAAATTTTGAAATTTCAAAGTTTTGCAGGACAGAATTGTTTCCCATCCAGCTCTATCTCAGATGAGTAAAGAGCATAATACCTGTTTGCAGAAATGGGACTCAAACAGAAAAAAGCCTCAGATTTAGCAGGGCTCAAAAGCTATGGGATCCACACAGCCTTATGCTTGTGCACAACCAAGTGGCAAATCTAATACTGAGAGAGGGGAAAGAGTACACAAATATTCAAGTAGGGAGTAATGATGACAGTTGGTACATGGCTTGTTAGTGCTTTTTAGCAAAATACATTAAAAAGGTAATACAATGATCTGTACCAAATTCTTTCTTTGGTATTAAATCCATACCTAGCCATCAATGTCTATTAATCCTAGCCTCACATTTCTTGTTTGGTATTTTAACCCCGCCCTTTTTATTTAATATTTTTAAGATTTATAAATTTAAACTCTTCCTGTTTATTTTAATTCTTGTCTATATCTTTTAAATTATTTTTAGCTTTCACCTTTTTCCTCTATGACTATTTTATAGAAGCTTAACTAGTTTGTATTCAAGTGAAAATAAATGAGTTACCTTCAAACTCTTAATAAGATTTTACTTTCTCTGAGTGATGGACATATTCTTTTTGAAATATTAAATATTTTACTTAATGAGCTAGAATTTTTTTTTACAGAATTTATAGTAATAAGCTGAGTTAAGTTATTAAAATATTTCTAATTTAACAAGCACAAGTAAAATGAAACATGATTTTTTCCACAGACAAACAAATGTATTTCAATATATTGAGTTAATACAAATACACTATTCTTTATCTCCTCTTCAATGGAATTCGGTCTGCTAAGGAAGCAAACACCTTTCTCATACTGACTGACTGATTCTGGTTCCCCCTGGTGATAATGCTCTTTCATCTCAGCAGCAGGTGTTTTTGGTGACAAATAGTTAGGTACTGAGAAGCTCCTAAGTTTTTAGTCACAGATCTATTGGTCTATAGCACAATGGAATTGTAACATCTGGTTCAAGACTTTACTTTTAAAATTGCTCATTCATTAAAAACACTGAAACCCCATGGCTGCTTTAACTTACACTGGGCACATTTTGATCCATTCACTTGCCCAAAATCTGAAGGCCACATATGCGCTATAGAACCATGTTTGCTCCCACCCGAGGCTACACTTTTCAGGTAGTCCCAGTACAGACTCCAGCCCTCCTCCCATCCCCATGTCTATATCTATTCACTTTACTGGTTATAACTGAGTATAGAAGTCCTAAGTCTTCTGAGCCTCTCAAAAGCCAGTATATTATTCAATTAGACATTTCAGCTATTTTTTAAAATTAATTTTAGCTTTCACCATTTTCATCTTTGTCTATTTTGTAGAAGCATATCTAGTTGGTATTCAAGTGAATACAAGTGAGTTATCCTCAAACACTTAATAAAGTTCAGATTTTACATATACCAGACAAACAATTTAAGAGCCAATTAAAAAACCCTGAATGTTTTTGGGAAGGAGAACATTCTTTCAGCAGGTGTTTTAGTTTATCTTTAAGTGTCCAGCAGTGTCAGTTTTATAAATATTTTAAATACCATTCCAGATGTAGTCAAGCTACTACCATCTTCAAGAGTCTGCTTTAGAAAAAAGGGTTTCAAGATTGTATATTGGAAATGTAATGTATTAAACATGTCTTTACTGATCCTTGCATGTTTAATTAAGAGTCTGAAGATAAAACACTCTGCAGAGATTTCTATTGAGGACTTAGTAAATGCTTTGCATGGCTACTGCAGCTCCTGTAGAGAATGTAGAGCTGTGAGATACCACAGTGCTGTGAATGAATGTCCCCTTCAGGGACTTATAATGTTCCAATGAAAATTCCTTTTGAGCAACTTGATAAACACATTTACTGTACAGAGGGGGTTTGAAAGAGGGATTTGGGAGAGAGGGGAGGAGAAAAAAATTCTAGTTTTCATACGTGCACAAGATAAGCAGGGCTGTTTGTTTTGGCTACGTGCTGGAGTCGCCTCATCACACTTAGCAACAAAAGACAATGCATTTCCATTAGGAAATTATTGGAAAGAAACCACCTGATGAAAATCTGCTAAAAAGAAGGCCACCTCCAAATGAACAGTCTTTCTTAAAACCATGCAACCAAGAAGGAAGGCTACAACCACTGCAACCAGTTTAACAGGCCTCAGCCTGAGACAACAGGCACTGAAAGATCCTATAACAGAGAGTCTGGATTTTTATATAAGATTAGACACTTCATTAGGTGTGTGGACCACAACTGAAAGCAAAGAGAGATTAATACTAGCTAGCTACATAATGTAATAGCTATAAACAATCTGTGCCAAATTCAGTTCTGGAGTAAAAAGTGAAACTCCACTGACATCTGTGTGAAATGGCCTATATGGTAGAACTGACTGAAGCCTACTCTCTTTTAGCTACAATGCCATTTACAAAGGTAATTTGAAATAATTTTAAAAACACTGAGAGAAGAATTTGAAAACACAACCAGAAATAGAAACCTAAGAATTTGGGTGCGTACCAGCTGGATCCTGGATAATTCCCTTTCAGGTAGCAGATCAACATAGCCCTTCACTGGCTAATGATTCAGTTTTCTCAAGTGGCCAAGGTACCTCCATCTATCTACATGTCTACAGAAACATTTTACCCTCAAAGTTTTATTTCCTGAGCAAATCTGTGGTGCCATAACAAAAATCAAACGTTTGCTGGAGCTGCAGGTAAATGGAATGTGCTGATGTCAGAATTATATACATCCATCCTCTGTGATTACTCCCCAATGCTCTTAATGAAGCAACAAAAAGTTTTATTTAATTCCATTTGAAAGGAAACAATAAGACCAAATAGTACTTTACCCAGGAAAATTCTTTGTGAGCAAAGGGGACAAGCTTTTTTAGTACAGACCTTAGAACAGGATTCCATGTTTGTTGAGAACAGGGGCAGATTAAGACAACATGAAATCCTAAACATGTTCTACATAATCCCACCCCAGCAGCATGGCCCTGGACCCTCTTCAGGGTGACACTAGAAGGGGCCATAAACACCAGAGCAGTCTGCTGGACTGGTTTGGAGACCAGCAACACTCCTTTTTGGGCAGATTGGGACAGCCTTGTCCCAGGTCCACTGTTGCCATCTTCTGGCAGGGTAGAATCTTTCCTGGAGGAAAGGACATTGGACAACACTATCCCCATTCAAATGAACAAAGAACCTGGAGTCGGGATGGGGGAGGATCCTTGCTGACAACCCTTCTTGCATATTCATGATACCAAGAGAGCAGAAACTTAAACAAAACAAAAACAAAAACACAACAACAAAAAAGAAAACAAGAAAGCTCATATTTTGAGCTATCAAGTGACTCCAGGAACTTGATCTCTGGGCACAGGCTCATAATGCTTATGCCTTTCCCCAACACTAACCAAGAATAAAGAAGTTGAGGGGAAGAGGTAAAAAAGCTACACTTGCAACCGTTAGAACAGTCTGCACACCTGCAAACATTCAAAATTACATATCTTCATATGTTTTTAAAAGACCCTTACTATTTCACAGCCAAATTTCTTCAAAACAATTAATATGTTCTTAGCTCAGGGATACATACCCATGCAAAGTTTGAAACAAAGCTTAGTTGTTCAAGCACAAATGATAATTAATAAGAACAGCTGGAAAATAGTTTTTATTCCTATTAAGACAATTCAACGGCCAAATGGATATTTTAATCTTCTTGGCGCACACACAAAATCACTTCTAGTTTGAGGCAATATATGAGCATTTTCAGCTCAAAAGGTAACCTGGGAAAATTATAACCAACTTATAACATGCATTTAGCAATGGAAACATCTCACCACAATGAAAGAGACAATAGTGGTATCCAAAATTAATGTAACTGTGGTCTGTAGAATTCTTCCCTGGGTGTCCAAAGAGTGAAACATTTAGGAAAACAAGTAGTTGGGGACTAAAATGTTATGATGGGAGCTTGCCTATTTCTCATAAAGTAGCTCAAAAAATGAAAGTTTCATAAACCACTAAATTAACACGTAAGCCCTTCACATCAGAGCATCTAGATAATCACATCTATACAATACAATGCACAGACAATAATGCTAAAGGATATTTTTAGGTTGTAGCGTTTCCACCTCTGCATTTTTCCTACTGGACAAATATGTCATGATAAAACACGTATCAATTCTGCAGATATTTTGAGAGTCAATCATGTACAGGTCAATCTCCTCAAAATCAGGCATGGGGAAGTCATACTTGTATTACCCAATATGATAAATCACACATTTTTCATTCTTTGCTGTAAAAAAGTTCAAGACAACAAGGTGCGCTTTTGCCAATTACAATCTTCTACAGCAAGGAGTCTTTTTTTTTTTGTTTGTTTTTGGTTTTTACTTAATCACTGTGATGGACAGAAGAAAATTACTACATATTATTCCTAAGTGGGAGAAGGAAAAAGGTGAAATTACCAGGCAGCCTTTGATATATAGTCTAAAGGCAACTGTTCACATGTAGTCTATAGGCGTTCTTAACATACTGTGCTGTTGGAGGGAGAATGCAATTTGAGTTGTTCTCTCGGATACATAATCTGAAAAAGTTCCCTAACAGATATTAACCGGAGGATGACTAAGTGAAAAGTACCTATGCTATCCACTCTTAATGCAATGCTCCCCAAAAGCCACATGTATTTAATTTACATTGCCACATCTCTTTCTTGCACCTCTGCCCCCATCCTCACTCCTCTTCACAGCCCGCTTCAAAGACAGTAGAAGAGGAAGGAGGCGGGTAAAGACTGCTACTGCAAGCTCCAAAATGTTCAGGGGCTCTCTACCACATAGCTACTGCACTTGTTCTGATCCTCACTGCCCTATCTCCCATAAAAAGAAAAGCACTTCTGGCCACTCTCAGCACCTGCTCCAGTTGCATTGATTACCAGCTCCCCCTTACCCTGAGAAATTCAGCAGCTCCTCATCTCAAATTAACTCAATTGCCTGGACAATACTTCTTCGTGCCCTTGCAGGTTTTTGAGCCTGTTCATATGTTACTACTACTGTTAGAGACTGTAGTAATCCAAAATACAGTACATCACTTTATTTAGATCACAATGAAATCAATTTAAAATTAGTTAGTATCTCCATTGCAGACTACATCACAAAAAACTGGAGATCATATTGTATCAGGTAGAATCAAGTATGAATCTCCCCAAATGACTATAGCTACTTCGTAAATGGATTAAGAGGGTGGAATGGTAAAGAGAAAAATCAGGCCCATAAGAGGTTTAGTACAGCAGATCTTCAGGACCCAGAGAGGCTGGCCTTTTTATTCATCAAGTGCCACATATGCCAGGGATGATAAAAAATGCAACAGGAAATACCTCATTCATGCTAGCTGTTTGTGTGCACACTTATTCCCTCTGTACCTTATATTATTCAGCCACCCTGCAAAAAGTTACCTTTTAAACCAAGTATAGTGAAAGATTTTACAGTTTGACTATAGACAAGACATCAGTGTGAATTAAACTGTACTTCCTATCTAGGAGTTGGGGATTAAGACCTTATTATTGTTAATTATTTGTATTAGTATAGTGCCTAAGAGCCCCAGTCATAGATCTGGACCCCACTGCGCTTGGCATCATACAAATATAGAACAGCAGCTTGCTCTCTGCCCAAAAGAGCTTACCACCTAAGTATAAGATGAGACAACAGATGGATAAACACAGACTGACAGGGGATTACAAGGAAACAATGACAATGAGACAATATTGGTCAGTATGATAGGCAGTGATCTCCACAGACCAGCAGCCTACCATTGTCAAGTTTTTTGTAGGCATCATGGAGAAAAAAACAGAAGTACTTGTTTGAAAATTTTAGAAGCGGGAGATGGAGGCTGGCATCCTGAGATAAGATGCAGGATCTGACCTTTCAATAGCAAATGAGAGATAAGTAGGGTGGGGATAAGTTGTGAAGGACCTTAAAAGTGAAGTCGAATAGCTTATGTTCAATGCAATAAAGAAGGGGGAGACATTGGAAAGATATAGAGACAGGTATGACATGGTGAAAGTGATGTGCTAGGAAAATGATCTGTGCAGCAGCACTCTAAATGCAGAGGAGCACAGCAAGACGGCACTTGTCAAGGCCAGAGAGCAATATGTTGCAGCAAGAGAGACACAAGATTATGAGAACTTGGATTAGAGTTTAGCAGTTTGGCGGATAGGAAAAGCTGAATCTCAGAGATATTACGCACAAAGAATCTGCAAGATTTAGACATAGCCTGGATTTGAGGTCAAGGAGAGGGGTCCAAGTTGAAAATGATCTCCAGGCCATGGGTATGAGTGACAGGTAGGATAGTGTTGTCCACAATGATCGAAAAAGGAGTTGCTGAGGTGAGGGAAGAAAGAGTACAAACTCTGTTTTAGCCACATTGAACTTCAACTGATGGCTTGACATCCACATGGAGATACCAGAGTTTAATCTGGACAGGAAACAGGTCTGGAGTATAGAGGTAGTTCTGTGTCTTTGCTATAGAATTTATGTTTGTAGGTGAGATTACCTAGAGATAAGGTTTAGAGGCAAAAGAGAAGGGGACCCAGACAGAGACCTGAGGAAACTTCAGAGGAAGTTGGAGAGGGGGATGAAGATGATCCTCTGAAGGACTTGCTGAAGAAGTGATCAGAAACGCAGAAGAAGAACCAGGCAAGGAAAAAGTCATGGAAGCCATGGGAAGATGAATTTTCATGAAGAAAAGCATGGCTGACTGTGTCAAAAGCAGTTAACAGGTCAAGGACGATGAGGATGGAGTACAGATTCTGAGATTTGATTAAGACAGGCTTTGGCTAGAGTGATTTCAGTGTAGCTCAAGGGGTGAGAGTCAGATTAGACACACTCTAGGATAGAATTACAGGAGAGGAAGTCCAAACAGTGATTGTAAACACAGCATTCAATGATCTTAGAGATGAAAATGAGAAGGCAAATAGATCGGCAGCTGGAGAGGGCTGTGCGGTTATGGGTGGGGTCTAAAGCATCCTTGTATTTTGTGGAGAAGAGCCAGAGGAGAGTGACAGGTTAAGGCAAAGAGTAAGGAAGGAGATGAGAGTGGGAAGAAGGGAGATCAGGAGATAGGATGGGGTCACTGGAGCACATGGAGGGGTTACAGCAGATGAGAAACTTCTGTGTATGTGATGAGAGGAGAAACTTTGTATAAGGTGAAGGGAAGTCAAGAGAAGGGTGATCGTGTTGTACTTAGTCAATTTTTCTCTGGGAGGAAACTGGCAAGACCTTGTGCAGAGGGAAAATTGGAGACAGGAAAAGGGGAGGGGTTGAGAAGTGAGTCAAAGTTGGCAAAAAGGCAGCTGGAATTGTGGACATGGAATTCAATTAAGTTGGAAAAATAGAGTTGGTTAGCTAGGAAATGGCAAAAGTGGAGAATTTGTTGTGGCGGAAGTCCGTCTGGTCATGGGATTTTTTCTACAGATGCTCCACAACACAAAGAGGAGGATATGAGGAGGCTGATGTTGAGGGTGAGCCCCAATCCTTCCTACTCCCAGAGCTCCATCCTTGATTCTTAAAATCTCATAGAGCAAGCTTAGGTTTCAGTCTAAGTTTCATTCTGCTTTCTTATGCCTGCTTTCTTCCATTCACTAAGAGTGCACTATCACATGGTAATACTTCATTAATCATGAGTGTTCAGTACATCAAGATATCCATTCCGTATTTAATGAGGAACATGAGCATCTCTGAAACTTCACAGAAATAGGACATCGGCCTACAGAACAGAAAGCAGCCCCAAATGATCACTTTATGTCTTACTGAATCATTCTAAACAAAGAAATTCATATTTTTATGATGTTTGAGTCATTCTATTTTGAGAAATAACTGTTTTGTCATGAATGAATTTGGAGCCAGAGAAACTGGCAAGAGGCAAACATCCCCACATAACTCTGCATATGCTCCTCAATCCTCAGTTGCAATGTCCCCGTTATTCCAATCTCAGATGAGAGATTGAAATTCACGACAAGTTGTAGGGTTGCTGACTAGTTAGTTTATTCTAATTCCTGCTGTCCAGAGGTCAGTTATGCTTATTAATAAAACACTTTCTCAATCTGTATTTCTGATCATAGATAAAAGTGCAATTGTTAGCAGTGTGAAACGATGCATTTCTATTCTGTACCATTTCAGTATCATACCTATCCAATACATGCAAAAAGGCAAGCAAATTAAGAAACTTATTTATAGTCTGCCTTTTCTATTAGTAACATGAGATGGCATATGGAAAGAGCTACAAGTATGTTTGGGGAGTGGGGCTAGCCAACTCCATTTGATTGGAGTAGGCATGGTTATTTAATTTGACCCAACATACCAATATCACAGCTAAGCATGCTGTGAACTGCTAGACAAATAACAGCATTTGATTTCTCTCTCTAATAGAAAGACAAAGAAATTAGATGGTAAAGAAGATTAACACACCAACTCCCTACCTACCACTCTGAGAATCTTGGTGATTCAGTGACCTTACATCCCCCTAAATTTCATTCAAGTGTCATCAAGGTCTAGAGACTTTCACTTAAGAAGTTGAAAGTTAAATAGGTATATTTATTGTTGAATTGGTAGACAGATAGATTCTCCCACTTTAACAGATGAGCGTTCAGCTAGTATGAACTTGAGTTCTGGGTTTATTTGTTTTTATGGCTTCTCACATGGGAAGTAAGTCCAATTCTGGATTTGCAAATATGGATGCACCTCTTGCAAGTGTAGTTGTCTTTGTAGAGAGGATTTGAGACATTGGCCTTACAACTTGCTCTCTTCTCACACGCCACTCGTCAAAAGCAGACACAGCCTCACAGCACAGACTGCTTCATCTGGGTCTGTCCAGTGCAACAAATTCCCAGGTTCTAACATCTATCTTGCATGCTTTGAGGTTGGCCTTTAAGGTGTATTTATATCTGAGAATGAGTTGACCCTTAGAACAGGTTCCTACGTTCTGCTGACAGTAGAGCACCACTTTGTGTATATCAGAAGCCTCCATGTTGAGCCCGGATGAGCATGCTCTCGATCCCAAGGATTTGGCACCACTCAAGGACTTTAGTGTTGAGGATCCTGTCCTGCCACTTGCTGCTGCAGATGGATCTCAGGCAGCAAAAGTGGAAGCTCTCTCAGTGCAGTAGCTTTTTATCTTAGTTCTGAGGCAGACTCCATGCTCTCTCCAGAGCCTGTGGGTCAGCTTGCCAAATGCCAAGCTGGCCTTTGCTAGGTGCTGAATAATCTCATCATCCAACATGGCATTGCTGGAAATGTATGCTTCCCAGTTAGCAGAATTTCTTAACAGTGTTGAGGGGAGTATTGTCAATTGTGACAATGGGATCCTGGTGCTGGCAGGTACATGACGTTTGTCTTTTTCAGGCTGATTGTGAAACCAAAGCATTTTGAGGCACAAGCAAAGTGGTCCACAATAAGCTGAATGTCCTCAAGCATGTATGCAATGAAAACAGAAAACTACAACTATCATAAGAGCACTATTGAATGCAATAAACCCCATTGGTTTCTGAGTCTCAGGAAAGGTCAACTTGTACCTTACTTTTACACACATAAATGAGCAATTCCAATTCCTCTTATTTCTTACTTGGACTCCTAACATTGGTGTAATAGGCAATTAAAGAATTTCTTCTCTTTATGTTCTTGATTAATTTTGTTCTCAATATCTTGATTTTATGCTGACTGCTCACATCTTCCTTTTTTTTTTTTTTTTTTTTTTAAAAACCCTCCCCTTGTTATTAGTTTAACGCCCTCCTGATTACTCTAGCCAGCCAGTCCCTGAGAAGACTAATTCCCCTTCTGAGGTGGAGGCCATCTTCTATGGGGAGAGGGGACTGTAATGTTACACAAAACCAAAATCCTCCAACTTATACCAGTTATCTAGACAGCCATTAACTTCCAGAATTTTCTACCTTCTGTCTTCCTTTGCTCATGTGACCGGAAGGATCTGAGAAGATTGCTTGAACATTCTGCTTCTTCAGCACACTTCTGAGTTTCTAAAAATTATCTATTATCTGCGAGATATCCCGTGATTAAGTGTCATTAGTGCTAGTATGAACCATCACTAAGGGATATTTTCCCATTGATTTCAAAAGCCTATCCAAATCTTAAGAGTGACATCTCATGTCTTGGCTCCAAGAAAACAGCACGCCATGTTGCTGTCTGCCTGTCCCTTGCAGGATGTTCTTTCAATTCTTCTGAGCACTTGAATTCCCAGCAAACATCGTCAGCCTTCCTTCGATGTTTAGAGAACTCTTTGTGGGCAAGCTTGATTTTCCTACAGGTTGGGCTAACCGTCAGTGGATCCCATACATCTCTCCATTCCCCTGGGCCAGCTACATCTTCAGAGATATCTTCCAGTTTCCATGTTGAAAATATGGTATTGACTGGAGACTTTTAGCTGTGTGGATTTCCTCCTGGTCATCTTCTGTCTGGTTGCCACAGGTTGCCCATCCTCCTCTATCTTCCAATATTGGGAAAATACTTAGTATTTTAACAGTCTTAATGAAATATTGCAACTGAAAACATGGAGAATCATCACCATGTGACCAGCAGTTCTCCTTGGTCAACCAACAAGTACTGTACAGACTTCTAATGATCCCATGAACCACAGTTTAGGAACTGCTACCTTACAGTGTGTGTAGGTGGGGAGATGAACACACTGGGTCCCAACCTCAGAAAGAGAGTAGACCAAAAGATAACCAAAGAGTGGCCCAGCTTGTATGGAGTCTGTTGGATATTGGCTATGTTAGGAAAATTTGTAAGCCTCTTTCAGTATCAGTTTAATCCATACGGTAAACCAGGTATAGATATTTAGATCATTGGGTCATCTAAACACGGTTAGATGACATTGTGGTAGTAACACCTACATGTGTCTACAGGTATGGTTTCATTATTGGTAGCACTGGTGCAGCTGCACTGGTACTGAAAAACACTTAGTAACTTTTCTATAGATTGACTCACAGCAGAAATAGTGTAGGGCACAGAGAATGCAGATTGGAACACCAAGAGTGGCAATAACCCAGAAGAAACTGCATTCTTTTCCTGGAGATTCAGACTCTGGAAAGATGAACTTTTTGTATATATCCTTAATGTGGAGATTGCATTTCATAGAAGGCTTTCGTTTAAGGCAGAGTTTTTGTTGGTTGGGACCCAAAACTGGGTCACCTGAATATTTCAAAAGGTCTCATGGCAGCTCCTGTCCCACAGGGCTGGCTGGGCTCGCCTCCCTGCTCCAAGCACTGCAACCTCTGGAGCCAGGGGAGGGTGGGGGGGCCACAGCAGCCGAGACTGGGAGAGGGGCTGTGGCAGCCGGGGACTGAGCAGGGAATAGTGGCCAGAGGCCGAGGCCGCGGCAGCCGAGGGCCAAGCCAGGGAACCGCAGTCAGCAGCCGGGCAGGGCCAGGAACTGAGGCTGAAGCCATGGTTAGGGGGGCGGGGATGGAGCAAAGCTTGGAGGCAGAGCGGGGTGGGGTGGCGTTCCCTCCACTTAAGCAGCAGTGTCCATTCACTCCACGTATGCGCCAGCTATCCTCATGCCCTGTACTGAAGATAATATAGGGTTGCAATGAACTAAGCATTCCCATTTCCTTCTTGACCGCCTCAGTCTGAGCCAAAGAATCTGGCAGCTTCAATTGCAATTCTAAAAGTTAACTAGCTTCTAGTTTGTTTGCACTCTTTCATAGTTTTAGACATTTTATTTCCTTAGATAAATAAATTTGATCTCAGTGATATTGCTTGAAACCTGATGGAATGATTTCCAGAGTTGAAATGTTAAAATCAGTGGTCATAACCTATTTAGGAAGGATCAAGTGGGCGAAAGCAAATGGGGAGTGGCACTCCATGTCAACAATGGCATTTTTAAGAGTCATTGACAACTTGGTGGAAAATTATCTTGAATTTTTATGGACCAATATCCTAAGAGATAAAGCACAAGATGGAGCATTACTTGGCTGCTTCTGATGACCAAATAGCTAGAAAACAGGATGAAAGGCTCCTTATGCACCTGTCTATAATGTGTAGAAAAAAATCTGCATGATCATGGGAGACTTCAATCTAAGTGACATACTCTAGAGCAGCGGTTCTCAACCGGTGGTACACATACCACCGGTGGTACTTCGGAGAAGGCTGGGTGGTACGCGAGCCGTAGCGCACCGCCGAATCCGCCACCGGAAGTGCCCACCCATCCACCCTTGCGAAACCCTGCTGCCGAAAAGAGGCAAACGGCAGAAGGGTTTTGGCGGAGGGCATTGTTCCCCCATGTAACCCGCCGCCGCCGAAAGTCCCCTCTCCCCCCCCCCCCCCGCCACGAAACCCTCCTCCCCCTTTTTTTCCCCGAGTGGTACTCGGGTCAGGTACAGTCAGGTCAAGTACCACTTGACCTGACTGTACCTTACCCGAATGGTACTCGGGAAAAAAAGGTTGAGAACCGCTGCTCTAGAGGTTTCATGCTGCCAGTACTAAAACATCATTGGTATTTCTAAATATTATAGATGGCAATTTCCTAACTCATCCAACACAGGGGAATTCTATATTAGACCTTGTCTTGGTAGATTAAAAAGGAACTGATCACAGAACTAAAAATCAACAGTAACTTAGGCAAAAGTGATTATGACTTGATCACATTTATGATGTATAAAAAAAATGAAGTCAAGACCAGTAATATGTATACATTTTATAGGAATACAGGTCCACATTAGACCTGAGTGAACTATGGTTTTAAATTAAGTTTGAATATATTAATATGAGCAATAGATCAAAAGCATATGACCACAAAGAATGAAATGAGAAAGGAGGATTGTTTGTGTTAATCTTGTAGTGACCCTTGAAATACTGGTATTATATTATTTAAGATTTGGGCTGAGGTAATAGAAATAAAATATAGCTAATTAGATAACAGGTGCAGTAAATAATTGGCTTGTTTAGTTTATAATAAAGAAATGCTTAGGTCACTAGGTAGGGAGAAATATGGCCAAATGAGATAAGAAAACCTTGAAGAGGCCCAGTCATTAATCTTGTCTTGATCAGGGCAAAGGACAGGGCTTCAGCTGGCATTAGCTAAGGTCCAATTACCAGCAATGACATCAGTTGTTTTTAACAGTGAAGAAAAAAACAGTTTTCTATATTTTTTGTCAAAGTTTTCCTTAACCCCCCCTTGAGTCACACCACAATGGGAAGATAGGTACTTCCCATACCTGATCCTATTGTAAATATTCAGGCGAATACTTATAACTGTAATGTTGCTAGGATTTGGAATATAGGCATGTATATGCATATATTTGTATTTTGGATGTAAACAACACATCTAAAGAGGTCTTTGGACTAATAAAGGAATGCTTTTGTGGAAACTGAGTCATAGTAAAACAGGGAATAGTAAAATAGGGAATAAACATATGGCATCAGTGGCCATGATGTTCCAAAACAAGGGGCATGTATTATGTAATATAAAATAAGAAAATGACACCAACTGGCAACTCTAGATTTCTCTTACTGCAGCTTCCTGTACTACATACTTGGGTGATAAATTCTAAATCTAGTTAACTAATTAAACAAGCCATAAGGATTAACTAAGCTAAACTTTTTTTTCTAGCAACATCCAACATAGCAAACAGCTTGGGAATTTACTTGTTAAATCACACTTATACTAAAAGGCATAGAGTAGGGGTGTCAAACATCCGGCCCACGGGCCAGATATGGCCCGCCAACCTTTTTGGTCCGGCCCCTGGCGGTGTCGCGCGCTGCCGCCAGAGGGTACAACGCCCTGAGATGTTGCGGCAGCACGCGCTGCCGCCACAGGGTACAACACCCTGAGATCTCGCGGCAGCGCGCGCTGCCACGAAATCTGTGTACTCTGATGGCAGTGCGTGAAGCACTATGTGCATGAGACACGTGCTCCAAAAGTGCCTAGTATTTCAATTTATGGTATGTATGGCCCACTTGAAGTACATTTAATTCAAATCTGGCCCACCATAGCAAATGAGTTTGACACCCCTGGCATAGAGTCTTGACTAACCTGTTGATCCACAGTGTTCTTCAGATATATCCACATCATTTTCTCCCAATAAGCAGTTTTCATTATGATGTTTCATTCTTGCAACTAGGTCCTGCATCTCCTTCTTGCACTGCTTACACTTCATACATTTTCCTTTTTTATCCAGGAAGGAATTTCTTCAAAATATTCCCAGATAGGGTCTCTCTTATGCCCAGAAGCTATGACAGTTTTTCTGTGGCAACAGTGTGTGGGAATATAGGAAGCTGTGTGTGTAGTGAATAACGTTTTCCCTTTTTCTTTCCAGTCCATTCCACTGTTCCTTTCAACTCTGCCTCCATCCTTTGTCTCTCTGTCTTTAAGACTAATTAACTCCTTTGCCTTGCTAAGCCCAGCTCCACCACCACATAAGCACAGAACAACAACAATCCTATCCAGCCTGTGTCTTTCTTTGCACATGTGACTTTAGTCTGCTGAGAAACAAACAAACAGAAACTGAAAGCCCAGAACTTTCAAGAAGCAAGAGCTGGTAGTTAGGCTGGACAGACCTGAGCCATTAATTCATTTGTATGAGACTGTAAGTGTAGGTTTAGCATGTTTGTGATGAGATTGAATTGTAACTGTTATTTTTTAAATGAGAGAGAAATTTAGTATTTTATTGTTTTGTTTTGAAATCAAAAAGATCTGATCTAAATAAAAAAATCTGATTAAAAAAATGTTTTGTTTAAATCATTAATTTTTATCCACCCTGGTTTCTAGTGGGGTCCCACAGGGATCAGTTCATTGCTCTGCGCTACTTAGACCTGAAAGAAAACAAGATCACTATTGACAAAGTTTGCAGATGACACAAAAATTGGGAGAAGTAATAAATAATGAAAAGGACAAGTACTGATACAGAGCAATCTGCGTCATTTCATAAGCAGGGCACAAACACACAATTCATGTTTTAATGTGACTAAGCCCTGGTCTACACTTACCAGGTGATTCGGCAGCAGTCAACGGAAGTGACGCAAACTACGCAGAGTAGCTTGCGTAACTCACGTCAACTGCTCTGCTTCCCTTCTGCACACTGTCTACACTGTTCCTGTCAACACAGCGCTACGCTGCTTGAGGGGTGGATTTACTCAGTCAACTTCCTGATCGATTCAGCGGGTCTACACTGACCGCTCAATCGATCCAGAAAGATTGATCTGGCGGTGGCGAATTTGCCGCCATCAGTATAGATATGGCTTAAATGTAAATATATACATTTAGGAACAAAGATGATAGGCTATACTTACAGGAAGGGGGACCTCTATCCCCAGAAACAGTGATTCTAAAAAGTTTTGGGAGTTGTGGATGGATAATCAGCTGAACATAAGCTCCCAGTGTAATGCCATGTCCAAAAGGACAATACGGGAATCTCAAGTAGTAGTAGAGCGGACCTCTATAATTGTGGCATTGCTGCAACTGCTGCTGGAATGCTGTGTCTAGTTCTGGGGTCCACAATTCAAGAAGGATGTTGAAAAATTGGAGAAGTTCAGAGAAGAGCCACAACCATGATTAAAGGATTAGAAAACCTGCCTTGCAGTGACAGACTCAGGGGGCTCAGTTTATTGAATCTAATCAAAGAGAAGATGAAGGGGTGACTTGATGACAGTCTATAAGTACCTACATAGGGAACACACATTTAAGAATGGGCTATTCAGTTTAGCAGACAAAGGTATAACATGATCCAATGGCTGGAAGCTGAATCGAAGCAAATTCAAACTGGAAATAAGACATACATTTTTAACAGTGAGAGTAATTTACCAAGGGTCACAGTGGACTCTTTCTAACTGACAATTTTTAAATAAAGAATGGATGTTTTTCAAAAAGATAGGTTCTAGGAATTGTTTTGGGGAAGTTCTGTGGCTTGTATTATATAAGAGGTCAGACTAGCTGATCATAAAGGTCCCTTCCAGCTAGGGGTGTAAAATTTTGTTTAATTAAGTACCCATTTAAACCTCTAAAAATAGATCATTTAAATGGTTAAATGATTAACTTATCCCAGGCAGCAGGGTCCACTTTTAGCAAGGAGTGGGCAAGTGGCTCCTCACAGGGGGATGCTTGCTGAAGACGGTCACCTGCGGCTGCGCTGCTGACTTCCTTCCTGCCCGGCCTCCACATGGCTAGTCCAGGGTTGCTGAGCTGCAGCTGGGTGCTTCTCGCTCAGCGTGCAGGCACCGAGCCAAACATCTGGGTGGCCAGCCCTCTACAACAGTCCAAATGTGGGCAGGTGCAATGCTATGCAGGGAGTGGGCACCGCTGAATTCTTCCACCCCGAACTCCATGAAGCTCCCCCTCAGGATAACATTTAAACGAATCACTAAACGGTAAGACTGTTGCTTACCATTTAAACATTTAACCATTTACATCCCTATTTCTGGCCTTGAATCTATTAATATTACTTTTCCGTGACAGCAATTGCTGTAATCAACACAGAAACGTCATGAAAAGGAAAATAGGGTCCCCCTGAGGCCCTCTAATATTAATACATGGAAATCTCATCTATTAAGACATTTGAAGAAGTCCAAGAATCCCCAAGGTGTTATATCTAAACAATTTGGATTAAAGATAAATACCAGTAAAACTGAACTTCTTTACCAAACATACAACAGACAAAATGTAGGCAGTGATACCGTAACTGAAGTTCTTGTCAATGGGGGAAAAACCTTAAATGTGTCAAAACCTTTATATATCTAGCACAGTTTCTACTGATAACACACCTGATGCAGAAGTTGCATATCGCATTCAGTCAGCCTCCAAAACGTTTGGAAGACTATCGAAACGTTTCTGGTATCAGCACTGCATCGCTACAGCAACTAAGATGAAGGTCTATCGTGCTGTGGTGCTGACTGAACTTCTGTATTCTATAGAAACAATAACTCTACATAAGCAACATCAAAAAGCTTACAAGCTTGCAACTGAGACATCTACAGCAGCTTCTAGGAATTAAATGGCGAGATCGAGTTCCAAATACCAAAATATTGAGAAGAGCTGGCATGCCCAGTGTTGAGGCACTTATAGCAGCTGCACAGCTGAGATAGACAGGTCATGTTGTCTGTATGTCAGATCATCGGCTCTCAAAGATTCTCCTCTATGGTGAAATCAAGGAAGGGAAATGCAATAAGAGGAGGGCAAAAGCTGCGCTATAAGTACGTTTTGAAAAGGAATTTGAAGAAAGCAAATATTAACACAGAAAACGGAGAAGTTGCCAGAGATAGATGTAAACGTAGATCTGTAGTGTATGATTCTATCCAGGCAGTTGACGCGCACAGAGAGGCAGCGTCTCCACAGCACCATCTTCAATGGCATAATATCAAGCAGTTTTCCAATTTCTCCTGCCCAAACTGCCACATATTTCAAATGCTGGACTTGCTTCTCATCACCAAGCTAACAAGTGCTAAATTTCCCTCCTCTACAGCCATCATCAAGTACAAGGGACAGCTGAAAATATCTTAACAGACTGCTACAAATTTACTGTCTGCCTTCCCATTAATTTCTAGCTCTTCTGCACATTTCAAACGTAGGTCCTATGGATGCCATGCTCCTGCTGCACACATCACTAACACCAAAAATCAAATAATTAAGGCTGCATTTAGGCAGCTGCAGCGCTGTAAACTGTCTAGTGTGGCCTCTCTAAGCCTCCCATCGACCTAATCACTCCAGCCCCTGCGAGCAGTGGTAGTGATGTCAATGGGAGAAGTTCTCATGCTGACGTAGCGCTGCCCACTGGTGCTTAAATCAGCATAAGTTATGTCACTCAAGGGGATGGCTAATTCACACCCCAGAGTGACATAATTTATGTCACTTAAGCTGTAGTATAGCCATAGCCTTAGTTATAGGATATAAATTATTTGGATGATTCCCCCACTCCATACAAATTAGTGGCTGTTTAGTATTTGAATTTTTATATAGTATAGTCATTTTAAAGAGGAGAGGAAAGTCTCATCCTACTTTTTCAGTAAAAAGTTAAAGCTTTTAGTTAAACATATTGTATAGATTTAACCACAGCTAAATTCAAATGTAACCTTAAATGTAGCTGCAGAATCCACCTCACACATTTGTTTTAATGCTGAGCTATATCTTAATGCTTCTTTTGTTAAGGCTAACTGGCCAAGCCAGTTCTATTACTAGCCTAATAGCTCCAAAGCACCTAATTATGGGTTTTTATAACTGAACCTATTTTCTTGGGTAAAGCTCTACAGTAGAAAAGTTAGGGCCCAAAGTTGGAAAAAACTGACCCCTTCTTGGATGAATTGTTTCAGAGGGAAAAATGAATGTGCATGAATTGATTTAAATGAAAGCTCGACACTACTTTTTGGAGGAATTTAGGGTGTGGTCTCAGTCTGTAAACTTGCCAGGCTCTGTAGAAAACTCTGTGCAGTGATCCAGTCACAAGGGCTTTGCTAACTCAAGAGGAATTAATAGCAGTGTAGCTACCTTGAGAGAGCACTGAAATGAAGACCCTCATAGCCACAAAAAAAGGTAGCCTCCCTCTCTTCCCTGCAGGCCACCTGCTCACAGCCAGTGCCTCAGCCTGGCCCCTTCCAGCTCTCAAGGTTCCTCAGTTGTAATAACACTAATAACCCTGAGGGCTGAACCCAGGCCCTTCACAAGGCCACTGAGTACTTCGGATACTCCTAGCTCCCTTCCCCTCTAGCCAGAAAGTTACCACCCAAGAGGCACCTCACCGAGTGCAAGCCAGGGCCTGCAGCTCAGTCTCTGGCCAGGTTCCCGGGAGCACCGAGAACCAACTGCAGCCAGGAGAAGTTTTCCAGCGGGAGGAGGGGCGGCAGCACCACACCGTGTTGCCACACAGGGGACGCAGCAGTCAGCTGGACAAGGAGCCTGCTCGGCTTCCCACGGCGGCCCCTCCCACCCGACACCCTGAACCGGGAAGGAGAGAGGCCGCCGCAGTCACCATCAGTGGGGACGGGCTGCATCGCCTCAAGCCCCCCCGGGGGCGGCGGCACGTGCCTGAGTATCAGCCCCCCCCCCCCCCCACACACGGCGGGGGGGGGGGGGGCCTGGGCCCCACCCCCAGCCAGGCGGGGCGGGGGGGGGGCACGACGGCGGCGGGTGCCTCTGCGCACTGCCCTTCCCCCCCGAGACACAGCGACGCGCGGGGGGGCGTCACTCACCGAAGTCCAGGAACTGCTTGATGGAGAGCGGCGAGGGGGAGAAGCGCGAGTAGTGCTCGATCTGCTTGGGGATGGGGCTCTTCAGCAGCGCCCCGCACAGCCGCATGGTGCGCGCCGCCGCCGCCGCCGCCTGCGCGGCTCGGCCGGGCTAGTGAGCGGGGGTCGTGGCGCAGCAGCCGCCGCCGCCCTCCCTCATGCCGCGGGGCGGGAGCAGCAGCAGCAGCAACCAGCGAGGCCGGCTCCGCCTGTCGCCGGCAGCCAACGGGGTCCGCGCCGCCTTCCTCCTGCCGGGCCCGGGCGGGCGGCTGGGGCACGACTGGCACCTGGGGCGCGCACGCGCGCACTGGCACCCCGGCCCGAGCCGGCCCTGGCAGCCGCACGTAGGCAGCCCCTGAGCCGGCCGGCACTGCGCAGCCGGCAACCGCCAGCGCCTGGGCACCGGGCCCCCTGCGCATGCGCCAGCTCGCCCTGAGGGCACGGGCACGGGCAAGCGCCAGCGAGGGGCCGGTGGGGTTGGCAGGTGAGAGGTGTGACAGCGACCACTGGCTGCACCCGGGAGAGACTGTGACACACACACACACACACACACACCCATGGAGCGGGAGAGACACACACACACACATCATGCCCAGATGCCCACGGGAGAGAGACTGTGACACACACACACACACACACACAGCAACACCCACCATGCCCACAGAGCGGGAGAGACTGTGACACACACACACACACACAGCAACACCCACCATGCCCACAGAGCGGGAGAGACTGTGACACACACACACACACACACACAGCAACACCCACCATGCCCACAGAGCGGGAGAGACTGTGACACACACACACACAGCAACACCCACCATGCCCACAGAGCGGGAGAGACTGTGACACACACACACACAGCAACACCCACCATCCCCACAGAGCGGGAGAGACTGTGACACACACACACACACACACACACACACAGCAACACCCACCATCCCCACAGAGCGGGAGAGACTGTGACACACACATAGCAACACCCGCCATCCCCACACAAGGGAGACATATACAGTCACACACGCACACTGTCCCCACCTGGGGGGAGAGACTAACACACACACAGCAACACCCTCCATTCCCCTCCTTGCACAGGGGAAGAGACTGTAACACACAACCTTCCTTGCATCCCCCACAGAAGGGAAAACTGTAATGGGCCCAGCAACCAGCTCATACCTGCACAAGGGGAAACACGGAATGAAAATACACCCAGCCACATTCTCTTCCCTTCCTCTCATAACCACACAGGAGAAAAGCCTGTAGCCCACCTTTCATCTCCACACAGGGAAACAGGTCATGTGTTCACTGCAAAAAAGGTGTGGTTTTACATGGAGATTGCTAATGATGTAAAATTCCTAGTGGAGATGAAACATTGATAGTTTTACCTTGATGTAGCTTGTTGAGGTCAACACAAGGTGGCGATGTAGGTTGACCACAACTAGCTATATCCAGGTAAAAACTACCTGTGCTTCATCTCCATTGATTTTGATTCTAAAGTTAGCTATCTTAATGTCAAACAAACCTCTTTTGCAGTGAAAAAGTCACAGACTGTAAAGTCTTGTGATCTAGTGATTGGGGAGTAATGGTGTATTTTTAACCCATGTTCAGGTAATCCATGTTAGAATTTTTATGTAGATTAGGCATATTGTAGTTTTAACCAATGTTAGCTGGTCAAGGAAAACCTTCACACACAGCCTAGGCATGCCCCCCTTATAGGTTAAAACTATAACTGCTTCATCAGGATTTTATCGTGGCTTAAATACCATTTTTCCTAGTGAAGTCACAGTCTAACCCAGTAATACTGCCCATCTGCACACAGTTGGGGACACTAACACATACAGCAACATCCACTTGAGAGAATATAAAACATACAGCAAAATTTTCTACTCTGAGGGACAATGAGGAGCACACATGCAGCTTTCACATTTGTCCATAGTAAGGCAATCTCTCCACATGCATAAAAGATTAGGATTATCAAGTGTAGAAAAATGAAAAGGGATACTGTCACTATTAGCCATATGAAGCAAAAAGATGTCTGACTACTGGTGACCTAGAGTGACACTATTAATAGCAACTGCATAGGTAAGAGTGGGCTCTGATGAATTAGGTATTATATAGTTGGAAATCATTTTATCTCAATGGGTAGTAGCAATGAGTTGGGCAGGAAGGGGAAATGCTCTTTTGTGGGGGTGGGAGATTATTAATATAAGTGGCTGTATTAGTCTGGATAGGGTAATTATACTAGGGCCTAAATTTGGTATCAAAATAAACATAAAATTACAGGGTGGGAAGTGAGGGACCAAAAAGCTTGAGGTAATGTTATGGGGAGGAAAGGGAACACCATGATGTAATGCAAAAAAACGAGAGAGAGAAAGGCTTTGGGGCAGTTGCTACTATAGAGAGAGAGGAGACTGGACACACCAGTTTACTCACTTACTAAATGAAATGTTGGAGCCTGTACCTGGAATGGCACAATCTGCTTCTTCACAGCAAAGTATAGTTTATTGATGTGCAGGGAGAAGGGTGCTCCATTGCTAGTCTGTTACACTCATGAGAGTCCTCATATCTAAGGAGGATTGTCCCTGGATGCTGACACAAATGAAGCATTTTCTGTTATTATGTCACAGTAGCACATGGAGGCCCCAGCTGTGACTGGCGTCCCGTTGTGCTAGGCACTGTATAAACACATAGAGAAAACTCCAGCTCCAAAGATCTTCCATGTAAATAGAAAAGACAGACAAATAGACCCAGTTGTCCTGGGTAGTGTCACATCCACTGAATCAAGTTCCCTGTGTAATAATGCCTGAGGCTATCCAAATATTTTTAAAGGTTTCTTTATTTTTTCTTTTTGAAAAGCCAAAACCCAAAGCTTCCATGGATTTCAACAGAGTCAAGATTTCACCCCAAATCTTAGTGTGCCTACAATACTTTTCTAAGAAATATTTGTTTCAAAGGTAGTTTGTTTTTTTAACCATTTTACCACTTTGCTTTTTGTGTTAGTTCTGCCTAGACTTCAAAATTGTTCATACTTTTTCTAGCTTTTGCCACTTTTTGGTTATTTCCTTAATAATAATAATAATAATAATAATAATAATGAAATAATTATCAGTTCCAAGAAAGAGATATTTATGTCTCTTGTCTTGGAGGTTTTATTTGAATTTTCATGTCTGAAAGCATTATTGAGAGAGAATTAGATTGTGGGGCTAAGAAGAGAACAAAAAAGCAAGGGAAATGGACACGTATCACTAAGCATTCTTTAAACATCAATCCAGATATTGATGGAGAGATGTCATAATAACAGATGTAAGATAGTGACAGGCTTCTGTTCAGACCAGGTGTGTCTTGTGAACTGAACTTGGACTCAATCCTGTAAACACGGATGTGATTAACTGTAAGCATGTGCATGTCTGCAGGATCAAGACCATTACGCACACCTGCGTATACCAAATAAATAGCCTTGCAGAGGATGGGGACTAGATAGTGCTCCAGATGAGGTAATTACAATTTTGCCACTAGTCCAGTAAAAACAGATTATTTGTATGTTAGTGGGTATTCAAATTTCTAAAATGTTACCTTCTCTGTCTACCTCACAGGGAAAATAAAAGTCCACATATAGTCCAAGAATATGTTTGCTTTTGCTTCATTTTAAGAACTTCAAAGAGAAATCATTACCAATTCTGGAAAGCACTTAAGCATATAATTAAATCCTATTGATTTCAACTAGAGTTAAACACAAATGCATAAGTGTTTTCCAGAGCAGGGCTACATTCCTGAATCAGGGGCCAGAATTCTTCAGTGGTTTAAGTCAGAATTCTTCAGCCATTTTCTAAAGATTCAGCAATACTAAACTAGCAGTTTTTATCCTCACTCTAGAAATCATAAAATGTTTTATTCTTCCAACTCCAATTGATTAAGCATGTTCTTCAGGCTGACTGTGTCTCACTAACATAAATATCACAGACAATTCTATCTTTCTGCATGACTTCTTCGGAAAACCGACCCCTCAAGGAAAGCTAAGAAATTAAAACAAACAGTGTCATTAGCTTTTTTCCTTTATTTTATAATCTGACCCTCAGTTTTCTTATCCTTGGAGCAAATCACAGTTACATTTAGTATTTTATAACAGGTTATTTATATACTTAGACCAGAAAGAAAAAATTAACTTTGTGTGTTGAGAGATCAAGAGGTTGAGATCATTTCCTTCCAGTGTTTCTTAATACTTTATTACTTACACCAATACATACTTTACATTTTCAAAGCATTGAACAGTAATTCATTAATGCTCATACTAAGGGAAGTCAGTAGTATTACCCCATTTTATACACTAGAAACAGAAAGCCTTGTTCTTTCTAGTCTTGCATCCTGTGTAATCATAATAGTTATAAAATGCTACTGTTTTAATTGGTAGTTTTTACATCCCCTTTCATGTGTAAATGGCTATATGATACAAGATAATGAACTACCCATTCCATAGCAGAGTCCAGAGAATTTTTGAGTTGCCATGGGTCACAAAATGAATCAATGTTATAGATATGATTAGAATTAAGGCAGTCCTGATGCAGTTACATGCTCAGTCCTCCAAACTATGCTACCTTCTTCAGGAAGGATTACAATAATGCAAACATCAACCTTTTTTTTTTTTAAACCAAATATTCATTATTATTTAGTCTATAATTTCTTGCTATCTCTTCCTTGGCTCTACAAGATTTTACAGTTTGCTTCTAACCAAGACATTTATGCATCTAGCTTTGACAAACTTACTGGCGCAAGTATTTGTCCAAGAATTCATGAGAGTAGAGCTAATTTCCAGAGATAAAAAGATCCTTAACTAAGGGACCATGTCTTCCTCTATGCTCAGGCAGGGCTACCCATGTTGACAGGTGCCCAATAAATATTGTAAATAATTGCACAGCTTCAAAGTATTTTGGAATGTTTGAGGAGCCTCATTTATAACCTCTGATCTATTGCCTTTTCAGCTGTTCCTCATCCCCAGCAACATGGTAGGAATTCTTCCTCCCACCCTGCTCCGTAATTTGCTTTTAGCTAGGGCACCGCCACAATATAGTGGATGGACTGAATGGTCATTTAAACTATTCATAGAAATAAGATATCCCATTCTCTGAGACAAGTAAATCTGCATTCTCTGATATGCAGACACACTGTGGGTTCAAAATAGAGTACATTTGTGTGATGCTGACAGATCAGCTGTCAGCTCATGCCTAGGCCTCAACTGATCTGTGACTAATACATAGGTGGAAACCAGTCTGGCTCACTTGTGTGTTATTATTGTTAAAATAGATCTTAAGTTTATAAGAATGTTTTGTTTAGTGTTTATGAGCTCTTGTGGAACATCAAAAAACAAAGAGTTTGTTGATTGCTCCTCCCCACACCCATGAAGAGAATACGAGCATGTGGACTCGTCTCATCAGCTTGAGCTCTGGGGTAAGGGAATAAAAATCCTTGACAAGAAGGAACTGTATTTCTGTGCTGCTTGGACTAGGAGAGGGCAAGATTTCTAAGCATAAGCATGGGATCTGCACTGCTTGGCCTCAGTTACCCAGAGAAAACTTAAAGGGCTTGCATATTACAGCAGCTTCTATTATATTTTGGAACCTAAGCCTGTATCTCATTTGTGTGTGTACGTTTACTTGCTTTAACTTTTCTAGTGGCAGGTTTCAGAAAATTTTATAACGCGCTGAAGAAAGTGACACAGCAGGGCTAGTCTGAACTGGTTTAATTAGAATTGCTGGCACAGCACCGTAAACAAGTTGCAGGGCCGATTTTGCAACCCACTGCATAGCTTGTTTCTGTGCCTCCCCCCCAAAAAAATTAAAAAGCAAGGTCATGTGCTGTAAATATGCCAATGCTTGCTGTTCCCCAGAGTAAATATGTTATGCTGCATATAAAAGCTCGTAATGCCAATTGCGCAATAAGACTCAGCCATTAATCTACTGGGATGGTGTGGCCCTCCCCTGCAGCCGCTTCGCAGAGCTTTAGGGGCTCCCTCTGCTGTTTGGAGTGTAAGCTGTAATTAAAAATGTGTGCCTAATTGGTGTGGGCGTGTTTTTATTCCTCACCTGGTATCCAAAACCTGCAGGCAGCTGTAATTAGCTCTGCCTGGCATAACAACCTTGTAAATAACTCATTTCTTTTTCTTAGTTAATAAATCTTTAGTTATAATTTAAATTTTATTATAGGATTGGCTATAAGTGTTGTCTTTGGTATAGGATCTAAAATGCAATTGAGTAAGCAACTGATCCTTTGGGACTGGGAGTAACCTGAATATTATTGTGATTTTTGGTGTAATAGACCATCTATCACAAAGGCAAGCTTACCAGGGTGGCAAGGTAGATTGGAATATCCAAGGGGATTGTCTGTGGCTCCATGTTAAGGCTGTTGCAGTGCCTGAGAAGTTTATACTAGATACTTGGTTGGTGAAATCTAAGTATAGAACTCACAGCCAATTTGGGGTGTGTGCCCTGCTTCTAAACAGTCTGCCCTGAGGTTTATACCTGAGGTTTATGGTCCTGAGCCAGTCCAGACAGCTTGAACATTTGTATTGACAGAGTAGACATTTGTTTGGAGGGACACATCACGTACGTATGTTTAAAAGTCATTTTATAGGCAAAGACATGCAACGTAAATTCAAGGATGACTAATTAATGATTAAACAGACCAATTCTGCCTAGTTTCTGAGATCAAAGGAAACTGCGTGTATGTAGGCTGGTATGGCAGAAGGTTAAACAGACTCTCTCCTTGTTTTACCAGGACAATCCCGTTTTTTTATGAGACATTTTGGTGTCCTAAGAACTTATTTCAAGTAGGGATGTTAAAGCCTAAACGTTTAAATGGTACTCAGCTGTTTAAATGTTTTAAACAGCTGATTACCATTTAAACTGGGGGGAGAAGGGGAGCTGCACCATCCCTGCGAGAGCAGTTGGGCAGTTCTTGCTCGCTGGGAGGTGAGCCAAGTGCAGGGATGGGGGAACCGCCGCTGGGCTCAGCTCCCCGCAAGCAAGAGCAGCTGGGCAGGTAAAGAATGGGCATTCTTAAGACCACATAGGCATTTCCTCTAGTATGTTGTTTGCCTAATTTTGTTGGTCTAATCTTTTTCTTATTATTTGCCTACCTTCTTATGGAGGATCTTGACAGATGGGACTACAGGGAAAAGATTAATAGGATTTGGCCCTATTGAATTCAAGATGGTGAGTTTTAGAATCTACACAGCACTTTACAGAGGGGTCCGGATACTTGTTAGCATTTATAACGTAGGTAAGTATTACCCCATTTTGCAAAGGTGGAATATGGGGCACAGAGAGGTTAAGGCCAACATTTTCAAACTTGAGTAAATGAAGTTAAGCACCTGTGTCTATCTTTAAGCATCGAAACAAAAGTGACCTTATTTTTAGAGGTGCTGAGCACTCATAGTTCAGACTGAAGTATTTGGAAGCTTTGACTTATCAATAGCTTTAAATTTAGGTGCTTAAGTTTAGATGTTCAGGTTTGAAAATTTTGTCCAATATGGTTTGACAAAAGGCCACTGAGAGTGTCAGTTTCAGAGCAAAGACTACTACCCTGCTCAGTCCTCTTGCATTGTTGAGCTGAATCTCCTTTTATCCGTAGCTCAGGCTAGCGCCGCAGCAGAGGACCTGGCTCAGTCACAGATAGCTTCCTGGTAGTGACTTTTCAATAATACTAGTGTAATTGTAGCTATGTTTGTCCCAGGATATCAGAGAGACAGGGTGGGTGAGGTGATATCTTTTATTTGACCAATTTCTGCTGATAAGAGAGATAAGCTGTCAAGTTTACATAGAGCTCTTCTGCAATCTGGAAAACATATTTACTGTGTCACAGCTAAATATAACATGGAACAGATTGTTTGGCATAAGTATTTAATACATATTTCAAGGAACCATTCCAGGTAAAGTGGCCCGTTAATACCCTTCCAGTCATAAGGGGGGAAAGAAAGACAGAGGGAAGGCAGCTGGGGGTATCAAGGAAGGTTGTTAGTACTAGTGTCTTTTACAGTAGTCCAGGGAGCACTATGAAATGACTGGGGCTCTTCTAAAAAAGGAACAGACTTGTTACTATGGGTTTTCCAGTCTCCAAAGGTCAGCGTTGGGTGGTCATGAGGGAACTAAATTACATGTAATCTTACAAGACAACCATCAACATTTTCAGCCTGACTGATCATATCATTTTACATTTTCATGGCTATCTTTGGAAGAAAGAGGGCCTGAAATGTACTTTTTAAAAAAAGAAAGCTGAGATTCTTTGTATAGGCATCCCCTGAGGTTTGTCTCCCAGATGGTGGGAGAACCTGACCACACCCAGTTATTTGCATGGAGAGGCTCCTGCACAGCCCCTAGTTCCTTACTTCCTACATGGGCCTTTACCTCTTGCAGGCCTTCTTCAGTCTCTCCTTGAGAATTTGCTGCACTCCCCATAGGGTTGGAGTGAAGATCTTCTGGATGGGAGTTTCTCCTCTGTCCTCAGGAGTCACACCAACAGTCCCCTGATTAACACTTCTGCTCCTTCTTCTCCCACTCCAGCTGACTGCAGTTTCCTCCCTTTTAAAGGCCTCCTGACTATCATACATGACTGATAAGGCCAGAGGGGCAGGACTAGCCCTGACCTCAGTGCCTCTCCGGCACTTTCATCATCAGTGTGGAATCTATACACCCCATCACATTCTTCTCAACATTTCCATCTTTAAGGTATTCCAGGGCCCACAAAATCCAGCTCTGGTATCAGTGATTCTTCTGGCCCTCACCCAACTCTGGACTTCCCATAACTCCTTCCCACCTGCTTGCATACTCATGCACAGCTTTCGGGTAGCCGGTCTCTATAACTCTCTTTGCAACTGCCTCCCCCACTCTCCGTGCAGCAGAACTACATCAGTCTTACTGCCAAAGGGACCTCACAGCTGTGAAGGATAGAGCTGGATTGGTCTCACAGTGGGAATTCAGTACATCCACAACACACTGATGGGAGTTGTGATGCTGTCTGGAATGTGAGTGACCACTTATATTATTTAATACCAATGTGACAAAATTGTGATGATTTTTCCAAGATATGCCATATCAGGTACCATTGAAAAGATTATAATTTGCTAAGTATGATGATATTGTTTGTTTATGTATCATCTTTGTACTGTAAGATATGAATATGTTAGATATATCTGTATCCACCACCTTGTGCTGTGCTACTGGGTTACACCCCCCAAGCAGATTAGCAGCATCAGCATTGATGACTCGTCAATGGCCATCAGCAATACAGTGAGCCCAGGAGAGAAACCAGGGGCTACACCTTATGAGTCATCAAGACATGTAGGAATGTGCCTGTGGACAGGGGACTCTGAGGCTTTTCCAGGCTATGTGCCATGTGGCTGTGTTTGGGACAAAGGAAGTACAAGCCACATGGCAGAAACTATAAAAGGCTGCTGCACAATTTCCATCTTGTCTTCATTCCTGCTTTCTACCTCTGGATCAACCACTCTACATATGAAGCTGTGAAACAAAGGACTGAGACCCATCCAGGTTCTAGATGTACTCCAGAGGAACTGTACCAGCCTGCAAATTCCAGTACTGCTAAGAATCTGATCTATATGGACTTTGAAGACATTTGTATGCATCTGATTGCTTTGACCATTTAACATCTCTTCTTGTTTGTTTCTTTTATAGTAAACCTTTAGTTTTAGTTACTAAAGGATTGGCTGGCAGCATGGTATTTTGGGTAAGATCCAAACTTATATTGATCTGGTAATGTGGCTGACCCTTTGGGGATCAGGAGAACATTTTGGTAAAGGGAATAGAGTTTTAAATAACATCTCTTTACTGGACCTAGTTGCTGATTGGGAGCCATAGGATGAAATGCAATAAAAGGGGGTGTATTTCTTGCTGTAGCTTCTTGATAACCAGTGTGGGAAATCAGGAGCACTGTTTGTGACTGGCCGGGGAATCTAACGTCAGTGTTACCCACCAGTTCTGGGAGAATCTGCTCTCCTTTTGCAGCCTGCCCTGATCTTGGCATTTTCAGGTTGGCTACCCCTAGCCATGGACGGGTCACAGGAGTACAGAATCATTTGCACATGTCTAAGCTCACTTAATTTGTAAAGATTGTTCTTTGCTTGTTTTTCAGGTAGAGAGCTAAGGCCAAAATGTTCAGAAGTGAGTACTGATCAACAATGTCTCAAGTTTTGGGTGCCCACTTTGAATCACCAAAGGCTGATTTTTCAAAAGTTTGGAGGATCCACCATTCCCATTGACTTCAATAGCCACTTTGAAAATCTAGTTGTGCTTTAGATATTTGACGTTTTTATATTTTTAGTAGGATACTGTGCACTTAATAGATAAATGCCTCAGCTGCCAGATCCTCACACATGTGAATAGCCTTTACTCATATGATCAATCCCACAGAACAAGTCAGTGGGACTATTCACGTGACTATGTGACGAAGGGATAGAAGAACTGGTTCTTAGAAAAGACAAAGCTTAATTCAGATTTTGAGTTTTCCTAATACTTATTTATAATCAGAGGCTCAAATCCTGCTTCAATGGAAAATGATGGCAAAATGGTACCCATTGAGTACCGTGAGACAAGATTTAGCCACAGATGTTCATTTTTTATAATCTTTTATGGCCTGGGGTACACTAAAAAATTGGGTTGGTTTAACTACATTGGTCAGGGGTGTGAAAAATCCACACCCCGAAACAACACTGTTAAACCAACCTAAGTCAACAAAAGAATTCTTCCACTGACCTAGCTACCGCCTCTTGGGGAGATGGATTACCTGTGCACCAACAGGAGAACCCATCCCATTGGCTTAGGTCGTGTCTACACTAAAGCGTTGCAGTGGTGCACTGTAGCATTGTGTCACAGCTGTGTCACTGTAGCATTAAATAAATACATTTATTTAAGTGTAGATAAGTCCTATATCTGTTTCCACATCCTGTGTTTCCAGAACTTCAATACTGTACATACTTGAGTTTCTGCTCTTCAGTGTCTAGGAAGCAAAATTTTTTACAGTGAATATTTTGTCTGATCAGGATTAGTTAATTCCATTCTTAATGAACCATTCAGAATGTTACATCACTGTTGCTATAATCTCTTTAAGAAAAGCTTATTTTTAATCATCACAAAATATTTGTTAGCCTTATAAGATAACAGCTGGGATTTGGTGTAATTAATTTCGAGTGGATGAGAGAGGGGGTTAAAGATTATGTGTTAAGCCATGAAATAAAAATAACATGGTCATTATTTTATTCTAGATGCAACTTTCATTGTACAATTTTTAGTATTTTTATTTTACTGAAAAAAGGCATTCTGAAATGAGTGTACCCTCTATATCTTAAAATTTACAAGCATAATTATTGAGAATGAGTATAGTACAATTGAAAAGCTAACAGTAACAGAAACCAAAGCAGTTATTTTGGGGAAATTCCCTCAGATAATTATATTCCAAACCATGTTTTACAAAATGACAGAAAAACAGCAACTATATAGAGAAATAGTACAAGTATAGTTCTTTATACTTTAGATCAGGGGTGGCCAACTCATGGCTCGCAAGCCACATGCGGCTCTTTGCTTATACAAATGCGGCAGAGGGTAAGAGAAGTGAAATTGAACAGCTGCTGTGGAAATAGATGCAGCAGCCTGAATTTTTGGCAGAGGGTAAGAGAAGTGAAATTGACCAGAGACGAGTGGCTCTTTGCGATATCTACATCTATTTTTGACTCTTCATCTCTGACTGGTTGGCCACCTCTGCTTTAGATGAATGTTGTATATGTCTCCTACAAATTACTTTGGTTTATAGTGTTGATTTTTCTCACTTATAATGTATAAAGGCAAGGGGGGGAAGTACATCACCTTCAAGAGTAAATAAAGGCAGTGGACAGAGGTAGGACACATTTGGCTCACTTCTTATATGTTGAGTGAGAAGGGGACAAAGATCTTTAAACTTTCCCAAACCAAACCTCAACAGGTCCCAAACCTGTATAAACTGTCTAAATTGCAATAATAACCATTAAGCATGGTTCTGAAACTTTTGATTGTAATACAACTAAAGTTGGGTGAATTTTTTTCAGCAAATAGTTTTTTCACTGAAAAATGCAATGTCAGTCGACCTGAAATTTTTTGCCAATTTGTGGATGGATGTCCATATTTAAAGGATGATCCAGCTTCCCATCCTGGAGGCACACTTCTATGAAAATCCCATTGTAGCAGACCTTAACATGAAGAAGAATAGGAAAATTTATCCATGCTTACCTGACAAATTCCTGTCTTTGAGTAGTAAGGTCCACAGATCTGGCCCTTCCTGGAGACAGATGGATCTAGAATAGAGATGGAAATTGATATCCAAGGATTTGGGTTTGTCGTCAGATGGAATTTTCCATTCTTTACAGTAGGAGAAATTATGTTTTTTCCTCAAGGTATATTTAACACAATCTACAGTTTAGGAAAGTAGATGTGAATTGTCCTGGCTGTGGAAGTTATATCAGCTGGAGGAAACTTCAGGAGTAGAATTTGTGGGGAATTTTTATTAGAATGATTTTCTGATGGAAATTTCACTTCCCACAAAAATCAAAATTTTCCCATGTCCGTGGCTCCCTGCTTTTCAGCAGCCTGCCATTAGGCTGCTGAGGAACCTGGGCTTCCAACCTCCCTGGCTCTGTGCAGCTGGTTAGACATGAAGCCGAGCATCTTGGGGAAAACAGTTTGCTTCAGAAGCATCAAAGTGTTCCCACTATGGGAATATTTCAGTGTTTTCAAAAGAAAATATTGTGGAATTTCAGTTTAATGAAAAATGTCTAATTTTGGGTGGGGTTGCCTTGATTTGGGGTCAAAACAAATGCTGAAAATGCAAAAATATTTGACAGAACTGAAATTCTTTTCCCAACCAGCTCTTCTCAGGAGGCAGGGCCATTCCCCTGCTGCCACTGACCGGTCTGGTTCTGCCCCCAACTAGCAAACAGGCTGTAGTATCCCACTGTAATAGATCTTTGAATCTTATTACTCAAGGAAAGGACATTTTCAGAAAAGCAGAGATACATTTTCCTGTTCTTTCGCAGAGCTGGGGTCATAGGCAAATGGGGCCAAGTAGTAAGAGCCTCCATTCCAGTTACAGCAGCCTCTCCCCAAAGTTTGAGGTTGCAAAGATATAGCTCCTTGCTCCATGTAATTAGTCAACTTTTCAGCCCTATTATGGCATTTCTATTCAGATCTCATACTTCCAACTTCAAAGATTTTTTAATCCAGTATTGTATCAGGTACTAACTGAAATCAATGTACATTATATCCACTGGATTGTCTTTGTCTAATACATATGCAATTATAGCCTTTTAGATAGCAAGTTTGTCTGACCTGATCGTTTTGTTAACCTGTGTTACTTATTGCTCATTGGGTTCCCCCCATACATACACACACAAGTGTTTACACATAGATTGGTTAGTTATTCATTTTAGAGTTTACATGGGACTAAAATTAAACTCACTAGATCATAATTTCCTGTTTCTATTTTTAAAATGTTTTACAGCCTTAATTTGACCAGTAAATCTTTAATTGCTCTTAAATTATGTCTTCCAGGTGTTAGGGTTTTTTCCCCTTGTTTGTTTCATGTGTTCATTCTACATTACAGATTTTGCTAATTCACTACAGAAAAACTTCCTGCAATGGGAACACAAGTTAAATATTATCTTAACCTTTCTGTGATATCACAACCTTCAAATATACTCTTGCGCCTTTTGCGGATACTCTGGTATCATTTCTGCCAGATTCTAAAGGCCCTGAATATTTCTCCATGCTGGAGGGTGAAACAAGCAGTGTATTGTAATACAGATTTTATTTGGTTTTCTGTAATATTTCACAAGCTGAAGCTTTGTGCCTATCATTTTAAAACAGTTCTACAAACCTATTTGCTAGTCTAGTCCAGAACCCTGGTTCTCAATCCACTCAAACAGGGGGAAAATTCAGATGAGGATACAAATGTCACAGCTCAGTCCTATGTCTATAACGGAATTTAACATGAACCCCAAATCAAAACTTCTGAAATTTCTATTCACCCGTATGTTTCTACAACCCCCTCCAGCTATGTATACCACTCTCATTACTCTAACATTCAAGTACCTGATCTTGGAAGAGTTTGAATGTGGATCTGAATGTAGGGGCTGAGGTCCATCTCTAATTTGGTTAGATGACAGCTATTCCAACATTATATTTCACATAATTCTCATGGGCCTCTAAAAAGAGAGTTTCCTAAAAGCACTGAGGGCAAGAATTCTAAATACCACAACTGAGGCACAAAAAAACCCCAAACCTTCTAAAAAAATTTAAAAATAGTTTTCCCTCTTCTCCAGAAATAACATTTTTATGACGTACATTCTATACATGTTCAGTTGTTTAATTTATTTCAAATTTTTTAAAGATTACATTATTTTAACCTACCTACATCCAAAAGCCATTCTCCTACAAATAACTTCCTGCCATTAATTTGGTAAGTGAACATAACCACTAAGCAACACACAAAGCTTATCTTGAAAGATAGTCTGGCGAGCAATAAGCAAGGCAGTACCCAAGACACTCCACACCTCAGTAAGAAAACCTTTATTTGGTTGTTTGCTTTTTAGTTTGGAAACTTTTAAGTGGATTTATGCCTCATGAAAGCTGTAAAATCACAAATACTGGAGCTTGATCCTCCTTCCAAAGAGTAAGTACAGCACAAACAGCACCACTGCAAGCTTCCTAGCATTTATCAGCAAGCTGCACCTGCCTTGTGATAATAAAAATAATTAAATGCTATGCTTCAGGACATAAACTGATGATATATACAGATCTGATCACATGCACAACATTCCTGCTCCCATGCAAACCATTGCACAGTTTGGTAGATGCATTGTGGGTGGATTAGCTTTCTCTGACAGATTAGTTATTGCTCGAAACAGCGGATTGGGCGGATTGAGAGCCAAGGTTCAGGTTCATCTATACCATGTTAACAGATAAAAACCATCCTAGAAAGTTCCACAATCAGGTGGTTCAAAAATTTTCCACTTTCCCTACAGCTTCAACATTTCACTTCCCTGTAAATAGTGTATTTTTGTGATTTGGATACCTATCTTCTGGAAACTGGACTGGGACTTAAGCCATCATTATAGGCCGGGTGGTAGTACCACCTCGTATTAAAGTTGCCAGACACTTCCCATTACAAGAGCCTGTTTTTAAGCTTGTTATATCTGTGCCAAACTAACTAGGTGGGCAAAATTTTCCATGCTGGGTTGATGCAAGAGATTTTTAAGCTGCTCTAAATCCATGTAAGGAGATCAGCACCAGAAACAGCATTTATCCACACAGCTGAAAAGCAGGCAGAGAGGGGGGAGAAAACATCACGGATTTTATCTGTTCTGGTTTAAACAGCAAAGATGGTAACAGAATCATGATGATTAGGTGTGAATAAAAATATAGTTAGTTTTAAGTTAAGGCTTTTGATAAGTAGCAAATAATAATAGTTTAGAGCAAGTTTAGCTAGAAATATAAAAAGGTGGCCGATGAGGACATGCTGAGAGAGAGAGAGAAACAAAATGGAGATGTTAAGAAACTGACTAATAGCAGAAAGGTAGACTGAGGTGAAATACAGGTCATTCGTAATACTGCAGGGAGGGGTCAGTAAGTAGGAAAAATGTTGTTTACCATATGTTAAATTCTGGTGACCTTTTCTTTGAACAACTACATAGCCCCCATACTTTGCAACTCAGACTTGATGTAGTGGCTTTTTTGTCAGGGATGTGCCTTTTGCTGTCCCCATGAAAATCCCCCCACGTGGTCAAATTATTAGTCTCTGAAAAACAAAAATCGGTTTGTGCGTGCTCAGAGACTTTCCATTTTAGCAGCTAAAAATCTCTGAACATTTTGTCCTCCCTGAGCATGCTCTGCCTCTCACAGCTGTTCCTGTTGACCCAACAGTGCGTGTTGTGTCCTCTCACATCTCCTACTGATGATTAGATTGTGCATGCTCCATCCCCATAAAATGAACTGAGCATGCTCCCTCCAGCCCAGGGCTACTGGGTGAAGCCAGTCTTTCCCTGCAATGGCTATTCCCAGCTGCTCTGGACTGGGGTGGAGCCCGTCACTGGAACAATGAGCAGGGATCCTGCCTCTCCACGACCCCCATGCTGACAACCAGGCAGTGTGGAGGAGGAAGCCACCTGATTTGAATGCACAGGGGTGCCAAAGTCAGACCAAGGTGAATGAAAAAGGTGATTGTGACAAGGAGTCTTGTGGTACGGGGACTATATGGGAAGAGAAAGTGGGAGTGGGACTGGCTGGATAAAGAGACCCAAGGAAGAGGAGGCTGAGGCAAGGAGGCTGATGAGGAAAAAGGGGGACACTGGGACCACTCAGATCAGGGGTGGGAGTGGAGGAGTAGGACTGGCTGTACAAAGACTGGGACTAGGAACCAGTGAGGGCAGGAAGTGGGGTGGTGGGGAGGGGAAACATCTGACAAGGAGCTGGCATGCAGGGAAAGAACTAGGACCAACTAGGAAAAGATACTGGGACAATGAGCCACAGAGTGGGGAGACTAGAGTGAGGAGGTGGTGGAAGGGGAGACAAACTGGATGAGGAGCTTGGAGAGAGAGTCTAGGATTGGGAACAGTGGCAGAAGAAGAGGGAGACAGATTGGATGAGGAACCGGAAGGCAGGAACTGGGACTGCTGGGAAAGGATACTGGGACAGAGTATGGGGAGGAGGAAAGACTGGGAGTCAGGGAGGAGATTGGGATTCAGACAACAAGCTCAGAGAGGGAGACTAGGACTGGGATGAGGAGAAGGAGCCAGAAGAAACAGACACCATACTGGGACAGGATGGAGCAAAAACGTCTGTGCCCACTAGAGCACACTCCCCTCCAGAACCCAAGATTCCTGAATTTCAACGTTCCTCTGCTATCAACAAATATCTGTGAAACCCCCAGGCAAAGTGTGTGCCTCCTCCACCTCTAGTGCTGGTCCACATAGAAAATGACAACCTACTATTGCTGATAGTTACTCCATCAGCTCACATGGCAGAGGTTTGTATGGTGGACCTAAAGGTTCCAACCCTGCTGATGAACCATATAGATGTCAATATGATGCTACATGATGGACTTTGTTGTTTTCAGTTTTCTTTTTCAAAAAGCTAAGAAATTACACAAACACACACCCTTGTGTTAAAAGAACATTATTAGGATTGCAAGTCAAGCATTCAGAAGTTAGGAAATACCAGAATTAAGGTTGCCTGTGCACATTAATTTGATGTTTGTGAAGCACCCAGCTGCTAAAGTAAATGTCATAGAATGAGAAAATCAATAATTCTGTGTTTGAGGCCAGCTTAGATTAGTGTACAGTAAATAATGCATGGGGCCACATGATGAAATATGAGGAGAAAACAAAACATGGAACAGCTACTCATTAACTGAGAACCATCCAATCTGTACATTGAATGAGATGGGGTACTGTGAAAAAAAACATCATCATCATAGAAGTAAAAATTATATCATAATGCATATTGCATTACAGGGCCAAATTAAGGTTGCAAAGGCAATTTTAATTCTGGCATTTCCCAATCTTTGAGCAGCTGATTTGGAATCTTAATGTCCTTTTATCAGGGTTTTTTTTTTTTTTTTTTTGTATGTAATACAACTATCAGTTGGCAGTAAGTTATAATGGATCTGTTACGCAGGGGACTACAACTCAGCCCTCTCCCCACTGCATGTACTTTGTTCCTGGCTAACCAGGGACTAAGTTTTCCATCAGCCCAGACCCCATTCTCTCATCAGGTAAGAAGATCTTGAAGGGCTCTCTTGGAAAAGCCACAGCCTCATGCAAGCCAGGAGCTGGAGAGAAGCTGGATGCAGAGTAGAATCCCCAGGAGCCATATACAAACACACATGTGGAACAGGCAGGGACTGCTGGATGACCCAGTTGAGTGCAGGTCTGTGTGGGAATTTGGGGAGAGCAGCAGCAGCAGCTGAGCAGGGAGTCAGTGTAGAGGAGCCCCAGTGAGAGACACTAACTGAGGCCAGCCTGGAAGCCTGCAAGCCCCCACTTGCTTGAACAGAGACTAGACCGTAGAGGGCACCCCAGGCACTGAAGAACCCTAACTTTCAATTGGCCTGCCCCAGGAACCCAAAAAAGAATGCTATTGCTCACTTTGAATAGAAGCTGTTTAAGCCTCTGTACCTAGGGTATTTGCAACCTTTCCCATCAGCCCTAGTAAAAACCTTTCCCCTTAGTCATGTGTCTGAGTGATTAGTGGGACCAATAGTTCTAGTGCCTACAAAGCCTAACTACTGAAATATTTGCAATGCTTGCTTAAGAGATCTGGCATGCAACTGGCATCCTACGGGTTTGGTGTATTCCAGCATTGAGCAGTCACTATTATTACAAAGTTTTGATCACTTTTAACCTGAATTTGGGTTGCTTTAATGTTAGTGATCGACTGCTGAACAGAGCCATTTCCCACTGACACTTTTGGTTTTTAAATTGTTCTGAGGCAATATCCCATAACGTTAAGATGACTTTAGCAGTTTACTCCAAAATGTGAAGTCAAGCAGCAGATTGTAAGAGGCTAAGCTGAAAAATAGCACAGCAGCTCTCTTAACCATGAGCCCAATGCAACTACCTCAATCAAGGGCTCAGTAACTAGGGAAGTCATAAAACTTTTTTAATTTTAAGATACAACATGGATAAGAATGCCTCTTACATCTAGCAATTTTACTGATGTTTGACTTTGTCCTTCAGAAATTACAGTATTTATTGCAGAACAGAGAGAAAAATCAGCCTTAGATGAGAGACTACAAATTGTCACATTTCCCAAATGATTTCATAAGAGAAACTAGAGGCCGTACGATCCCCTTGGTAATGTTGCCCAAAAAAATCAAGAAACACGTTGTTTGGTACTAGCAAGTGAGGAAGCTGCCCTGTGTAGTGCACAACCTCTGCTGGAGTCTCAGAAAATGCCAAAATGGGTTGTGGGAAGGTGGAAGGACTCATCGGCAGAAAGGCTTGCACCATATAATTTCCCGTACAGAAAATATAATCAATAATTAAGATAGAACAGAACTGTTAACGTCTGGTGTTGCGTTCAGTGTGCATGTTGGATAGGATAGAGTGTATTATTAATCCCAGGTCTTGTCTATACCGGCAAAAATGGAAACATCAGTACAGCTTCACTGGTAATTGCAGCAATAGAAGCTGTAGCAAAAGAGGACTTAAAAGTCCAGCGAAAATATGGTGCTAAAAATGTTTGAGTCCTGTCTACAGTGCAGCAGCTACCATTGCTACCACTGGGGGAGCGTAAGCAGTGAATTATAGATCCCATTTTTGGTAGTAAAGATACAGCTCCCAAAATTAGCTCTAGCATGGAATAGGAGGCAGCCATGCAGAGTGGACATATTGGGAGCCTAGAACAGCAAGCAGGAACACTGGAGCAAACTAATATAAGAAACTGTATAATCCTAAACTGTTAACAAGTCTCTCTAGAGAGGGAAGAGGGTTCAGTTGTCTGGCAGCTGTTTACAGAGCGCCAACAGACTGAGACACTGGTGCTGCAGGATGGGTCTGGAGCTGCTAGACTTGCCCAAACTTTGAAGAAAATTATAAGCTTTAGGTAAGAGCAAGGCATGTAGGCTTTTTCCCTTGTTTTATCCCTTTTCTCTGATTGCTATATATATTTGGGAGAATAAACAACGTTTCTTTTGAAGAAGTTGTTTGGTCCCATTAATTAGTTGCTGGTCACATGCTCCCCGGGGGTGAAGTTTCTTGCAAGTGCCAAATATAGTTGGGCCTGGTGTGTTAACATCCTTGGTAAATGGGGCGGCTGCCCAGAAATCTGGTCTGAGGGTGGTAGGATCGAATGGTTCCACCAAGGGAAGCGTAAAGGTAGCACAGCCTGGCACTTGAGGTGCTTACTTATGAGGTGCTGCAAGGGGGCCTAACATACAGCTCGCCCTGTAACCGTGACACCATCTTTCTGCTTCCCCAGTCCTCAGGCCTGCTGGAAGCCAATTCAAGCCCCACCACAATTTAGAGCAGTTTTAGGTCTGTTCTAAATGACAGTGGCTATTGACTGTTCTAAAGGGGCCATTCCACGAGTTGGAGATTAGCCAGAGCGCAGCAGCACTCTGCCATGCCTCCCCTAACTGACTCGAGCGCACCAGGCCTCCTACCGAGAGGGCTGCAAGGGGGAGGGGCGGAGAGGAATGCTGGCTCTATGCAACTTGGGGTTCCATCGTACTGGTTAGAGCAGTCTTACAATTCAATGGGGCAATATTGAAGGCAAGCATCCAGCTCAATTTAATACAAAAATAACCTTGTATTGTAATCTCTAAAAACTGTAAACCCTCATTTTGTTGAGTGACTTGCATTTCCCTGGAAGAACAGAGCTGCTATAGCATCAATGAATTAATCAATATAGAAAGGCAAATATTAACATTACCAAGAGATAGAAGAGCTTTACAGCCTTTAGACAGTATAACTTAAATGCATCTCCTGCCATCTTCCCAACTGCTAGCACAAAGTAAGTGTTTTTTTAATCACTGGACCATGAAGTTGATATGAGGCAAGAAACAGTTTTCTTCATAGGAAAAATGGAGCTTAATAGATTCATCCCAAATATCTATCCCAAATAAAGGAGAGGATTAAAATTGAAAAATCTCAATGCCCTATTATTTTCAAAACAAGGTGGTGTTTGAATATCAATGGTTAACAGACCAAAGCAGCCCAAGTGGGAGAGATGGTGTATTTTGTGGAAGAACCCAAACTCAGGGGTCCTTATTTACAGGTTCTCTTGCTCAGTGGAACGTCCTGAAATAGCCAAACAACAGATTTAGCAAAGTCAAAGTTTATTCTTTACGTAAAGAAGGTGATCCCTTCAAATATAAGGAATGACACCTGCTTCCAAAAAACGGACCATATTTATGGGATGGTATAAACAAGTTTTTACACGTCACAGTTTCCATGGTCATACATACTAAAAAGTATTATCTAGGAATTTTCTAACTGAATACTTGCAACTTTCCTTATCTAAGTTACAAGGTCTTTCTCTGCATTCCATCTCTACTAGTGTCTAGACCTCTTAACTATTTCATTACTACAAAACATTCTAAGATTAAATAACTGCTAACAAAACATTTTCTATCTCAGACTTTTTACAGTGAATTCTAAAATCAGTTCTCAGCAAAAACAGAGACCCCATCTTGTTTTCCCTTCACAGTTCCCCCCTTTGATTCTAATAGATCTACTACTAGAATCACAATCATGATATATTCATTCATTTTCCTTTCCAATATACCAATACCGCATTGACCTTTGCACCATCTGTTTCTTAGGGGGCTTAAACCTTTTTTGCTGGAAAAATGAACAACAACACTGCTTACAACAAAACATTAACATTAATATTATCATAAACACTATTATAGTTACAAACAATTTTTTAAGCCACAATAAGTCTGGTAACCAAGAAGTCAGAGCATTCCAGATGGATGATCATGAAATATCAATGCCAGACGGTGGCATTGGAGGGTTAGCGAATTCATGAAAAAATCTACTAACATTCCAAATTTTGTGTACATCCATCTCAATTTGACCTGATTCATTTTTATAAAAACAACAGGTTTGATTCAACATTACACAAACTCCTCCTTGTTGAGCTAACAATTGGTCTAGGGCTAATCTATTTTGAATAGTCATTTGTGCCAACGATTCAATTTCAGCCTGTAATTTTAAAATAGCATCTCCAGTCACATTCGCAAATATCTCAAATTCTGCTGAAAAATTTCTCAGTGCATACTCCAAATCACCCACTCCTTGCCAGGGCAAAAACATTCTCCATCCTCTCCAAAATGCTGAAGAGTGTTCAGTTAATGGGTTATAATGGTGAGCATCCAGGGTGGGCCTAAAACTTCTTTTTGGTCGGTGATTATACACAACCTCATGTAAAGGAACTGGATGCACACCTCCAGGCCAGAGATATACTAAGGTACATCTTCCTTTCCACCTTGGTGGTAAAGTTTTTCCTGCCCAATTTCCACATGCCCACCATACACCTTCTTCAATTGGAGTAACTCCTCTGCAACTATTGGAATGGGCTTGGTATAGCAATCTGTTGTTTGGCTATTTCAGGACGTTCCGCTGAGCAAGAGAACCTGTAAATAAGGATCCCTGAGTTTGGGTTCTTCCACAATTTACAGGACTCCCACTTCCAGCGTTAAAGGAGTACCATAATCTGTACTTCAGACAAAGAAGGGGCCCAAGTCTTGTACTCAGGGGCAGACACATCAGTGCCACAAAATCAGATTTGCTACCAACTCTTTTCTTTTTGATGCAGGAAGCACTTACCTACCTATCTACAGTAGGTGCATTTGTTAAATGACTTTTTCTATTTCTAATGAACTGCTAATAAAAATACAAAGAAGAAAAGCAAACAATACACACACACCACGGAGCAATCGTAAGCAGCTATTATAAACACATTAGCCCCTTTGGTCAGATCGTTATGGCCAATCCAGAGGAACAGGAGAAGTGCGGGCGGGGGGGGGAGGGGGAGGGGGGAGGGGTGATCAAAATTGTAAAGGAGAGATAAAAGAAATGCTGTCAGTCACAGAGTTACATATACTGCAAAGACTCCCAGGAGCCCCATCCCAAGCGATTGACGACCGCCTTCATCTCCACTGAGAGCTGTTTGACATATTAGAATAAGTAGATCAAATCTTTCTAAAGACCCTCGTCTTTATGTACACATTATATGCAACTACCAACAGGTGCTTGTGCCAAGAATTCTCCTCTAGTTTCCTTAAATTTGCACCTAAACAAATCTTTTCCCCTGACATTCATTTTGGTAAGGCTGACCTTCTATTTAAAGTACAGAGGGGGTTCATGATTATTGTCTCCTGTTCTCACTCAAAATCTGCCCTTCCTCTGCCCAGCAATTAATTCAGCCCTCACCCTCCCACTTCAGCCCCACTTAGCTTCACCTCTGCTCCTCCATGGCTCTTCATAGTCCTCTCCCAGGCCTAAGGGGGCTGCAATAGGATCCCCCTCCTCCTTCCAGGAGGGCAGCTCCAGGGGTTCTTCATACTCCTCTGCCCCTTTTCACGCTGGGTACTGCAGGGGTAAGAAAAGAGGAATCATCCTGTCCCTGTTGCTCACAGACAGGAAGGGGGCAGAACTCCCTGAGCAGCTGGGCTCTTCAGTTCCTTCCTCCCTTCTGGTGAGAATGGCTTCAGATTGCTAGATAGGGAGAGGGCCTTCAGAAGCTCTGATTCCCGCAGGATGTGGGCAAGTGGCCAATTAAAGGGCTCAAAACCACTAGAGGGCTGGAGCTTCTTGCTGGTCCTCAGCAGATCAGCTCCAGCCTCCGCTCAAGTCATATCACTGTTGAAAAGATTGTTAGAGTTGGCAACTCTGTCATCCACAAAAATTAAGGGGCTTGAAGCTGCATTTTTCACAGACTTCAAAGGTCTACTCTGCTCCAGCCTTTTCAGCATGTAATTTATACTTGTATTCCACACCCACCAAATGCCAACTTGCTGCAAATTGCACTCATTTACCTCTTGGTGGTCACTACCATCATCACCTAAAATGGTAGTGGATAAAGTGACTGTACCATTGGACCACATCAATTACACTCCTTGAATGGCAGAGGGGATACTGATAAGGAATTGGTCTTTTTGCTGTTAAGTAAAACCAGTCCTAGGGAGCAACTGTCTCTCCAGCCTGACCATTGTTCCAAGGACACCCACAGCCATGTTTAGTCAGCCATGGGAGCAGAAAAGACCCAGTGAAACAGAAAGAACCAGTGATGGCTCGTAACTATTGATGGGGCGGGCCGCAATTTAAACATTTGGGGGGGGCACATGACTGTCCCATGCATCGCCTCTGGCCCCCTCCCTTGCTTCCCCACCAGCTGCTTCCCCACTTCTCCCATCACCTCCCCACTGTGGGCGTGGCCCGAACCAGAGCAAGCTTCAGCTACCTACTGCCGAGCATCGGTAACTGTGGCTGCGGGCAAGGAAGAGACGGGATTCAGGGGACTTCCCCATGCCGCATCTCATGGAGCTGCGCTGCCAGCCTAGTCTCTCTTCCCTGCTCAGGGCACCTCCTAGCGGGGCTCAGCGGGAGCGCTAGGGGCTGGTACCTTTCCCAGGCATGTCCCCCTCAGCTGCACTCAACCCCACTCCCACTCTGGCAGAAATCTGGGAGAGCACGTGGCCCTGCATACCCCCTCCTTCCCCTCACCCATCACCTCTGGTAATAACTAAAGCTGCTAATGAGCACATCTGCTTGGCCTGACTAATTCATGCTATTCCAGTGCAGGAAGATGAGATGAAAATTAGCAAGGCTGAATACAGAGCGTCTCTGTAGAAATCCTATCATAATGAACAAACTCTGTATTGGCATTAAAAAAGTTTCGACTCTTGGGCACCATAAGCCATTACATACATAATAGAAACATAACCAGGTGCCTACCGTATAGAATAGAATCCATCTAGATTCTTCTACCCTGTTCACCAGCACCTCAGGACAGCAAAACCTAAGATGGACATATCTGGCATCACAGGAAACAACAAACAAGTGATAGTCTCATGAATCCAAGGGGAGAATCATTTTGAAATCTATAAATTTGAAGTAAATATGTAGAATGGAGACCAATAAATTACAGTATAAATTGGAGACCTGGGAAGCTCTGTGTTATCCCCAGCATATAATTTGGCCCGGGGAAGAGGTGCTTCACAGAATTAGGGAGGAGTTTTTCCCCATTAATGGACAAAGAGCAAAATTCATCCTCGCGTAGATGGTCAGCCCAAGGCTTGTGCACCACTCACATTCCACTAAACCTTCTTTTAAGGATGTAGGCCAAATCCTCAGCAGCTGTAAACTGGCCCAGCTGCATGCCCTATAAGTTGTCTTTTCTGGGTCCTTTGCACAGATGAAAATTTCACCCAGCAGTAAGCTGTAAGGGTGGTATTTTCTTGTACAGCATTAATGATGGTTTATTTGGTTTTGGTTTTGACAGCACCCAAGCCTACTAGGCACTTTATAAGACAAAGAGAAAGACTTTGTCCCCAGACTGAAAAAGCTTTTGTGACAGCTACATCTTAAGTTAACAATCAACATTTCTTTCCATCATGCAGTTTGAGTTGCCATATTTTTCTTATGGTAACTGAAAGTAAGTTTGATGCTAGGCTACTACATGCAGTATTTGTGGCTGTGATATCTATCCATCATTATTGCTCTGACAGTTTTAAAATATTTGAAATTGTAAATGAAGGTGTTCCTTCCGCCTCATCAGGATTTTATGCAGCTGGAGGAAAGCAAAAATTGTTTGTTTCCAAAATAATAGCAGTATCTGACGGGGGTTGTTTGTAGTGCCCCAGCTCATTATTTCCCCTAAAACAAATCACAACAAGTAATCCATGTCTTGCAGCACTGGTGGCAGCAGCAGACATGGAAAGCCTGATTCATGTCAGTTTTTGCAGACATTCTACAAGGCAACTGGAGCACATTTTCAAAATTACAACCAATGAGAATTATTTACAGGAAGAGAAACTGAGCTTTTGTCTGTTAAACTGTAAATTGGCCAATTAAAGCAGAAAACTGAAGGAAAAACTAAAACAGTACAGAAAGTCTCTAATAAGGTTGTGTGCTTATTAAAATATCTCTTGCTTCTCTCAATAGTAATGTTTTCTAAGGCTGTATTTGGAATGGATTGAAAGAGGTGAGACATCTACAATGGTGAACTGTTCAAGTGTGCCACCTAGTGGTACTCATTTGTACTACAAGCTTATGTACACTTTTCAAGTTTTTATGCTTTGTCACTAATTAAACCCTGTGGAGATTACCCATTAGAATGTGAGATTGCTTTAAAATCAGTGGGTTTTTTTTCTATAACAGCTATATCATTTCTATAACATCTAGATATATTATGATAAAGCAAAAATCATAATGGACCCTTCATACCTGATGGACCCGCATAATCACAATTATTACAATCTGGGGCCATTTCAATTTGTGAATAAGTGACACTGAGGACTAAAAAAGCTCTAGCATTCAAAGATATTAATTGTCATGAAAATATATTGTGCATCCTACACTAGCTGTTATTCTATAGTAAGTGAAAAAACCTAGGATATTTTATATTTTTCCAAAATAATTAAACTAGATTTCTTTGGGGATTCATAGTGCGTCATTCAACCTGTGAGTTGAAACAAGAGTTACAAGGTGGTGGGACACCAACAGCCAGCAGCAAAGTGCGCAATTCCCTGAGTGCCTGTGGGCTGCGCAGCCCTGGTTCAGCACTGCAATCCTAGCAGCCTGCCTACAAACACAAGAGCCCCACTGTGTTCTCCACCAGACTTGGTTACTACTTGTAGACTGACCCCAACAGACCCCAAGTCCTGAACTTCCCCAAAACAAAACAAAAAAACCCAAACTTGTCTCTCCCCAGCAGAAGTTGGTCCAATAAAAGATATTACCTCACCCAGCTTGTCTCTCTAGTATCCTGGGAACAACACAGCGAAGTTCAACCAAGAACATTTTACTTGGTTCTGAACTGTGAAGAACAGTGAAAACTAGAAAGTTTCTGCTTTATTGCATTCCATTACTCTATTTTAAAGTGGCTGAGTCCATTATCCAATTTGACGGGAAGAATAAATTCCCTCCAGAGCACAGACCATTACAGAATAGATTAAATTTATCCCCTAGGCAGAGGATATATACGAGACCCTATCACTTAAGAAGCCATTGGACTCTATGTGGGTAAAGAGCACTGGGTTGCAAAATCCCGCCCCCATCCAGCTCTATGGAATTACAGCTGCCTCCTGCACTTGCTTTACCTTTCTCAGTGACAGGGAGTATGTGCACTCCCGAGGCAGTCCTTCCCTGCCTTAACCACATGCCAGGACTGAAGAAGGCCTTGGATGGACCCTCTCCCCACAAGAGTGAATGTCACACTATGTGAGGAAGACAGTTTATATTAGAATGTGAAGCCCATATGCAAGATAAAATCACTGTAAGTGGCTGTTCCTCTAAATAAGGGTGGAGAAGGTTGCACTGCAACTGCCTATACTATCTCCAAGGCAGTCAGTTTGGCACGTTTCACATGCACCACATTTTCACATTAAAAACTAGGTTAATTATATACTTTGTAGACATACATATTCCTCTGCCTGTACCCTTTTTTTATTTTAAAGCCAACATCTTTATACACCCTGCCTCCTTAAAAGTGTGTTTATTAATGGACTTGCCAATGGAGCATTATCTATTATTGCAATAATAGGACCTACAGTTAATTCCATTTAGAGTGCACCTCTTCACATCCAAGTTCAAAAGCTGACTTAAAATCACATGTAAAGTAAGGCTCATTTTTCCCCAGTTGGCACATAGCACAAAAGCAGCAGGGCTTGGATTGAATATGAAGACTTTGCTCAGGAATACTCAGGTTTGGAATAGTTCAGTGTAAGTGGTGCAGAGCTAGTCAGAAAACCACATTTTTTCCCCTATGGAAAGTTTCATGGGAAAAATCCTCTTTCAAAATTTTTCTTCAGAAAACATGGGGTGGGGTTGTGGGAATTTTCATTTTCAAACTAAATGAAAATTTATGTCATTAATATTTTGCTTTTTGCTCCATAAAATGAGTTTTCAACTTTGTATTTGATTCTCTCCCCAGCCCTTGTCTATAAAAAGAAAAACAGTGTTTTTAAAAAAAAATATGTGCACACAATGAAAAAAGTGGGAAAAGGTTAAAAAAAAAAAAAAAAAAAGGGGGGGGGGGGGGTGAAAGTGAGGGAAAATCCACTTTTCACACTCTTATTATTTGCAACTTTTTCCACTGGGCAAAAGCAGAGAAAGGGGAGGAAAAAACTCAAATCCAAAACCTCTCTAAGTAGAAAAGTGATTTTTTTTCCCATTTCCAAAATTTGAAATGTCATTTCAAAACAAAACACTTTCATTTCTCAATGTAGATTCCAAGAAAAATATTTCATTTCAGAAAAATAAAAATAAAAATTTCATCATAATAGATGTTTCCCCAAGTACATTTTTTATTTTGATTTTAAAAACCCACACTTTCTAATGGGAAAATGTTCTGGATGAAAAATTTCAACAAGCTCTAGTGAGGTGCAATTACCAGGTGGTATGAAGGTACTTACACAGTGCCTGCCCCTTAGCTGATGTTTCAGAATGCCTCACAGCAGGAATTTAGAGGCCAGATCTGCACTACCACATGCCTTTTTTTTTTTTTTTTTTTTTTTTTTTAAAAGGACTACATGCTAACCCTCTGCCAAGGGGTGAATTTCATCCCATGGACTTTATCACCATTTGTATACCACTATAACTGTGCTGGGTACTTTATGGACAGGTACAAAACATTGGTTGAGATTTTCAAAACTGAATCGGGCATTTAGCCACACAATTGCCTTTGAAAATTGTAGCTATTGCCTCTGTCTCAAAATGTGTACAATCTAAGACCCCAAACAGTTTCATTTAGGAGTATATTTACTCTGGTGGAGAGTCCCACTGAAGTCAGCAATAGGTTTGCAGGACCAGGCATCAAGTGAAGACACAACATGAAAAGGGGTTAACAAAATCTGGTATAAGGCGGTCAAGAGGTAAATAGAATAATGCAGGTACTTGTATTAGTATTGCGAATCTTGGGAGCTTTGTGGTTAGTTTTAAATTAAACCATTGCAATGAGGGACAACTTAAGTTTATAGGCCATGAAGAAGTACTTTTTAAAAGAGAGATTGAGTAGAGGAGAAGGAGACAGCATGGAAGAACAGGTTAGAAAGGGGGTTCCTGGGAGAAGGAGATATGTAGACAGTGCTTAGGAATCTTCAGAATCCTACATTCAGTAAGCTGCCTGTAACCAAATCAGATATGCAAGATCTTTACTGTGTGTAGCACACAGCACAAAATCACATAGACACACAGTAATAGTGGAACAGATGAACGGAATTGCAGGCCAGATCCAAGTAGAAACAATCATCCATACCTAATGAGGTACCCTAAAGCAAATGTGCATGAGAAGAGAAATCACAGATGACTCAGATAGGAATATGAACAGCTTCCACTGTTAAGCATCCTACCTAATGGCACTGCCCACGCAACATTAACATTGTTTGAAAGCCATGCACATGTATGATTTGCAATAACATTTTCATGGAAAGTGGAAATGTAGACTCTGTTTACATTAATTTAGAAACAGCTATGGCCCAAACCTATAACAGCTATCCAACCAATTCAGAACATATTGGTTAAATTAAACATATTAATTCAATAGTAAAGTGCCCCCACACTAATTATAAACAGTATACATCCCTACATAGATAGTTTCCACTATATGCATAGTCAGTAGGACAGTAATGTGACCAGCATATAAATGAGTGACTCTTATACCACCTTAGTCACTAATCCATTTCACTGGTATACAAGTCCTCCCAGGATTAGTAACCCTACCCTGGCACCAATTTCTGCTGAGGACCCTGTATATTCAGAGTGAATGAGGACCAAGGTGCTACCTTAAGCGGTTTTCAATTACTTTTTTTTCTTTTTAAATGCAGTTTTTCAGGGGGATCAGAGTGAATGAAGATTTGGATGCTGCCCACATGCTGCCATTTTCTACAACGGGCAAACTACATACAGCACTTTCTGATCCCCCTTGCTTATGACAAGAACATGGAGTAGTCCTCTCATGAGTTAGGGTGGCACCATTTTGTCAAAAACCTGCACTGTACTAGACATGACAGTGACACCCCTGGCCTAGTGTAGATTTAGTAATCTAGAGATTACATCTTGTTATTCTTCTAATCCCTTAAACCATCCAATTCCCCTATTGGGAACTGCTTAATACGCCTACACAGCTAGCATTCCAAAAGAAGGGCTACCATGCATTTGTATAGTCATACTTCAGAAAGGTGATTTAGTAACAGAACATAAATTCCATAAGAATTGTCCTGTTGTAATCTAGAGGCTTCAAACCAAGGCCCTGGTCTAATAATAAGGTTCACCTACACAGATCTCATTACAGGGTTGGGCCAGTAAATCTAGGGGTGGGGGAAAAGAAAACATTAACAAGTGGGAATGGGGAAATAGAGGTATTTTCATGCAAAATTAATAGCCTTTAGCAAACAAAGTCCAAGTCTGAGGCCCACATTGCTTTTCCACACTAACATTAAGAGATACAATTAAGTATAAAAACAGGTTTACTACATAATAATCATCAGACAGTATGCATACTAGACCTCGAAAAGTATGGCAACAAACAAAGCTCTTGGGGAACATAGATCACACCCTCTCATTCCAAGGAAACTAATCCTTTTCCCATTAGCCTTCACATAGGTTTAGATGTTATACCATGTGGTAATTATTTCCAAATCACAAGTGCAAACACTCACCCTGATTGGAAAATTAGCAGATTTCAAACTCAGGTAATTTGCCCCTAATGAGGAACTTGTTGAACTGAATTTAACAATTAGCTCACACCCTTTCCTGGCTGTGTGTGACAGGGCTACAAAAAGGCTCAGAAACTCACCTGTTCAAAGATTTTCGGTGAAAACCCAGAAATGTTATCCTACTTCTCTACATAGCTACTAGATAGGTAGTTCAAGGATAGTGGTTCTTGAAGAACTGGTTGGTCGTGTGGTACTGGCTCTCCTCCTTGTTTCCAGCTACTAAACTGCATTAAAAGATGCTAAAAACACATTACTTCCCTAATGTTACTTTTCTACACAAGCAGCTGCTCTAGCTGCCAGATGGATGCTGTGCAATCAGGTATCAGAAAAGAGGTGGTCTGTGAATGGCAGAGCACAATTTTCAATGCAACGGGAAATGGCCACAAAATAATATCTCTGTTAAATTGTGGTCTACACTAGAGCTGGTTGAAAACCTTCGAAATCTCACCTTTTAATTTTTTTAAATGTGTCAATATTTTGTGGCCTTTTTTTTTTTTTTTTTTTTTTTTTGCTGTTTTCAAACCAGCGTTTTAGGGTGGTTAACATTTTGCAACAATTGGAAACTCTGATGAAAAAGTTTTCAATTAGCTCTAAGCCACTCTAGGAAAATCCCTATCTTAGAGTAAAACAGCCCTGGCATACCAAGAACTTTGATCACTGTAATTGTCATCAGAATACGCCCAGAGAACACTTCAGCGAGTGAAAAAGGGACGAAATGCAGTGGAGAAAGGGTAAAGAGAATCTTTTACAAAAAACAAAGGACATTTGAGAGATACACCTGTACATGCTGCCTCTTTGGTTGCCTTCATGCTGAAGCAGCAGGTATTTTAATATATTAAAATATTAATATTAATTAATTAATATATTTAATATATTAAAATAGAAGCTGAGATTCTGAGGAATGAATAATGCTATGCTTGTAGAAGGAGACAGTAGAGCTTATCTAGCTACAATGTTGCACTTTGACCTCTCAGAAACTATATTAAGTTCTGCTTTAAAGAGAAAAAAACCACAGGAGTATTCTGCATTATGAATCAACAAAAGTCCACTCTTCACACAGATTCCACAGGCTGGAAAACTTGACCTAGGAACAGGAGGAAGTGTAGTGCAGACGGGTGTGGAGCCAGGTGTGGGGTGTTGTAAAGCGAGGAGACTGAGACAAGGAGCTAAGGGGAAACTGGGACAAAGAGCTGAGAGTGGAGGGGAAGATTGGGGCAAGGATCTGAGGGTGGGACTGGAATGGGATAGAATGTGGTGGGATGGGATAAGGAGATGAGGAGAGATGGGGGAGAAATTGAGACTAGGATGAGGAGCTTGTGGGGCGAAGAGTAAGACTGGGATACATGCAACTGGGATACATGCAAGTCTGGGATGTGTTGCCAAGCATGGGCAGTGGATATAATAGAACTCCCCTTGCACAGCTGCTGCCAACCCGCCACTGGATGCCTGGGCTGTGGTGGCTCCGTCTCTTCCCATCCCTGCTCCATCCCTTCCCCGAGGCCCCCATCACCGGCCACAGACTGGGTACTCCTCTCCTCCACTCCAACCTCTCTCTCTGGAGGCTTCTGCTGCTCGCTGCATATGTCCCTGCACTTCCTCTCCTCCATGAGACCCCTTCCTGCCCATCACATCCCTCCTCACCTCCCCACCTCCATGAGACCACCCACCGTGTCCCTCATCCCCTTCCCCATGAAACCCCCCTGCCCGCCACATCACTCCTCTGCTTCACGCTCCGCCCCTCATCCTGTGAGACCCCCACCCACCCACCTCTTGCTGCATCCCGCCTCACCCCCAGGCTCCTGTGAGACCCTGCCCACCTGCCTGCCCACTGACCACTCATCACGGCAGTGGGGAGGGCCAAGCGGGGGGGGCGGAGTCTGGGGCAAAGTGTGCGCCGGGCTGTGGGTGGAAGAGGCGGGACAGGGAGCTAGCCTCCCCCAGGGGAAACTTCACCCATTGCCCATGTAGCCAAGAGATGGGGGAGTAGGGTGAGAAGCCAAATGGGGGAAACAGGGAACTGTGACTGGGATTAGGACAGGCTGGAGGGAGCCAGGGGCAGAAGGAGTCAGGTTTGACAGGGACCGGTTCAGAGGGGTCTGTAACCACTACAGTACGCTCTCAGTGGAATCTGAATAAAACTCAGGATTGTTGAGTATCACCATTCCTCTTCTGTCAGCACATAGCTATGGAGCCCACTGGCAAAACATGTGCTTCATTGCCTTCTAATGGCTGGGCAACATAGGGAATAACAACCTACTACTGTTAGTTACATGCTTAGCTTAAATGACAGAGGTCTGTGCAGTGGATCTAAGGTTCCAACTCTGCTGACAAAGCACGTGGGGGGCAGTACAGTTCCACATGATGGAATTTCTGTTTAGTCAGTTTGCTTTTTAAAAAACAAGGAACTTTTATATACAAAATTATATACCAAAAAATAAAAAACCTACATGAAAAAACATTAAAGTTGCAAAATCAAGCACTCATAAATTAGATGACAGATTAAGGTTGTCTGCAATCTTAATATAGTCCCCTTGTGAGTATGCATTATGATACATAGACCATTTTTTCCATGGAAAAATGAGACTCCTGACTCATTCACTGCACAAGATGGATAGTGCTCATTAAATGATCAAGTATTCAATGTTTTATTTTACCCTCATCATTCAATGACTGATCTCTGAGGGTGGTGCTTTGCTATAAATAAAACATATGTTTGATATTATTCTCCTCAGTCTTATTAGTTTTTCCAAATACTCACAACATTTTAACCTTTGATCGCATGTCCCTGCACTTCTCTCTCCAGTTGTTGGTTGATATGGATGGTGCTTTTTATCATCACAAAAAGCACCATGAAAATATCTTTCTCCTTTCTTATATGACAATCTAAAGCAGGTTTGGCATCAAGGATATGAGTAGTTCACCGCAAGATATCTCATTTTATGACAGCTGTTTAAACTTTGACTCATGGAATTTGAAGAATGTCATTCTCTGACCAAGAGAGCCTTGACATTATAATATTTGTAAATCTCTAACATCACAAATACACACAACTGAAAACAAATTGTTCTTACTGGCTGAGAAACGATCATTACCAGACTGAGAAGAAAGCACATCAGAAAGTCAGAGGGGGAACAAACCTCAGAGTCGAGCTAGGAGGAAAGACACATTACAAAAATAAAGTAGAAAACATCATCATGTTTTATTTTTGGATAATTCTTTTAATTAAAAATAAAACATTCAGAGCGATGGAATTCATACATTCTGCCACTTTCATGATCATTTCGGCTCTGATTCAGGAAAGCATTCCTATTCAGGAAAACTCTTAAGCTTATGCTTAAAATTAAGCAGGTCTTGTTCTGACCTTATTAGGGTTATACATAAGCATGTGCATAAATGCTTTTCTGAATTGGGGTTTTGGGCCCAGATCCTCAAAAGTATTTAGGTTCCTAAATTCAAAGGAAATTAGGAGCCTACATACTTTTGTGGATCTGGGCCTGAGTGCCTATAGACAATGTATTGGAAGCATCTTCTTAGCTGACGATTCAAAAGTCCACTTGCTAGTCACTGCCTAAGCTGTAACTGCTCAAATATGCAGCGTAGTTTGTAGGCATGTGGGTCCTACCTTGAATGGTCCCTTAGAATATACGCTAACTATATATGCTCAACAATCTGTTCCACCTTGCATTTAGCTGTGACGCTTGGAGTACCTTTCCCAAACCTTTCCCAAACCTAAAGAAGAGCTCTGTGTAAGCTCAAAAGCTTGTCTATTTCACCAACAGAAGTTGGTCCAATAAAAGATATTACCTCACCCACCTCGTCTCTCTATTGCTCAAATATGACAGATGAATAATGGTAGAAGTATTAAAAATCTATTCTAAATACATAATAGCTAAAAAGACTTGCATGGTTAAACTATGCTCACATTGATTTTAAAATATATATCTATTTTAATGAGCATTTCAGATATGTGATTGTGACAAATGCCTGATTGACAGGGATGGAAAATGAAGCCTTCTCTCCACAGAATAGGTAGTTCAGAGACAGTATCAATATAGACTTCTTGCTTTGCCTAGATGACACACCTTTAACTGTGTGTGGGAAGAGCCAGAGTGCTTCAATCTCCATACCTGTTCCTAATACTTGATTAGATTTCTAAATCCCCATATACAATAGGAAATTGGTCAGTTATTAGCAACAGGTTCCAGTGAACCAATGCTGAAAGCCATTTAATTTAATGTGTGGAACAAAACAATTTTCAATCTCTTTAGAGAAAAAGCATGACTTTTGAAAATGATTTTGTCCCATTTGCAGTAGCAGTTAAACAGTTTCCAACACCAATTCATGAAAAGACTTGTTGGCTCTAAATAGTCCATTGTCCCCATGTGGGTTCCATGAAGTCACAGTCAGCCATTATAAAACACTAGCAAATGCCATTTTACGTGACTAGATATTAAATTACAACTAAGGAAGTAACTATGCTAATTGCTGTGATTAAGTATCTATGGCCTTGTCTACACTGGGAAAATACATCACGTTAGAAAACATGTTAAATAACAAGCTGTTAGACATGCTTTGGCACATAGTATGGACAAGTACAATCATGTTTAAAATGTGTAAGCTGGTCATAGTTAACCCTAGAGGGGGAATCTAGAGGCTAAGAGGCTTTGAATCACATAATTAAGACATATTAGTTAACATATTTTCTAATACGATACATTTTCCTTGTGTAGATATGGCCTAAGCATTTACGTAGGGTGATCAGATATCCCTGTATTTCGGGACCGTCCCAATATCAGGGGCTTTGTCTTACATACGTAACTATACCCCCCCACACACACACAAAAAGTGTCCTGATTTTTCACACTTGCTATCTGTTCACCCTACATCCATGCCCAGTGTGAACTAAATTTATTTCTAGAAGTCAGAAGAGACTGAGACAGAGCTGAATACTGGTCTCTCCAGACACCCTCAACTCCTGACTACTTACAAAATAATTCATGGTGTCAGAAGTTATATCAAACCAAAATGGAGCAATTAGCCTCCTCCCAGAACACTAGATTTCCAGGAACCCGTTACCGTAAATGGAAACTCATTTAAATGAGGCTAACCCGTGAGTGTAAGTGATGGCAGAATTTGAACCAACAATTCTAATAACAATCTAAGTCCTAGTGGGCTTCAGGACAGCTCAGGATTGGGGAGGGGGTGGGATGGAGTGTTAGCCCCACACTGGCCTCTAAAGGATCAATGGAACCCTAGGGAGGCTGGGCAGGGGGCAGCCATTTGAAGAGGGGCTGTGAGAAGCAGCCAGTTAGGGCCCAGCAGGCCAATATAAGAAGAGCCCCATCACAAATGGCGGAGTATGCCGGTACATGGCCACTCCTGATATAAAGGGAGGATAGAGGACTGTGGGGACGATTGCCTGTTACAGGAATATGAGAGACTATTGGAGAGATACTGAAGGTGGGACCAACGGTGCCAGGGTATGCAGAGGCCTTCTTTGCTGAGGGCTCTTGTGCCATCCCAGGCTGGACTCCAGGGTCAATACCCCAGCAGAAAGGGGCTGACAAGCAGGCCATGCTGCTGCAGGTACTCGAAACTCAACAGAGAGAGTGGGAGGCAGAGGAGTACCTACAGGCCTACTTGGCACAGCTAGCTGGGCAGCAGCTGTATATATTCAAGCTCCTGTGGGAAGAGATCACTAGAGAGTGAGAGGGGAAGCAAGGCACCAGGATCAGGAGGCCAGCGTTATGAGGGCTGTGTTATGCCTGTGGGCAACAGGGACCCTTGAGGAGGGAATGCCCCTACCAGGATGGGGGATAGAAGCCTCACTCAGAGAGCGGGAAGAAGAAGGTGCCTAGGAGAGTCCCACCTGTCAGGAGAACAGGGAGGGGATGGGCATTTTGGGCCTGTGGGCAACAGGGGACCTACAGCGGGAATGTCCATATATAAGCAGTAGGGTCAAGGCTAGCCCAGGGGAAGGGGCTGAGCAAGGGAAGGACAATGGGAGACCCACCGCTAAGGGGAGGCAAAGAATTTGCTTCCGATGCCATGAGGAGGGCCATATAAAAAGACATTGTCCCTCCCCCCCTCTTCAGAGAAGGCGGGACAGGAAAGGGGTGCCCAGGTGCCAGGCTGGGTCAGAGACTGCCAAGAGGGATGTGACAGTGGTGACTGTGTGCTTGGCAGGGAGCTGTCTCCCACACCCCAGGCATGGAAGGGCGGTGGTAGATAAAATGACTGGGACAGGGAGAGCCAAGACAGATAAGGAAACCCACACTGAAGCAGAGCAGGCTACTGTGGGGACCCAGACCCTGAACAAAAGGGTAGTTGGTGCTCAGCAGATAACTGCAAAACAAACTAGCTGTGGTGGAGCAGGCCCGCCGAAGGGCAGAAGGAGACCTGCCTGGCACACCTGAGGGAAAAGCTGAGGGAAACCAAGAGAGAGAGGAAGAGCCTGCGGGGACATCTCAGGCAGGCACAAAGCATGAGGCTTCCCTACCCCCAAGGGTTACAGGCTTGGGGGAGTGGTGATGGGACGTTGGCCCCACACTGGCCTGTAAGGGATCAATAGAGCCTAAGGGAGTTCTGCGCAGGGGTTAGCAAATTGGAGAGGGGCTGAGAGGAGCAGCCAATCAGGGCCCAGCAGGCCCACATAAGAAGAGTCCCTTCACAGGAGGGAATCAATTCTTTTCAAAGGATTCCTTTTAATAATAATACTTAGATTTACAGAAAAAAATGTACACTTTATCTGAAAGTGCTTCACAAAGATAACTAAGTATCATTATCCTCATTTTACAGATGGGGAAACTAAGGCATAGCAGGTCAGTGGCAGAGAACACATCATAACCCATCTCTCCTGGCTCCCAGTCCCATGCCCGATCCATGGGACCACACTGCCTCCCATAGGGAGGACTACTGGTAGTTATTAAATATTCATGAACGGTTACTATGTGCTTACTGGTATAAAAGACACAGAAAAAGTGACAAAGACCCCACCCCAAAAAGTTTACAATCTATTGAGGTGGCCAGCAAAAGCAGGATTTGTTGGGGTTTGAGTGAATATATTTACGGAAGTAGGTTAGCTGTAGTGGGCTTGGTGAAAATAGTGAGTGTTAAGGAGGTATTTGAACAGAGAGAGGGTGGGAACCTGAGACGCTGGAACAGGGAGAGCGCTCCAAACATTGAGATGTCTACATGAAATGAGGAAAAAACAAAATGATAAAAATAGAATGAGTCTGGATTGCCACATTGCATAAACACTGTAACATGTGCAATACAGTATCATATGAATTCACATTTACACTGCAGAGTTCAAACAAGCTGATGGGACCCAAACTGTCTGACAGTGGCATGAAATTATATAGAGATTGAAAACTCTGACTCTGTGTATATATTTCTGGAAAATAAGGGGATTTATCCTCCCGCTTTTTGGTCCTTTCTGTCCAGGTCACATGAATTTATACCAGAAGTTGTTCCAGCTTGGATATTTGCTATTTACAGTGTAAGGATATAAAAGTTGTGATGGTCATCTCCTCAAGTAAAGCATATCACATTAGTCAGCATCTTGCCATAGGCAAGCTGAATGGGGCTACAAGTATTGTCCCAGATCTCACAAGACAGCACATCCATCTTCTAAACGTTTGGGGTTCCATCTTCAATAACTTTGCCATTCAGATTAGTCTTTGTGTTCTGTTTGTTGTGCCTGGTTTCCTGGTCAGTGAACTCTGGAAGTTCCAGATCATCATATCTCTTACGATATACCACCCTTGAGATCAGTGTTATCAGAAACATTTCCATTATGAGGAGCTGTTGGTTCACATCTGGCAAAAAAAAAGAAATCAGATCAGTATCGGGGAAGAAGAGAACAGTAGGTTTAACTCCTCTCCATTTGCACAAGGGGAGCAGCTTCTTCCTAAGCCAGCAAGGGCTGCTGTAGCCTAGGTGGGATTTACCCCTGCAGAGGGTGGCCAGTGTTTGCAAGATAAATTTCCAAAGATCCATAGAAGCTCTGCAGGCAGAAGTTGCCTTGGGATGGGTTGCATCAGCACATCTCCTGTGTGTCCAGGACAAACCCCTCACCAGCAAATGTTGACTTTTGGGGAGTGGAGGAGGGCTCCTTGCTCCTGGCTACAAGGATGAGACAGGGGTTGTGAGAGCACCTGGCACCACTGCTTCCCATTTCGGGTGGAGATGCAGCTGGGACACCTGGTTCAGGGTTATACAGCTGGGAGATAGGAGTGAAGCGAGGTCTACAGCCTGGTCTACACTTAAAAGGTAGCTCAACATAGCTACGGAGCTCAGGGGTGTGAAAAATTCACAGCTTTAAGTGTCCTAGCTATGCCAATTTAACCGCAGGTGTAGATGCAGCTAGAATTCTTCTATCGACCTAGCTACCACCACTGAGGTAGGTAGGTTACCTACAACAACAGAAAAACCTCTTCCATCGCTGTAGGAAGCATCTACGTTATGGTCCAAATTGTTCAGGGAATATTCTAGGCATCAAAAAGCAGAAAACGGAGAAAAAGAGAAAAAAAAACCAAATAGGGAAATGGGGGACACAACTGAGTCCCTGGTACCTGGTTAGCAAAGCCACAGCTTCAAGCACCCCTGTAATTGTATATAGATCAAAGAACCAGCTGATGGCAGCCATTAATGCTTTCCAACCTAACAATGTCCCATCTCATCTCTTTTTGACCAGCCTGCCAATAGAGTTTAACATGTTGACACGCTGAATGATTTACCTCCCAACAGAAAGAAAATAAATGAGACTTGTTGGGAGGGAAGTGGGGGGAGAGGGAAGTGGGAAACGCATGAGGGCATACACTGAATACCTTGTAGGGTCAGCCCCTTAATTCTCACCGTTTTGCAGTTTATATCTCTGTGAAGTGCTTTGTGGTTCATGAAAGCACTTTATTAAATACTTGGGTGTCCAACTTCAGAAACCTTTGAAGGGGCCTAATTTTCAAAGGATTGACATTTTGCACTTTATCAAAATCAGACCCTTTAACACATCTCAAATTAGGCACCCGAAAGCACTAGTCGTTTTTCAATACAATACAGTATTGTCAATCTCAAGCATTCAAAAGTCATAATGTAGGCCTCCCAAAAAATGAGAGTTTTTTCAAATCTCATGGTTTTTAATCCTAACATACATTAGATTTTTTCTTTGTCTTCTGGTTTCTGAGTCTTTATTACTATTCTCTTGTTTTTTTCTTTTATGAAAGCTGAAATACTGCATGATTCCAGGAAAACAGATGTTTAAGGAAAATGCCAAATTTCACAAGACACACATTAAAATTGAGACAGTTGGCAACACTGAAATTTCCAAGCCATTATACATTTAAAAAATAACCCTCCCCCATTCTATAGCCTTCCAAAAGAACCTACACGCTCCTCTTGCTGAAGAAGCCAGAGGTGGTGCACAGGCAATAATTCCTTGCAAAGCCAGGATATTGATGATGGCTGCCTGGAGTTGGCTCAGAATGAGGACAAACTGTGAAAAGAAAGAAAAAAAAAAAAGAGAGATTGATGCTTCAGTACCAGTGAAAGGCTGTATTTCAGCAAATGATCTTGCTTTTATGAAGAACACACACTCCTCTTCCACCTGATTTCTATTCTCTCCTCATCCGCTATCCTAAGCCTACCCATCCCGCAGAATAAATCTTTTGGTGACAGCAACATGGCTCACAGCTTGAAAGTTAAATCAAACTTCCTTGCTCTAAAAAAGGCTTGATCTCAGCCCTTCAGTCCAAAAGTGCAATGCGTGTGAGGCATTGTAATTATACTGTAATTGTAATTACAGCACTGTAACTATTAATTTGTACCCACCTAACAAGGGGGCAGGATTCTTCTGTTGCCCTACTCTGGAATCAGGCGTTGAAACATACACATGCAGAGGGGAGATGCTGACTGATCCATGCTAACTCACTGTGGCAGGTGTGGCTCTTAAACTTTCCCCTAAGGGAAGTGGCTTTGGGGGTAGAAGGAACTCGGTTTTAGGACAGAGAGGTCTTTGCAATGGAACCTTAGAAAGCCAAGCTTGGGGAAGAAAGGACGGGGCATTGCAGATGCGTTGCTGTTACCAATAAAGCCAAACCCCAGAAAGGGAGTATGTTTTGGACTAAGCTTTATTGTTTATGTGTATAAAGATGCAGATAGGTGCCTAGTGGGATTTATAGAAGTGGTTTAACGGATTAGGGTCCAGATTTTTAAAGGTATTTAAGCATTGCTGTGCTCAGTGGTGCAAAGCCTAATTGATTTAGGAGCCTTGGTCTCTTTCAAAAGGGATTTAGACACTTACAAGTTTAAATCCCATTGACAGTCAATGGGCAACATTTAAATACTTTTAAAAATCTGGGTCTCTGCCCAAACTCCCACTGAAATGAATATAGTCCCCTGGCCTGCTTAGCTGCTTTAGAAAATCCCACCAGGAGCCTATCTCAGCGGTGTACCGACGAGGGGGGGGAGAGCAGGGGTGGGATGGGGCCAGGGCCCAGGGCACCAGCCTGGGGGGGGGGGGTGCACCAGCCAGGCCCTTCACAGTGTGCAGGGTTTGCAAGCACAGGAGGCTCTGAGGGGCAGCTGAACAGAGCCCAGGGGCAGGCAGGGGGCAGGGAGCTGTGGGTGACCAGGAGGAGGTGAGACCCTCCCGCGTGGTACGGGGAGCTGGCGCTGGACTGATTGGGCTGTGGGGCTGGAGCAGGAGAGGTAGGTGCTGCGCAGTGGGTAAGTGCAGTGGTTGCCACCATTAGCACCAGAAAGTCCCCGGGGCATAGGAGAAGGAAAGCGGCGTGTCCACCCCGCAAGTACAGCGCCCTCCTTCCCCGGGGCAGCTGGGGGGCAGCATCGTTTGGTGGGAGCCAGGGATCCCTCCAGTGCTGTGCAGGGAGGCAAGTGAGGCAGGAGGTCTGCAAATGCAAGCACTGACCCCTGGGCATCGGAGACCCACGGTACACTACTGGCCTACATGCATCTTTATGAAACTAAATACCCTTGTAAATCTGGCCTTTTGCGTATAAATTCTGCTTAGAGCAGAGTAGAAGCACTTTCTGCTCCCTCCAACTTTTCTTGCATGGTTCCTGACATGAGAACTTCCCACCTCTGCTAGTCAGCATCTCCCTGAGGAGTTCTTTCTGAGTTCCTATCTCCAGAGCATTTTTCAAATTGGACAGGAAAACTGAGCTTTTCACAGCTTTGCATTTACCGCACAGGTGCCTTGTCTCCGCCTATTCCCAGCCCAGCCCACAATTAATCAGCAAACAGAGGCAGAAATCAAGAAACTCCTTAAGGCCAGTGTGAGAACAGAATAGAGTTCAACTGCTTTCTAAAGAACGGATTATGTAGAGGATGGAAAGAAAATCTCTGATTCAATATGATTATAAAATCCATTGGATAGGTTAACATGATCTGAACTCCCCCATGAATACATTTCCCCATAAAAATACAAAGACAAAAATGTTCTCATTCACCTCAGTTATTACTGTTTTTACTAGTTTACTGCTGATAGTGTACAGGTCACAGAGGAAGACATGGGTCCTGTCCTAAGGATTTTACCATCTAAGGGCCTGAATGAAGCACTTCATACTAGGTACAGTATTCACTGCTGTGGGTAGCCCCTTGAGTTTAATGGCACTATTTGTAGTAGTAAGTTTGACTATTAAAAGTAAATGTTGTAGGATCAGTTGCGAAGATCACCTGTGGTCATGCAGAACAGATTTCAGGGCCAGGTCTTCAGGATAAGGAATCATCTGATAAGGGAATTTTTAAAAACAAACCAAAGCATGTGATCTCAGAATAGAAAGAGTGCTCTAGAGCGTGATACCTGGTTAGTCTGTGCTGGCCCTTAGCCATATATCTTGGTGGGCACCTGAAATATTTAAGTGGCACATGTAGAGAATCATTGACTCACTAGCTTGAATTCCCCCCAGTGTAGATTCTCTGCACCAATGTAACTTAGTGTGACATGCACTAGGGAAACTTAGTGAGGTAAACTGCCCAGGTGTGAGTCATGGTTTACCGTTCTGGCCCTTGCATTTACACTAGGGTTTCACACTAGTGGCTTAAATCTAACACAGACAAAGTCTTTCATCACCACCTCCTAAGGATGCCCTCTGATGGCAGGGCCTGAATACAAGGATCCTTTCTTGAGGGTGGGGGTATCTTTCACGGATTTCTTTAATATGGAAAATGGACAGAACTAAATCCAGCCCATATGGCACTGCACTCTAGTCAGTGGTTTCCGGCCAATGTTTTTATCATTGTCTTATTCCCCTTTGTAGACTGACTAAGAAAAATAACTAACATCACAGAAACAGCAGCATGTTGCAACAATTCAAACAAGAACCATCCCCCAACCCCCTGTTCCAGAACCCCTCCCACCTTTTAAAGTATACACTATAATTTTAACATTGTATTACAGGATATTCCCTCTATGAGGCTTCCTTTATACCAGAAAAGAGTGCTCAGCTATGTGTTATTTTTTTTCACATCCCAAGGAAGAATGGATTATAAATATTTCTCAATCCTCCAGTATTATACAAAGACCAGTTGCAAGTTAGCACAAGTTGAGCATGAACTGCAGATAAAGACAACACTTCAAAGAGAAACTAATTTTAACCAATCAAAGGGTGTCCCTTGTACAGTAAGTTTTAAATTACAATCTTTAAACTCAGAAGCAATATGCTATAGCAAATTCTGCACGGGAGTAAAGTTATTCTATATCAACAGCAATGCAAGTCTGAACTGAAATGTGAAGTTTCTCACCTGATAAAGTGCAAACTTAGGAATGATCTTCTTATAGTTAAGAAGAACCCGAACTTGTTGAAACATGATTCCAATTGGCCACAGAGCAATGATTGTAAGGACACCAACGAAGCAATTAATCCATATTGCAGCTCCATTCGGAGATAACTAAGAAGCAAATTAAACAGGCATGGATAAGACTTGGCAACCGTGAGAGACGTTTTTCTGTTTCAGAGCAGAGATGATACCTTAAAACATGCAAGAACTAAAACATTTGTTTCTATTTTTATGAAAGCTGCAATCAACAGCAGAGGCTGCTGGGATTTGCACTGGAAACTGCTCACATCACACGAGCAACAGAAGGGATTCTACAGCACACAGTACTTGCTCACCAAGCAGTCAAAGCTGGAAGGACCTGGGAAGGTGACTATGAGTTAGATCCTTCAAGGACCTGAGCACCCCCCAACTCCCATCAACACCAATGGCAGTTGCAGGTGCTCAGCATCTTGCAGAATCAAGCCCAAAATGACCCTCCAGAGGCTTCTTCTGAAAGACAAATTGCCTCCCCCGGCAGCCTCAAAATATTTGAAGTTATATTTGTATTGCTGTAAAATAATACAAAAGATTTGATCATTATTACTCTGACTCAGACATCACATAGTTTTTTCTAATAGGTGCAAACTTTTCAGTAGGTGTAAAAATTTAGACTCCAGGCCAATACTCAGCACCTTCTGATCCTGTGACCAGAAAGCTCTTCAAATAAAGTAAGGTTTAAAGTTGCCATCCTTTTTTATGTTTTTTGAGAGGGTACAAGGGCCCTTGTTTTGAAGTTTGCAGGGGACTCATCACTTTGGGCCATTCCTGTTTGCAAAATCTTTCCCAGGCTGCTTTTTTGCTGGAGTTTTCACCTACAAATAATTGCATTTTTTGCTACACTGGAAAGAGGTAAAAATTTGGTTTGAAAACAGCCTTTGTTTTTCGTGAATGGGAGAAAACATGCTGATTCCCCTGGCTCTACCAGTAGTGTAATTATCCTTAGAGATTTCTAGCCTTTGGTGTATTTTACCAATTCATTCAAGTTTATAAGAAAGAGCCAACACAACAAGCAGCTCAACTTTCCCTTTATTCACATGCTTCTCGGCTTGATGTTTACACAGAGAATGTTAAAATCAGTTCATTCATTCAAGGAGGGTCAAGGGGATCTCACCCCAGACTGGATAATTGTCAGGGGTGGCGCCAGACACTGAGAAGGAGAAGCAGGCAGTGTGCCTATGTGGAGTGAGTAGCACTCTGGATGTCACAGAGCTGTGTGAATGGAATCAGTGAAGGATAAAGGGAAGTGGCTGCCAGAGGATGATTTCAAATCCACAAGCAGAGCTGGTTGGAATTTTTCAAACTAATCTCTCTCTTCAAAATCTGGCCTTTTTACACAAAAAGAACGTTTCACAGAGACTTGTTTTAAAATTTTCCATTTATAAAAAAAAAATCAGTGGAAATGTTAAATGAAAAAAAATAGTCCTTGTGAGACAGTGTTGTCTAGTGGGTAGGGCTGCAGCATGAGCTAGGAAATCTTGGTTCTAGCCCTGCTTCTGCCATTGAAATGCTGTATGACCTTGAACCAGTCATTGCCCCTTTCTATGCCTCAATTTCCCTTCCTACCCCTGGTCTGCCTTGTCTGATTAGATTGTGAACTCTTCCATGCAGGGACCATCTCTCACTATGGCCTGGTCTACGCTGGTAATGGAGGTCGACGTAACATTGCTTACATCGAATTCCTAAAGCCTGCGTCTACACTGGCACATTAGTTCCGTTGACTTAAAGCGTGGTAAAAGTCGACCTAATAAAACCACCTCTGCAAGTGGCATAGCACGTAATTCGAATTTAATTGGTCGATTTTGCATCAGTGTACACAAAGCTTAACGTAATTTGACGTTAATGGCCTCTGGGAGCTATCCCATAATGCCCCGTTGTGACCACTCTGGACATTCGCGCACTGCTGTTACATGGACATGCAAACAGGAAATAGCCCCTCCCCTCAAGCCCTGGGAAATTTTGAATTGTCATTTCCTGTGTAGCCAGTGTGGAGAGAGCTTTGTAGCTGAACTCGTCATGGCGACAGCAAGGCCCAAACGCACTCCGGCATGGAGTTGACCAGACGTCTTAGATCTGATCGCTCTGTGGGGCGAGGGGTCCATTCTGGCTCAGCTCAGAGCCAGCAAAAGAAACTTTGACATCTATGGGAAGATATCCCAAGACATGTTGGAGAAGGGACACAAGAGGGACACACAGCAGTGCCGTGTGAAGATCAAAGAGCTACGGCAGGCATATCAGAAAGCTAGGGAAGCTAACAGCCGTTCTGGCTCCTTGCCCAAAACATGCCGCTTCTACAAGGAGCTGCATGCAATTCTCAGTGACGACCCCACCACAGTGCCACCATGCAGCATTGATACCTCCACGGGATCACAGTCCAGGGAGAACGATGAGGACTCTGTGGACAAGGAGGAGGATGAGGAGAGCTGGGGGCAGGAGAGCGGGGTATCCATTCTCCCAGACAGCCAAGACCTATTCCTGACCCCAGAGCAGTCCAGCAACACACAGGACAGCATTAATGATTGTGATCCCGGGGAAGGCACATCTGGTGAGGTTTTTTTTTTCTTCTTAGCAGTTATGTCCCTGATCCAATCTCTGAAATGGCCTTTTTATTTGGCGGGAGGGGGATGTCTGAGTGTTAGCGGACTTGACTGAGGGCTACTCCCGGAACAGATTATTTATGTCTAGTAAGGAGACATCTCCATCTGGCCTTTAAACGCCCAAACACACATTCCACCACCATTCTGCAAGTGCTCAGCCTGTTATTAAAATGCTCCTTGTTGCTGTCAAGGTGCCTGGTGTAGGGCTTCATTAGCCAAGGGAGCAAGGGGTAGGCAGCATCTCACAGGATCACTACTGGCTTTTCCACATCCCCAAAGTTAATTTTTCGGTCTGGGAAGAAAATGCCCGCTTGCATGTTCGTGAACAGACCTGAGTTCCTAAAGATGCGCGTCATGCACCTTTCCAGACCACCCCACATTGATGTCAGTGAAATGACCCCTGTGATCCACAAGGGCCTGCAACACCATTGAAAAGTACCCCTTGTGGTTAATGTACTCTGTTGCAAGGTGGTCAGGTGCTAAGATAGGGATGTGCGTGCCATCAATAGCTCCCCTCCCCCACAGTTTGGGAAGCCCATCACGGCAAACCCATCCAGTATGTCCTGCACATTTCCTAAAGTCACTACCCTTCATAGCAGAAGTCTATTGATGGCCCTGCACACTTGCATCACAGCAGCCTCCACTGTAGATTTACCGACTCCGAATTGATTCCCAGCTGACCGGTAACAGTCAGGGGTTGCCAGCTTCCACAGAGCAATGGCCACTCACTTCTCCACCGTCAGAGCTGGTCTCAAGTGAGTATTCACACGCTTCAGGGCCAGGGACAGCTCTGTGCAAAGTTCAAGGAAAGTGGCCTTTCACATATGAAAGTTCTGCAGCCACTGCTCATCATCCCACAGCTTCATAATGATGCGGTCCCACCAGTCTGTGCTTGTTTCCTGGGACCAGAACCAGCGCTCCATTGACTGCAGATGATGCGGTACAGCCTGCAGCAATCGGGAATTGTTCCTCTCTATGGCTCGTAGCAGGGCAGCCTCAGTGACATCGCTGTCTGTGCTTCAGGTTCTCTCTCACCTTTGAAAATACACTAGGATAAGCCGCGATGTATTTGTGATGCTCAGAATAATAGTGCAGAGTTGAGTGGGCTCCATGTCTCTGAAGCAATGGCGAGCGCGCAGCATAAACAAACGGCACGAAAACCCGTTTCCTGTTTGTTTGGGGCAAGAAGGGAGGGGGAAAGAGCGTAGCATCATGGGACGATGATAATCTTCCCAACAGCCTCCGCAGCTAGTTGCACTGTGGGATAGGCACCCATAGTGCACTCCTTTGAATGTCGACCCAAGCGTGATGAGTGTGGACGCACGAGCCCAGTGCAAGGAGCATGGTGTGCACACGCTCCTGCGACATTTAAAAATCAGTGGGTGAAAGTCGATTTAAAGTAAATCAACTTCACTGTGCACTGTAGACATACTCCATGTGTTTGTATAGCACCTAGCACACGTGGCTTTGACCTTGGTTGAAGCCGTTTGGCCCACAGGGTCTTTCAAAATGGCCCATCACTCCCCTCCCACTGGCTGTAGAAGGGAGCTACTGCCCAAGGACCCAAGCGGGGCGCGTTGCCACTGGGCTACAAGACCGGTACACAGGCTCCTTGCTGCAGTCCAGGGGAGAGGAGATTAGCGCTCCCCTCCCCCTGGCTGAAGCAGGGAGCACAGCAAAGTGCTCCACCTGGGTCCCTAGGTGCTGGGGTCCCTGCTGGAGCTAGAGGGAGGGGAGCACATGAGCGGTTTCCCTGCTGCAACCAGGGGGATGGAAGATCAGCAAGGAGACAGCCTCCTCGCTGAACTCCTTCCCTCTGGCTGCAGTGGGGAGGAGGGAAAGGGGCTGATGGCGGAGACTGGTGGCCCTTCAGGGCTGTCAAAATCATATCTGTAGCCCTCGAGCCAAAAAGGTTGGGAACCACTGCTCTAAGGGTACGTCTACACAGCAAGTGGCAGCCCAAGGCAGTGAGTCTACACAGACCTGGGCTTGTGCTACCATGCTAAAAATAACTGGGTAAACAGTTCCAGAGGGGTAGCCTGCAGAAATTAAATTTGTTAGTCTTTAAAGTGCTACAGAACTCTCGTTGTTTTTGTGTAAACAGTGCTTTTAGTTGTGGTTCCAGCTGGAGCTTGGGCTCTGAAGCCCACCCCGTTCCCTAGGCTTCAGAGCCCAAAATCTAGCTGAAGCTGCAACGTCTACACAGCTATTTTTAGCACGGTAGTGCAAACCCCACAAGCCCAAGCCTGTTGACCCGGGCTGAGAAGCTTGCCGCTGTGAGCGGCGTAGACATACTCTAAGTGCTATGTAAGATAAATAAATAATAGCTCCTTGTTGGCTATTCTTCAGAATATTTTAGGGGCGTGGAGATTTTCTACTGCCAATTTGAAGTGGTCAGACGAACCACATGATGGGATTTTTTTTTTAAATGAAAACATGAAAAATATGATCATGGCAAGATACAGAACAGAAAACCCATTCCAATTTGCAGAAATTTCTAAGAGAGATATTCTATTTTTCACCTCACTCTATCTGAGATGATGTCTACATCAAGTGGTGGGCCATTCTACAAAAAAGAGTGAGAAGCCCTGTTTGGGGCATAGTTAGTGTGGACACTACCACTTAGGTAAATTCTGTGATGGTGTTTAGTGCTGTCCTAATGGTCCCGATTCTTGGTTCAACACATTTGTTTAAACCCACTGGGCCAATTCTCTGTTGCCTTGTGATTTATGCAGTTATTAGAGTAAGGAACGCATGCAGCCTGGGCAGGGCTTGTAATTGAATTAGTATAGCTTACCCGCTCTTGGTCGTTGCCCACCAGAGGCTGTGCATGCCGGCTAAATAGGAACACAGCGAGTGCCAATCCATGGCTGCTCAATGCCACAGGTCCCTAGTTCCTCACCTGACAGGTGCTGTGCTCTTGGAATAAAGCCTGACGCTCCTTCAGCTGAACCTGAACCTGTTGTGAGTGTTATCTTGTTTCATGACAATCAGCCACAGAGCAAGGTGAACGTACAATGCTGCCGTTTGAGTTAGGAGAAATTTACTCACATCATACTGAGTTCGCACAAGTATAAATGATAGCCCAAAATACAGTACAATGGAGAGCTGGGTCTGCTATTTATATGATGCTGGTTGGTACATAAACTTGGCCTTTTAGATACTAATTGTCAAGCCAAAGTTTACAAGCGTGGTGAGCAATGGCTGATTAGAATATTTACTTACATCAGAAAGGCTGTAGTTTCCATTGGTCCAAAGCACTATTGTCAGAAACATTAGCACAGGTCGAAGGAAAGCAAATTGAAAGGTCCCCAACTTCATCAGAAACAGGGTTCGTCTGACAATTCAAAAAACAACCAGTGGTCAATACCTTGTTAATAATCTTAACAAAACTTCACTAAATATTGTCTAATAGTAGAAGCCCCAAATTTTCCATATGTACTGTACATGGCTGAAATCTGGTGAGGAACATCTTCTAGAACCTAAATAGCTTGTCTAGAATTCGCTAATTTTTCACAGCACATTGAAAGACGTAGACACCAATTTAGTAGAATCGGCACAAAATAACATTTTTTGCTCCATTGACAGCTCTGCAGCAGCAGTTAAATAACTAAGAGAGCTATGCAAAAGGTGTTGTATTAGAGTCAACTGGGGAGCTAACAGCAGCATAGTTAGCGCCTGAAATATGCCATTAGCTCCTCCACTGCAGCCATACTATCTCTACCTTCTGGTACAGTGGGAAAGTTAGTGCTTCACTACCAGCATTAAACTTAATGGCAAATTACCATAGAGCTTTAGTCCTTGTCTACAGAGGCCATGTCACATATGGTGGCTTCTTCCTGATTAGTGAATCCCCAATCTTGTGGTAGTCTAGGAAAGCAGGGGCCATGGAGGATCAGGAAAAAGGATCAGCATTTTTCAGAGCATTCCTCCATGAACACTGTTCAATAGCCATCCACTCTTCCTCCTCTCCATCATAGGTCAGAGGAAATCATCCGCCTTCAAACACTATACTACATAGCCCCAGCGGGACAGCTGGTGCACACTTAGCTCTCCTTGGTGAGTCTAAGCTGGAGCTTTAACATAATCAGAGACCCCAAAGACATCCTTCAGATTTGAATATTGGTTTAAAAATATCATAAGAAAAGGGCAGGGAGAGTGGAGGGAAATACACTTGCCACTAAGATATATGAGATCTGATATATCTGAACTATCTAAATGCACACTGGACAAACTGGGGAAGGTGCAGCTACTGTTCCTTTCTTCTTTGGCACCTTTATTATTCCTCGTCTGTTTCCCAGCTCTTTCTCTCTCTCTTTATTCTGGTCTTCACTGTTGTGTCCTTGGCCCCCTCAGACACTCTCCTTAATGAAGGATCAGCAGCCAGCCAGCTGCCATTTAATGTGTAATGTGATATATTAATGAATCTTGATTTATTATAATTGCTCAATTAATACAGCCATAATTACATCATTACAGTGGTAATTTTACTCCCGCAAATAATTACAGAACTATAAACGGTACAAACAGGTGTCAAATGGGCTCAGACAGGTCACCCGATTAGTGCATTTGCCCTTTAAAGCATTTGGAGAGTTGTGTGAATACAGAGCAATTGTTGCTGATAGAAACCTGTGACTGTACCTTCCTTTCCCCTGTTCCTGACCCTTATCACTTTTATCTGCACTAGCCTGCCTTATTTGTTATTTTAAAAGAAACAAACAAAAAATTCCCAAGCTATGTTCAGCTAACCAAGAGACACCTGCAGGAGGGGCCAGGGGAGGCTGAAATTCCTTTGATCCACCTTGTGAATTTTCAGGAAGTCATCCTCTCTGCTGGGAGAGGTTTAGAGAGCTAAAGAGCAAGTAGAAGGCAAGGCCTCCCAACCCTAGGTGCCCATCAGAAGGAGCCCGCCACAGGTCTGCAGAGGTAGGAGCCATCCCACAGAGACAGCCATCCTTCCACCCACTGGCAGCATGACTCCGGCAGCAGCACTCCCCCTCCCCCACCATTGAAAGGATGAATGTCCACTGGGTTGACCAAGAATGATGCCACAAAGATTGTCTAGTCCCCAACTCCAAGCCTTTCCACCCCAAAACAGTGGATGATAGCCACATGGTATAAAGAGTAAATACTGAACTGATATAGCCCCATAATGACAATACACCTTAAAACAGACAGAATGAGAGTCACAGAGGCGACTCATTCAAAATGCACCAGGTGCAAGTTTTCTCTGGAGCAGGAAGTTTTCTCTGGTATCATATGTGTGGCTCTACTCAGTTGTTGGTTTCTGAATACTCTAGTTGGGGATCTCTAGAGTGAAACTCACCTAGTGATGTGTATGTAAGGGAGGCAAAGGCAACAGCAACAACAGGGACCTGTGCTGATCTTGAAATGATCATTTTCAAATCTCCTGAGAAATAACTTTTGACCCCCGCACTCTTTAATCATCATCAGCATGAACTTGTGGATCACAATGGCAAAAAAACTATGAGAGAAAAAACATCAGGTTAAACATACACAAAATGCATGTGCTCTTTGTATGCCAGCATAGACACCATGCTGCATCTATAGCAGCATAAACCTGAATCTTTATCCATCCTAGCACAATAATTTGCAATGCCAACATTTCCTAAAGTCCGTTATCAATAGTAATTATTTAACACTAATTGTATAGCAACATTACTTTACAATGGTGGGATGAGTTAAGTATTAATTTAATTTCACAGATAAGGAAACAGAGACATGCAGCAACTAAGTGATTTGCCTAAGGTCACTTAGCATGTTGGTGGGAGAGTCAGTATTAGAAGGCAGGAGATCCTGGCTCCCACCCTACTGCTCTATCCATTAGACTATGCTGCCTCTGCTTTTTGTAATATTTCTCTACTAGTTGGCTGAGCTCTCATGAATGCAGTCATACTTGATACCCACACAGTCAGAACCTTTGTAAGCAAATCACATTCTGCCTTACACAATTTTAATTTTAAAATATACATGATTTTGTTTTCTTTTTATATGGATTTTCAGCATCATACATGATTTTAGAGTTAGACGAAGTTGTGAGTCTAATAATATGGCAGAGACTTGCATGGTTTTATCTCAGACGCATATTCAGCCAGTGAGAATTTGCATTTACTATCCAAATAAAAGTAACTTAACTAATCAGCATCGCTCTATCTTATTGCTTTTGCCTAGTTTTATTCAGTCTCAGTCTCTTAGTAAATGCAGCCAGAAATCAAGGAGTTTAAGGTGAGATTTGCAAAAACATTTATGTGATTTAGGAGCACAATTCCCATTGACTTGTCAATAGAACTTGTGCTAAATCATTTAGACATCTTTGAAAATCCCACGCTATAGCCTTCAATCTTCCAGCCTCTGCCTTAAAGTTAGAGGGTTGCACCATTATATCTAGGAAGCAGAGATCACATTTCTTCATCATCCCCTTTACGTGTCAGACCCTCACACAGTGCTTTTATCAGGATATGTGTGGAATGTTTTCACATTGATATACTCACTGAAGGTTCACTTGCCATCATTAATAATAGGCCCATACAGTGCATCATTAATAAAAGCTCAGTGAAAAGTCATAGGCCAGAGTTTCATTCTACATGGCATTACAAGAGATAAGGGAATGATTCTACTACTTCAAGGCTGCTGCCAATCAAAAGGATCAATTATATGTAACTCACAGTTCTTTCATTCTGCAGTTCCCACACTGGATGGGGGGGATTAGTTTAATATTTTTCTCCCTCCCTAATACAGCTGCCAAGAGATTTCATCTTAAACTAAAAATCCATTATTAAATTTGCAAAATGACTATGTTTACCTAGTGCTAGAGGCTATTTAAAGACAGGAAATTCAGGGTTCAGTGAAACAAGAAAAATACATACACTGATGCAGTAAAATCTGTAAACATTGTTGAGCGAGGAATCCACATCCCGATGCATGATGTAGTAGCTATCACCTATACAGAAAGACAGGAGAGTGACAGAGAGGCAGAGATAAAAGAGGTTTGTGCAATAAACACAGCACCTTTAGAGAAAGGGTCTTTCTGATATTAAGTTGAATTTCTTCCTCCCCCTCTTACCGGAGCTGCTGCATTTATCCAAATAAAAATCGTCCTTTTAGAAGAAGGGATTTTCTTGTAGATATAGAATACTTCCTCTCCAAACACCAGGTTAGCTGTTAGTGTCATCAGAGTCAAGATGGCAAAAAGAAATATACCTGTTAGATCAAGGTCTGCAAAAAGAAAAAAGACACATTTTATTTTATGAGTGTAACGTGTTTAATGTAAGAAAGTGCCTCAGAAAGAAATTTTAAGCCCCACTCCTGCAAAGGTTTTCTTAATTTGATACACTGATGTTGACTTCAATGGGATGCCTTGCAGTGCATCAAGTTAAGTTTATGAGTAAATCTTTGCTGGATCTGGGCCTCAGGAGTCATATTCATCATAGTGCACACACATATAACTCCATCAGCAAAGTGTGGGAAGAACATGTCTCTGTGTTTGCATGGCATCCTGCAAAAATCCCCTTCAGATTCCTGACCACAGACTTTGAAATGCCTGCAATAGAAGCCTGGTCTACACTGGCAATGGAGGTTGATGTAACACCGCTTACATCGACCCCCTAAAGTATGCATCTCCACTGGCACGTACGTTCCGTTGATTTAAAGCGCAGTAAAAGTCGACCTAATAAAACCACCTTTGCAAGTGGTGTAGCGCTGAATTTTAATTCCGTGGGTTGAATTTGCGTCAGTGTAGGCAGAGCGCAATGTAAATCGACACCATTGGCCTCCGGGAGGTATCCCATAATGCCCTGTTGTGACCGCTCTGGACATTCACACTCTGCTGTAACATGGCCAGATAAACAGGAAATAGCTCCTCTCCTCAAGCCCCATGAAATTTTGAATGTTCATTTCTGGTTTAAACAGTGTGGAGAGAACTTTGTAACTGAACTGCTTATGGCAATTGCAGAGCCCAAACACGCTCCAGTTCAGAGTCGACCAGAGGTCTTAGATCTCATTGGTCTGTGGGGCGAAGAGTCTGTTCTGGCTCAGCTCCAAGAAAGCAAAAGAAATTTAGATATATATGAGAAGATATCTTGCAGAATGTTGGAGAAGGGGCACGACAGAGACGCACAGCAGTGCCGAGTTAAGATCAAAGAGTTGAGGCAGGCTTATTAGAAAACTAGGGAAGCTAACAGCCATTCTGGCTTCTCGCCCAAAACATGCCACTTTTACAAGGAGCTGCATGCAGTTTTCGGTGGTGACCCCACCACTGTGCCACCGCGCAGCATCGATACCTCTGAAGAATCCCAGTCTAGGATGAATGAAGAGGACTCTGAGGATGAGGAAAACAGGGTGCAGGAGGGTGACGTATCCATTCTCCCTGAGAGTCAGGACCTGTTCATTACCCCAGAGCAGTCTAGCCACACACAAGGCAGCAGGACTGATCAAGATGCAGGGGAAGGCACATCTGGTGAGTGTGTGTGGCAAATCTTTTTTTTTGCAGTTATGTCCCCAATCCAGCTTCTTAAAAGGAGTTTGTGTTTTTGAGGGGAGGGTCTTACTGGATGGTGGCAAACTTCAGTGGAGGGTTACTCCTGGAACAGATTATTTATGTGCAGAGGTATGCTCCGAGAATCCTCTGTGGATATCTCAAGTAAACTTTCATGTAGGTAATCTGTTAACCTTTGCAGAAGGTTTCTGGGGAGGGCACCTTTAATTATGGTAGGATATTTTTCCCCGCCACTCTGCTATTAAATGAGCAGGCATCATTGCAGAACACAGCATAAGGGCCAGGCCTATACCCTAATGCTTGCAGCAAATCTCCCTTTCTGCCTGCGTTACCCTCAGGAGACTGATATCACACATGGTCACCTAGGGAAGATGGCGCAAGTTTAAAGTACCTGACCAATACAGTGATTCCATTTTATTCCTCTGTCATGGATGGGGTCCCTGGGCACCTCCCCAAGACTATTCCTAGTCCTAGTACTGTTGCAATGGGCATTATGTGTTGGGACGCTGGTTGCCCTATGTTTTCTGCTGCTAAAATTCATCCGCAGTGTCCTCTAATCTGTTCTGCCCACCTACTCCCAAGCCAGTCCTTGGCATGTTACAGGGGAGCCCAGTGATCCCCCCCCTTGCTCAAGTGTGGATTGTGGATTTTAGTGCTAATGAAGCCTCTCTATAACAGATGCAAAAGCCCTTGCTTACCATGTCTGTAATGCCAGGGCAACCCTTCCGAGATATATATAGAATGCAACATGGGTCTGGCTTAGCCTTGTGAACATGAAGGGGAGTCCTTTTTACATTGTAACCTTTCCTTTACTACTTTGGGTCAGCTAACAATGGCAACTTTGTGCTTTCCTTATCTTACAGTAGACACCTCGGCCTTTGGCCCCACCTTGCTGAACTCCAGCTGAAAGACTTTCCCAGATTAGGAAGTGAAAAAAAAAATGTGGGATGATATGTTCAGCGAACTAATGAATGCCTCCACGGATGCTGACACAAAGCTCAGAGCCTGGAGGATGTTCTTGTCTGAAAAACTAAACATGGACATAGAACACAAAAGATCTGCACAGGAGCAGGAGCATGATATGCAACAGGAGATGATGTGTACTATGAGGGATCAATCCGACATACTGAGGAGTCTGGTAGAGCTCCAGGAAGAGCAGCAGCAGGACAGACTCCCTCTGCTGCCCCTCCAAAACACTCCATCGCTTACCACTTTGTTATCAGCCCCCACCCCCAAGCGCTCTAGGAGGAGACTGAGCAGGGTACAGTATGTGCTGCACTCCACATCAGCGGAGGCAAGCAGAAGGACACGATGGCCCCTTTAAGAACTGCACGCAACCACAGTTGTTTGCACAGTAACACTTTACAGTGTTAAGTTATCCTCCTTTCCCCCCATTAAAACGGGTCACAAATAAAACTTTGTAGCATTAAAAAAATCTGTCTTTATTCTTTCATAGGTTGGGTGGGGAGAGAAGGGGAGGGGGCCGCTGGAGCAAGGGTGGGGGATGGGAAATAAAGGCACAGCACAGACATACATTACTGCAGTTCATTGCAAAACTGGTTTTTCAATGCTTGCTGAAGTGCTCCACAGTTGGCTCTGAGCATAGCGTTGGAATCTGGCTGCTCAAAATTTGCAGCCAGCCTATATGGCCCAACCCTGGGGGAACCTTTCCCCCTTCGTTTCACACAAATTATGGAGCACACAGCACACAGGTATAAGTGTTGGGATGTTCTTTTCACTGATGTCAAGCCTAGTAAGCAGACATCTCCATCTGGCTTTTAAATGGCCAAATGCACATTCCACCACCATTTTGCACTTGCTGAGCCTGTTATTGAAACGCTCCTTCTCGCTGTCCAGGTGCCAAGTGTAGGGCTTCATTAGCCAATGGAACAAGGGGTAGGCAGGATCCTCCAGGATCACTACTGGCATTTCCACAACCCCAACGTTTATTTTTTGGTCAGGGAAGGAAGTGCCTGCCTGCATCTTATTGAACACACCCAAGTTCCTAAAGATGCACTTTTAGGAAAGATGCACCTTTCCAGACTACCCCACATTGATGTAGGTGAAATGTCCCTGTGATCCATAAGGGCCTGCAACACCACTGAGAAGTATTCCTTCCGGTTTATGTACTCTGTGGCAAAGTGGTCAGATGCTAGGGCTATGCGTGCCATCTATTACCCCCCCCACACACAGTTTGGGAACCGAAGTGCAGCAAACCCGTCCACTATGTCCTGCACGTTTCCCAAAGTCACTACCCTTCACAGCAGAAGCCTATTGATGGCCCTGCACATTTGCATCACAGCAGCTCCAATGGTGGATTTACCAACTCCAAATTGATTCCCAACTGACCGGTAGCAGTCTGGGGTTGCCAGTTTCCACAGAGCAATGGCCACTCGCTTCTCCACTGTCAGAGCTCAAGCAAGTATTCACGCACTTCAGGGCCTTTCACATATGAAAATTCTGCAGCCACTGCTCATCATCCCACACTTTCATAACGATGTGATCCCACCAGTCTGTGCTTGTTTCCTGGGACCAGAACCAGCACTCCACGGATGGAAGATGATGCATTACAGCCTGCAGCAAACGGGAATTGTGCCGCTCTATGGCTTGTAGCAGGGCGGCTTCAGTGACATCACTATTTTCCATGCTGTGACTCCTGTCTCACCTTTGAAAATACTGCAGGATAAGCCATGAGGTATTTGTGATGCTCACACTGATAGTGCAGACCTGAGCGAGCTCCATGTCTCTCCAGCAACGGCACGCGCTTGGCATAGAAAAATGGCATGAAAAAGCATTTGAAGTTTGCTTGGGACAAGGGAGGGTGAGGGAGTATGTTGCATCATGGGAGGATGACAAGCTTCCCAAAAGTCTCTGCAGCTAGTTGCACTGTCGGATACTTACCCACGGTGCACTGCTTTGAATGTCGACCCAAGCATGGCAAGTGGGGATGCAAGATCCCGGTGCAAGGAGCATGGTGTGATCACGCTCCTGCAACTTCCAAAGTTCAGCAGATGAAAGTCAGTTTAAAATAAATCGACTTCAGTCTGCAGTGTAGACATACCCAGAGACACTTCTTGAGGATTAATCCAGGCCAGTTCTCACACAGGAAGGATCAGTGGTAGCATGCTGGGACAAGGTGCTAGGACAAGTAGTCTTGTATGAATCTAAATAAATAACATCAAATATTCTGAGAGATTTACTCCAGCAAGACCATAAGCAAAGCCACATTTATTCAGTATTAGTTCCTTACTTTAACAATGAGTTTAAGGGCTATCCCTGTATGCCTTGGGCATTCAACATTCCCATAGGTCTGGATGGGAGTTTTAGGTGCACAAGGAATGCATAAGAAGGTCTCCAAGGGGCCTGGGATACAACTATCTGTTTCTGGCCAGATTAAACTATCATTTTGTTTCTCCTCCTTAGCACTAGATATTGACATTAGTATTTACCTCTGGCTCAGTGTAAGGCCTGGTCTACACTACTTGGTTGGATCAACGCAAGCCAGTTTACATCAACCTAGTTGTGCGTGTATCTACACTCAGTTTGGTCTCTCACCAGCTGGAAGTGCCCTGCTATGCTGACATAGTAACACCACCTCCCCAAGCAACGTAGAGCCACAGTGGGGGTACTTAGGTCAATGCAGTGCAAGTGTAGATATTGTGTAACTTATGCCAATCCTAACTGTCGTCCAACAGCAGACTCACACTGACAATTCTGGTCACCATTGTGACCTCCACTGCCCAGGGGTTACAGAGACCAGCCGCCCCCCTCCCACATCATCCATCACTGCTCACCTGGTACTGCTTGATGTTACAACTGAGTTACAGGTGTCACATGAGAAAAGACTCAAGCCCATAGTGACCCAATCTAAAAATGCCGTAGGCTTAAAAAAAATCTTTGTGCCTTTTGAATATACTGACTGAAAATGAATACACTGAGGCACTGTGCCATCCAGCACTTCTCACTCCTTGCAGTGGTGCTTAAGGACCCCATTCAGGGCTCCCCATTTAGCGAGGCACTGTATACACATATGAAAAAGAAAGAACTACTGAAACAAACCTGGTTTTCAGCAAAACTTTACTTTTAAAAATTGGAATAATCAACCAGAATTTATAGCTTACCAAAGCATCTTATCTGTGTAGCCTTTGTCTTCCCATTCCCAATGCTTATGATCACTTAACACATTTTGTGTAAGCTTAGATTGTAAGGTCCTTAGAGCAGGGACCTTGTTTTTTATTTGTTCTATAAAGCCTAATGCACAGGTCTGACACTGAATGGATGATTAATATACGTAAGTACATTTTTTTTTAAAAAACCCAGCTTGTGCTTTCAAACACATCCATTGCACCAGTCTACATAGGAGGGATTCCCAGTTGTCTCGGAATCTGACAAAAATATCAGTGAGCTGGCCCACATTCATATGCTATGTAAAATCTGGTTTATGCAGGACAGCATGGCAATGTAATTCAGTCTTTCATTAGCCATTCTGTTTCATGCAGATGTCTTCATCATTGCAAGTTTGCAGAATGATCACTGGGAACAGGTCAAGCAGCAGCCTAGAAAGAGTTAAAGGATTCCTATTTAAAATGGCTGGGCAGGGTGTGTAAGGAAGAGGTAGGTGGGAACACAGGTGAATCCACTTGCCCCAGGCTGTGGATTGTGACCAGCATTTTCAGTTGAGTTGTTTATATCCTTTTTTTTAAAATAAATTATAAACCATGCTCTGAGGAAAGGGCCTTAACGAGGACTTGGCTGGGACATTTGATTCCCTTCTGTGGCTGGTGAAACAGCATAGCAGGCTACAGTCACTCACTGTGTACATGACCAGGAGATTAAATGTGAGTAATGAATAAGTGAGGGACTCCACAGACAAGAGCTTTACACAATACCCTGAAATCCAATAAGTTGTCCTTTTACAGGAAATACTTCAGCTGTTTTGTGTTCCAGAAAAGATGTAGGAAATGGTATGCCAGACCAAAGTGGTGGCCCATCTGGCATCTGCTCCTCTCTGTGACAGCAGCCAGTACTATATGCTTCAGAAGCAGAAACTAAACAGTAGACAACTGTGGAATATACTGCCCAAAGAGGAAGTTTCTTTCTAACCCCATCAGTTAATTTTATATCCTGAAGTACGAGAGTTCCTATCCCATGTTAAAACAAACATCTCAGTCCTGTGGATGTTCTCATTAGCTATAGAAATGTCTCTGCTTTTCCTGAACACCTATGACCCTTTTGTCCTAGCACTTTGCAATGGGCACAGCAAAGTGTCGTACAGTGGGCAGTAGAAAAGATTCTTTACTTTCTAGATTCATTACTCTGACTGCAGTAACAACTGCCACAGTTTGCAGTTTGAAATCCTACACCAAATCAAGGACAATTCCAGTCTGGAACTGGTAACAATTGCAACATCCAGGCAGAAGTCATCTGTGTTTTGAAGAGCCATGCATTGACTTGTACGTTCTTAAGGTTGCTGGGTAATTTTAATTTAGCTGAGGGCTCGTCCACACTTGAAATGCTACAGCTGCATAGCTGCATCTGTGCTCCTGTAGTGCTTCACTATAGACACTATCTACACTGATGGGAGGGGTTCTCTGATAGCATAGGTAATCCATCTTCCCGAGAAGTGGTAGCTAATTCGATGGAAGAATTCTTCCATCAACCTCGTGCTATTTACACTGGGACTTAAGGTGGCTTAACTATGTTTCTCAGGAATGTGGATTTTTCACACTCCTGAAGGATGTAGCTGGGTCAATATAATTTTTTAGTGTAGACCAGCCGTAAGTCTGCAGTCTCCTCGGACCCTGCGATCCTCCTGTAGGAAGAAATAAGGAGTGTTTTCTTCTGCCAGCCCTAACACTGCCTTCACAAACCTAAAACTACCCTCTTTCTAACACTGTGCCACTTCAATGGTAAGGGATAATCCAATGCCAGACTATTTGTAACCACTGTTACGATTTAAGGTGTGCTCAGTATTGGGTGATGTTATATGCTGAAAAAATAACAAGGACAAAATAGAAATGTAGTTTGTCAAGATGACGGCCTTTATTAACCAAACTGCTCAGCTTAACAGTTCTCTATCATTGACTAGTAGTCAAGCTTTATTAGCTGGCAGGATCTTTTGTGAGCACTCTGAGGGACTGTCTACATTTCAGCTGCATGGAGGTGTGATTCCCAGCTCGCGTAGACGTGCCCACGCTAACTCTGCTCAAGATAACATCTAAAAATAGTGGTGTGTCCGCGACAGCATGGGATCGCCACCTAACGACGTACCAAGGGGCTAGGCGGGATTGTACTCGGGGTGGCCAGCCTGAATGGCCACCTGTATTACCATGGACACACTGCTACTTTTAGGGGCTGGCTTGAACAGAACTAGCACAGGTACATCTACACAAGCTGGGAATCATACCTCCCAGCTTAAATGTAGATGTACCCTTAAAACCCTCCCACTACCACATCCCTCACAGTCACACTGACAATATCACTTGCAGGTAATTTTTGTCTTAATTTATCTGTTTACAAGAATAACTTAAAAGCAGAATGTTAGCGTGAGAGCAGCTTTCCACTCCTGTTCAAATTCCCTCGTGCCAGCAGGACTGATATTCTTCCTCCCTCCCCCACCAGAGCCAGCATACAAAGCACCCACTTCCCCTTGCACTGTGTCAAGGCTTCCCCTCATCAAGGCTGTGTTTAGGATACTATCTTGACAGCTAAACCTTGAACACAGAAGCTGTGTTACAGGAAAAGGCCCTCCAAGACGATGGTGCGAGTAAGAGCACTAGACAAGAGATGAACATTGAGAGCCCTTCTAGTAAAAGGTACATGACATGACACAGTACTCAGTGTGCAGGAACATCACCTCCAGCTTCCTGAGTGGCACTTGGAAAACATCAACAATGAAATGAAATACACGCACCCCTTCCCCAGGATCCATCTCAGGTTTTATAGTGACCCCAGTGCACTGTGGGACAGGAGTTTGGGAATGTAGTGAGTGCAGTACTGCCAATCCCAGACATGCAAAACACAGGAGTCAGAAAACAAAAACTCATGAGATTTACTTAAAAATCATGGGATTTTAAAACATAATAAAAGGCGGGTTAATTAATTTTATTTGCTTTCTAGTTGTGGAGACTTTAGGATTCATGCTTTCACACTTTCCTCTACAACTATCATGCTAGAAACTTCCTTTTTTAATGAAAGATGGGAGTCTCACAGTCACAATGATTCCAGGGCCGGGGCTATATGAAAAATGCTTAATATCACCAGGCTTGTGATACAATCTGAAGAGTTGGAAACACTGCCTGTCTGAATGCTCCGGGTATGTCTACACTCAGAGCACCTGACTGCTGTGTAATGTTCTTCCACAGTAACAAATGTAGCTAGCTCAGGGGACAATAGCAGAGAAGTCAGGGAGCACAGCTGGTGGCTGTTTGAGTATGTACCCAAGGTCTATTTGCAAACCAGGAAGTGGGCAGGCACTAGCCCGCCCACTGCTAAAGGCCCCTCCCTCAGCCTAAGGGGAGGAACCACTGAGCCTGTAACGCAACTGAGTGCTTGGGACAACTAATGAAAAAACAGGGAGGGCCGTGAGGGTCACAGGTTTAAACGAAGGGAGCCAGAAGGGGACACCGAGCAGAGAGCCCCAGACAGCGCCCACTGCTCCCAGAAGGTGTTGAGGGAGCCAGCGGACGCCGCCCAGAAGAACTCTGCCCGGATACATGAGTGAACAAGGGAACGAAGTAGGCCCCACAGTCGCAGAGCGCCCCCCCTGCCAACCTCCTCTCCCTGGTCTTGTAGCTAGCCAATTTGGCCAGGGACAGGAGGAGATTGACGAGGAGGTCCTGCAACTTTGTGGGGCCACGGATGGGGTGTGCATAAATGAACAGGTGCAGGGAGAAGTGCAGCCAGAACCTCAGCAGGAGGTTCTGGAGGAGCCGGAACAGGGGCTGCAACCTGGCGCACTCAAGATAAATGTGCTCCAGGGTCTTCCTCACGCCGCAATAGGGGCAGGTGTCGGGGTGAGGGGTGAACCGCGCCAAATACACGCCCGTGCTCACGGCTCCATGAAGGAGCCGCCAGCCCGAGGTGCTGGGCAGGCAAGACTAGCTCCTGCAATTGCTTGGGCTGCTGTGGCTTCAATGCTAGTGTGGAGACCTAGGAGTACATCCCATTGTGCTGTGCCCACTGTCCAAACCTTAGCTAAGGCTTTGTGTTCCTAGTCAAGTTGCACCGCTTCAGCTGAACTCAGATTTAAAACCATATTAGTTAAATAAACCTGGTTTATGTCAATTAAGACTAAATCAATGCCTTTCCGAGGTAAGCTATGGCCCCATAAACCACGTTAAATAGTCTTTAGTTGTTTGTCTTTAAACTGGCTCCCACCCTGGTTGCCAGGCAACCCAGCAAGCTCAGCTGGACCCACAGAGCCCCCTCCAAGTGGCTGCACTTTCTGATTGGGCAGGGGAGCACGAGATTTACTACCTTGAGCCCTGCACAGCCACAGCACATGATGCAGACCATGTGTGTGGCTGTGCTTACCTTGCTCTCATTTAAGCTTCCTGCTCCTTTCTGGTTCTGATGCTTGGCTACTCCCCTGACTATGACTCCAGTTTACTCATTGGCTTCTGACCTTCGGTTTGTCCCTGCAACCCTGACTCCTGTTTCACCCTTGGACCGCTGCCTGATTCCCGGATCTATGCTTGTCATTACTGGAATTGCTAGTACAGCCACCAGGCAAGCTCTTACTCCACCCACTAGGAAGACCTCCCATGCCGGGGTTTGCACCTAGTTTAAAACAGACAATTTTAAAATACACTTTTAGTGGAAGCCCCTGCCCACTTATGTGTGTCCAAGACAATACTACTTGATATAAGGAGCTCTCAGTAACGTGGGACACAAAGGGTACGTTTACACACTGCAGAAAACAAAAACCCTGGAGCAACACCCCTCAGAGTCTTTGTCAGTTGACTCAAGCTCAGGGAGTCTGAGCTGTGTGTTAAGAATATCTGTTTAGCCATTCCAACTCAGGGTGGAGGTTGGGCTCTGAACTCCAGCAAGGAGGTTGGGTCTCAGAGCCCGAGCGGGAGTGTCTACAGTGCTACTTTTAACCCTGTAGTAGGAGCCCTGTGTGCCTGAGTCTGTTGACATAGGCTCGACTTGCGTGCTGCAGCAAGGCTTTGGGGGATTTTTGTATTTTGCAGAGTGGACAATACTCCAAGGCATATTTTTCCAAGGACGAATGTCCCACCATGCTCCATTCTGACACTCGATAAGAGATAAAGGACTCACTTCTCTTTTCCCATTGAAAAGTCCATGGAGGCAGGAAGAGGGAATCTCAAAAAATTTGGTGAAGTTCACTTTGTGGAGATGCAACTACGTGTACCATTCAGGGGAGGGGTCTGTGACTGCACAGGCGTTGTCTTTGGTAGAAACAAAGGGAGATTTTAAACATGTGTAAAAAAAAATCGAGTGTAGACAGGGTAAATTGTACTTTTAAGGTGTGTTAAAATCCTGTTGTAGACAAGAGGCAGTTTAACATGTTTAATAATGCAGTTTAACAAGACAGTATAAGCTTTTATTTCCCCACTGAAGACAGGGCCTTAGAGGACAGGAAGGAAGTGGCATGATAATATAGAGCCCAAGGATTTGCAGGGAAAGCTTAGCACAACTCCATGGGACTTTCCCTCCAGCTGCCTCTCTATTCTCAGTTCCCTAGTGGCACAGGAGGACTCAAGCTACCTCAGGAGATTCTCTGTGGCTACACATTTCCCTACTGTCACCAATCAAAAACAAAAAGGAATGAATGCTGTTTGTTTCCAGTAGACTTTTTGATCAGTGAAGCTGCTCCCCAGTTCTGATTCCTTCTCACCCTTCTCATGCCTTCTCCCCTCACCCGTCCACAGAGCCCAGATTGCAGTGAGTTTACATGGAAGAGCCACTCTGAGCATAATGGGAGCAGAGCAAGTAAGGAGCTGCTGCATCATCTTCTTGATGGTTGCTGCACAGATTCTGTGCGTGCTCGCTCCACTCTTCTTGGGAGGAAGGGGCACCTGGACCAGAAACCTAGCTTCCCCACCCCAGTCACAGACACATGACACATACCCACCGAAATAAGGAATACTCCTAATTCTTATAAATGGTCTACAAAGTGCAGGTCACAAAGCACCATACAATAGCTTTTCACCTCTTTTTCTAGGTGTCCCAATTCCTGCTGAATTTATTCACACACACACCCCTTATTCTATTAAATAGAAAGTGAATGTTGCCTCAATTTAGCAGTAGAATTTTTCCCATTATCTTGGACAGCATGGAAATCATCAAAGGCGTGCACAGCACATTTCATTAGGGTGTGCACCCAGATAATCAGGGGTGTCAAACTCAACTCCACGGGCAGGCAACATTTGAATTACCTGCTGGCGGATTTCTCACCACAATACAATACAGTATAAGCTTTTTGTCTGGTAATAAATGTCTGCAGGATCGGGCCCTTAATGGTTTACTTATATAGCATCAAAATTACATTACAGCATAGATTATACGTAGCACGGCCACTACATTTCTGTTACTCTGGTGAACTAATTTAGTACTAAAAAAATTACTTCCAAATATTAATAATCATCACACACTTTAACAGTGGATCCATTTTTTTAGCGTTTTTAATTATTGGAATCTTTTTCAAACACCTAACCCAGCTTCTTTATGTTACATGTCACTAAAATAAATTGGGAAACTAGTCATCAAGTATTTAAGTGTACATATTCTGCAGAGAGAAAACAATGCCCTCAGTCCAGAAAGTTTTCACTTGATAAATCTTCTGGAAAATTCCCCCTCCCCTCACCCTACACACATTGTGTTTTCAAAGCAACAGCAGCAAAATTTACCTTGGATAATTTTGTGAGAGAAGGGAGGTTCATTTGCAGTGCAGACAGGATCTAGTGTCCCATTCCCCATTTCTTCCATTTCAGATCTTCTGTTAGAACTTGTCCCTCTTGCTGTCCGTGATCGGTTGCTTTCTCAGTGTTCCCACTCCCCAGCTGGCATGGGAATGGCTGAGTAACAAAGCACTTGCACTTTTTATTTGCTTTTACAGTAAGGCTCTGAGTAAGGCTGCCAAATTTAAATTTCCTTCACCTTGCGAGCCAGCTCTTTTTCTTTTCGTTTCAAACAAAATGCTGCAGAAGGAGGAGCCAGTTAAACCCGAGCTGGTGAAGTCCTGTTGTTCAATGCACAGAGCAACTAGGAGGAGGAGGAGGTCGAGGAAAAAGAAAGCAATCAAAGACTGATCACAGGCTCGCTGGGCTTAAGGCATGTGTTCCAACATGCACTCTTGCCCTGTGTGTGTTACCAACAACCTCTCCTCAGGAAGGTTCCACATACTTGTGTCTTTGTCCCCTCTGTTGTGTTATTTATTTGCTAAGTTCTGTAAAAGGCATAAAATAAAGACCCCCCTGCTCCAAGAGCCAGACACAAAGACAGAACCCGTAAGACAGTCAGAGTTAATACTTGCAATACAAGATTCAAGCTTCAGGAGTTCCATCCAAAATCAGTTAAATGCTGTTACATCTGCTTCCTGTTTAATGGCAACCATCTGCTTTTTGAATGTGGAGAAAATGTGCTTTCACCGCAGGCTAGCTACATTGTTTAAAGTTTAACCTCCAAGCTACAGCTCCCTAATTTCTCAAATGCAGTTAGATGAAAGGCTTAGGAAGATACAGTTCCATTGCACCTCCGTTTTAACCTATTTGTAATCCATCATGGACAGTTGCATATAGAAAAATTACAGTGACAAAGAATACTTGTTTTGCGAAGTGCTTTGAATTTTTTCACAAAACAATAAATAAAATAATATACAAATGGCCCTTTGCCTCAGTTGGATCAGAGAAGGCTTTGAGCCAGTCCCCCTGTTTTATGTGTAAAAGTGGAAACTCTACCATCCTCCATCTCCAAATAGAAGAATTTGGAGGAAAATCTGCAAGGAGAACCTGAGGGCATGTCTACACTACAAACTTAAGTCGACCTACATTAGGTCAATTTTAGTGGTTCTTGTCCACACTACACTACCCGCCTGTCGGTGGTGTGAGTCCTCACCAGGAGCACCTTCACTGACTTAGAAGGGGCAGTGTGGACAGCTGAGAGCCCAGGCTCTCAGGTCCACATGCCACTCCCCATTGAGAGCCTGACTGCTCCTGGCTCCCTCCCAGCTGCCCCCCATTCTCCTCTGCTTTCAATTCCCTGCTGGGAGCCTGGTTGCATATGGGAGCTGGGATCCTCGGTGCATATGGGCTCCCTGCAGGGAGCTGGGAACCCAGGGGACAGCCAAACTTTAGCTGGAGCCCACCCACTCGCCCCAGCTTTCTTGAAAATGACAGCCAATAGCCAATGTAAGTAACCCACAGTGTCCACATTGACACCGTTTCACCCTACCTGCACCAACATAAGCCCTACGCCTCTTGTGGAGGTGGAGTTATTATGTCAGTGTAGTAGGGCCCTTACATTGGCGGGACCAAGGCTGTAGTATGTACACTGACTTAGGATAGATGTTAGGTCTACCTAACTCTGTAGTGTAGACCAAGCCTTAGTTTCACTCCTCTCTTCACACACCTCCAGTACCAGATAGTACCATCCACACCACCCGAAATGTCAGCTAGTCACTTTTGCAAGGCTTTGAGAGAAATATTTTACACCTACGAGCAAGAGGCATATACACTGCACTAAGCTTTTACTGCTCTGTATGTAGTTAGGAGAGGGGGAGAGTAATGAATACATTTAGGATGAAATCATGGACCCACTGAAGTAGAAAACTACCATGGGCTTCACCCCTAAGGAAACCAAAAACAGTGTAGAGGAAGCAAGTGAAAATTAAACCTTTTGCCTTATTTTTAAAAATGATTTATTAACAGGAGATCTGGATTTCATTCAAAGCTTAAACAAACAACACCCACAGCATTATTTATCCATTTTGGAAAATTCTTGCCATATAAACCAAAGATACCTTTTGCATAAAAGGTGTGGGAGAGGGAGGGGAGTTCAACATAAAGAAAGAGAATGTAAAATGAAGGTATATTTATAAACTTCAAGACAACAAGAAAAAGTCCAAAACAGTCATTTTATTTAAAAAAAGTAGCAGAATCTTTCAATCTGATCTCTGTAGCAGGTAGAGCCAGTTGGAAATTATTATTGGAATTATTTTCTGATGGAAAACTTGTTTTGCACAAAATTGATATTTTCCACAGAAGAATGTCAGTTATGCTGCCATTTTGATTTTTGGATGAGAAAACCAAAATGAAATATTTCATTTCAGATTGGTTTGACCTGATTCTGAATAGTTAGGATTGTTGAACCAAACCAAGACATTTTGTTTGTATTCAGTTCAACATTAAACTGCATTTTCCTAATTGTGGCACACTGCCTTAGGGAAGCTGTAGTTTGGGTTCATGTTTTCTCCTATGAGCTGAGCTTCCTGGCCAGACTACATTTCCCATGATGCAATACAGTCCGCTGTTTGACTGAGAAGCATGATGCATCATAAAAGTCCTGTAACTACACATGCATGATGGAAGATCAGTGGTGTAGTGATAAAAAAGAAAGTGGGTAAACTACCCTAAACTAAACTCCATATTTCCTAAATGAGAAGTGGGTCTACTCTGTTTACCCAGGCTTACCATCAACTACATTACTGTGGGAGATGCAGTCTGGCCAGGGAACATGGCCCATTGGGGAGAATCTGAGATAAACACCCCTGAGGCAATGCACCACCACAGAGAAATGTAGTTTAAGGCTAAATTGACTAAAAAATGAAGCATTTCTGGTCAGTTCAACAAACCAAAATGAAACATTTTGATTCAGAAATGTCAACATTTTAATTTTTTTATCACAAATGCTGAAGTGAATTATTTCAGCATTTTCAAATCAAACATTTTTGGAACTTTTAATTCATAGAAAATGTTTTTCATTCTAATTCACAAAAAAAGCAAATATGGAACATCAGAAATTCCTACAGGACTTTCCACTCTGCTCTCATAGCACCCCCTTTTCTTGGTCTTCGTCAGATCTTAACCTTTAGATCTTCAGCAAAGACCTCTACAAGTTGAGCTAAAGGGATAACTGTCACTAGTAGGTTTTTATCCTCTAGAGAAACAGCCACTAAAAGGGGATGTGGCACACATTTTTACCTTATACCTTCAAATTAGGAGGAGTTTTATCTAGTTGTTTCCAGCAGCAGTTATGCTAGTTGTGCAATAGGATTGTCAGGCAATGCACCCAGGAAGTTGGAGGTGAATCCAGATATATGCTTCTCAGCAAACACTTGAGAGATAATGCAAGAGCCATTTGCTTTGGAAGTCTGGCTCAGCCTACTGCAGAGCTCCCCAAACAGGTTTTGGGCAGCAGATCAAAGTGTGTGAGGTGAGAGAACAAAGAACTGTGGCTGTATTTAAGGACAATCCATCCAGGACAGAAGAGGAGAGAGATAAGGAGAACCCAGACTCCAGAGATTAGGGTCTGGGGAAGGATAGGCCTGCATGCATATAGGACTTTTGTAGTTTTGTAGTTTTAAAATCCTTTCTTTCTCGTTATTGTTTGTTCCTACTGTTAAGATTAAACAGTACTTTGTTTTAAGAAGACTGTCTGGTCACAAACTCCTACACAGAAAATCTGAAGATACTGAATCCAGACAGACCAGTCTAAGAGTGGAAGAACTATGGGATTCCACCCCACGAAAGGAAAAGGCTTGAGGCCTGAGATCGTAAAGGGTACACTCAGACACTGGAAAAGGGACAGAGGTGCAACTAACTGTGTTACTGTGACAATAGTGATGTGCCTTTATATTTTTTCCTTAAATTTGGATTCATTAGTGTAACTAATGCTAAAGCTCTTCCATAGGCAAAACTCCCATTAGGGGCCTTCTAGCACCATTTATTATTACATTTAAAACTATTTTACTTTTGAAGAAAAAAACTAGTATTTTCACTTTATTCTTTTTACAATTATCATTGGGTAGAAATTTTCAGAAGCCACCAAGTTCAGATAAGCCTCCTATTGACAACATATAGCCACAAGGACAAGACAAACAAATGGCCTTTCTGAAGATATAGGTCCAAGTTCTCTTCTTGACCAAGATCTGCTCAGTGCAGTGGGAGAAGAGGAAGAGGAAGGGGAGGTGCCAAGGAACTGGTTAGAGTTTCCTGATTCTCCACCCCAGTCCATATTAGAGCAGCCTGAGGACTGCTCAAACCTACACCAGCTGGCAACATTCCCCAAGCAACCATCTCTCACCTGAAGATACAATAGCTAGAGTGCAGCACACTCCAGCCATAGCCCCTCCCTGCCCCAGATACAGCCCCTGTGCTGGTGTTGTGGCTGTAAACCTGCTAGAGACTTCCCCATACCAGGGAAAATCTCCAGAAGAGGGGAACTGAGCAGTCTCCACTCCCTTTAGTCAATTAAAAAGGACAATCTCAATCATGTTGATGGATTTGGTGATTTAAAAAAAAAAAAAAAGAGAGGTGGTGGTCATTCAATGAAATTAAATGACAAGGAAATTTTAAAAGAATGAAAAGGAAATACTTCTTCACACAATGCAGAGCCTGTCTGGTTATTTATTCACTGTCACGGGATATCTTAAGAATTAAATATTGTAGCTTGAATATAAAAACTGTCTGGATAGTTTTATAATTGATAATAAAATTTATTGTCCCACATGCTTAAGTGGGGTAATAAAAATCTTATGAGTCAAGCAATAGGCAGATTGCTTAATCTAGCATTCAGTGTTGTGCAATTGGCCAAGGGCATTACGGGTTTGCTTGTTTTGTTGCGCTCCTTTGAAACTTCAGGTATCAGCCACTTCAGAGGCAGGAAACCATAGTGGATGAACCAATAGTCTCATGCACAATGGAAGATCCTTTGTTTCTAATTAGTTTTTTACCCTGCCATACAATTCAATGTGCGGATGCATAATGTCTTGCAAACAAACTCTCACAAGATGCTTTATGGTGAGAGAGAGGATAGAGAAATGTTTTGCAGAATGGGACAGACAGCTTGTATGCAATCAAAAAGGGAAGTGATGGCAGAGATGGTACAGCGGACAAGAAAGAAAGCAGAAATGTAAATGAAACACTGGATTAATTCTCTTTGTACAGAGGACTGGATCCACTCTCAGACTGCGAATGTCTCCCCATCTATATAACTACCTCAGAGACACTTTCCTTGGACCCCAAAGAGGGCTACACATGGTCAAGATCCATGTACTGGAACAGTTATCTTGGATGAGGTGAGGAGCTGGAGGGCGGTTGAAAAGGGAAGCATATCCTTCCTCCTATACAGCCAACTTCATGCAGGAAATCCACAGCTCCTTTGTGGAGCCCTCTCTGCACTGTGGGCCCCACAGCTTCTCCTTGAGGAATATTTCAGGAGCAATGGCTTAATAGCGGGAAGAACTAGAAGCCGTGCAGAGGCCCAGGGTCTCTGCAGAGATAGCGCAACCTCTGCAGCCTCATGTTCCATGGGAGGACAGAAGGAATTGCACAACTTAGCCCAGGAGCCAAAGTGCCACCAATTAAGGCGCACACACAGAGAAGAATGATGGTCAATGTGACCTAGGCATCGAACTACTGAAGAGACTGATATGTCAGGCAAGACACTTGGTTGAGAAGATGCCGATGCCTTCTGAAAGTGTCTACATAGCTGCATGTGCGAGCAAGATAGTAGAGACCACAAGTTAAAGGTAGGGCTCTGCAAATCCATGGATATCCGCTTCATATTCGCATCTGTAGATGGGGTTATCCACAGATCATTTTTGTGGAGCTCAGATCGGACGAGGATACAAATTTTGTATCTGCGCAGGGCTCTAGTCAATGGTTACTGTTATTGGTGGTCTGTACTGTTACCAATAGAAAGGTATGCATGGTGCTGATGAACCAAAACAATTCACTTTCAGTGAATCTTCACTATTATTGTTCCCACAGTTTTTCAGAAGGTCATCACCATTTAAATCAGGGGTGTCCAACCTTTTAGCGTGAAAAACCACATTGCAATTTTTTTCTCACTCAGGGAGCCAGTGAGCAAATTTCAGATGGGGATGCTGCTGCTGCGCCCAGCCAACAGGCATGGGACTGCAAGGGTGGTGGGGGTACAGGTGCCAACTTTTATTTTTGCTGGATGGGTGCTGGGGGGGGAGTTTTGGGGAAGGGGTGGAGGGAGGACACGTGACTAGTCACATCACGTGACTCACGTGTCTTGCAGCATCCCCCCCCCCACCCATGGCCGCCATGCTCTCCCCACTCCCTGTCCCACTTATGCGGGGGGGTGGCTCTGTCCTCCTGCTGTGACCCCTGGTACATTTGGCTGCTCTCCCTGGCAGCTGGGAGGGGAGCTGCTTCCAAATCTGGCTTCTCCCAGCAGATGCTCTGCAGCGTAGCGGCTGCCTGTGAGGGCTTGACTGGGAGAGGCGGCTTCCCCTCCCTGCCTCAGGCTGGCTGCTGGACTGGTTCCCAACTGGAAACTTCTGGGGGAGGGAAGCGGGAGGGGAGAAGGATGGAAGCTCTGATTCCCTTGGCCTCTGCCCCCAGCAGCCAGCCTGGATGGGGAGGCTGCTTCCCCCGGCCAGGCTCTTACAAGCAGCAGCCACGCTGCATAGAGCAGCATCCCAGCCAACCTGGGCTACTGCGGGGTGTGGGCTTCGAGGGTGCTGGGCTGGCCTGCATTCTGGCCAGGCTTAGCCAGCGAGAGCCAGAGGGCAGGGCCTCGGGCGGGGGGGCAGGTTGCATGCACTGCACAGAGCAGGGAGCAGCAGTGTCCCTTCCCAGCCAGAAGCGTCTGGTCCCACACCCACCTCTGCTCCTGAGTCCTGGCACAGTGCATCCCAGTGCATGGGACTGGAGGGAAGGGCGGCTTCTCAGCTCCAGCTGGCAGTGTGGGCTGCTGCTGCTCCCAGCTAGCACAGAGCATAGGGTCGGGGCAGTGCCAGCCTGGTGGGCCGGATAGCAGCCTTTGGCAGGTTGGACTCTGGCTCGCGGGCCATGGGTTGGACAACCCAAATTTAAATGTAATGGAGGGATTTGGCCTCTTTATATTTGGTGAGAATTCTGTGACATCTAGAGGAATCAGGCAGGTAATATCTCGGCTGTAGTTATAGACGTCCCAAAGTTTTAGATATCAAGGAAATCCTACCCATGGCAGTCACTCTTTTCTAGAGAGAATTTACCAGCAGAATTCTTCAGAAACTTTTTCAGCTCATCCCTTATTTGGACGTCTCTGTTCAGTGCAGTGATAATTGCCAGATGAGGGGAAAATAACCACTAAAACATACTGGCTCCATCAGCTGGCTCAGCAGACATGTTTACTCAAGTGTTATCATCAGGAAATTTTGAGACAAGCATGAATGTTAAAATATGCCTGAAAGTGCAGTTCTGTGTTTGCTGACATGGAAAGTTGGCCTGAGGCTTTTAAAGGCTCTTTCTGAGAAGAGTCAAGAGGGCCCCATCTGTTCCTTGTATGTGTGCCAACATCTTGCATTCACTGAAAATGTGGATGAAAAATTCTACATAGATGAATTCCTTGCTTGAATTAGATAAGAACAATTTTTCTTGTTTGATTTTGTTCAGATTCAAATAATGGTGCTTGGGATGGGAGTACACATGTATATTTTATATTATTTTTATCAGATTTAAAAATAAAGTTTTTAACAGTCGGCGAGACAACCACACATGGGTGGCAGTTTTGTGATTGGTTGTGTCAGTTTTAGCAGATGAGGCTGATTCCAATACGAATTTGGAACAGACAGAAAAACACTACAGCATATGGTGAACATATTGCATTAGAGACTTTCCTGTCTCATTAAGAAGTACAAATGTGATTCGCCTATGCATAAGAATTAGCAGATTAGCTATCCTGAAATATTGGCACTAGGAAATCCTGACTCTGCCTCACTGATGTTTGCAAAAGGTAGACTCTAAAAAACAACAGTTTCCAAGAGGATTTCTGGGTTAGTGCCCCTTCTTCTCCTTTTCCCCAGATCTATGAAGTAACCCTAAATATAAAGGGAAATCTTGCCCTTGCGATAACAGTAGGATATGGGGAAGCAGTGGCAGCTTTGCAGAGCCATCCTGCCAACAGAGATGTGGCAGCTGTAAATAAGCTGTAACCTAGGACTGATTCAATGTCCACAGAAGTCCTTGGAAAGCCTCCCATTGACTTCAATGGGCCTTGGGTCAGGCCCCTAGTACCCAGGAGTGTGCCTGGGCAATCCTTTCCAGTGTACCTACAGAGAAACCAGAAGTGGGCAATGCTCCTTGAGCTCTCTTCCTCCCCTAGCATATCTGTGCCACGCAGAAGTGGATTTTGCCCAAAGTATGTTTATCTCTTTTCACATTTGTGTCTTATACTCCACAAGTGCTAATAAGGTAGATTGAATTACAATGCTGCTAAGAAATCAGCCAGGCATAAGAATAGCAATGTAAAAGGGAATTGTAACAGGGTGGCTCGCCCCTCAAGGGTTGGAGGGCCTGGGGCTAGCCAACCTTGATTACCAAAGGAGGTACACCTGTGTGATAGTAGCTGATCCCCTAAAGAGAGCACCAGGTGGCTGTCGTGAGGGGGAGATGGTCAGGCAGCAGCAGCTTGAGGAGCTAGTGCTGACTTGAAGCAGCATCTGCAGGAAGCAAGTAAACTGTGCCCTAGCTCTGAGACACAGGGCAGAAAACCTCCTCTGACTAACAGAAGGAAGAGCTTGAATGGGGCTGGCAGGCCAGTGTGTACTTGAGAACAGAATAAATTGGACCTCAAAGGGGGGAAGGCTTTAATTTTCTTTGCACTGTGATGAGTTCGTTTCAGGAGCCCTGAAGGAGGGGAAAAGAAGAGGCAGGAGGCCATAGAGTGAGGCAGAAACCACATTATAGGAAGCATGCTGAGACTTCAGGAAATTATCAAAGATCTTACAAACTAGGCCATGTCTACACTAGAGACCGAGGTCAACTCAAGTTACACTGGCATACAGCCACCACAGATAATACATTGTTTGTGCACCTGCCTAAGGGCTCCTTGTAGTGAGAGTGCACATTCTCATCAGGAAGGTTTGTATCGATGCAGAGGGCGGTGCACCATGGGTAGGCATCCCACTGTGCAACTCGCCCCATCTAGCGCACTGTTTCTTAGGAAGTTTTGGTAATGCAGGATAGGGCCAAAATAAGTCGTGCAAGGGTGACTGGGAACATGGGATCAACTTCCCAGTTTGCAACTGTCTCCATCCCATAATGTTATCAGTAGCCTATAATTTTCCATGCTTTTTTTTCCAAAAATCCTACCAACCTGCATGTCCTTCTTTACTGTCCACCATCTCGGGTAGAAATATGAAGCCTGCACAGCTCAGCACTTGTCATGAGAGCTGCAAGCACAGGGCACAGGATCCTGAAGCATTTCCAGCGCTGCAAGAAGAACTGAATGAGTGGGGAACATGATGATTCCTTGGAGGACAGATTGCTGTGGGATATAGTGAGAACCAATTCAAGGTTGCTGGTGGGGGTCATGGAGGAGCTGCAGATGATGGAGCACCACTTCTGGGCCTGAGAAACAAGCACTGATTGGTGGGATCACATCATAACGCAGGTTTGAGATGACGAGCAGTGGTTGCAGAACTTTCAGATGCACAAGGCCACATTCCTGGATCTGTGTGTGCCACGCTTGCCCCATCCCTCCTCTTCAAGGGCACCAAAATGAGAGCTGCACTGACAGTGGAGAAGTGAGTGGTGATCACCCTAGGGAAACTTGCAATTCTGGATTGCTACCTGTCAGTCAGAATCAAGCTGGAGTTGGGAAATCCACAGCAGTGGCTGTTATGATGCAAGTATGCAGGGCCATTTATCTCATCCTGCTATCTTGGACTGTGATTTTGGGCAATGTGCAGGACATAGCAGATGGATTTGCAACAGTGTGGTTCCCAAACTGCAGTGGAGCAATAGCTGGCGCACATAGCCCTATTGTGGTACAGACCACCTCGCCACCAAATACATCACCACAAAGGGCTACTTTTCTATAGCTATGTAACTGATGGTGGATCACTGGGGTTGCTCCACTGACATCAGCGTGGGATGGTCAGGGAAGGTGCATGATGCTCACATCTTTAAGAACACAGGACTGTTCAGAAAGCTACAAGCAGGGACTTTCTTTCCTGACTGGCAGATTACCATTGGGAATGTTGAAATGTCACTGGTGATCGTGGGTGTCCCCCAGCGTAACCCCAGCTCCCCTTGCTCATGAAACCTCGACAGCACCAAGGAATGATTCAACTACTGGCTCAGCAGGTGCAGAATGACAGTTGAATGAGATTTTGGTCGTTTGAAAGGTCGCTGGCATTGTTTACTCATCAGACTGGACGTTAGTGAGAAAAATATCCCAATGGTTTATAGGTGCCTGCTGTGTCCTGCATAATATCTGTGAAGCAAAGGGGGAAAAGTTTCTGCCGGCATGGAGGATAGAGGTGGAATGGCTGCCTGCTGAATTTGAACAAGGGCTATTAGAAGAGCTCAATGTGGAGCTATACAGCTCAGAGATGCTTTGAAAGACCATTTTAAAAGTGAGGCAGTAGTGGGTGTAGGGTAGTGTGTTCTGCCCGGCCCTGCTCTTTTGTGGCTGGTAGGAATCATGTGGCAATTGCTGTCCATGGAGGAATATAACCTTGTCAATGCACCTATTAATTATTTTTATGAATGATCCTATGAGTTGTGAGACAGTGTGTGGTAACAGGAAATTGGTTGCCTTAAAGAACTGCTACACAGCCAGCAGCATATGTTATGAATTAATAAAGGTGAATTACGTTCCAAATAATAGAAATTAGCTCTTTAGCCAAACCAGTGCAAAAAAAACCCAAAAAACATTCAATTTTAAAACAAATACATTAAAAATGTAATATATTAAGAAAGCAGAACTTATGAAAGAGAAATAACATTCCTCTTCATTTCAGCTACATGTACATCACGGTGGCTTTCACAGGTCAGTGTAGGTGAAGCAGTGATGGCCTTTAATGGAGTGGTAGGGGTAGTGCAGTGAACCCTGGTGCCGTGTGGACTATTGAGGAGTGGGGGGGTATAAAGCAGCTCTGTGATAGAATTTTCAGTGGGCTGCGAAGGAGGTGAGCCCATGATTTTTTAACCTATAGGTCCACCAGAGTCTGCAACATCTGTGTTTGCTGCCTGAGAAGTCCTATTATGTCCTGGTGCATCTCCCTCTCCTGTTCCTGCTGAGACTCCTGGGCCTCTCTACTCTTTCATTCTCCAGACTGTCCACAGTGTTCAATCTCCAGGCCCTGTGCTTATGGTCCGATGAAGCCTGCAGCACTGGCTTGCATGATGCCCTGGAACAGGTCATCCCAAGACCCCTGCTTTCTCCTCCTTCGCTGACTCAGGCATTCAGTAGGTGTGGAGGGGGAGACCCTAAAGGCTGCAGTGGCAGCAGCTGAAGATCACACACAGAGGTACCATTGTCAGCATATTCAATGCAGAAAGTGAAACTTACCCTGCTGAACTCACTTCCCTTAGCTCCCCACACGTTTTAAGCACTGCCTTCTCACTTGTGCTTGGAATTGCTTGTGCATGGCCCCAGTCACAGCACCAGCCGTAGTGAATATGGCCCACCAGCGGGAGGGGAAAAATGAGGAAGAAGGAATGGCTCAGTAGTCTAGGGCAATGGCACTGAATACTGGCACTGTTTTCCACAGGCGGTGGTGATTTTAACGGATATCAATCCTGAGGGTAATAAATGCAGAAAGAGCACAATGGCTGCTGGTATCCTGGGCCTGTATACTGCCAGCCTGTGTACTGCAATGGTGCCTGCTGAACTTATCGCTCAGTGGTCTAGAAAAGTGTCCTACTGTGGAGGAAGAAATAAGACGGCTGTAACACATCAGGCTAGCCTGCCTTTATTATATTCATTGCTTTGCATTACATTCAGCAGTAATGCAAGGAACCTACAGGCCTGTATTCTGTAAGACATTAGCTTCAGCAAGTTAGGTGATAACTGGGGATTCTTAAGTAATCCATAGATATAGATCGGGCTACACAGAACCACTCTAGAGACGTCAGCAGAAGATTGCAGAGTAACTCCATGAAATCTCATTGAGATCTCTCAGGAGAATTCAAGGGATGTCCCTGTGTACATAAACAAACAGCTCTGGATGCCCCCCCAGCACCACCCCTACTGAACTCGAGAGAAATGAAAAGCAGAGAGCAACTCTACATCTCTTCTAGCACAAGTAAATTAAAGAGTCAAAAGGTTGTGTCCCACTACTGTGGGGGTGCCATTCCTGTAATTAAAAGATTTAACCACACACTTACCTGAAGTTTCTTCCCCCCACATTGGGCTTGCCTTTGCTCAACTGGCAGAACGGCAAGGGAGTAAAAAACAGATCTATGCTCACTGTCCAGCTGGATCCCCTGATCACTTGTCCCCCATACGTCACCTCTTTCTTGTCCACCATCTTCTCCTCCTCCTCTCTGTTCATGGCAAGGACCTATGACTCAGGCTTGTTGGAGATATCCATAAAGGAGGGTGGTAGTGGGGTCTCTGCCAAGGATGGCATGCAGCTTTTTGTAAAAGCATCAGGTTTGCGGCTCAGCACCTGATCGCTTGTTGACCTCTCTGGCCATCTTGTATGCCTGTCTCATCTCCTTGGCTTTCACACGGTACTACTCCTGGTCCCTGTCATACCCTGCTCCTGCATCCCCTTAGCAATCTATACATTGATGTTGATGTTTCTACAGCTACTACACAGCTGTGCCTGCACATCCTCTTCTCTGCACAAGGCCAGCGGATCCAATATCTCCTGTCTACTCCAGGCAGGAGCACATCTCAAGGGTGTAGCTGGCACGGTCAGCTCTGCTCAGCAATGGAGAGCTGCTATATGAGCTAATCAAGCCAGGCAATCAGGAAAAAGGAATTTCATAATGTCACGGGGCTTTAAAGGGGACAGGTGGGGACTTCCAGTCTCTGTGATCCCTGGACAGTGGAGTTCACAATGCTGACTAAAGAGGTCAATGTGGGACTGTTGCTAGAGGGCAGTTAGGGCTGACAAAAGTAACAGTGTCTACACTCGCACTGCATTGACGTAAATACATCAACCACGGTTTTACGCTGCTCAGGGAGGTAGTGTTACTATGTGAGAGAAACGGGGCACTTACAGCAGTGAGAGATCAATTCAAGTGTAGATGAACAACTAGGGTGATGAAAGCTGCCTTGTGTCAACCTAACTTTGTAGCGTAGACCAAGCCTAAGAGTTGAAAATAAAATTTCAGTGAATTCATGCACGACCCAATTAACTGGGAAGTTTTATAAATGCATAGGAGTATAATCAGCCATTTTCTAGCATATGCTGGACTTTGCATCAATTTGAATTTGCTAATTGGGCAAAGAGACTGTACTAGAGCTAAAGTTAGTCAGACTCTAGCAATATATAAAAATACAATAAGTAATTAAATCCTAATTCTCAACTGTATCAGATTATAAAGCATAAATCCCTCATTTAAGGCACACATTTGCCTCCTTCCCATGCAAACCTAGCGGTCTTTCCCTACTATCAGCTGCTGCTGTCAGAAATGGTGCCTCATGAACACACAACTATATAAATATTAAAGAAATTAATTCAAACCATCACAAACCCTGCATGAAGTGCTTTGCTACAGATGTTTGTGTCTGATTTTCAGTCACGGGCATACATATTAATGACTAGTGTCACATTTGGATATTGACAGCTTAGCAGCTATAAAAATCAAAGTAAATGACATTAAATTTTCAAAGGGTATAAATCCTAGTTTGCAGACATAAAAAAAAATAATTGATACTCCAGGAGTTATTGAATCCTATGATATTTGATGCCAAAAACATATTGGGTGATTTTGGTTCTATTGTAGTTATGGCAGAAAGAGCAAAAGATGCCATTAAATCCAGAGCTGAATGTTGTTTTGACTTTCTCACTCACAAAATGGCAAATCAATTTTGTTAAACACTGGAACTTTCTTTTATTTCTCCCCCCACTCCACACACACACAGAAACAAAAACAAAAACCAGTCAAATCTCAATATAAGATTGAAGTATAAACAAGCAAAATCAAACCAGCAACATTTACAAGATTGAGTAACACCACGTTAACCAGTGTTTGAGTAAATGATTGTCTTGACTGATCCTTGAAAAGAAATTATTGAGCAATTGGAAATGATAAAGTGCCACCAAGGAAATCCACAGCATTTCACTCTGGACTAGAGAAGTTTATAAAACTCAAACCCAAAATTGGCAGGAAGGTGGGTAATCAGTGATCAGCAGCTTATGGTAGGTGAGAGGAAGTGCTGTTTTTCTTCATTTACTAGTCTCAGTAAACGGAGGATTCAGGGGAATTCTGCACCACTCTGCAATGCAGAATTTACACAGAATTAATGTTCTGTGCAGAATTTCATCCTCCTCCCCCTCTGCAGAACTGGTACTGCAGAGCTGCTGGCCACCACTATGGGCTGCTGGACTCACCAGAGCCCAGGTCTCCAGCACTCCACATGCCTGCGTGGGAAGACTGCAGTTCCCAGGTTTGCTGGCCCTGTTCAGTCACATCGTGCAGCTGGGCCCCCTCCCTGTGCAGCAGCTGCTGGAGCCAGCAAGCTACACCCTGTGAGCCACGGCTTTCCAGGAGCAAAGACTGAGGGTAAAGGGGGAGTTGCTTGAGGGGCATGACTTAAGCTGTTCCGGGGGCAGCTAAACCTTTAAATTGCACGCACAACCCCCCTCCTCCCCACTATCAGCAGGTATGGTTCATCTCTGCCTGGTGGGACAATAACAAAGATCTGTGGAGTGGAGCGTGCGGCTGGGCTCTGCATGGGAGGGGGTTGTGGGTGTCTGGACCGGGGGGAAGCTAATACAGCCCCTTCCAGCATGTCCTAAAAAGCCTCTCCAGCATCCCCCAACTGTACCCCCACCTCCAGTTTTCCCTCCCCCCACCAGCATCCTCTATTTGGGAACTTGAAATATGGTAACCCTGTGGGGGCAGAGCAAAAAAAAACAAATAAGAATTGACTAAAAGACCGGAGGGGCAGAGTTTTCCCCCCAAGATGTGTCAAGGTGGCATGTGTGACACACCTAGACTGAAGTGCCTGACAAAAGCATAGCAGAAACAGGAACTGCGTTGTCATAGGTGTTTCTTTAACTCTCTACTCCACAGGGAATCTTTTTTATTGTCTATATTGTTACAGACATACTTGCTGACAGGTATTTTGAAATAAATTACCAAAATAATTGAAACTGATGTGATCGTATTGTGTTATTTTGACAAATAAAGTATGCAGAATTTTAAAATATTGTGCACAGAATTTTTTTTTTGGTGCAGAATTCCCCCAGGACTAACATATACTCAGATTGCATAGGTAGGAGACTGCCGCTCCCCCCCCAGTGAAAGCAAGGATGAGCCACATGACAAATATGAGTAGAGGGCCAACTAAATACCTCTTGCGGAGCATGTTCTAATTTAAAAAATATATATATATATATTTTACAGGGAATCCTCTCCAGATGCCAAGTAACCCTTCCAACCCACTCCTCCCTCTCCACCCTCCACTTATAAACCAGCACCTTCAAGACCCTGCATTACAGCCACTCTCTTCCTGGCTAAGACCTGGATGGAATTCTCTTCCAAGGTGGTTAGTGTTGCTCCTTAATTGGCTGAAGTAGTTGTTGTCAAAGCACACTGTGATTAGGGGCTATAGGCTGCTGCCTTTACATCACTCAGAACCCTCACCAGGTAACTTCATTAAACAAAAGCCCTATCTTCCCAAAGGTTTCAGCAAAACGGGCATGGTTTTTAGCTCCCGCTGCTCCAAGGGGAGGGGGAGAAGAGAACACACATGCACCCAAGTGCAACTTGTAATACAATTCGGGGGGGGGAGGGTGGAGACAAGCAAGTAGCTACCACACCTAGAACTATGATCCTCTCAAGGACAGCCAGACCTAACATTAGGTGTTTAACACATCGGTATGGAGCAGGAGTGTGACATACACTTATATGTAATAGGACTTGTCAACACTGGTGGTTTGGCCTCTGGAACTACATCAGTAGAAATACACCAGTAGCTTAAAACCCCCGCCTAGACAAAGCCTTAGATATACACATATAAAACCAAAGCCACATCCCTCAGAGTCTGCCAACTCCACAGAAAGTTGATTTTGGTGGATTGAATGCGTCCGTAGCCACAGGCTGTGAACTTCTGAGAGGTCTTATCAAACCCACTTTACAAGGTACCTTCATTTTATAAGCCAGATGTGACATGTTAGGGTGAGGGTAACAGTAATAAAATAGGAGAGGACATCCATGAATAGGGAGAGAAGGGGACTGGCAGGAAGGAAAAAGCAGAGGGGTTAGGTGGAATGGAGGTCTGGCATTCTTTGATCCATCTCACCATTTTTATCTATTCCATGCCTCCTTGTGGTTGGGAATTAGTTTTTGCCCCATATGGTGCCCCTTTCTAATAGTTGCTCATACAGTAGCCATCTCACACACACACGGGGTGTATCCTCTTCATGATTTGGCCCTCTGGCCAGCTCGCTATGTAGTCCTCCACTTCCAAGTTCACAAAGTCCCACTAGACAAACTGTCTGTATGCTGCCTCAGATGGTCTTCTGTTCTAAGTCCTGTGCCACTTTCCCATTGGCTGGTAGGGGAACCCAGGTTCTTCCTCTACAGCTGGTTCCAGCCCAGGGTTCTATAATCAGCAACTAATTTGTGACTATCCCATTCCCTGATGCTGTTTCCCTAGGCTTCTTCCTACCTCAATTTCTCAGGCTCTCTTTCCCACAACTTTTCTGGGTTGGTCTTTATTTCAGGGCTAGGATTTCCAAAGCTTAACCTCTCCCCTGAGTAGCCTCTTCTCCATCTCACTGCTCCTACAGAATGATTGTATATTTCCTCCCTATACCCCCTTCTGGGCTTTTATACTCCCATCCAGCTCTTCTGCCAGCTGAGCTTCATCTGCAATTTGGCTTTATCCATCCCTGGTTTCTCTACAAGTGCAGTATACAAGGTTAATTGGCCCCTTCTGGCCTACATTAATCCACTCCAGGCTTGTGGGGGGTGGCTACTCTAATATAATATCCAAAAGCATCTAGAAATGGGATCCCAATTTCTTCAAATTCATATAATTGCTCTCTCAAGTGATAAGTTGTTCTTTCTTTGGCTGCTAATTCAGAAGTGAAGCATGCAGTATTTGGAAACGTATACATGTCAGTCATTTATCTTCTGATACATTTCATTGCCTTTTTAAAATGAAAATCAATACAAATAAGTTAATAAAGTAATGTATTACTACATGAATTGTCTGTCAGTAAACTTTCTGTTGGGAAAGAAGTTCTTGCTGTATAAACTCCAGTCCTATGTCTCCACTGTACCACCAAGTATTAGGAGAAGAAGGATGGTCTTGTGGGTACAACACAGGCCTGTCAGAATATTTATGTTTTGTTCCTGGTTCTGCCAGTGACTTCCTACATAACCTTGCTCAATTAATGTAACTTCTTTGTGTTTCAGTTTCCAATAATACTTGCCTACTCTACAAAGGTATTGCAAGACTCAATTCATCAATTTTTGCAAGGGTTTTCAAATGGAATGTGCTGTTTAAGAAATAAATATTTCTTTTGCAAGAAGTAGATGTGAATTTTCTATAGCTATTCAAATGAGCTTGTATCTCTTGCAGGGTAATATATGCTTTCCCCGAGAAACGTATTCGACGTAGAGCTTACAGGAAATAGGGTTTTTAGATTTGGTTCCCTAGTGAGGAAAGATAGCTTTATAATTTAGTCTGAAGTACACTGCTTGCAACTTTATTTACACCATCACCAAGTGACAATGCCCAATATGAGATCCTGAGTTTATCCTGGTTAAGTTCAGCTCACTTCATGAACATCTGGGAGCATAGATGCCAGACCCTGCAGCTACACATCAGTCTAGATGGTGTGATGGGCAAGAGGAGATGCAAAAATTCATTACCGATTAACTAAAAGATTAGACTAACTGCAACCCAACACTTAGAAAAAGAAATAGAACTAATGCATCAAGTACAGTTTTTACATTTACAGGTTTCATTTTCCTCTGGCCTCCCCCACAAACCTGTAAATGGGAATCTGACTGAAATGGTTTAATTTCTGGTGGTTTCAATAAAGATGCCACCTTCTCTCCTAATGTAGCTCTGTCTAGGGAACCCTGACATTATACTGTTAGCAGCATTAGTTCTCAGAGTCCCTTGACATTGAAGATTATGCATTAAGCAAATTAGAAAAGACCTGCCAAAAATGACAGGCAATTTGAAGTGGAGTGGATGGAACGACTGTTGTCTCCTACATGAATATCTGGATTGGCCTTTAAGTTCTCTTTTATTTTAAAGCATTTTTCTTCTGCATCTCACACACATTAATGTTGTTGACTTTAGTTCAAAATGTTAATTCAACTTTCTCTTGCAATACACACACCTTAGTCATTTGTGGGACTGAAACACGCAGTCTTGTGAAGAGCTTTTTGGTGAAGATGAGTAGAAGCCTGCAGTGTGTGGGGTTCTCAGTGAGCCAGGACCAAAACTAAACAGGGCTTTATAGACCTTGACCTGTATCCAAACTATTTTAACCAAGAAGTGGGTTCTTGAACAAGGGGCTGATGACTACTTACTTGGAGGATGCTGGCACCTTCATTTCCATAAGGAAGCAATCATAATCTCCAACACTAGGCCAGAGGGCTCAACATCTCCCTTATAGATCTTACTAGCCATAAACATCAGTTGTCCAAATTTACAGAGTGCAGCTACACTAGCACTTCCAGAACCTCCACAATTTAAATAGACTGCTCTTGGGAAATGGGATGCTTTCAAATAGCTGAGTTTCATATTTGACACACTTCGAAAGTTACATAGTCTGGCCCTGGGCCTGCCCTTTGAATAGTGGTTTTCTATTGTGAGAGGATAACCCTGCTTTGATAATAAATTCTAGCCCTACTCTGCATTCTGGACATAAAATTCAGATATTTTATGTCAGTATATGGGTATGGGCAAATTACGGGTAAACTACAAATTAGGAGAAGGATGCTTACTGCCCATGCATGTGATGCATTTTGCACCAATCACCAACCTCAGATCCGGGTCTGGCTTCTAGTTATGGCTCCCTGAGTAACAAGGAGGAAGGTTCTTTGTGTCTTGTGTAGCACTGCACTCATTGATACAGAGATATGGACTTAGTAAACCCCATCAAATCCACAAAGCAATCTGAAATGAAAGCAGTGTTAAAACTCTGAGCTTCTTCCATTGTGACATGGAGTAGAGGAGGGAAGCTCAGCAGAATTATGTGGGTTTGGCTCTTGGAGGGGAGACCAAAATTTGTGCAGCTCACCCTGTTTTAAGTGTTTGCTGATTTACTGCTATGACCTGCTACCTTTGTAAGTTTAAATAACACACGTTGCATTCCAGTTTTATAAATATTTGTTATTGTTTAAAGGTTGAAATAAAAAGGGTTAAAAATGGTTAAAGATGCATAACAAATTCTTGCATTGCATTCCCGCTTTATAAAATAGTTTTAATTGCTTAAAAGTGACAATGAAATAGTTAAGAATGGGGGAGTTAAAGAGTCAATGTGTTGATGACTGGGGGAGTTATTGCTTGATTTGTGTTGATGAGTAACTCGGTTAATGACCGAGCCCAGCAGCTCCTCCCCACAGCACAGGATCTCGAGCTGCTGCAGGCGGGCTGCTTGAGCTCTTGGGGACGAGCCAGCCCAGGGGTCCTCCACACAGGCTGGCTGAGCAGCCCCCTCAGCTGGGCAGCTCACACTCTCTGAGACGAGCCTTCCCCCACCCTCTCGTTTAAACGTTTGATTAATTCGCTAAATGGTGAAGCTGCTGCTCACCATTTAAACGTTTAGCCTGTTACCTCCCTAGTACATACGTATGACATCGCAGGAAACATGCTACCATAACAATAACGTTCAGTGTATCAAGAGCGTTCCAAGAACACCTTACTTTGCATGAGACAATACACAGTTACACTGTAAGGGTGAACATGAATGATACATAAATCACACCATAAGGGTGTACAGGGGGTGCAGCATGTCACGCCTTATTTTTATTTCCAACCTGAATTTGTCTAGCTTCACCTTCCAGCCATTTGATTTCGTTATACCTTTCAATGCTAGATAGAAGAGCCCACTATTAAATATTTGTTTCCCAGGTAGGTACTTATAGACTGTGATCTAGTCACCCCTTCGTTTTCTCTTTAAATTAAATAGATTAAGCTCCTTGGGTCTATCATTAAGGCATATTTTCTAATCCTTTAGAATTCTCTCATGACTCGTCTCTGACTCCTCGCCACTTTATCAACAACCTTCCTGAATTGTGGACACCAGAACTGAACACAGTATTCCAGCAGTGGTAGCACCAGTGCCAAATACAGAGGTAAAATAATCTCTCTGCTTTATTCAAGATTCCCTTGTTTAGGTATCCAAGGATTGCATGAGCCTTTTTGGCCACAACTTCACATTAGAATCTCATGTTCAACTGATTATCCGCCACAACCCACAACTCTTTTTCACGGTCACTGCTTCCCAGGATGGAGTCTTCCATTGTGTAAGTATGGCCTACATTCATTATGCTTTTCAATTGCTATAAAATGTACTATTGGCAGCTTCGATGTTCATTTCATGAATCAGTTTCAAAATAGCTGTTAGGCATTCCTCCTACATTTTATCATCTAATTTCAGTTAAATTTATAGCAGTAGCATCTTCCTGTGTCATCACTAGAATTCCTGAGAAATGAGATGATTTAAAAAAAAACCCACGCCAGATGTATTGTATGTTAGTGACATTTAATGGTTACATTTCTTTTCCCAAGAAAGGTTGCAGCTGAGATGCAACAAGATAGGGCCTGCTTTTTACCCACTATCAAACACAAGCAGATAAAGGGATTTACATACAGTCACCTCGTGAGCCAGAGGCTATTTGCACTTCCTTTGTACACTTCTTCTCTTGAGTTTTATGCATTCGTTGTATATTTTCATACATCAATCATATTCCCAATGTCTTGGCTCTCTAATCCTTTGTTATTTTATTAAAATCTTTTCCTTCTATAGGATCAACCATTGTTTTAATGTTTAACTTGCACCTGATGTGTTACAGCTCAGACCCAAGCATGCTGTTTGTCTGTTAGTTCCCATGGTAGCATCTATTAGCTCTCAACTACTCAAACACCTTATTTTTCCATTTACCTCCACTAGCCATTTACATTATCTCCTCCTGCCACCAATTTCCACTCTCCTTGCATTTGACAAGCCATTTGACAGCTTCACATAGTTTTCCACACCAATCTCACAGCTCTTCCAGCATGACTCACTTCTTCTTGATGGTTGGATAATATGCTACACATCTAGCTTTCAAACCTGTAGACCCAAGGGAATAATTTAGAGAGAGTGTTTTACTGAAAGGTATGTGATGCTTTTTTCTGTCCTCAAATTGTCCACAAGCAGTTTATAATTTTCTCATATTCACTTACTGGCATTTAATTCTCAGTTTGCAGATTATGAGCAATTAGTTGCAGGAATTCAAATTTTGAATCATGGTACTTTTATTGGACATACAGGTCACATGGTATATTTTGGTTTCCTAACTGGAAAAGTGCAATTCTCTTAGCCAAATTTCCAGTGTGAATACTCTCACAAATTCTGAAGTTACTTTCCACAAATATTATTCAACTATTTGCTTTGAAGTTACTGTTGCTAAAAATATTCCTATCCATAAAACCCATTCAGTAGAATATTTACAGAAAATCATATTGCCAGCTCTCATGGTCTTATTAGAAGTCTCGTGATACTTGGTGTTTTTCTTAAAGCCCAATTCCTGAAGTCAGGAGATTCAAAAACCAGAGGATAAATAAAAAGAAACCAACATTTATGCTTGTTTGTTTGTTTTTTTTTTTAAAATCATATGGTTGGGGGTGCTGAGTCATGAGTTTTGAATACTTGGGCTGGCAATACTTAGAAAAAATGCAGTTGAAGCAAATTAATTTTTTTAATTAACTTTTTTAATATTTTTGCCATATTTATCCAACCTGTTGTTTTTTTAATAACTGTGTATAATGCATCCCCTGTTTAAAATTTGGGGTTATATTGCCCCAAGCACAGCATTAAGCCTTATTAACATTATTATTAATTTATTACAGCCTCAGCCTATATTAACTTGCTCTGATTTCCTCTGCAGGTCTGGGAAGCGTTGAACCCAAAATAGGAACGTTTCAGTGTGGTTATTTGCATGCTGTCTACAATTCACATTGGATAGGGCATTCTATATCCAGGTTGTTTTTCACCCCAGAAGTGGCTGTATTTCAGTTGAGAATAAAATTATTTCTATACACAAAGGTCACACGGCGATTTGGGATCCTGCGAGATAAAATATTCAGTAAGGAAGTCAATGGGATGCTCTAACTCAGTGGTTCTCAACCAGGGTTACGTGTACCCCTTGTGGTACACAGAGGCCTTCCACGTGGTACATCAGCTCATCCAGATATTTGCCTAGGTCAGTGTTTCTCAACTGTCCCGGGACAGGTTTAGGGGGTCGCACGTGCAAGGCTGGCTTTGGGGGGTGGCAAGCAGGGTAATTGCCTGGGGCCCCACACCACAAGAGGCCTGTGAAGCTAAGTTACATGCTTCAGCCCCGGGTGGCGGGGTTCAGCTTTGCTTTCAGTCCCAGGCAGGGGGCCCAGGCTTTGGGTACACTGAAATGTAAGCACAATGTTTATATTCCAATCGATTTATTGTATAAATATATGGTAACAATGAGAAAGTCAGCCATTGTTACGTAATAGCGTGCTGTGACACTCTTGTGTTTTTATGTCTGATTCTATAAGTAAGAAGTTTTTAAGTGAGGTGAAACTTGGGGTACTCAAGACAAATCAGACTCCTGAAAGGGGTACAGTAGTCTGGAGAACCACTGCTCTAACTGACATGCTTGAAGTTAGGTACATGCTTAAGTACCTTGCTGAACTGGGGCCATAGTGAGCACAGGTAGCATCTGCTAAGGCTAAGATGGCGTTCCAATACCTATTTTCCTCCCTTCCCCCGCTGTTCTCCCCCACACAACACAAACAATTGTACTGTATTAAAGAAATTATACATGATCACATAGTTAAAGACTGTCATACCACCTACGGTGTAATGTACAAGGAGACAGAGATAATTTTGCAAGTTAAACCATAAAACTGGAATATCCTGATTTTGAGCACTTAACTCTCAGGATGGATAACCAGCTGAACATGAGTGGCTAGTGTGACTCAGTGGCCACAAGTGCTAATGTGATCCTGGGATGCACAAACAGGGGAATCTCCAGTAGGAGTAGAAAGGTTAAATTTTACCTCTATATTTAGCACTGGTGAGACTTCTGCTGGAATATTGCATCCAGTTCTGGTGTTCGCAATCCAAGGAGGATTTTGATAAATTGCAGAGGGTTCACCAAAGAGCCACGAGAAGAGTCATGATTAAAGGATTAGAGAACATGCCTTGTGATTGAATTCCTTGAATCTATCTATCTTAACAAACAGAAGATTAAGGGGTGACTAGATCACAGTCTATAAGGAACAAATATTAATAATGGGCTTTTTCAGCCTAGCAGAGAAAGGTATAACACAATCCAATGGCTGGAAAGTGAAGCTATACAAATTCTAATTAGAAATAAGACATACATTTTTAAACAGTGAGAGTAATCAACTATTGGAACAATTTACTAAGAGTCATGGTGGATTCTCCATCACTGACCATTTTTTAAATCAAGAATAAGTGTTTGTCTAAAAGATCTGCTCTAGGAATTATTTTGAGGAAGTTCTATAGCCTGTGCAATACAGGAGGTCAGATTAGATCATCATAATGGTCCCTTTTGGCCTTGGAAGCTATGGATCTACGAACCTTGACAGTGCCTCAGTATAGTTTTTCCTACAATGTGCTAGCAATCCCTCCCAACTTGGTGTCATCTGCAATTTTATAAGCTTACTTTCCAACCATTATCCAAGTCAGTAATGAAAATATTGATTAGTACCAGACCCTGGACTGACCCCTGCCAGACCCCCCCTAGACAGCGAACCATTGATACCTACTCTTTCAACCAGTTGTGCACCCACCTTATAATTATTTCATCCTGACCACATTTCCCTAGTTTACTTATGAGAATGTCATGTGGGACTCTGCCAAAAGCCTTATCAAAATCAAGATGTATTATAAGAATGGCCATATTGGGTCAGACCAATGGTCCATCTAGCCCAGTCTCCTGTCTTCCGACAGTGGCTGGTGACAGATGCTTCCTAGAGAATGAACAGAACAGAGCAATTATTGAGCGATCCATCCCCTGTTGTCCAGTGCCAGCCTCTGGCAGTCAGGGCTTAGGCACATCTAGAACATGGGGGTTGCATCCCTGGTCACCTTGGCTATGAGCCATTGACGGACTTACCCTCCATGAACCTATCTAATTCTTTTTTTAACCCAATTATACTTCGGCCTTCAGAGCACCCCGGCAATGAGTGCCACAGGTTGACTGTGCATTGTTTGAAGTACTTTCCTATGTTTGTTTTAAACCTGGTGACTATTAATTTCATTGGGTGACACCCAGTTCTTGTGTTATGTGAAGGGGTAAAGCAGTGGTTCCCAACCTGTGGCCCTGGGGCCAAAAGTGGCCCACGGCTCCCCTCCCGCTGGCTGCAGGAGAGAGCTGCCGCCTAAGGACTCAGGCGAAGCATGTTGCTGCAGGGCTACAAGACTGGTGCAGGCTCCTTGCTACAGCCAAGAGGATGGGAGATCAGCGCTTCCCTCCCCTTGGCTCCAGCAGAGAGCAAAGTGCTCTGCCTGCATCCCTAGGCTCTGGGGTCCCAGCTGGAGCCAGAGGGAGGGGAGTTGCTGAACTCCTTCTGTCTGGCTGCAGTGCGGGGGCACTGCTGGTGGAGCAGCCAGGACCTACCATGCTTGAGGAGGGGCAGGACTCTAAAAATCAGTGCTTTCTGGTTTGGCCTGCACTTAGCAGGCCTCCCACCATGACTTAGCTGCCAGGCCACGTGCTTCAGTGTGTAGTGACAGTCCCTCATCTACACTAGCGCTTTGTCTGTGCGTGTGTGACATACTGTGAGTAATTTGTAGGTGTAAAATAGTGAATGTAAAAATGAGCACAGTAGCATCAAAATGTTCCTTTAAATATGTAGTGATTTATAGTCCTTAATGATGTATATGTCAATACATTTTTTATGAGTTGATAGACTGGTGGCCCTTCAGGTTTGTAAAAATGATATTTGTGGCCCTCAAGCCAAAAAGGTTGGGAACCACTGGGGTAAATAATACATCTGTATTCACTTGCCCACACAATTCATGATTTTATCGACCTTATCATATCCCCCCTTAGTTGTCTCTTTTCTAAGCTGACTAACCCTTGTCTTTTTAATCTCTCCTCATGTGGAAGCTGTTCCATATCCCTAATCACTTTTGTTGCCCTTCTCTGTACTTTTTCCAATTCTAATATATCTTTTTTGAGATGGGACAGCCAGAAGTGTATGCAATACTCAGCGTGTGGGAGGACCATAGATTTATATAGTGGCATTATGATATTTATTGTCTTATTATCTGTCCGTTTTGTAATGGTCCCTAACATTCTGTTAGCTTTTTTGACTGACACTGCACATTGAGCAGATGTTTTCAGAAAACTGTCACAATGACGCCAAGATCTCCTTCTTGAGTGGTAACAGCTTATTTAGATCCCAACATTTTGTATGTATAGTGGAGATTGTTTTCCAATGTGCATTACTTTTCATCTATCAACATTTAATTTCATCTGCCATTTTGTTGCCTAGTCACCCAGTTTTGTAAGATCCCTTTTTTTAGTTCTTTGCAGTCAGCGTTCGACTTAACTATCTTGAGTAATTTTGTATCAGCGTCAGACTTTGCCACCTCACTGTTTACCCCTTTGTCCAGCTAATTTATGAGTATGCTGAATAGCACTGGTCCCAGTACAGACCCATGACTGACCCTACTATTTATCTATCTGCACTGTGACCACTGTGACTGACCATTTAGTCCTACCCTCTGTTTCCTGTCTTTTAACCAGTTACTGAGCCATGAGAGGACCTTCTCTCTTATTCCATGACTTATTCAGGGCCAGGTCACAGGCAATAAGCACAAATTCACTGAAGCTGCAACCTCTCGCTGGCTGTTACTAAAAAATACCCTGGGGGTGAGAGGGGAAAATAGGTCTGCTGGGGCTTGCAGCTGCTACAGCTCCACTGCTCCAGTGGGCTGGTGGCTGATGAGCTGTTGAGTGTGGAGGATGGCCCCCGCTCGGCTGTTCGGTGGCCCTGTGACTAGAAATCTGTGACTTCCATGACCAAATCATATCCTTACCTATGACAGCTTACTTTGCTTAAGAGCCTTTGGTGAAGGACCTTGTCAAAGGCTTTCTGAAAGCCCAAGTACACTATATCCACTGGATCACCCTTGTCTACATATTTGTTGACCCCCACAAAGAATTCTAATAGATCGCTGAGACATGATTTTCCCTTTACCAAAGCCGTGTTGACTCATCCCCAAAAAATCTATGTTTGGTAAATCTTTTCTTTACTATAGTTTCAATCAATTTGCCTGGTACTGAAGTTAATTCTTATGTTCCTATAATTGCCAGGATCACCTCTGGATCCATTTAAAAAAAAATCATCAGTGTCACATTAGCTAGCTTCCAATTATCTGCTACACAGGCTGATTTAAGTGATAAGTTACATACCACATGTAGTAGTTCTACACTTTCATATTTGAGTTCCTTCAGAACTCTTGAGCGAATATCATCTGGTCCTGGTGACTCATGAGTGTTTAATTTACCAATCTGTTCCAAAACCTTCTCTATAGACATTTCAATCTAGGGCAGTTCCTCAGATTTGTCATCTAAAAAGAATGGCTCAGGTTTGGGAATCTCCATCACATCCTTTGCAATGAAGACCAATGGAAAGAATTAATTTGGCTTCTCTGCAATGGCCTTATCTTCCTTGAATGCTCTTTTAAGCACGTCAATTGTCCAAGCACCCCGCTGGTTGTTTGGCAGGCTTCCTGCTTCTGATGTACTGTTAATTTTTGTGTCTTTTGCTAGTAGCTCTTCAAATTCTTTTTTGGCCTGCCTAATTATACTTCTACACTTGACCTGTCACAGTTTATGCTCCCTTCTATTTTCCTCAGTAGAATTTGACTTCCAGTTTTTGCCTCCAACCACCTCTTTTACTCAGTTGTTGGCATGGTGGCATTTTTTTGGTCATCTTATTGTTTTCTTTTTTTTATTTGGGATATACCTCTATATCTGAACCTCTATTATTTGAACCTCTATTATTATGGTGTTTTTAGAAAGTTTCCATGCAGCTTGCATGCTTTTCACTCTTGTGACTGTTCCTTTTAGTTTCCATTTAACTAGCTTCCTCATTTTTGTGTAGTTCCCCTTTTTGAACTTAAATGCTATTGTGGTGGGGTTCTTTGGCATTTTCCCCTGCACAAGGATGTTAAATTCAATTACATTACAGTCATTATTGCCAAACAGTTCAGCTATATTCACCTCTTGGACCAGATCCTGTGTGCCACTTAGGACTAAATCAAGAGTATCACTTCTACTACTTCCCCCCTATCACTAGGACAGTACTCCTGTCAAAGAAGGAAATTAGCTTGGTTTGGCATGATTTGTTCTTGACAGATGCTTGCTGGCTATTCCTTATAACTCTAATATGCTAGCAGATTTCTACCTATGACTAGAAACATTCATTAAGATAGCTCAGTCCTCCTTGACTGTGCAGCTAGGGATGTTAACTTTGTTTAATATTGGCAAGTTCTTGAAATGTTACAGGTCAGAACTGCTGCTTGCAATTAAGTTTAATTTGTTATGGCAAAATTGTCATAAAACCACACATTGTGCAGTCCAACCCATATACTCATTTAGGAATAGTATTCAATTGCCATAAAAACATGGGAACAAATATCACGGTCAGTTGTACAATCCAGATAAAGTGACAAAACCTGAGACAGGACATTAAAGGGACACCGTCAGAGTGGAGAGATCCCAAATCAACCCTATCCATTTGCCAAATGTATGTAATTCTACAGCAGAGAGGAGTTCCAGACAGAGGGAGTGTGCGTAGGCTTGAAAGACAGTGGCAGTGAACTCAGGGGAGTTAGTACTAGGGTGACCAGATAGCAGGTGTGAAAAATCGGGACAGGCAGTGGAGCGTAGCAGGCACCTATATAAGAAAAAGCCCCAAATATCAGGACTGTCCTTATAAAAATCGGGAAATCTGGTCACCCTAGTTAGGATTGTGGCACTAAGCAAAGTAGGCTGCTCAGTTAAGGATCTAAGGTGAAGAATATCTATTAAATAACTGAGGAGGCTTCTCACAGGTAGTGAGGAGCACTTAGGTCTGAAAAAGACATCTGTTGATTTCAGTGGGGCACTGAGTGAGTGCACAGGTCCATCTGTGAACATGTAATTGCAAAATCAGGGCTATTGTCTATAACAAGTTACATATAGAACATTTCTCTGTGGCGCTTGGGCCAAGTTACAACATTTGTTTGCCTCAGTCTCCTCATCTGTAAAATGGGAATATTTACGTACTTTATAAAGTATTGAGAGGCTGCTTTCATTAATGCTGTCTTGAGATCTGCAGGTGCTATAGAAGGACAAGTAGTATTATTAGCACCTAGGCCCAGATCCTCAAAGATATTTAGGCACCTAACTGTGTAATGCATCATATAATGTAATGCACATTGATTTCAATCGGAGGTAGGCAACTAAATACACCTGAGAATCTCGAACCTACATACTATTACATCATACATTAGAAATGCCACCACACATAGGCAGATACATTTATTTTTTCCAAGCTCCTTAAATCTCATTGCCAATATCTTTCTTTTCTGGCATTTCCAAAATGACCACTTTGTTCCATTATAGCCCACTTGGCTATGCAATTAGCCCTCCTTTTGCTCATTTGTTCCCAGACTACTGGTGAGGTTTGTTTGTTTGTTCGTCCATCCAGAAAGGGAAAAATAGCAAAGAGAAAATGTTCATAATTCTGTAAATAAAATTACTTTAGATTCTCATTCCTTGCATATTATTCTTGTAAGGGTAAGATATGAATCATTCTCTATTGCCGCATTTGTTCATAGCAGTAAAGTGCTAAAATGTGGAGTGCTTTGAGATTAGAAATGTAATTGCGTAGACATAAAAATCCCCTCCATAACCATCACATAGATACTTATCTCGAGATGACTATGTGTGTCCTTCAGAGCAATAACTGTAACAACTGAGAATGTAACAGAGGGAGCTTAAATGTTATGACTCATTTATCTCTATCAAGTCTAATACACTTCAGAAAAAGCATATTGGACATGACATAAGGGACTCTCAGATATACTGGCAAAGCTTAAAGGCCATTAAAATAAAATACCCACCATTACCGCTGTTCAAATATTCTTCAATTCTAATTTAAGGCACCAACACCAAAGACTGTAATTGTGTTATTCCTACTGATATCTAGTATCTATCTAAGAAAAAAGTCTATATTTTGCACACTGTTTGTGTGATAGGAATGAGGGAAATAAACCAGGCTGATAAAACATGTTATTCTTATTGTCATGTGTAATATTAATATTCTATATATCATTTAAGATGTTAAACATACCCTTTATACATCAAAACATGTGAAAATTCTTCCCTGATTTTAACAGGAGGACTTAAGTACAGTAAGTTTGTTAGAGCAGGGAAGTGGGAGTCAGGAATCCTAGATTCTGTTCTCCACTTTGACACTGGTTAGATGGGTAACCTTTGAATTCTTGCTTAATCTCTGTAGCTCCATCTATAAAATAATACTCATTGTAAAACATTATAAGATCATTAGTTCAAAAGTACTCCAAATGTGTAAAATATTATTATTATTATTAAAATACATATTCTGTACCATATGTGGCATATTTCTAAAATTTCAAAGTCAATACATAGAACTACAGATAAAAATGAAATATATGCCAAAAAAAATTGTTGTTATGAATTGTTCTGTGGGCAAGGGAGACTACAATTAGGAAGAGCTATTGAATAGGGAAAATATCTATTTACAGGTAAATATGATTTAGCTGAGGTTAGTCCTGCTTTGAGCAGAGGGTTGGACTAGATGACCTCCTGAGGTCCCTTCCAACTCTAATCTTCTATGATTCTATGAATATTGAGAAAAAATAATTTTCGTTATTTACGTTTGTAGTGAAAGAAAGGGGGCTTTCAAAGACTGCTAGATCCCCTTGGCACGTTCACTGCTTGAAGTCTGTTACAATGATAATTGAAACTGTCACACGGGATGAAAAAAAAAAAAAAAGACCCAAATCAGGTATTATTCTTCAGTCGAAAGCTATACTGTAGTTTAAATTAGCGAGGTGCGGTTGAACCCTTATTTAAAATGTGGTTGCACTGACATCCCAAGAAAAGAGTTTCTTTGTTTAATTGCACTGTCAATGCAGCATGCTTTCAGCTAAAACTGTTTGGAGTTAGACCTTTTAATAGAAAGTGGCAATTTAAATTGCCACAATAGCAGCATACATGGTGCTTAAAGTCACTACTAAACTGTCATTGCAGTTGGCTCTAGCCCAGTTTGTTAAAGCGAAAGAAAAGGTGGAGGGGGTGTGAAGAGGAAATTAAGTGGTGAATCATTATTAATTCATTTGGTATTCACTGTAATAACATTAGCTGTGATGAACTCAGTTGGCTGTACGATGGATGCAACGTGTAATTCCATTCCAGCTTTGCGCTTGTTAACATTCATTGTTAGTGAGCTGATAGCATTGATATGCACTTGTTTTTCCATGGATTGATATTCTTCTGCCATCTTTCACTTCCACGGCCCATGGAGTGGGCAGATTTTACCCAGTGTGCTTACCTGAGCTCAGTTAAATACCATCTGTGATACTTCTAACCTTCCTCCTGAGTTATGAATGATATTTCCAAAGTGTTACTCTCTCGGAATTTGGGGATTTTGCCCAAAGTTCCATCTCTGTATCATACCTCACTACTATTAAGGATGCATTTATGTTCCTTGTGTTCATTTACTTCTTTCTGATCACTAGGGCATCTCGAGGAGGACACTGTGGGATTGCGGCCAGCATTTCTCACAGATTTTCCCGCTCACCAAGTGGCCCTCACTAACCAACAGCAACCCCACTTATCTGGGGGAAGATGGAGTCAGAAACTTTCAAGCATCATCTTGCAGAATAGCTTTTGTCCAAAGAGCGCTGTGGGTCCTAAGTGTCACCGTTCAGGACAACTGTACCTGGATTCCCCCTTCGTGGTTCAGCAGCAGGAGCACCCCATTCTCAGGCTTTCAGCTCCCTCACCATTGCCTTTCTTGGGCAGAGACACGTGACTCGCTTCCTTCTGATCGGGGTATCTCTAAGATGAACAGTTCCCTGCTTTCACTGTGTCATTCCCAGAAAAAGACAGGCTGCCTCAACAGACCGACTTGCTTTCTTTCCAGAGAGACTAACCACAGTGTAACTACCCACATCTTAGGTGGCTTAAATTTGGCTTCCAATAACTCAAGGACACAAAATTAGTGAGCACTTAATCTGGTTGTTAACTTTTCCCATGCCATGCAACTTTGAGGGGGAGGGGTAAACTTTTTTAGTAAAATTCAAATGATCTCCCAGGCCAGATCCCTGACAAAGGTGTTCAATAAAACCAGACCTAACATGGATCCCTACAGCACCCTCTCCACGCTCCCCACCCACTTCAATACCTTTTCATGTATCACCATGCTTGGCTTGTGCTTCATCAGACAGCTTTAAATTGAGGGTATATCTACACTGATGGCAGCAAAGTCACTGCTACCAGATCAATCTTTCTGGATCAATTGAGCGGTCAGTGAAGACCCACTCAATTGATCAGGAAGTCGGCCTAGTAAAACCACCCCCTCAAGTGGAGTAGCGCTGCGTCGATGGGAACTGTGTTCCCATCGGCGCAGTGCAGTGAAGACACCACGCAGAACGAAAGTACAGCAGTCGATGGGAGTTACGCAGCTACTCTCTGTAGCTTGCGTAACTCCCATCGACTGCCGCCGAATTTCCAGGTAAGTGTAGACCAGGCCTGACATGACGGGCTTCAGATCCGCACCAATTTGAATGAACTCCTCCTATGACATGATGACAATATTCTATTTTATGAGTCTCCCATGATTTTTTAGAAGACCCATTTAGCCCAAAGTCCCACTTTCAGAGACCAATCTTCCATCCTATAAAACATATCATGATGTGATTATGACTCCTCTTTCTGAGTGTTGAGTTTAAGTGCCAGACAATTTAATAATACTTTGGATTTCTATACAATCTCTCTAAGCCAAGGATCTCAAAACATTTCACAAATAATCCACTCCCACTCTACCACTACAAGATAGGTAAGTATAATTCTTTAAAGAGATGGGAAAACTGAAGCGCAGAGAACTTAGGTGATTTAGCCAAAGTCACACAGCAAATTTATGGCAGACACAAGATAGAGGTCTCCTGAGTCACAGTTCAATACGCTAATTCCTACAACATGTCCACTGACAAGAAAGAGAGAAAGCAGATTTTTAAAAGCATTTGTTAGGAAGTAGAAAAGACTTGAAATTAGCTTTATGGCAATTTCTGCCTCTCTAGGAAGTACACTATAAAAAAATAAGTTTCCTCAAGCAAACAAGGTGTCAAATACCAGGTCCATTGTATCCTAGAAATAAACAGAGATTAAATCATCTGCTTCCAGTATTTTTGACTGAGCCAGTTAGTAAACTAATGCCATCTACCTATTAAGAAACAAATCTACTGTATAGCTGTTTGTGTGTGATTTTATACTCTATTGCCACCTAGTGGAAAAGACTTTCAGATTTATGCAATCTACCAGATTAAAGTAAGGATCCTTACTTGGTCTTTCATCCTCCACTTACCTAATAAAATAATTATTGTTTACACATATTTGAGCACATTAGTTTATTTTAAGAAACGATCCACATGAGCCTATTTGTCTGAGACCACAATTTCATAATTCAGCTTTTGGCAGAACTGCACAAGCCATGCATAAAGTTTTGGGTAATGGAATTTAAGACTGTTTGTTTTGAAAGAGAGCACTTCCTCTAAAACATGTGTTTACTGACCACATTTTGATATATAGCTGAGAAGAAAAAATATTTAACATTAACAAGCACAAGCGCCTCTTCTACAGAAAGTGTTCCATTAAAAGAAGTAAAATTAGGATTGTGTCAGCACTAACTCTAACCACTGGACTGTGAGCTGGTTAGTTTTCATAAAGGGCTAAGCCTGGTCAAGAGCTGGATAAGCAATTTTCCTCAACCCTGGTGTGACACTGGCTGGATTAAAGAGACCATTTGTAATATTATTTAACATCAATATTTCAAAATTACAATTCATATGAGATATCATTAATGATCTGGAGGATGGGGTAGATTGCACCCTCAGCAAGTTTGCGGATGACACTAAGCTGGGGGGAGTGGTAGATACCCTGCAAGGTAGGGATAGGATACAGAGTGACCTAAACAAACTGGAGGATTGGGCCAAAAGAAATCTAATGAGGTTCAACAAAGATAAGTGCAGAGTCCTCCACTTAGGAAGGAAGAATCCCATGCACAGCTATAGACTGGGGACCGACGAACTGGGCAGCAGCTCTGCAGAAAGGGACCTGGGGGTAATGGTGGATAAAAAGCTGGATATGAGTCAGCAGTGTGCCCTGCTTGCCAAGAAGGTTAATGGCATATTGGGCTGCATTAGGAGGGGCATTGCCAGCAGGTCACGGGAAGTGATTATTCCCCTCTATTCGGCATTGGTGAGGCCGCATTTAGAATATTGTGTCCAGTTTTGGGCCCCCCACTACAAAAAGGATGTGGACAAGTTGAAGAGAGTGCAGCGGAGGGCAACAAAAATGATTAGGGGCTGGAGCACAGGACTTATGAGGAGAGGCTGAGGGAACTGAGCTTGTTTAGTCTGCAAAAGAGAAGAGTGAGGGGGATTTGATAGCGGCCTTTAACTACCTGAAAGGGGGTTCCAGGGAGGATGGGGCTAGGCTGTTCTCAGTGGTGGCAGATGACAGAACAAGGAGCAACGGTCTCAAGTTGCAGGGCGGGAGGTCTAGGTTGGACATTAGGAAAAAGTTTTTTACTAGGAGGGTGGTGAAGCACTGGAATAGGTTACCTAGGGAGGTGGTGGAATCTCCATCCTTAGAGGTTTTTAAGCTGAGGCTTGACAAAGCCCTGGTTGGGATGATACAGCTGAGGTTAGTCCTGCTTTGAGCAGGGGGTTGGACTAGATGACCTCCTGAGGTCCCTTCCAACTCTAATATTCTATGATTCTATGCCATATTAGGTACTGTTTAAAAGGTTACAATTTACTAAGTATGATAATAATGTTTATGTGTCTGTGTCATATTTGAATAGGAAGTTATGGATATGTTTAATGTATCTGTATTTCAATTTGTGCTGTGTTTCTGGGCAACACCCCAGACAGGATGGCTGCAGCAATCACCTGCTTAATGGCCCATTAAGGAAACTCACAGGTACAATGGGCCCAGGGGGAAAAGTGAGGGCTACATCTGATGAGTCATCAGGACTTGTTTATGTGACCCTGGACTCCATCTTTTTTCTGTAAATTTCCACAAGCAGCATGGCAAAGGCCAAGGGACATAAAAGGCAGCTGCACCCCACATCCATTTTGTCTTCAGTCATCTTCAGTCAGTCATCACCTACCTCTGGATCAACCCATCAACAACTGAAGCTATGAATCAAAGGACTGAGACCCATCCAGGTACTAGATATTCACCAGAGGGACTATACAGGCCTGCAAACTCCACAGTTCTACTGGAAACCTGATATATATGGACTTTCAAATCATTTGTGTGTATCTGATTGCTTTAATCCTTTAACATTTCTCTTATAGTTTGTTTCTTTCTTTTTATAATAAACCTTTAGTTTTAGTTACTAAAGGATTGGCTGGCAGCATGGTATTTTGGGTAAGATCCAAACTTATATTGATCTCGTACTGTAGCTGACCCTTTGGGGTCAGGAGGAACCTTTGTGGTAAAGAGCACAGAGTTTTAAATAACTGGTATCTTTACTGGACCTAGTGGCTGATTGGGAGTCAGAGACTGAAATGCAGTAAAGGGGGCTGTGTATATTTATTTTGGCTTCTTGATAACCAGTGTGGGGAATCAGAAGCACTGTTTGTGGCTGGTTCGGAAGTCTGACTTCAGTGTCACCCACCAGTGCTGGGAGAATCTGCTCTCCTTTTGCAGCCTGCCCTGACCTTGGCATTTTCAGGTGGCTACCCTAGGCACGGACGGGTCAGACCTGAGACCGGGGGACCTGCTACTAGAAATTGTGCTACTTTATGGCACTCTTCTCATTGCATCAGTACTTAATCCACATTCAGACCCCTAGCATAGTGTCACAGGGCTCTGTACTGCAAGAGGCATTCTGGGTAAACAAGTAATTTTATATTCTAGGGGTGCAGTCCACACAGGTACTTAGGTGCCTAAGTTCCATTTTTGGGCACCTTGAACCTCAAAACTCCCATTCGACTGCTTCTAATGCTGTAGACTCCTCAACTCACTTGGTGCCTAGATTTTTGACTCTGCTCACTGCTGCCTCTAGGTACCTGGGCACCTATATCCCAGGTAAGCCCCAGAGTGATTTACAAACTGGGAAAGATAGGTATTCAGCTGCCTAAGTCATGTGCGGGGGGCTGGATCCTGTCATTGTGCTCAAAGAATGCCTATTGGATCAGGCCCCTCAGGTAAGTTCACACAAGACAACTAGAGGATGACACGTTCCCTTGTAATCTTTAGCCTAGTGGTTAGGACAATAACCCACAATGGAGGGAACCTCCCCCATTTCAAGCCCTTCCCCATAAGGGCATGGGATTTGAACAGGGATCTACCACATCTCAGATAAGTGCCTAAACCACTACGCTATAGAGTCATTCTAACTCTAGCTGTGGCCCAATTAATATTTAATGAAAGTGGAACTACTTAAATTGGAGAGATTGAGAGAGATGCACATCAGAATATTCCATAGCCTAGTGATCTGGGCACTCACCAGATAGGTGACTGTGACACTAAGCACCCCGGCATTCACATCCTATGCACTATTGGAACAACCTTTATACAAAATATGCCTTGTGATGTGTCACTTGAAAACTAATAACTCACTGACTATTAATATTCTTGCATGATGTATGTACGTGGTGGATATTAATAGTTATGGAAATATATTAAAATTATAACTAAAATGTGTGTAAACCAGGTATGTCCGGGGGAGTTTTAAACAGGTCTGCCCTAAATAAAGGAATGTGTTTTGCCCACCTGAAAGTTACTTCCAAAGCAAGTTGAAAGACAAAGAGACTATATTTACATATCACGTAAACACACCCATCAAGCCACAAGGGGTGGAGGCAAACCTCACCCTAATAAGCGTAGGAAGAGATAGCATGGCATCACCACCTAGCAGGAGAGAGAAACTTGGTCTGGGATTTACTTTGTCGAATAATCCATTTCAAAGGTTTACTGGTCTATAAAGACAAGGGACTGAACCACAAGTGATAAGCAATTGAATCAACTGATTGTATATAATATCACTGTATTATCGGAGTGTGTAGAGTGAGGTCTTCTTTGAAAGCCTATGATGCTGGTGATTAATGTCATTGTGAATGGTATGTATTAACACTATAGAAGGAATTATGGATATTCATTGGTCTTACGCTGTACAATCTGCCCAGACAGAAAAAGAATGTCACAGCTATCTAGCTGTCTCCCTGTGTAAAGTAAGGATGGTGGACTCAAAACAATGGAAGCTGCATTTATATACAGGGGGTTGGGAAGCCCACAGGAAGGGAAGAACAGCCTGAGGTCTTCCTGGCTCTTGAAACAAAGTAATTGAACTTTGGAAGAAAAACAGATGCTGTCTTTGCCATCCATCACTAGACAGACGCAAGGGAACAGGGATATTGCATGCTGAGAAAGATGGGTCCTTTGACCAAAAAGGGGTTTGAAGTTTCTGGGAGCTGCATATAGGTGAGAAACCTGTTTAGCCAGAGATCTTCCACCTAGGGAGACCAGGGAACCTAGCATCTTGTACTTCTGTGAAAAGTCCTGACTGAGGGAATGTCAGCCACGGCTGGGAAGAAGGAAGATTGATGAGAGAAACATTTTACCTTGCTAGAATAAATTTTAGACTTTTAGATTCATGTTTTCACTTGTATTTGCTTGTAACCCTTCCTTTATTCCTTTTACTCGGCATCACTTAACCTATGTCCTATTGTTAATACATTTGTTTTACTATTAATCTAAACCACCAAGGCTGTGTTTGAATTAAAGTGAACGTTAACTACAGTTAATATGCAAATTGGTGGGTTTTGTGTCCTTAAAGGAACAAACAGACTTCAACATTTCTCTGACCTATGCAGGAGAAGGGTGAACATTGCAGAGCACATGGTTTTGGGAAAATTCAGGACTGGGAGCATGTTGGGATCACCTTGCTGGTTGTTACCAAGGCTGGTGGAAGCCAGAGTGGAGCTGTGGGGTTGTAGACAGGCTGCTGGCATCAGAGTTGATGAACCAGGGCTGTCTAGTACACAGACACTTCAGAGTATGACCTGCATGCTCGTTGGCTGGTTGTAAGCATCCCAGGCTAGGAGCTACAACAGCAAAGCAGTGTGAGGCACCCAGGGTTGCAGCACAAGTGATGACACAACCTCTTACTGGTCTAGATTGCATGAACTGAACTCCATCACAGTGACCAAAACCTGTTCAAATCCATTCTCCTACTCAGAAGGAAGAGGGCCTCAAACAAGAGGTCTCACACCCTGTGAGAGTACCTATCCACTGGTCTGAAGGTTATGAGGGAGGTCGTCCCTCTCCTCCCCCTCTGCGAATGCCTACCCACTTACATGACTTTGATGGCCAAGAGTCTATCTTCCCCCAGTTCATGGATTGCTAGCAGGGATTTGTACCTCTCTGCAGCCCAGACTTAGGCCCTATCTCTTAAAAACAGGGGGGGGAGGGGGTGTTAGCACACACCTCTCTCTCTTCAGCATCTCCCCATTGGCTAGCATATGTGGCTTCCTGCCTACCATGCTGGCTTTGTGGATCACCATCTAAGGTGCCTATCTCTCCCCATTTATTGTATAGGGAGTCTGGGCACTTAACTCAGGCTCTGTGGATCTGTGCTGTTACTGTGATTTTCAAGGTGCTGTGCTGCTCAGCATCATAATGCCCAAGTCCCTTTGTGGATCTGGGCCTAGCTACCTAAATTCACTTTGCCATTTCAGCTGGAAGGGCTATTCTTCCTTGTGTTCTGTCCTTAGCTGTTGGGTAAAGTTGCTCCGACCTGTTAAAACAGCTGCCATGTTCCATTCTAATGGTGGGTTCATGTCATCTATATAGAGATAGCAGCTACAGGCAAAGCTAAGTTTACCCTTTTATACATGTTTACTATCATGTAGTTATCCTCATCACACTCTCTGAGATACTATTTTCCCATTTTACAGATAGGGAACTGAGGCCCAGATGCACAAAAGGATGTAGATAACTCATTCCCACTTTAGGCGCCTAAGTACAAAATGTAGATGCCAGTGAGAGGTTCAAAACCCCTGCTAAACTGCTACCTCACCCTGGAGAAACCTTAGATCCTTCAGTGCCTATATTTCCACCATTAAATTTCCCTATATTTCTTCCTTTGGGCATGTGCACTGCTATGTTAGGCAGGCACCAGTGGCATACTGAGGGAGGGGACGGGGAGGGCCAGGCCCCAGGTGCCAGCCTGGCAGGGAGCACTGGGCTGGCCCTTCACGATGCACAGGGGGAGGGAAGCATAGGAGGCTATGAGGGGTGGCTGGACGGTGCCTAGGGGCAGGCGGGGAGCTATGGCTGACCAGGAGGAGCTCCCCCCCCACCTCCCACTACTCCCTGGCCCGGGGGGCGAGAACAATGTGCCCAAGCCAGCGCCGGCCTATGGGGCTGGAGCAGGAGAGGCGGGCTCCACACAGGGGGGAGTGAGAGAGGTGCGGGGGTGGCGGAGGCCGACCAGAGCCAGGCTCTGTTGCCGCAATGAGCGCCAGAAAGTCCCCCGCACAGGAGGAGGTAAGTGACTTGCCCCCCTCCGCAGGTACAGACCCCCCTCCCTGTGGCAGCTGGGGGGCAGCACCTGCTGATGAGAGCCTGGGACCCCTCTTGCCCTACACGGGGGAGGGGGCGCGTGAGGCCTGAAGAAGGGCACAAATGCAGGCTTGGCCCCCGCGTGCCAGAGACCCACAGTACGCCACTGGCAGGCACCCGGGCACCTACCTCACACGTAGGCCTCAGTGGGATCCTCAAACCAGGTGAAACTAGACATTCCCCCACCTATCTCACTTGCAGGGCCCATTCTGGTAGGCAGGTGTTCTCAAAGCACTCCTAACACCACACAAAACAGCCCTCGGGAGTGGAAAAGGTGGGTGTCCTCACCACCGGGCTAGAGAGTCATTCTCTCTCTCTCTCTCTCTCATATTTAATTATTTATCCACAGTGGAACAGTATCGATCGACAGGAGGCTAGGGCTGAGAGATGGGAGACCTCTGTTAAATCCCTTTTCCACATCAGGCAAAGTGGGGAAGGTTAGAACAGAGGGTGCCTCCTTCCCCTCCCTCCGACATGGAGTTAGGTGTGTGCACCACCAGTTTTGCAAGCAACAGCTTAGATGCCGGACTTGAGGAAAGGCTTCCCAGTTATGGATCGCAAGCAGAAATAGGCACCTTCCTCCAGCCCATACTTAGGCAACTAACTCCCTGAGAAGAATGGGGCTTAGGACACCCCAGCCTCTCCTCAGCATTTCCTATTGCATAGCTTAGGCAGCTCCCCACTCTGCTGGCTGGCTTTTGTGGATCCCATTGTGAGGCACCTACCTCTCCCCTTTCATTGTGTAGGGACCCTGCGCACCTGGCCCAGGGTCTGTGGATTCCCCTGGGTGGTTACGCATTGCAACACCTATGCCCCATTGGGGATTTGGGCCTAAATGACTTGCCCAAGGTGGTGAAGCAGCCTATTGAACCTGAGTCTCCCAAGTCCCAGCTATTTCTCTAATCACTTATTTACACCAGGGGCAAAATTCTAGTTTGTGCTGAGAAGCTGCCGCTCCAAGCACCTGGGCCAAGCTTTTTTGAGCAGAAAGAACCTTTTCTTCTGTATCCAGATACTAAAGGACACTGTGCTGCTGCTGCAACATCTTTGAAGCAAACAGCTGCCTCTTTCCCTGCTCTGTATATTTCAATCATGGGCAGAAAACAACCTCTTACAATATCAGGGTATCCAGTGCCGGCCCAAGCTATGGTCTGACTGGGCAAGAGCCCGGGACACCTGATTGTATGGGGCACCAAAATGACTGGCCAGCTTACATAGGTGTAGGGCTCGAGATACTGGCGGAAGTTTTTCCGGTGGCAGGGAATGACGTGGTGTGAGCTGCCACCGAAAATAAGGACGCTGTCAGTTTTTTCGGTGGTGGGGAAGGACCTGGCGCGTGATGAGAGTTGCCACAGATCATCAGGATGCTGGTACTTTTTATGGCAGAGGGTAGGACATGTGCACACCCTAATCAAATGTGCTGTGCATGCCTATGTCGGCCTATCAGGGATGCACAGCAGCAGCGGAGCCACGTCCTGAACCCGACACAATTATAATGTCTGCCCGGGGCACAAGAATGGCTCGGGCCGGCCCTGAGGGTATTCCCTGCTCCCCTTGCGCTTATCATTCAAGTGATGGAAGATGTACTTGGAGAACATAGATTGGTCCTTGTGTAAGGGGATGAGAAGAAACCATGAGGCGGGTCGAAAAGGCATTATGGAGTGATCTATGGATAATTCATATCTGCTCCCTGACCCAGCAACACTCTCTATGCAAAGCCTTTTGCTCCAACCCTCCCCCAGCCACTCGACGCCTCCCCCCAGGCCGGTCAGTCATACACTTAGTGGGAATGGGGAGCCTCTGGATGGACTGCTCTTGGCCAGCATATTAGTACACTTTAATATTGCTTTTGTTTGTGTGGGACATGGGGGTCTGTTATTCTGATTTGCAAGTGCCAAACAGAATTTGGCCTGTAGTTTGTGAAGCACTTGGAGATCCTTCAGGTACCATATAAAATGGGGACTTGTTTATGTAGCTGGTATAGCTAATGATCTCACAGTGTTTGTGTTTATAAAATGCAATTTTCAGGCATTTGAACTTCAACTTTAAAAAAGGTCCTTCCAAGCTAAAACTTTGTTTACAAGCTCTTGGCTCAGAATCAAATTTATTTGGCCACAATTAAAAACTATTTTTGGCTTTATGACAGAGTAAGAGGCGGATCATTTTGTGACCTTAGCTGCTGACTGTCTGAGAGGAGAAGGGTCTCACAGGACTGCATGTTCTACAGGGTTTTCTTGCCATCTCCAGTTTTTATTTGCTTAAGTATCTCTGCATCTGAAACTCTGAAGCAGACAAGATGAGAGCTTTAATTCTTCCACTCACCAAGGCCCAGATCCTCAAAAGCACTTATGCATTGTGACAAGATTGGTGGGTCCTAAGCCCTACCTGTCCCACAGAGACAGATGCCTGTGACCCTGGCATCCCTGTATTCACACTGCAATAGTATTTGTTCAAAATAAGTCTGGCGAGATATCATATGAAAGCTAATAACCCGCTGGTTATTAATAATATTGGAAAATCCATGTGTTAACATTACATGTGAAGTTATGAATTCCCTCTGTATGATGTTACTAGAACATGTGTAAGACCAGACAGCCTAGCCTAGGTAAAGGTGGTAAACAAGGCTGTCCTACGCAAAGAAATGTGGGTTTACTTCAATTTACATATTAGCGGTAAACAAAGCCATTGAGCTAAACTGGCAGGGGTCATCCTGATCTTGAACTCTAGAGACAGAAAATTAACATGGTTCCTGCTCCCTATTAACAGGAGACTGAATTCTCAGAGGCCTTCCTGACCCGCAAGGCAAAGACAGCCCCTTTGGGAATACAAGGAAGAAAGAGAGACTCCTACTTTATCTTCTTGGAGACAATAAAACCAAGACATTCCATCTCTGTGATGGGTCCTGGTCCAGTGGGTCAGTAAATGCTGGAAAGGAGACTAGGGGTGAGAGAAACCATCTTGAACAAAGACTGTATCTTCCTAGATTAAGTTTTAGACTTTTAGATGCATGTTTTCACTTTTATTTGCTTGTAACCATCTCCACCTTCATCTCATATATTTGGTATCACTTAATCCATGCTCTTGTGTTAATAAACTCATTCTGCTTTCATTATACATCATCAGTACTGTGTAAGCTCAGTAAAGTGTGTGCTGAAAGATTAGGCGCTGACTCCTCCTTTCACCACTGGTGGATGTCAGTGGGAGGGACGCCTGGGGGGAGAGGCAGAGCTGGCGGGAAAAGGCGGGGCATAGGCAGGGCCACGATCAGGGCTGGCCCTGACCTCCGGACAGTGCCACCCCGTGATGATCAAATGATCGACAGTCCATTAGCTGGTGGGTAGGAACCGCCATCCCTGGTGGGTGATAAGCACCCCCCATTTTTTTCCGTTGGGTGCTCTAGCCCCAGGGCAACCCATGGAGTTGGCGCAAACTGTCTCTGTAGAGGCAGCAAGCTAACTTTCTCTGTGAGGGTCCAGTGAGAAAGATTGGTCCCTGCAGTGGACATTTTTAGGGCAAATTCAGGGCTGGAAGGGTGTTAAGATCAGCCTGCAAGGAATAACCAGGTTAGGTAAAGGCGGGGTGAGGCTTGTGGGCTGCTGGCAGGCTGTTTGGGTCAGAACTCTTGACTGCATAACCACAACACACACAGGGTTACAAGGCAGATAGTGACCGAGCCACTTACTAGACTGGGTGAACCCCAAAACATCACAACCCCTAAGTCCAAGCTGCAGGGAGGTGCCTCTCTCTGGTTGTGATACACAACCAGGAACCCCTCTCCTGAGTCAGCTGGCTTAGGCACCTAAGGCATCTCTTCTAAGAATGAGTTAGGCGACTACCTCACTCCACACAAAACAGCTGGAAGAGTAGGAGGTGGTGCTACCATCTTATAACTTTTATTCCAGTGGTTAGAGCACTTACCTGGGATGTGGGAGATCCACATTCAGTCCCCTGCCTCTTGTCTAATGGGTAGAAAGGATTTAGGCAGCAGTCTAGTACCTCTGAAGTGAATGCTCGTACCACTGGGCTATGGGATAGTCTGAGATAGGGCTCCCTCAATCTCTTTTATTGAACCTGTTCCACTTTGGCTACCTACTCAGAGTCAATGATCCAAAGGAAAAGAGAGAGGGACTATGTAGCCCAGCGGTGAAGGCACCCGATTTAGCAGTGAGAGACACAGCAGCCAATACCCCTCCACTTATCACTCTAATTATTTATACACATGTAGAACAACTTCAACACGAAAAACTAAAGAAGCCCTACATTAGTAAGTCCCAGATCTTAGTAGTTAAAGCACTCTCCCGAGAGGTGGAAAACTCCTATTCAAACCTTTAACCCCCCTCAAGCAGGGGGTGGAATTGAACTTAGCTCTCTCCCCCATCTAAGCTGAGAACCACTGGGCTAAAAGCTATTGTGTGAGTAATACCTCCTCTTTCTCCAGTCAGATTTTGATTAGAACCTGATCTGGTAGGCAGCCTCTGAGTATATATACCAACTAGGGCCCTAGGAGTAAGATAAACACTACTCTGCCTCCCTTTGGATCACTCTGTGGTGTAGGCAGTCTCTCTCTAGGCATCCAGAGCCCCCTCATCCACTTACACCACTTGGGAAGACTTGGAAATGTTCACAGCTCTGGCATAGGACAGGCAGTAGGAGGTTTTGTAGATCACAGTGGTGCCCAAGTCTAGGGTTTAGATACTTAAATAACTTTATAAATCTGGGTCAAAGAACCTGGGGATGTTCTTTCAATTTTAAAGGCCCTCTCTTCACTGGAAATTGTCTCTTTGTATTGAGGAATGTGAAGTAGGAGGGGTATGAAAAGTACTAAAATACTCCCTCTTTTTCCTATTCTGTATCACGGTAGTGTTCTTTACCCAGCCCTTCCCCACAGCAGAAAGAAAACCACTTTTCTTGCTTTTTTCTTTTTGTAACTTTCCTAGTTAAGGGGTTAATGAGGGGCCTGTATAAATGTGTCATGTCTGCAGCTCAGCTTAGCACCCTCAGTTTGGAGAAGAGGTTTCTAATGAAAATGGGAGTCTTACTTCAGTTTTTTTCTTCTTTCACTCATAGTATAGATAAAAACTCTCATACCTGGCAAGCAGCAGTTCCTTCTCTCCCACTTGATCCAGAAGAAGAAAGAGAATCTGTCAGCTGTTTCCCTCCAATTATCTGTCATTAGGGCCTCAGCAACTCAGCTGTAGATACTTTAAGACATCACAGGTGCAGCAGCAACCAGGAAGTGAGGCAATATATGTACTCCTGCTTTGTAACAGACCTACAGCAGCTCATTTCTAGAGAAGCTTTTCTGCCTCAAAATAGCTATCTGCTTAGTGATTCATGAGCCAGAACCCATCTCTTACAGTCAGGTGGTTCAGGCACCTAAGCTGTTTCTTGCATAAAATTCAGATGGAGGTGGTACCTCTCTTATTATTTTTAGCCTACTGGGTAGAGTATTCACCCACCATGCTTCAGTTTCTCACTCTGCTGCAGCAGTAAGGATTTGAACAGGGATCTCCTACACCTCAGGAGAGTACACTAACCACTGAACTATGAGATATCTGATGTGGGAGTAACCTCAAGCTCTTCTGTTGGAGGTATTCCACTTTGGATTAAAAATTAAAGAGTCAGTAGATCAGAGTGAGAGAGAGAGACTCTAGAGCCTGGTGGTCAGGGCACCCACCTGTGAGTTGAGTGATCCTTTACTCTAATGACTTAATTATTTAGCCAAAGTGGAACAGCTTCAACAAGATAGCTTGAGGGAGCCCCCCGCCATCACAATATCCCGCAGCCCAATGGTCAGGGTGCTATTGTGGAAGGCCCCTATTTAAATCCTGTCTCCTAGTGTGGAGGATGGGGGAATTTAATTGGATTTTCCCACATCCTAGGTAAGTGTGCTAATCATGTGGCTAAAAGTTGTATGGGAGGCACCTTTTCCTTCTCTTCAGTTTTGAATAGGACCCAGTCTGGTAGGTGTTCTCAGCCCACTTACTAGAGTGGGCCCCACAGGCAATCAAGGCAGGGCACTGCACATCCATCATAGGTTTGGGGATTGCACTGGGGCTTTGGCAGGTGATAGGCATCTGGATGCTTAGAGAAGCAGCAATGCACAGGCCCAGAAGCAGAAATATAGGCACCTATATTTTACAGCAAAAATGTAGGCACCAAGTAAGTTTAGGCACCTAGAGGGTTAGGTAGCAGTCCAGCAGTCCAGCAAGGTGGGTTGTGGATCACAGATTGTGATTAAGGTACCTAAATGTGGGGCTAAGGCACCTAAGTCCATTTGTGGATCTGGGCCACAGAGCCTGCTCCCCTCACTAGGCTGCCGTGTCTGGAGACTGAGTTAGGCTAGGCACAGAGGTGGGTATCTCCACTTACTGCTAATAAACTGTGTGGGGTGCCTGCCTGCCCCAAAGATCTTATGGGATGACCCCATACATCTGTTCCCAGCTCTGCCACTGCTCTACCAAGTGATCTTAGGCAAGTTCCTTCCTGACTCTGTTAATAGCTAGGAGGGCTGGAGCATCCAAAGAGATTACTTTACATGCCTTACAAGTGTGGCTATCTTCAATTTCACATCTGAAGTGGTGCCCTAAGGATGGATATTTTGCATTTGGCAAGCAGCTGCCTCCTCAGTCATGGCCAGACCCAATTTATTATTAAGGGCAAATCAAGGACAGGATGATTTACTAAGTGCTGGGCAGTTCAGAATCAGTGCAATAGGATTTCTTTTGACAAGAAGATAGGTTTCAGGTCCCCTTCTGGCATCCAAATTCAGATGGGATGTGGGGGTAGGGAGGGCATTGGGCCTGGGGTTTTTAAGTCAGGTGGTGGGTGAGGCATTGGTACTAGGGCAAGTGGTGCTGATTGGATCTGGGAGAGGATACTAAAAGACATACTCCTCAGAGAGTGCGTTCTTGTCATAGTGGCAGTGACTATCTGCAGGGACAAGGTCAGGAGAAAAAGAGGCAATTCTGAAGTAAAAAACCAGGCAGTGGCCCATGTCGGTGTGTGAGGTGGGCAGAACTTGACACTTGCTGCTAGGAGCCAGCAAGGTGCCCATTCAGGGACGCTAGGCCTCTAGAACCTTGGTTCGTGACCAGTTTTGCATCAGTGCAGAGCAACAAGCCCCATGAACATTCTGGCGTGTGTTGAGGAATTTACCCAACTCTAAGTGAGACCAGGGGTGTGCAGCCTCTCAGATGCTGACTTATTTCCACATTGCATACCATATGTGGTGGTATAGTGGGTATGCTGTGGGCTGGGCATCAGGTGCTCCTGTGGGTTGTTTATCGAGCGGCACACTTTACAGGTCTGGCCTGGTAGTGGATTTTAGTTAAGCTATGGGAGGGATGGTCTCTGTCAGAGCTGTTAAGGAGTCAGCCAGGGAAGATTCAGATAGAGTTTTGGAATCTACAAAAGGGGCTGTGTGGGGAGAAGAGAGCGGACAGTGAGGGCTAGACCCACAAAGGATTTAGGCACCTAAATCCAAAATTTAGATCCTCAAAGCCACCCTCTTCAGCTACTGCCTAACCCCGTAGGTACCTAATTCCCGTAAGTGCATCAGTTTCTGTTGATACAGTCCTCCAGGTGCCTATATTTCTGCTGATGGGCATGCAAGCCAACTCAGTCCTGATGCCAGGCACCTAGTTCATGCCTAAGCCCTGATGGGCTCCTCAAACTACACATTCACTCCACCTATCTTGGCTGAGCTGGTACACATGGTTACCACATCAGGTCCCACACACAATTACAGTGGGGTCACTTCTCCTTTTATGTATGATCACCCCATGCCTAGAGCACTCATGCAAGCTGTAAGGAACTCCTATTTAAATTCCCCTTGGTCTGATATAGGGACTTGAACATAGGTTTTCTAGTTCCCAGGTGAGTGCCCTCACCACTAGGCCATGCTGGCATCTTACTGCTCAGCTGTTCCAATTTGTTTAAACTTCATAGTCCTTGGACTAGCGCATGCATGAGAATGACTCTATAGCCCAGAGCACTTCCCATGGAAATAGGGGCCCAGGTTTCAACCTGTTCCCCTATTTAATTATCTAGACAAAGTGGAACAGCTTCAACAGAAGACTGCCAAGAACGCCTCATAGGCCAGTGGGTAGGACAGAAACTCCAGGAAAAGGCACATGGCTATGAATCACAAGTGGAAGAAGGTGTTCGCCTAACTCTCTCTGAGGGGTGGGGCTTAGGTCATGCTCCTTTCCTCAGAATTTTCTATAGGCTAGCTTAGGCAGGTCCCTGCTCACTTTGCTGGCTTTTGTGAATCCCATTCTTAGGTAACCAGTTACCCCAGTGCATTGTATAGGGAGACTGGGCATCTAACGCAGGGTTGTGGATTCCACTAGGCAGCAGGGCCTCTAAAAGTAAGACATTGGAATGCCTGAGTGTCAAAAAACCAAGGTGACTTATATTACTACCAGAGTGTAAGACGACTGAGATTGGCCTAGTCAAAGCTGTACGGATGAGCCTAGTGCAGAACCCTGTTTGTGTCCAGCCATTCTTTCTTCACAGGAAGTTACACCTTGGAAAAAGAAACGTTGTTTCATGATGATGTGGAAGAGCACATACTTTTGAGGTTCTCCTGGTGAATTAGAATGTCATTCCTTCAGAATTACAGTGACTACATCCACAGCACAGCATGGAATGGGAGCCCCATGGCTTCCGGCTATCAAAAAGTGGTATCTGAATGCAGAGAGGGATAGGGAGACCCCCTTGACAGGGATGATAATTCCATGGTATAAATGTGCTAAGTTCTTCCTGTTTCTCTCTTCAGGGTCAAGAGAACAGATCAGAGGAGCTGGCAGCTGAACATATAGGTACAGTATTGCGCATTTAGCCATAGGTGGGTTGCCAGTTCCCCTGGACGTTCACAGCTGGACGTTCACCCCAGTGGTGAGGCAGCTCTGAGTTGGCCTGACTAGAGGAGCATGGTCTGGGGGTAGCAGATACCCCTTTTACACGTGCTGGGCAGGGAGAGGGAGAAGACCTGTGAATGAATCACTGTACAACTTGGGGGAAAGGGAAACTATTTGGGGATTTAGTAAATGAGTTAGGACAAGAATTAGGGAGTGGAGCCAAGTGCAGGTGGCAGCTGCCAGAGATGCCACAGTAAAGGGTCTGGAAGAGGAGGCAACTGGCCTTTGTGAGGCGACAAGGCCAGGAGAGGGGTAAATTGGCTAGTAGCTAAATTACATGAGTGGGTAAGGATGAGGATTGTCCATCACAAAAGTGCATGTTATTCAAAGAAAAGGAGGTATATTTCTCCAACTGAAAAATGGGTATGATTCTGGTGGCTATTAAGGAAGGCATTAACAATCTGGATGCAGGAAAGCAGCTAAGGAAATAGCTGACCCCTCCTCATGGCAGGTGCCCAGTGCATGTACTCATTCAATAGGGGCCCAGTTGCCTGGAAAACTAGCATTGGAAGCAGACTAGAAGGCATCTCTTAAAGAAGCTGGGGAATTGGGTTGGGTCTCCTAATGTCTGGTGCAGTGACAACTGTCTTTCTCACCTCCTTAATCCTGTACAAGGGGAAGACGATGGGATCCCATCAATGGTGTTGGGGCCACGTTAATGGGGTCCCTAAATTGTTCCCCCAGGTACTCACCTAATGGAATAGAGGCATGGAGAGCTGATAGGTGCTGGGGATTACACAGGATGACTTGAATTGAATGAGTTATTGCTGGATAGCTCCCAAATACTTAATAAAGTTGTAGCCTAGTTAAACCGCATTACTGGTGTCTTGGATTTTCTTCCTGCGATGGCCAGGACAATTGCTTAGATCTCTGTCAACCCATCCATACACAAAGTCATCCATCAGTAAGAGTCCTGTTAAAACACTACAACCTAATGCCCTTTGGCATTTTGATTATTATCCACTGGGGACCTAGACAGAACATATCTAAGTGTTTCTTACCTTCTCTGTAACCTAGATGTTATTTGCATGTGATCCATTTAGTTTAATTATGATAACTGCATATGCTGTTTGTTCTGGAAAATAAAGTAAGAATTATCCATTATCTGAATATTGTAGTAGAACTTCACTAGTACTAAACTGTTTTGTTGAAGCAGACTGACATTAAAACAGTTTAATAGAAATCAATCATTTTAACTAAATGGAAATAGAAGTTAAGTGAATTCAGAGGACCTGCCCTGTTAAGAGTCTCAACGTACCTGCAACCTAGACATAAGAAATGCCCAAGAGTGAAGGGTCAGTCATTCTATTTGCTTCACAAAACAAAGCATTTAAACACCTTTTTAACCAGTAGTACACGAGCTGAGAAGTGGGGATATAAACATTAGCCATTGTGCTAAGTTGATTATATTTTCTAAAAAGTGTGTATCATTAAGTAATATTATCTTAGTACTGGAATCAAGTAAACTAAACGTTCATTAACAAGAAAAATATTCTGATTTTTATTTTTTCACGTTATTATCAAGTACACAATTACAATAATGTCACACATCCCTATATGATTCTATGTATTTTGTTTTTTCTTTTTCTTTTTACAAAGTGTACAGAGGGAGGGACATACAATATTTAACAGGGCATTTCTACAGAACAATAATTTATATTATGTCCTTGTAAAAATCTGTACCTTTTTAAAACATTTAACTGAAACATCCATTTTATAGCATAGCTAATCAAATTATTTAAGAATTAAAACTAGCCTGTAACTAATGTCAGTACATTAACAATAACTACACTTTCATTTTCTCTTTATACAGACAAATACATTTTACAAAATCCACTTGACCAAACCCTTAATTACTCCTTTAAAAAAAGGTTTCAGTATTGTGCTTTAAAAAAGTGTGTATGATTCCAGACTACCTAAGAGAAATAAAGTGGGTAAAGTGTTTTGTCTTTCAGCTTATTTAAAAATGTATAATTCAAAATGGCTAAAACTTCTCAATAACATTGTGGGAATGTATGTGGAATTTATAGTTTTCAGGTTTCCACTTGCAAAACACATAAGAGAAAAATCAATCTGAACAAAGACATTTTGCAAGATTTCAATGGAAAATCTGCACAAAGGTTTCACACACTATGGACCTGATCCTGCAATATAGAGCTTGCAGATAGACTGCTGTAACCACATAGATTCCCACTGAAGGCAGGTACTGGCTACATGTTAAAGGATCAGGACCCTTTATTATTAGCAACATTAGCTAATATAGCACTGGATCAGCACATGTGGTGGCACTATTAATCAGACATCATAGGTTTGGAGAAATACAGCATGAGAAAGCATTAGCCTTTCCTGAAAAGACACGTTCAAGTTAACCTCGGTGTTTACATGTAGAATAAAACATACGGACTGGCTGAGCAATAGCTGCAGTTCTCTATACAAAAACAAAATAGTGAAGTTTTAGGACATAAATATCTGAAAGAGGAAAACTCACTATGGGCCTGATTAAGGACTGAGAGCCAACTTCTGCATCCCTTACTCCCAGTGAGTAGTCCCATTACAGAAAATGGAATTAACTCTGATCAGTAAGTGCTACTTGGTGGGATTAATGCTTGCAGAATCCGTTGTCTTCCTATAATCATTTGGGGTCACATCCTGCAATCCTTTTTCAGTCAACCACTGACTCAGTGGGAGTCTGAATGAGGACTGCAGGATCAATCCCTAAAACATGACTTGTAATTAAGCAATTCAGTTTTGTTTTACATTTGTTGTCTCAAGCGACATGACTTTGTATTTTCCACATTTATACAGCAATTAGCAACCAATATTGCACTGCAACTTTTTCTAAGTAATAGACTTCAGGTGGTAAAATTACATACAATTGTAATGCTCCCCCATTTGTTTATAAACAGACTAGAAAAACTGGGTTAATTCTGGATACTAATTATTTAATAAACAGCAGGTTAATACAGCTGCTGATGGCTCATGAAAAACATCCTATTTAGAAACAGTTCTGCCTCTGTCATAATTTATTTTTATTAAGGATATTTGCATGAAAATTGGATCTATTACTTAAAAAATCATCTGCTCCTTCTATTTCCTAACTGAAATTCTCTCTCTAAATATACATTTGAAAAATTGTCTGAGACATCTATCAGACTTTAGAATAAAACTGAAGTAATTCCAGTAAAAATGTGATTTGACCTAAATACTGTTGTTTCATGTTGTAATACATAAAATCATACTCAATTTGAGGGTACACTTAGCTGTTAACATAAGAAGTTGCAGCCTATCCAGACAAGAAGTGGAATAGCTATATTTTATGTTTTCAATGTTAGTCAGCAGGAAGTTGAGAAAACCAAAACTTTTTTGTGATACAGAACCATTAAAAGACAAAGAAGCACTGAGTAATAAACATAATATTTATGAACAAATTCTTATTCCAAAAAGTGTAAGTATTGAAAAAATGCCCCCAACCATCATTTTTACTTATTATACAGGAAGGAATGAGATCCTTTGTAAAGGAAACCTGAATAAAAATGAAGAATGTATGTTTGTTCAGTAATATTAAATATAATTGCTCAAATGTAAAATTTTTAATTTGCCATACGTTCTGTATATGCTGAACAAAACAAACAGATGGGCCCTAAGAACATTATTCTTGACTTTCAAGTTCCCCATGTTATTTTATACATTGCTGACAATTTTATTAAGAGAAAATTTAAAATATTTTAAAAATTCACAACAAAATTTCATTAACATGGACATTGTGAGTACCAACAAGGTCAGTAAGATAAATGTTTAAATAAGCTAAAGTTGAAAAATTCAGGATGAGTCAGGGTTTACTTTATTAAATGCAACTTTATTGTTGCCCTCTTTTCCTCATTTATTAAACAAACTGAATAGAATTCAGAACACGCTATTGAACAAAATATATAAAAGTCAACTAGAAGCAATAATCCTATTTGTATACAGCAATAAATCAAATGCACAGTATTTTGTTTTTTGTGATCATAGATGATTGGCTTTAAAATAAGCTGACAGACAGAAAAGCAATATTCTTTACAACTCCAAGCCATAAGTCTGTAAAAGAGACTTTAAGGCAGCCCGACATCTTTATGATGCCGCATAATGTGCTGGTTCTTCTCTGAAGGCCTTCGGAAACCTTTCTTGCAATACTCACAACGGTGAGGGTAGTCCTTTGTATGAATGGAAATAACATGCCGTTTGAAGCCTGAGGCATCTGTAGTGCTATACTCACAGTACTCACATTGATAAACTTTCCTGCCACTGTGTGTTTTCATGTGTTTTTTTAGCTCATTTTGTTGCCTAAACCCCTTTCTACATCTCTTACACCTGAATGGAAGATCCTTTGTGTGAACTGAGAGAATGTGGCGACTTAGAATAAACGGATCCGCAATCTTAAAGTCACAATGTCTGCACTGGTGCAATTTTTTACCCTTGTGGGCTGCCACATGTTTTTTCAGTTCTGAGGGCCTATGAAAGCCTTTATCACACATCTCACACTTATGAGGGTAATCCTTTGTGTGAACTGAAATTATATGTCGTTTCAAGTCACTTGAGTTTGAGCTCTTGTGGTCACAATGCAAACACTGATGTGTTTTGCTTTCTTGATGTATAAGTACATGCTGCTGAAGCTCTTTGGTATCCGAAAAAGTCTGAAAACAAATATCACACTTGAATGGCATTTCCTTACTATGTTTAGTCTTTACGTGAGTTTTCAAGTTAGAAGAGTCAGCAGACCTGTAATCACAATACTGGCACTCGTATGGCTTTTCACCAGTATGGATTCGCATGTGCTTCTTGAGCTCCGATGGATGACGAAATCCCTTGCCACACTCTACACAAATATGAGGAAAGTTCTTGCTGTGGACTGCCAGAAGATGACGACTCAGTAACCCTTGTTCCGCTGTCTCATAATCACAGAATTTGCACTTATGCATTTTGTTGGCTCCTTTGTCCCTATGCACCATCTTGTGAGTAAATAAAGCTCCTGCATGAGAGAAGCTCTTCCCACACTCATCGCATTCAATAAGCTTTTCTGTTTTGTTAGTCAGCTTGTGACTCTCCAGGTGGTTATGTAAACTTATTTTTTTATTGGTAGTGTAATCACAGTCCGTGCATCTGTATTTCTTCTTAGTAAGAAGATGCTCTGGGTGGTTTTTCATGTGCCTTTTCAAGAAACCTCTGGATTTAAACTTCTTTCCACAAATCATGCAAGGATAGACAGTCAAAGGATGACCATCAGGGCCAATGATTATTGCTGAAAGTAAACAAAGATATAATGAAATTGACCATCAAACATTATTCTTCAAAGCATTTCATTAACATGAAATAACAAGTAGTACTGTTAAATAAGTCCAAGTGAGTTATTTCCGTTTATGTTATTAAGTTCACTGTAACTACTTTTCTACACTAACCCTATATCACTGAGTCAGAATTTCCCGACACTAACAACTGAAGACTCAAAACTTGTGCATTTGGCAGTACTGTCAAGTATGAAACATCGAGAGAGAAGGGGGTCTTTAGAGCCAACAAATCAACATCACACAAACTACATGAAAGAAATTTGTAGAAAGTCAATAAGGAATAATTTAACATGTCAGTGATTACAGCTTCTTCAACATTCTCGTAAAATTGTCTTAATTAGAATCTAAGTTTTAATCAAAGATGGAAAAATTTGTATTATAGCACAACTTCTATGAGCCAATGACACAACCTTACACAGCAACCTACGTATGCTCTCCCTAACATTCCAGATTTCAAAGTTATACTTTTTAACAAAATGAATGAAGCCCATTCATACCACACACACCCCTGTACAAGATATTTTCTGTAATATATTGTACATTGTTTACTATGAGATCAAGTAGCAGCAATGGACACGATGGATTTTTTTCATATACGCATGGCAAGGAATTAGCAATCATTTCTTTCAGAAGTAGACTTACAAGTGTCATCCATGTCTTTTTCTTCTCAAGATTATACTATTGCAGCAGTTCCCAAACTGCAGGTCGTGACCCCAAGTGGGGTCACTTCATCAGCAGATGGGGTCATGGCAATCCCGAGCTTGCAGAGGACCCCATTTTACAAAATAGCCTCCTCTGCACAGCGTGACCTCACACACACCATATGCACGAGGGCACGTCACACGGAGGATGGTATTTTACTCTACAAAATGGCACCCTCCATGCAGCATGACCTCACACGTACCATATGTAAATATGCCATATTTTCGTAAAGCAAAATGGCATCCTCCTTGCGCCGTGACCTTGCCTGTACACTGCGTGTGAGGTCACACTGCAGAGAGGACACCTTTTTAAACTGCAACTTCCATGCTGTCTAGGGTAGTGGGAAACAACACATCTGAAAATGGGGTCATACAGGGAAAATGTTTGGGAACCACTGTATCACTGTAATGAAATCTACATAGGTTTACACATTAAACCCACCCAGAGACTGAAGTTTTTACAGAACTCATCAGTTCACTTGTTAAGCAGAACATCACCCTGTAAGCACATTGCATCAGTGCCCCAGGAACTGCACTGAATAGCCTAGGACCTACATACCTTAGAAACTACCTCCCTCCTCATGTCATATGTCATGGTTACAAGCAGGAGAGATGTTCAAGCTGGAGTCCTCTTGGTATGAATGGGAGAATGGGAGAACATTTTATGTGAGGGCTCCTCAGCTTTGGAACTCATTCCCTCAGCTCTGTCCAAATTAGCCTGAATTTGATTACCTTCTGGGCACTCTGTGAAGCACATTTTCCCCCAAATAGGGAAGAATCATCAGGGTAGTTGGTAATGGTGCAAAAGGAAGAATTATTTCAACTGTTAATTTGCCTGGTTTGCTACTTGGAAGCTACATGATATGGAACTGCTGCAGTTTAGTTACAATGGAAAGGAATTTTTTATATTTGTATTTTAAGTCAAAGACACCTAAAGAAATGGAGAGGTGTCCTTTCTATTTTATCAGACAATTAAATAAATAAATAATTCAGTGAAGATAGAAGCCTACTAATGTCAACACAATGGAGCTGCTCTTGTGGTTTCAAGTAAAGATTTTGAAAAGAGAATTCGGTCAACTTATTTCAAAATTGAAGTAACTTTAAGAGACATGAGAGAACATGTACAGAATGTATACCAGATAAAGTAACTTATGACACTCAAACTCATTTAGTTACTTGTTAAATTAACTGACATAATTAACTATATTCAGTTTGTTGTGTATAAAAAAAGACAACCAGCTCTTCAGACAAGTGCCATTTACAGCAATATTTTATTTGGCCAAGATCAGCTTCTGACAAAGGTTGTATACTCCAGTCTATTCAAATCTGTATAGCAAGATAAATGTATAAGAATTTAATTTTTTGCCACACTATTGCTTTCGTTTTGGCTGAGAAGGGTTCACTTCCATTCAAAGCTGTGAATTTATGTTTCCGTAACATTTTTATTTCAGAACTTTAAAAAGAAAATACAAGTTGGGTATGTGAATTGAACATCTTGCCAACAAATCAGAGAAGCAAAGTAACCATATTCTCTCTACAGAATGTTGTGTCTTCAAGTCCTCAGTAGCAATGCACATTTATTTACGAGTATGTCTCTATCGAGGTACTTTTATGGCCCTATCACTAAATTACCTAAGCATATAAGTACTCACCTGTTTGGTATTGCCTGGATTCAGGTCTCCTCCTTTTCTTTGGTTTTTGTTTAGCTAGTCTCCCAAGTCCAGCAGACTCATCTATGTGCAACAGAGCACTTGCAGTGCCATTCCGGCTTTCAATCCCATCAGTATTATTACCTAATAAAATAGACTAAAATTACCTACCATCATCACTCAAAAAAGTTTATTTGGACTACAGAAACTATAATGATAAATGAAAAATAGGCAAGAGATAACTTGATAACTTTTAACTAAACTATGGCAACATAAACCAAAAGGCCATTAAAATTAATTGATCCACAAGCACTCTTCTCAGTATATGACAAAATCTAGGACCAACTGTGTAACTGAGTACAAACTGAATGGGGCAGGTACTGGATTTCTATGTGGAAGGACCTGGATTCAAATCCAATGCAGTTTACAGAAGAAAATGGAAGTCCATTTCACAAAGGCTTTTCTTTTTCTAATCTCAATACTGCATTTTAAGAAAAGATGTTGCTATACATTTCTGGTTAGTAATTCTGTACAAAGAATCTCTAATCTCAGGGAATATGCCGAAATCAGACTATTTTTCTTGATGTCTGTTATTCCATTAGGGTTCAATCCTCTAAGACCTCTATGTGTGAATGGCCATTCAGTTCAAGCCAACTGACTTGACTTGAAGATAATGAAAGTTCCATATGCAGAGGGTTTACAGAACTGAACCTTAAATTTGGGAGTCATCGCTGAATGTGCCACAGACTTTCATAAGAATCAGAACAACATGAATACACCTATCTCACACGCTTTGCAAATCTGGAGATTTGACCGTGTACAAATCAATTTTAGTGAGAGTGAACATGCACTCAGCACTGTATAAAACAAAGAGGATACCATCCTTGCCCCAAGGAACTTACATTCTAAATATACATATATATAAATGACATATAACACATCAGATAATGGGTTTAATTCAAAGTGAAATAATTAAGATATTTGTTTTCTATTTAAAAACACATCTTTTGTTGATTGTTTAATACCGATAAGATTTTGAGGCATATGTAAGATTTAAGGAGTGGTCCTAAGAAGAGTGGCCTCTTCAAGCTTTCAGAAGAGAGAGGCAGTTCATGTTGGAAAGGGAAGCATATAACAAGGCATGAAGGTAAGAATGGGAGGAGGATACAAAAGAGCAGCGAGGCACCAAAGTAGAGAGTTGAAGTGGGTGTTTAGAAATGAATGAGATCAAAAAAAATGTAAGCAGGAACAGACGCATGCAGAATCTGAGGATTTTGAACTTCATGTATCAGCTGAGGGAAGCCAGAGAAAGAGCTGAAGAGTCTGTCTGGCAGGTGACATAGATAATTTTGGAACTGAGAACCAATTTAACATATGACACCAATAAAACATAACTGAGGTATGTACCCAAGGGTCCTTCCATATTATGACATGACAAAGTGGGACCTAAATGTTCTCAAATACAGGAAACTGTTTTCCCTACTTGATAGAATGGAAAGCAGCAGAGCCACTGGACTTTGTCACAGGGCAGCAGAAAAATAATAAAATGTGATATTTTTAAACCTCCCTAGTAACATTACCTCCATCACTTTCTCCTCCTTTGCCTTTCATTGACTTTGAGGTTTCTCATCTGATCTCCTCTAAGCCCTCTTCAACCTACCCCAACAACACCCATGCCACATGACTTCTCCTGCTGCCCTTTTCTCACCTCGCCCATCAGATTCCTCTTTACAATTCAAGCATACTACACGTACACTACACTGCACCTACCCACTTATCTACTCTCTATCTTACTGTGTTACCCCCACTCCACCTCATTTCTTCCAGGCTACTAATAATGCCAGCCTCAAATGCCATCTCTAAATTAATCTGTACAGTCATTACCCTGTTCTTCAAAGCCCTCCTCAACACTCACTTCAACTGTGATGACTATGTGAAACTTTTAACTGATAATGGACAGGTAGGTATCCAGAAAGGTTTTTTTTTAAATGACATACAAAGCTAGTCTACTTCTCCATGTGTTCCTATCACTGTAACTTTCATTCTCCCTCCTTCATTCTTTAGTTTGTTACACCACTTGTTGCAATTTATCTTAAATTATACTGTAAACTCTTTGGGGCAGGGACTATCTATTACTATGTGTTTGGACAGCATCTAGTATACAGGGCCCTGATCTCGATTGGGATACCTGGGTGCTTCTTTAACATAAATACATAAATGATCTACTCCAACAAGGAGGAAAGTCAGTACGGGTGGCAACTGGTGCCCAGATACCAATAAGCAAGAACAACAATTCTGAAATATTGGAGAGCAACTCTGAGTTGTACCTAAGGGCTCTGGAATCATTTAAATGGAGAGAACAGTAAATGTCCCCTTTGTGCTTGCTTTTTAAAAGTATTTCATTTTCCAAGTACCAGACTACATATTTATGCACCCATCTAGGTGCATAATAAAGTCATATGCTAACACTGATTCTCAGCTAAGATTTAAGTGAATCCTACATTCTCCTGCTTGTCACTTTGGACAAAAATATTCATCCCTCTATTCCCAAGCCAGCCTTTATTGTACCCAAAAACTGTGAAGGCCAGAGGTACTCAAGATACAATTTTTCAGCTGCGTACTTCTTGCTGTATTTCCTTCTACATTATTTATATGAAGGAAATGTCTGTTCAAATGGAAATAAAAAGAAATTTGCTTTATAAGTTTCATCTTCCTTTTCAGGAATCTGTTTAGTTTTATGGCTGACAGCATTTTGGAACTTTAGGACACATAATGCCAACAAGACATTCTGAATGTAAATGTTTTTGCAGATATTTTGTTACCATCAGTCTCAGTCTTGAAGAAGTACTTGTACATGGACCTTACCATAAGCTGCTGCCCAAGCTATCGGCATAAAAGTTTTAATTTCAGTGTCATCTATTTGCTGTTCGTGGGCCACTGCTGCATCTTCCTCCCCTACAATCACTTCCATGTAAACCTCATCAGCAATTTCTGCAACACCTAAGAGAAAAAGAAATTATTAATGCTCTTTATTCTTAATTTCACATCACTGAAAATAAAAACCCAGTCCCCAAATAAAGGCCACCTACTTACTTAAATCTTCATCTTCAGGCTGAGAATCATTTACAGTCATGTAAACCATTTTTTCCCTTGGAATACGAACACTGCTATTTTGATCAAGTAATCCCACTCCATGATCATTTTCAGGTTCACTCTCCACAATGTCTACTGTGCCTCCTAATTAAGAAGACCAGAGTAAAAGTGGTTTTTTAAAAGTACATTTCTACCAAATTACATTCTAAACTGAAAAATAAATGTTTATACTCTAATATTTAGAATCTATGGCTCTTCACAAATGAGCTGAGAGAAACGATAGTCTTAGAATGTACAGGATTTCAGAAGCCAGGTTAGAGTATTCTAAAATGACCAAACTGCTTTACCTAAATCATCTTCTCCAGGATCAGCTTTGAAGATATAGACTTTGATGACTTCAGGACAAATGCTGTCCACTTTACACGGATCACTTTCTGACTCTGCTTCCATGGTAATTTCAGCAGAACCTTCATGTTCAATTTTCCCAGTATCATCCACTATAAAGACAAATTATGATGTGATCACACAATCTATACAAACAACTGCAAATGAGAGAGGATTCACTTTATTATTTTAATTTGAAAATAGTTAAAAATGAAAACATATTAACTGGCTTGACAAAGCAGTGAAAGAATTGTCAAAAGAATTGCTTCAAATTCCTTTAAAAAAAAAAAAAAAAAAGACAGAAGCAAATCCAAGATGCAAGATTTTCATCTTCTAGAAAAGATAAAAGTGATAAGCTGCACCACCCTATTTAAAAAAAAAAAAAGGCAGCATGCTTGCATTCCTTGCTGAAACAAAGGACAGCTCTTATGTCCTATTTCCACCCAAGCTAGGTGAAATATACTGGTTATGAAGGCAGTGAATGATAGGAAACACAAAACTGCTTCATGGCTTCTCTAGGTTGCCTTCCTTGACCCCTAATACTGAGAACCAGTACTACAATTTGGAACAAAGAGGGGAAGATGAACGACAACCATCAGGAAATACCCCAAAATAGCAAACTGCAGTAAAAAGGGAAGTATACTAACACTTATTCTACAGCACACGTTCATATACTCTTTCTATTTTAACTGCTTTCTCCCCTCCACACACACATCCAACAAGCTATTAATCCCCTCTCACTAAGAGCTGTCCTTTACTCCTCTCTCACATGTCCCTCACATTATAGATGTCCCTTCAGCTGAGAACTGGACCTAGCTCCCTTCTAAGCCTGTCAATAGCTCACCTTTAGTTGGCTAGAAAGGGGTTTAACTACATGAAAACCATAAGGTCTGTCTTTCCCCATTCACCCAGAAGCTGAATGACATGTATTTTAAGAAATCCCAGACCCTGCTTGCTCATTATAGACGGAACCAAGCTCAGTTTCAAACTAATGAATTGCCATTCTAACATTGGCAAATTCTGATTCCATTAATTCCTATCGACTTCCCTACAGAAAGGAATTTAAATTGTATGTAGTATTACAGTCCTATATCTACTCCCCACTATTATTTTGAATTCATTGCAAAACAATCCCTTAAAGGAATATTGTGCCTGTTCCATTGCTGCTCCTCAAGTGACTTCCTCCAAGCAACAGAGTGAAAATAAATTACACCCATATGCTATGGAGATGATATGCATGTGATAAATTAATTTTCCATGCATCTTTTGATTGGCTAACCAGCTCTCTGCCCACTAAGCCACCTCCCCGGTACTAATTCTAACCCTGCAACCTCATAAGCAGCTTCAGAAATCTGATATCTTTTTAAAACATATACCATAAAAAAAGTTTCTTTGCCCAAATGTGGACTTTTATCCCAAAATATTACATTTTCACAGGCTCACAAAGTCCACTATCTCAAAACCCAACAGGGATTTCCCCTTTCCAACAGGACCCAGCATTTTCTTCTAGCACTGTTAGAGTCCAAAGCATTGGACTTGCAATATATTACATTATGTACAATAGCTACTTTAGATCTTTTTTTGAGGTTTTTATGGCTCCTTCAAAGTCATATATAGTTTGGACTCATGGTAACAAAAGGAACCAAATTTAGAGGAAAAAGCAAAACATTACCAATAAAATATTTTAAAACTCTAAGAATGTTCTAATAGCTTTCTGTAACATGTGGCATATACAGAGTAAGTGGTGACGTAGTATACAAGTTTTACTGGTGCTCACGTGGAATGATCTGCATTAATCAGTCATGGTTTTGCCACTAATCAATAATGCAGCCAGCCTGAGCATCATGCTGACCACCCTTGTAAATCACTTTGAGATCTACTGATACAAAGCACTATACAAAAACTAGATATTATTATTGTGCAATCATGTCAACATAAAACCTTTATGCCACACATACACAAGTATGTATTGTGTCTCATACATACTATACATACATTTACACATACATAAAATTTCTCAACAAGGAATGTAAGTTGGTAGCTATCACTATTTGCAGAGAATATTATGCATTATATTACATTACAAAATATTAAAAATGCTCTTTAATCTACTCGTCCCAGAAATAGAAATGGCAGCAGGAATGCACCAAACGCTTTTTGCAAGTGAATGATGAATGAACACTGCACAATACATTGCTTCCAAAGTCCCAAGGAAATCTATAGTACTACCTGAAATGCCTGTAGAAACAAGATCCTAGATCAAGAGATAATGTCCTGGTTAAAACAGCTGTAACTGAAACTCAGAACCTTTTAAACTGGTGGAAAAAGCAAGACATTATGGTGATGTGTTATTTCAGATCTCTCTGAAAATGCAACCTTACAGGTGTTCTCAGGTACCTGGATGCACTTTTATAAATTCCTTGGAATATACATAAGACCCCAAACATAAATGGAAATCTGGCATGAGGGAATAATGTTTTGCTATCATTCCTCAAGTATACTTTTTGTTGTGTTCCTTCTACAGGAGTTACGTACTCCCTTATGGCTTGGCTATCAGCACTGTCAATCATGTGTAGGTAGCGCTTTCTCATCAATAGAGCTTGATACTGCACCACTGAAGTCAATGGGAAGTTTTTCACTGACTTAAACGGATGCAGGAACAAGTCCTTAACAAGGAAAAAAACAACTGACGTTCTAAAGCCCAGAATACGATGTTAGGCAGGGATTATTTTTTGGTTTTCTTTTTTTAAAAATAAACTTCTAATTGTAGGATCTGTTGGGTTTTTTAATAACGTTTGTAGAATAGAAAGTTTCTGGCTTATGAATCAGAAACTCGGTTCCTTCTCCTACAGAGAACAGATAAGGTATTCCTAGGCTGGAGAGTAATCTTTGTGAAAGACATAATTCTAAGGCAACTGTGCAACTTTCAACATACAAATTTATAATTAGTTAGTTTCCTGACTCTCCTTCACATTATATAAAAACCTGAAATATGATACCTATTTAATGTAAGTATCCTTTAATGATCCTATTTAAGAAACAAGACAAAACATGCCAAACTTTTAAAATGTGAGTGTGTGTAAAAATATAGGATCAAATTTTCCCCGGGAGGAAAAATTCCCACACGTATTTCTGGGAGAGCTTGCAGCATAAACACACTAGCAGTGCGTGGCAGATAAGAGGAAAAGACTAGCAAATATGTATGGTGCATAGTGCAATAAGTTCAATAGGAGGAAAATAGGGGAAGAGGATGAGAAGAGAGTAAAAGAGAAGATAAGAGATAACAAGGAAAGAAGAAAATGAGGAGAGACAGAAACAAGGGCGAAGTTCCCAGCAAGAATAACACCATTTCCCTCTCCAACTGGCTCTGTGTATAAAGCATGTATGCACTGAAACACTAGTTTGGCTGCAACTGCTGGCCACTGTCTGCTATCCACAGTGCAGCTGGCTGGTTGACTAGTGATCAAGACATGTAGGGTACCTGCCACACTTAAGCATCTAGAGCTAGAGAAGCATCTACCTATACTGGTTTACTGAAGCTTTTGTATCATCCTTGTAACTATTTATTTTAGGGTGCAGTCTAAAAATGTTATTTTGGTTAGGTAGTGAAATGTCCACACTTTTCTGCATTTTTCCAGCTTCTCAATCTCAGATAGAGAAAATGAGGTTTACAAATATCAACCTGATCAATGTTTAAAACATGAAGCGTCTTAGATGCTTGAATTTTTAATCCATATACATGACCTATCCATGGGTACCACCCCATACCTGTCTTACCCATGAATGCGCCAAACACAGGATGCTGCCATTTTCTTATATTCTCCCTCCTAGAAGTAAAAAAGGAAAATGTGTTCCTAGCTGTTAATTTAATTTCTCAGAGAATGCATGCTCACCGGTTTTTACTAAAGGATTGTGGCATTCCCAGTATATACACTGGGCAGTTGTTAAACTTATCACAACCCATGTCACGGCAAAGAAGAGACAGAATGACTCTACTCCAAAGCTGTAAGATGTAACTTGTATAAATATTAACTAAAAACTGATAAACTTTATAGAAAATTATAGAAAATGAACTAGCTATGTTTTGATTCCTCTGTAACAGAACTTTACTTCAGCACAAGGGTGGGTTGAGATTGCTTCTCCAAGAAAAGAAATAAAAGCAAAACAAAAGCCCTAAGAAACTAGATACTTGTTTCTAAAGCAGAGGTTCCCAAACTGTGGTCCACAGAGTACTTGCTGGTGGTCTTCAGAGAGCTGACAGATCACATAATGCTGGCTCTTTTCTCATTTCCAGCTGCTAAGTTTACTTTAAAAAATGGACAAAAAATACCTACTTTCCTATGCAACTGATATAGTTGCTACAGCAATTTACATGATTACAAATGAAAGATTAAGGTGGACTGAAAGTAGAAGCAGTCCATTAAAGAATCTGTTAATGTGGTCCACAACATGAAAAATCCTGAGAACCCCTAATCTAAAGCATATCTAGATATTCTCCATATAGAGGAATAACTCAGACCAAGAGATAATAAAGGAGTAACTAAGGCCTGGTCTACACTAGAGAGTTTTGTCAACTAAAATCAGCTTTTGTTGACAAAACAGTGCTGCTGTACACACTACAATAACGCCCCCTGACAAAACTGCCCTGTTTTTTCAACAAAATAAAACCACTTCGATGAGAGGTGTAGGGCTTTTGCCAGCAGAGCTAGGGTGACACAGTGTCAGGGAGGGGCTGTCATTCTTGTCAATTTCACGGCTCTGCTGGAGCCATGAAATTGACAAGAAAGCAAGCCACCCCTGCTGCAAGCCTGGGCTGGCTTGTTCTCAGCTCCTGGCTGTGAGGTACCAGGGAAGGGAGAAGTCCCCACGTGGCAGCTGCAGGCCAGCTCCCGGCTGGGACCAGGGAGGGGAGAAGTCCCCATGTGGCGGCTGCAGCCCGTCTCCCAGCTGGAACCAGACAGAGAGTGGAGAGCAGCCCACAGGGAGCCTGGGAGCTCGTGGCAGGTGTAGACATCAGCCACGGTTGTAATTATAGCGGTGGCTGAAAGTCAACATAACTTATGTAGACAAATTTTTCTAGTATAGACAAGACCTAAGAGTAGTTCAAGGAAAAACAAAATATAATTTATCTATTAATAACATTGAATAAATCTGTTAATTGTCTACTATACTACTACAGCATTTGCTTTCCACCAAACATTAAATCTAAAATGAAAAAGTCATATATATATATGAACAAATTGCACTCAAATATGGAAAAAGTGACCCTGGAAAGACCAAATGGTATAACCATCTCTCATATTTCTCTACTTCTCCAAAAATGTGCCAAATTGGGCATAAATTCACTTGCCATCCTTTTACTGTGCATTACTCATCAATAAATACCACACCAAGCCAGCCCTTGAATTCAAAAAAATAATTCCACATTTACATCAATTTCACTAAGATTAGAATCTGGCCCAAGGTCTCTGAAGCCAGTCTGGAACAATAACAACATGCGTTCTGTCGTTATGCTGCCAAAGATCGTCACTAGCACAGGTAATAAGAAAAATAAATAGGGTAAATTGTTTGACAGCTTCTAGAACAACTTGCTAGTTTAGTATTTCCTTAATGCAAAAGGTTGCTGCATTCTTCCCTAATGTTTATGCTCAAGCAAATCCCTAAACAGACTGAGTGAAATGTCAGATTGGGGAATACAATCTAATATTTACACTGTTTATTTGTATTGCAATTGATAAACTAGACTTTCTTTCCACTAAAATGGCAATTTTACTTCCGATGTAGTCTGGAATTTCTTGTGCCCACTTTCTTTTCCACAATGAGCACTGTTATTATGGTGTCCAATACAATGCCAGGCCCTCCTGACATTTCTTCAATGCTAAAATGACACTGCGAACTTCCTTCAATCCCGGGAAATAGAAATCTATCATAGATGAGTTTCCCAGGGTTCAAGACTGATATCTGTCATTAGTCTGTCTTGGACTCTGCAGCAAAGAAGCTCTAATTCCCATAATTTGGCTCATGTCTACCCAGCACAGTAAAAATGAAGCCCTTGAATATTACTTTTACCAATGTCTCCTAATGTTTTCCAACTCATGATCAACATGCAGTGACCTCATAAACACTCTTGGCCAGGACAGTTATGCACAGTACTATTATAATGATTAGACAGTGGTCTGACAGCAAATGTTACTTTTTTTCCTTTTCTTTTTTTTTCTTTTTTGGGGGGTGAGGGTAAGGAGAGGGGGAACTATCATTATGTCTTCCATCTTTAAGATTCTCCTCAAGAGAAAATAGCCCCGTACTCCCAGGTGGTTGATGAAGACAGCCTGTAAAACAAAAACATTTTTATATCTGCTACAAAACCATGGTTATTCAATACTGCCGTTATATGGATTATGGTTCTGTTGACTAGGTCCATTGCTCTTGACTTAATAAAAATATCCAAGAGGAGGAAAAACGTGCCCCTTCTAAACCTAAGTAATGATACAATCACTGTTAGCATATTTGCAAATACCCTTGGTTCTGAAAGAGTCCTATATTGAAAATGTTGGTTCTGGTACATGAATCAAATGTTTCCTGACTCTAGACCTGATTAGGATGTGAACATAATGTGTCTGCTACATCTGTTGATGTCATATAATTTCCTAGATTTGTGGAATATCAATACAAAGTTTCCAAGTCTAGCCTTCATCTCTTCAAATTTCCAATATTTTACCATTCTTATTGCACAAAATACACCGAGTACATCCAGCACAGCTTCTCTTCTAATGAAGCTATTTCTATTGCCCCTGTTTGGTGACAAAAAGCTAATTGCCTATCTCCTGCTTTGACGAATTTAGTAAAATCAGAAATGTAGAAACCTTAATTTCAGTTAGATGATCAGCTCTAATGTCCTCCCTGAAAAACTCCAACACCTTTCTGTCTGTGGCCATTTTTTAACATTTTGCTAATGGCTTTCCAAGTTATAATTAAGATCTATGGCTAGAGAAGTTGGGTTGATGTGTATCTGGCTATAATCTGTTCCCTTTTGGCCAAGATATATCAAGAGTCCTCCTTAAGTGACTTTTTCTGGCACGGATAAAAAGAAAAATGTAGTTTATCAAAACTCTTGGAATCCTTTCCATGTTGTTTAACAGATGGCAGTGGTTTTCATTCTCTGCTTAGTGAATCAAAGGCAGACCTGAGTCAGGTGCAAACAGCCAGGACCTAGTTCGGAACAAATCACTGAGTTTCTAAGGGCAATTAAAGACAGAATATCTACACAAAAGGAGGGCATCACTAGAGGTAAGAAGCATTATCTTGGAAATGGAATGCACACCAAGGAAATCAAGGCAATTTCCTATGCATGCTAGATTCCATTTCTAATGGGAAAAGGATGATTCAAACAGATGAGTTTGCTGAAGGAAAGTCACACAAAATGGAGATCACTAAGAAAGGTACCATCAGAAGAGAAAATGCAGGTTCAATCCATAAATGAGAAGGGAGGAAGAAGAAATAAGAAAAGCTATGTGTGGAGCCATTCAATTATTAGACATCCATTCAACCATTCTCACCAGAGCAATAGCTAATCCAATCTTGAAAAATGAGATGATCAGATTAAGAAGCCAGGGTCACATAGTAGCCCATCCAAGCAAAGGGCAAACAATGAAAGGAACCAACAGACAGAAAGAAGGTGGCAAGTGATCTTGCCTAGGAATTCCAATGAAGAATGTGGGACAGGTTACTTGTGATTCACATAAAGTGTACAGAGTAGTATTCTGCCTCTCAAGTAACAGAACATAATAAGAAAGGCAAAAGTATTCTGAAGAAAACAGGCAAATGTCCATGTATTATAGTATGCATGAGAACTGGCAGCATTTGGACACTATGGTGGCAGGCATCTTAGATTAAGTCAACCTCGCAAAATTCTACTCACCAATTTGCCCAAAAATGAGTAATTTAGATAAACACAACTGAAGAAAGTTGTGACAGAATCAAGGATGATTTCAGGGACTTGGGGAAAAAAAATCAAAGATGGGATTGATATTGGCGATCTTCTCTGAAAGCCATCTGGTACCAAGTGCAAATGAAGAAGGGAGAAGATTCAGCCTGAAGACCAAGAAATACATACACTAAAGATGTAAAAAGGAGAGATTTGAATTCAAATGTTATTTAATTTTTTTCTATAATGAAGTGACTATTCAGATTAGACAATCTCCACTTAACTAGAGGGAGTACTAAACTCCTGACTTCAAAACCAATAGAACCTGTTAGGCAGGCTTTAAATACAATAGAAGGTAATGGGGGAAAACTTTAATTTAACTCAAATTCTAGCTGTACTTTCAATTCAAAATATAAAGTTAAAAGACAGATATGCTTTCCAACAAAAGGTGAATATATTTTAAAATATTAATTAAGTACCTGAGCTAGAGGGGCCAAATATGTTACTAAAACATTTTAAAACACACTGACATATATTTAATAGCAAAGAAAGTAAAAAATCAAGTCAGTTGAGGAACCACTCTGGACCTATTTTTTATCAAGAGGAAGTAACCGACTAAGAATAAGAAAACCTCATCATGTTTAACAGAACCAAGGTTATCGCATGTTCTCAGTCAATCACTTTCTATAGTTAAGAAATTCAAAAGTGAGCTTTCTAACTTGGTTAGTTTATCTGCTTTAGGGACCATGAAGTTGATTCCTATATTAATTTAAACACAGCTACACAAGGGTATTTGACACCAGGAACTCAAATGTTCAGGAATTAAGAAATCTAGTGATAATAGGGCAAAGAGAAAAAAATATTAAAATCCATATGTGCAGAAGATATTATAATTAAGCCAAAACAAACAACAATTCCATTAAAAAAAATATTCAAAGAACAACATTCAGACAATGAAGAACTACTCAAAGAACCTGTACTGAAAATGAAGCAAGAATCAATATATGGAGTCAGTTAAGTTCCATTATTTGAGTCATTAAAAGCTAGACAAAACAAATAATCCTGCAATGGCTATGTGAATGGGTTAAATGACACAATATGTCCTTTCTATTTCAATGATTCTATGACAAAAACCTGTTTAATAGCATCGCTTTCATAAATCATATAGGACCCAAAAATGTTAATCAGATTACACCATTAAAAAGTGTTAGTTGGAGCAAAAGGGTATTTCCCACAGAGAAATAAACTTTATGATCTTGTAATATCCCTGTCCCTGCTACACCTGTTTCAATACTGCAATTCTACTAAACCATACTATTGGTACAAAGGGGTTAAAAAATTTCAAAAAACAAAACCTTAAATTCAAGGTTGCTTCCCAATATTTATGCAGCAGTAGCTGTCCTTTTTGCTAATAGTGTGCCTTCACATGTTCAGTTTATTCAAGAGAAAAAACAAACATTCTAATAGCAAAGGAAAAAGTTATTGCTGCCTGTATTTATACAGCTAAAAGAGGAGATAAGCACAAACAACATTAATAGTATTTCAGATGCAAGACATTTTTCAAATTGCAGAAACACAGAGCAGGTCTATGGCTGTCCCTCTTCCATTTATGTGAAACCATTCTTCTGCTTTCTTAGTAATTTTGCAGCATATGCATTTGTATATATGTATATGCTGAAGCAATGCCAGGTTTATTTCCTATAGCTGTTATAAAGTAAATGGCACCTTACACCTTTGTTACACTAAATATTCAAATAAAAAATATTGTTCTGTAAACTAATACGTGAGTATTTTATTTTAAAAGGCTTATTCTAATAATCAGACAGTAATTTTTTCCAGCTTTCTCTATATTATCTTCATAAATAAACCACCTCAGCAGGAGCACAATTATAACTGAAAATATACATGTACATTTATGAGACCTTTGCATTTCAGAAAACTCTCTTTCTGGAACAAAAATTTCACACAGAACCCCCGTCAGTGTCATTCACTGTCTTTTACTGCTTTACCATAAACTTACAGGAAATCATAAGGTAATCTTCACAGTTGCCCTTATCATCTTGGTGGTGCATGGGGATTCCGTTGGCATCAATCACTGCTTCTGAGGCACAGTCTGCTACCAAGACTTCTTCAGAAACTACATCTTCTCCCAGACTATCGGTGACAATTTCTGCTTCTACAACATTATCATGAACCACATGTTCCACATGTCCAACTTCAGGTACATGCATTGATTCACTTGCCAGTACATGTTCTGGTATAGACAATGCTGCTGCTGTTATGTCAGAAGCTAAAACATCATCTGGAACAGTGCAGTGTGCTAAAGAAACTTCATCAGCTACCTCTGTGCCCAGCACTTGTTCAGGAATAATGACAGTTTCAGACACATCTGCCTCCTCCATGATATCTGAGCATTGAACATCCTCAATAACAACATCCTCAATGACATCTTGGATGACTACAGAGTCTGGATCATCAGGAACAAAGTTATGCACAGTTATGTCTGAGTCCACCACATCTGAAACAAATACGGTTTCTTGCACTTCCACAACAATCTGATCTCCATCCATATGTGCTGCATCAGATCCTGAAAAATATAATTACACCAACATTTAAAACATCCACAGTAACTCCAGGAACATGACTGATATGTATTGGCTGTAAATTATTATAATTTGTCTTCAGCTTATACACAACATATCTATCTACCAGAAGCATTCTGGTACTTTTGACCATATAGACACACACGCGTGCGCGCACACAGAGTGAGAGAGCGAGGGAAGTTGAAAAAGCACTAGAAAACTGTTACTTCCTTACTAGCCATTGGCATTTCTTTGACAAATGAACAACATAAAACCAGTTTTCTAGCATTCAACTAAAAGAGATCATAATTTTTTCAAAAATAAGATCAGCTATTTTTGAGTCTCTCCCATAACCCCCAAACACTTCTCATTTCATAGCGTATCCCGTAGTCAGTACATTCTAGTTATGTTGTTCAGAACTAAAACTAAAATCACAAGTGCAGCATTCAGTCCAAAAATAAAAATAAAACAGCAAAGCACCATTCAGTAAAGACAATTGACTGGTTATAATCTACTTTATGCTTAACATGAAGGGTCTTATTTATATGCTTTATCTCCCGTCAGACCTGATGGATCAAAAAACGTGTTTGGCTCATGTGGCTGCAGTTCAAGTCCATCTTCATCCATGGCCTTTAATTCTCATCAGTCACAATGCCTATGAAAAGTAAAGAAGAGAAAGGTTACTTTCCCAGTAACTGTAGTTCTCCAAGGTGTCCTCCGCATATATCACACTTATTCAAGAAGTGAAATCCTAGCCCCATTGAGGTCAATGGCAAAATATCCCTTGACTTGAGTATGGCCAAGATTTCACCCAAGGTCACTGTGCAGTTACTAAACCTCCTGGAAGCCATACCCTTTGGGACTCACACAAGCAGCATCTCATGTGACTGAACATTAGGGTCTGAACAAGGGGGAGGTGGACCTTAACCACCTCAGTTCATATTTTCTTAACCTCATATTCCAAGGAGATATAGAAAATTCTGAGGAAGAAGGGCAGAGAAAGTGAATACCTAGAGTTATTCCTCAAAGAGGGAAATCTCTACAAATTCCCACTTATGAGAGACTGGTAAGCAATACAATCCAGATGGATGATGGGCTGAGGAATTCAAGTTAATAATGATTATAAAACTACTTGAGAAGGTGAGTAAAGGTAGATGTCTAATAAAAACAAACATGGACATAGCTCTGGGTTTCCTTATGTTCACAGCCTTTGGCAGTCAGAAATGAACTAAGGTATCTAGAGCTTGCAGTTCATACCTCCCACAGGGTGCAAAATGGTTAGTGCCACAAGGTTCCAGACCACCATGGCACAAGCACTTTGAATTTCAAGAGTGGGACTCTGAAGAGGCTCCCCAGAGAAGCATCATCCATTTGCTTTTAGACTAAAAATACCATCTGTTCTCAAAGATTATCAAATTTAAATTCTATCAGCTCTCTGTAGTTTGATAGTGTCAAAACTTCTTTGATGCATAGTAACTGATTAGATCTTAAATCACCCACTCCGCCCCCAAAATCTAAATACTAAAAGGTTAAGAAATTCTCATTAAAATGAGACCACTCCACCCTTAACTCTGTTCCCTTGCATATATGCACTACAATTAGGGTTGAACAGATCACTCTGGCCAAAATAAGAACTAGTACTAACCTTTACTAGTTCCTTGAACTTAATCCAAGCTAGAGGTTTTGATATGTGGGACCAGGGAGAGGCCACAGAATCTCCCTGCAGATTTCTTCCAATAGGAAGAATGTCACTACGTGAAAGACATGTGGTCTTCCTCTCTCCAAACATTTTTGCCAGTGATGGGCAGGAACCCCCACTATCAACGTAATACCTTATTACAGTGTATGAACCTGGAGAGTTAAGATTTTTGTGGAAACCTTAACTGAAAACTTCGACAATTTGTTTTCATTCTTCACCTTTCCTTTACATTAATGAAGTTTTTGCAGTGGGAGGTATTTTAAAAAACAACAACAAAAAACAAGAATTCCCAAGCATGCACACACCCCAGCCAGTAGCAAATATATTCTAATCCTGTCCTTGCACAAGCTAGTCCTCTGCTACTGCCAGCTAATAAACCCTCCTGTTGATGAAAAATAACGTAAACAATTTGGAGGAAAAGTGTAGCCAGAAATTAAACTATGGGAACAGCAGCTGCAGTTTGATGTACAAAAGATACTTTTTTTTTAATGGACCCCTTTGTTACTTGAAGAAGTTCAGTTGAAGGCTCCTGGATCCTAAAAAGGGATCACTATTGACAGTGTTATAGAGTTCTGTTGACATCAATCGGGCCATTTTGAATGTTAAGATATTATGTCAATGGGACTCTCACTGACATGAGGGTCTGCCCAAGCAGATCTCTCCACAAAACTAGGACCCCAAATAATCACTAGGAAGAAACTCTTTTAGCTTTGGATCTGGGAAAGATCACAGATTTGTTGTCAGCATTTGTTAACCCAGAAAAACAAGAACTCTAGAACCTCAAGTATTCTAAGATAGTCATTTATCCAAGTATTTACCACCAAACCTATTTAGTTTTAGCAATTAAAAAAAGTTCAGGCCTATTATGTCTACTAAGAATTTCTTTCCTATAATAGTATCTTTTCTTGCATTGCCTGCCTTTCTATAGTTGCTTCTTTTCTCTTTCTCCAGCCATTTGGATCTCTCCTTCTTTCCCTATATAATGTTCTCTACCATCTTCCTTATATTTTCTCATACTACACAGCCCCCCCCGTCACTTATTTTTCTTTTCTAATTACCATCTCACATACCTCTCCATGCATCCTCCTCAGCACACACATAGATCTTGTAAATTTATCAGACACTTAGTAGCAAGAACTAAACCTGCTAGCCAAAAACTGACAAAAATGATGGCGTGACCTGCTGTCCCCAGGCAATGCCAAGTAGAAGTACTTTTTCTGGACCCTACTCAAGTGCTCCACCTTGTCATACATATTAACCTTTGATCATTCAGAATCTAATGACTTTGAAGTCCTAACTCCCACTGGCTGCTGTGAGAAGGAACATTCACACACTCCGTTCCCTGCTCCGACCCCATGGCCTCCTTGCTTCTGTGATGGATATTATCCATCTGTTATCCTAGCCTTCCCTCAAATTTCTGGCTGCTGCACAAGGAAGTCTCCATTATTCAGCTTCTCCTTTTGGGTCCTTCTCCCCTATGAATAGCTCCAGTGCCTGCCTCTACTACTGCTCTAAGTTCCAGCAGAGTGAAACTAACCTGATTCTTGTAATTATTCAAGGCTGCCCACAGCTTTTGAGTAGCAGCAGCAAAACTGACAGGTCTCTGGTCAGTTCTCACCCTGATGCAGCTTGGCAAAGATACCTCAACATAAGAGGTGCTAGAGCTGTCCATCTGCAAATTCAGAAAGACAGTACTGCATTGGTTTGCACACTCTTCATGTTCAACCATTACGACCAGGATTTCTGCAAAGGAAAGGCTTACATTCTGCAAATGTTGATTGTAGTCCTCTGAGAAAGCTTTCCAAGCTAGAGGATTTTTAAGACTTAGTGGGGGTGAATCAAGGATAGAGTTTCTACCACTTGTAACTTGTAAAACATAGAAATTTTATGTTTTGGGGTTTTTTTTAAACTAGCCTCTACTGACACAAATAAGATTTGCTTTAATACACTTTAAGGCCCCGATCCTATGTATGTGCTTATATAAGCAATACAACTTTATTTGGGGAATATTAATGAAAATCAAGACAAATTTCCTCAGATATGAGGAAAAGTATGAAGAAATATATTTGGAATAAAAATGATATTATAATTCTAGCAAATCAATAAAAGAACTCTACAAAAGAAAACGCTTAATTTCCCAAAATGTTATTCACATCTTTCTCCATAACTCTGACCTTAAATACAATCATTCAAGAAAGGAATGAATAGAGAGAGAGCACGTGCGGGAGAGAGAAAGAGTGTAATACGCCACTGAAGCATGCAAATTCCCTCACCCAACACCTTTCCAAATGAAGCAAGAGGGGAGAAGGCTAAGGCCTGGTCTACACTGGAAAATTAGGTCGGCATAACTACATCATTCAGGGTGTGAAAAATCCAAATGTCTGAGCAACATAGTTAAGTCAATCTTAAGTTCCCGTGTAAAATTCCATCAATCTAGCTACTACCTTTCCAGAAGGTGTATTACCTATGTGGACAGGAGAGCATAGGTAGTGTCAACACTGAAGCACTACAGCTGTGCCACTGTGGTGTTTTAAGTGTAGACAAAACTAAGATATAGCAAAATCATTTCTCCAACTTTATGAATAAGAGTAACACACAAAAATCCTTCGCCCACCCTTCTTCCCATAAAAATAGTAATACACATAGCAAAATCTCCCTCATCCCTGGACAGAATTTTTAAAAACGCACAACAAAATCCTGATCCCACCCCACATTGCTGAAGAGCAATCAGCAAAATTCCCTACTTCCCACCCTGCACTGAAAGCTCCATCTACATTAAAAGTATAACTGAGGTAGGAGAATCAATTACAAGATTTTCCCTGACCTGGTCACATCACAATTTAAAAATGTAGTATAGAAGGGATCTAATTGTGTTCCCATAACTGGGTTAAAGCCCTAAGGAAGCTAAAGCATTAGCCTGCTCATGAGGTCATTGACTGGTAGCCTACACACAACTTATTTCTGGGTTGTAACCAGTCCAGGTTCCCCCACCTGACTTGATCATTGAGAATGTAACACACACACACACACAAAGGGAGAATCATGTTCAAAATTACACCTTTATAAAGCAAGTTGTCCACTTTACAAATAAGTCCCAAGACCATTTTTTAAAAAAAGTTCCAAATATGATCACTTAACCATTTAGCTGTTTGTGTCTTTTCCGGCATCTCCCTCAATTTGGACAGTAAAACCAGCATAGGTTTCCCTGTGGCCCACACTCAGGCTCTAGTCATTTGCGCTCAATGTTGGATTTGCAGACAGTGGGCAAAAGGACGTTTCCTCTGGATTAAGAGCGTCACGGGGCTGTGCTGGGTCAGATAGTGCCCTTGCTGATTTTAAGAGGGCCTAAATCGGGTAAATATTTAGCCCCGAGTGTCTCTTTGAAACTCTTCAGTGAGGGGGACTCTACAGACGAACAGGGGTTGGGGGGGAGAACTCGGTGACCCCAGGCACGGCAGGCAGCCCTTCTTCTCAATGAGGGGAGCCTTCCCCGGGCTCCCCCGCACAGCCCCCCGGCTGGGCAGGGCTGTGTCAAGGGGGACCCTCGCGGCTGCTACAAGTCAGCGTTGCCGCGCTCAAGGCACCGCCAGGGGGGAGGGGTGTGTCTGGGTCGGGCAAAGCCAAGCGGCGCACCCTGCCCTGCCCCCTCCCGAGTATGGCGGGCGGGACGCGGTGTGGCGGGCAGAGCAGGGCGCCCGTCCGTCCCCTCCCTGCGGCGGGAGAGGAAGGGGGGGGGGAATCGCAGGGAGCCGCCGCGGGCGGACAGCGCCAGCCCCTGAGACACAGCCCCGGGGTGGGGGGAGGCTGCGGCCGAGGAGCGGGAGGCCCGGCTCGGCCGGGGGGAAGCCTGGCTCGGGCGAGCGATTAATTCAAGATGGCGGCGGGCGCCCTGCCCCCGCCTCTCGCAGCCTCTGTCCCCCGCCGCCATCTTGTCTCCTCCTCCAGACACTCCGCGAGCCCCCCTCGGCCGAGCTCGGGGCCTAGCAGCGCCTGTCCCCGCCGCCCCCTGGCCCGGCCCGGCCCTGGCCCCGCTCCCCCCACGCCACGGCCCCCGGTGCGCCGCGTCCCGCCACGCTGCGAGGGCCCGGCTCCCGGCCCTGCGGCCCGCTCCTGCCGGAGCCCTGCCGCGGCCTAGCTGAGGCCTCCTCCGGGCCTGCACTGCGGCGCCGCGGCCTGGCGCGGGCACGGGGAGGAGAAGGCCCGGGCCGCGCTGCTTACCGTACGGGCTGGCGGGCGGCGGCGCTCGGCTGGGCTCGGGGGCGGCCTCTTGCAGCGCGACTGGGCCGAGCTCGGCGGCGGTGGCTGCGGCGGGGCGGGCGGGAGGGGAGGGAGGGGCCGAGCTCGGAGCTGAGTGGAAGCGGCCAAGCTCCCCGGGCCGGGCCCGCCGTCAGCACGTCACGTCACTGCCCGAGAGAGACCCAGGAAAATGCGGAAGGGAGACGCCGCCGCCGCTGCCTGCGCCGCTCCTCAGGCCAAGCGCCCGGGGCCGTCGGCAGCGGAGCGGGCCCGGGACTCGGCGCCGCCGTTGCCGGGGAGAACGAACAGGAGGGCGGCGGCGGCGGCTCCTCCTGCTGCGACGGCTGCGGCTGACTCCTGCGCTCCAGCTCGGCCGTAAAATTCCGCTCGGGGCTCAGAGCCGCTCCGCGCGGTCTGGGGAGAGGGGAGCTGCTGGGGACCCGGGGCCCGGCCCGGCGCGGCCCGCTCTACTCTGTGGCCCTAACCCCCGGGGCCGGCCTGGCTCCCCCCCCAACATTTTCCGCCCATCCTGGCAGATGTGCCTGTGCCCCCCGCTTCTGGTGGGGCGGGGGGAGTAAAGGGTTTCGGGGGGGGGGGTTTCTTACTATTTTTGATGGGAGTTGTTCTGTATTTTTGCAAGTGGCAATAAAATCGGATTTAGTAGCGGAGCTCGGGGGATTTGGCCCGGGATACTTCCCAGCGAGCTTCAGTACCCAGTGGGAAACAAATCGATCCAGTTCATTTATCAAATGGGATTTGTGTGATCTGGTGGCTTGTAAATGGGATTGAAACGGAACATATTGAACTGAATATATTGAAAGTTGCTTCTTGCACACTTAGTAGTAACTGCTTTCCAGGTGGATATTTAATACACGCGGTATGCGGGCTGTATTCTCATGTAGAGAACTGGCGTAACTTCAGGTGGTTCTTTCCGATATAAGAACGGGGGTCGGGGCCTAAAAACACATTTATTGTGAATTTTTATAAACTTGTACAGGGAGAAAAATGTTAAAGAACACTGTCAAAGCAAAAACGAGTTAAATGCAGTTTTGAGTACTGCATTTTGCTTTGAGTCCTGACAATTTTAAAGTTTTAGTTATATTTTTAATGCTTGTTTTGTTTTTTAAAATGCACTGTTGCTATGTCAAAGACTCATGTAAACAAAGACCCCAATCCTGTAAATATGTACCCATGTGAATGACTTTGGGTACGTCTACACTACCAAAAAAACCCTAAAAACCTGCAGCTACTGTAGGACTAGGAGTCTAGGGCTGGGTAGGCTGACTCGGTCGGCCCCCTACAGGGCTAAAACTAGCAATGTAGACATTCAGGCTCAGGCTGAAGCCCGGGTTCTGAGACCCACTCTTCTTGCCAGGTTTCAGACCCCAGGCTGCAGCCCAAGCCCAAATGTCTTATACTGATATTTTTAGCCTTATTGTGCTAGCCTAGCAAGCCCAAGTCAGTTGACCCAGGCTCTGGAATTCACTGCCACAGGTCTTTTTTGCAATGTAGACATGCTCTTTATGGCCATAAGTAGGCTCACTGAACTCAGTGTGGGTATTTACCTGTAAAAAGGTTTGACTAACTGAAATGGACCAGGCACAAAGTAAAGAAACTGGTGGGACAGTCACTCCAATGCATTTGTCCTTTATAGTAATCAAGTACTACAAATACTACTTTTAATCATAGTAGGTTAAAAATTCAAACAAGTTAAATTTGATAGTGATACAAACCAGTAAATACCTGAGAAACTGTTAATCAATATGTTGCTTCCAGAATAAGGATAGAGTTGATGCTGCCCTTAACTTAGAAATGTTTTGCTTTTTCCATTTTGTTGCAGTTTAACTTTGTGCAGTAGTCTTTCACATATCAACATGCAAGTTTCAAAAACAGTTCAAATAACACTTGCAAATTAATGTCTCTGTTTAGTATACAGTGGATATGTACCTTGAAATGTATAAGATCCAAATGTGTGAAAGTCGCAAGGAAAAAAATGGAGGAGAAAGCAATGATACTTCATAGGAATAATTCCTTTTAATTGCATTAAGGTACAGATTTTACTTGTTGCATGTAGCTGGCCTGCTGCACCAGCTCACAATAAATTACAGCACTGGGGCCTAAACTAATTGTTTTTTTGTTTTTTTTAAAGCCTACTTTAGCAATAGCTGCTAAAAGACAAACTAACCCTACCTTCCACGCACAGGTAAGTATTATTGTTTGGATGGGAGAGGTCAGAATACTGGGACAACATTTTTTAAAGATATGATCTTAGATTTCATAATTTGCCACTAAGTGGATCTGGTATTGCTCTACCTTAACTTAGCAACTGATTGTTAACTGGACAGTCTTAAAGCAACTCCCTCTAATGTGAACCTTGTACAATAAAGCTCATCAGAAAATGTCCGTTGAAACAAAAAAGGCAGAAAGTAGGGAAAATTTGCAAACTTTTTTTTTTTTTTTTTTTCCCCCCAAAAATACTTTCCATTTTCCTACAAACTCTTAATAGGGAAACTCTAAATATGTGGCTCTGATATCGAAAGCTTTGTACCTAAACACACGTGTCCAGTGTTTAGGTTGCATAGTCTGCAGTCTAATTTTAAGTTGCCATGCCATTCACCATTTCCATGTAAGTGTCCAAGACGCAGATCAGGGTTATACCCTTACAGAGGCAGAAGGCACAAATGATTGGGCCAAAGCGGGAACGGACACCTGGCGAGCAACCTACCATTAGATGCCATGCAGAAGCCTGAAGGCAGGAAGTGTGGTGGAAACCGAATCCAGGTCCATGTTCACTTGTGGGTATTTTCCTGTAACTCTTTCGCAGCATTTGTTCCTCACACCGTGGAAAGAAGATTGGCTGTTGTGAAATAACCCTCTGTGTTTCTCTTTCCTGAACTTTCTCACAGAGATGAAAAGAAACCAAGTGAAACCCCCAGCCCTGGTTACAGAACACTGGCACTGTAACCCCCCTGGTTACAGAACACTGGCACTGTAACACCCCCCACCCCCTGGTTACAGAACACTGGCGCTAGCTGCTACCTGGCAACCTAGGCGTGGCAGCAGCTTGTTTCCTGTGGAGGAACCTGCCCACTCCCTCCCACTGGAGTTCTTCCGCCAGGAGGAGCTACCCCCTAACTGTCATTCCCAACTACCATGGAACCTTCTGATTCCAGCATTCCATCCCCTCTGTTCTGGGGGCGTTATCCAGAACATGCTGCTTGCTGCCTGCTAAGCTGTAGGCCAAGAAAGGACTGTCTGTCACTATACATATTCCTTGATACCTGCATCAGTTTCTTCTGCTCCCACAGCCTTGGGAGTGACTGTGGCAGCACTTCACCCCACTGGAGAGCTTGCATTAAAAACATTGCATGGCTGGAGGACCACAGGAAATTGGGATCTTATTGCAGTTTTAGACTCGGGGCTTGTTTGCACACAGAGTTGTACTGGTTTCACTTAAGGTGTGACTTTAAATTGATTTAGTTAAAGCACTGCAAAAGGATGTGTAGACACTTAATTAAAACCAGTCTTATTTTGGTATAGTTTAAGTCCATTAGGCACAGGTTTAAGCTAAATTGAAATAAGCCACTCTTAAAATGAGTGTTCACATGGGATTGTACCAACTAACAACTAATTCAACTAAATATAAATTCATATGTGGACAAACCTTTAGAAACCCTGGCCAGGTTGCAGAAGGCAGCGAGGAGTTGTCCTCCAAACAGCAGTTAGCCCAAGACAATTGCTAACAGGGATGGTACTAGAACAATTTGAAATTAATTCTTAAAAATAAAACAACAGAGTGCTTAATACTAACAGTTATTCTAATAAGTGATTCTTGGATAGCTGTACATCCTGGTAATTGAAGTAGGACACTCCCACAGAGGGGAAGGACATAGTTTTGAGGAAGTAGGACAGGACTGTCCTTGGTTTATGATTTGAGGCTGAAGCCCTCATCTCCCCCTAAGTGATGTAAGAGTTAATGTATTGACCTTTGGTGGCTATCTTTGCAGACCTGCCTGTGGCAGGCTGTGGTGACAAAAAAGCGTGGAGACTTTACCATATAAGCAGATTCCTTCTGAGAGTATGAGAATGAATTCATAGAGCTTAAGGCCAGAAGGGACCAATATGAGATCTAGGCTGACCTCCTCTATATCATAGGCCATTAAATTTCACACATATACCCCTGTATTGAATCCAATAATGTGTTTGATTAATGCAAAACTTGTATTTTGTTAAGCATATCTTCCCGAAAGGAATCCAAACTTGATTCCTAGCTGTATAATGTAATACCACTTTGGTTGTATTAAAATGCATTTTGTCTAAATGGGCCCTGTCTACCAAGTGATCCAGATTACTCTGACTGCCCTGTCCTCATCATTTACCACTTCATCAGTATTTGTGTCATCCACAAATTTTATCAGCCATGATTGGTTATATTTACTTCCTGTATTATATTGATGAAAATATTGAATAGCATTGAGCCTAGTACCAATCCTTGCAGAATGCCACTAGAAACACCCCCATTCAATGACGATTCCACATTGACAACTACTTTTTGGCATCTGTCAGTCAGCCAGTTCTTAATCCATTTGACGTGTGTTTTATTGATACTGTATAGTGCTTAGTTTTTAGTCAGAAAATTTAAGTGTATTATATCTGTGCAGTTAACTTTATCAATCAGACCTGTTATCTCATCAATGAATAACAATACAGTTTGTGTAACAAGACTTATTTTGAATAGCATCATGTTGACTAGCATTAATTGTATTCCTATCCCTTAATTCTTTATTAATCAAATCTTTTATCAGCTTTTCCATTATTTGGTCTGGGATTGATGTCAGCTAAATGGCCAACACTTACCTAGGTCACCTCGTTTGTCCTTTTTGCATATTGGCACAATATTAATACTCTTCCAGTTTTCTGTAATTTCCCCAGTATTCCAAGATGTATTAAAATTAACAATCCTAGTGCACCAGAGATCTCTTCGGCCATCTCTTTTAGGATTCTTCTTTCTTTATCCTCCCGCACCCTCAAGTGCATAGGGCATCCACCAGTTTACGCCATTTACTTCAGTCGTGTGTTGGTCTGTTCAGGCTTCTAAGTGTCATGTTGATGTATTTGCCTTCTTTCTCTATTGTTCTGCATGATGTTTCTCCAGATCACCCTCTTTTTTGCTTTTCAAGTGTTGTCCACATAATCACTGCCCTGGAAGTCATGTTGGTGGCATACTTTTAAGACTCTTAGATGCAAGTTATTCAGGCCTGCTGATTTTAAAATAGTTCTCCCTTGCTGATGTTGTTTAAGATCCTCTTTTGACCAGGTCTACACTAGGAGCACTTTTGTGGTATAGCTATAACAGTATATTTTACTGGCAAAGTGCTCCTGGTGAGGACGTAGTTTATACAAGCAAAACTGCACTTTTGCTGTTACAGTGTATTCCAGCTTCCTAGAGTGAAATAAACTATACTGGCAAAAGTGCAATTTGGGTGGTATAATTGCATCTACACTAGGGGTGTTTGTCAGCACAGCTATGTCAATCAGGGATCACACACATCACACTGACATAGCTATGCCAGCAAAAGTTTGTAGTGTAGACCTGGCTTCAGTTACTAAAGGACTAGCAAGTTCTTCATCATCCTCATGTGACATAACTATATCATCCTGCTTCTTTCCAAAATACAGAACAAATATTTATTGAACACTGCTGCTTTTTCTGCATCATTATTCACAGTGTTACCATCACCATCTAGTAATAAGCCTGTAACGTTTCTAGGATTTCTTTTATTCCTAATATACTTTAAAAATCCTCATAGTTCTATAGCCAGACAAATAATTGAAGGCTGGCTCTCTCTGCAACTCCTCTTTCCTCCAAATACAGCCCCCTCCCCACACACACACAACAGCTACAATGAATATGAAGTAAATACACTTTTTAATAATAGAAGGATTTTCACTATGTATAAAATAGGTACTTACTGTTTGAGGACTATTACTGTGTATCAGATCATTCCAGGTAAGTGCTAGAGACTTTACCAGATTTTAATAACTGAAATATTTTTAAAAGGTTCTTCTGACAAGTTTTTAGATCATTGGGTAAAAAGAAATAGAATAGAGATCTTTCCTCATATAGAAAACTTAGGTAGTCAAAATTGAAACTATCCAATTTCCTTATCACAGTCAGAAATCAAAATAAAAAAAAATAATTTGTAAACCTCTATTGAGGCAATCCTAGTAGCACTAAAGCATCATATAATGCAGCATTGCCACTCTTGCAATTTTATTGTGAGTCTCCTTATATTTGGTGTTTTTCTTAATGTCCCAGCTCCTGAAGTCCAGTGATTACTTGAAAATCTCAGCTTTCCTTTTGTTTAAATAAGTTTCTAATCCTCATGGTTGTAGAGAAAAACTTGAAAGCATGAATCCTAAATGCTCAGAAACCATAAGAGAAAACCCAATTTTTAGTATTGTTTAGCATTCTCATGATTTTTATGCCAATCTCATTACTTCTTTGGGCCTGACTCAGGATTTTTTAAAAGTTGAGATGGACAATACTGTAATGGCAATGAACGGAGGAGATGCCCCATCTCAGTGCTAATATTACCTGATACTACTGCACCTTTCAACAGCCTGTTACAATGTACTGCAGACTTGCTTACACTGGGTAAATGGTGCCCACACAGAGTTTCCTGCAAAAATACTTTGGCCCAAATCCTCAAAGGTATTTAGGCGTTTAATTCCCACTGAAATCAATCAGAGTTAGGCACCTAAATGCGTTTGGGGTCTGGGCCATAGTGCTTAGATACTATGGTGATAGATGGTTAATAAAATCATGAGATAGCAAAAATAATCCCCATCAAAAATACATTTTTTAGTTATGCAATCTTTAAAACAGGTACTTAGTCTTAATTTCAGAGGGAATCAGCAATGCCGTCTTCTGCTGTGGTCTTTATTTATGTGTACACTGTCAGATATAAATAAATATTCAAGTCTCTGTCACAAACTTCCTGTTTGACTTTGCACAAGCCACTTGATCTCTGTGTAAAATTATTGGCATGACTGGCATCACCACCTATTATTAAGGTTGCCTGACACTTCTCATTGTAAGATCCTGGTTTTCAGTTGCTTATAATTTTGCCAAATTTTAACTGGTTGGGCTGAAATTTCCCGTAATAGGTGTCTGCCTTAGGCTGAATTTTTCTGGAAAATTTCAGTCAAAATGGTTCAGATGATTCAGAGAATGAGGCTAGGGAAAAGTATATTGTTTTGCCAATGTTTAAAAACTCTGGCAGACTTTTCTTTGAAAAGCTCAACTGCCCCACTGCTTTCGAGCAGGGACTTGAAATTTGGTTGAGGGAGGCCATTGTGTCAGGTATAATAAGCCTTTGTCATTCTCATGGAAATCTACCCAAACTTTGCCAGATTACAAGACTTGTGAGCAACTGGAGTTTGCTCAGGCTCTGTAGAGATTGGTTAGCTTTTAGTAGCTAAAATCTCTGAAGATTCCTTCTGCACTGAGCATGCTCCAGCCTGGAGCAGCAGCAGGTTGAGCAGGACTTTCTCTACAATTGCATCTCTGGGCTGCTGTGGACCTTTCAGTTCCTGATCCTGGCATCTGAACTCAGAGCAGGGAAACTGTCTCTCCTGTACTCTCCAGGATATCCCTCCTGGGTCCAGGCAGAGTAGAGGATCAAGCTGCCTGCTTGGAATGGAAAGGGGACAAGTGTCAGACTTGACGATGGGATGCGGGGAGTAGATTGGAACAAGGAGTCTGGGGAGGGAGACTGGCACTGGAGGCTTGCAGTAGGGCAGAATGAAACTGGGACTAGGAGTTACGGTTGGGGGAGACTGAGAATGAGTGGGGCCAGGGGAAGGACAGGAGAGGAAAGATAGATCTGATGAAGATCCAGCGTGCAGGGGGAAAACTGGCACTAGATGAGCAAAGAGAGTAGGACAAGGAGCATGGGGTACTTGGGGGAAGGCAGATTGATCTTGGACATGAAGCCTGGGAGAGGGAGATTAGGAGTGGGAGCCAGTGGGGGATGGGGTGTGGTTGACTGGAAGCCAGGGTGCGGGGGGAGAGAGAGAGATCAGATGTGAAGCTGGGAGGTGAGGAACAGGAACTGGATGAGCAAGAAGACTGGCACTGGGAGTTAAGGGGAAAATTGGAACCGGCGACCAGGGTGGAAAATCTGGAGGGATGAAACTAGGACTTGCTGGGAAATGAGATTGGGGCTGAGATCAGAAGTTCACAGAGTGGAGACTGGGACTGTCTAGATGAGGAATATGGGACTGGGAGAAGGAGCCAGGGTGTGGAACAGAAAGGACTGAGACAGGAACAAGTTTGAGGGGATGGGACAGAAGGGATCAAGCTTGGGGAGAATGGGCAGAATAGTCTGTGCCCACTGGAGAACACTCCCCTAAGAGCCTGGAATGGAACCCAAGTTTCTTGAGGGCAAGTCACTTAAAATGCTGCATTGGTGCAGCTGCACCACTGTGGTGCTTAAGTGAAGATGCTCCTACATCAATAGGAGAAGCCTTCCTGTTGGCATAGTTAATCCATCTCCCCAATGGGCAGTAGATATGTCAACGGGAGAGCTTCTACCCAGGGGCTTTAGGTTGGTATAACTCTGTTGCTCAGAGGTGTGGATTTTTCACACCCCTGAGTGACATAGTTATGCTGATATAGATCAGTAGTGTAGACCTGGCCTCAGTCTCACCATCCCTCTGCTATCAGTAAATATCTGTGAAACGCACTGTCAAAGTGTGTATGTCTCATCCCCCTCTAGTGCTGGTCCACATAGAGGATAACAACTGCCTACTATTGCTTTCAGTTACTCCATCAGCTCCAGTGGCAGATGTCTGTGTGGTGGATCTAAAGGTTCCAACCATGCTGATAACCCATGTGTATATCAATATGATGCCACATGATGGTATTTGTTTTTTCAGAATTTTTTTTAAATTAGTAAATCGCACATACACACAGATATATGTTAAGAACATTTAGGTTGCAAAGTCAAGCATTCAGAACTTAGGAAATGCCAGAATTGAAGTTGCCTGTGAAACCTTAATTTGGCCCCCTTATGTGTATGTATTATGATACATTAATTAATGTTATTATATTACATTAATTATTAATTATATTAATTACATGATCACATACTATTTTTTTTCACAGGCTCTCTGCCTCATTCCCTGCACAGAATTAATCTGATCTGGGGATGAATCAGGGTTGTGTAGGAAAGTTGTTGTCTATAAAACCCCTACCTAATTTTTTTTACAGAGTTTGGAAATTGTGTAGTGAATGACATGAAGGATTATAGGAAGAGAAAAGATGGTCTTGTGGTTAAGACAGTTGAATGCTGCTCTGGAGAATTGGATTCTATCTCTGACAGATGCTACATGTGATGCTACTAAAGTTACTTAAACCAAACTTTTCAGAGGCAGTCACTAACTGTGTACGCTTCATTTTCTGGGTGTCTGACTTGAGACCCTGGGGCCTGATTTGCAGAAGTGCTGAACACTCACAACAACAACTGAAATCAATGGGGGCTGTGCCTACAACATATAAAGTGCTATATCATGTATTCAGAAAAATCAGGTCCTAGACATAGATATCTAAAACTAGATATCTAAAATTAATGGATACTTTTGACCTTAAATCTCTCTGTGCCTCAGTTCCCTATCTGTAAAATGGAAATAATAATAACCCCTTGTCTAATGGGATGTTGTGAAAATAAATTCATTAATATTTGTGACACATTTGGATTCACAAAGGAATTGTAGGCATCCAAGTTTTAAAATGTTGACCAAAGATCACAGTAGTTATGCAAATGCTCCTTCTCTAACCTCCTTCCCACTATTCAAATGTAACATAACTGAACCATTTGTGGTTGCCTTATTGCCACATGAGAATTATTGATGAAGAGTGTATCGAGTTATAATATCCCATATTCATGCATTTGTATTTTTAATGGAAAGCAGTACGAGCAGCTTACATTATGCCTGGGCAAATTTGAGCCTTTCATTCATTTAAATACAGTAAATGTTGATATTTTATTAAGTTCTAGGGGCTGGAGGGAAATCAAGAAGCCTTTTTATCTTGGTTATTTTACTATCAATCTGCTTTTGGGACTCGGAAGAGTGCACTAAGAAGTTCTCAGAAATCAATCACTGAGCATAGCAAATGTATATATGCTGTGGGAAAATAAATTCCTTTTTGGCTTTCACAGGAGAGAGGTTGTGCTAGACAGACAACATTTAAGATCTCTGTAAGAGGCTTTGAAAAGTAAAATGGATGAGTCATACTTTTCCTGTAATGGGAAGTAACACGGTTGCCCACAGCCTGTTCAGAAACTATCCTGTCAATCTGCTCTAATTTACAGATGTGTTCTTCTAAGAACTAGTCAATACATACATTTTAACAGCAGCAATAGCAATGTATTTTGTTGATCTGCATGAATTTTCTACCAGTTCTAGGAATCACAGTCAATAACCATATAGGACCTGACAATTACTTGAAATCAACAGCAAAACTCCTGACTTCAATAACTGGAGTGGCTGACCATTTGCAAGTAGTGTCATATCTATATATTGTAGGTCCCACAAGCCCCAGTAAAACTGGGTCCTATTGTGCTAGGCACTGTACAAACATATACTAAAAAATCCCCCTACCCAAAGCCCCTGCAATCTAAAAAGACAAGTGATATAGGAAGGGTGTGGAGGAGAGGGATACAATCATACATATCCATTATATACACATGCATTTCCATTTCTTTTTGTTGGGTGGGATTTTCAAAAGAGACAGGGCTAAATCCACAAGTTACTTAGGTGTTGCAATGGTGACCTTTGGATCGCTTAATTCTAGGTGCCCTGCTGTCCACTGAAATGCACAGCCCCAGTTAGGTGCCCAGGTTCCCCCTATAAAGCATTGGAAGAGTTAGGTGCCTAAAACAGGGATTTTCAGAAACCAGCAAACTAAATGAGGAGCCGCCGAAGGTAGCTGGGCATGAAATGCAGAGGAAAGAGCTCAGATTCACAAAGGTACTTATTAATTATTTGCATTACAGGCTGAAGGGATGCAGCTATCTCTGCTCAGGATTCTCAGCCATGAACCCTCTCCTGGAGGTAGATGCCTAAATCAAGTCAGCCCTTTCTCTCAAAAGAGACATACATACCCATATCCAATAACCCATCAGTCAAGGCACTCCCATGGGATGGAGACCCAGATTCAGATCTCTGTTCTGTCTGCTATGGCGCAGGTACGTGATCTAGGTCTGCTCCCGCAGTGCCCTATTCCCCAAGCTATTTGCAACACTAAGGTGGAGCTTTCTCAATCGGTCCTGTTGGAGCTGTTACACTTTCTATTAAATAATTAAATATACAGTAGGCCAGAGAAAGAAAGGGCAAGCAAGAGACTAGCTCTATAGTCTGGTGGCTAAGGCACTGATGGGGGACATGGGCGAGCCTGGTTCAAGTCCCTAATGTCAAAAAATATTTAACTAGTTATACAGAGCAGAACAGCTTCAACACAAGAGACCGAGCAAGACCCATCCCAGATTACCAAATAACTTGCTGATAAGGGCAGTCACTTGGGATGTGGGAGATCTGAGTTGAAGTCCCTGTTACAAAGCAGGGATCTGAAGTTGGGTCTCCCAGGTGAGTGCCCTAAGCACAGGGCTATTGAATATTCTGGGACACAGCCAGCTAGTCAGCTCAACAATTCCTCACATGCTCACCCTTGCTGTCCTTTGTGCAGGTTAAGCATGCTCAGAGTGTGCCTAGTGAATCAGACCCTGCAGATAGGCTGGGAAGGGCTGACGTTGAGAATCCCATCAGGGTTTAGGCATGAGCAAGAGCTCCAAGCATCTTGTTAGCTGGGGAGCAGTGGCAGGACCTAGATGGCTTTGCATATACCTGCTGGTAGAAACTTAGCCCTTGCTTGCACCTAAAAATTAGGTCAACCTAGCTATGTCTCTCAGGAGTGCGAAAAATTCATACCTCTGAGAGAAGTAGTTAAACTGACCTAAGCACCAGTATAGACACCACTAGGGCAACAGGAGAATACTTCTGTGAACCTAGTTACTGCCTCTCAAGGGGGTGGATTTACTACAGCGATGGAAAATCCCCTTCTGTCTTTGTAGCAAATGACTAGACTACAGCACTGTGGCATCTGTAGTGTAGGCAGGCCCAAAGGCACCTAGGAGACAGTAGACACCTACAGCATTAGGTGGCAGCTGAGCTGTGATTTTGAGAATATCAGCGGTGCCCAAAAGTTGAACTTAGGGGCCTAAAGAGGCAATGAGGCCTCTTAATAATTCTGTCTTCAGTACAGGGGGTTTAACCAGTGTGCAATAAATAAATCCTGGGACACACATTGCACAATGAGGAGGAAACAAAATATTGAATAGCTTCTCCTTAAGTGAGCACCATCTGTTCCGTGTACTGAATGTGCCAAGGAGTCTGTGGAAAATCTAGTATGTGATCATTTAATTAAAGACTGTATCGTAATGCATACGACAAGGGGGGCCAAATTAAGACGGCACAGACAACCTTATTTCTGGTACTTCCCAGCTTCTGAATGCTTGATTTTGCGACTGTCGTGTTCTTCAAATGTAGGTTTTGTGTGTGATATATATATAATTTCATATAGATAAATATTGGTAAGAATATTCTCTAGTTTAAATGATCTATTTCTTTAAAATCTAATAGAAAATTTCAGAACAAAATAATTGTTCAGTAGGCTCCATAAACACACTTTTGATCTCCCCTACCTGGTGTTTGCCTGCTTGTCATCAGTAACAACATTTTATTCTCACAGTTTGAGTGTGCACATCTAAAGTTGAAAGCATGAATGCTTATTTAATCAAGTGGACTGCTGCAAGACAATATTGTCTTTGACAAACAGACACCAGGTATTGAGAAAGAAACCCCAGAGAAGATTCCAGCAGTTAAATGTATTTTTCTTTTCTATATCTGGCTGAGAAAGTAATAAATGGCCCCAAGGGCTATCTAATTGGATGACTGCATAAAGATTGCATTATGAAATATGATTGTGCCAGTCCCTCCCTGTTTCATTAATAAATGATTTAGCAAGACAGCTAGATATTACAAAACAAACATTACATTAAGGGACACATCCTGTTTCCAATGGGGATTTTAATGAGCACAGACTTTGGCTGTAAATTAGCATTAAAGGTATGACTTAAACTGACAACTATAACAATGTTTTTAAACTCTTCATTATTGTAATAACCTGCTATAATTTATCTCTAATAGAATTTTTCTTCAGTAACATCAGCCTGATACTATTGGTGTTAGGTTCAATAGTGCTTTGAGATCCTCAGATAAAAGGTGCTATGAAAGTGCAAACAGTGTCAGTTTCTCCAGTGCCAACATTGATACCCTTTTCCCACAATCTTTCAAATGCTGTTTGTCACGCTGGCTGGATTGGGGGGGGGGGGGGGGGGCATTTATTATGTTATTTAACATCAATATGTCAGAATCATAATAATTCATGTGAGATATGCCATGTCAGGTACTATTAGAAAGGCTATAATGTGCTAAGTAAGACGATAATGTTTATGTTCATGTGTGTAATGGAAATTATGGATATGGTTGATATGCCTGTATTTCAAATTGTGCTGTGCCTGGGCAACACCCCTAGCCTGCTTAATGGCCCATTAAGAAATTCACAGGTACAAGGGGGAGAAGCCAGGGATATACTTGATGAGTCACTAGGACTTGCTCATGTGACTCTGGACTCCATTTTATTCCTGTAAAATTCCACAAGCAGCATGGCCAAGGCCAAGGGACATAAAAGGCAGCTGCACAACATCCATTTTGTCTTTAGTCTGTCTTTAGTCTCCAGCCTACCTCTAGATCAACTCATCTACAACTGAACTGAACTGAAGCTGTGAAACAAAGGACTGAGACCCATCCAGATACTGGATGTATACCAGAGGGACTATACAGGCCTACTAACTCCACAATTCTACTAGAAACCTGATATATATGGACTTTCAAATCATTTGTGTGTATCTGATTGCTTTAATCCTTTAACATTTCTCTTATGGTTTGTTTCTTTCCTTTTATAATGAACCTTTAGTTTTAGTTACTAAAGGATTAGCTGGCAGCGTGGTATTTTAGGTAATATCCAAACTTATATTGATCTGGTACTGTGTCTGACCCTTTGGGGTCAGGAGAAACCTATCTGTTAAAGAGCACAGAGTTTTAAATAACTGGTCTCTTTACTGGACCTAGTGGCTGATTGGGAGTCAGAGACTGAAATGCAGTAAAGGAGGCTGTGTATATTTTATTTTGGCTTCTTGATAACCTGTGTGGGGAATTAGAAGTATTGTTTGTGGGTGGTTGGAAAGTCTGACTTCAGTGTCACCCACCAGTGCTGGGAGAATCTGCTCTCCTTTTGCAGCCTGCCCTGATCTTCTCATTTTCAGGTGGCTACCCTGGGCGCGGATGGGTCACACTGTTGAAGTCATGGATAGAGCTTAGCAGGCATAAAGGAAGACCATACTTTGGGTAAGCTATTGAGTAAACACAGCATGTTAGCTTGATAACCTCCAGTACAATAAGTTTTGAAACCTTATAGGAAATCTAATTCTTATCTGGATCTTAAGGACCAGAAGGCATGGCCAAAGTAAAGAGTACAATCAACCCAAATGAGGTTTGCAAGTGTAAAACCACAGCAGTGTAGGGCTGTTAGAAGAAACCAGCTTGTTTCTCCCTTCCCCCACTAGACTAGGAAAGATCTGAGAGTTTTTAAAGTCACTTAATTGCCAGATTTTCAAAGGGAAATCAATGGGAGTTAGTTACACACCTAACCTCTCAGGGAATATCTACATTGTGATAAAAGACTGGTGTTATGGCCACTGCTGGCTCCAGTCAGCTGATGGGCTCGGAGAGTAGGGCTATAATATTGCAGTAGATGCTGGGGCTGGAGTCTCCGCAACGGGGGAGGAACCCCAACTGAACATCTATATTGTAATTTTATAGCACCGCAGCCAGAGCTCTCCAAGCCCAAGTCATCTGACCTGGGCTTTGAGACTTTATGCTGCAGGTTTCATATCACAATGCAGAGGTGCCCTGAGGCACTTTTGAAAACCCCCCTAGATGACTATCTGCATCTTTAGATGCCTAAATACCTTTTGTAAAGCTGACCAGTGCTCAAACAGATGACCTCACCAAAAATAAAATCTTTAGAAGATAAACCTGAAGCTTTAGCTACAAAAATAAATTCTCTAGGTGAACATGGAAACAAGGTAGAGTAGAAGCTACATCACGAAGAAAGCAATGTGAAGAGTCAACCTTTAAAATGAGTGGAAAGAATTTAGGATCCCAATTTGTGAAGTACTTAAGTGCATGCTTAACTTTAAGCACATGTGCAGTCCCATTGACAGCAGTAGGACCACTCACGCTTAAAGTTAAGTATATGCTTAAGTGCTTTGCTGCACTGGGACCTAACTTAGCATGTGTGAAAAACACAATGCTCTATCAGACAGACAGAAATAATGAGAAAACAAGTCCATGCCAAAAATATCTGACTCTTTGGCTTCCTAGAGAAGGAATAATTATGGTCCCATAACTTTCTAGTGAAAATAATTATTCCACAATAGATTTTGATATTATTTACAATGGGTTAAATGTTCTGATTCCTACCAAACGAACAACATAGAAGGAACAAAGGAGCAAAATAGGAAATATATTTATTGCTCAAATTTCAGCTAAAAAAAGGAGCTTTAGCAGCAGCCAGAAGCCTGGTGTGAAGGAAACAAAGTTCTACTTTCCCAGACCCAAACAGTCCCACAGGAAGTCAGAAGATCTCAAGATCAAAACACTGAAGCTGCAATAGTCTGTGCCTGTGAAGTTCATGAATATGTTATGAAGGTAAAACTTTTCAGGGATTCATAATTATTTGATAGACTATTTATTAATTAAAACTAGAGAGGAAAATGAATCAGAACCTCCTGAAGGAGATTTTCAGGAGTAATGAGTAAGCCTTATTTCAGTAGGTGCTAAATTGGTTGAAACAATAATTTAAAAAATATAAAATGTTTAGATGCACATCCTATGACAGGGACAAAACAGCACCGTTTCTTTAAAGGAATTCACACCTTTCTAATCTATTAGAATTCTGTGTGTCAGCAAAATAGTGGAGAAAGGAGAACTGCTTGCCATAATTTATCTGAATTTTTCAGAAGCCTTTGATGAAGTATCTCATAAAACAACAGATAGAAAACCTTAAGGGAGAATTAAGGTTGCAGTCATATAACACTGGCTTGTGGCCACTGTACTTTTCCTCAGTGTGAAAATTGAAATGTGAGACTCATACATCGATGGGGGAAAAAACCCTTCCCTCTCCTCCAGTAGGTTTTTGACATTTATGACTATAGAATATGAGTCTTTGGAAGACAGCTTAGTCTCAAGTTATATTTTTATAACTTGGTACTTAGCTGCTTATGTATTGAAATAGAACAAAAAATAAATAAAAAAGCTGCATCTTGCGTTTAAATGGTGCTCTTTTGTTTTCTATATTTGCATGTTCCTTTGTAATGTGTGTATCAACATTTTACTTGAAAGAAATGTGTATAATGTATGTCTTTGTTACCAATTCAACACTTCAGCTTGAGTGCAACATTGCAGCTATCAGGAATTCAGTGCAGATTACAGTACATTTTAAATAATATACATTTAAATAAATGGCATAAATAAATGTTTGTGACAAGATCTCTCACCCCAGGCACTAAAATTCTTCTGTGAACCTCCCCTCTCTGTGTCATGCTGACCATGTCAGGAGTCTTGTTTTGTCTGAATTTCCCTTTTTTTGGAAAAACATATTTTGATGTCTTACTCAGATTTGAGTGTTGTGATCATCATATCCATTATATATGTATGCTATATATGACAGAGTGCTTTATAAAGTATATAAACTTTTTATTACACAGAGTTTTTGTATGAGAAGCTGATATGAAACAAGCATTAATATATTGTGTTAGTATAATTGAGCTGAAGAGCCTATGCAAAACCAATTGTGCATGCATAGTAATGGGAGTGGTGATGTGAAACCAGTATGCATTTATAACTCCTGCATTACAATAAGGGAACATCAGATATTAAACCAGCTGTGCTAGTTTAATTATGGTAATAGAAGAACTCATGTAAGACTAGTTGCACACATATAGCTTGAGCATTTCAATAAGGAGACAGCTGATCTGACTGTAATCACAGATGCTGACACCCCATGTAACAACAAGAGAGCTGGTGTGAAACCTGCTGTAGATAGTCTAACCATTACAGTAAGGGAGAGAAGCTGATTTTAAACCCAGTCTATATTTAGTCCTAGCCCTGTAGTACAGAGAACTGATCTAAAACTCAATGCAGTATGTATAGTTTGGGCATTAGGAAAACTGATGTGAAACCAGCATGTAACTAATATATTGACTAAAGTTCACTTTCTCACCTAGCCAATACTGGAGATATTACCAAGATGTGTAAGTGTGGAAAGTTTAAGTTTCCACTTGTGTTAATATTAAATCAGAGGAACCTGAAAAATGCTATAAAACTATTTTTAAAAAAAGAAGTAATTTAAAAATGCTTTTAACTTTGACAGAATCACTTAAAACTCCTTTTAAAAATGCAGTCTGGTCTCTATCAATATATGGTGTGAGTTTTGGTTGGAAATATTTTGTTTCCCATATACATCAAAACTCTAAATATTGGAGTTTGAGAGAAATGCTGACTAGTGGACCCTTGTCATGTATCAGTGCAAAAGATATGTGCAAATCCATTGTAATGAAAGCCTCTGTTAAAGATTTATCACAAGATAATATGATGTAAGTAATGCAGACTGGCACAACATTTCCAGTCAGCATTGTTTCCATTAACAATGCTTCTGTTTAACATGGGCCAACAGTAAATATTGCACAACATCTCAACACCCTACCATCACCACCACCCTCCGTTAATGACATAGACTATACCACTCTAGGTTGTTCTGTGACCCACAGCCAAGAAAAATGTGGTCAGAGAAAAGGCGGTGGTAACCTTTGTAAAATATGTCACTCAGAATTGCTGTTCATCCATAACTTTGATTACTTTCAACTCTTAGAGGAGAAATTGGTGACAGGTATTTCTTTGATGTAGTTTTGTTTATTTACAAGGAATATACAAAGTCCTGTGTCTCTGAACACTGAAGGAATCAAATATCAGGAAACAGCTTCTTTTGCTCATAGCACCAAGAGCACTCTTTTCAGCCTGTACCGTTGACAACAAACCCTTCCCCAAGTTTCTTCCAGGGTCATACACTGTGCTTTCAGCTGCTCCTTCAGACTATTTGTATAGCTCTCCAGTCCTCCAGTTCTGCCTTACATCACACAAATCTTTACCCAACAATACTCAGCAAAACCACTCCACTCACTCAGTCCAGAGTTCCCTTTTATGTTAAGTGGAGGCTTGTGAATAACTTATCCTTCAGTTATGTTAATTGAAGGGTACATTCACACCCTTCAATTCAATGGGATTTGTGATCTATATGGGCACTGGTGCCTCTCAGCGTAACAATACATTAACCTCCTATGACAGTGAATTTCATACATTGACTATACAGGTATATTTGTTTTAAGCCGTTTCAGTGATGTGTGTATACTTTGTTCTTCCAGTTTTCCTTTATTCTTGTCATGTGGAACCAAGAGAATAAAGGAACAACTGTCTTGTTGTCTCTTCATTATTATTACACTCAATGTATCTCACGCTTCTCCTTTCCACGCTAAATCATTCAATAAAATACAACTCTAATTCAAATTTGTGTACAAGCTTTTCATAAAGCCCAACCATCAGTTAATCATTCATACTGCCTTTCTCGGTATCTGCTTCTATCTTTTTTGACGTGAGGCAGTCAGCAATAAACATGATACACAAAATGCATCTTTAGTATTTTATACAAAGTTACTTCCTATCTCTTTTCTACACCATGTAAGCATTCCATTTTTAATGTAGTTTCTGCACATTCTTTGGAGGAGACCTACTCACTGAGCTATTTTCTATCCCTGGGAATATATGCCAGGCTCATTCCTATAGTATCTACTATTCATGGTAACTCTAGATCTGTTTTTTAGAGTGGAGTTGTTGCTAGTTGTATGTAAGAAGTTTCTTTCTGTGTGGTGCCTTTCATTTTTTTTTAAATTAAAATTTAATCTGTCATGCTACCAAATCTTACAGTTTGATTTGGTCCATTGACTCTGATCATACTACTTAGACATTACTATAAATAGGTTTGTTAGTAGCAGATTTCACCACCACTTCAAATTCAAAACCATTGATAAACATGTCAAAATAGTTCTGTTCCCAATACTAAGCCACTTACAGAAAACTTCATTAAGGTGTAGTTGACTGATATCACACAACAGTGCCTCCTTCTCCCTACATCGTATTCCATAACATTAAACTCAAGTCTTAAAAAAATAATCATCATCAAGAAATGCTCCCCATATACTTCAGGGCTAGAAAATACAAACCACAACATTCAGAAAATCAGGAAATGCAGTTACTGACTCCCACACACATCCTTAAATCTGATCATTTTAGTTTAGAATACATCACTCCCCCAAGATGGTGATCTCCAGGGGTCACATGAACAGCTTAAGGGAAATTACTGAGAGGAGGAATCAGGGGCCAATGGTTATTTTTACTTTGCAATACTGTGGCCTGTACTGTTAAAGGGCAAATGAGTGATGGAGACAGCTCCTTCCTTAGCTACTACAGCAACATTTGCAAATATATGGCATTGACATATGTACAGAGGTCAGGGCCATGTGTTATCTGAGGGGGAAGAAGTACAAGATCATAGTTAAGGATGTAGGTTGCATTATTACATGGAGATTTGGATGTAGTGTGTTTCCTTACAGTGGGAAAGCAAAATGAAGTTCCTTGTTAAGACCAGGAGTCTGTCATTGGAAATGGGATGGTAGACATTAGGGTACAATTAAATGATTGTAATCATCTTTATTACACTGGTACTTAAGGGCCAATCAAGAATGGGCCCCCTTTGTGCTAGGCACTGCACAAGTCCTGAGAAGGAGATGGCCCCTCCCCTGAAGAGCTTACAATCTAACTACAGTAGACAAGACAGACGGTAGGGGAAGGGGTAGGACACACAAAGCGAACAGCATGTCATCAAACATGTTAGTTGCACTTTTTTAAGGGGAAGGGGTTTAGTTAGGAAGGGATTGGCCACATGGAAAGAAAAGGGAAAGGAAGGGGGATAAGAGGAACAGGACAGGAGAAGGTGGTAAGGAGGGTAGGTGTGGAGCTAATCTCAGACAGAGGGAAGGAGAGGATAACCTGCCATTTCCTCACATTTAAGGGTTTGCATGCAATGGAAGTCGCACTTAGGCAACCTTAACTGGTTTTAAAGTCAAGTCAAGTCTGTGCATTTTTAAACACAGCAAGTTTAGGAAAGGAGCAGGAGGCTGCCCTCCTTTCAGCTATTGCTATGGGGTGGCAGCATTTGGAGAAAGTGGCACTGCTGAGCAGGCTAAGGGGAGGAATACTCCTCTCTCTCTCACAAATCATAGTACCCCACTTTAAATAAAGACACATTGCGATCAGTGGCTCCATCAGTCTTAGAACTAGTGTTAGTGAGTTGATGGAGGGAGTAAGAACCTATTAAGCCTACACTGGCCTGGTAGATTTCCTGGGCAGGAGCATCCCTTCAGTGTACATGTGGGAAAGGTGACCTCCTCTGGATGGCTCACTTCCCACAGTAAAGAGGGAGCAAAATACCACTCCATGGCACCCTCCCAAAACCAAATATATACAAATATTTCATGTGACAGAACCTAAATATGTTTAAAAAATATTCCCCACTCAAAAGCATCCTTAAACTGCTAAATATGTAAGCAAAATCTTCTTCTCTGGTCTTCAGCTGGTCAACAAGAGGTCATGTAATTTTCAGCTTCCTTGATTCAGCAGACCTCTCTGCCCATACTCCAGATCTGGGGTGAAATCTTGATTTCAGTGGGACCAAGATTTCACTCTGTCTATACCACAGGATAAGAATCAAGATTCCCCCCCCCCCCCCCCACCTATTTTGGAGATTGCTTTGCTGCATTTTTCCCTCAACATACAGACAAAGCTATTATTCATAGAACTACCCTGAAGGGATAAAAACAGATTTATATTTTAAACAAACACCTCTTTTCCCCCCTGCATAAGTAACACCACCAATTCTCAAAAATATCCACATAGATCATCATAGTAGACAATTATCTGAACCTTAGTTAGCTATGGCTACAGTATATTTGAAGTTTGCCAGACACCACAGGCAACAATACTTTGCAACTTTGTATTTTCTGGCTGTTTAACACAAAGAGTACCTGTTGGTATTTATAGGAGTCGACTTTCTCTTGCTCATAGGTTATAGGATAATTATACCATAGCTTCCGCTAAAGACGTTTAGACCAACAAATGAAGTAATGAAAACCATGGCTTTATATAAACCCTCTTGTACAAAACTGATTGTTTTCTAAAAGCATTAGAGAAGTAATGGGCAAAGAAAACAGATGTAACTATATGGAGTACAGTAAGTATTTGCTAGTTTAAAGAGAAAAATCCCATGATCTGATACAGATTAAGAGTACACAGTAGGTCTTCTGACAAGCAGAGGTCTAAAATAATTAGCCTACTAGGGAATATTGGGTATTTGTATTAATTTATTATATATAAGGAATTATCAGTCTCTGCCTCTGAAGTGACACAGCTAGACCACTTCTATTTGTTTACCTGCAAATCCACAAAGAATTATATTTGGGGTCTAGCAGCCTGCAAAATTTAAATCCTAAAATAAAGATCTGTATTCCACATATTCTGGAACCCTGGATAAAGATTATCCACAAAACACAGATCAAGAATGCTGTGTATGTAGCTTGAAATATAGACATAAAACTTCTACCCTCAGCATGACACCTTATTACTTCAAAAATGCAATGTTCCTAACAGCTTCAATATCCTTCCACCAAACCTTCTAAAAGATTTAATGTCCCTCCAGAATTCAGCAGGCACCCAGAAAAAAAAAGCATTGCCTAAAAAAGCCTCAGTCATTATAAACATATTGGAACTGGCATATTTTCAGTATCACCTAAACATATCAAATAAAAAAAAGAGGCATTAAGTCCAAATGCAAGTCAAGAGCTACATTGTCTCTACTTACATAAGACTCAGCCCTGATACTGCAAACTGGTTGTCTCCTGTAGAGGCAAGCTCATCTTATTTGCATCCAAATGTCTCATGGCAACACACCAAGCCTCACCTCCTTCTACACTCCATCTTGTTCCTAAGCCACACAAATCACAAGAGATTACCTAGTTTCTTTACAGCCACATGAGGGAGAATAAAAAGTGATCAGTAATATAAAAAAAATGCCCATTAGCTTTCAAGTAAAATCCAGTATTAGCAGGAACAATGTCACAAAATTTAGATCTAAAACCTGCAGTAATGACAAAGAAAAAAAGACATGTATTTGAAACCCAAAACTAATGAGTGACTGATTGTATTATCTGAAAAATACCAATACTCTGAATTTATCCATAAGGATAAATTAGGCAATACCAATATGAATACGCTACAATATCCTGAAGATTAGTAACTAATGTAATCATCATTTTAAATAGATTTTTAAATTGAAGGTGTCTAGACACGTTAATTTTGCTTTTATAGTTTGGCCATCTTGGTATCTATAAGTTTTTGTTTGTATTTGGGAGAGGGAGGAACAGGGATTAGGTAAGGTTACTAAAGGCCAGATTTTTAAAACAATTTTCAAATGGGCCTATACATTCAACTCCCACTGAAATCAGGCAGACAGGGACCTAGTTGCTTTTGAAAATCCCACTACACCCTTGGCTGCATTGTTGGATTACTAAATACCTTTAAAAATCTAGCTGAGTTCTTTCCAACTGTACAATATAGCTGAATGTGTTAGCAGTGGTATGATGTATTTTCACAGTGCTGGTGGCCTATTCCACTTTTTGGTGTTTCCCTTCCCCATACAAACAACCAAGTTTCAGTACTTATGATTGCAGAAATAACCTCCAAGGGCAAAAAATGCTGTGTCAGTCTTTGAAACAGCCTGAAATGGTGACTGTTGCATAGAACATGTTGGGCAAGAGCATAGAGAGTCAAATAATACCTCACACTAATCTTGTGTTCTCCGTTTGAGGCTCTCAAAATACTGTAAAAAATAAATTTAGTCTCAACAACCAGTGAGGTAGAGAAATGTTTTAAAAAATTAGAAACAATGTCAAAAAATATTAAATTATTTGGACCAAGGCTACCTAGCAGGTATGCGGCAGACCAGGAATAGAGTCCAAATTGCATCCTCCCAGTCCAGTTTAACTAGTAAGACAATGTTTACTTTTTTCAAACACAAAGGTATCCAAACCAAGAAATCAAATAAAATAGGTTTTGGAAGTGAACACAGTATTTCATAACATGACAAAGAGGACAGGACTGACTTGCCTAGCTAATACAGTAGACACTTGTTTGCAGCAACACTTGTAAGAACAACTGCCAACTGCCACTTATGAGCAGCATTTCCCCTGAGAACGCTTTCCCTACCATGAATTGTGCACTTGGCAACAGCACACACAGGCGTCGCAGAACAGCAACATTTATGAGGTTATGATGTCACACCCAGGGGTGGAGATAGGGCAGGCACATAGGGGCATTACCCCTCCCAAACTGCATCTTTCCACTGCCCTCCCAACCTTAGTCATTCAGCACAGCTCCAGGGCACACAGCCCCATCCACTTGCCCTGCCTGACAGCACCTGCCTGGAGATCAAGTGTAGGGGGGAGTGGCTGGAAGAGAAGGATTTTTCAGGGGTGTGGGGGGAGGGGGAGGACTGGGGCCAGAGGAGCAGCAGAGGCGCAGCTGGAAGGTTTCCTTCTTTCCTCAGCACCTGGCTTGCAGGCCGCAGGGATTGAAGGGGTGTTGCTATTTTGCAGTGGAGAGTATTGGGGACCCTCGTGCCCACTGAGCTGTCCCCTCCATCTCAGTGGTCAGCAGTGAGATGTGGGTGTGCTGCTTTGCAGGGGAGGGCTGGGGGCCATCCTCCCTAGGACATTGACGTGTCTCCTTCCCTTCTCCCACCGCTGTCCGTGTTAGGAGCCCCCCCAGTGCAGCCTGCGTACAGGGCCATCCCCAGCCATCCATCCTTGCCAAGGAGGAGCATGAAGCTGCCAGCAGGAGCATCTTCAGCCTGTCCCTGGAAGCCAGGCTCGCTCAGCCATTTTGCTGAGTGGGGGGCTCCTTGCCAAACCCAAGGGTCCCCTGCTCCAAACATGGGGCTCCCATACCCCACCCCAAACTCCCTTTCCCACAACGTGGCTGCCCATCCCTTCCAAAACACCCTTAACTCTTCATATGCTTTTGGTCAGATGACACTCCTCATAACAGCAACAGGCACATAGGAACAATCTAGCAAAAGGGCACAGAAATGTTGCTGCTGATGGGTGTTTACTATATTAGCTGAAATGCAACTTACATCTGGCATTACACACTTTATCGCAAGTGAAATCAAAATGAAGAAAAGCAAGAATACCTAAGTGTCAGAAGAGATATCCGGTGTGTCTCAAAGAAGTGAATTAACCAAGTTTAAACTTAATATACAATGTGTTTTCCCCTGAATTTGTCAGACTTCAACTAGCTGAGAAAGTGATTTTATAATTAGCATTCAATTAACATTTGCAACTGTATCTGCACTTACTTGTTTTCTAAGCAAACATCCACTTTTACTAGCCTTCCTAGACATTTCAAAACATTTCAGATCAATCATATGAAATATTCACCCAATAGATTAGGCTAGTTTAAAAGCTAAATAAGTTAGGACAGTGGTTTTCAAACCTGGGGTCCATAGCCTCCCTGGGGATCTGCAGACTATGTCTAAGGAGTCCACAAAAGGCAACTATGAAACTAAAGTTCCAGATCCCAGAAAAGGCATTCCGTTTTTCTGAACAATCAAAAGGATCTGAATATTCCCACCTACAGGTCCAAACCCAGAAGTGTTGTCATTACCATAAAAGCCCACAGTTTAGCATCCTTTCTCATGCTGCATCAAGTGCCATGCCAAGCACATTCAACATTTATAGTTAAATTCTGTACAGTCAGTTTTCAGTATAAGACTTCTATGGTAGCGGTCTGCAGCTCATAGGCTGAATTTCTAACATGGTCTGCACCTCCATTCGAAAAATTTTAGGGATCCGCAAATGATTTTCAACCTTTTATTCAGAGTTAGGAGGTAAGCAGTTTATTCCTCCTGTAGAAGGATGTGTCAATCTATATATAGCTGTATTATATCAAACAGCAGCTGTTTTGCATGGGTTGTCTGATCATTGGAAACATTCTGAAATAAGATTAAAAATAATATTTCTACTTCACATCTGATTTATTTGTATTTTCCCCCTTTGTATGTTTCAACAGTAATTATTCTTGAATTTGCATCTTCCAGGACTAAAAAGAAGTCATTGTTAGTAGCCTAATTTCAAAATATAAGTCACCATTCATGAAGCAAGAATTGAAAACATTAAGGAAGTGTCTGCTGTAAAGAGGTCAGAGACGAAACAAAACTAGGTGCAGGGCAAAAACAGGGAATTGGTCTTCAAGGAGAATTTATTTTCTTTTTAAATTCTTGTACTGGTTAAACAATCATTGCAGCCTTTCACTGTCCAAGAAATAAGAATTAATGAAAAAATAAGCAATATTTTATTTCAAAACAGGTTTTGTGGTTTGTGTTTTACATTGGGGTGGCTTGACTGATATTAAACAGATCTTCTCAAACACAAATTAACAAATTAGACATGGCATGAGACACATACAAGTAGTTTCTGCTAAAATGTGAATAATTAGATCCACCTCTATGCCAATTTTTTACCCTTTCATTGGAGATACTGACTAGTATTTTAGTAAAAGGGTAAATTTTCAGTAAAATGTATGGGGTAATGGGAGTTGTGCAACAAATTTCACTCCAAAAATGTAACCCCAGGCATATGGATATAGGCACTCCATCTCTCAAAATGAAGCACTTGTTTTTGTTTTTCAGTCATCATCAATCGTTGGCTTGATTGTCACTCCTCTTCTAATCTGCCCCCAGCCAATTAAACTGCAAAATGAAAAACAAGTTGAAGTTATCTGTAATTGTGTTTAGAAAATATCCAGAATGCATAACCTTTAGTCGTGTTTGTATTGGGAGTATTCACACAGGTTTCAGAAGTTCCTTAACTCCCCCTTTCCCTCCTGCACACTACAAAAACTTAAAGACCACTGGCTGCTGGAAGTGTAGGGGAGGGGAGCGTAATGGAGACAGCATAAGCAAACAGGACTTTTTCTTATGCTATGGGATCATTTTTTTAAAATGTGCTGTTGAACAGTGAAGCACACATGCTAAGATTTTACTTGGCCATAACTGTATAGTTAACTGTAAATGAAAATGTGTTGATAGCTTGATTGCTTTCCAACATGCGTAAATGTTTGCATTACTTTTAAAGGGAAATGAGAACACCTTAAAAAAAGGAATATAGTACTTCAATTTTTGAGGTCAACGTTTCTCACTGAGGGTGTAACCTGAACACCAAGCTGACACAATTCTCAAATTGTTTTTACAACTTGTACTAGATGATGCAGAATCTTCTCTCTCCCCACTCACTACTTCCCCTTACACACCCACTGCTTTTTTAAAATCCACTAACTCTTTCCAGTAGCTCAAGATGCAGCTTCAGAGAACGCTCTGAAGACTACAATATCACTTTTCCAGCCAATAGGTGGTGCATATATTTGATGCAACTACCTTTAAGACTCTCCCAACTCCTTGAAGGGAGCTGTGAGAGAATCTGATATTAAACTTGTCTGCCATCACTCTGGGATCATACACCTTTCAGAACACAATTCCTTGAAGAACAGTGTATGTTGATAAAAACGTAACTGAAGTAATTAATCCAGCATTTCCAGCCTTTCTAGGCTGGAGCTCACAGTTCTAGCAGATCCACACTCAGGCCCTTCATGTCCCTGGTGTTGTTGCTGCATTGTGCCTATTTGTCCATTCTCTCTGTTTTAACCCCTGTGCCTCTATGTATGAATACTTTCCATTTTATCCTAACTGCCCCTCCCCATTTTCTCTCATTCACTTCCCTAGAGAGTCTGAGGAAGGGAGGGTCACAGAGGCAGAGTTTTCTTCCCCTTCCTTTGTACCAGTTGTGCCACACTTTTCTCCCTAGTTAGATCCTTCCCAGTTTGTTATTTACCCATCCCCTCTCTTGCTTCCCTCTTTCAGTTCCTTTCCTGGCCTGGTTTTATTTTTTCTCCTTTCCCTTCTATGATAGTTTAATTGACAACAACATGTGAAAACCTGTGCCACAAACAATTCTAATAAAAGGACGCTGTGGGGTGCCAGCTGCACCAACAAGAACAATCTGTGAGCATTCTGATGAAATACAGATTTGTTTCAAAGGAGGGGAAAAAAGCAGAGAAAAAAAATGCACATAAAACCTAACGGCTAGCCAACCACAGATTTGACTAGTCATTGCTGGGAAATGCTGCTTATCTTCTACTCACAGAGCAGCCCTTCAGCTTCCCCCATTTCTCTCTAGGGGCTCATTCCTTCCTTGTCTGCTCAGAGTGCGCTCTTCTCCTAGCTACTTAGCAGCCACTCCAGTAATCCCAACTAGCTACCTCTCTCTAATGAAGGCATTTGGCTCCCTGCTCTGCCTCCTGATGAGCAAAGCTACAGAGGCAGTTGCAGAAACAGCTGCAAGGTGTAGCTGCTAAGCAACTGCCTACTACAGTGATCCAGAAAACTGGCCATGATTATTTCCCATAACAGGTGATCAAAACCTAGTATGTCTCAGTCAGATGAGAACTACTGGGAGGTATGTTAACATACCTTTATTCTCCCTCAGTGGGAGAGCCACACAGGAAGTGTAGGGGACATCCCTTTTTCCCTCATGTTTCCCACCACACACACTTTGCAAAGCTGCACTGGTAGTCACATGCACCTTGAACTGCTGGGCCCAGCCCCACACACTGAGAATTACTGCTTTAAGACAGTGTCTTAAATTTATCCTGAATTTTTATTTGGTCTTTGACATCAGTGGATTCAAAGTTCCTTCTGTTAGTATTACTGAGATATGGCTGTGTTGTCAAGTCATAACTCATGGCATCAAAAAGGTTTAATTTGCGCATTAATGTTAAGCAGCATGCAGTCTATCAAGTATTGAATTTTTCATTATTCCACTTTTAACATTTTTGAAAAACGTGTTCCACAAAAATGGCGGTCAGGTGCTTAGAGAATTTAGAGGAATAAAAATTAATTCTACAACAGAGGCAGACAGTAGTTGTCAGTGCAACACTGTAACACGGAGAGGTTATCTTGTCACTGTAATGTCAACTCACCGCCAGTGTTTCTCAACTCTTCGACTAAGGGCAATTTTTTCTCCTACTTCTGTGCACACAGGGTTAGTTAGCACTATCTTGCCCAAATCGGCCTTCACTGCGCTAACTCTTCCTCCAGTAGACAAGGATCCTATATTTACCATTAGAACTTCATTCTTGGATAGTTTTTGCACCTGAAATAAGATGTAAAGAATTCTTTAAGTTTTACTACAAATATGCAAATAACTTATGAAGTCAATAGCATTTTGCAGACAATATCTTAAATGAAGAAAAAAACAAAAGCTTTTATATCTGACTGCTACAGCCACATTACCCAAGAAAAATACAAACAGAAAGGGAGGCAAGCACCAAATGTCTAGGACCTTGCCCCACATGAATATGGTAAAACAATGTCCATTTTTAGACACATGGCAAAGCGTTTCTCATTTTCATACTGATGCAGGAGAAATATAAGAGGGCTCAGCACAAGTAATGTTCCAGGTTACTTGCCTCAGGAATAATCTATAAAAGTCAGTCTGCTTTTTTCTGGAAAATAATGGTTTTAAGGTTGCATAAACTATATTGAAAGTTGAAGTGTCTTACCCCATAATTAACATCAATATAAAACAGATCCTTGTGCCTTTCTTTCACCAAATACAGCCACCAAAATAATTGCTCAATCCAGAGTTAGTCACACAGAGAAAATCCAAAATTACAGCAACACTTCCTGCACAACACAGACATGGAACCTCATCCAATAATTCCTGTATCAAGCCCACAACTTTTGAGTTATAGCATCTCTTTTAGAAAGTTATTTAGTCTAGATTTAGATACTTCAAGTGAAGGAGATTCCACCTCATCCTTAGATAGGCAAAAGTATTAGGATATACATGAAGCTAACAGGTTCATGTATGACTAGTTCTGCAGCTGATGAATGGAGAAGAGAATATCAAATGAGAAAGAACAAGGATTACCAGCATTTTTGGAAGCAAGGCCAACTTTAAGATTCACAAGGCTTCAAATCGCTTTAGGTTAATAGGATATGAATTACCTCTCTCTGTGAAAGGCATTCTTACGTAGTATTTAAATAGACGCATGCCAATGTTTTCCCCCTCCGAGATGCAAACATTGTGTATGGAAACCAGGAAGTAAGGAAAGATGAAAGCATGCATAAATAGAAACGCTTACATTTTATAATAGAATTGATGTCCAGGGGATCAACAGCATAAAAGCTGCAAAACAGAAAAAGTCTGACAAACACTTTTAAAACCAAGTACAAATATACTAACCTTTGCAGCTTTCTTGTCTCCTTCAGTGCGCACACCTAGCAGTCGCCTAAGCAGAAAATAGGAAATTTCCAACTCTGTGAATATTTCAGGGAGTGCTCCAACTGCACCAAGAACCTGCCCCACCATTCGGTCAGCCCGACATAAAGTTGGATCAATTTTAGTACCGACACCTATTAGAGAACAAGGCAACTTCTGAGGAATAATTGAAAAGCAATATTTACATGCAAATACATTTAAAGGAGGCCTATAACTGAAATTAACTATTATTCTTAGCAAGATAGTGAACATCCCCACTATCCAGCTCGAGATGGATGTTCAGCACATTAAGAACTGAACTCTCCTGTTTATTCTTTTTCAGGAACGGTGAGCTCTAACCAGCTGTGATATAATACCCCAGGATTCATCATGCTGCTGGAAGCACGGATAACACAGAAACCTGCTGGAGCTGGCCAATGTAATTTAGATAAATAGATACATTTTACACTATTTGTCACTGTTTTATAAAGCTTCAACATATATAAAAAAGTACGCATGAAAGCCAAACATTAGAATTCCATGTAATTCTGCAATAAATTTTTCTCCTGATTTTTTTTTTTGGGGGGCTTTTTGTAGGAAGTGTACTGTTCTGTGAAACCAACAACATTTTCAAAAATAGGCATAAGGAGAAAAGTCTCTTAATTAAAAAATATTCTTACCGATTAGGCCTCCTGGAGCAGCGTACTGGAGATCATTGTGTTCTGCAAAAAGTGATACAATTTTGGAAAAGATTGGCTTGCACATTAGTTTTCCTTCACTGTCCTTGGAGACGATACCAGGTCTGACTTCAAGTTCCTGGCCTACCTAAATACAATGGAGAAAAAGTGGTCAGATGCTTGTTTCACCAGAGTACAAAGTTAGCTGGTGGTGGGAGATCAGAGTTATTTTTCCAAGAATTACATAAATATTAACAGCACTGGGGCTGTTACATCACATAGATATAGTGATAATACCTGGAAAATCAACAACTTTTTAAATGTCTGTATTGCACAGGTAATAAAAAGGTAATTATACTGTCTTCAAATGTACTTTAAAAAGTTGATTTACCAGATGATCACTCTTAGCTTTAGGCCATTTAAATTCTACCTTATTTTAATTTAAATATTTTCTAATACTACAGCAATCCCATACAATATACCACTGACCCAGTATATGAAAAACCAGGTATGTAACAATGTAGTTCCACTGTCCAAGTAAAAGATCAAATCGTATAAATGGTGAATAAACTTGATTTTTTAACTTTCCAGTTTAATGATCAAGGATGTTATTTAATAAGCAGAAAAGACTTGAAAACTTGTTCTGTTGACAGTACTTCATACCAAACCAAAGTATTCAGTCATATGTACTTTTAATGTGGAGACTGAATGCATAGCTACTATATACCCTTTACCTTTATTTACATTTATCAGCACCTTGCAAACTCCACCTTTTAGAAAAAATTTACCAAATAAGTATGTACCTGAAATAAGGGGAAACTACACCCTTATTCATTGCAAGGGAAAGAAAGGGAAACCACTATCAACTTTGGAAAAAAATCACTTCTGTCCATTAAAAAAAATTACTATTGTTACTAGTAAAAACCTAAGTTAACTATAACAAGGACAGAAAAAGATTTGGTTTCAGGGGTTTTTTTGGGCATGGTCAAATTTCATTGTTTCGAGTTTCTGTTCAGCTTTTACACAGAAACAAAGCAAAGGAAAACACTGTAAAACAGGTTTGTGAAAACATGACCAAAGACAGGAGAACTCGGAAGCAGGTAGTAACTGAAGCTACTTTTAATTTTTTTTTTTAAAACTGACTGTATTCCTTTAAGCTTCTTTGTATTGACCATGCAGAAACACCTCTTATGTACCTACTCATTACAATATCTAATGAGGTCTTTGGAGGAAAGGGGGAAAAAGTAGCTATTACCTTTAATACACCTTTTAGAATGCTACCGCCAGCTACACCACCCTTAAGGTCATCTACTTCACATCCAGGCTTGTTGACATCAAAAGATCTAATTACTGAAAAGAACACAAACCCCATTATGAAGGTATATATAAGCTGAATTAGTGACACGATGTGTCATCATGCTATGCAGTCTATTGCATGCAATTTTTTCATTAGTTTTTAAATATTACATAAATCATGGGTCAAGTTAAGCTGTTAGACCCAAAACATGTTAACACATTCTGGCAAGAAATATCCCCCATATTTTAAATATAATTTTAATTAATTTAGTTGCCAGTAAATAAATTTGTCACAAACTAATGAGCATTTAAAAATTATTCCCAGAGCCAAGCAAACATTAGAGATATCAGTGCGTATAGAAAGGAAGTAATGCTGCATCCATCTTTATTAGAAAATAAACTATTTGCCAAATGGAAGAGAACTAAACCAGAGGAAAATATTATTTGCAAGCTTTTGCTAAGTAAAAGAGGTAATCTTTAAGCATTATTCTACAATTTCTTGTGTTCAGAAGTGAAAGTACAACATTTAAACTCCTGCATGCTTAAGATTTAGGTAAAGGTAAATGAAAGAAATGTGTGCTTTAAAATTAAAAGACCTAATCATGGTCCCACTGAGTTTTGGGAGTTTTGCCACCGACTTCAATAGGAAAAGCTTTTCCTAAATCCTTTCTATTGTAGGCTTTCCTGTTTAAGTCAGTTCTCTTTTTGGAACTGTATTATATCAGATCCTTTTAAAAATGCTGAACACTTAGAGAATACTAAAGGAAATGCTAGCAATTGTAATTGAAAATGACCTTTGCTTTTTATCCTCATTTCAAGCAGACCGAAATAGTTAAATTCTATATACACATATACTCTAGATCTATTTTACATAAAACACAGAAATCTAGTGTGGATGAACTGAATAGTGAGATGTTCTAAAAATGAACAAAATCCAATGCTTTAACATTTATGCCTAAGTGACATAACATAATATTGAAGCATGCTACTCAGAAAATTGACTATGAAAAAATGGCACCCTACCAGCATATCCATTCCTTGTGTCTTCAAGTCATATCTATTTACTGTCAAGAGTTTTAACTGCAACAGAATGCAGCTTGATTTTCAGACACCAAAAAGTTGTCAGAGCTTAGCAAAGTAATCTAACCTATAAAGAGCAAATCTGATTTAGAAGTCACTCTGCTTCCTCCCCCAGACCTGAAGAGCCCTGTGTAGCTCAAAAGCTTGTACCTTCCCCAACAGAAGTCAGTCCAATAAGATATTCCCTTATCTACTTTGTCTCTAAGATAAATTACCCATTTTCACTGCTGTTTTCATATTATAGCCGCATTTTAAATGTCCAAAATCAAAGTGATTAATTTATATAGTTATATAGTGTATATATACACACACAACACTCATATTTAAGATTTCAGAAAATAGAGAAGCTTGAAATTGCTTGCATGCTAAATGCTCCTCAGACCCTCTTTAGAGCATTCAGCACAGTGCTAATATTGGGAATAAGGGGGGCTAAATATATCGGTAAGCTTTAAAAATTTACATACCAATAAGTCTTGGTTCTGATGTGAAGTCTCGCAATGGGACTGGAATTTTCTTTACTATATACTCACAAACCACCTCAATGTTGTATTTCAACTGTGCTGAGATTGGAATAATTGGAGCGCCTTCTGCAACTGTACCTACAACAAAAAAAGACCTAGTTTTACATCAGAATTTATGGCGGCATTTACCAAACTGTATATAAATATTCATGCTATGTGAAAACCACAAATGGAACTGCAGGGACAATTCCACATATCTCCTCAAAGCAGAAGTCCATAAATATAAAATGACAGAAATGTCAAGTCATATTTCTTTCCATTTTTGCTCAAATTAAACCACAACTACTCTACTAGGTAGTACAATATGGCTTATACATTGCCTATGGGTAGTTCTGTGTTTCAAGTGGGAGGCCTATATAGTTTGTTCACCAAGTGAGCTCCGGAGGCAGTGTTTTACTCTACAGAGAATCTGCTTCACATGTGATAATCAGGAGTGGCATGACATGAGTTTCAGCCCTGTAACCCTGAGATAAACAGCGTATGTACTGGAGGGGAGAAGTAGAATTGTGCATGTATGCACTTAATGGGCAGAGTTACCACAAAGAGGTAAAAATGAGATTCTTCATGAAAACAGGTTTGGAATTAGATCCCTTCACCCCATACTCATGAGACCAAAAAGTTGTAGATTTTACAACCTGGCCAAACTGCATTTCAGCAGAAACACAACTTGGAGTGATTGTAAGCAGACCACAATGGGTAAACCTATCTCTGGATGAGGGTTGTGAAAAGTAAGAGGAAACCGAAGAAATTAGGTCCAAGATGCACTGAACAGAGTTGAGATATCCTAGAGAGGATGAGAAATCTAAAATATTTGATACAGCAGCAGCCATTCCAAGTTAAGGTTGCAATGAGATTTTTCTTGAAGACGAAAATCCCGATTCATACTTTACTGATTTAATTTAGCTTTCAAATTTGGCACAGTAATTCTTTAGGAAAACAATGTTCTACAGTTTTTCTAGTGAAATATTTATTAAATTCACAAAGCTCCCTTTTTTGAAGTTTTACCCTGGCTTAATCACATTTCCTTTGAGTTTCTCTAGCCAAATAACTTCAGCCTCTACAAAACTTCAAAATTCACACACAAAAGTACCTTGGACTTCAGCCTCTTTTGAGATTTTAAACACATGAGAAGTTGTACCCCTTACACAAGGAAACAATTTTGAGCTATGCAAAGGTTATCTAATAGGACTGCTCAAACTTGTCAATGACATCCATTTTTTGATACTGCTAATCTGCCTCCATAGCTGAGCTTTTGCCCATACCGCTGCTGAGCCAGGGAACAAGGCAAAGCGGCAGAGACGTTGGGGAGAGGAGAATAAAAATGAGAGGGCTTTGGGAAGCAGAGAGAGGGGTGATTTTCAGGAGTGTGTGGAGTTTGGGTCCAGGGCTCATGGAGTGAAAGCCCAATGTTTCTGAGTCAACGTTTCTACACCTGAAAGGCTCCCCTAGAACCACTTGGCCCCTCATACACCACAGCAACAGCATGATAGGAAGCCCATGATGTTGAGATGAGGATAATTTGGGGTTTACAAGAGGGAAGAGACTCTGAAGTCCACTGGAGACTTAGCTATTGCTACTGGTTGTATGCAGGTGTTTGGATGCTACAGTGAGGAGTAGCACTGTAAAACCATAAGACAGTTAGATAGTTTGTGCTCGGTGGGCCTGTAGTGGGAGAGGAGCTTAACTCTGACAAGTCATTTGTCAGTGAATGGGCTGTGTGTAAAGGGAGACACAAGGAAATGTGTGAAAAAGAATGTGTGAGGGAAAGAAATGAGGACTAGGAAGAATTCAAGGTGCCCAATGACTGAGGTAAGAAGAGTGGAGACAGGTAGGCTATCAACAGTGGAACAGACATAGCTGAGAATGGGAACTGATGAACAGATCTCGCTGGGAATTTTTCAACAAAATGGTTGGTTGAAGCACTTGAACCTGGGTTTTCCACATCCCAAGTAAGTCCCTTATTTGCCTGGTCCTGTTGGAGCTATTTCGTTTGTATAAATAATTAAATATATATTGGGAAAGAGAGACTGACTCTATAGTCCATTGTTTAGGACACTCATCTGGGATGTGAGACACTCTGATTCAAGTAAAGCCATTTTACCCCCAATTTTTGTGTGACTAGGAATAATTCTTAAAATCCACTAATCATAGCAGTTTGGAAACAGAATATAATTCATATTTGAAAGAAAAAAATCTTACGGAAATAACTAGAAAACATAACCCATTACACACAACAACATTTTTTTTTAAAAGCTACAAAAGCCTGTCTCATCTGCTAATTCTTTGAGTTGGAAGTCAGGCTATCCTGACCAGTTAGGCTGACATGAAAAGAGTTAACTCCCAGCACTGAAGAATTACCGAGTACTGCTAGCAATGACCGCATTCCTGCTTCTGGAAACTTACCTTGTACAAATGCAAGAATCTGCTCATACTGTTCTTTAGCCTGGCTCTCCTTTACCAAATCAATCTTATTCTGTAGAATTAGAATGTGTTTCAATTTCATGATTTCTATAGCAGCTAGATGTTCAGAGGTTTGGGGCTGAGGGCATGACTCATTACCAGCTGAAAGGGGAGAGGAAAAAGTAATTATGCGCAGTCATCTATAATAAGGATACACAAATGCTCCTACTGTGAGGACATCAACCATCTCATTGTGTGCTTGAAAAAATATTGCTTACTTAAAAGTCATTAAGTAACTAAATGTTTTAATAACTTAATATTTTAGTGCATTTTCATCATTACAGACACAAAAATGCCAAGAGCCCTAAGCTTTAATGACAGACCAAAAATTCAGGAAGTACTGATTATTAAGGTTATCAGTATGGTTTGGGTTCTACTTCCAGGAAGTCACCTTTCCTCTAACATGCTGTTATGATAGTTGAGCTCACCAGGGGTTTGATCTACTGAGGGGGCATGGGGAGGGGAGGAATTATTAGTGGAGAGATCTGACAACCAGAAATTACTTCTCCTACCCTTTCAGTTTGAAAAGACTAGAATTGGCTTTTGGGGTATATAGACGTCCATCCACTCACGCTTTTGTCAGAAGAGTTGACGGGAACTATGTTTAAATTTATAGCTCAACTTCATATTTGAATTTTATTTAGTTTGACACTGGGCAGTTTTATTTGGTAGATTGTGTACACACACAAACAAATGGTGAGTGTGTTCTACTAAAAATATATAGTAGAGGCCCATTTATTAGACCCTCCATTATCAGCTTTGTAGGTCCAGAACAGGCAATCTCTCCAGTAGCCACTAGATGGCGTGGCAGCCTCGCACTTCCCCATTCTCTGGATTATCTGAATTTTTGATGATCTGATCTAGCCCCCCCATCCAATTAGATCAGATAAACAGGGTTCTACTGTATCTTTCTGCCACTGACTTGCTGTATGGCCATGGGAAAGTCATATAACTTCTCTATGTCTCAGATACCGCCTGTGTAAAGAGTTATAACAGTGATCACCCTGTTCTGTGAAGTGCCTTGGTGATCCATAGATCAAAAAGACTAATTACTACATATTAAATATTTCACCATCTCAGACACTTAAAAACAATAGTAACTTGATTATATCGTTTCATTTCCCAAGTAATATATGGTCTGACCAGATGTAACATAATTCACAGTTCAATTTATTTTGGTGTTGCATTATTATACTATTCCGCATATTTATAAAAATAGAGTTTAATTTATTTCACACCCTTTACATACCTGCTGTCAAATCAGATTATTGAAAGTTCTCCCTAAGTCAAACAGAAAGGTTGGGCTAGATAGGGACTTTTGATTTTGTCTACATCACAATGGATTTACTATTGCTCTCCGCCTCATCCCACCCTACCCCCTCTCTTTCGGACATGAATACTACATATTTAAATTAATAGAAAAGGCAGATAAAACAGTTGAGAGAAAAGTAAACCTGCTCAGTAGGCCTAAGCATCTCCAAGATGAAAATCCAACTTTACTGTACAAGTAAGAACAGTTCCAAAATTTCATCTGAACCCACCACGTCTCTACCATCACCCAAATGGTCAAATATCGCTTCAGCTATTGGACTATTAAGTGGCTGTATTTTTATGTTAAAATTAATATTAAGTGGCTGTATTTTTATGTTAAAAACAAAACTCAACTTCCCCATCCCAAATATTACCTATCAAAAGTAGCGCTGCATCCATGACTGCTGCACCGTTCAGCATAGTAGCCATCAAAATATCATGGCCTGGACAATCGACAAAAGAGACATGTCTGTTGCATAAGGAGGATAAACACAAAAAAAACAAAAGTTATCACCAATGAAACTGAATGGTTTGCATGAAGTGACTAGTAGGCACATAGGTTAAAATATGTACAAGAACTGTACATTATTTCAAGACAAACATGTAGAGGTGATTTTTTTTAACTCTGCTCATGAGAACATAAATAAATGAAAGGACGACTCGTTGAAATGTTATGATTTAGAAAAATGGTGACAGCACTACATGTATTTGATGGGATATAATACTTTGTCTTTCAGAAACTTACAAATAAACCATGCACAGTTTAATGTGTCAAACTGAGAAGACCCATGCAGGACATAGCACATTCCCCTTTTCCTCCTCTCATCTCTTCTAAGAGCTGTCTCTCTCCACTTCTTTGCTTGCAAGGTTATGCATCTTCATGTTGGGCCTAGCCAGAACTGCATCACATTTCCAAGATGTATTTGTAACTGTCTAGACCCAATCTTTGGGCAAACATTGTGTAGGCTAAAATAATCATGGCATTTCAAGTTTGTCTGCATTTAATGGGGTAATCCTTACTTTTTGATAACATGCCACAGAAAACGGATTGTCTGCCACTTCAGTGACAATATTAAAAAAATTGACTGTGAGTATAATGAGCAGTATGTTAAAGAAAGCAGTGTTTATTGATTTCTTTCAGTACTAGCTTTCTAACTATCACAATTCACCAAAATATTCTATTAGAACTATTGTTCAGATTGAAAGGAATCTGACAAAAGCAAGGAAACTCAGTTATGGGAAATCATCCTCTACACTTAAGTACAGACCAGGCCTGATTCTATAGCCACCTTTGTGACTATTTTCATTTGAATAATCCCAATGAAGCATCACAAATAATTCCTGAAACTTTTAAACTTGCTTGCTGACCATGTTACACTTTATCAGGAATTGTATAAACAAGTGTCTCTCCCACTGTGCTCCTAACACACAGCCAATCCCAAATTAAGGTTTAACATTTCATAGGTTCAAATTAAAAATCCTTAATGTTTTTCTATCTCTGGAAAAATATGACAAAGATATATATTAGGTTACAGTCTAAAAATAAACTTAAAATTTGTTCACACTTCTGACTTCAAAAGTTAATTCAGGTTACAAGTTAAAAGGATGCCTTTTTTATTCAACAGCACTGCAAGCAACATGGGATTGGAAAGTTAGACTATGTTTTTTCCTGTTGTGTATCACCACCAGTAAAGGATTATTCAGGTCAAATTATGTCCTCAGTCACATCTATGCAATCTCATGCTCTTCAGGATATCTGGATACTACAGTGATGGATATATTAGAAATGCCAACATAGAAGTTGGGCTCAGCAAACTGCAATTTAGTAAATGATGAGAGAGCCAAAATAAAATCTGGCACCTTCTCTCAACTGTATTGACTCCTCAGAGCTAACAGGAGTAAAAAGTAAAAAAATTATTTATCACTTAAGTAAACAGAGGACTGAATATACAAACAGACTTATGGAGGAATAAGGTGTCTTTTTTAAACAATCGCTTTTTAGAGCAGAAGTGTAATTCAACTATATTCAGGAATTATAGACAAAGCTAAAGCAATTGAAATTACTCAATACAGATCAGTCACCTCACTAGTTTAAAATTCCCTTTGGTCCCAGGAATATCTGTAGGGAACTCATCTGGTGTACTACTTCCACAGGACCGGTAACACTCAGGTCGGGAACAACTGGGGTCATCAAGTTTGTAAATCTGCAAATATAAAAAAAAGTTTACTCAAGCAGTGGTCAGTTAAGTGCTTTCACATAGAACATCATAAAAAGTTAACAAAAAAAATCAAAATAGGTACATTTGCTAGATTCATAGTAATGACTAACCTTAGCATTGGCATAACCCAGCTTGATGGTGATATTTCTTTCCAGTTCATTTTTGAATCTAACAGTGTGAACTCCAGAAATAGCTTTTACTACTGTTGACTTTCCATGGGCCACATGACCAATTGTGCCTACATTTTAAAAGCAAACAATCAATGCACAAAATGTGTAACAATCTTCTACAAGTAATACACAGTTACAGAGATTTGTAAAACTTTCAACATCAATATCAAGGACCCAGTTTGCACAAGAACCCAATTTGCCTGTGAGCCCAGAACTTCCATTGTAAGCATGTACAGATTTCTTAACTTGCTTTTTACAGTAACCAACTGACCCTGAAATGAGCTCCATGTGGACAGACCCTGGCATATCCACATGGAGCTCATTACAAGATCAGGGTTTTACTCAGGCAAAGCACCTTTCACTTGAGAGCACTCCTGCCAACCACCCACAGAAGTACACTTCCTCTTTAACTAAAAACATCTCATTTCCAAGATCTTATAACGCAGTAGTCAACTTGTACAGTAGTGGCCTTCTTTCAATGTAAGAAGGGCTATGTCTACACAGACGGCGGCAAATTCGCCGCCGTCAGATTGATTTATCTGATTGATTGAGTGGAAGTGGAGAGCTGCTCAATCGACCCAGAAATTGATGCTACTAATCCACCTCCACCAAAAAGAGTAACACTGCATTGGCAGGAGGGCATTTCCCGTCAGCGCAGCAAACTGAAGACACCGCAGTAAGTAGAAGTTAGGAAGTTGAATTTGGTGGCAAGTGCAGACATAGTCAAGGACTTGACAGGGCTCCTTTTGTGGATTGTTAACACTAATATTTAAAAGAACACTGTCTGTTAGTTTAGGCCCAATGGTTGTTTTTATAACAACTTTCAATACAAGTGTTTATTAATTTTCTCTGTTTCAGTTAGAACAGTTTTTTGTTTGGATTTTCCCTATAGAATTTTAAACTAAAACTTTTTAGCACGATGCTAGTGCAGGGGTGGCCAACGAGTCAGAAACGAAGAGTCAAAAAATAGATGTAGATTTCACAAAGAGCCACACCTCTTACCCTCCTCCGAAAATTCAGGCTGATTCCTCAATTTTGGAGGCAGCTGGTCAATTTCACTTACTGTCTCAAAGAGCCCCAAAGAGCCGCATGCCGCTCCTGAGCTTCATTTACATAAGCAAAGAGCCACATGCGGCTCGTGAGCCGCGGGTTAGACATCCCTGTGCTAGTGCATGACAACCAGGACGTGTTACAAAAGCATTTGGAATTAACTTTGTTCTTTCTTACCTATATTAATTGTAGCTTGTCGGCTGATGACTTCTGGTGAGAGAGGCGTCAGCTTTGTAACATTCTATAGGGAACAGATTTCATAATTTATTTATAATGTACCTAAATATTCAAGAACCTTCAATAAGACAGACACAGTATTCATCTAATAATTATTCTGTTAACAAAACTCTTTAAAATAGATCTAAGAGCTCATAATATTAGAGCTCATAATACTTTTTTAACAGTACATAAAATAGGAAAGGAAGAAAGAGAACTACAAAAAGGTATACACAATATACGTTACCCACTATATACTAATTAAAGAGGACAAAATTAGCAAGCAAACTTTTAGGCTACAAGTAAAACAAATGTAAATTTAGATTTTTTTAAATAGCTGTTTTTTTCCCAGTTGGTGTAGCATGGGAAAGGTCTGTCACACAAAATCTCCTGTCCTTATAACAAGGCATTTTATCTTATAGATGCTGTTTGACACAGTCCAAAAAGAATATTTAATTATAAAATATCTATGAATTATTTTAGGCATGTGAATGTCCTCTTATTCTACTTATGAAACTATTTATAACTGATGAGGTCTTGACCCTATATTGAGCTCCATGTGGGTGAACCCTTGAACCTCTAGATGCACTGTTGTGCCCATGCAGAGCACCACTGAAGTCAGTGCAAGATCAAGGCCTACATTTGTATTTTAAATAAATGTATGCACAAATATACATACACGAGAATGCTGGTGTGGATCATACATTGTGGGCACTAATGCTGTTTATATACGTTAAGTTGTGTGTAGAATATTAAAATAAGTTTACACTTGACATTAGTTGTGCAAGATCTTGAACTTACTCATAACATTTTGTCTTGGTAGTCTCAACAGTGTCCGCTGACTGAATGGTCACAGCAAGTGACTATTCTATTCTGTGCTCAAAGAGACGATTCCCCGAAAAGAGGGTTTTCCCCAGTACATTCGAGTAGAGGAGACCTTTTTACATCACTAAGGGACAGTCTACACTAGAGTTTTGTCAACAAAAGTCAGCTTTTGTCAACAAAATAGTGGAGATGTATATATTCAAATGCCCCTCCCACCGATGTAATGCTCTTGATATGCCGACATATTAAAACCCCCTCAATAAGAGGTGTAGGGCTTACGTTGGCATAGAAATGGTAAGACACTGAGTTCCCTTACATGGGTAGTTAGCTGCTGGAGCCCTGAATCTGACAAGAAAACCAGCTGGCAGCTGGACCCCAGCTGCCAGCTGGGAGCAGGGAAAACAGCCCCTGGCAGCTTTCCCAGCTCTCAGTGGGAAACAGGGATGGGAGAAGCCTGGTACTGGTTCCTGGTGAGGAACAGGAAGTAGGCGAGGCCAGCCCACCAGGAGCCAGCCTGTGGGGATTTGGGAGGGGAGCTGAGAGACCAGGCTCAGGCTCCCCACACTGCCCCTTTTAGGTCAGTGGAAGTGCTCCTGGTGAGGATGCACTCCACTGACCCAAGGAGAGTAGTGCGGACATCAGCAACTGCTCTGCAGTAATGCAGTGGATGTAAGTCAACCTATGTTATGTCGACTTATTTTTTGAGTACAGACGAGGCCTAAGTACTTTATTATCTCTGGGCAGGACTTCCATCTCCACTGCTGTCAAACCAGCCCTATCCCAAGGCACCTTAGTCACATCGTTTTTGAAGATGAAAGGTACTGACACGGACAATGCTGACTGACACAGCACTGAAACACGAGCTCCTCCGTCACACTTACCTAAACACCTAGATTAAGCCTAACATGGGGCATCGAGCCTCAGAAACACCAAAAACGGTGGAGCCCGGGAGCTAAACTCTGGTGTCCGATGTTTTTACAAAAAAACCCGATGATTCATCACCAGATGAACGGCCCCCGCCTGCCCATCCCCCTCACCGCCCCCGCCCCAACAGCGCCTCCCGGGCGCCTCCTCGCCCCCCACAGGGCGGCACACATCCCGCCCGACACCCGAGTCTAGGCTCAGCTCAGCTCCCCTCCCCGCACCCCGGGGGCCCCGGAGGCTCGGGACGGAGGGGGAAGCTCCTCGCCCACCGCCAGACAGGCTGCGCGCAGGCTCCGCCGCCCGCGGGCGCGCTGTGCTCCCCGGTCCCGCCGCCGGGCGAACCGAGCAGGACCCCGCACCCCAGGGGCAGAGCCCGGCCCCCCGCGCGCGGGTCTCACCAGGCTGGCGAGGTCCTGCCGAGAGAGGTGCGGCTGCCCCAGAGTCACTCCCGCCTCGTCCCCCGCCATCTTGCCCAGAAGGAAGTGAGGAGCCCGGGGCGTCCGCCTGAGCCCGGCGCTATATGGGCTGGAGGGGCGCCGCCCGCTCCGAGTCCGGCTCCGCGGGCTCCGCAGAGAGCACCCGGCTCTGGTTTCGCTGCGCTCTGCCCTTCGCGGCTCCGGTGCGGGCTCCGGGGAAGCGCGGCGGCGGAACAGGCGGGCGACGGGCAGCCCCAAGAAGGACCCCGAAGCCGGGTGATGCAACCGGCACCGAAGGAGAGCAGCCCTGGCCCACGTGCGTGTCGTGCGCCGCACTGAATCGCAAGAGAGCGAGGCCGAGAGAACTAGAGACAGACAGGGCATGCGCAGGGCGCTGGCTGAGTGCGCAGGCGCGGCCCGACCGCGCTCAGCTCAGCTGATTAGCCCTAGCGCTAGTAGCGGAAAGGAAGTAAGGGAACGTGGGAATTCTATTCGTTCAGCCTCACTCGTTCTAAGCCGCTGTGGGTGGCACAGACTAAGCGGAGGACCCCAGCACAGCTTTGAGGGCCTTACTAGATTTGGGGGCTTCCTGGTGCCCCCCAGTAACAGTTTGACAATCAGAAGTTGGGGTCTTCTCTCACTCCAAAAATATGACTGATAAATCATTAGATTAAAATAAAAATAAATTGTGGGTTATTTTTGTCTTTTGGTTTTTGTGCCTGTGGGTTCACGTTTTTAGTCTTTTCTATACAAGCCTGGAGGAATGGTAGGTAGGTGGCTAGAAACTTAGGCCTGGTCAACACTAGAAAATTAGGTTGGTTCAACTACATCAATCAGGAGTGTGAAAAATCCACCCACCCCAGCGATGTAAGTCTCCTCGTAGATAGTGCTAGCATACTGAAAGAATTCGTCCATGACCTAGCTACCACTCCTCAGAGAAGTGGATTATCTATGCTAATGTGAGAGCCTCTCCTGTTAACAGGTAGGTTTACACTTAAGTGCTGCAGTGGCACAGCTGTGCTACTGAAGTGTAGAGACAAGCCCTTATTTAAACAAGAAAACAAAAGTCTGAGATTCTCACATAATCACCTGACTCCTCCAGGAAGAACACCAAGTATTGTTATGTGCAGTGTTGCTGTAGCTGTGTTAGTCCCAGGATATTAGAGTACTTTTCCCAGACATGAAGAGCTCTGTGTAAGCTCAAAAACTTGTCTCTTTCACCAACAGAAGTTGGTGCAATAAAAGATATTACCTCATCCACCTTATTTCACCAAGTATGAGATTTGCTATAAAATAATAATTATTGATGACAGTGGGAGCTTTTTCACAGTGAATACAGATATTTATTTTGTGGTAGCACTTACAGACTTCAGTCAAAGGAGGACCACATATAGTGCTAGGTGCTGTACAAACAAAGTAGAGAGCCCCTGCCCCAAGGGGTTTACAATATAAGTGTATAATGTGGCTCTTTTTTTAAAACAGCAATTGCTATGAAATAAGTCAAATTTGTATTAAAAATCACATACGATAAATGACAACAGCAGTCGACAGGAGATAAGGTAATTTTATTCTATAGTAAATTAAGGTGTGTGGTTTTTAATTTGGTTCTACATACAGCTCTACATTACTTTTATTATAATGGGTGCCTGTTAAATGAGCATTTTTAAACATTCCAGTTACAAAGACCATTATTTCAAAGGTGATTGTCTTTTGTATTTAATTCCTTACTGATTGGGTACTTCATTATTTATTTATATTACTTTAGCACCCAGAGAGGACCAATTTTGCTTGTTCTGCACACAAATAAGTCCTAATTTTACAATTAGATCAGTGCAAGTGCTAAAATTTGTCAGTGAAAATGTGACTGTGCCAGGCTAAGAGCCTAGCTTAAGGCAAGATTCAATAGATGGGGTAACAAACTAGAGAATGGACAGTTGGAGGAAGCATGAGGATAAAAATGATAGCAACGTGGTTACATGCATTATAGCTATGTGCACATTTAGACTGTATCAGGTCATTTAATTTATTGTAATTATAAGATACACTTAAATATATATTAATACTCTCTACTGACTATCTATCTGATATCACTTTTAAATTGCAATTTTTTTCTTTCACTATTGCTATTATTATTTGTAGACTGTGTGGTTGGTGATGTATAGAACATAAGATAAGACACAATCTCTACCCCAGGAATAAACAGCTTGTTTTACATACCGACAGTATCTTTCATATGGAATATTTAAAAAAACAAAAATCAAAACCTCTCAAAAACAAAATCTTCTCAGAATTAGGTACAGCAACTCAGATGCTGAAAAACAAAAACAAACTAAGGCCTTATTCTTGCAATAGGATCTGTTCAGCGGGTTCACACAAACACAAGGGTCTGCCTAAACAGATTTGATTGCAAGATTGGGGCCAAAGCTGGCAACCTTTACACTTAGAACTCTTGCCTTTCTCTTGTGAAATAATTCACCTCCTTGGTTGATTCAAATCCAACACCAAAACACCTTTTTTCCCTAAAACCCCATTTTGTTAATCTACCACAATAAGAAGTACAGAATGGAAAATGAAAACTTTATGCACTGCTTTGAAATTAGTGTCATATTGTGTATTATTTATTTATACTACTTAATTTAATCTAGATCCTAATCCTGCACTCCTTATTAAGCAAAAACTAGGGACCCTTGATGGATTTCTGTGGGAGGCCCTATGAGATTTAAATTCCAGGTGGACATGTATTCATATTACAAGACTACCATATAATTTAGCTATTTTGGCAGTCTGAAAAATTTGATTCTGCATGTGCTCTGCATCCCCAATTTTGTATACACACACATTTGTAACTTGAAGTCAATGGGACTCTACTCACATACAAAAGATTGGGGCCTATGTGTGTAACTAACTAAAGTCAATGGAGAAGATATTAGGCCCTAAAACTGAGATGCGGTGAAGCTACCATAAAACTGGTGTACATTACCTGGCTTTAATTTATGTTTTAAGCTCTCACTTTAACAAACTCTAATATTCACTCTCCTTTCCCAAAATAAGTGTAGGAAATGAATTATTTTATGTATAGAGGAAGTATATTGCTGATAGTCTTTCTTTAAAAAAAAAAACAAATGAAAATGTAGCAAAGATCATCATAACAAATTATAACCAAAGATATTGCTATTGATAATGAAATGTACATTACATTTGGATAATTTTGCACATAAAATGGAAAATAATATTGTTTCATAACTTTTCATCAATCTATATGGTGCAAATGTAACTTTTTTAAATGACCTCACTGCTGGGAGAACCACAGATGAAACATGTAACTGGGATGCATAAAGTGTAATGAGAATATGATGCAACGTTTAATTGTAGTTGCCTTATCAATGTGTATTTCTACTCATGCAAAATCATTGTTTTGCAGTATTACAGATTATAGAAAGATGTGAATAAAGTATGAAAATGCCAAAAACAATCACATGGAACATTTTTGGTTGAATAAAGAAGACTTTATAAATAATTTAATCCCTGTCAATGTATCTATCAAACTTTGGAATGGAAATATACACTAGTTATCGAATGATAGGACAGCCTACTTTGGCAATTAACTGCTCTTTGATTACTAGTGGTAAATATGCCCAGTGGCCTGTGAAGGGATGTTAGATGGGGTGGGTTCTGAGTTACTACAGAGAATTCTTTCCGGGTGGCTGGCTGGTGAGTCTTGCCCACGTGCTCAGGGTTTAGCTGATTGCCATATTTGGGGTCGGGAAGGAATTTTTCCCCCAGGGCAGATTGGCAGAGGCCCTGGGAGTTTTTTGCCTTTCTCTGCAACATAGGTCACAGGGTCACTTGCTGGTGAATTCTCTGTACCTTGAAATCTTTAAACCATTATTTGAGGACTTCAGTAACTCAGTCCTATGTTAGTGGTCTATGACAGCAATGGGAGAGTGAGGTTCTGTTGTGCAGGTCAGACTAGATGATCATAATGGTTCCTTCTGACCTTAAAGTCTGTGAGCCTATAAATTAAGGATAAAAGTATTCTAGATATCACAAAAACAATAGAACTATTAACTATGCTTGCATTGTATCGTGGGAGGCAATGAAGGGGTGGAAGTGGTAGTGAAGGCGCAGTGTGAGACAATGAATTGGGTGGGAGTGGTAATGAAGGCGCAGCATGTGAGTCAATAAGGGGGTGGGGGTGGCAGTAGAGGTACAGTGTGAAGCAGCAGAGGGGTGGAGGAGGCAGTAGAGGAGCAGTGAGAGGCCGAGAAGGGATGGGTGGGCAGTGGAGGAGCAGTGTGGGACGCAATGAATAGAGAGGAGGTGGCAGTGAAGGTGCAGTGGGAGGCAGAGAAGGGGCGGAGGGCGGCAGCTGCTTTCGCCCGCGGATCCCGCCCCACTCCGGAGCGCTGCTCCGTCCGTCTCTGCGTCTCTCTCTCTCTCTCTCTCTCTCTCTCTCGCCCGCCCCGGGCAGGTGGGGGCGGAAGTGACGCCGGGTGCGGGGGGCCCGGGCCTGCTGTCGTTGGGGGAAGATGGCGCCCGCGGCTGTGCTAGGCAGCGAAGAAGGTAAACAAGTGTGAGAGGGGGGCGCGGCCGGGGCCCGGGGGGTGAAGCCGGGGCCGAGCGAGGGGCCGGGAGCGCTGGTGCCTGGGCAGTGCCGCGGCGGCGTCTCCCTCGCAGGCGCAGCGGGGAGGCGGCGGCGGCGGAGGAGGAGGAAGGGGCCCAGCCAGCCAGCAGCGACCCCTCCGCCCCGGCGTCACCTCAGCCCTTGCCCGGCTCTTCAGCCCCTCAGTGCGCGCCGCCGCCGCCGCCTTGCCCGGCTTTATGTCACAGCGAGACCCCCCTCTCTGCAGGCTCGGCGGGAGGAGGAGCTGCGTCTTCAGCGCCGCTGCTGCTGAGAGGTAGGTGAAGCCGCGGCCGGGATCCCCTCGCCCCGCCCCGCCGCCGCCGCCGCTGCTGCCGGCGGCCCCAGCCACACACCCGCTGCTCCACGCACCTTGCGCCCCCGCCTCCGTTTTCTCCCCCGTCCCTGATGCGCGGGGCTAAGGGGACCGCCCCGCTCAGTCGCCGGCTGCTGCCGCCGCCGCCGCGTGTGAGGGGTGGAGGGGGAGAGGCTTGTTGCGTGTCTCCAGCGGCAAGGTAGGGGGTAACTCTGCGTGTGTTGGGGGGGGGAGGTGTCTCTCGGGTGACTCTGGGTGGGGGTGTGTGGGTGGGTGGGGAGGGGATGCTCAGGGGCTGTGTAACCGGCTGCACTGTGGGTTCGCGTTCGTCTGGCGTGTGTCTTTCTCTGACCGCCCCGGGCTCTTTTTTTCTTGCCACCCAGAACGGTGTCGCGAGAAACTAGGTACCCCCCTGTTAGGGCTTCCCCCCCCCCCCCTTTCCTCTTACGTCCAGAGAGAGAGAGAGTAGCGTGGTCAGTCATCGGGCTTTCTCACTCCCCAGGAAAATCGTCAATGGCGAGCTGAGCTGCGTGGTGGTGAGGATATATGAACTGGTTAGTGCTGAGGCTTATGTCCTGGCAGGGTCTAGACTGAATTAGTGTGTTCATTTCAAATCTCTCTGTTTTAAAGCAAGGTTAGTTAGCTATGGGAAAAGCCCTGTAGAGTGAATCCTTTCCACAAAACACACGTGGCTTGGCCAACAGCAATCTATAAGCTTCCCACACCCATTCCTGCCAATGTGCACCCTGTTCTAGTTCAGTCAGTTTCCATGTTCATTCAGTCCAGGCCTATGTGCTGAAGTTAGCAACAGAGTTGCTCACTGGTTTCAACTCTTGTCCAGGGTTTTCTGTTGAGAATACTTGTCCATTAGCAAGTGGACTGAGATCACTACTTAGTATTTAGTGGAAAGCATGCCACTTAAGGGAAGAATCCAAAGATTTTTATATCAGTAAACTATCTCCTGGCTCTGAAAATTGCTATTCCATACATTGGGATAATTTGATATTTGAGGCTTGATTCAGAAATTGTGTTAAATATGCCAGTTACATAAATTGTAGGAGTCTTCCAAAAATACAGATGTTTAAAAAAAGTCTGCTTAGTAATCAGCAAGGGAGGAAAAATTTTATTAATTTCTACAATGTGATTTGTAGGATTAGCAAATTTTATCAAAGCATTTAAATAAATACCAGAGTCGATTACTATTGCTTTTTAAAAATTCTTAAAGCTTTTCCATTTCCCAGATGAACTAGGGAAATATAAAACTACTATAAGATTAAGCAAGAACTATGTACAAAGTTTGCACTAAATTAAGGTGGAATGAATATACTTTATTTTGTTCTGCACTTGGTAAAGTGAGTTTTCAGTAGAATTTAGAATTTTGTGGGTTTTATTATAATACTACATTTCCATATGTTACAGTTCAAACCCTTAAGTTTGTCAGTATAAACTGATCAATTTAGATGTAGGGCTGCTAGATATCAAAGTGTTGTCTTGCTACTTTATCCATGTTAGATGAAATTTCATATTAAAATTGCAACATTTAACTAGCTTTTTGTCAATAAAGACAAATTTACATTGAAAAATCACTTTTTGACTATCATTAATTTACTGTTAAATCTGATTGTGACATTCATTGCATGGCTTGGCGAATATGCAAACACTAACTAATTAAATAATTGCTGGACAGTCGTATACCCTGTCCCATACCTAAATAATTTAAAGGAAGGCAAATACCATTCGTTGTAACATTCAACATGTGTTACTTAGGGTGAAATCCTGTCCCCATTTAAGTCAATGGCAAAATTTCTATTGATTTCAATGGGGCCAATCGTTTACCCTTGGATATTAGTAACATGGTCATATCAAGTAAAAAATTTCATAATATCTGCTCAAGCTCCTGTAGTGCAAGTTACTGAGACAGGAGCTCTAGGTGATCTAGGTACGGAGTTAGGGGGCATTCTGACTGGATTGGTAACTACATTTGATTGCCTGTTTGTCCTATAGCTATAGCTGTGCTTTGAAATGTTTGTCAAGCACATTTCTATCAAAACCATTCTCTTTATAATAATCTTAAAATACAGTTTTAAAGGCCCATCTATTGAAGCAAATTTTAATATGCTGTGAATCGTTTTATAAGATGGAAGTGCACTAACCACATGATGATATGCTTTCTCTTACCTAAAGTCCAGATGTATTGGAACCATATTGTCAAACAACATTACAGTTCTGATCTTTTTGTGACTATAACATGGTTTGGTTTCAGCTATGCAGACAAGACCAAATTGGCTTATAATATGAAACTCCAAAAATGTCAATGGGTAAAAAATTTTTAAATGCCTACGTTGCTTGTCTTTTGAAATCTTTGCCACTCGGAACATAGCAGCATTTGTGTCCATTGCAGCCAACGGTATTTTTAACAATTATTTTTTTCCTAGCTTTCACAGTTGTTCAAATGATGATAAAGTCTACTCCCTTCCTTAGTAGGGTTCTAGTATAGTTGTAGTATGATGTGTAACCATGGTGGATAATCCATGTTAAGTTTATGTAACCAGTTTTGGAAATACTTCAAACATAAGCCTAATGGTCCCTTGTGCAGTTGGGCAATTACCTGAAAATTTTCCACTGTTGCTGACTTTAATTCAACTGAATCTGTGTTAGCAACATAGGTAGTACTTTTGAGGAGAGCATGCCAACTACCACTGCAGTTTTAAGCACCATATGAATTAAACTAATGGAAATGATATTAGCATCTATGGGAAACTTTTATAAGATGGAGGTAAAATTTTTCAAAAGCACCCAAGTCTCATTTTCAGAAGGGACTTAAGTATTTAGGAGCATTAGTCTCACTGACTTTCAATGAGATTTAGTCAGCTAAATGCTTACATTGCTTTTGAAAATGGGACTGCACGCTCTTAAGGCATGTTTGAAAATTTTACCCAGGGTCAATGTGTATTTTGGCAAAACTTATTAGAGAACCCTGGAGAGTGCAGGGCTGAACGGTCTTTGAAACATAAATTAATTTTTACATCATAGGTTCTTAGGCTGTGAATATGCTAACATTTTACTTCAAATTTCCTGCTATTGTAAGAGTGCAGTTCTTTCAGCTGTATAGCAATGAAGAACACTAGTGTTGACCCGTTACCATTTCTTCCCTCAAATGTCACTTCAGTTGTTGCTGCCACCAGTGAGAAATTATGAAGAAAAACTGTAGTGTAGCCAATGCTTTATAGTGATAAATACACCAATGATAAAAAACATTCAATTCTTAATTTTTATTTACTTGTAACTGGATTTTTAATGTTTATCCGTTTACAGCAGACAAAAGTCTTATTTTCAAAGATAAGTGTGTAATTATGAATGCCTAATTTGCAAATATAAATATAACTGTACACATCCTATTTTCACATGCATTTGTATACATCTGACCACTCACTCAAGGAATACTGCATTTGTGCTCAGAAGTTAGGCAAATGCATGCATTTTTGAAAACTGGGCCCAAGTCTTAAGTCCTAAAGTAGTTGCACTGTGTGCATTTCATAAAATACAAGTATATTTACATTTTGCTAGATGGATTTTGATGGAAGAGGGAGAAATATAGAACAGACTTCATTATAGGCTCTAAATCTCAATTTTCTGAAAAATAAGACTAGCACTGTGGCTAGTAAAATATTTTTCTGTGAAATGGTTTTGGGCATAACGTTATGATAGAAGAATTTTTGTGTTAGTCATATTCAAGGGTTCAAATTGATGCTTTTTCAGAATTTCTTGGAAGTAGAAAGAAGAAACATTCCCTCTTACTTTATAAACTGGAAACTTACTAGTTCTTCCTCAGTCTCACTCAACTGAATTGTCATAAAACACATCAGTAAGGGGAAAGGAAATTTGCCCTCAACTGAAGTATTGTACACTGGCCATTGTTAGCACCTTCCTAAAACAATAAATTTTCCTAGAAACATTTTGTAATCTTGAATGCATTTAAAAAATGAACCTTTATTTATTGTAAACTAATTTCTAGGTAATACCCCTTTTTGGAGGATTTAAAGACAAAACAGATTGCAGGCCAAATTCATCCTTGGCTGAACTCCCTTTTCAGTAGACTTTTTCTATGGAATTAATTTTCATTTCTTCTTTCACTTGTGACTAGGAGCTCCAGGGTCACTGTGATGAAGTGCTGTTCTCCACAATCAGCAGCAAGAAATTTAAAATCTGGAGTAATGTCTTCAGTGCTTACTTGTCATCTTTATCCTACAGCTGTGATAATTGTGCCAAGAAAGGCAGTACTTTTCCAGTCAGAGTAAAGTAGATGTACTGCATAAAGTGCAAAAAGGAGAAAAATGTCCAAAAAAACTAAGAAGGTTAAGGTTTTTTCTCTTTTGATTTTCTAGCAGAGAATCTCCACTTCCTATGCTACATTTAGAGGTCAGTTGCCGTGATAGCACAGATTCCTCTTTGATGGGGGAAATGAAAATTGCACCTTTGTAAATAACCAGGAAAGGGAAGAAATTACTTCAGACAAGAGGATTATTTTTTTGTTGTGATAGAATGGTGTAGGAATATATTAGACTACATATTGCCTTTAGACAGAAGCACACTAGTCTCATGGGGAAAAGGAAAGTTCCCCACCACCACTACCCATTCGCATTACAGAGCAATTTGCTTAGGCGGAGGAAATGTGAAGCCTAAATTTTGCATTTTTATTGAAAATGTGAAAAAGTTCATTTCATCTTGTCTTCTGAGAAATTGGCTGTAGCACGTGAATAGAATTACATCTAAGGTTGCAAATATGTGTGTGGGAGGAATGGAAAAATGCTTTAGAAAAATAATTGCATCTGGAATTTTTTATGTCACTCGGTATTTAAACAAACTATATTATTGCATGCTGTTTGCTTTAGACTGAGGATATCCGTTTTTAGCAATTGACCATATTTTCTTTGAATTGTCCAGTTTCCCTATCCCTGACTCTACCTTACTAGTCCACCCATGTTTAATGCTATTCATAAGTTAGTGGTTCAGAGAGAGCTTTTTATGTTGGGCTTGCACTAAAAAAAATGGCTCTGCATACCTATTAACGTATTGCTATGTGGCAAGATATGCGTTTAAAGGTGTAGAAAATGCATAGCTTTTATTTTTCCTTTCCACTCTCTCAATACAAGCTTTACATTGTGTTAAGATGGTGGAGTCTCCTTCAGTATCTTTTCTCCCACATTTCTTAAAAATCTGGTCACAAACTTGACATGTGAGTTTAATGGTATCTGACATACAGAAGGCAAAATATTTTGGGATAGGTAAATGAATATTTACAAAAAATAATCCTTCATCTGTCTTTGTTCTACTTTTTTTTTTAAAAAAAGAACAGCACTTGTAATATTAGACTCTTTTTGAAACATTAGGTAATAGTACTGTGTTTAGCACTTTGCACTACCATTATTGAGTCTTAGAGTTGATTTCCAGTTCCAGTCTCTCACTTGCACAGGATGGCAGATGTTTTGGAAACTGAAGATGTCAGTGGAAGCTTAGCAGCTACTCTTTGAAGTCAGGGTTATTTTTTTGTGTGTGTTATAGGGATGTCTTCCACCTCCATCTTACTCTTCAAATAGAATAATTTCAAAATTTTAAGGGGGATACTTTATTTCCAAATTCTTTCAGTTATTTAACCATTTAACGATCACAGTTGGAAGGATGGATAAAAATCTTGAATGCAATCACTATGCTAAAATGTTTCCCTCTTATTTTCTTTGAATCTTTATGAAGAGCAGCAGTGCAAATCAGCAAATACTCCCTTGATGCATTTTTTTTGTCCCTTTTCTTTCTGCCAATCTCTTCCTGTGTGTTTCCACCCTTCTTGTTTAATTATCTTCCAGCTTTGTTTAGAACATTATGAAGAATTTCAAGGCACTGTGTATTTACCAGTTTATTTCCTTCTTTTAACTCCAGAAGCCATACATCATGATATCTATGTATTAAAACAAGACGGATGAGCCAGATGCATCCGTAGAGCCTACTGACATTGTTCCTTTTGCCAGAGTGTGGTTTGAAAAAGTCCCTTCCTTTAGGGACTCTTTGTTGTCTCTTCTACTTTGTTCACAGAGTGAGGGGTTAAGTTGTTACCAGACAAAAATGTGCTGCCATTGACCATCCAGGGGAACTTTCCTTAATTTTTGCCAGGCAACTCCTCTTTCCTCATTTGTTGTTTTACTTTCTTATCCACTCCTCATCTGTGTGAGTTTCAGCTCCTCCCTCTGCATTTTAGATGGGAGAATAGTAGCTGGGGAGAGGACTTTTCTGGTTTTTTTTTTTTTTTTTTGCTCTTTTCCTTCTGAGGTGATGGTGGGGGTGAGGAACTTGGGGCATGGTTCTTTTTCCCCTTGCTCCCCTAATAGTACTCTTCCTCAGCTGCTTGTCATAGTAGTTTTCCTCAGTAGGAGCAGCAAAGGAGGGAATATGACATGATTTCAGTTGTTTTCATTCTGCTGCTGGGGACATGCTATATGCAGGAACAATAGTGGCAGAGGTATGATGTCCCATGATTATAGGTGTTGGGGTGATGGTGGACAGTTTGTCTCTTGTCTCTGCCAATTGACATTGGGGGGGGGGGGGGATCATACCTGTTTATCTGCTGTCCCTAAATGTAGCCATCATGAATAGTGGAAGGAAACTTACTGGGATAATTGTCATTTTCACTCTGCTGCTCCTGCTGATGAAAATTTGAGTAGGGTTCAGGGATTAACCCTTCTTTTATGCAGAGCACACCTCTGTGATCAGTGCTGCTGTGCCTGAAGATTGCCAGCAGTATCCAACAATGTGGGAATAGCACTAATGTTTTTTGTAGGGCTTCTAACGCCCACTCATTATTGGAACTTCAGGTGGGCAAATGGGTGACTGCATTTTTTCCATGCTGTGCTATCTGTTAAGGAACAGCGATGATGCACTACATACAGAGTCTCTTCTAATAATTTTCAGTTAAAATGACAGCTATCATGGTGTGAGGTTTAGAGGAGTGAGGACAACGTTATGATCACTCTAGTAAACTCTGAAACTTGACATACAAGGCGTGAGTTATTTTTGTCTTCACAATACTTAAAAATTACCAAAACTAATTATATTTAAGTTTTATAGAAATAATTTTAAAAAATTAGTGGTTTCTTAAATTTATCATTATAACTTAAAATATATTTTTCAGTTTTAAATAATTTCTATCATCAACCCATTTAGTTTTTAAATTAAATTAAATTAGTTTTCTGTATTTAATAATTCTGAATTTCCTGCAACAGTCAAGGGCAGTTTTATTAAATTAATATAAAAATGTTCACACATCAAAGTTAATGGCTTGCCTTAAACTGGAAAAAGCCAGAAAATTCAGTGTTAAGGCTGAAACTCTGCCTATTTAAGTAAATCCTAGACATTGAATAACTGTTTTTATATGGTCTTTTTTTCTGAAGAAGTGTCTTCCAAATCTCTATAAAGTGGTGTCCCATCATACTCTTACTTTTCAAAATTTCCTACTCCCATGTATATTTTGCTATGCAATATTTTGCACGTGTAGTAGTACCGTCCATCTGAAAATCATCAAGTGCTTAATATGCAGTTGAGCCTTACGAGCCGCCCCCTCCCCCCCCCACCCCCCAGCATATAGAGAAGTATTTGCTGAGTTTTAATCTCAACTGTGCTTCTGATGGCCTTAATATTTTTCACTTTATAAGACTTGTTACCTAGTTAGGCCTCTCAAATAGCACTGTAAGTAGATTTTTTAAAAAATCATCTGTTTTACAGTGGGGGAAGATAGACATTAAGTAGACATTAAGTAATTTGATCAAAGTGCAAAATGCTTTGTTTCCACGAACAACCTAATAGAGAGAATTAAAATACTTTCACCTTCAACTATGATAAGCTTTTAAAAATTATTCCTTTACAGGGTCCTTTTGGGTCTTATTTTTTTAAGATGAGGAAGTTTCCATTCCTTTCAGATGTCTTTAATATCTTAAGTGGGTGTGTTGTGCTCTCCAGTGATAAGCCCTTATGGGGATCACTATGAACATAAACATTCAGTGTAACTAACTTTTGGAAGTATTACACAATTATCTTACCATAGAGTGATGTAAAATCAATAGAATATGTACAATATTGTTTCATTTGAAAATTCATCTGCTTTTAGCACTAGAAATTTGAAATAAATTGAAATAATGTATCATCTTACATTTGATATCTAGAAACTTTTTCTAGCTACATTTTTGTTTATGTTGATTTTCAAGGCAGTATAACAAGTTCAGAGATTAAAAATGGATATTTTCTGGAAAGGTTGGACCACCTAAGCATTTTTGTTATAGTGAAAATTGTTTAAATGTTAAGGAAAATAAACTAATCGATATTAATGTTAAGGTTCATCTGGTCTGGAAAAGCTTGTATTCAGTAAACTCTTAGAAATAACTCTTTCCTTCTGCTTTTATTCCTTTTTTTCAGGTGATTCATGGCAGGGGACGTGGAAGGGTTTAGCTCCTCCATCCATGATACCAGTGTCTCTGCTGGGTTCAGAACACTGTATGAGGAGGGATTGCTTCTTGACGTCACTCTTGTCATTGAAGACCACCAGTTTCAGGCCCATAAAGCACTGCTTGCCACCCAGAGTGATTACTTCAGGATTATGTTCACAGCTGACATGAGGGAGCGAGATCAAGATAAAATCCATTTGAAAGGTCTGACTGCCACAGGCTTCAGCCATGTCCTCCAATTCATGTACTACGGAACTATTGAACTGAGCATGAACACTGTTCACGAGATTCTGCAGGCTGCCATGTATGTTCAGCTTATTGAGGTGGTGAAGTTCTGCTGCTCTTTTCTTTTAGCAAAAATCTGTTTAGAAAACTGTGCAGAAATTATGAGACTCTTAGATGATTTTGGTGTAAACATCGATGGAGTCAGGGAAAAGTTGGACTCCTTTCTGCTAGAGAATTTTGTGCCACTCATGTCCAGACCTGACTTCTTGTCCTATCTGAGCTTTGAAAAGCTTATGTCTTATTTGGATAATGATCATCTGAGCAGGTTTCCAGAGATAGAGCTGTACGAGGCTGTTCAGGCTTGGCTGCGGCATGATAGAAGACGCTGGCGACATACCGACACCATCATTCAGAACATCAGGTTTTGTTTGATGACACCATCCAGTGTTTTTGAGAAGGTTGGTGCATTTGAAAGCAATAGGCAGGATTCATCATTTAGCTAGGGCAGCATGCCGTTAAATAGGTAAGATTCCCAAACCTGTTAGGAGGGGGAGGGGGAGAGAGAATTTTTTTTTTTTTTTAATTTTTATTTATTTTTTCCTGGCAAATAACCTATATAGAGGATCTAATACCTGAAAGTAATGTCTTCTAATTTTAGAAAATAGTATGTTTTATAACTGGAGAACGGGTAGGCTTACAGTGTTGATTTGTAAATGATTTCTTATGATGAGGACATTTTAAGTAAATTCATCCAGATGAAGTTTAGTTTATTTCAGTCATTCTTACTGCTTTCCACATCTTGTTGCTTGATTTTCAGAAACTCTTGAGGGGCCCAAAGTGGATAGGATCTGTATTATTGTAATTGGGCATCAGCATAATCAAAATTTCTCACATACTGAGTTTTAGTTTGTAGATAGATATTGTGTACATGTTTTAAAAAAAATCTACATCTTAATTAAGAGGTCACTAGATACTTTGGTGATGGGTGCTATAAATGCATGTTATAAAAGAAGAAAACTATACCTATTACTCAACATTTGATCTAGGTTAAAATGATACGGTAAAATTTTCAGAAGTTGCTAAGTGTCATTGAAAGGCAATGGTACTTACACTCCAAATTCACTGAGGCACTTTTAAAAATTTTAGAGTATCTTTTGAGATTGTGTGCATGCCTGTGTGCACAGTGTCAGATCCTCATATCTTGTGACAGCATAACTCCACATACTTCAGTTGAGCTAGAGATATTCACATTAGATCTGGACAAGCATAATGTTTTATTAAAAAAAAATCCATTTTATCATTTACTGAGAGAATTTTTTTAAAAGTCATTGCTTTGATTGGGCAGGAAAAAAAACTTAGCGAAATCTCCTATTTCATTGGTTAACTGATATTCTTGGCTCTAATTCTCTTGCTTACACCAGTGCAGTTCCCAGGAAGTCAATAGAATTTGACCTATGGAGTGATATCCATTCCTGCTGCCACTTTGCTCTGTTGATTTCTGATTCACTGAAAACGCAGTTATATATATGCTCAGGGAATAAAATTTTGGGTAAATTAGCAGCTACAAGCAAGGAGCAAGTTTCTCCAAATTCAGTCACCACTTATCAGCCTTAAGGGTCCAGTATAGAATAAATGCTATTCTTAGAGCCAGATTTTCATTTCAGAATACCTACTATTCTAGTCCATAATAGTTAAAAATATATTTTTTAAATCCATACTTCTTATGCAATTAAAAGTCAATATTCTTTTGTACTGCTGTATGAAAATGTATAGTAGAGAATGGGTCTTCATTAATATTTAAATTTTTGTTGTCTGCACTAAAGTGTGTACAGTTCTGAAAACAAACTTTGAAATAACTCGTTGTTCCATATTGGATTTGTTCAGTTTATAAATAAAACATAGATAGTTTGCATTTGCAGGTTAAAAAAACCCAAACACCTGCAGTGGGGTTTTTTGTCTTGTGCATCAGCACCAGTAGTAAATATTCAGAAATTGGGAGTAAGAGTCTTGATCCTGCAAAGACTTACACACATGCTTATGTTTACGTGTTATGTGTAGTCCTGTTGACATTAGCTGATAATTTTGTTGTTTTTATATAATTTACTTATAGTTCCATAGTACTTTACAAATCAAGTCAGATATCCTCTATAGCCCCAAAGATCAGAAGAGGATCCACTAATTGCCGAATGAACAGTGTAAAACAAGAAATGTTGTTTTCAAGCTTCTGAAAGAGCAAGTATTTATTGATATTAGAAAATTACAAAAGAAAACAAAAAATCTCAGTGTAGCTGAGGGACATAAGTTAGTAAAAGCAAGGATATTAAGCTTATGTGAGAGTTTTTTGTTCTTTACCATTACATGATTTTTGTACAGTCTGTCATAACTTTGAGTTTTGTTGCTTTTGCCAGAGTCTCCTTGGATTAATATACTTCAATGTGTTTTTTGGTATGTAATTTGCTTTGTAGTTCTACTTCGGTCTCTGATAAATACATTGATTAAACTACATTATTTTGATTTTATCCTGTAGAACTGTTTTGAGTTAGATTATCTCACAAACCCTCACTTAAGTAGTTCCAAATGTCAGTGAGGGTACTTGGGTGAACAGAAGTTTGCAGGATTGGGCCTTTGCTGTGTAAAAATGTATAGTTAAACACTAATGCCTAAATTTATTAGTTTTTTTTAAGTATAAGAAGCAATTACATTAGAGATAAGTTTGCTACATTTTCATTTGTTTTCTTATGAATTAAGTAAACTATACAATTATTTCAATTTATATGATGCCTATAGCCTCTAGGCGCACACACAAAAAATCACTTAAATACATTTTTAAAAAATGACTTAAATGTTTACATTAGATTAGAGAGATGAGATGCGTGAGATAATACCTTTTTATTGGATCAAGTTCTGTTGGTGAAAAAGAGATAAGCTTTCGAGAGCTCTCCTTCAAGTCCGGGAAACATACTCAGGTGTTGTCTACACTAGCACTTATGCTGGCAAAACATTTGTCGGATGTGAAAAATACACGCACATCCTGAGTGATGTAAGTTTTGCCAGCATAACACTTATGTGGGCAGCGCTATGTTGACAGGAGATGTTCTCTTGCCGACATAGCTACCACTGCTTATTTAGGTGGTTTGATTATGTCAACTGAAGAGTTCTTTCCCGTCGACATAACGTGACTACACAAATGCTCTTACAGTGGCATAGCTGTATCGATACGGCTGTGCTGCTGTAAGTTTTAAATGTAGACTAGTTCTCTGAGTGTCACAGCTAAATACAAGGTGGAACAGATTGTTTAGCATGAGTTAACACAGTGTAAAAGATGGGGCATTTAACACTTCTGCAGTTGTAGCATAAAGGACTGTTAGTGGGTTATATATTGTTGTAATGAGCCATAAATTCAATGTCCTTTATTAAGTCCATGATTTTTAGTGTCTAACAAAGTTATGAATTAAAGCTCCCAGGCTCATCCTTTGGATGTCTGAGAAGACCGATATAGAGTGAATGTTTTGTAAAACATGTTTGCCCATGGGTGATAGGGTGTTTTTTTGGTCTTTTATCATATTTCTGTGTGGGTTCATTCAAGGGTGTAGTGATTAGCTGGTTTTACCCACATGGTGGTTGTTGGGGCATTTAGTGCACGAAATGAGATACACCACATGGTGATCAGAATGTGTAGGACCCATGGATCTTGAAAGATGTGTAATGACAGGTATTGATCATCATAGTAGTGGAGCTACGTCTTCATATTTTACATCTGCTTTTATGACAGGGTCTGGTGCCGCTTTGAGTTGGTGTGTGTCTTGGAATGAAGGGAGCTTGCTTCCGATGATGAGCTTGGCAAGGTTGGGGGATTGTTTGAAGGCCAGAAAAGAGGGTTCAGGAAAGATTTCTTTCAGGATATCCAATAAAAGATACTACCTCACCCATCTTGTCTCTCTCATATCCTGGGACCAACATGGCTACAACAACACTGTAAAACTACATTAATGCATTTCCAGTTCACTAATACTGAAAACTTAGCTCAGCAACTTGTAGAATCAAACGCTATCATGTCTTTATATAGCAAAGCACTTGTGTACAAGCGTAACTTTAATTATAAGTAGTCCCATTGACTACTGATAGGCTTGCAGTGTGCTCTACACACTGAAGAAAAATCCACAGCTGGCCCATGCCAGCCAACTTGGGCTTGTGGGACTCAGATTGTGGGGCTGTTTCATTGCTGTGTAGACCTCTGGACTTGGGCTTTCGGACACTGCAAGTTGGCTAGCACAGGCCAACTGCAGGTGACTAGTTGCTGTGTAGCCATACCTTTATAAGTCAGCAGAACGGGGCTTTGTCAGACCCAGAGGAAGTAAATACTATCATTGAGGGCTAACTGATGAAATTGCTCTTTTCTCAGTCACTATTTTAGGCCTTGTCTACATTCGTGGTTATGCCAGCAAAACTTTGTCACTCAGGGGAGTGGAAACAGCTCCTCCAACCCCCTCTCCCCCGTGAACGATATAAATTTTGCTGGCATAAGTGCGAGTGTGGACAGCATTAGGTTGGTGGGAGATACTCTCTGCTGACATAGCAGCTGCTGCTCATTTAGGTGGTTTATTATGTTATGTTGGCAGGAGAGCTCTGTCCCGCCAACATAACAAGCTACGCTCGCACTTATACTGGCAAAACTTATATCACTCGGGTTGTGTGTTTTGCTGGCATAACCGCAAATGTAGACAAGGCCTCCGAGACATACAGTTGAGTAATGTATTACTCAGAAGAACCTAATATTTATGCCCCAGAGCTGATGCTGGCTTCAAATTCATTGATGTGTGTAACTGCTCGTAGTGGTTGTGGTCTATAAATACTTTCATGGTATGTGTTCTGCATACTATAGATACAAATTCTTTATATTTTACCTTGGCAGTTGACAAACAAATGACTGCCATAGTAAAATACAAGATAAGAGGCCATCTTCAAGGAATTCATGACCAAAATAAAGAGCTTTTTATAGATGGAAACCAACTCCATGAATTGCACCTAGAAACTAATATAAATTTCCAGAGCACAACCCTAATATGTTGTTTTCAGTAATGCACTGTTAGGTAAGCATGTCACTGTATTCTCTATCAGATGGAGTTTTAGTTGTCTGTAGTGCCAACTAGACCACAATGAATAATCCAGCATGCAAATGAAAAAGGCACATTTAATTGTGGTGACGCTGACATCTGTTTAAAAAAAAAATAGGTTACAATCCTTTATGTGTAAAGCAACATGTAAATTTACATTGCTGTATAAATGGTTTCGGACAATTTTTTTCCTATGTGTACATGAAAAAAAGTTGACCACTGTGTTAATGGAACATCCAGAAGCAGTAAAGGATCCATGAAACACCCTGCCAACCAAAAAAAAGGAAACTGTTACATGGAGAGGGTAAATACAACTTGTACAGTTTCCTCTTGTAGCTTTGACCATCCAACATAACCTCATCCATGGAGTTCCTTATTAATTATACATTAAACAGTACAGTTGTATGAAATTAATCTGATGTCACTATATGCATTTCTAAGGTTACTGTCTCTGTAGTATGTAAATATAATTATGTAACTCAGTTATGCAAGTTTCAGTTAGGATACTTGGTATGGTAAAGTGGCTCTACCGGCCTTACTTATTCTTCTTATGTTATCAGTATTTATAGAATAACAGATCTCCAGTAATGTAGGGTTTTTGTTTTTTTGTTTTTGTTTTTTATGGTTTTCTAATGCTGTTGGAGAACTCTAGCTTGACAGTCTTTTGTCTCCCCACAGAACAGGTGTGGCATGTTTTCTCACTCTAACCTGCCATTGTGCCTAGACCCTGTGCTGGAGGAACCATCTTTTAGTAGTTCTGTACCCATTAAACCAGTGACCTCTGCTAAAAAGAAGGCAAATAGTGCAAAAAATGGTGATTTTATTTTTTGGTGTGCACCTGTAGGAGCTGAAATGAGTCCACCTGCCATTTTATTACCCACAGATGACCCAAACAGCCATTAGATGACGACAAGTTTAACTCACCACTGACATGGGATGGATATGAACAGGCAATCTAAAAGTAAAAACTTATGCATCTCATTACTGATTTCGCATTGATAATGCGGAAATGTCATTCAGTTAGTGCGTTTCTAAGACTGTAATTGATAAAACAGACTAGGTGCAGGAACCTAGTTGATAATGAGAAATGTTCTCAGAGTAAATAGGATGTCCTTCAGCTCAGTATAGATACAGATTTTTCTGTGTATTATGTCCCAAGATTAACATCCAATATTTATACATACAAAAGATAAATATCCTTAGAATGGATTTTTTTAAAAGCTTAATGGTCAGGTGACTGTTAGGTATATTATAACTCTGAATGTAAATATTCTTCTTTTGTATTAACTAATATATACATATTTTAACAAAAAGGATTATATGAACTAGATACTGTCATTTCATGGCAGACAGAATTATGATTTATTTGGTGGTAATACCCTAAAATGGGATGAACGTGGAAGCTATACAGTGAAAGCAACTGTCAATTATATCGTGTATCTGCTCTCAACTTCTATTTAAGTCTCAGTCCCAAGTTACCAGTAGAACATTAATCATTTAACCTACTCTACTCATTCAAGGAATTGAGTGAGGTGATATCTGAGCCATTAGCGATTATCTTAGAAAAATCATGGAAGACTGGAGAGATTCCAGAGGACTGGAAAAGTGCCAATCTGTAAAAAGGGGAATAAGGACAACCTGGGGGAATTACAGTCAGTCAGTTTAACTTCAGTACCCAGAAAGATAATGGAGCAAATAATTAAGCAATCAATTTGCAAACACTTTAGAAGATAATAAGGTGATAAATAAGAGTCAGCGTGGATTTGTCAAGAACAAATCGTGTCAGACCAATCTAATAGCTTTCTTTGATAGGGTGGGGGGAAGATGTGGTATACTTTGGCTTTAGTAAGGCTTTTGATACTGTCTCACGAGCTCATAATTAAACTAGGGAGATACAATTTAGATGGAGCTACTATAAGGTGGGTGCATAACTGGTTGGAAAATCGTTCCCTGTGAGGAGTTATGAGTGGTTGACAGTCAAGCTGGAAGGGTATATCAAGTTGGGTCCTATAGGGATCAGTTCTGGATCTTGTTCTGTTCAGTATCTTCATCAATAATTTAGATAATGTCAGAGAGAGTACGCTTACAAAGTTTGTGGACGATACCAAACTGGGAGGGGTTGCAATGATTTGGAGGCAAGGATTAAAATTCAAAATGATCTGGACAAACTGGAGAAATGGTCTGAAGTAAATACGCTGAAATTCAATAAGGACAAATACAAAATAGTCCATTTAGGAAAGAACAATCAATTGCACACATACAAAATGGGAAATGATGGCCTACAAAGGGGTAGTGCAGAAAAGGATCTGGGGGTCATAGTGGATCACAAACTAAATATGAGTTATGAGTCAGCAGGATCATGCTGTTGCAAAAAAAAAAAGCAAACATTCTGGGCTATATTAGCAGGAGTGTTGTAAGCAAGATATGAGAAGTCATTTTTCCTCTCTACTCCATGCTGATTAGGCCTTAACTGGTGTATTGTGTCCAGTTCTGGGCACCACAGTTCTGGAAAGATGTGGACAAATTGGAGAAAGTCCAGAGAAGAGCTAAAATATTATTAAAGGTCTAGAAAACAACCTATGAGGACTAGATTGAAAAAATTGGGTTTGTTTAGTCTGGAGAAGAGAAGACTGATGGGAGACATGATGATATTTTCAAGTACATAAAAGGTTTTTACCAGGAGGAGGGGGAAAAAAAAATTGTTCTTGTTAACCTCTGAGGTTAGGAAAAGAAGTGAGCTTAAATTGTAGCAAGGGTGGTTTAGGTTGGACATTAAGAAAAACTTCCTGTCACAGTAGTTAAGCACTGAAATAAATTGCCTAGGGAGATTGTGGAATTTCGTTCATTGGAGTTTAAGAGCAGGTTGGACAGACACCTACCTGTAAGGGATGGTTTAAATAATACTTAGTCCTGCTTTGAGTGCAGGGGACTGGATGAGAAGACCTCTCGAGGTCCCTTCCAATCCTGTGATTCTAAGAGAATCTCTACCAGTGCAATGTATTGTCATAGAACTGAAAAGTGTGTCCCTGTTTTTTCTCCCCCAAATATTCCAGTTTATAGTATGTATTGACAGGTATGCTATATTATCTATTTGTATGATAACCTATTGAAATCTTCCTTTTTTTTACAAAGATACTTGACCCCAGCGTTGCAAATGTAAATATTAACAATAATTCCAGGGCCTACCATTCCTATGAACTGGATGCTTCAGTTTAAGTATTTTTTTGAGTAAGATGCCTGTTTTAAAAAAATTTGTCGAGTGGAGAACCTGAGTTAGTAAAAACTCACTTTATTAAAATTTTGTTGCTTTTGTGCCTTTCTTCAGCACTCCTGTCCCAGGCCTGGTCTACGCTAGAGACTTTTGTTGACCAAAGTCAACTTTTTGCAACAAAACAGTGGTGGTGTACACACTGCAATTATCTCCTTCCCCCCCTCCCTTCCCCCCCCCAAATCCGACTCCCCTGATTTTGCAACAAAATAAAACCACCTAGACAAGAGGTGTAGAGCTTTTTGCGCCAAACTTTTAGCGACAAAGCATCTGTGCAGACACTGCGCTTGGTTATGTTGTGGTAAATGGCCTCCATGAAGTGTCCCACAATGCCCATCCTGATCACTCTGGCCATCAGTTTGAACTCTGCTGCTCTGCAGCCATCTGCCCCTCCCTCTTTAAAGTTCCAGGAATTTTTGAAATTCTGCTTCTTTTTTGGTTAGCATGGAGAGCTCACATCTCATCTTCCCAGCTGACCATGGCAGCTCCACTAACCAAACGTTTTCCCGCTTGGAGCACACCAGAGCTCCTGGATCTGAACAGCATTTGGGGAGAAGAGGCTGTGCAGTCCCAGCTCCGGTCCAGTCAAAGGAAGTATGATACCTACTGTCAAATATCTCATTTAATGGCGGAGAAGGGCTATGAACAGGACACACTGGAGGGCCGTGCGAAAATCAAGGAGCTGTGGCAGAGGTACCAAAAAGCTAGGGAGTCTAACCGTCGCTCGTGCAGAGCCAAAGACCTGTCACTTCTATAAGGAGCTGGAAGCCATCCTCAGTGGCAACTCCACCTCCACTGCCAGGAGACCCATGGATTCCTCTGCAGGCCTGGAGGCAGCAAACACCAGACAACCCCATCAAAGAAGTTGTGGATGAGGTGGTCAAGTTGGAGGACGATGCAGAGCAGGGGACCAGGTCATTTGGTGACATGGGCGCAAGGGATCTCTTCTTGACCTCCGAAGGTTTGAGCCAGTCTCAGCCCTTCTTCACTGGCATTCAGGATGCAAGAGAAGGGAGTTTGGGTAAGTGATTTTTTTTTTTTTAAACTGATTCTACTTGGTTAGATGAGGTACAACTATCCTTTGCTTTGTTGCATTATACAGGTGGCTGAAGGGATAGAAGTGCGCAAGAGTAGCTGTGTTTGCATGTCCTTCCCATTCCCCTGTTTAGCTAGGCAGTGTGGCAGAGAAGTGTGTTCATGCACATCAAGATTTCACAGGAATCCTCCAGAGAGGCCTCTAGGAAACTTTCCTGGAGGTACTTGACAATCCTTTGCCAAAGATTCCTTGGCAGAGCTGCTTTGTTTCTTTCCCCATTGTAGGAAACTTTCCCATGCCAATTGGCAATCACTTGTTCATGGACCTAAATGGCACACAGGCAAGCGGCATAGAGACCCGGTTTACAGCTGCTTGCATGGAGGATATGCACCCTCTCATCCCTGCTTACTCTCAGGAGTGAAATATCAGCTTCTATGGTCCTTGCCTGTGGAAAATAGTGGCTCAGTTTGAAATTTTGTCCCTATCTGCCTGCATCAGTACCCCAGCAATCACCCAGAACCTTTTCCCCAGCTTGAGTGCCCTTCGCTTCTCCCTCCCCCCCGGGCACAATTCACCATGCCCTGGTTGATCATCAAGCTGTGCGCTTGCCAGCGGACAGTGAGAAAGAGGTGTATTTTCCAGTAATGTATCAATGCTGTTATTGCACTCGTAATAATGCTTTTCTTAATTGTTTATTGTGCTTCTACAGATACACCTTTTGAGGAGAAACCACCTACACACCTAATGAGCACCTGCTGATGAGAAAATGACCATGGAGAAGCAAAGAGGAGATATTCCAAGGATTCCTCCAGTCCTCTGAGGCAGGGAAAAAAAGGAAAATAGAGCATGGAGACACTCTGCCTGAAAATCAAAAAATTGATAGGCAGGAGAGGAGGGACAACCAGAAGCGAGTGATAGCAAGTCATGAGCGCATGGTAAAAGCTATGGTAGGAGAAAATGGAACTGCTAAAGTCACACATAATGCTGCAGACTGAATTCATGTGTGCTCATCCCTTCCCCCCGCCACCTCTTGTAGCTAATACAGAACTGCTCTTCATACCCTCCCCAAACTCCACCCACATATTCCTACCAAACTCCTGGACTGTCTCAGTACCCCATTCACTCCACCTCTTTAGACAGCTTCCAAAATGATAGCTGGATTTACACCCCAGCTGTCATAGCTCACACTGCCCCTCACGGCTTTCTCACCTCCAGCCCAGCTTTTCATGTGTGTTGTGAATAATTATTTAATAAAAACATACTCTGTGAAGAATAAGCAATCTTTATTTGTCTCTTGCACACGGTGGTTGCACCTTACATTGATACACAGTGCAAGCTGCCTAGCAGTCATAGCATGGCACTGTGTTGTTTACAAAGACACCTTATTGATGCTCTTTGTCAAAATAGTTCCTCAAGGCCTCCCTGATTTGAATGGCTCCCCATTGTGCCCCTCCAATAGCCTTGACATTTGGTGGTTCATATTCAGCTGCAAGGTGGTCCACCTGTACGCTCCACCCAGGGGGAAACTTTTCACCCTTAGCATCACAAATACTATGGAAAACACAGGATGCGGCTATAACCATGGGAATATTTTCCTTATTTAGGTTTAACCTGCCATAAAGGCACCGCCAGTGAGCTTTTAACCTGCCAAACGCACATTCAGCAGTCATTCAGCACCTGCTCAACCCAGTTTATTGAAGCACAGCTTGCTGCTATCCAGATTGCCCTTATAAGGTTTAATGAGCCATGGCAGTAAGGGATAGGCTGAGCCTCCCAGGATCACTATGGGTATTTCGACATTCTCCATGGGAATGTTTTGGTCTGGAAAGAAAGTTCCTGCTTGCAGCTTTCTGTACAGGCCAGTATTCCTGAAGATTCGTGTGTTATGCACCTTCCCTGATCAACTCGCATTGATATCGGTGAAAAACTGACAGTAATCCACAAGTGCCTGCAATACCATAGAGAAGTAACCCTTTCTATTGATGCACTCCGTTGCAAGATTGTCCGGGACCGAAATTGGGATAGGTGTGCCATCTATTTCTCTGCCACAGTTAGGGAATCCCATCGCTGCAAAGCCTTTCAGTATTTCATGTATATTTCCAGGACTCTGTTCTTCATAGCAGAAAGTGATTAATGGCCCTGCACACAGCTCCAAAGGTGAATTTCCTAACTCCAAACTGATTAGTGACTGATTGGTAGCACTCTGGAGTTGCCAGCTTCCACACGGAGATAGCCACGTGCTTCTCCACTGAGAGGGCAACTCTCATTCTAGTGTCCTTGTGCTGCAGGGAAGGAGTGAGCGCTGCACAGAGTTCCATGAAGGTAGCTTTGTGCATTTGAAAATTTTGAAGCCACTGCTAGTCATCCCAGACCTGCCTAACAATGCGTTTCTACCACTTACTGCTTGTTTCATGTGCTCAACAGCAGCTGTACACCATGTGCAGATGCTCTGTGAATGCAAACAGTAATCTGGTGTTGTTTGTTTGCAAGGGACATAGCAGATTAGGCACCTTGGATTCGAGTGCCAATTGGGAGCTCATGATATATTGCATGAGCAGCTGCACTGTGTTCAGAACACTGATAACAGTGGAGAGCAGTTCAGGATCCATCCTTTCAGGCAGAGGTGGTGGGCCCAGAGAAACTGGGGCCATTGAAAAATGCCTCGGAATGCAGACAGAAACCCATGGAATGACAGGACAGAAATCACTGCATCATGGGATGTTGAGCCTGCACCCATGATGCACTGTAATCCTCTTCGCCTTCCCGCAACTCCTACCAGCACAAGGTAGCAAGTTGCAGAGTGGGATAGCTGCCCAGAGTGCACTGCTCTCAGGGTCGATGCTAGAACACCAATTATGGACATGCTTCGGTGACACAATGAGTGCTGTGTGGACAGGCACAAGCATTGTAATTATAGCGCTTTTTGATCATTGCTGTAACTCGCATCGACAGAACTTTCTAGTGTAGACAAGGCCCCGGTCATCTTGGCCACTGAGAGCGGGAGTGAACCAAAGATGTGAGGGCTGAGTATTGGAAGAAAGAGAAACAAGCCTTTTTTAAATAAGAGTGACGAGACAGCAGCATTCAGTAGATAGAGAATTGGATTTGGATTCAGGAGACCTGAGGTCTACTTCTGGCTCTCCTGCTAATATCCTGTTTAACTGTGGGCAAGTCACTTCACCTTACTGTGCTTTAGTTTCCATTCTCTTTCTGTCTTGCATATTTAGACTATAAGCTTTTCAAGGCAGGGACTCTGTTTTACTATGGGTTTCTACAGGAACTAGCACAATAGGGCCCTAATCTCCATTGGGACCTCTAGGTGCTACTGTAATATAAATAATTAATAGTAATAAAAATTATTCTTTGAGAGAGAATAAATAAAAGGCTGGAAAGATAAATAAACATAAAGGAGGAAGACAAAATGGCAGGACAGATGAAACAAAAAGCTTGGGATTGGAGAGAAAAGTAAAGGAAAATTGAGAGTGGGAAAGCACAACTTTTAGTTTACTTATTGTTATGAATTATATATGTTCTAAATATTGTTTCTTTGGAAGGTGTCCATAGCTCCATAAATCTTGAGGAAAGGAATGGGGAGGAGGTGATTATAATATTGTGCATTGGACTCGAGCTGGGACACTTGACAACAATGATGATAATGCTTAACGCTTACAGTATGCTGTAATGCTTTTCTGTTCAAAGCCCTGTACAAACATTGACTAATCCTCACAACATTCTTGTGAAGAAGGTAAGTGTTCTCATTTTGCAAATAGGGAAAATGAGGTGGAGTGATTTGGCCAAGGTCCCACAGGTTGACAGTTACAAGAGAATTTTGGATGTGTCTGCTGTTGCCCTAGAACTGTACTGCACTGTGGGAAAACTTTACTACCTGCCCTGCACGTTACCAGGAAGCAGCTTGCTTTGTAAAAGTCTTGATTGTTCACTCTCCATTGCAAACCCAGGAGGTTGTCTGATAGTGATCAGAAGAGAATGGGTTAATGCTGACCTGAGCTGCTGTCCTTTGCAAAGGGGGGACAGGTCCTATAGAGTGGATTGAAGATTGTTGGGATAGAGAGGACTAAGAGAGTTGTCCCATGGAATTTTGGGATACTTCCAGCTGACTCCTGGGACCCAAGTCAAGCAGGGGTTGCATCTACACTGCAAAGCAATAGGGCTTGTACCCTGGGTCCTGGCTTAACTCGAGCTTGGACCCTCCAGCCCTGCCAGGGTCCTGAGACTCTGGGTCCAAGACCTGGGTTAGCGCAGTTGCAGGATAGACGACGGGATAGGCTTGAGCCTGGGAATAAGTGCAGGTTTACGTTGTAGTGTAGACATACCCTAAATTATCTCTGCCTCAGTGTTTCCATATGTGTAAAATTGTAATAACACTTGCCCACCTTGCACTGTGATGGTAGAATAAATTCATTAATACTTGTACAGCACTTTGAAATCCTCAGAAAACAAAACAGAACACACAATAGAAGTGCAAATTATTATTATTCCTAAAGCTTTTGAGCTAGAATAGGTAACAGGTGAAGTCCTTTCCTCTTGTCGTATCTGTCCTGAAGGTGATATTCTTTGCATGCAAGGTGAGAGAGAGGTTATTTAGAATATGAAGTAAAGTGACATCTTCTAATATTGAATCTACCCCAAAGAATAAAGTCTCTCTAAAATTCTGGCTTTAGATATACAAGTAATTGGTATTGGATAAGTCAGACACATCAGCAGTATCTCAGTTGTAAGATACTGAAAGCTTTCAGTTTCCAATGTAAAAAGAACAAGAAAAACATCCATAGGGCCCCCAAAAATATAGCAACAGATGTTTGTACACTCATTTTGAGTCCGAAGATATTGTGAAAATGATCCAAAATCTGGAGCACTGGTGGTGGTGAAACCTGTTCTCCACTTAAAAAGCAAGTTTCTGTTGCAGGCAGCCTCTCCTGTATTTCAATGCAGTTCCTTCTTTTGAAGTTGCAAAATTGTGTTTTGTAAGGGAACAATAACGAAGGGAACATGGGATATTCTGTTCTCTTGTAAAATGATGGCATGATTTTGCCCTATTTTAAAATTATAGTATTATGTGATTGCCTTTAAGTGCTGCCATTTTGGTTTTCAGTCGAGACTCACTATTACTGGTAAAGAAATAAATGCCCCTGTTAGGCTTTGTTTTAGTTTCTTTTGGAGTATTGATGAGAAATATTGATCTTAGAAAATCCTTAAACCAGTGCCTACTTGCTCAGTGACTGCTGGGAAAACAATGCAATATGGGAGACAAGGCCTTATGTTTTTAGGATTAGATACCATTTTATTTTGAAAACTAAGGGGTCTTCATAGACTTATAGATTATAAGGTCAGAAGGGACCATTATGATCATCTAGTCTGACCTCATGCACAATGCAGGCCACAGAACTTCACCCACCCACTCCTGTAATAGACCCCTAATCTATAACAGCAAGTAACCTGTGCCCCGTGCTGCAGAGGAAGGCATTGATTATTATGATGATTCGGTATGGAGAGGAGAAAATATAAAGATTGGGATACAAATTAATTTCTATGACAATTCACAACAGAAAAAGAAGGGGATGATTTGTGAAACTCCTTGATTTTTCTGATGATGAGTAACTGGGAGAGGGATAGAGAATATCTTCCATCATTTTTATTTATTTTCTTTTTGGAAGGTGAGCATAATCTTTGTTAGACGGCATTATCTTTTTTTTTTTTTTTTTTTTTTGCTTCTGTTTATGCAGGCAAAGCTGACCCTAGGGTATGGCGAATTGGGGTGACCGCCCCAGGCCTTGTACCTTGGGGGGCCCTGCACTTCGACATCATGGTGTCCCAGGAAAGGAAGACACCCAGCTGAGGGGGCTTCTCAGTGAGTGTGTGCTTGGTGGGAGGGTGCTGGGGTGACTCTTCCCTGAGAGTGCATGCCACCCAGCTGTGGTGGCTGCTCAGCGAGCGTGTGCAGGGGGAAGAAAGGGGGACCACTGGGTAGGCTTGTCCCCGAGAGCGCAAGCCCAGCTGAGGATTTGTCCCGGGCGCTGCAATCCTCTATGGATGGCCCTGTATGCAGGGCTTGGTGTTTTATGATCTCTAGGAAGATGGATCTCTGCCCAGATAGCCTGTGGACAAGGGGATCAATCCTGAATTATTTAAGTGGGTGACATGGGAGTTGCACTTTCTGTCTCGTGAGCTAGCTTTGCATGATGATATTTCTCTCATATGATACTCTGGGGAGAACTCACATGCACACCATGTCCCATACTTTACAAGAGGGTGTTTACCATAACTTTAAAACTGAAAGAGCAACTGGAAGGAGTGTGCACAAAGAGAAGGGGGACAGGCATGAGCATATTGAGTAATGTTATCCTTCAGGGTGGAGAGTCATTACACTCTTTTGCTATAAGGCAGCTTCTAAAGATCAGCAGGGGAACAGAAAAACCCTTATTGTTTTTAAGAAATTAAAAAATGCAATTTAAAGTGTGTTCTGATTTTTTTAAAGTCAGTCTCAAGTTGACAGTTACCTTTATGCCAAAAGGTATGCACATTTTCTTCCAAGAATTAGCAGTTATTGAAACATTTGTTTTTTCCCTATGTAGTGGTGGTTTTTCACATTTTATGTTGGGAGATTGTCACACAAGTGTATCTTATTCACATGTGAATAATACTGCTGTTTTTTGTTGAATATGAGTATTACTCACTGTTAGTGGCAAGAGCATACATCTGGACTCTGAGATGTGTTTTTGATTTCAAAGCTGTGGACAATAATTCCCACAGAGTTTGCGGTGATGTGGGCCCCAATTCTCTCAGGTAATTAAGCGTACATATAACTTAGTTACGCTTGTGCTTAAGTATTTCATTGAATCAGAGATTTAAACTATGTTGCCTTCCTTTTTAACTATATACAAAAATATTTTAAAAATGTGGTAAAACCAGCCTGTAGGTTGTCTTGTATACCTGTAATTTGTTTCCATTTTGGACAGTTGTTAGATGAGGGTTTCCCCCAATATGTCCTTATTTTTCTCATCTTACTCTATAGTGTGAGTATGGCAAACTGATTAACCTTTGTATGGTTTTATTTTTGTCAGTCTTTGCTTGCTTTGCTGCTTTTAATCCATATATGTTGATCCTGCAGGGTCTTCCTTTTCCTGTTTTATTTCTGATACTCATTTTTCCCCAAATATTCCTTTGTCTTGACTTACTGATCAAAAGTAGCACTGTAATGATATAGCTCTACACTGAAGTGTAATTGAGGGAGGCATCATCTTCAGTGGAAGCTAGTGTCATCACACACCTTTTTATATCATCAATTCAAACCGTTCTCATAATCCTGCCTCTTGTTTAGATGAATGGGAGGAAGCTATATTTTCTGTAATACAGACATCACTTATATACAAGCTGTTATTACAAGATGCTGCTTTTACAATATCCATTGAATATTTTTATTACACTGCTTAAAAGGAAATATTGAGGGTCAGAAAGGAAATAAGAAGAAAACTTCAATTACAGCTGCTAAATTGGTGTAGTATTATTCCTAGGCATTTTATTTTTTGTCATCTTTTATCAGCATGCAAGTATCCAAATATTGGATAATCTGGTAGCACTGTGTTTTTAAATATCATAATAATACCTAGTGTAGGTGTTAACATATTTTCACCTTTCTTCAAATTCTCATAATAGGTACACTAACTACTCAAACACCTAACTGTAGTTTTCTTTATTAAAAAATGCATTGATAATCAAATTTTGTTTGTGTCAGACTCTTGATTTAAGGCAGGAGTTGGAAGTTTGCTTGGATGCTTGTGTGTCAGAAGTCATCAGAGCAACAGTTAGAAACGCAGAGGCAGAATCCCAGGTTTGGGACTGTGCCCGTGAGATTGAAAATGTCTCCTATTTCTACCTACACGCCCCTAAAAGCGTCTGGTTTGGGGCTTTCTCAGGCCTGAATTGAAGGAATAATGCGAGTATATATGTAAGATATGGGAGGTAATTGTCTAGTTTCAGTCCATACTTTAAGAAAGATGTAGACAAACTGGAGTCTAAAGAAGAGTAACAAAACTAATAGATTTAGAAAATTTGACATATGAGGAAAGATTTAAAAAAACCTAGGCATTTAATCTTTAGAAAAGAAGACTGACAACGCACCTGATAAATCTTCAAATATGTTAAGGGCTGTTATAAAAAGGATGGTGATCATTTGTTTTCCATGTTCACTGACGGTAGGACAATAAGTAATGGGCTTAATTTTCAGGAAGGGAGATTTAGATAAGATATTTGGATAAATGTTTGTAACTAAAAGGATAGTTAAGCTACTGGAATAGGCTTCCAAGGGAGGTTGTGGAATACTCATCATTGGAGGTTTATAAGAACAAGGTTAGACAAACACCTGTTGGGGATGGTCTTGGTATACTTGATCCTGCCTTACTGCAGGGGACTAGATGACCTCTCAAGATTCTTTCCAGCTCTACATTTCATTCTGTGATTTTACCAGTAGGGTCATTATCAAACTGACTTTTTTTCTCCAGCTGTTTGGCAGCTGTTTTTTTTAATCTATGAAATTCAGAATTCTAAACAGTCTGAATAAAAATCAGTTTCCATCTCAATCAGCTTTCACTATCATTCTGTCTTTTGTCATGAAATTAACAATGCTCTAGTCATCCATAGCCATCCAAGACAACCAGGTAGACAAGACCTGAATTTCTAAAGTAAAAAAGCAAAATAAAACCATTTGATATGTATAGACAGAGTATGCACGGGCGCGCAAGCATGCATGAATACACTTGTATTTGTTGGCTTTCTTTTTTTTTAATAAAACCACCAGTTTGTGAAGAGGAGTTTGTGTTACTGTTACTTTCAGAATTTGAAGTTAATTTTGAGGTGAGAGGAACACTTCAGATAGGACTGGGGTTAATTTGCTACAGCAGCCTCTACTGAGATTTTTCTGAAGGATAGTTATTTTTTTCCTTTTAACCTTATTATAAACTTCTATATCTTTTCTGCATACTTTATAGAATCATGTCTACTGGAACATAGTTTTTGCTTTGTGAATTACATTAGAAGAAGAAGAATCTTGAGGCAAACCTGAAAAAGACTAAATGGCTTTTAAACCTTAATTATAGGAAAAGAAGGGGTAAATAGGCCTGCTTGTGTACTGAAGGTTAACATGCGAAGCTTTTTTGGTACTTTTGTTTAGTTTTTTTTGTAAATTGTGTACTCAAACAATTAGTATAATAATGTTTAGTTATGTGATTAGTGCAGGTATGTATAATGTGTAATAAGTTTCTTGAAAGATGTAGTGTGAAACAGATAATTATTGGAGAGCTCTTAAAATTACTGGAAGCAGCTAGTTTACATTACATATGCACATACCTGAAAATTTATTCTTTAAAATTCAGCCATAGCACCGAGGAAATGAGGGAAGCATCTGAGAGAGATTTCTTTTGGTCTTTTTACATTTTTAAAATAGCTAAGATAACTTGGTGTTGAAATATTGGTTTTGAAAAACTGCTTCTTTTCTTGAGGTTAAGCTTTGGTACAAAATATAGCTATTTTATGTATTCCTATACAAGATTGTATCACTTTCTAGTTCTGTATAACTTTTATATATTTGAGCTTTTATAAAATTTCATATCTTACATGTAGGTAGCAGGCAATTCATACTAAGTTAGGTAGGATTAGTCTGGATCCAAGTTCTTGAGTTTGAGTTTATCTAAATGTAAATTTTGTAACTTCTGCATTCTGTAATTCTGTAGTCATGAGATTATTGGACATGCATCTTGGAGACAATTACTTACTACAGAAACAAGCAAAGGAGTCTCTTGTCATGAAGTTTCTTTGGCCCAGCTTTTTTAAAGGTATTTAGGCATTGCTCCATTTAGTGTTGCATTGCTTACCTGACTTAGGAACCTCAGTCCCACTTTTAAAAGTGATGTAGGCACTTCCAATGAGACTTAGTCTCCTAACTGCCCAATTCACCTTTTGAAAATGGGAATTGGGTTTCTAAGTCAGTTAAGTGTTACAGTTCTGAATGGAGCAATGTCTAAATACCTTTAAATATCTGGGCCTTTGTCCTTTGTATTATCCATCTTTCTGGCTTGCAGTTTTAAGTTTAATTCTTCTGTAATGGGCGTTCATGTTCAGTGCTTTTATGTATGCATATTATAAATATGTGCTTGTGTAAAATAGCATACATGACACTGTGGTATAAAGTTTTCATTAACTTGGAATGACCACATTACTCATGAATGAGGAAGCTGCAGGTAAGCTATGCAAGTCATCCCAAATGAGTGCTGATAAATCTTTATCACATCATATCTCTGAATCTCCACACATATTGCTGAAACACAATTTTAGAGAGGTTTTAAAAATTGTATTGGGACTATTTTTATTGGTGCCTCGGTTATCATGAATCTAATTGTTCACAGCACAGAGGGAGAGGAAAAAATAAAACAAATACACTTAACATGCCTTTAAAATATTCTAAACTAATTTATTTACAGGAAAAAAAGTCAAAACTTTAAAGTCTGATATTTTGGGACCTTTCAGCTGCTCAGTGGGAAACTGTAAATCTCTCCTTTCTGATGGCATAAGTCTCTCATTTCTGGCCCTGAAGGGCATTGTAAGATATTAGATCTTAAACCCTTAAATCTGTCTCTGATCTTGGGCTGAAAATTGCCTATTTTAGGCTTTGAGTTAGTATAACTTTGGGAGGGAAAAGAGAAAATTCTATGTCAGGCTGATGTTTGAATTTCTGTTTGAAGCTACTCAGAGTTTGGAATCTCAGTAGAAGTAGTGATGGAGATGACAAAGTGCAGATGAGGTGGGCAAAGGTGCATGTTAAATGCAGTTTATCACATAGATTCAACCATCATATGTATCCAAGTTGCATATCTGTCCGAGGCTAAATTGGTGTGGAATGTTTCAACAAAAACAGATGAGCTATTTCCAACAATGAGGTTAGGTAAAAGTACATTGCACAGCCATTTCATTCAGAAGGCCTAGAGTCTCCATACTTTGGAAAGAAGGGACTTGAAACTTGGCAGAGGGGTTGCTCTGGTTCACGGGCTGTCTTGTGCAGTCCCCATAAAAATCCACCTATGCTTGGCCTGCTTTGGCCTCTGAAAAATCTGTTTGCACATGCTCAGTAGAAGTTTGTGAAAGGTTGGCAGCATTATTCTCTCAAGATTATCAGCACTGAATGTTCTTCGTTCCCACACAGCTTCTATGTGCTGATCAGACTGAGAATGCACCATCCCCACAGAGTGACCAAGCCAGGCCGCACAAGACTTTTCCTGCAATTGCTCTTCCCAGCAGCTGAGGGCCACAGTGGTGGCAGGCACTAGAACTATGACAACATGGAGAATGGCTGTCTTGTGCCCTTACGGCTATCCCTGCTGATGCCTATGCAGCAATGAAGAGATGGAGCGAAGCAGTCTGACTTGCTCAAATGCAGAGGGGAGAAGAGAACATGGACAGGGTAGGAGGTATAGGCTGCGGGGAGATAGGAACAAGAGGGATAGGAATAGGCTGTAAGTGTGATAGGAGCAGAGGGGGTAGGAATAGAACAGAAGAGAATAGGCAGAGGAAGAACTGTAGAGTCTGTAACTACTCTAGAATACTCCCGTCCAGAACCTGGAATAGAATCAAGATTTCCTGAGTTCCAACATTCCTGTCAGCAAATAGCCATGAAAGTGTGTGTCTCATCTCTTTCTAATGGCTGGTCCACATAACAGTAGAAGTGTAATAATCTCTACTAGTTGTTTTGTTGGCTGCAGTGATAGAGGTCTCTGCTGTGGGTATGAAGGTTCTAACCCTGCTGATGTATGTGAGGGTCAGTATGATATCACATAATGGAATTCCTTTTTTTTTCCTTCAGTTTTCTTTAAAAATCATTGGAAATCAACCACACAAAACTGTTACAAGAACATTATTATGGTCGCAAAGTCAAACATGCAAAAGTTAGGAAATGCCAGTATTAAGGTTGCCCCCGGGGAGGAAAAAAGTGAACATAGACTATATCATAATGCATGTTCACAATGAGGGTAAATTAGAGTTGAACAGGAAGCTTTAATTCAGGTATTTTCTAATTTTTGAGTGCTTGACTTTGCAACCTTAACTTTCTTTTAATATAGGTTGTTTTTCTTTGATAAAATAGTGTGCCGGTGTGTATAAATAGAAATAATTAGCTTTTTATAGTTCTTTTAATCCCTAGATCTGAAAGTGCTTTACAAAAGCAGGTAAGTAAGTAATATTGATACATGATAAGTTTTACAGACAAATTTGTGTGTGTATTTCAATATTAATAATTTATGCAAATATATATTATACAGACACTTGAAACCTACATTCATATAATTTAATCTGATAAAGGCCCAAAGGATTGGAAAAAGAATTATGCCCCTTGTAGTGACATTTTTTATTTACAGTGAAAGGAAGAGAGAAGTTAGTAATATAAAGCTAACAAAATTATTATGAGACCTTACTTTCTTTATGCAGTAAACACATATTTGAGCCTTAAGGTCTAATAATATTTGTCTTCAAATTGCACGTAATGTAATCCGATGGTGACACAGATTTTTCTTCCTTTCTGGGTGTGGCATGAAGTATAGCACCCTCTCATGCTACCTTGCAATTATTATGTACAAAGTGGAAGCTGGGAACTGTGGCCAACATTTTCAAATTAGGTGCTTATCTCCTATATTTAAGCACTTAAATAAGCGTGGCTGCCTTTTTTTCAGCGGTACTGACAAAACTCCAGTCAAAGTCAGTGGGATTGAAGGTGCCCAGAAATTTTGAAAATCAACCCAATTTTATTTAGGCACGTAAGTATGGGATTTAGGGAATAGGTTTGAAATCTTTGACCCCTCTATATGTCTCAACCTAATATGATAGGGAAGAAATAATATTGCCTCTGCATACATTTTAAGTACATTGTTTATGTAACTTTACTATCTTAATTCTTGAACATAATTGTCCTCCAGGTTTCTCGGAATAAAATTAAGCATTATAATCTTTTAATGATTTACAGTAATGAGATGGCTCTCTATGCTGTTTTTTCTCGTTCAACATTTTAACTTTTTTTTTAAAATGTATCCATAGGTAAAAACATCAGAGTTTTATCGATATTCTCGGCAGCTGCGGCATGAAGTTGACCAAGCCATGAATTACTTTCATAGTGTTCACCAACAGCCTTTGATGGAAATGAAATCCAATCGTATTCGTTCTGCCAAACCCCAGACTGCAGTATTTAGAGGAATGATAGGACACAGCATGGTAAATAGCAAAATTCTTCTCTTGCACAAACCAAGGGTCTGGTGGGAACTAGAGGGCCCTCAAGTACCTTTACGACCAGACTGCCTTGCCATTGTCAATAACTTTGTATTCTTGTTAGGCGGGGAAGAACTGGGGCCAGATGGTGAGTTTCATGCTTCTTCCAAAGTATTTAGATATGATCCTAGACAAAACAATTGGTTGCGAATGGCAGACATGTCTGTTCCGCGTTCAGAGTTTGCTGTTGGTGTTATTGGGAGGTACATCTATGCGGTGGCTGGGAGAACAAGGGACGAAACATTTTACTCGACTGAACGGTATGATATTACCGAAGACAAGTGGGAATTTGTGGATCCCTATCCAGTCAATAAATATGGACATGAAGGAACCGTGCTCAGTAACAAGTTGTATATCACTGGTGGAATTACTTCATCTTCCACATCTAAGCAAGTGTGTGTTTTTGACCCCAGTAAAGAAGGGACAGTGGAACAGCGAACAAGGAGAACACAAGTGGTCACTAATTGTTGGGAGAACAAATGCAAAATGAATTATGCAAGGTGCTTTCACAAAATGATTTCCTATAATGGTAAGCTTTATGTCTTTGGTGGTGTTTGTGTGATCTTGAGGGCCTCCTTTGAGTCTCAAGGGTGTCCTTCTACAGAAGTTTATGACCCAGACACTGATCAGTGGACTATTTTGGCTTCTATGCCAATTGGTAGAAGTGGTCATGGTGTAGCTGTTTTGGACAAACAGATAATGGTTCTAGGAGGCCTTTGTTACAATGGTCATTACAGTGATTCAATTCTCACCTTTGATCCAGAGGAAAACAAATGGAAAGAAGATGAATACCCAAGGATGCCCTGCAAACTGGATGGTTTACAGGTTTGCAGCCTGCACTTTCCTGAATATGTACTGGAGCATGTTAGACGTTGCAACTAAAAAACAAACCAACAAAAAACTCCCAACCCCAACGAAACACAAAAGCTTATCTCTAATTTGACAGGAAAACAAAGCAGATTTAAATCCTTTAAAGACATTGGCTTGTGTGTAAAACAGCTATTAGATGCATAGAGAAACGGGATGTACAGGGAATGTACCTACCAAGTTTATTAGAAATGCCAATAACTGTGGTCTGGTATTGTAAAAGTTTTTGCTTTTTATTTTTTTAAAAACAAACATCATTGCTGTATGTTGGGGGGAGAAGAAAAATCTATTTTTCAGTGTGTTTACTTTATTTTCCTTTTTCTTTGTGGCCTTTTATGCCATGCAGTAAGTTCATTCTTTATAATGGCCATTACAGCAGCATCTTTCTTGGAACTAGTTGAACATAATGATCTACTTAAGGAGAGAAGGGGACAGAACAATAAATATTGTGCATTTTAATTTTCATTAAGTGTCAGGATAGGATTCAGCAGCCTCAGTGGGGGAGTACCTGACTTAAATTCTAGTAAAAAGGGTCTCATTTTGTTCCTTTAGGTTGTGTTGGACATTATTTTTTATTTTCTCCATTTTTGAGTACTCTCGGTCGAGTTTGGCGTTTTTTTTTTGTTTTGTTTTGTTTTCCCATAAATCCATTTAAAATTATCTTAACCTTTTGTGCATGGCTCTTCCCTGGATTTGTATAGTAGTTTTCAGTCAGTCTGCCAAAAATTGCAAGTTATACATTTTCTATTAAATTGACAATGAAGCATTTTTATAACTCAAACACTATTTCTGTGCTGCCTTCTATTGTCTGCATTGTGTTTGTTGGTGGGTAAAATATATACACACACACATAGCCTGTAAGATCTATATATAACGCATCTTTTTATGTGCAATTAGGATATTATATTTTTAACTAGGGCACAGATTGAGCCATATCTGTTGAATTTTAGGTATAGTAGCATCCTTTCTTGAATTAAATAATTACAAAATTCTTAAGTATCTGGAGGCCTAGTTTGGTATCAAAGTAGCCTATCTTTGGTATATACTGATACATTCAGTAATATTTGAACTCTTTATAGTAATGATACATAATGAACTGTTAACAATTTGACATTTTATATATTATTTTTAAAAAGTAAATTCACCTTACAAAGTTTCAGTCCTTCACTTTTGAATGTGTTGCCTTGTTTTTAATAAAAATCAGAAATGTGTCAGTAAGCAAGCATCAACACTGCACTAATATGCGTTTTTTTGTGAGACCTGGATATACTATAATTTTTAGCAATGGCATCGCTTGTAGTTGTGTTGAAGTGATGTGATCTAATATTTTTTTAAAGAATCAACTGATACAAATTGCTGTGTTCTGAAAATGTGGGGTTAGGAGTTGGGGACAATGTTTACCATTTCTGTAACCTTGAAAATACAAACCTACAAAACTATAGCTACTGACCTCATACTTCCTGAAATAGACCTGTGATCCAAGAGGGCTTGAATAACTGCACCATGTTTGAGCACTTTGTTAACTTGTTGACTTTTACTGAGTGTAGATTGGTGAGACTATCCACCAAGATAAACACAATTATAAAAGTAAGCATTAAAATCCTAGTTCTTTAACACTGATATGAAATTAGTCTCTTCTGGAGTGGAGAGGAAAAAGATCACCCCTCTAAAATTCAAGGCCAACATTGAGCTCAAATATGCAGGGATAAACTGCTGAGATAAGCACCTGGATAGATTGTAAAATCATCTGCTTACGTGAAACACCGTAGTATTAGATTTTACAAGATATGCAGTAATGGTTGAGAAACCATTTCTGTTTCAGCATCTCCCAGCCAGAAGTTACTGTAGAAAAGGAATGTACAGTACTCAGGGAGTTCAAAAGAATGCACTTATAAGGGACCAAATACACCCTAAATTGGCTATGTTAAATGGTAACAAGTTCATTTGGCTAAAGTAAATTAGAAATGAATAATGGATATTAAAGTGTTTTGTGAAATGTTCCACGTTCACATTTAATGATATCTTTGTTTTTTTGTAGCAATGTTCTTTGAAGTTCTGGATTAAGAGAGATGGGAGGACATGGAGTTATATTGCAAATTAGCAGATTTTATTTTTTTAATTAGCAATAATTTAACAAAGTAGAGTTGGTTATTGTAATCTTTGTTCAAAAGAGAAAATGTATACCAACTTAGCTGTAATGGTAAAGGAATGTCTAAGCCAGAGATGGCTGGACCAAACGTTCACATGCAGTCTTCTGGTATAGACCACAGCTTGCAATTAAATGTAATTCTTTGCTTATCATTATTTTCCAGTATTTTTCAATTTACAAGTACAAAATTTAATTTGCTTTGTTTAGTAACCTGAAGTACAACCTTTTTGGTATAAGTCAAGGCCCCAATCTTGCCATGAGATGTGTGCAGATGGACCCTTGCAGCCATGGGGGCACCATTGATTTTGGTGGGCCCTGCTCACATGCAGGCTTCTGCCTCTTACATTTCATTGCAGAATCAGGGTTCAAGATGAGTTACTTTATTTTTACTCTTGTTTTGCTCTTTTTTACTAGCCCGTTTTCTGGCATGTTGTTATATAAATGGGGCAGTAAAGAATGCCTACTTGCTGTCTAGGTAGGCTTGTACAAGCCTGTCATGAATATTATTGAGCATTTTACCCCTGCTACTAGGGGTGAGCTGGGGAACCATTGTTGATCTGGAAATTTGGTTTTCCATGATTTAAGTATAACAGGATTAAAGAAAGAAGGCCAAGATTTTACAAAAACGGGTGCCTAAAGTTATGTTCCTAAATCTGTACTTCAGCACCTATGTACGTAGCCTGATTTTTCTAAAATGCTGAGCACCCAGCAGCTTCCAGTAAAGGCAAAGGTACTGGGTGCTTGGTACTCCTCACAACAAGGCCAATTATTTAGGTACCTACGCCCCATAGCCCATATTTAACTTTAGGCACTCAGTTTTCAAAATCTTGTTTAAGGCCTGTAATTCTAAATACAATATTCTGTAAATTTCTAACTTGAACTATCTGTTGGTTTCAGCTTCAGCTGCTGTGTTGACTGTAACTTTTGAGCATTAAGAATTATTGGAATTTGCTTGGTTCAGAACGTATAGGGGGCTGAGAATGTTTTGTAACGTACATTTTTACCATAATTATTATTTCAATCAACAAATATATAATTAATTCATGTTCTCTTTCAAATTGTGATGTAGCTTTTGAAAAATTTTGATTACATTGTTGATATAGCTTGGATGTTTTCTTTTTCACTGAACCATTTTGTATGCATTTGCTTTTCGGCCCTATGCTCCCAATAATCAGTCAGTATTTACACAAAACAAAACAAAAAGGCTGGCTAATCAGAGACTGAATATCATCATTGAGATCTTTTTTACTACTTAAATGTGCCCCTAGTTAATCAAGAAAAAAGGTAAATCCTAGCCCTTTACAGTAAATCTGCTTATCTCCCCCACTACTTTTAAAATTTGTCACACAACCTGCTTTTAAACAGCAACAGAACAAATGTTGGGTCCTTGCCTAGCTATCTCAGTTTCCTTCCTAGCTTTAAGAGGAACCCCATTTCATTATTAGGGGCCGGAATCTGCAAGGTGCTGAGCACTTCATGAAACATGCTGAGCACCATCAGTTCTCATTGGGAGTCCAGCATGCTCAAATACCTTGCCAGTTCAGGCAGATTTGAAAAAGAGCTAAGTTCCCTATGCTCTACATAGTGATTTTTCAGCCATGGAACCTGAGCCCGCAAGCCAACGTCAGCTGACCTGGACGAACTCTTTATTTATGCATGCATAGATATACTCTTTGGGCCCTGAGACTTGCAATTCTGTCTTCTTGCTCTTGGGACCTTCTTTCTGCAGCAGCAAAGGCTGCCTTCTTACTAATGATATAATAATCATCCACATCAGGGATGAAGCTTCATGCTACACTCAGGAAGCACAGGATAAAATTACACAAATACAAATTAAATTAGATTAAAAACTGCATATATATCAATATTGGTTTCTTTAACTCAATATGACCACTTCACAAAGCTGCTCTTTCTAAAGTACAAATTCTGCACCTTATATCTTTATTTCATAAAGGACTAAATGAGGAAAAATCATGCATTTTTAAAATGGGGATGTCATTTATAGGAATGTTTTTGCCTTTATTGAAATATTTTTTCTTGACAGCAAAAATAGTGAATTGGGCTCAAATTCTTCAGACATAGGCACGTTTTTAGCTTGATGTAGGTGAGTGGTCCATTGAAATAAAATGGAAAGCTATGTCAACTATTTAAAAGTAAGTCTACTCACATGTAAAGTTAAGCAAAGTGTTGGTAGGCTTGAGGCCTTAGAGAAAACTTGCTCTTTCCCTCCACCTCTATCCAATGAAGTACCTTGTGAAGTTATTTTAATAAGCATGTTATGTCACAGTTGCAACACTCACTCAAGGAGTGTGGAAAGGGGTAAAGAAGGAAATAAAAGGAAAGAGATGTCAGCTATTTAAAATTAAGTTTACCAAGGTTTTATAACTAACAGTTTGAGATTTTAATGATGTTTTTTTAAGACAATCTGAAAATGTTTTAAATAAATACTAGTGGCTACTTTTGTTATGGCATCTGCATTTTATTTTTCTTGGATTGCTAAGTAATCTATAATTTCAGTGTGTGTAAAATATTAAAACAAGTACACTGTGCTTGAAGTAAAACTAAGAAAAGATGTTGATGGCATCTGTAATCTTGGCAAAATATAGTACTGTTTAACAGGTGGCAGAAAAATAGACTGCTGAGCACAGGTTCCCTGGACTTCCCCTCTCTCCAAATTTCAGTTCATGTTTCTGTGCTTTTTAAAAAAGTTGTAAAGATCAAATTCAAATTTATTTAGATTATAATTGAGTTGGTAGCTGGGGGGAAACCACTTTCTACTTGCAAGTGATATTCCTTATATAGAGCACTGGGGAGGAAGAAAGGTTGGTGTAAATCTAAAAAAATGAAATGTTATATAAGACTGCAGTGGTAACTATATTTTATAGAAGGGTTTTATTTCTTCAGTGAATCCACCTAACTAACTTTTAATGTAGGTTTTGGGACAAGATGGAGAGAAGAGCAAACCTCCCAGTCTGGTCTTCTCTTTTCCTCTGTATTATTTTGCAGAGCTTTAAAAAATGAATTATCATAGGTTGAAGAATGTAATTCCACAGTAGTCTCATTACTTTCCAGTCCTGTATGAGATGGTTGTGTTTTGAAAAGAATGTTTCCAGTATGTTAATGGGAAAAGTTATTTTCTAATTCTTCTGTGTGCGCTGTAGAAATGCAAAGTATTCTGCCTATTAAAAAATAAATCGAGTTTTTATGTACATTTTGGGTTAGCTTTCTCATATCCACCCCAAGGCTGCTATAAAATTCTTAGAATAATTTAAGGTTTGCCTTTTATAACTTTTAAAAAGCCTTTGGGTTTTGGCAGAAGGTAACTTTTCCTAGCTATGGATTCAATATGTTCAGACATGCATATGTGCTCTGTTCTGTTTTTAAACTGAAAAAAATGTACAGTGTGTATAAGAAAAGTGTAAATAAAATATTTTTAATCTTTAAGCATATCCATGTGTAATCTATGCAGTATCTAAATGCAGTATAATACCTGGAGATCTTTTTTTCCACACAAGACTTATGGATCCTATTGGATAAGTATTGTCTTGAAGAAAAAAGAAAATACAATTCACAAAGTTGTATTAATACCCTAAGAAATTTCAATAAGTCAAGTTGCATATGTTTGCACAGAGTTCAGGTTTTGGGCCTTTTGCAATGTTTTATAATCCTTGCTTTTCAAATTCTCCTCCACCCCCAAGATGTGCAGTGGGGCCTAATCTAATCCCCATTTGAGATAATGGAGCCTTTTGGTTGACTTCAGTAGGCACTGGATCAGGCCCATACTGTGGCAATAGCTCTACCAGTTCAGATCAGCTTTTTCAAGTGTAGATGAATGTGTCTTCCAAAGTTGCTGTTTCCTCATCTCTGATTCCTCCTGATGTGACTGCTGAAATTTTCCATCGTGGCTCATTACTGCCTTTAGAATTTTTTTGTTCAGACAAAAATTATATCTTGAGTTTGGGCAATATGGAGTGGTTCTCAAACTTCGTGAATTGGTGATCCCTTTCACACAGCAAGCCTCTGAGTGTGGACCCCCCCTCCTTGCCCTTGTGGGTGCCTGTTCCTGGCCCCTGCAGGCTTCCCCACTCCTCCGCCCCAAACCCTGCACTGTGCCCTAACCCAAGCACCTCACTCCTGCACCCACCGGAGGAAACAGACCTGCATGCACAGAGTGGCTGGTATTGCTGCTTGCTCCTACCTCAAAAGCTGCTCTTCCAGACACCCTCAAAGGGCATTGTGGAGGGCAGCGAGGAGCAATGTCGGGGCTCCCTGCATCCAGGTCATTTTCCCCCTGGGCTGCATAAGGGGAGGACAGAGAGCAGCAGCTCCTGATGCTTGTCTCACATCACAGCTCAGGTGGGGCAAGTGATCTGGATACAGGGAGCCCTGGCATTGCTTCTTGCTTCCCCTTCCTCCTCCACTGCCCCTTAGGGGGGTATGGAGGAATGTTGGGGGAGGGTGTGAGCAGTATCTGCGTATCACCGCTTGGTCCCTCCCCCATGTTCCTCTGCCAGGAGAAAGCAGGGAAGCTCACAGCCCTTCGCCTGGCTGTGGGGTAGGGCCTCACAGCTCAAGTTCCACACATAATCATGTCATGACCCCATTTGAGAACCAATGATATACAGGAGTCAAAATGAGATACAGTGAACAATAATACGTAAAAAAAAGTTATCAAGGACTACATTTGTAACTCAATGTCTAGACCTGTAAATACTTTAGTAACTTAAAATAAATATAGAAATAAAAATAAAACCAACTGGATATCGAAACCAGAGTCCAACAAGGGAAGAGAATCACCCAACAATGTTCTTAGTTATCAATATGCCTAGTCTTTTAGGATACCAAGCTTTTGGAGCCCCAAAGATCACACAAGTCTGATTGATTTAAAAGAACCGAAGATTTTCCAGCAATTTTCAATGTGCATTTCAGTGGAACTGATTAAAGTAGGACAATGTTCCGTCAGTGTGGGAAAATAAGGAGCAAAATTTACTTTACTAAAAGTAAAGGTTATGGCCTCACCATTTTGTCTCCTCAGGTAGCCTGATTAGGGGCCTTCCTTGTCAATTTTGTTCACTTCACTTTCCAATCCTGATCTTTCTCCTGCCCCCAAACAAAACAAAACAATAGTATTTTACCAGACTCCATTAAGCTTTTTTCTGTATCCTTTCTGTATCCCTTCTGTTTGTTCCCCTTTCTTTCTTTCTTTCTCAACTTCCTCTTTCATCTCATCTTTTCCATTTTAATTTTCCTGATGTTCCTCCCTTGGATCTTTCATGCCACTTTAGGGGCCTGAATTGTCTCTTAACCCCCCTGTTTGTGACTGACATGTACCAGGATAAACTCTCCCTCTCTCTTTTTAGCTTTACTCTCACTCATCCTCTTGGAATTTATTCTTTCTCTTTTGTCTAATCCCACTCATTTCTTAATTTCACTGTTCTGCCTGCTAGTCTCTTCAGCTACTTGATATATTTACCCTACTGCAACAGCTCAGTTAGATGTTGTCCCAATCCCAAGTAAAATGGAGTGCAGCATCTGAACTTAATGCCACTTTTCCTCTCTTCTATACAATACATCACACTTGTGGCTAGTACTGATTCCCTACCTACAATGTTGGGGAATATTTCATGCTACTCCAAAACCATCCAACCTAGTCCATCAGTAGTTCCTGGGATTAGAACACTGCTTCCAATTTCATGTACATTATACACAAAGTAGGAAAGTGGAGCTACAGCCCAGACAGTACTTCAACTCTGCACCTTGGGCTGTGGGACATTATAAGTGCTGCCCTGCCCGCTACATCTATGGGCACCTACTTATCTGCTCTAATAAACTAGAATGAAGTGAGATTGTAAGAGAAAAAAACTGTTATTCACCTTGTAACTGTTCTTTGATATGTGTTGCTTATGTCCATTCCATTGTAGGTGCGTGCGTACCCCCGTGCACAGTTACTGGACTTTTTTCCCCTTAGCAGTATCCATAGGGCCAGCTTTGGCGCCCCCTGGATCCCTGCACACATACCACGGTATAAGGCGCCACTGGCCCTAAGTCCCCTCAGTTTCTTCTTGCCGTCAACTCCGACAGCAGGGATGGGTCATGGAATGGATATGAGCAACACATCTCAAAGAAAAGCAGTTACAAGGTAAGTAACCGTCTTTTCTTCTTTGAGCGCTTGCTCATGTCATAAAGTGGGCCGTAAAGGTGTGCCTGACAACCATGTAGCGGCTTTTCATATGTCCTGAATGGCCGCTTGCAGCAGGAATGCTGTAGAAGAGGCCTGTGCTCTAGTAGAGTGAATTGTGAAACCTTCGCCTGCTCGTAGCAGAACCTAATGCAGGAGGTTATCCAGGAGGAGATCCGCTGCAAAGAGACAGGTAAACCCTTCATCCTGTCAACCACCACCACAAACAGCTGGGTGGACTTACGGAACGGCTTCGTCCTGTTGATGTAAAAGGCCAGGGCTCTGCACACGTCCAGCGTGTGCCACTTCCGTTTTTCTTCTGAAGCATGCGGCTTCGGGAAGAACACTGGCAGGAAGATGTCCTGGCTGGTGTGGAACTGTGACACCACCTTAGACAAAAAGGCCGGGTGGGGCCTCAGCTGGACCTTGTTGCTATAAAAAACCATGAAAGGTGGATGTGAGGTGAGTGCTCTAATCTCAGATACCCTCCTTGCGAAGGTGATGGCAACGAGGAAGGCTACCTTCCATGACAGCAACAAAAGGGGGCAGGTAGCCAAAGGCTTGAACAGTGCCTCCGTGAACCTGGAGAGGACTAAGTTTAGATCTCAAGGGGGTAACGGGTCCCTAACCTGGGGGTAGGGTCTCTCTATACCCTTCAGAAACTGAATCGCCATGGCGTGAGAGAAGACCAACCTCCCTTGGATCAGAAGATGGAAGGCTAAAATGGCAGCCAGATGCACTTTCAATGAGGCCCTGGAGTTTAAGGTGCACAGCAGGTAGTTCAGTTCCATCTGGATTGATGGTCCGTGGGGCAAAACCACCTGGGCTGTGGTCCAGCATGTGAATCTCTTCCACTTGGCTAATTATGACGCCCTGGTGGAAAGTTTCCTGCTACATTAGTATAGCCTGGACCTAAGTCGAGCAAGCCCGTTCCTCTAGGCTCAACCACTCAGCATCCATGCCGTCAGGTGCAAGGACTCCAAGTGCAGCAGACGCCCCCGATCCTGGGAAACCAGGTCATGCCTCCAGGGAAACCAGAGGGGGAGCAATGAATACTTCCAGGAGCATCATGAACCAGTGCTGCCTGGGCCACATGGGTGCTATAAGAATTATATTTGCCTTAGAATCATAGAATATTAGAGCTGGAAGGGACCTCAGGAATTCATCTAGTCCAATCCCCTGCTCAAAGCAGGACTAACCTCAGCTAAATCATTCCAGCCAGGGCTTTGTCAAGCCGCAGCTTAAAAACCTCTAAAGATGGAGATTCCACCACCTCCCTAGGTAACCCATTCCAGTGCTTCACCACCCTCCTAGTGAAAAACCTTTTCCTAATATCTAACCTAGACCTCCCCCCTTGCAACTTGAGACCATTTGTCCTTGTTCTGTCATCTACTACTACTGAGAACAGCCTAGCTCCATCCTCCCTGGAACCTGCTTTCAGGTAGTTAAAGGCTGCTATCAAATCCCCCATTTTTCTCTTCTGCTGACTAAACAAGCCTAGTTCCCTCAGCCTCTCCTCATAAGTCTTGTGCTCCAGCCCCCTAATCATTTGTGTTGCCCTCCCCTGGACTCTCTCCAACTTGTCCACATCCTTTTTTGTAATGGGGGGCCCAAAACTGGACACAATATTCCAAATGCGGCCTCACCAATGCCGAATAGAGGGGAATAATCACTTCCCTCGATCTGCTGGCAATGCTCCTACTAATGCAGCCCAGTATGCTATTAGCCTTTTTGGCAAGCAGGGCACACTGCTGATTCATATCCAGCTCCTTATCCACTGTAACCCCCATGTCCTTTTCTGCAGAACTGCTGCCTAGCTCGTCGGTCCCCAGTCTGTAGCTGTGCATGGGATTCTTCCGTCCTAAGTGGAGGACTCTGCACTTGTCCTTGTTGAATCTCATCAGCTTTCTTTTGGTCCAATCCTCCAATTTGTCTAGATTCCCCTATATCCTATCCCTACCTTCCAGGGTATCTACCATTCCACCTAGCTTAGAGCTTTGTCTCTTTTGATTTTTAACAGGACCCTGTGAAGCAACGGAATGAGAGGAAAGGCATACAAAAGCCTCTCTGACCATGAAAGTAGGAAGGCATCTCACAGCGCTCCCTTATCTAGCCTGTGAATGGAAAAAATCTGACTGTACTTCTTATTGATCTTGTAAGGGAAGAGATCCATTTGGTGAAAGACCCACCTCTAGAAAATCATATCAGCTACTGATGGGTTGAGACCACTTGTGGCAAGGTCAGAATGTCCTGCTGAGACGGTCTGCTGTGGCGTTCTTGATACCAGGGAGGTGTGAAGCCACCAGGTGAATATCATGCCCTATCACTAGGTTTCACAGACTCGCTGCCTCCTGACACAGGTCCTCGGGAGTAGGTGGTGGTGTCTGTTAGGACCTGGGAACCACCTTACTTCTCAGGAAGGGGAGGGACACTCCACACGCCAAGCGGATCGCCCTGAGCTCCCTGATATTTATGTGCAGCCCCTGGTCCTCCCTCGACCAGGTCCCCTGGATGCTGTGGCCCGAGCTAATATATGCCTCCCACCCCAAGTGCTACACACCTGAAACCAGGGCCACCAAGGGGGCTAGATCTGCAAAGGGGATCCTTTCCATCACCAGCCAGGGTCTAACCACCAACCCAGGGAATCTAGGACTTGTGCAGACACCATGACCACCCTGTCCAAGGGGTGCCTGCTCAGCACATACGCAGAGGCCAGCCATAGCTGGAGTGGCCTGAGTCTAAGACATGCATGACGCAGCCCGTAAGTACACGCCATCATATGTCCCAGCAGCTGCAGGGAAGTTCGTGCCATCGTAAGGAGGAAGGCTCATAGGCCCATGATCAGGCTCGACATTGTCTCAAATGAGTCTGTGGCAGGAACGCCCTTGCCCGGGTAGACTCGAATGGCCCCAATGAATTCTATTCTCTGTACTGGCATCAGTGTGGGTTTTTGTTCGTTCACCAGCAGGCCCAGACGGTGACAAGTGGCCCGAATTAAGTCCAGACTGGTTTGGACCCGGGCTTGCGACCTGCCCTGATCAGCCAGTCGTCTAGATACGGCTAAATCTGAACCCCTCGGCACCTAAGATACACGGCCACCACCATCATGCATTTTGTAAATACCCTTGGGGCAGATGACAGGCCAAAGGGGAGGGCCATAAACTGGTAGTGGGAACCTCCCACCACAAACTGGAGGAAATGCCTGTGTCCGGGGAATATTGAGATATGAAAATATGCATCCTTCAGGGCATGTCAAGGGCGGCATATCAGTCTCGTGGATCCAAGGAGTCTACAGAGACCATGCAGAACTTCAACTTTTTGATGTACATGTTTAGCCCCGCAGGTCCAAGATAGGGTTGAGGCCCCCCTTTCCCTTGGGCGTGAGGAAGCAATGGGAATAAAAACCTTTTCTTCTCATGTTCCTCCACCGGAACCTCCTCCACAGTTCCCAGTGCGAGAAGATTCTCCACCTCTTGCATAAGGAGTTGCTCGTGAGGGGGGTCCCTGAAGAGGGACGGGGATTGGGGGGGGGTATGCAGAGTGGGGGAAGAAAACTGCAGGGTATAGCCCACTGCAATGGTCACTAGAACCCAATGGTCTGAAGTTATACGGGTCCATGCTGGGAGGAAAGGGGCAAGCCAGTTTCAGAATGGCAGGGAAGCAAGCTCCTGGTGGAAGAGTGGAAGGCCATCCTCGGGCACACAGCAAAATGATTGGCGCTGGCCACTAGAGCAGCGGGAGTGGGTCGGCTGATTGGCTGAGGAGGAAGATAGGCCTGACCTATTCTGTCTAAAATTTATCTCCCTGTTGTCTCTTCTCCAGTAGGTCCCAAAATGCTGGGCCTGGAATCTTGGCTGCAGCTGTTGCTACAGGTGGGACTGCCACCTTGAAGCCTGTGGTGTGTAGAGGCTCAATGAGCACAAGGTGGCCCCAAAGTCCTTTAACTCATGGAGTTTGGTGTCAGTCTGATCCAAGAAGAGGGCACTTCCATGGAATGGCAGGTCCTGTATGGAATATTGCACCTCCTGGGACAGATCAGATGACTAAAACCATGAACACCAGCGCATGGAGATCGCAAAGGCCATCGATCTCACAGTCCAGTCAGCCATATCTGATGCTGCCTGCAAGGCAACCCTGACCACTATCTTGCTCTTCTCAAGGAGGGTAGTAAAGTCTGATGCCTGCTTCTAGGGCACAGCCTCACCAAAATGTTTCAGGGAGTCCCAGAGGTTATAATTATACCTCCCTAGCAGCGCCTGCTCATTTGCGATTCTGAATTGCAAGCTCGCCGTAGAATAAATTATTCTCCCAAACAAATCCAATTTTTTTTTCTTTGTTTTTGGGGGTCGTGCTGGGTTGTCCCTGCCTGTCCTGTTTGTTGGCAGCCGCCACTACCAGGGAATCTGGGGAAGGATGCATAAATAAGTATTCGAACCCCTTAGCGGGGACGTAGCACTACTTCTCCACCATTTGAGGTTGGTGGCACGGAGGATGACATCTGCCACAGGGATTTGACCACCTTGAGAACCCCTTCATGGACTGGTAGGGCAACCTGGTCTGGCGCTGCAGCTGCCAGCACATCAAAGAGGTCATCCAACGTTTCTTGGAGCTCCTCTGCTTCTAGTCCCAAATTTGAGGCAATTCTCTTGAGGAGCTCCTGATGAGTGTGGAAGTTGTCCAGGGGAGCTGAGGGCCCTGATGTGACCACTTCATCTAGAGAGGAGGAAGATGACTGACCCGGTGCAGGAGGTGGTGGCGGCATCCCCCCGGTTGCTGGGGAACCGCAGTAGATGTACCCTCCACTGGGTCCAACTCCGCATCGGACATCGAGCTACGACTCTCAGCCAGGGGTGCTGCAGCCAGATTGTTTCCCCGAGGATTGGAGAGAATAAAGGCCTGTGGCCACAGGGAACCCCCAGGGATTGCAAAAGGGTTATTGAGTTGGCCACTGTCCCTAAGGCCATCCTGGAGCAGTCAAGCAGGGACCCTGGTCCTGACCCCTAGGTCAATGGGGCTGGCTAGGGTGGGGTGATGAAGCTTTACCCTCCCCTGCAAAATCGGACTCACTCACTGACGACCAACGATGGCTCGAGCCTGACCCCTTTCCTCAGCACCACTCAGCAGGAGAGTGGGATTGCTATCTGGCCTCCCGAGACATCTGGTGCTCCAACGACTGCTGCCTCGGCGATGGGGAATGAGATACCGGCAACTGGTGATAACATTCTCTAGACTGATGCTGAGCCGCAGAAACCCTCTGTTGGGAGGAGAAGTGGGAACGATGCTGTGCCATAGGCGAGTGTCTCGGTGCTGAAGACAGATGATGGTGCCGATCATCCCTGGGGGAGCATCCAGATGCCAGCGACCGGGTTCTGCGCCGTGAGTGCACAGGCGAACTCAATGGTGCTGGGGAACACGACTGGTGTCAACTCCCTGGTGGCGTTCGTCTGCTGAACCTCGATTGAAATCAGCACTGCCCAGCTGAGTCTATGTTCCTAGGAACCAGTGACCGAGATTGGTGCTGAGATGACACCACTGAATGCTGCCAGTGACGACATTCCTTCTCCGGCGATCTGTCCAGTGATGGGGAACGCACCCTTAGAGATCGGTGCCTGGACAGAGGAGACCATCTCCTCGGTGACCTGGCTCGTGAGGAGCCACGCCGGGTCACCACAGCCATCGAGGCGACTTCGGGGGGGGTCTTCCCTTTCGAGGATGGTGCTTTCTCTTTCTCCTGTCCTATCCTATTGGGGCATAGGGGTCGGAGGCAAGGCAGCATCATTGTCTCTTGCCTCTTGAAATGCCTCCGGTGTTGATGGCACCATGAGGTGTGGAGGTCTTCTTCCACTCCCCAGAGTCGGAGGAGGCTCCCTTGGAGGGCTGAGGGATCTATGCAGCGGCTCTACTCCTGCTGAGTCTGCTTGGCCTGATGGTGTGATGGCCCTGCACTCAACCCCGCTTCCTTGGTCTTCTTAGGCACTGAGGAGCAACCCCTCTGAACATTGTTTCTTCTGCTTTCTCTTTGATGGCGAGGCATAAGATCGATGCTGTGGAAGTTCCAGTGCCAGAGAGGCGCTTTGCACTGACATGGTGCTTGGCACCGAGGGAGCGGGATAGCTGAAGCCTTCAGACGAATTTCCCGCTCCTTCTGCATCCTTGGCCTGACCGCCTTACAGATACGGCACTTGTCGTTCTTATGCAGTTTCCCCAGGCACTTCAGACAACTGTCGTGGCTGTCGCTAAGCAGGAAGGACTTGCCACAAGACTTACAGGGCTTGAAGCCCGAAGATCGGGGCATGCCCCGCTGCCAGGCAGAGGTCCTTAATGGAACTAAACCTTAACTATTTACAGCTATTTATCTAAAATACACTAACTACTTCTACTTAACAACATTTTAAACTAAACGCTAAGAGGCACTTGCGGATTGAGCAAGCAACAAACACAATTCCAGTAACTGTCAGCAGTGGAAAGAAGGAACTGAGGGGGCGTAGGGTTCGTGGTGCCTTATGTACAGCGGCATGTGCACGGGGCTCCAGGGGGTGCCAAAGCTGGCCCTACAGGTACTGCTAAGGGAAAAAAAGTCCGGTAACCGTGCACGGGGGCGTGCATGCACCTACAATGGAATTGATATGAGCAAGCACTCAAAGAAGAACTAAAAGGATTGTGTTGTCTGATCAACATGGCAAAGTTAGTTTACATTCATCAAGGACTGACAAGCCATATAATGACAATCTTGAATTCTTGATAACATAACATGTATTAATCAGGGATTTCCAGAAATACTGAGCAAATATTGGGAAATAATAATGAAATGTTCGCTTTGTAAGAAACTCATATTTGACAAATTTGTATATACAACTGTCCACTCTCTTCCTCTTTCCATATCATTCTGTGCTTTAGGAGGGACATAATTATTTGTCTCCTTTATTTAAACAGACATGATATTATGCGTGTGTCTGGCTCCTTCAAGAACAGACACTCTGGGCTAGACGAAAAGAGACTGTACTACAAATATAGCCTAGATCAGACATAATTCTAACCCACTCAATTCACTCCCTATGAACTCCACCTGCTACCTTCCACAATGCAGATTTTGTCTAGGCAGGAAAAAATGTAAATTCCTTGAGACAGGCTCTGGTGCTTTCTGCATCCAAGCAATATGGTTCACTTCATTCCGGCTCTTCTCCATGCTGTTGGGAATATTAATTGTTTAACACACCGAGAATTAGTTTTTCAAATTTTCACAGAAACACAATCTCAACAAAAGAACTTTGAAAGATTAATTTTTAAAATTTAAAAGCTCAGAGGAGGAATATTCACAAATTATAATGTAGAAGGGAATCTTTGAACAGTAACGGTGCTGCTGTAAATGGAGTACATACAGGAGAGAGAATATTTAGATGTTTTGTGACAAACCATAATCCTATGAATCTATTTTCAGATCTAGTTTCTTACAATTTGTAGACTGCAGGTGGAAAAAGAAAGCAGAACCACTTACAGCCATACATATTTTACTGATCATGCAATTTCAAATACAATGTTGCATTATCTATTATTAGTAGTCAATTATATTTGTTAACTTTTCTCAAATATCCCTCCACAACACCAGTATATTTTAGTGCAGTTTGTTTATATGTGGCTGAGATTCTAATTCTGAAATTAGAAACTGGTATAAGGAGACCTAAACTTCTGCTATCCCCCCTTGGAAAGGGAAGAGAAAATTATATAACTAAGCTATCAGTTAATACTCCCTTAATAATAATAATAATACTCCCTTAATTCTTAATAAGAACCAGATAAATTATTTGGAGGGGAGAGAGGGTACAGGAAAGCATACTGCACTTCAGTAACACTGACGTGTTGATCATACAAAATTTAAGACTATATCATTTTATAGTGCTCCTTTAGAATAAAAATGTTTTCATAGCTAATACAAAAAGCTTCAGATACTTATATATGAGACAGGCACCTACAAACTCAACCTGGAATCTGACCGTTAAACCAGGTTCATTTATTACTGGAAATGATACATGAAAACAAGGTTCTACAGGCCATGTGATCAAAGACTAATTATTTTCAGTGCGTTTGCACAGGTCTACTTCCCTGGAACTTGTGATTAAGGCCCAACAAGGAAAAGAATCCAGCTCAATTTCTTTTAGTTGTGTTGGCTCTGTAGAACTAAAAAGCAGAAAAGGCTTATTTTAATCTTGCAATTAGAGGAAGAGTTTGAATGCACGTGAATCCAATCTGCTGAGTATGAAAGGACTATTTTTACACATTCAGTTTGGATTTAGCCACTATAAAAACTGTTCTTGGTACAACACTGGAGGATCAGCTATCACTTTTTGATTTAACCGAGACAAGTACTGCAACCCTATGCAGTGTCTTTGGGATCCATTGTTTTAAATGAATGGTTTACGTATGATTGTGTTCTACTCCAGGAGGAGATTACCACAGCTCCTCTGAGAACTAAAAACCGTGGGTCTGTGATTAAGGCAAATCAGCCAGGTTGTAATCCCGTCAGAGATTACTACTACTACTAGCTGGGAAGGTTCCCCTATACTGGTTCAAACTACATTCTCCAGAGATCAACAGACAAAGAAAGGACCTTTGGATAAATAGCTTGAGTTGAAACTGACTAGGGGCTCTCTTTCTGATCCAGCAAATGGACAGGACCTACTGTCTGAAGCTGCACAGCAATCCTTGCAGAAGGGTTGGAAAGACTTGACCTGTGAGGGCCCCAAAGACTGATGGGTGAGCTGTGGTAAACTTTTAGCATGCATGTAAGAACTTGTATTTTTTTATTTTATTTTTTCTGTAATGCTTTCACCTTAATAAAGGTGCTTACTCAGAAAGAGCTACATGGTAACTTGTAACTGTTGGTAATACACTGTTTGTAGCCCTTGGAGGGAGAGCAGGTACCAGCTTTTTAAAGCAGTTTGGCTGCCTGGGTGCCTGCACAATCTAAAGCAGGGAGCCATGCAGCCTTAAAATCCCCAGTCAGAAAGGAGTGAGATGTGGCTATCTTCCCAGGAGAGATGACAGCTAGGAGTCAGAACCCTTTAAGTACTTGCCCTCAAGGGACCACCTGGGAAAACAGGCTCACCTATCCTGAAACTGTGATAGTAACACCTAGCTTCTATTAATATAATTTGTCCTAACTCTCATAATCTTCCTTCTAGGCAAGCAATTTTCAGCTATTATGAAAGAAAAGCCTCTAGCTTCCTGAGTTTAGTGTTCACTGATAGACTTTTATCCACAGTTTCCTCATTCTTGACTTAATTTAATAAAGTGCATTCATTAAAGGCCTTGTCTACATTATAATTAGAATTAGGTTGAGGGAATCCCCTTGTAACATGATTAACCAATGTTGTATAAACATGACCCTGCCCCTTTCTAAAGCCCTGTACTATTCATATTCAAAATCAGTACTTGTGGCAACTTTTCATCTTCTCGGATTCTTACTACTAGTGGGAAAAAATAAAGTTTAGTGGAGAAAGCAACGTGATGAGAGAGATTGTATCTGTACAGTCTCAGAAAAGGAGACAGAGAAAGCAAAAAACAAAAATTCAGAATGGCGGGTGCTTGCTACCCCCACAGATTAAAAATTCACAACATTTTTTGGAACTAACTTCAGGCCCTTACCTTGACCACTATCAACCACTAACCTGATGCCTCGAGCACCTCGCAGTCAGCACCAATCGGGACTGGGGGGAGGGAAGGGTCACAAAAAGGTCAGTTTACCGGGGGGGCCTGTCTGAGGGGGCCCTCAGAGTGGTCTTGTGAGCTGCATTAGGGACACGGTGCCACTCAGGGTTGGCTTGGCCCCCTCTCTGTCACAACAGAGAGGTCACCAAGCCAAATCTGAGTGATGATGGGATCCTGCACACCAGGTTAGAATGCCATTCATTGACATTTGGTGATGGAGGGGCAGCTGGGCCAAACCTGAGTAGAGCTGCGTCCCAAACTCCAGGTCACAATGCCTGGAGCAGGGAGCTGGGCCTAGCCCTGTGGGACAGGAGGCAAGTTGCTGCTGCGCAGTATGTGCAGAGCACTCATTCTCCAACAGCCTCCCCCACCCCCATTATAATGTTTTTTTGGATGGAGGAGGGCATCAGTTTCAGATTTTGATCTCAGCCCCCCAAAACCTTTGTGCAGCCTGCCCACAGTTCCCCTAGCAGCATACTGATGCAGTGGCTCATTGGTGATTGAAGGAAAAGCTTCATATACTTGCACCATCATTGGTATTTCTTCTGCAGTATTTTTGTTTTCTTGGGAGCCTATCTACATCTTGCTTATGCCTCGCTTGTGAAATCTGCTGCCATCACAGGCGGTGATCGTATCATTTCAGCATTTCACTTAATACTTTTAGAAACAGTTTTTCATTTCCAAAATCAAATGAGAATTTCAAAGCTGATTAAGAAGAGTACCTAAATCTACTAATGTTTGTCTAAGGAAGATTTTTCTAGTTGTAGCACTACAATAACAAGCACTATGGTTATATCAGTATAACTTCATCACTGGACAGTGTTATTCTGGAATAAAAGTGACTTTTTGCAGTTTAGCTTAAACTGTTTCCAAAGTGACACACTAAACTGGAAAAAGCCACTCCTCTACTGGAATAAAACATTAGTTAACACATTTTTAAACACCACTGATTATCTGAGCAAGTCCTGGAAAGTTACCCAACATAAACGGTTACTTGCAAAGTGAAAAGACTATATTGCCATCTTCTTCTCTAGCCTATATCTCAGAGACAGAAATAATTAGTCTCCTTTTGGATTTAAAATTGGGACATATTCAAATTAGAGTTTATGGTCCCTGTGGCACATTCCAGTGGGAACCATACAAATTAGTCTGCAGTATTACTGTATAATGAAAGATGTTCCATATAGGATGAAGTCTAGCTACAAACAGCAAAGCAACTGCTTAATCTGAAAAATTTTCCAATCAACTAAAGACAGAACAACTTAAGCAAAACTGAAGAGCTATTTTAGGAGTTGTAAAGGATTTGTAGCTAAACAATAGTGTTCAGCTACTATGGTCCCACACTGGCCTTGATATTTACCAATGTATTATAATCATGTTTTAACTAGATTAGAGACTATTTTAGGTAGCCAAAATTTGCTTAGTGTTAATCCAAAATAACCTTTGGCCTTGTATCTATGAAATATCAAAACATGACAGTATATTCTAGAATACAAGAACATTTGCTCTGATGCTGAGCATTCACTCATTGCCAGCTGGGCAGTATGGGAGGCATGCACTCACTATGCAAATATCCATCATTTTTTCCTTGCTGTTTTTCTTGACAGGTTACCCAAACATTGAAAAACAGCACTCAGTAGAAAACAGGTGCTGATGAACCTGAACTGCAGCTTCTAATTTAACAAATCCTTATGTTCTTAAACTGTATGGAACTGGATTCAACTCCCACTGAATGCAATAAGAATCTCTCCATTGACTCCCAGTGGAGTTGGATTGGGCCCTATTGGCCAAATACTATACCCACTGAAGTGAACAGGAACAAGACTGAGCTCTAAGTACAGCTAAGTAAACAAAATTCTCCAACAAAATCTTTCAGTAAATACATGTGAGTGCAGTTCAGGCAGCACTCAAATCAAAACAAACAACCCCTTCTTTCTTTACAGAAATTCTACACCTTGATAAAATTTGGTGATATTTTTTGTAATCACCCACCCTCAGTTTTGACCATAGTCTTATTCTGCAATGGAAATATCCCACTGATTTTATATCATTTGTTTAATTAAAAAGCATCAATGTTTCAAAAGCAATAAAGTTTTAAGGTAAAGTTGTATCAGTTCTATAGGTTTTCTCACTTTCTTCATCAAGAAAAGGGCATGGATATGTCCCCTATGTGAGTACCAACAAGATGTGATAAAGATGGTTTACCAGCTCCACATCATCTGCGGATTGCTGTATGCTGGTATAATCTCCATATAATTGATTAAGATGGCTTTAAGGCTGTTTTGCTCCCAGAGTTGTACAAAAGATCCTTAACATGGTCTAGTATCTGGCCCTAAAACTTTAAAATAACTTTTAGGATTTATTTTAAACTTTCTACCCTAGAATGAAATGCTGCATGTGAATTTTCAGGCAGACTGGTTTCATTTTGGGAAGTAGGGAGCAGTGTTTGGAATCTACAATATTGTGGAAAGCAATCTTTACCATTAACTAAGTAGCTAGCATGATTCCATAATGAAGCTGAAATAAACAATGGCACAGAAAAAACAATTACAGTAATCATACATTGTATAAAAAAATTTTCACAGCTAACTAACCTGTAGGTTGCTCAAATTCTAAATCTGTTACAGCCAAGTTGAAAGCAATTTATATATAGTCCATTTTCTCCATTATCAAAATTTGCAACATATTTACAGCAGATTTGAAAATGGCTAAAAATGTTATCTATTTACCATTGATGCTAATGTGAAATAACCATTATTAAAATTCATAAATTAGGTGTGAGCGAAGATACTCCCATGTCTTCAAGAGATAATGTCTGAGACCAGGCATACAATTTAGAGGCCTCATGCTCCCACTCTTCATCTGACAAGACAGAATGATCCTCAAAGTCTTCAGTTGATGAAGTCATAGTTTCTTGTTCAGTTAAGTGACTTCTATTTGTAACATCCAATTTCTGTTCCTGAACAACATTATACACACTATTATATCAAAACAGGAAGAACAGTCTACTACAGATCACATTATATATCTTTGTAGTAAATTCAGATACACCAAACAGAACTCAACTTTAGAGATTTGCTAATTCTCACTGTTACATCAATGCCAAAGCAAAGCCAAGACATGCATTTAGGAGCTAATTCTGTGACAGGATTTTGTTGCAGTTACTAATTCACAGTACCAATGTTAGAACAAATAAGTTTAAAAGGTTTTGAAGGTTGAAAAATATTTAAGTGTACAGTATTTAACAATGTTAATAAAGAAAGAAAATAATATGTCAGTTCAGCTGTTGCCATGATGAGCTAGGCCCTTAAGTGGACTAGAGTGCAGCTGTAGCTATGCCAGCCTTAGCCCACCTTCCCAAGTAATGAGTATAGGGGTAACACGACCAGAAGCATGTAACTAAACTGGACCTGCTGGGAGATAAAGGGCAACCTGTGCTATGATCATCCTATAGAGAAACTCTAGTGTGTGTGTTTGGGGAGTTAGTCAGGTGACAAGAAGAGAGATGTATGAAGGCCTAGTACAGAGATGTGTGAAGAGCAGGAGTGTTTTGGGGAATAATCCTTACCTGACAAGTCTACAGGGTGAGAAGATCAAGATAGGAGGTCTGCAAAGGACTGAGTCAGGAGGAAATGCTATAAATAAGGATAATGAAGAGCTGGAAAGACTTGAGTAGAGCTGGGTGAATAGCTGATTTATTTATTTTTTTTAGTGTGGTTGCAGTTTGAAAAAATTTTGTTTGGGTTAAACTGAAATTATTTAAAAAAAATTTCTTTTGATGAATCAAAACAGTTGGAAAAATTTTGTTTTGGATTGAATGAAATAGTTTTGGGGTGTTTTTTTTTTGTTTTTTTTCCCCCAAAGTGAAACATTTTGGGCATTTGTAATCTTTTTAATAAGAGCAAAGGGCTAGATTCACAAAACGTTCTGAGCTGTAGCCTTGTGTTTTAGAGCATTCACACAGGATTAAGAGATCCAGGCTCCAATCCCTCTTCTACTTTATGTGGAGCAGAGATATGAATCCACATCTCCCCCACTGCAGGTGAGCGCTCTAACTACTGAGATAAAGGTTACTACTGTCCATCTTATGCACTGAATGAGGTTAGGGTCCTGTGGAAAAAATGTGTAATCATGTAACTAAACACAGTATCATGCTGCATACACACAGAGGGGCTGTATTAAGGTTTCATGGGCAACCTTAATTCTGACATTTCTGACATTTCCTAACTTTTGTGTGTTGGACTTTGCAACCCTAATAATATTTCAGCATAGCTCTTGTGTGTATAGTTTCCTAGATGTCTAAAAAAGCAAACTGAAAAAACTGCAGTTCCATTAGATGGCATTATAATGATAGGGTTGGAACCTTAAATCCACTGCAAAGACCTCGTCATTTGAGCTGAGTAACTGATAGCAATAGTAGGTTTTAATCCTTTATGTGGACCAGCACTAGAGGGTGCTGGGACTAGAAGGGAGTAGGATATATTGCCATTGACTTTCACAGATATTTGCTGACCGCAGAGGAATGGTGAGACTCCAAAATCTTGGGGTCCATTCCAGGTTCTGAAGGGAAGTGTGCTCTACTGGATACAGACTCTTCTGCCCATTCTCCCCACAAGCTTGATCCATTCTGCCCCATCCCCACAATCAGTTCTTTCTCTACCACAGCACAGTGCCTCATCCCGGTCCCATTCTCCTCACCTAATCTTTCCTACTCTGCATCCTCAGGCTTCTGCTCCTAGTCCCAGTCTCACCCCTCCAGATTTCTTGCCAGTGACTTTTTGACCAGCCAGTCCCTGTTTCTCTCCCCATCCCTAGCCTCCAGCTGCCTCCCCACATTGTGTCCTTACAGGTGCTCAGTCCCAGTCTCCCTTCCTGCCCTTCTCATCTAATGTGTCTTCTCCTTCAGTTCCTGGGTTCAATCTCTTTATCCAGCCAGGCCCAGATCTCCCCCTGCATCCTGGCTGCTTGTCACATCTCTCTCTACTTTCCCCCAGCCCATTTTTTTCTAATCTCTTTGCTCTACCAGTCCCATCGCCTGGCTCCTTATCAGATTTCCTTCCACGTCCCACCCCTCTGCAGCTTCCCACCTTTAGTCCCAGCTCCTCCCTGCAAAGCCTTAGGTCTGGCTTTTATCCCAGCTGCATTTGCATGAAATGTCTTCTTCCCCCATGCTTCCTGGGTACCAGCTCTGCCTATAATTGCAGGCCAATGAATATTTCCTGTACATACATGGCAGAGTTTTGTCCTGAAAAAACATTCCGTGCATTTCCTATTTTGTATTATTAACACATCATTAGTGATAGATTTACCTCTCTCTCTTTTTCAAGCGCATAAACTCTTTTCATTTTTGCTACCTTCTGTCGAGCCTGGCGAGAGCGACGTAATGAGGGCATAGGCAGTGAAGAGGGTTGATAAGACCTAGATGAAGAGGTGGCTGTTGGAGGACAAGGTGTAGGAGACCTAGAAAAGTTGAGCATTATGTAAAAAACCTAAATATGAGTATCTTGAAAGTTAATGTCATAAGTGGTGCTCTGCTGAACACTGAAACCAATGAAATATAAAAGAAAAACAAAAAAACCTCTTAGACCACATATATGACTGTAAGAATAAAAGTTCTGAAGCCATATCTATTATCAACACGGATTCACTAAGGGAAAGTCATGCCTGACCAACCTGATTGCTTTCTATGATGAGGTGACTGGCTCTGTGGATGTAGGGAAGGCGGTGGATGTGATATACCTTGACTTTAGCAAAGCTTTTGATACTGTCTCACACAGTATTCTTATCAGCAAGTTAAAGAAGTATGGGTTAGATGAATGGACTATAAAATGGATAGAGAACTGGCTAGAGCATAGGGCTCAACGAGTAGTGATCAATGGCTCCATGTCTAGCTGGCAACCGGTCACAAGCGGAGTTCCCCAGGGGTCGGTCCTGGGGCCGCTTTTGTTCAACATCTTTATTAATGATCTGGAGGATGGGGTAGATTGTACCCTCAGCAAGTTTGCGGACGACACTAAGCTGGGGGGTGTGGTAGATACCCTGGAGGGTAGGGCTAGGATACAGAGTGACCTAAACAAACTGGAGGATTGGGCCAAAAGAAATCTAATGAGGTTCAACAAAGATAAGTGCAGAGTCCTCCACTTAGGAAGGAAGAATCCCATGCACAGCTATAGACTGGGGACCGACGAGCTGGGCAGCAGCTCTGCAGAAAAGGACCTGGGGGTAACGGTGGATTAAAAAGCTGGATATGAGTCAGCAGTGTGCCCTGGTTGTCAAGAAGGCTAATGGCATATTGGGCTGCATTAGGAGGGGCATTGCCAGCAGGTCACGGGAAGTGATTATTCCCCTCTATTCGGCATTGGTGAGGCCGCATTTAGAATATTGTGTCCAGTTTTGGGCCCCCCACTACAAAAAGGATGTGGACAAGTTAGAGAGAGTGCAGCGGAGGGCAACCAAAATGATTAGGGGGCTGGAGCACAGGACTTATGAGGAGAGGCTGAAGGAACTGGGCTTGTTTAGTCTGCAAAAGAGAAGAATGAGGGGGGATTTGATAGCAGCCTTTAACTACCTGAAAGGGGGTTCCAGGGAGGATGGGGCTAGGCTGTTCTCGGTGGTGGCAGATGACAGAACAAGGAGCAACGGTCTCAAGTTGCAGGGCGGGAGGTCTAGGTTGGACATTAGGAAAAAGTTTTTTACTAGGAGGGTGGTGAAGCACTGGAATGGGTTACCTAGGGAGGTGGTGGAATCTCCATCCTTAGAGGTTTTTAAGCTGAGGCTTGACAAAGCCCTGGTTGGGATGATATAGCTGAGGTTAGTCCTGCTTTGAGCAGGGGGTTGGACTAGATGACCTCCTGAGGTCCCTTCCAACTCTAATATTCTATGATTCTATGATTTCAGGAAAAAATGGTTAGAATGTATTTTAAAAATAGAAAATTCTATTTTAGTTCTAAATCCTCAGAATCCTTTTATATCAGGAGCCCTTCTTCTCTTACTACATCTTATAATCCTTCCCCATGGTAGAACTCAGAGGTATTAGTGTCCCCAGCCATAGCTTCTATGAGATTGAAGTTCACACATCAGACCTCAAAGACAGTATAATGGGTGCATCAGGCAGTCTGGCAACTATGTTGTCTCTGATGCATTGAGCCTTCCTCACTATCCCGTCTCCCAGCCTCTAAGGTTTCTCTCTTGTGGCAATGTTCCAGACCTTATAGAGGTTACAATTTGGCAGACTGTGCCTAACTAAATAATTTTTCCAAAAAATAGTCAGAAGCACCATTGCTCACTGAAGCCAAAGGGTCTCGCTACACTGCAAAGGAAAACCCACAGCGCTGAGTGGCAAAGACCAGATCAATTGACTTGGGCTTGCAGGACTCAGGCTGCGGGGCTAAAAATAGCAGTGTAGCCTTGCCTGCCTGAGTCAAGAGACCCAGGCTCTGAGACTCAATGCCATGGGTTTTTCTCTGCAGTGAAGACATTCCAGAAACTCAAATGTGAGTTTCTGGAACTAGCTTACCTTTCTTGGAGTTAAGGTTCCAAAAAAACCAAACATTTTTCAAAATGTTTTATCTCTAGTTTTTCAAGCTTTCCTCTCTCTCCAAAACTGACTACCACTGAACTTTCCTTAAAAAACCCCGAGAAATACACAAATATATTCAGGGCATATTAGTTCAGTTTAGTTAAAATTAGAGGAGAAACTATTTTTTAAAAAATTAGGGTTGTGATACAAATGGAAGCATAAGAGGGACTGCATCTTCATAATTTCGCTTCTGCCTACCTGTCTGTTCATTTCCTTTAGCTCTCTTGTATTTCTGCCCAAGTCACATGATTAACAACCCTTTGTTTCCTTTTCCCATTCTCATCTCTGTACCTTCTTCCATGTGCCCCTGATGACTAAAATCCTTTCCTAGCCTATTCTATCATGCCTCAACCCCCTCCTCTTTCAAGATCACTCCCTTAAAACGAATACAGTAAACAAAGCCTATAAACCCTAGCCTATCTCTCAAGGAAATGTTAACCAATGATGACAACAACCAAACAGCCAAAGTCATGGAACAAGACACATGGAAACCATCTTTCCTCTAACATTCTCCATTTATTCTCTAGATGTTATCTATTTAGGTCCCAAACTTGCAAACATTAAACATTTGCTTAACTTTAAGCATGGGAATAGTTCCATTGACTTTCATATAACTTTTCCCATGCTTAATTAAGCATGTGAATAAGTATATTTATAATCTGGGCCTTAGAATGTAAACTTTTTATAGCAGAAACTAGTTTTGTGTAGGGTGTCTGACACACACAACATTATATAAAAATGTAATAGCCAATATATTCAAATCCTTCGGAGTTCACAGTATGTATATGTACTAGCAAAAATTTTTGAGGAAAAAAAGAGTCAAACTCTAAGTCAAAAGTAAAATGAACCTTGGCAATCCAGTCATAAAAAAGGTAGCACTTAATAGTAAAGAAAGGATTGCATTTCTAAATGAGAGCAGAAATGCAGGCACCATCATCTATTTAAGTGTGGAATGCATTTCCAATGTCACATGTTATATCAGTGGGTGCCTAACACAATCAATATATTTGTTTGTTTATGATTTATTTAAAAGTACTCTATTATTTAGTTTTCCTCTTCCTAGGAAAAAAAACTATTTAGAGAGATATTTGATTTTGAAAATGATTTTTTTTTAATTATATTTTGAAGAAGTTAAAAAAATAACCAACAGTGGATGACTCGAGGGGCTCGTAATGGGATGCAGAACCTCCCAGTTACACAGTAAATTTAAATCCAAAGGGGGAGCTTGATCCAACTCCACTGAATTCTAAGGGTTTGTCTATACAGCTCTGCAGTTCAGACTATGGGGGTGTGGACTGCAGCACGTACTATCATGCTGTGCTATCCTGCAACTCCCCTCACTACATCCCGTAGGCATGAACTAAAAATTACCTGGTTCACATTAACTTAGTCCTGGTTTGAAAGAGAACTATATTAACATGAACTAGATATCTTTTAGTTTGAACCACCAACATCCACATGGGAGAGTTACAGCATAGTACGCTAGTGAGTGTTGCAATTCACAGCCCTGTACTCCAAAATGTGGGGCCATAAAGACATAGTCTAAGACTCCCTTGACCTTCAAAAGGAGTTGGACTGGGCTGTGGTTGCCAGTTGCCATGATCAGAAAGCTGTTCAATGGGCTATGTGATCTCATTCCAATTATTAGTGCACAGATAACCACATTAGAAAATTTCCAACAGTGGCACTAACTGATACCCTTGCTAATAGTGTCAACCATCTACCTACATTATAAGTGAGCTATTCAATTATGCAAAGGAATGGGGTTGAATTCAGGGACAGAGTGGCCTAAAAACACTGGAATTAAAGATGGAGATTGCTGTGGAGGAAAGATAAGGGGGAGGGATACCAAGAATTTAGTGCATTTAACTAGACAAAAGTGTCCAAATAAAAGTGTGACTAACTAGATGTGTATTTGTCATCAGATGTATTACTTTGTTTGCAGGACATAATGCCTTTCTTTCACCCATTTAGCCTTTGTAATTTCAGAGACTGTAAGCTCTGCAGTGCAGAGACTGTCATCCTCTGTGATGGCGGAAGCAGTTAGCATATTTGGGGTGCTGCCACAACATAAATAATAGAAATGACAACTAAATGAGAATAGAAATCCAACTACCATTTCACCTTATAGACATGGTCCCTTTGAAATACTTGAAGTATATTGGTGAGGAAGCACAGGGAAGTTTGCATGATCACTGCCTTTACCTATGCTATGAACTACTGATTGAAGAGATACTTCATACTTCATGGTTGTCAATATAGCTGACAACTTAATTTTTATGGGGAACAGGCAGAGGCTTGCCAAATTTGACAGTATTCATTTAATTAAAATGAAAAAAAGATGAAAAATCCATTTACTTTAAAAAGACCAGAGAAAAGGTAGTTTATAAAATGATGTGATGACACAGTCAAAACAAGAATGACATGACTCCGTGTTATGCTTTCCATTTCACGGAACATACTTACAGAAAAGATTTGGGGCAAGGCCTTTTTTAAAATCAAGTAGATTTGTGATTTAAAAGAGTATATCAAGACATGCCAGTCCCTTGGCATTGACGTTAATTATTTCCCAATATGTGTTAATGAGAGAACACACTGATATTTAATGGTAGAAATTACAAAATTGTATCAGTAGTTTAAATAGGAATATAAAACAAAATCCAATTTTCTCCACTGTATGCTCAGATTTGTGGTGCACATTTGTTGTTATATTGCCAAGTAAATTATCACAAAGATCTTTTTCTACAAAAAATTAAAATGTTGTTGAACACTCTCTAAGAGAATATTATTTAGTAGTTAATGCAAAGGACTGGGATCAACTCCTGGATTCTATCCCTGACTCCCTACTGACTTAGTGTATGAACTTTGGCAAGTCACTAAACTCCTCTGTGCCAGTTTACCCATCTGTAAAATGGGTACAATTTTATCACTTTTGCTAGTGTTTTGTACACATTAATTCATAAGTATTTTGAGATCCTTAAAATAAGGTACAGAAATTCAAAATAAAATTAAGCTTATTATTGTGGATAAGTTGTTTCTTTTTTTCCTTTACCTGACTCGAGAAACAGCCATGAGTTGATCATGCCGTATCTCTTCATTCTGTGGCCTCAGAAGCAGAAATGTCAGTTTCTCCTTAAGTCGATTTGACAGTGTCCCAGACTGTGCATAATCCATTATGTCATACATTATCATTGTCCTGGGAAAGTTTTCCATAGACAATTTTCTCCAGCAGTTATCCCTGCCACCAAAGTATGCTGGGGTCTCATCCAGGTTACTGATATACTATAAGGACACAAAATAATAGTAATTTATCAAATAAATGCTTGCATGAAACATAATTCATTTTTATTGGGGTTTCAAGCCTCTGTTGTACAGATTTTCCCATCCTCATGAATCATTTTAATGATGAACTTCACATTAAAGAAAACCTTATTCAGAATAAATCAAATTGTTGGAACCCCTGAATGACCTACTCTGCTTTAAAATTCCTGTTTTCTGCTCTCTGGATATTTGTATCTACCTACATTATATAAATATACATATAATTATAATATAATCACCAAATTTAAACTGATCACAAAACATGCATATATACATTAATAGCCTGAGTATCCATCACTGCTCTATACTAACAAATAATTAGTTGAAATTAGAGTATTGTTTACAGTCACCTTTATGTGACACCATCCTTCTGAAATCTGTGTGGCATGCCTAGTCCTCCAAAATTTGGCCCTAAATTTTTTAAAAAATAGAAATTAACCAGAAACGGTTTCATTGTGCTACTCAAATATCAGCACTTAAAGAGTATCACTGATGATGGAGGATTAAGATTTTTACCATCTTTGCGTGACCCTGACAATACATGTTACTGGACCTAATCCATACAACTTCAATAATTTCTCTGTAGCATCAGAGAAACATGATCATAGGGCTTCATTCTGCACTGCCTTGTAACTTGTAGAGTTATTTACATCTGTGCAAGGTGGACATAAAATGCTACCAAATCAGATTTCTGCATTCACTTTAGTGGTAATGTTTTATACATCCTTTATACTAATTTTGAGCTGATGTAAATGACTGCATAAGGTGTAAAGCAGTTGAGAATTAGGTCCTTAAATTTTAGTCTTGCAGTGATAATCACTATCTGCATTTCAGATCATGTCATCTTTTGTTTCCAAAAGAGGTTTTTTTTTTGCATTACCAAAACCTGTAAGAAAACATCTGAAAGCATTCCTTACTTGCATGTAATCTTTCACTGTAGCAACATCTATTTCATCTATTATTTTGTGGTTTTGGTACTGAAGTTCATCCCATATCATTTGATCATAATACTTCCGATGTCCCATCAATTTGCAAGCATCAACTGCTGCCTATAAAAAACAAGAAATATACTACAGCTAAAAAAACAAAAACAAAAAATTCCTGGAGTCCTCATACTTCAACTCAAGGAAAAGTCTTAATGCTCTTGACAATCCCAACAAAAAAAATCAAAATAAACAAGGCATTCTGATTAGTATACAGAAAGCTCACAGAGATTGGAGATGGATTGTCCACTAACTCTGGATTATTTATATTATTGTAGCACCTAGAAGCCCTAGTCATGGACCAAAAATACCATTGTGTTAGGTGCTGTACAAACTCCGCAGGCAGTACAAACTCTGCTCACAATTTAAATATAAAACAAGAGACAACAGATGGATATAGACAGACTGGGAAGTACAAGTAAACTATGAGAAAATAGTGGTCAGCATAATAGTGAAACAATTCAATTACAAATTTGAAAACAGTGCTTTAATGACAAAGTCGGTTCCCCCAGATGCACCAAGTAACTAATCTAGGGTTTATCTTTTAGATGGAAAATTAAAAGTTAATTACTCAACCTCCAGCTCTTATTTCATTTGCATAAGCTTTTACAGTGACAGTTACCTTTGCTTCTCTTGTCCCTCTGACAGCATTATTGACGGAGTGAGTAACAAGAGCTGTAGTTAGGGTCTTCAGATGTTTATAACTTTTTAAAACCTTCATCTTTGTGACTGAAATTTGTCAGGTCTGATTTTTGCTTAAGGGTGGTGTTTGTTTGTTTAAGTTTGAGACTCTGCTTAGAACTGATTCAGAAGTTTTTGGTCCACATCCTCAACTTGTATAACTTGTCGTAATTCTATTGAAGTCAATGGAGCTATGACAATTTACATCAGCTAAGGATCAGACCCTTTAAATTAAAAAAAAGCACCTTTGTCATTATAAAACAATGGATTCTAAATGTTGCAAGCTTTTTCAAACAGCTTTAACACATTAGTAGTTTGGAGTAGACACTTGAACTTTAACATGGAAAGTATTCCAGGGTCTCTGCAAGAAAATAGGTTTTGACTTCACTTTGCATGACTTTGTGCATGCACAGTTTTGGGTTTTGTTTTTTTTAAATATACAATGCTTCTTTTTCTAGTGAACTCCCAACATTCAATTGACATGATTGTATGTATGTTGAATTAATTTTCTCATTTGCTATGTGATTCACGCCTCGTTCCATTGGCTCTGTACATTTGTGTGTGTAGAAAGGGGTTATGTCCTCCTTTAGGTTATGTCCTACCGCTTCCCAGATGCAGATAATATTTGAAGAGACTTCCAAGGGGTTGTGTAGGGGGGATAATGTTGAAGTGACATTCCATAATCCAAGCATGTGGAATCAGTCAGATTTTTGCCTCTACCTAGGATTCAGAGGGGACAATTAGGCCATACACTCAAACATTTGAGTTCCATGCAATTTACTGTTTGTGTGATCTTTTGGATGAGAACTTAAAAACAGAAGCAATCTCTATTTTGTGGGACAAAAGACCCACTAGCACAGGTTACAAAACTAGAATGACTCCTTTCTGTCATTGGTTAAAGCCTCTCTCTCCTCTTGCACAGAGCACCAATTGGTTATTGCCCCCTCACACCAGGAATAGCTGTATTTCTGTGGTGCATAGCTATCCTTATTAGGATCCCTTGGTTTCAAAGACATTATTTAAGAAAGGTAAATTATAAATAAAAAATAATTGTATTGCCATAGCCAATTTTTCTCTTCTAAGAGTGCTGAGAAACTGCATCCACAGCAGCCACCAAAGATGATGGAAGTAAGAATAAAAATAAAATAAAAAATCACAAATGAAAGCTAAATGCAAACACCAGGAAAATTCTTTCTTGCAAAGCTGCCACACTCCTTCATTTCACAAAAAGAAAATTATATTCATTCATGAGTGACTGAATTAGTTAACAACACTATATTGACAAAGCAACTTTTTCCTTAGTTGGGTGGAATAAACCCAAAACATGGGCCTCTGCTTAAAATATAAAGATGTATTCACTCATTTTAAATATAAGCTAAACTGAATATGTTGGAAGATCAGCAGGTACTGACCACTTAACATTTCTGACTTAGCATGCTGTGCTATAAATATTATATTAAGACATAGCACATCAAATGAGGCACGATGTAATGATTCAGTAAACTGTATCAAGCAGCACTGATGCAATGACAGAACTTGTAAAATATACTACTGTACATGAATGTTAATTTCTGCAGCATTTCACAATTTGGATTTTTAGGGTAATGCCTACAGACCAATTTAGACAGTTAATGGGTTGACTCCATCATTTCTGAAACACCATTGTGGTCATTTTGTGTCCTTAAACCCTTTCCTCTAGTTTAGTAGCCACCATGGCAGGGTATTTCTTCTTACTGGCAAACTAGGTGAGCAACCTGCTATGAGGCCAATGGTGATCCAAGATTCTGTCAATTGACGTTCATAAAGTAGACAGTCCCAAATTTACAAAGTTTTACAAAATTTACAAAAATGTACTCAAGTCTCAGATTTAGGCACTACTGTGATCCACAAAACCCCTGCTCTACTGCCGCCTAACTTCATAGGTGCCTAAACTCACTCAGCACATAAATTATCACTGCAAAAGTTCCTACACACCTATGTTTCTGCCTCTGGGCATGTGCACCACTGTGTCAGGCAAGTGTCTGGGTACATATCTCTAAGCCCCAGCATGAGCCTCAAACCAGATGAAGACAGGCATTTCCCACCCCTTGCTTGTAGGGCCTGATTCAGCAGGTGTGCTCAGAGCATGAGTAATCCCACACAAAACAGTTGGGAGGGGACAGAGAGCAGGCATCAGCCTCCCTTCTAATGATTAGTTATAACCAGTGGTTAGGGAACTCACCTGGGATGTGGGAGACCCCAGTTCAACTCCGCCTCTGCCTGATGAAAAGGGATTTGAACAAGGGTTCCCACCTTTCAGATGACTGCCCTAACCAGTGAACTACAGAGTCATCCTCACTCTATCTCTGTGGCCGAATGCATATTTAATACCAAGTGGAATGGCTTCAACAAGAAATTGAGACAAACTCACATCAGAATTTCCTAGCTGCGTTCCCAGCAGGGAGCCTCGGAGCAGTGGGGAGCAGGAAGTCAGAGCCTCGGGTCAGCACCTGGACTCCCGGGGGAGCTGTGTTCGGAGCAGAGAGCACAGGCTTTCAGTCCCCCTCACTGCCCCTCTTCCATCAGTAGAAGTGCTCCTGGTGAGGACGCGCACCACCGACAGAAGAACGGTAGTGTGGACATGAACCACCGCAGTAATTACTGTGATGGCTGTAAGCTGACCTAATGTGGGTCGACTTAAGTTTTTAGTGTAGACATGCCCATAGCTACTTCCCTTGCAGTATCCGATATTACTGAATACACACCAAGAAAAATGGAACAATCAAGGAGTTAACTGAACAATAGAGCATAACAAGACAAAAGCTAGATAAATGCCCTAGTCACAAAACATTTTTAGGGTGACTTTCCAAAGAAACAGAAGAAAGTGGTGGGAGAATAGGTGAAGATTACTGACGCATTCTTCACATAATTCCTGTACAAACACAGGCTCTAGTATACGGAGTCAAAAAATGATTGATGTACCTAGTAGGGATTTAAAACCTCTTTTACTCAAGAAAAAACAGTCATTAAAGAATAGAAGGTTTTAAAGAAAAATAAATACTAGTATGTGTCTTCAGAAATTCAACTTGAAACCCAACCTGCACTGCACAATTGCTACAGGATTATTATTGTTTTGGTCCAAAATAATGTTTGCTTCTTGTATTACAGGAATAACACATACTAGAGTGTGGACACAGGCAATGCTTGAAGAAAAGAAACCTACTGTGTTGTTATCATTTGTATTACTGTAGCACCATCATGGATCAGAACCCCACTGTGCTAAGCAATTTTCAAACACAGAACAAAAAGGCAGTCCATACCCTGAAGAGTTTATAATCTAAGTGTGCACAGCTTTTCTTTATAGGCACTTACATACTACAGAGATGTGTAGTATAGGAACCTATATAGAACAGAACTCATTGTTCAACGCATCAGAAATTGTGATTTTGTTTTTAACTACATCATCACTACAAGTATAACCTGTCAAAAGAACAAGGTTAAAGGAATCCTGTTCAGCAAATTTATAAAAACAAATCTTTTGAGGTAAATAATTTTGAGGGCCTAAAAGTATAGTTTTAGTGTCTATTAAATAAAGGCAGAACTGAATGACAAAAGAATTCTGAAAGACAACTAAGCAGAACAGTGCTATGGTGACTAAATTTTCTAGAAAGAAATTAATCCAAACAGAGAGTATGGGCACAAATATATATAGAGTTTTTATGTACTATGCTGAGAGAATAATTGTTTCTTTGCTAACAAACAATGTTATTTAATGAATAAAGCGGCTGCTTGTTAGAATTGGAAATGTGTGTGATTGAGGATAAAGATGTTATAGGATTTTAGAAAATAAAGTTCAGAACCAAGATATAGATGAAGTGTAGTAAGTGAAAAGAAAGTGACCACACAAACATCCAGTAAGTCACCTCACTTGCTGGACTTATTGTTCTTTTTCCACTTATGTACTTGCTGCCTTGGCCTCCAGAGTGACGGAAAATCTTAAACACAATGAAAGGTGGAAACTCATGACCAGCAAACCTAAGAAACAAGGAACAAAGTTAACTGTCTGGCACTACAAAGAACAGATTCCTTATTGTTTAAAGTGAAAGGGATAAACCCTTAGTTAAAAAACACTGGTACTCAAGATTTCCAACCATCCTCTAAAAACTGTAAGGATAACAAACAAAACCCAAAGAATATAATGTAAACATGGTCGCTGGTAGACAGGCGCTGCGATGACCTGTACCACTGTACCTTACTCCAGGTGGACTATCGGTCCAGCATTCTAGGTTATGCTGGGGAATCCCAAACCTGAATTCATTTATACTAAATATACACAAACATAAAAAACCTTGTTAGGCTGTAGGTAAGGTTGGAAATATATTTATGAATAATTTAAGAGGGGGAAGAAAACAACTTAAGGCTATAGGGGGAAAAATTGAAAAGGTAGGAAATGTGAAGTTGTGATAACTTTTTTAAAAAAAAATCCCTGCACATTAGACAGTATGGAAATACAAAGCTAAGGTATCTTACTTAACTCTCCTTTTGTATCCGCACCCTGTAGCCGCCTAAATTCATGAGGCAATCTAATGCCTGAATGTTCATGTTCACTTTATGAAGCGAGCATGCCCCCAGTGTAGTTTTGTAAAGTGTGCATTAGCCATGTTCAGTTCTTTACATACATTTAAAACAGACTAATATGTTAAATAAATCATCCTCACAATCCCTTTCAAACTAGCATCAGGGACAACTGTTGTCAAAATAAACAGAATTTGTCCAACTGTGGTAAATGGTTGCTATATCAAAGGGCAAAGTCCAAGCTTTAAGAAAAAAAGTTAGCTTCCTAAGTCCACATTTAGGTATCTCACTGACACCAGTGCAGGCTGCTTGATGTTCAGAACTTTTGAAAAATCAGGTCACTTATGTAGATAGCTAAATGTGGATTTAAGAGCCTAAAGTTAGGTACTATTTCTGGAAGTTTTGGCCTTGATAACTCTCTTTGACTTGAATGGAACAAGATATGGACCCAAAGCTTGTAGACCCTTGAGAGGGAAGCTTACAATTAATTTTATTATAGAATTACAAAGCAAAGCCTTAATCCGACATTTTACAGAGCATGGTCAGACCTCCTATGTGTTGTGAATTGCAGGATTGGAACCTTAATTCCCACCAAAATGGAATAATATAATTGAAATGCTGACACAGCTTTAAAAATAGCAAAACACTAGACTATATGTAAAAATCTTAATTAAATGTAGAAACAAATCTGGATATTTATGGCTATTTGCATTCAGCATTTAATTTCTTTTTTAAAGGACAAATTCAAATCAAATACATTTGTCTGATCACATAACGAGTAAACAATACAAGATTCAGATTTTAGACTTCACAGGTATCTGCTAACATAACTCAACATGCAGGGCACTTGGAGGCAGTAAGTCTGTCCAGAGGCCATGGGAGTTGCAGCAATGCAAGGCATCCATTATGCTCCTCTGTCGAGGCGCCTGTACTTTGTTAGTACAGACCTTAAAGTGGTATTAGTCAGAGAAGGGTCATGAGCAATGCAGCTAGTGATATGCAGCTCATTGCCTGGTCAGACTCCACTGGGGAAATGTGGAAGCCTGACTGCAATTTAAAGCTGCTCTCCTCTGCCTGAAACCATGAAGGGAGTACTGGAAACTGTGCAAATACCACCAGCTTCCTCCATGAGTGTCAATTTCCACACAGGGCATGACTTATGCCCAGAAGGTTTATTTGAATGTTTAAAAACAACATTTATATATGGAGTACTGCACCTTGGTGTGTTGTAAAAAAGAAAAATAGTAAAAATAACGCTATGTGCATTCAGAATAAATAATTTTATTTCTAAATTAAATTTCTTCAAACATGTATTAAGCACTAATTCTAGAGGAGATCCAAGTCCATAATAAGTTTCCATTTTTTTAAAAAGAAAATACAACTTATGGAGTGTAATAGAAGTATCTGAAATACGTCTACTATACGTAGGACTATTTATCTTTCTGGCTTTCAATATGAAGAGTTAATCACCATATATAAAAAAAAATTCAGTTTTTAAAAAACAAGAAAAACAATCCACTTATTGCAAAAATAATGCCCCCATCCCAAAAAAGCAAATCAGCCCCCTTCCCTCAAAAATCATTTTTTCTACCCCACACTTTAGTGACTTTATCTTTGGAAAGTTTGATAGTTTTACTTGGCCATCTTACTCATCTGTGAGGTAAAAATACACGAGAAATTTCAGCCCAAAAGGTATTTGCTTAGAAAAGGTGATTACTGTACATAGTGACCTAAAACAACGTGCCTCGTCAACTCTAACATTGATAGTGTGACACTATAATAAGAACAACAGATGGCACTTTTTGTTAACTTTAGAAAAAGTCATTATGTATATTCGGTTGAAATAAATAGATATGCCTATTTTACCTGAATCTGACTTTACACTGCATACTAGGATCTTTTATAAGTTCAGCTTCCAAAGGGCTCACTCTCTTCACAATCTCATATGTAATGCAGTGCTCCTAAAACAGATGCAGACATTATTCAATAAAAGTGAGCAGCTTTGGTTCCTATAATAATACATCCCACAACTGTTTCACATGGGAGTTGTGTCAATTAATATTTTTAAAGTGCTTTAAAATTCTTAGATAGCAGTTACTATAGAATTGCAATATTTATCATTGTTTCTTTTCTTTAGACTCATTTTATTCTTTTACCCAATGTTACTCTTTTAGCTACTGAATTTCTTAGCTTATTACCCCTCCCTTTCCAATTTTATATGTTTTATTTTCTCAGCTTTGCACTATAAAAAAACAAGGTAGTTTTCAAATAAGGACAGCAAATATTAGGAAATACATCTCACATACAATTTAGGTCCTTTGTGTTACTAAAAAATAAAAATCCCCAAACAGTCTAGGTGCTCATCTTCTTCCCTTCGCTGTCTTTTCTCTGCTCTTAAGCAATCATCAATCTCTCTCTCTCTCTCCCCTCCACTCCATTCCCTGATCTCCTCCCTATGTCTCCTGCCTTTTACTCCATTTAATGAAGCAACAATATGGCAGAAGGAAAAAAATCCAGCTTTTCTGTATCCACTCTAATATTTGCTCTGCTTGAGTGTAAGACACATGAACCATTAGTGCAAAGACTGCAGCGAGCTGTATAAGAAGATAGGAGCAAGCCTGTCTGTCTACCCAGCAGATTCAGAAGAGTGATGAAACACCTCAGCTGTAGCTTTTGGAGTTAGCATCACTTTAGCATAGGACTGTACTGGAATTCAGGGTCCTAAGGCCAAACCTTTTAGGTTTAGTGGTTAATCTGGACCTGGTGCATTTCCAGGAAATACTTTCCTCTTCAGAAGGAATGGATCAATCAGAAGTCCATCCCGCCTTTGGCAGAGTAGGAAGAAGCTTCCTGAGCATACACAATTATTCATTTAATGTGCTTATGTGAAAAAAAAGAGCCATTAATTGAGCCAAGAGACAAGACTGTGGCAATCAACATTTTATATTTGGTGCTTCTAATTGGATAGTGGCGCAGTGATACTTCAGGCTGGTTTCTCTTTGAGAAAAACCTACATGTAAGATCAGTTAGATCCTCATTTGGCAAACTAGAAAACCTTCAAAAACAGCAGTTTCTTAAGTATTGTAGACCCTTCTAAGGACAGCACGTGCATACTCCAAGAACTTCAAAAATTACTGATTTCCTATGCCTGGATGGATCAGTTGAGACTATCTGAAGTTTACAGCAAACTATTATGCACCCATGTGAAGAGGGCCAAAACACTTATGAGGCATTAAATGGGTTTTTAGTGGTGTGTAGACTTTGTGCTGGTCATTTGCACAGTAGTGAATTTTACCCTAACTATACTACATTGGAGAAGATAACCTATGGTAATTTGATGCACTGCTAGGAAATTTACCAACATAACTATGAAGGTATTATTATTATACCACCAGAGTTATACCATGTAATTCCTTGAGGGTATTTTTTTTTCAATTTGGTTTATACTGTCCCCATAGGAGCGGTGTAACTGTAGCAGTATGTGCTGGTAAATTGCCCCGTGCAGAAAAAGCCCTTGGTAGTCTACAGCTAGGGGAGCCAGGGTTTTTCGGGGGGAGCGTACCGCGGCCCGAACAGTGTGTGTGAGCAGCCTGAACAGCCTCCTGTCGATGTAACTCCACCAGGCTCGCTGGAGGGTTTTAGCTGCGAGCTCTTCTTCTTCAGCCCTGCCAGGAGACAAGAGATCAGCACCAGCTCCAGTCCTCGCCCCCCCCAGCGCTCACACAGCGCCAGGCTGCCTAAAGCAGCCGATCCGACCCACCCCTGCGTGACACCGCCAGGCCAGTCTGGGGGCAAAGGGAGCGGACACCGACTAGGAGACGGGCTGGAGGCTGAGTCTCAGCCGGCCTCTGGGCTTGGCCGAGGCGGCGAACTGGACGGGCGGGCGGAGGCCGTGCGCCCACACGCCGTGGAAGCGAAAGCCTGAGGTCGGCTGGGCGTTTCCAAGCCCGTGCTTGAGCGTCCACACGACGGTGTGAGAAGCGGGACGGGCAATGGCGGGGGCGGGTCTCACAGCCGCGCTAACCGCCCCCGCCCCCGCCCCGCGCCGGGCTCAGAACAGCCGCGAGGCCGCGCTGGGCCCGGTTTCTGAGCCCCGACCCGAGTCCCAACGACCACCAGGGCGGGGGCGCGAGACCCGGCGGTTGAACCATGCAGAAGATGGGGGGCGGGGGTGACGCTGCGGTTACTCACCCCGCCCGGCACGCGACTCCGCTCAGCATCCTCCCGATTCCCGACCCGGCCAGCGGGCGCGCGGCGGCCCCTCTCAGAGCCGGGTGGCCCTGCCCCAGCCCCGCCCCCTGCGTCTCTGTTGCCTAGAGACCGCAACACGCACAAGATGCCGCGCCCGGTCCAGCGCTTGTCCTACCCAGTCGCTTTTGTCCTTCAGCCTCCGTACCGGCGCATGCGCCATGCGGCTGACATCATCAATCGCGCAGCGACGCACGCGGCCAGGAGGACCGGCGCGGTAGTGGCGGGTGGTGCCGCCGCCATGTTCTGCAAGGTGAGACTAAGGCTTGGGGCGCGCGCCCCCCCCCCAGCTCGGCCGGCCCGGAGATGCCGCCCGCCCCGCGTGTCACCGGGTGCTCCGGGTTCCGCGTCTGGTTGGGAGCCTCCTGTGACCGGGCTCGGGACCCCACCGCTCCCGGCCCGGGCTGTGGAGGGCGAGCGACGCCCTGGTGGTCGCCGGCGCTCGCTGCTGGGTGGCTCTTGTGACAGCCCCACCGAGCTCGGCGGGAGTAGCCGCAGCCCGGGGCGCAGGCACCCGCTGGCAGCCTCCCTTCTCCCCCCGCACTCGATGGGCCGTCGCCTTGTTACAGACCCGCACCAGTTCCCCCGGCCAAGCGTTTGCTCCCCTGCTAAGTAGCCCCTGCCCCGTCAGGGGTTTCTTTCCTGAGTTCAGGGCTCTGTGCACTGCTCGCCTCGCTGAGTGTCGCCTGTCACCTGTCATAGGTGTGAATTGCGTTTGAAAGTATGTTGGATACTGGCTGTTTGACGCTGTATTATGTGCAGCCTGTCAACAGAGGGTGCTACAGGATAAAGCTGTGGCAAGGGAAACCATGCAGTTCGAAAGACAGGAACATAAGAATGGCCATACTGGGTCAGACCAATGGTCCATCTAGCCCAGTATCCTGTCTTCTGACAGCAGCCAATACCAGGTGCTTCAAAGGGAATGAACAGAACAGGCAAACATCCAGTGATCTGTCGCCTTTTGTCCAATCCCAGCTTCTGGCAAACAGAGGCTAGGGATATTTCAGAGCCTGGTTATGCTCTGAATAGGATGGGTGCTGAAAATACTATAGGCAGATTCTTTAATGTTAACAATCTGATAATTTGGTGTAGCATTTTTAATTTTATTTAAGGTCTCAATTTTGCAGTTCACCACAACTAGATGAATTGAGCCAGGCTTTGAAGGTGGAGCCTTGGGTGTGTCTGTGTAGTGTAGTGCTACCCGCAGGAGAGAGGCATTAGTGTGGCTGTGAGACCTGGTCCTGCTATTGTGAGCCTGGTTTCACAATGTCACGTGGACACTCAAGCACAGGCTTGGAAACAGCAAGTCCCCAAAGCAAATTGGTTGAAACTATAATGAAGAACAGAATTATCAGACACATAGATGGACACAGTTTGTTGGGGGAAGAGTGAACATGGCTTTGTATAGGAAATCATGTCTTACCAATCTATTAGAATTCTTTGAGGCGATCAACAAACATAGACAAGGGTGATCCATTGTACATAGACTTTCAGAAAGCCTTTGACTACCTCCCGCACCAAAGGCTCATAAATGAAGTAAGCAGTCGTAAGACGGAAGGTCCTCTCATGGATCAGTAACTGGTTAAAAGATAGGAAACTAAGAGTAGGAATAAATGGTCAGTTTTGTGAATGGAGAGAGGTAATTAGTGGTGACCCCCAGGGATCTGTACTGTCTCCAGTGCTATTCAACATACTCATAAGTGATCTGGAAAAAGGGATAAACAGTGAGGTGGCAAAATTTGCAGATGATACAAAATGACTGAAGATTGTTAAGTCCAAAGTAGGCTACAAAGAGTTACAAAGGGATCTTACAAAATTGAGTGACTGGGCAACAGAATGTCAAATGAAATTCAGTGTTGATAAATGCAAAGTAATGCACAATGGAAAACATAATCCCACCTATACATACAAAATGATGGGTTCTAAATTAGCTTTTACCATTCAAGAAAGATCTTGGAGTCATTGCAGCTCATTCTCTGAAAACATCCACTCAATGTGGAGCAGCAGTAGAAAAAGCTAACAATGTTAGGAACCATTTGGAAAGTATAGCTGAGAAGACAGAAAATATGTCTCTTTATAAATCCGTGGTATGCCCACATCTTGAACACTGCATGTAGATCTGGTTGCCCCATCTCAAAAAAGATATATGGGAGTTGGAAAAAGTAAAGAGAAGGACAAAAAAATGATTAGGGGTATGGAATATCTTCCATAAAAGGAGAGATTAAAAAGACTGGGATTTTTCATCTTGGAAAAGAGATGACTAGAGGAGAGAGGTCTATAGTATCTTGACTGGTACGAAGAAAGTGAATAAGGGAATGTTATTTGCTCCTTCACATAACACAAGAACATGGGGACGTCCATTGAAATTAATAGGTAGCAGGTTTAAAACAAAAGGAAATACTTATTCACACAATGCATAATCAGCTTGTGGAATTCTTTGCCAGGGGATGTTGAGAAGCCCAATACTATAACAAGGTTAAAAAAGAACTAGGTAAGTTCATGGAGGATAGGTCTATCAATGGCTATTAGCCAGGATGGGCAGGGATGCAACACCATGGTCTGAGTGTCCCTAGACTTTGTTTGCTAGAAGCAGGTAGTGGACCACAGGATGGATCACTTAACGATTGCCTGATCTGTTCATTCCCTCTGAATCACTTGGCATTGGCCACTGTCAGAGGACAGGATACTGAGCTAGATGGACCATTGGTCTGACCCAGCATCGCTTTTCTTATGTAAATTTCAACATGTTCTTAACTCTATGCACATGCAGCCTTTCCATGATTGGCTGCTTACAGAATAATCTCTTCAGAACAGCTATTTGTTTACCTGTTGCTCCAAATGTAGTAAACAGCATGAATTAATTGGAGGTGGACTAGAGTAGTTGGATTTCATTTAAAAGAAAATACAGCAATACAGGGAGATATCCTGATTTAGCACATCATGTGAAACTGCCAAGTGTAAGATATTTGTACTAAGTATTTCTTACTACTAATGAACTACAAAGATCAGCCCTTAAATACCGCAATACTTTTAAAGATCTTAGAAATGTATGAATTTACCATACAAATCTTTCACTGCCTATCTTTGACTTTCTACTTGCTTGTTTACAGTGTTCTAAAAGTTTCAAAACACTCTTATTCTCAACCATTTTTGTCATTTTCTGTTTAGCAACTTTTTTTTCTCACTCATTTGTATTGGGGGGTGAAATTAATTTAGCTGTGTCTTTGTTTACCAATCTCTGTAGTGCCTGAAGTACTTTTATTCATATATCCAGTAACAGCAGTGGCCAGCATAGCTTTAGAAATGTTTATAACTACTGCTGCAGAACTAGCTGGAGATAACTATCTTTTAAAGTGATTAATTTCACATTAGTTGCATTGAATGTTTTACAAAACTTCTATTGCTCATAATGATATTTTAACATAATTGCAACAGGTCAAATATGATATCAGTATAGCATTTCAGACGTTCTTTCTAACTCTCTTCTTATGCAATCTTTTTAATTAAAATTTAAACAAGCAATAACTAAGTTATAATCAAACACACCAGCACAGAATTGGAAGGTCATTTATGACCCTAAATCACAGTAATGGGGTTAAAATTAGTTGTTAAAGTACTGGTTCTGTTAGCCATTCCACACATATGGACGACTATTAAAATCGGTGGGGTTCTTCTAAAGAAAGGGGTCAGCCTGCATTTAATAACTTGCAGGGTCTGCGCCTGTTATACCCATCAGATAAACAGGTAGGCCTTCTTGAATGTCTTACAGTTTTTCATATTATGAAGGTTAAGCTGCTGGCTGGCAAAATTGGAAAACACAGTTTTCAAGTAGTTAGTAATGACTAGGTAATTACTTGTGGTTTGTCTTTAAATTTGTAATTATAGTTGTTTGGTATTCCTTTCCTTATTTCTTCTTTTGGGAATGAAACCATGCTATTTCTTATATGCCAACAATTAAATAAGGTTTCTAATCCTGATTTAACAATGGGACCATGGGATTCATTAATTGACCACTTGTATTTTTTTCTAATTTTTGGGAGTCTTTGAATGATGAGTGGCAGGGTTTTGTTGTTTCTTTAAATAAAGCTGAACAATTAGAATCCAGAATATTTCCTCTATCATTTAATAAGCCATTACATTTTCTTATGTATTTATTTTCATCTAATACAGTTTTCATATATTTTAATTATTTTTAATATCACTTGCCTAGAAGAAAATAACAAATGTAAGAGTATTGCTACCATTTCATACAGTTGACAGATTTTTGTGTCTAGTTGTTTACTGTATCTGTCTTCATAAAAGAATTCTTCAACTCATGTACTTTTCTGAGGTAGACCTTATAAATCAAAGTATGGGCCTGCCTTCTTGACCTCCATCAAGGACAATGGGACTGTTGTATATCCCCAAGACTGGAACTCTATCATGGCCATTCTGTGCTAGTATTCTCTCACCTCTTTATTTTAATCCATTATTTTTTGATTCTCTCTAGTAATCCCATTATATCATAAGTCATAGTTACTTGGCTTGCCTTGCTGCAGGATTTCTGGTCTGCAACAGCCGTAGTGCATGCTGCACCATCCCCCTCAAAGGTGTAGATTTAATCACCTAAGATTTCCATACTTAGTTGGTCAGCAGAATGATAATTTGCTTTCAGTCCTTGGTATCCTACCTAGCTATGTGTTGTGCTGTGTCTGGAACTGTTGGGCCTACTCTAAAAACAGGGATCTGAAATCCAGAATTTCTTTGAATGTCTGATATTGAATGTATAAAACATACCTTGTCTTCATGGCACTGCTCTGGTGGATATCTGTGTGTTAGTGACAAGAGATGGCCTTGCATTTCGGCTCCATACCATCAGCAGTAACCACTGGTATGGAATGAGCCATTAATTCAGTATGAAGCAGAAATGTCTTGTCTCTGAATAAATGCAAACCATGAAGATGAGAAGAGTAGATTTTGAAAAATGGGAGCAGTAAATAGCTTGAGTATCATTGAGTGTTCATGTCCAGAGAAAAAGTGTGTTACAGTTATGCCTGCAATTTAATGTTCAGAAAGGATGTACGGTATGTTCATGTATTTCAGAGAGTTCAAGTTATTTAATTGTATGTTTCTTTACCCCCCCCCCAAAAAGTTAAACATCATATTCTCCCATGATATCTTAAACCCCACAATGTCAGGAGACCCAAAGAGTTTGGCACAATTATATTATATTTCACAGAGTAATATCCTAAAACGTCCAGTATGGTGTTGAATTGTAGCTAATTGGTGTCTTGAGCTCAAAACACATTTTTAATGGATTTATTGTACAGTGCTGAGCATATTATTAGTGTTCAGGATAAATAACAATTAACTACTGATTCTTAATGTCTTATAACTTGCATTTTCACTTGCATTTAGCAATCTACAATCTTAAGAGGAATCACTACACAAACGGCAGTTGTGCTTTTTTCAAGGTAACAGCAGTGGTCTCTAGTGCCATCTATTGACAAGTAGTAGGAATTCACAAATGGAACTGGCTGAAAGTTAATTTTCCTTCAGTAGGAAATTCCAAAATTTTGAAAACAAATTTAGTTCTGTTTTGCAACGAAATACAGAATTTTTTCAATTTCCCACAGAAGAGGAGAATCTTAAACTCTTTTGGACATCATCTGAATGTTTTTTGTTTCAAAAACTGTGAAAGGAAATTGAGTCTGGGCGCCTGTGCTCCCAAGCTTTAAGGCTGTTGGCTCAGCCGTGGCTCTGAGGGCCTCTAGGCGCCTTCTGGGAAACTCTGATCTGGGTTTCTCAGGGCTTCCAGACTCCTTACTTTGGACCTAGGTATTTCAGGATCCCTGCAGCAGAGCTGTAAGTTTGGGGATCCCCAGTCCTGGGGCACTGCATGTGGCGGGGCTGCCCCAGACCTGCAGATCCTGGAAGACTTGGGGCTCGTGACAACCTGGCAGGAAACTAGACAGGGTTCTACTAGAAGTTAACTGAAATGAATTCGAGAGGAGAGCAACAAAAATGATAAAAGAATGAGAAAATATGACCTATGAGGAAAGGTTGGGCTTGTCTATGCTACATGGGCTCTGCCAATACAGCTATACTGGGGTAGCTATACCAGCAGAGCCCCCTTGTGTAGATGGAGCATATGTTGACAGACTTCTTGCTTCTGGTGTAGTAATATAGAAACACTCTTCTGTTGGCATAGATTGGCTAGGGAATGGATGTGGTTATTTACACATGTGAATGGCATAGCTATGCCAACATAACTTGTAGCATAGACCTGGCTCTTGAAATAATTGGGCATGTTTAGTCTAAAGAAAAGAAGATGGTCAAAGGGGGGGGGGAAGTACTTATCGTCAAATATGTAAAAGATTGTTATAAAAAGGTTGGAGATCAGTTGTTCTCCATGTCCAATGAGGGTAGGACAAGATGTAATCCGCTTAATTTGCAGCAAGAGAAATTTAAGGTAGCTGTTAGGAAAAACCTTTTGAACTATAAGAATAATTAAGCAATAGAAGAGTTTACCAAGGGAGGTTGTGGAATCCTGTTCATTGGAGGTTTTTAAGAATGGGTTTGACAAATATCTGTCAGGGATGGGGTCTAGGTTTACTTAATCTTGTCTCAGCGTGCGGGGATTAGACTAGATGACCTCTCAAGATCCTTTCCAGCCCTACATTTCTAGGATTCCGTGAAACAGATACTTTCCCAAAACATTTTGGTTTCAATAAATGGGCATTTTCTGGCAAAAACCTGTTTTGTCAGAAAATTCCTGACCAGCTCTATTCACAATAAGTCAAGTGGGAACTTGTGACTTTTACAGTCATTTTAATTCCAGAGGGGTAGCCGTGTTAGTCTGTATACAGCAAAAACAAAGTGCCACAGAACTCTCATTGTTTTTAGTCATTTTAATGGACAACTTGCACTAATTTCCCTGTATACTTGCTTATATTTTTCACTATACAGCTCCATAGCTCCAAGTGATGTTAATCAGCAAAGTTAGCATTAGAAGTGAAAGCCTTAATTCTAAAATTTCTTGTAAAATGCACTCCATAAAATTGAGGTGTTAATGATAAAAAACTAAGATAATGTATATAGTGTGTTTCCAATTAAACTACTACACTAGCTCAGACCACTTGTTTTAAGAATTTGTTACATTATACAGTAGAATCTCAGGGTTTTGAACACCAGAGTTACAAACTGACTGGTCAACCACACGTCTTATTTGGCACTGGAAGTATGCAATCAGGCAGCGGCAGAGACCTAAAAAAGAAGGCAAGTACAGTACAGTATTGTGTTAAATGTAAATTACTTAAAGGAAAGTTTAAAAAAAAAGATTTGACAAGGTAAGGAAACTGTTTCTATGCCTGTTTCATTTAAATAAAGATAGTTAAAAGCAGCATTTTTCTTCTACATAATAAAGTTTCAAAGCTGTGTAAAGTCAATGTTCAGTTGTAAACTTTTGAAAGAACCGTAACATTTTGTTCAGAGTTATGAACATTTCAGAGTTATGAACAACCTCCATTCCTGAGGTGTTAGTTATTCTGAGGTTCTACTGTATATAAAAATGAAGAAACTAGTGATAAGAAAAGGAAAAAGGAAACTTTATTATTATTAGGTATTTTAGGACAAAATTCTCGAGTCCAAAGCTGAGCAAACTGTACTATGCTGATAAATTTAGAACAGCTAAACTAGAAATTATTTTTCTTTGGTTAGGTTCATATCACATGTTGAATTGCTGTTCTTCCTCCCTCGATCTTTACACAATCACTTCCTGCCCACAGTCTCAGTAGAACTAATGCTTGCAGCAGCAGATTTTATCTCAAATTTACACATGTAATTGTAGAATACAAAGCTATTATATTTGGTAGTCAATATCTTTACAAGCAGGAGGGTGAACAAATTATTGCCTGACCTAAATGATCTAGTAGTTTGAACATTCCCCTTTGTTTTGTTTCTTCCTTCAGGGCAAGATGATGTGTATTAGCTGCCTCGGGAGATCTTGAAACTGATACTCTTGCAGAATTAATTTTTAAAAGAAAATATAAACTTTAAAATGTTAGTGTAAAATGTTTCGTTTTAAAGTTATTTTATAAAAACAACCTGTTTTAAAACTGAATTGTGAAATTTAGAATTGTGCATGGTGGTTTGTATGTATGTGTCTCTCTTCCTACAGAGGGCCAATATGAAGTGGTTTGTTTCTGTGAAATTTCAGCTTCTATTTTCCCTTTAGCAAGAGAGGGTAAGAAGACAAAACTTTCCAGTCCTGAAGTAATTTGTTTCAAATATGGCATCATGTCTAGTTTGCTGAATAAGTAAGCAACCAGATCATATAAAATTGAGTTCATTTCTGCTTTCCAAGCCACCCAACTTTTTCCTAAATATGTAATAGGTACTTACGAAAACCAAACTTTTCAAACCTGGCTGTCTAAAGTTAAGCACCTAAATAGAAGTGCCCTGATTTACAGAGGGGCTGAATACTGACATCCCCCTTTGAATTCAGTGGGGGGAGAGTTGTGGGTGCTGAATATTTCTGAAAATAAAGGCCACTTCAGGATCCTAACTTTGACAATTTTGGCTTATGTAAATAACACTTAATTCGTGTTACACTGTAATTGCATGGCCCAGAGTGTATTTGCCTGTTTTTATTTTGTTTGTTTTGTAGCAGTTTTCTTTTAAAACATCTTTCAGAATTTGTTTAAAAGAGGGAAAAAAGTCAGTGCCAATAGGGGACACTATAATGACACATGAAACGCAGTGGTCAGTGAAGGAAATGAATGTCTGAAAGGATATTTTTCGAACATAGGATCTGTTATACTAGGTCACACGATGGTCCATCTAGTCCAGCATCCTCTCTTACAATGGCTAGTACAGATGTTTTAGAGGAAGTGAGATACATCCGTGGTAGATAATTATGGAGTAACTGGCTCATATTGGATATTACTATCAAAGGTGGGCAAATCCTAGTGTCTAAAACCAACCCCCTGACTTCAGGCAATGGGGAAATGGCCATTTGTTCATTCTTGACATTTGTACTCCAGATACAAGAGGGGAAAAGTTTTTCCAGTCTTGACAACCTGACTTTTTTTTTTTTTTTTTTTTTTTTTTTTTTTAGAGGCAGTCCTGCAGCCTAGGGGCTTGTCTACATGAACATATGGTTTGCTGCTTGTTGAAGTGCAAATGTACACTGCTTTACCATTCAGTGTACTGTGTTCATGTGGATCCTGCTGCCGTGCACTAAAAGTTCTTTAGTGTGCTTTAATCTACCATGGTTTGAAATGGGTTAGATCAAAGAGCACTAAGGAATTTATAGGTGCAGCAGCAGGGTCCCTGCAGACCCTTAACATGTGGCAGGCTGGTGCGGAAGATTTACACTTCAGCTTGCATCAAACTAAGAGTTTGTGCAGAAAAGCCCTAGGAAATTTACATAGAAGAAATCGTCACAGAAAAAAGCTCCACTTTGCCCCTTAGCTCCTTTTTCCTGTTTATCCTGTGAGGCAGAATAGGATTTATTTTTCTTATGGGAATTTTTTAAGTTGATTGTTAAATATTTTTGAGACTGTAGAAAGTAAAGCAAAACAATGGGAGATGAAATATGATAGCCTTTTCCCCCACCAGTTGGCTGATATGTTTTGCTGTGATTTAGTATCTACAGATAAAGCTGAACTCTGTTCACAGTTTGCAAAAGCAACAAATAACTTATTTTTTTCAGCTATGAAAATACAGAGCACTGGCTGAAGAAAAGTTGTGCCCTTATGCAGTCCTTTTTTGTACTCATTGAATAGCAGTAAGAGTGAGCAAGTTGAAAGTACAATTAATATCAGAAATCTTACTAAAATAGATAAATTAGAAATTACACTTAATACTGTATTACGAAATAAGATCCTAAAGTAAATTCCGAAAATGGGTCAAGTTCACCTTTCACAATACACCGTAAATAATGTTTCTATGTTTGTAAAACATTTTAAAAAATATCTGTTAGCAATTCTTTTGTGTGGTACAAACTTTAGTGATGTGTAGGGCCATTACAATGTTTCTGTGATTTGAAGGGTGCCCTCTCACTAGAAGAAGATTTGATTTATTCTTGTATCTTAAATTAGTTTTTGTTCTCATTAAAAAATAAATTAAAAAACCACCCTTTGAAAGTGCCTCATGCATTTCTGGAGTTACCACAGTGTAAACAATAAATCTAACTCTCTTGCTCTGTGTGTACCCCTATCAATACTGACTCTTATTTTAGAGCAGAGGAGTGGTTCTCCCAGGCTACAGGATTGGAGCCATATTATATCTACTTTGTTGAGACTTTTTATATATCACTTTTTAAAAATAAAGAATAAAAGAAAAGGGAAACTTAGAACAATCTGGAAACAATATGGTCAAGGTTTTTCATTAAAAGAAGTAAGAAGACTACTTGAAAATTTAAATACTGATTTTTCTTTTTTATAAATATATAACTACTTGTTTCAATTTTGGTCTGTTGCCTAACAGTACAGTATACTGGTTTTTTTTGTTACATTGGAGTCATCATTAAGAAACGGAAAGAATATTCAGTGAAAGCAGCTTGTTTTTGTATAGGTACAAGAGATGTTTCTATAATGAAGACTCATTGCAGAGGAAATTGGATTGAAGGTACAAACAATGTATCTGCATACACTAAATAGAGGAAAATTAGATTTTGTGCACAGTTTTCCAGAGCAGTGGAGACATGTTTTTGGAGTTGCGTTTTTGAAGTTTTATATCATAAGCGCCTTTATCCCTAATTACTGGCTTAAGTGTAGTTCATGGTTTAGTAGCTATCACAATAAAACTGTTTAGTTTATTACTACTTTGTGTGGAACATATGCTAACTTTAAATATTTAAACTGTTCATTATGGTTTTGGAATAACTGTTATTGAAAAATCCCAATGAGTACAACTTTCTTGGAGGAGTACTTACAAAATGAAATTGTACTTTGGATTTTTGTCTGCTTAGTGGCAGAATAGGCTTGCAGTAAAATAAAAATAACATACAGATTCCAAGTAGCTTAGAAATAATGAGGAAATATACTGTAGAATTAATCATTGGTTAAATATTATTTATATTATTGTCAAGGCCTATTAATGTGTGTGTAAAAATGCTTCTTGTCAGCTTAAGCAAATGTTTTTTATTAACAAAGTAGGTCACATCTTTGCTCTGCTGTAAAACAGAGTTGATGGTTCTGGCAAGAGTAGAGCTGTGTTAGTAAGGCAGTAGTTATGGCTGATAAAGCACTTCCATTGTAAGCAAGGTTTTTTTTCCTATCCCCCTCTACCCATCGCCAGCTCCTTCAAGTTCAAACATTTAAAACTTTTAAAAAAAAAATACATGATCCTGTGAGCTAGTTCTCACATGATATTTCTTGGCACACAAGTAAAAAACTTTAAGAAGTTTGATTAAGATTCTATTTGGCTGTTTTTTGAGATGTTAGATCACACAAAATACGGTGTGCCAGATTCACCCCTATTTTTATAGAAAGGTCCAATTTGCATTCCCCTTCATCTTGCAGAGCAGCTGCGCTGAAGGGCGTATTGACTTTGATATAGAGGAACTTTATTTCTCGAGGGGTGAACAGGAGTTTCTTGGGCAGAGATTGCTTGGTGTTCGGCATCTTTCTTATCATGTCTAGTTCCAGCCTCTGCTGGGCTGATCCTACTTTCACTTAGGGCAGTGCTAGCCAGCTCTAGACCACATGGCAGAGCAAGAGTTGCATATGACTTGTTCCACTGCACCCAATCCTGGTGAACTGCCTTCTGCTGGGGGACATGTCTATCAGTTTGACCTCTTATCTGGTATGTGGATAATTGAAAAGCAGTTGCTGCTGCTATTTGTTTTATATACAAAACATTTTGAACTTAAACTGAATTTAGTCCTGTCAGCATTCAGTCTCTGACATGATGGAAGTAATTTGGTTTATAAACATTTGGGGGGAGGGTTAAAAAGTACATATTCTCTACATACTTGGTATACTTTCTTTTCTAAACATTCAACCACTAACTAACAGAGTTCCAGAGCATGCATCTAAGGTATTGCACCCTCGCTAAGGACTGCTATTATTACCTTTATTAAAACATAAACATTTCACTGGTTTAGCTAAATTGATGCAACATAACACCTTTAGTTATACTAGTGCAATTTCACATGTAGACCACGCCCAAGTTTATTTGTGAAAAGTACTATATGAATGTGAGACTCTTGAAGGGTCTTGTGTGGGTTAACTGGCTTTTTTGGATTAAATCTCTTACTTTGGAGGAGTTGTGGGAACAAATATCTCCTGGAAAAATTTCTTCCTTGCTCCCAGTTTCAATTCACAGTCATCTTGACTGGCAGTATATTCCAAAATTCCATTTGTCTCTGTTTTAAACTCCATCACTCTTTACTGTCTATTTAAAAGATGCATTGGAGCCCACATCCTGGAAATGGGAAAGATGATATCTGCTTTCAGGATGGTAGTTCTGTTGTGTGTTCAGATACAAGGGCTTTTCAAAAGTAGCATAGTCTTTCCGTCTTTCCTGAAGCTGGCAATGTCATCTCTGTAGCCAGTGCTTAATCTGTGCCAGGACGAAACCCCTGCACCTCTAGACTTGGCAGTTCATAGCCCCAGCACCTCTGGGCTTGCTACATCAGTTATGAAAGTTTAAAAAAAAATTTTTTTTTTGCTTGAGCCCTGGCACCTCTTTCATGACAAATTAAATACTGTCTGTAGCAATCTCAGGGCTCCCATGTGAGTGTAGGAGGTATCTCAGAGTCACTGAGATGGCTGGAATTAAAGGTCAAAACTTTCAATTGTGGTTATCTCATTACACACCTAAAGCCATATTTTGGCACCTCACTAGGAGTGGACAGTCTTTCACAGATGCTGAGCACCCACAGGTTCTACTGAAGGAAATGTCATGATACCTCCAAATCCCCACTTCAATAAAAATGCGTGAAGAATTATGAATTTATGAGCATGACTTCAGGTACCTACAATTCAAAAATTGGCCATAAATGTGTAATTCAAATGAAAGAGGGAGGGTGAATCTTCTTATGAGGTAAAATGCAGAAAATATACACATCTATATATTGTGCCCTTCAACTCTATACCTGATTTTCTGAGTGTTTTGGCTCTTACCTATTGAGCATGTTGCATTCTTCAGTGCAACTTAGGTTTACATGTGCTGTGCATATAGCTATCTGTATGGAAAGTATTCAAACACACTTGTCTAATGCGTTTCCAGCAGAGTGCATAAAATGTGTATAATCTTATATTGTTTTCAGGTAATGCGTCTGGGAGCTATGCCTGCTAGCCTGAGCTTGCTGCCCCTCCAAGTATATGCTTCATCCTCTGAAAAGGAAACTCCAAAAAAAGAGTTCCTAAAAATTGATGAGGTAAGACCCTGCCATTCTGGTTGTTTTCACAGTGTTCTGGTAATGGTGTATGGAGAAGCACATACCTAACAGAGAAAGATCATTTACTTTGGGAGGGCAAAAATGTTTGCATGTTTGTCTTCATGTTACAAGGAAAAAGGAATAATTAATTTAAACTTGCAATGAAAAAGTCCATGAGCTTTTCTTTTACTTTTCCTAACTATATGTTTTGAGGCCTGTTTGACATTTGAGACTTGCTCATATATAAAATAGTCTCTTCCATATCTGAAAACCCCTAATAAAATATTTTTCACTGAGTAGTTTTCTGTGGTAAGAAAGTTGCCAATACTAGTAGGTCTAACCCACAGGAACGCATGAGTGTGCACAGGAATAAAAATTTGGCCGCTATTGGAGGGGCACTTTCTGTGCCACCCCTCTTCCCCTGGGCCAGAGGAGCTCCCACCCTCCCCACCCCTTGTGGCGGCTGGAGGAGCTGGCTCTTCCCTCCCCCCCGCCCCCTCTTCCTCAGGGCTGGTGGAGCTTGCTCTCTCTCCCCTGGTGGCCAGAGGAGCTGGCTCTCCCCCTGTGACTCCAGGGCTGAGGGAGTTGTCATCATCTCCTGTTCTGGCTCGAGGCCAGAGGAGCTCACTCTCCCAGCCCCGAATCAGGAGAAATTTTGCGCTCCACTGATTGGGGGAGCCCATGCCCCTGCTCGCCACCCCTCCCTTGCACACACCCCTGGGAATGTCTTATCCCCTGCTTTTTCTCCAGCAGACACTGCGTGCTATTTATATGAGGAGTTCTGTTAGCTTTCATTGTCATGCTTAAATAAAGCAACAATGCCAAAAGCCTGTCTACTTTAAAATACAACTGTATTTATCATTCACTGTAGAGATGACACATGGTCCCTGCTCTATAAGGTTTACAATTCTGCCATGCAACCTATTTGCTTGCATTTCTGCATGGGTGCAGGGATTCCCAGACTTTGTTGTACTGAAGAATCAAGTCCTTAATATGGACAAAACACAATAAGCAACAATGAAAAAAATCAAGGTCATGAGCAAGTTTACAGAAGTAACAGCCTGTGGACACTTTAGTTATGCATTCATCTGGATAGTTTTTATTAAAAACATATCTGTTTATAAACTAGAGCTGCATATTGATTGGCCATTACCTCTTCTTTGTCCTGAGTGGCTAGTCAAAATTTGGGCCTGGTAAGTTGTTCCAGTTCAGAGTAGAAATTGATGACAGAATGTGATATTTTCTTTGATGCAGTCTTGTTTATTCACAAGGAATGTACAAAAGTGCTGATTCTCCAAACTCATGGGGAACAAAAACAAACCAGGGAATAGCACTGTGGTTTACAGCCACAAGTCTGTTTAGCCAGCAGCAGACCCAAAAGATCGCATTAGGCTTCTCCAAGAGTCACACTGTCCTTAAACTGGTGTTTGTCTTTCTTGCCTTCTTCTGATTCTCTTGTTTCTTGTCTCCCATTCTGCCTCCCAGTCATCCAGCTAGCACTCTTTCCCACAGACACAACTGGTCAGAACAATATCTACTCCTGGGGGAATTTTGTGCCAAATTTTTTTTTTTTTAATTTTGCACCAAAAAATTAAAAATTTGGCACAATTTATTTGTCAAAAGACAATATAATCATTCCAGTTTCAATAATTTTGGTAATTTATTTAAACTAAAATACAGAAAAAAAGTCACAACTATTCGGCGTTTCCTAAACCCATAGAAGTTAAGTTACAAATATACTTTTGTAACCAGTACCCTGCATTCCAGTTATAGTCCTATTTGGCTACTTTGGTAAGTGCTTTGTTCTGACTGTCCTGACATTTTATTGACTGCTTTCTAAACATTTTATTTGCCCTCAATCTTTTTTAATGGGTAAATAAAATAGATCCTGAGCTGTAATCTAACCCCATTGTGCCATTCTGGCACAGGAAAAAAGCGAGAGCATACAAACCTTCCTAGTTGAGGATTTCCTTACTATCATTTACAATGAAGCTCCTTTACATTGCTCTGGCAACATAAATGAGCCTTAAATATAAATGAGCTTAAAAAACTTTTACACCTGTTTTATGTTGCTGGGGAAATGCACTGAAGCCTTGTCTACACTAGAACTGCACTGCTCTCCACTGTTGTTGTCAGTGTTCTGAACACATAGTGGCTGGTTGCACACTATATCATGACCACCCAATCGGAACTGGAATCCGAGGCACCTGACCTGCTGTGTGCCATGCAAACAAACAATGCCGGATTACTGTTTGTATTCACGGAACATCTGCACATGGTGAACCGCCGCTTTTGGGTGCATGAAACAAGCACTGAGTGGGTGGGATTGCATTATTATGCAGGTCTGGAATGATGAGCAGTGGCTACAAAACTTTCGAATGCACAAAGCAATCTTCATTGAGCTCTGTGCGGAGCTCGCCCCTGCCCTGCGATGCAAAGACACGCGAATGAGAGTTGCCTTCTCAGTGGAGAAGTGTGTGGCAATCGCCATGTGGAAGCTGGCAACTCCAGACTGCTACCGGTTGGTCAGTAATCAGTTTGGAGTCAGGAAGTCCACTGTTGGATCCGTGTTATCGCAAGTGTGCAGGGCATTAATCACATTCTGCTGCAAAGGACTGTGACTCTGAGCAATGTGCGTGAAATAGTGGATGGCTTCACAGTGATGGGATTCCTGCAGTTAGGGGTGATGGCACCCATATAATCCAATTTTGGTCTCAGACAATCTTGTGACGGAGTACATCAATAGAAAGGGGGTACTTCTCTATGGTACTGCAGGTGCTTGTGGATCACTGTCGACATTTCACTGACATCAATGTGGGTTGGTCAGGGAAAGCGCATGATGCACGCATGGTTCCCTGCTCTGCATCATCCAGCAACTCAACCTCCTCATCCATGACTTCTTTGTCGGGGTTGAGTCCAATATGCATGGGTCTCTTGGTGGTGGAGGTTGGGTTGTTGCTGAGGATGGCTTCCAGCTCCTTATAGAAGTGGCAGGTCTTTGGCTCTGCACTAGAGCGATAGTTTGACTCCCTAGCCTTTTGGTACCTCTGCTGCGGCGCCTTGATTTTTTTGCATGGCACTGGAGTATGTCCGGTTCATAGCCCTTCTCCGCCATTAAACAAGACATTTGACCTTATGTATCAAAATTCTTTTGGCTGGAGCAGAGCTGAGACTGCACAGCCTCTTCTCCCCAAATGCTGATCGGGTACAGCAGCTCTGGTGTGCTTCAAGCGGGAAAGCGTTTTATGCGTGGAGCCGCCATGGTCAGCTGGGAAGATGAGATGTGAGTTCTGATCAAGCAGGATGTGGAATTTCAAAAATTCCTGAGATTTTACAGGGGGAGGGGCGGATGGCTGCAGGGCAGCGGAATTCAAACTCCAGAGCAGTCAGGATGGGTATTGTGGGACACTTCCTGGAGTCCTTTTACCATGACAGAACCAAGTGTGGTGTCTACACTGACACTTTGTTGTTAAAAGTTTGGAGCAAAAAATTCTTTTGTCTTCCAGGTGGTTTTATTTTGTTGCAAAATCAGGGGAGTTGATGTGGGGGGGGAGGGGAGAATGTCCATGCCTACACCACCACTGCTTTGGTGCAAAAAGCTGACCTTGGTCAATGAGTCTATAGAGTAAAGCAGGCCTAAGAATGGGAACAATTAACTAATAATAGGAACAACTAAGCAGGCAGGCTGCTGCATTTTCTGCTCTGCCTGGGGGTATAGAGCCTGCCTCACAGCTACCTTCAAACAGCATGTTGCATTGCCTCTTCACACCACAATAACGAGCAAGAGGGATAGAGTCTCTCACTTGCTCACATGCCTACCCGCCTGCTCCCCCTTCTGCCCGCTTCTCCTCCCTCCCATGCTGATTTACATCTCCGCTGGCTGCTCCGGATTCTCAAACAGACATCCATGGCTGCTGGGGAAAAGGCAAGTGTCCATGCAGATTGCTTTTCTTCACCATTTTTCTGGACAGGGGACATGAACTCTGTGCATGTGCAGTGGCACAGAATTCCCCCAGGAGTAAATATCCCACACATGGTGCTTGTTTCTGGGCAGACTCCATTATTCCTTATTACGATTTGACCCCTTAGTTGTCTCTAACAACTATCTTAATTGAAGGGTGCGTTCACACAGTTTTAATAAGGTTTTAACTCAATCCATAACAAGGTTTAACCCAGCTCATAACACTATGTAACAAGGCTCAGTGTTCCTCAGAAACCATCAGGAGCTCTAATACTTTCTTTAAGATGTAACCAAAAGACACATGGGACATTTTTTATTTTAGTGGAAAATCACGGAAAAGTAATAATGGACATTATTACCACAAATAATAAAGTCCATTATTACTTTTCTTCAATTTTCCATGTCTTGTGTCCAACTCAGCTGCAATTTTTTGACAGTCATCCTGCAATTCAAGTAGGGCCTTATATATCAGTCTTAGGGTAGTGTGACAAGTTTAGATTTTTTTTTTTAAAAGGTTAAAATCTTTTAAAAGATTTGTAGATATGTAGGAGTGTCTTCGTAATATAAATGTTGGATGTTTCACCTGTTACGTTGACAACAGTGTTGCTAATGCTGTCCATTACTAATGTAGGTAAAAGTTACAACATCCAGTCTGTAGTACAATTTTCTGTAAATCTCAAGTTCTCTGCTAAGTAAAATGTCCACCAAACTATTAGTTAAAAAACTACTTAAGTCTTTAATAATGGCTTGGATAAATATAGAAAATGACTGCTCTAAGATCTAGTACACTTAGTGCAAACGCTGAGAACCAGTATTGCTGGTTAAGCATAGAGAAAACGTCCCACAATTATGTATGCTGTATTTTTTGGGACCAAATTATTCTAATGTTTTTATTTCTAAATCTGTGACTTAGATTAGCCAGTAACTTGTTTGGATGAACGGAGCAATTAGTATGGTCTCATGATTTATAACTATCAATTAATTCACATAGAGTTCTCACAGCTGTACTGTATTTTTATGTCTTGTATTGTAGTATTATCTACTTTGTTCTGGGCACTGCTGAATTATAAATTCCTGCCCTGAGGACCTTCTTGTACAAGTCTACCTATTTAACCTCTTGTATACTAATATTCACAGCTTTCACTCTACTCCTGTCCAACTCCTGGGTCTAAATATGTGGAGAAACCACAAACCCAGCTGGAGGAGGGGATTTCATCTGTGCGGCATTCTGTGGAACCATATACAGCATGGTGTCAGGTATAGTAGTTTTATCTTATAGGAGTACTGATAGTGTCTCCAAAGTTAAGGTTGATTGATGATTTTGTTTACCTGTCTGGGTCTGAATTAGTGAATTACTTTAAAAAAAAAAAAAAAAAAAAGGGGGGGGGGGGGCGGGGGGGGAGAAGGGGAGGGGGCTAGGAAGACATATCTGAGGGGTCTGAATAGCTAAGGATATTTTGCTCATTAGGAAGTATTTCTGGAAAAATAAATCTCTTTCCCCCTGCCACTGTACAAGATTTGGTAAAATATACCATGCACCCCTTTTTGGCCAAAAAAAGCGGGGGGGGAGAAGGCTTTAGCATCCGCCCCTCCTTCAACACTCAACAGTCATCCCCATTGTTTGAGCTGCAAAAGCCTTTTCCCCCAAATCTTTTAGCTCTTAAAAAATTAACTGTTTCCCCTTAACTGAAAGACAGAGATGCTATCAGCCGCCAATTCCCCTTTCTTTGAAGTTCCCCCTTGCCTTTTGTAGTAGTTAGTAAAAAAAAAAAAAAAAGGGGGAAGGAGGAGGAGGAAGTTAGATTACTGCAATGTACATAATAAATAGTATAACACAGTAATAGTCTGCAACTATGCAAAATGTTGTTGTCTGTACCCATCATTTTCACCTAGATTTTCTCTTTTATTCTCTCAAGTAACAGGGAAAGCTTGTTAGTTTATTGCTGGACCTGGTTTCAAGTGAGTTAATTAGTGACATTTATTTTTTAATATAGTTAAAATGTAGGTTTGTTTTAGATACTTTTGCTTCTAGAGCAAACCTGTATTTCTGTAAAATATAAATTGTTTCAGGCCAGCAGGGCCAATTGGAGTATAATAGTAGCCAGAGCCCTTTGCTCTGGAGTGAAGCCAGCATAATCCATGTCCATTGCCTGTCCACAGCCCCTAGGTGGCCCCCAAATTACTTTTGTTTAATAAATGGCTACTGAATGCAGAGGTAATTAAAACAAAGTTATTTTATCGAGACAAATTCATTAGGACATGAGAGGTCTAGGTAGCCAGATCAGCACAAGTCATCACTGCACTGGGAGCCCTCTGTGGGTGAGAGAGAAGAGCCTCTGTTTACAAAGGAGGATTTTGGTGATTTGATTACTGTATTTAGGTCCTAAAGGTAAATATAGTATTTAAACTTGTCTTCATTGCATTTCATCTGTGGAATTCAGACCAATTCCCCAATTTGTCAAGGTCCGTCTGAATTCTAATCCTCTTCTTCAAAGTGCATGATCATCATCTTTGGGAAACCTCTTCAAGATTAGCAGTCCATGATAAACAAACGTATTTGGGGACACAAGAAGACAAGTCAAACAGGCTACCAAGACCTTGACAAAAGAGGGAGCGGTGCTATCAAACATTAAACTTTATTATTGTGCAAGCCAGATCAGAAATTTGGATAACTTCAAACCTTAATAAATATGAGATAGAGTAGGACACTGTTCTATAGTCAGACTCTCATGCTCCCTGGGATAAAGGAAATCTCTAGGCTAAAACCAACCACCCTTTTTTTATAACCACCCTTTTTTTTTTTTTTTTTTTTTGAGAGCAACAATAGACTATGGGATAATAAAAAACTAAGCACTTACCCATTGCCAATAGATGAAAACACCTAATAAAATTCTGGGAAGCTATATATCTTGGGAGCTTATTGGTAATAGGAGATTTGGTCAAGTATTCAGAGAAGCTACATTCAGATGGTTTGAAGAGATTCAACAGCTTGCAGAAGATATTGAAGTTGTGCAGTATGAATATCTGCAATTGAGAAATTTTTCAACCCACACTTTTTTCCAAAAACAATCCTAAGCAAAAAAAATTGATAGAGTTTGAAAAATTATGTGTTAAACTATGAAACACAAGAGTCTACTTTCCATCTTTATATAAAATTATTTTAAGTTGTCATTGTGATGCTGGCAGACCAGGTGCAAACTGTTGTCAAGACTTTAGACCTCAGCCAAGCACTGACAAATTAATTGCTGGAAACCAGTCTGTTTCATCTGTGTTTTAGTATGGTTAGATGGGTATTGGACATATAACAACGTGCTTAGACATTATGAAATGCTTGTGAATTGCTGTATGTGTTAATCTCCTGTATAATTTCTTTATCACATGCTATAAGGTAATAATTTTTTGCTTTGTAACTGTAAAAAATGTTTGCTCTGAAACTGTCCCCCCCAGTCAGGAGGGATCGTCTCCCAACCATCAAGAAGGCCTTTCAAAACTAAATGGGCCATTGTAGGACATCACAACGCAAAGACTTTTAATTGCCCTTTTACACCCATGAAGAGGCTGTGTGCAGAATGGCTTGTCCCATCAGCTTGAATTTTGGAAGAAGGAAATAAAAACTGCCAAGAAATTTTTTCATCTTTCTTTTGCTGTTTGGAGGTTGAAATACATGGCCTTTACAGAATAAAATTGATTTTCCAATTTGACACTGACATACTCGCACCCTTTACTGTGGTATTCAGGCTTCAATTTTAAATGGGACCTGAAAAACTTTCCATTTATGGCTATATAGATGCAGGGTCTGATCTCTTTAAATTCCTTTGTTCTGTCTGGTTGACTGGAGCAACCAATGTAAACATCATAGTGGGAATGGAACTTAAGAGGGGATTGACCTGTCTGGAAGTTCAGTTGGACTGACTGTGGGTACTTGGTGTTCTGTCCTCCAAGGCTCTGTGGCCTGTTAATCTCTTACCCTGCCTTATTTTTGTTTACATAATGATCATTTGTATAGTATGACTCACTGTTGCTGTATGTATTGCACACTTCTTCAAAACTGATTACTTTCCTGTATCACCAGACTGTGGTGTTTTTAACAGTCACAGTTGACTGGGTGGGCAAAAAAAAAGTGCAAGGTTTTAGGATCTTTCTTCTGACTTTGCTCTCAATGAGAGCTTTTATCCAGTTGTGTTACAGAAAGTAGTGTTTTGGAGTAGCTCTTTCAGATGATATTTAAAAATTGTTTTATTCTAGAAAATCAAATGAAAATCAGTTTTGGGTAGATTCATATACTATTTTATGTCTTTGATAATTGTTAGAAAAATTATTTAAAAGGCTAGTTTTACTGTTCAAAACTGTAAAACAGACAGCGTCATACACTACATGACAGAAGTTCAGACTTTTATTAGCATGCTATAAAATCTTTAGACCTTGCTCTGTTGTACCAGCTGATAGCATAACCAACTCCCATAAACTGATTTATTTATGCTTAAATCTACCCCATGTGAACTCTCCCTCCATGGTAGAGATTTTTGTTACTATTGCAAATAAGGAAATTAGAGTTCTAATGAGAGTTCCCTTACCCAGTATACTAATTTAGTGCCTTCATTTCACAGTTCCTGAAATTTAGGGGTTATAATATTATTTAAGTGATATTGCAAGATTGTTCTCCACATCTTAACTCTGGGCCTATTGATTTGTTTACCCCCTTCATGAAGTGGCGCGTGTGTGTGTGTGTATTTTTGTGTTTTTAACCCTCATAATCTCCAAGAATACTGTTATGCCAGTTTATCATAGTCTGGCAAAAGAGAAAATAACTGCATTCCAAATCAGTAATACCTATCCATAGATCACTAGGAATGGGTTATTGTATATCTATGTGGCCTGCCTCTTCTGCATTGACTCATTTATTTTGTAATGCATAGATATGACAAGATATCTGAGCACGGTTTGGTAGCGGAACAGCTTCATAATCCCTAAATTTCTGCTTTGTGATCAGGAGCTTGCTGCAGTGCTAACATGCTACCAGACTCACTTTTTTCTCTCCATTTTTGTGGCAGTGTATACAATCTTCATTCAGAATTTATGGTTGAAAACAGTACTTGCTGTGTTTAATGTACAGTATAATAGTAGGCAAATAGAATTGTCAGTGGGAAAGGAAACTGGAGAAGGGGACAGAAGGGAAGAGGCCTTGGTAGCATGGATAAAATCAGAACCGCACATATGTACCAAAGAAGTCCTTTAGTTTTCCAAATATTCTGTGCTGACTGTGAAGCCATTCAGTATTGGCAGAAAACAATGTTTAATTTTATCTGCTGATTTGGTCCTGAATAAGAAGTCCTGCAATCATATTTTACAGTCTCAAACATACAAGACTATTCTGCATGAATTGACGTAGAATGTATAAAACTAATTTTGTTGCTCTTCATCAGGTTAATAATCAACAGTTCCATCTGCTTTGCTACTGTATATTTATTCTGGTTTTTTTTCCCCAGGATCTTTACTCAAAAGCTATGCCCAGAGTTGAAAGGACTGTTGAACGTGGTAGAGGTAAATCATCCTTACAATTTTCTTTACTAATAGGTGAGATGCTTAATAGGAAAAGTTACGATTCAGGGCTATGGTTAAATGTGCCTTCTCTTAGCACAAAGCTCCAATAAACATTGTTCAGCATATTGTGTGAGCAATTAAAGAAACTTTAAATCTTTCTGCTATTTGTTCTGTGGATTTGCTTGGATTTCTTTTGCGGAGCATCATGATATGTTTTTGATAATTAAAAACATAGTCCTGTGTCTATTTTCAAACAAACAGTGCAAGAGTAAGGGCTTAAACGACATAGCTCGGTTGAATTATGGGAGTAAAAAATTAAACACCCCCAAGAGACATAGTTAAGTTGACCAAAGTCCCATCATAGATACATCTGGGTTATCCTAGCTCCTTTCTCTCACAGAGAGGGACTAACTACAGCAACAGAAAAACTCCTTTTTGTCTCTTTAGTAAATATCGTCTGCATTATGGTACACTACAGGCACAGGTGCAGCATCCGTGTCGTGGACAGGCCCTAAGTAATGGGACCATGTAAAGGACATCCACAGTATCAGTTAAAGGGACAACATCCACGGTATCAATTAGGGGACGTCTAGGCTAATTGAGCCATGCAGGGAACACGATGTTACCTGTTCATAGGCAGCCACGCTGGAGCCGGTGCAAATCACTTTGTGAAAATAGGAGTATCTATAAATAGCTTTATTTGGCCTTACCTGTGTCATGCAGGATTATTTGGCCAGAATTTGATTTCTCCAATCTCTCTCTGTGGTTGTCTGGGTTAGTGGGACATGAGAAAAGAAAGAAATCACTTGCACAACTTAATCACATGCCAGAGCTAAGCACAATTTGACAATGTTCTCAAATAAATATGAGCTGACTGTTTTAAACTCAAATGAATCTGCACATTTCTCATCTTTCTAAACTAAACTGTCCCAATCTTTGGAACATCTACATATGGAATTACTTTCATATTTCTAATTTCTCATCACCTCTTTCTAGATTACTTCCTATTTCTGCTATATCTTTTTTGAGATAGGTTGACCAAAATAGAGTTCAGAGATGCACCACATGGGCATAGGGTTCTACTCATGCAGTGTTGGAGCCCAAGAAAGGATGTGATTGCTTTTAGACCATTCTTTTTTTTTTTGCATCTAAGTCAGCCTTCTCTTACAAGAAATTTTTTGTACTACATGAACCAGGAGATGTTCAGTTAAATTGAACAGCAATATTTTTATACACTATCCCAAATAACCCTTGGGAGCTCATTCCTTCAAGATTATACTGAGACCAAGAATTCATAAAAGGATTACATATTTATATAGATAGTGATTACATCCACCTTACATCAGAAAAGCTGATAAATGTTAGGGATATAACATTTTTGTTCTTCAGAGCATAAATGAATCACTAACTGATAGACTCTTCCTCTAAAGGCAGTTTATTCCATAATTATACGCTTCTTGCATCTGAAGCATCTGGTACCAGCCACTGTTAGAAACAGGATGCTGGACTACTAGTTAGCTCTAGTCTGGCAATTCCTATGTTGCAATGAAAGAAAAAGAATCAACTTTTAAATTATCTGAACTCTGAGGCCTGGTGCAGCAAGGGATGATCTAAGTGTGTATATACTTGCACAAGTCAGGATGGAGAAACACCTTTCTATGTTATTTACTTTTAATGGAAAGTTAAAATAATTGTTTGGATTTCATTTTTAACTGAAATTGTGTGAACTGGGAAATAAAAAAAAAATGCACAGTTGTCTTGTTGGTTTTATTAGCTGACTAAAACGTCAAGTGTAACAGATGACAAAACCACAAGAGGTTTTGTAGTTGAGAATGGCTGACAGCAAACTGCAGGAAACTTAGCTAACGGGGGAAATGAAATTGCATGCATAACCAGAGCAACAGGATTTAAATATAATTGTTTTGTAAATATCAATATTACTTGTGCAGCTGATGAGAGCCTAATAAGTTAGTTGAATTATGAACTGATTCCATCCCTCCAAATTACACTAGTTTCTGAAAACATTTTTTGTATGGTACACTAATTTTTAAAATTGTTCTACAATGCTGATGTTCTGTTAAGTATGTAGCAGGAGGTCAAGAGGAGGTAGCCCCTTCTGGGTTAACAAATGAGTGTCCATAGATCATTGCATTCCAATACTTACTAGTGTTAGTTATTAGTATGAAACACTTGAATCGTAATACAGTTTGGAAATTTTAGTAAAACTACTTTCTGTTTTCTGAAACTTGCTGATGAAATATCTGTTCAAGCTGGAATTAATGAAATTCTGTTTCTATCTTCGAGTGATTGCTCATATTCATTCCAATATAGGTGAGTGCGTGCACCATGCACTGGTTCCCGGAACTTTTTTGCTCTTAGCAAGCCCCATAGGGTCAGCTCAGGCACCCCCTGGAGTACCACGCTCATGCCGTGGTACATAGAGCGCCGCCGACCCCGTGGACCCTCAGTTCCTTCTTTCCGCCCATTGACGGTTGCTGGAACGTCTGCCCCTTGCTCTATTAGCAAGTAGCAATCCCTGTTTTTCTAGTTGTTTGTTAGCGTTAAGTACAGCAGTTAAGTTAAGTAGGTTAGAGTTAGAAGATAGATTGTTAGTCCTTAGGGGCTTAGAGTTGAGCCATGCCGGGCTCAACCATTTTAAAGCCTGTGCCGTCTGCACCAAGGCTTTCCCAGTGAGCGATCCTCACAACCGCTGCCTCCTTTGCCTCAGGGAGCAGCATTGTAAGGACAAGTGCCGGATCTGCAAGGCTTTCAAGCCTGGACACACAAGGAGCGGGATGCCCACTGAAGGCGATGCTGATGGAGTCCGCACTCCAGCCAGACTCTGAATCGTCCAGATCTCCAGTGGCACTGAGCGTATCGTCGGTGTGGAATGCTCCACTGGTACCGGTACTGAAACCTGTGGTACCGAAGAAAAAGAAGCGGCCGGAGGCCGCCCACATGGACTCCCCCCTGTGACTGGTACAGCAGGGGGTTACTCAGGAGATGCTCCAGCCACGTGCCATGGAGAGTACTCCGGCACCGGCATCTCCTCGACTCCTGGGGGTGGGGGAGTGCCCTTGCGAGGGCCGTTGATGTCGGAGGCTTTCGCTGTGGCACACGCCCTCATGGGCATGCCCATGCCTCCATCCCCCCCTTGGCCAAGGCTTCTGGGACCGGCGTCTCGGGGTAAACCCATGCTGGGTGCCCCCGGTGGATGGCTGAGACAGCAGTCGAGGTCTCCCCCCAGACGGTCGAGGAGGGTCAAGAGAGTGAGCTCCCCTCCTTGCTCCGACACAGAGTCGTCGAGCTCCTCGACACCACAGCACCGAGGGCAGTCTCAAGGCTCCAGCGCGAGGCGAAGTCGGTACAGTTCCCCCTCACGCATGGATCAGTCTTCAGGATCCCGGCACCGCTCCGATCCCAACACCGCGCACCGGCGTGGATCCCAGCAGCCACAGACACTGGAGGCACTCAACGCCGGTCCCGATCCCCGGTGCGCAGCCCGGCGCGGACACAAGAGCCCGAACGCGCCCGGTACCGATCCTGCTCACTGGCATCGGAGAAGCAGGGGTGGCACTGCTCTCGATCTCCAGTTTGCAGTCCAGCGTGGATCCCGGTGGCCGAAGGGCTTGGGTCTTCTCGGCACCGGTCCAGATCCCTGGCTCACAGCTCTGTACGAGCCCCGCACGGCTCCCGCCATAGATCCCAGTCATGGTCCCACAGCCACCCGGGGGACGCGGACACGGCCACGCGCAGGTCCAGATCACCGGCACGCGGCCAGGAAGGGGTCCAGGCACCCGACGACTGCAGGCGCCGTTGTTCGTCCTCCGGTGCCGAAGATCACCGGCACTGCTCCACATCCCTAACCCACAGCCCCGTGCGGGGCTCGGCACTGAAGGACTCGGCACCGACTGAACCCTCAGCACCGTACCATCGGTCTCGCTCTTCAGAGTCCAGAAGGGGGCGCAACCATTCTCGGAACCGCTCTAGGTCTCCTAAGGGCAAGCGCTGATACAAGACCTCGGCGCCTAGGAGGCGTTCGTCCAGCTCCTCCAGCCGCTTGCCCCCCCGCCGGCACCGCAGGCACCGCCGAGACCGCTCTTCCTCATCCTGGAGCCGATCATTGTGGAAGACGAGTTGGGACCGCAAGTCCCAGAGGCACCGGTCCCGCAGCTCAGGACGCCATGCACACCAGCCCTCCCCCTCCACCACCCCCCCCCCGGCACTGGGGCCGGTCCCAGCTTGGGCCCAGGGCCCCTGGAAATGGCCCTACTGGGGTCCCTAGGGTACTCAACCAACCCAGGGCATGGTGTCAGTTCCCTCCTCGACGGCCCTACCCCCGCATCTGCCTCCGAGCGGGCCGGAGAAGGGCCATTCCTCCGAGGAGGAATCCGACCCTCAGGAGGGTCCCTCTACGGAGCCCCTCCCACAGTCCTCCTCCTCTTCCCCGGACGATGCAGCCGCCAGGGATAGGAGAGTACTGCTCCCTAACTTTAAAGCCCATCAGGAGCTTCTTAAGAAGGTGGTGGACAATTTAAACCTGGAACTGAAAGAGCTCTCCGAGGAGGAGGACCCCCTCTTTGGGGGTCTCGGGATCAGCAGAACCGTCCAGGGTCGCCCTCCTGGTCCACGAGCGGGTCCTGAAATTGGTTAAGGCCCTTTGGCAGACCCCTGCCTCGGTGGCCCCCACCTCTAAGGGCACCGAGCGTAAATATTACATCCCGGCAGAGGGATTCGAGTTCCTGTATAACCATCCTGCGCCGGGGTAGCTGGTTGTGGAGGCTGCCAACCAGCGTGATAGACAGGGGGCCCAAGCAAATACCCACAAGAACAAGGACAATAAAAAAATTGACTTGTTCGGCAGGAAGGTATACTCCACGGGGGCCTTGCAGCTGAGGATAGCTAACCACCAGGCTCTCCTTGGCCGCTACAATTTAAATCTCTGGTCCTCCCTCCAGAGATTCTTACAAGGGTGGTCTTAGGACCAGGCGGCAGACTTTGCCACCCTTATCCAGGAGGCCGCGACAGTGGCAGCAGCGGCCCTCCAGTCCGCCAGTGATGCCGCAGATGCCGCAGGGAGAGCTATGGCATCCGGTATTGTCATGCGGCATTGCTCCTGGCTCCAATCTTCAGGGTTGTCGCAGGAGGTCCAGCAGGCAATCCAGGACCTGCCCTTTGACTGTGCTGGCCTTTTTTCGGACCGCACGGACGATAAACTGCATGTCCTGAAGGACTCCAGGGCCACCCTGAAGTCATTAGGGCTGTATATGCCGCAGGCCTCTCGGCGTCAGGCATGGCCACGTCCCCAGCGTCCGCCCCAGCAGGCACCAAGACCGCCTTCCCGACCCGCTCAACCCAGGAGGGGTCGGGATAGATATAGGGCACCCAACCACAGGGACCGCCAGGGCTCTTCGGCGGGTCCCCAGCAAGGGCTTTCTAAGGGAAACAATAAAAAACAATTTTGATGGTGCGCACGAGGGTGGCACCTCCCCCATCCCCCTGGATCGAAATTTTCTTTTTATGAACAGACTGAGGCCATACTTCGCCGAGTGGCAGAGCGTTACATCAGACCGTTGGGTACTGAGTGTGGTGCGCAGAGGTTATGCCCTGCAACACTCGGCCTTCCTCCCTCTCCCCCCCCCGACTGTCCCCTTACCCCATCCCTCTTCAGGGATCCCTCTCATGAGCATCTCCTCACTCAGGAGGTGAATTCTCTTCTCCTCTTCGGAGCGGTGGAAGAGGTTCCTCCTCAGGAAAGAGGAAAGGGGTTCTACTTCCGTTATTTCCTCTCCACTCGCCTTTGGGATCTTGCGGTGAGGCACGACTTCCACATATCTGCCTCTCACCTCCCGGAGGTCAGGAACAGCGAGGTGGATCACCTCAGCAGGTCGTTTCTACCCCGCCACGATTGGTCACTGCACCTGGAGGTGGTGACTTCCATCTTCCGCAGGTGGGGCGTTCCCCAACTGGACCTGTTCGCGTCGTCCTGGAACAGGAAGTGCCCGAGGTTCTGCTCACTCCGAGGTCGTGAGCCGGGCTCCATTTCCGACGCGTTCCTTATAGATTGGACGGGGACCCTCACGTATGCGTTTCCCCCCATTCCGTTGCTGCCCAAAGTCCTCTTGAAGATCAAGAGGGACAAAGCGGACATCATTCTGGTTGCCCCGGCCTGGCCGAGACAACATTGGTTCAGCATGTTGCTGGACCTGTCCATCGCTACGCCGATGCCGCTCCTGAGGCACTACGACCTGCTCTCACAGGACCAGGGTCGCCTGCTGCACCCGGACCTGGACTCCCTCTACTTGACAGCATGGAGACTCTGTGGCTAACGGTGGGAGAGAGAGCTTGCTCGGTGCAAGTCCAACAGGTCCTGCTAGGTAGCAGGAAACCTTCCACTTAGGTGGTGTACCGTGCTAAGTGGAAGCGGTTTACCTGTTGGGTGGAGTCCCGGGGCATCCCACCGAGCCATTCGCCCATACAGGCCATCTTGGAGTACCTGCTCCACCTGAAACTGCAGGGCCTGGCCCTGGCCTCCCTAAGGGTACACATGGCGACCATCTCGGCCTTCCACCAGCCATTAGAGGGGAGGTCGCTGTTCTTGCACCCTATGTCCCTCAGATTCCTCAAAGGGGTGGAGAAGCTGTACCCGCAGGTTTGTGACCTGGTGCCTCCCTGGGATTTGAACCTGGTCCTTGCCACTCTGATGGGACCCCCCTTTGAGCCCATGGCTACATGCCCGCTGCTTGTCCTCTCCTAGAAGGTAGCCTTCCTGGTAGCCATTACATCAGCTAGGAGGGTCTCTGAGATTAGGGCCTTGACCTTGGAGCCCCCCTATACTGTCTTCTACAAAGACAAGGTGTGGCTGAGACCTCACCCTGCATTCCTGCCTAACGTGGTGTCTCAGTTTCACTATAACCAGGATATCTTCCTCCCCGTGTTCTTTCCTAAACCGCATGGTTTGGAGAACGAGAGGAGATGGCACTCGCTGGATGTCAGGCGAGTCCTGGCCTACTACATCGAGCGGACCAGGCCATTCCGGAAGTCAACGCAGCTGTTCGTGGCAGTGGTGGACCGGTTGAAGGGCTTACCCATCTCCCCAGCACATCTCCACCTGGATTACTGCCTGTATGAGGACCTGCTACGAGCAGGTGAAGGTGCCGCTTCCAGGAGCTGTGACAGCGTACTCAACTAGGGCCCAGGCCTCATCTGTGGCTTTCCTGGAGAGAGTGCCCCTGCAGGACATCTGCAGAGCAGCAACCTGGTCGTCGGTCCACACCTTCACATCCCACTACGCCATAGTGCAGCAGGCGAGAGAGGACGCGGCCATCAGCAGGACCGTGCTGGCGAGAGCAGCTAGACGCTGACTCCTACCCACCTCCAAGGTATGGCTATTTAATCACCTATATTGGAATGGATATGAGCAATCACTCGAAGATAGAAAACAGGGTTACTTACCAGTAACTGTTGTTCTTCGAGATGTGTTGCTCATACCCATTCCACACCCACCCTCCATCCCCGCTGTTGGAGTCGGCAGAAAGAAGGGACTGAGAGCTCGCGGGGTTGGTGGCGCCCTATATACTGCAGCATGAGCATGGTACTCCAGGGGGCGCCTGAGCCAACCCTACAGGGCTTGCTAAGGGCAAAAAAGTTCTGGGAGCCAGTGCACGGGACGTGCACTCACCTACATTGGGATGGATATGAGCAACACATTTCGAAGAACAACAGTTACTGGTAAGTAATCCTGTTTTCTTTTCTCACTCACACACACATTTGTTAAAATGTGTAAAAAGCAAGATTAATAAAGCATATGTGTGTGTATGTGTATGTATGTATATATATATATATATATATATTAATTGATTTAAAGAATAAGTATTGCAATCTAGCAAATTCTAAAAATACAAGATTTTTACATGTACTTTTCTGAAATGGACTGTCTCTAAAGATTGATTTCTTTTTTCTCCATGTCTATTTTTATATTGAATTGAGAAATAAGGATTTTAACACAATCAAGAAGTGGCTAGAACCATTAGATTGTGGCATTCTAGAAAATGACTCTGCTTCTACTGAAGGAAGAAAGCCCTTGGCTTTGATGGTATATAGAACTCATTACTGTGTCGGCTAATCTACCCCCTAAAACACTCTTACAAAAGCAGTTTAAAAAAGCTAAATGTTACTACAACAGATCCTTTTTTTCAAAGGCAAATGATAACACGTAATAGTCTGCATGAAAATATGTGCCTCCTAGAACTTTCAAGAAACATTAGTATTGTTTCAATGAATGTCCAAATAAATGAAGCAAAAGCATGCCAGTGCATCAACAAATGGTTCGTATATGTTTCAATAGAGAAGATTGCAAATGTTTTAAACTTTTTGCTACTATAGCCAAAAAGTCCATGCCAGTTACAATAGCATTTAACAATATTTTGTTTTAACAACACTTTCTAGTGTGTGTTAGTGGTTCATTTTTACCATAATGTCTTTCCGTTGCATTAATGCATTGTGTTCTGATTTCATTTTAGAAAGCTGTGAATTTCTCAAAAATCCCCCTCCAGGATTTTACCCAAGGCTTGGTGTGATTGGTTTTGCTGGAATTGTTGGTCTGTTTCTTTCTAGAGGTAGGTGCTCTTTCCAAATGGCTTATTTTATGACTTTGGGATAAGTTATTTATTCATTTTATTGGATATTAAATCTTTAATTACAATACGTGCTATTAGATCAGGGCTCAGAAATGTATCTTGCAGCACATTATGCTTTCTACAAGAGGTATTTTATATTTAATTTCTATGGAATTATTGTTTATGGATTCTGTGGGTTACAGAAATTTGGTCTATGAAAGATACCAATATGATGGTACTTACAGTATTGAATCTGTTAAAATCAAATAGGTACACCAGATTTGCAGGTGGTCATAAACCAATTTAATGCTAAAGCATTCAGCTTATAAATTATTCTTTCTCTTGATTTAGTTGCATCACCGCTATACATGACAGTCCTAGAAGTTCATTGTGGTGGTGATATTTTTTTAAAAAAAATAGCTTTTAGTGGATTAAATGAGGGAAAGTGGATGTGTTTTTTAAAAACTTGTTTGCAGAAATTTTTTGTCATAACTATTCAGTTACTTTAAACATGGTATTTTGAATATTGTTACTGTGAACATTCTGCTTTGTAGTAATTTATCAGATAATGCTCTCTGAAGTGTTCATCATTCAGTTTACAAAGATAGTTGCCAATAAGAAGCTATTCCTTTATGATTTACTTAATGAAAGTAAGGCACCTATCCAATTATGAGCTACTGATTAAAGGGACACTGCCCACCTGAGTGGGTTTTTTAAATTCCTCTAAAAATAATTTTACAGAAAACTATCATTTAGGTTTTTGTGCTCTTCTGTTTTGTTTAGAAAGGGCCTTTGGGTGGGCCTGGAGCTACATAAACTAATATGCTTATGCCTTCCCCTCATATCCCTTTTTGCTGTCTGGGCTCACAGCTGCCTACTGCTTGCTGCCTATTTTTTTCAGATTCAGCTTTGATAATGTTGTTATACATAGCAACACAGCCTGGAGAAGGGTATGCACTATCAACAAAACAATGAAGATGACCATGTGTTAAGTAAACCAACTGAAAAAAGTTTTTTTTTCCTTTAATCTTTCAGTTATCACATCCTAGGAGTTAATTGTAACAACAGTAGGTAAACCCCCCAACCCCGCCCCCCATTTTGTTCTGAAATATTTTTAAGTTGAGTGTGTCCCTTTAATTGGCAAGTTGAAGGGACAAAACAAGATTCTTGAATTTTATTGTGGTTTCATCTCTAGGTAGAGCTACCTAGAAGTAACAGCATAACGTAACATGTTTATACATATTTTTCAGTGTTGAAATTCAATGTAACATTTAATTACATTGCTTGAAGGAATTATATGTTTGTGCTTTGTTAGGAAAGGGAATTTTGAAATGTACTTATTTCTGTAGAAGTTCTTAGTATGTGATACTGCTTAACTGTATCTGTGTTGAATCACTGTGTTGATGTGGATGAATGCTTTAACTCTTCAGGAAATATTGTGGATAGTGGTACGCTTTGCCAAATGTGTTTTCATTAACAAAACCAGAAATGAGCAGTCGTTTTGGATGAGAGCACACTGTCAATCACATGTTGAACAAATTGGAAGTAACTGGCCATTTAGAAACTAGAAGTGATGTATGATTATAGCAGACAAATCTATTAACACTTATCCAATTAAATGTCTTTTTGATTATTCTCTAGCAGTGAACAAACACTCTGCTTTGCATTCATGCTATTATTTAAATGAGAAGAACCTTGCGAGCTCATGATTTTAGATGTTTTTCTTAAGTTCCAACTTCAGGAGTCATGTGATCATATGAGAATCTGTTTTACTTGAAAGAAAGAGAGAAAAAATGTATGGCCCTAGTGGTGGTGGAGAATGTGTACCTTAAAGGCTCAAGAAGTGGAAGATAAATAAAAAGAACCCACAATTTTATCTTTTTAAACTAGGGCTGCAAATCACAGTTAACTCAAGCAATTAATGCAAAACAAATTAACTAAATTTAAAAAATTAGTTTATTATCAAAGTTTTAATCACATTGTTAAACAATAATAGAATACCAATTTAAATTTATTATCAATATCTTTGGATATTTTTCTACACTTTCAAATATATTGATTTCAGTTACAACACAGAATAAAAAGTGTAGAGTTCTCACTTTGTATTATTATTTTTATACAAATATTTGTACTGTAAGAAAATGAAAGAAATAGTATTTTTTCAATTCACCTGATACAAGTACTGCAGTGCAATGTCTTTATCATGAAAGTACAACTTACAAATGTAGAACTTTTTTGTTTTACATAACTGCAGTCAAAAACAAAACAATGTAAAATTTTAGAGCCTACAAGTCCACTCAGTCCTACCTCTTGTTCAGCTAGTGGCTAAGACCTACACATTTTGTTTACATTTACGGGGGATAATGCTGCCCACTTATTATTTACAGTGTCACCTGAAAGTGAGAACAGGCATTTGTATGACACTCTTGTAGCCGGCATTGCAAGGCATATACGCGCCAGATATGCTAAACCTTTGTATGCCCCTTCATGCTTTGACTTGTAGATTGCAAATATTTGTAATCAAATATAATAATTATGTGATGAACATAAAACAAATTAATGCACTACTTTTTTTTTCTTTTTTTTTAAACAAGCATTAATTGTACGCTAGGGCGCTGTGCTCAGGGGAGCACTGCTGTGTGCCTCTGGTGCAGGGGTGCCCCATCTCTCTCCACCCTGCTCCACTGCTTCTCCCAAACCTCCCCCACCTTGGAGCTTCCCCTGACCAAGCTGCTCCAGACCAAGAGCTGGTTTCTAGCCTGCTGCACAGAGTGGGGGCCAGCGGATGATGTCGGGGTGTCCCTCTCCCCGCTTCCGTGTAGTTGATTGCCGCCGAACTGGGATCGGGAAACAGGGGAAGCCTGTTCTACTGCTGGCTCAGGAGTGAGTGCTGCCAACAGCAGCTGCTGCTGCCTGAAAAAGTGTTCAGGTTCTGGAGTGCTCTGCTTAAAGAAATAGCGCTCCCCCAGCACACACACACGCTCTCCGCCTCCTCAACACCAAAAATATTTAAATAAATGGTATTCTATTATTGTTTAATAGTGTGATTAAAACTACAATTTATCTTGACAATTTTTTTAATCTTGCAATTAATTGCGATTAATTTATTTAATTCTTTAACAGTCCTATTTTAAACCCGTCATATGAAATGCAAATCACTTTCCCACAATACAAAAATCAAAGCATTTTATTTTCATATCTGAGCCTGAAACATCAAGAAGCTAGTTTACAATGAGTTTTAATTTTGAAGTATATAATGAGTCCAACAGCAAGAAAACTATATCACAAGTGCACATGTAACAAAACTATTTATGGTAGCTGGTAAAACTGATCTCTGTTATGGAACATCCATTCTGCTTGATTCTAACTTAGCATTTTCTGTTCTTTTTTAAGAAGCTTTTACATTTTATTTCCCGAACAGCACTTTATATAATTCTAGTAGCAACATTTCTGTAAAAATATAAAGTCAAGGTTTTGGTTATTCCACCACTAAAATTATTTTTGAATCCCCACAGCAAATTCAGTTATGAGGTAGTTCTCACTGAAAGATTCTGTTAAAAATTACTTCTCAAAAGAGTGAAAAATTAATACATCTAATATGATTTTCTTAGGAAAATGGTTGGACTAAACAATAGCTGATGTGGTAAATTATAATGTACCTAATGAATGATTACATATAAAAATGTACTGTAACACTATCCAAGTTGAGATAACCTGTACTCTAACAGAACATATTTTCTTCCATGGAACAGGCTCAAAAATAAAGAGGTTGGTGTATCCAGTGGCGTTCATGGGGATTGGTGCCTCTCTGTATTATCCACAACAGGCTGTTGCTATTGCAAAGGTCAGTGATTACATTTCTAGGTGTGGGAAATCCCTTTTACTTCCTGTCACTTATTTCTTCATAGTCTCAAATTATTCAGTAAACCATTTTCTTTTTTAATTTAAAGGCTGTCAGCATGAAGGCAGATACATTTCTTCTCCCAAGGAGCTTGCAGTCTAAATTGGATATAAATTGGGTGTATTGATTTAAATTAGTGATTTAACACTGATTTCAACCGTGATTTAAATCAGTAAGCAGGAAACCTTGATTTAAATAATTTGTTTTAATTGTGTTTTGCATTTGTATTGTTTAGTTACTTTCCTAAAGAAAAGTTGATTCTCATTGGTTGGTAGCTATTAAAACATGTTGATTTGCAACTGAATATAGCGTTTACACTAAATTTGGTGCTTCTTTTTGTTCACTGATAGGATACACTGCATCTCTACACATTTATTTCAGCAATTATAGAGCTTAACTTGCATTTATTCAGATTCTTGAATTTTACATTTTTTATTATGGTAGAAAATGGTGAATGCATTTATTTATTAGATTTGTGTTGCGCTGTATCTGGAGTGAAATTCAAATTCAATTAAAAATGCATAAAAATAGCATTTTAAGTATTTTGGGTTTTTTAATTAAATAAAACTACCTTAATGTGTTGGATACATTTTTAAAAAAAGTTCATCGAAACATGTTTTGCATTTAAAACTGATTTATTAAACTAAGTTAGTATAATCTGTAGCTAGTGAATTGAACTGATTTGTTACTGGTCACCATGTCCTTCAAGATTTTAGAACTGGTAGATCTCATCCTCTCACATAAGATCCAAAGAAACCTCCAGAACAGTTTTTCCAGTACATCCAGCTTCTTCTATCATGGTAGTGGCGCGGATTCACACGGATCTGCAGTCAGATTGTTTCCTGGGTCCAGGGGACTTGTCACTCTGAGAGGAGAAAAAGAAAGGTCTTCTGAGTCATTCTTCTCACACTTCTCCATAGGGTAAAAGAAACAGACCAAAAAACTTCTCTGCATTCCTTAGATGCTTCTCTTCCATCCCCTAAGACTCCGCAGGGCTCCCTTAGGAAGCATGTTTTGTTCTTCTGTGTTCTTCAGATGCCAGGATTGGTGACTTTACAGATAGTGTCTTTATTGGAGAGGAGTTTGGAACTGCAATCTGAGTAAGAATTGTATTGCACTAGAGTTACAGATGTTCCTTCTATAGCAGAAGACTGATTATATTGTTAGATACGATGCACACAGGTCATCTTGTCCCACAAGATGTGAAATGTTGTTGGAAATTGATTACTGGTACAATTGGCAAGTTCCACTTTGGGCTGGATAGCCCATTAGTCATTGCTCAGACCCATGGAGACTTCCCATCTTGTCACCATAGGCACTCCTGTCTGCCTAGCAATCAAGAAAAGGCTCTCACCTTGGATCCAAGATCTAACTGCTCTGCCTTCTTACAAGGAGCACACTCTCATTCCAATGCCCGATGCTTTATCTGAAGAGGAGGAGCCTTCAGTTTAAATGGAATATCCTCATTTGGGCCTCTATCTTGACACTGAATCTTCTCCTGATAAGTGTTGGTAATGGTGCAGAAGCTTCCTCATCTTCTGAGGATGGTTTACAAATTCATGACCTGGTAAACACAATGGCTACATGTTATAGCTTCTGTTGATTATTTTGGAGAAAAATTCTCAGCCAGTCATTGATTTTTCTGGATTCCACTTCAGAGAACGAAGTCTGTCTCCCAATTCAAAATGGTCTTTGACAACCATCAAAAACTGGGTGATCTAATCCTCCCTCTTGCCAACTGATTACAAAAAGGCTGACAAATTATATCTCATCATATGAAAAAATTTCTTGTTTTCATATGCATTCTTCTCTCAATTTAGTAGTAGTAGTAGCAGCAGCAGCAGTTCATAAATCAATGATAGTCTCCCTCTACACCTTCTGATAAAAGTAAACAATAGGCAGGAAAATATTTCCTTTTCCTCTTGGTATGATTGGTAAATTACCAGATAAAGAAGTCACAGTTTCAGTAGCGCTTAGTAGGACAAAATCTGTACATTAGTCCTTCCTGAAGACCTGTGTAAAGTGGCAAATGCTTTAACTGAAGGCCAGATAGTGGCAAAACATGGCACTCCAAACTTCCTTCGGTGTCTCAGATTAGACAGCAAAGGTAATTGCGTCCATTGTAGTGTTCTGCAGATGTGTGGTTTCCACTCTTTCCTCTGAAATTAAATCTAAAATAGAGGATCTTCCCTTTGGTGGTATTGGGTAACAAGAGGGGCAAAATATTGGAAAAGATGGATATGAGATTCACAGTAAGATCTTTGGGTTTCTTTCAGCCTTCTAGAAGAAGAAACCATACAACTGTTTTCAAACTCCATAGACAGTTCTATTTTTCCATCATCTTACTATTACCAGAGGTGCCATTAACCTCATCAGCAACAATAATCCTCCTCCTTGAAAACTCAGCAAAGAAAGAAGTCCATTCATGCCTTGTGGGGATGGGGTGGGGTGGGGTGCGTGTTGGGGGGGGAGGGGGAGGAAGCATTTTTCAGAGTCATCTCCCAAATGTCAGCCCTCAGATTTGACATGAGGATCAGGATCAATCTGCAGTGATCTTACCACCTCCTTACCTTTTGGAAACCAACTTTTCCATTTAATCAACACATGGAATTGCATCATTTTGGACAAATAGATTCTGGAGAGAATAGAAAATGATCCCAATTCCTGCCCCCACTCCCTTCCTTATTCAGGGACACCTCTCACATGAGCACTCTAAGATCAGAAATTTAGTTTCAGCTACAGGCCGGAGCAATAGAGGCAATTCCAAGGGTGTTCAAGAATGTGGGCTTTTAGTCTTCCAGTTATTTTCTGATACCTAAGAGGTCTAAGTCTAGTATTGGAACTGAGGAAACTCAACCCTTATATCAGGAAGTTTTCTTACCTTGTGTTAACTTTGGCATCTGTTATCCCCTTCTTTTCAACTCTGGGTTGATTTGCATCTCTCAATCTAAAGCAGGGGTTCTCAAACTTTTTTTCTGGGACCTCCTTTGAAAATATTTCAGGATGTGATGACCCTGCCTTCCTGGCATGCATGGGAGCTAACAGCTCAAGATCCCCTCCTCCCCCCTCGCCCAATAACCATGACGCTCAGTTTGAGAACCCCTAATCTAAAAGATGCATCCTGCCATATTTCTCAGACCACATCACCTTTAAGTATCTGTACTTCACATTTGGGCAAAGTTATTTCTAATATAAAGTCCTATCTTTCGACCTTTCCACTGCCCCCGAGTCTTTACAAAGTGCCTATCTGTGGCAGCAGATTTTTTAAGATGGCAGGGTGTTTTCATTTACCCTTATTTGCGTGATTGGCTGCTTAAGGCCTTAAGGCCTTATCAAGGACATACATTTCACATGTTCTCTTTTTTTAAATATTAGGACTTTTGATAAATATAAAAAGTCCCTTCTTTTTTTTAAACAGAGAATTCCATTCATAGGAGCTATTTTTGATTTGTTAGAAGGTACAAGTCAGTAGAAAGATGTCTGAAATTTCACTCTACCATACAGATACTTCTTTAAACTATTTTTTTCCAGGTCTGTTGGTCTTGAGTTTCTATAGCTTCAACTGCTTGTGCCACACCTTATGCCAGCCTGAGACTTCAATTTGACCAGCTCCAAGTTACGGACCAATCACAGATATATGTCCAGGACATTTTCTGTCCTGAAAGACATTTTACTATCTCTGACATGGTAAACACAGCAGGTAAATTTTCTGAAGGGGGTGTCATTCAACTCCCTAGTTCCATTGTTGACAATCACGTCAGATGCTTCCAACAGCTGGTGGAGAGTCTATCTCAACAATCTATCAGTTCGAGTTCACTGGAGTTCTCAAGGAAAATACACTACATATAAACATATTGGAGTTGAGAACTGTCAGTCTAGCACATATCTTTTTTTGCATCACATCCAGAACAAAATATAACGGGTCATCACAGACAGCGTGATGAACAATGAATGAGCAGGTCTCAGCTCTGCAAGGAAGCACTCAAATTAGAAGATTGGTGTAGCCACTACGACGTCTCACCAATTGGTCTGTCCCTACCAGACGAGGACAACAACATAGCATATCAACTCAGCAAAGTTCTCCTGCAGTTACACAAATGGTCTGTAATGGGCTCATTAGACATTTGCAACCTTTGGGGGTTTCTGGATATAGATCCTTTCACCCCCAGGCAGAATATTAAGGGTCCCCATTTCTTATCAAGGGTGGTAGACAGAGACAGTCTATCCATATTGGATATTTTTCTTCTTAATTGTGGGATGGGTCCTCCCTTCCCCATTCCTCTTATACAGAGAGTGATTAAAGATAAGACACAATGGAGCTAGATAATTCTAATTTCTCCAGCATGGCTGAGACAACAGTGATATACAGATTTTCATCTTTCCAAGGGAGTATAAAAACTTCCAGTGATGCTATGCATATTGCAACATGGTAGGAACATTTATCACTCTGACCATCTTTCGCTACACCTACCTGCATGGCTATGGGTCTCTAACAGACTTGTAAAAGCTGCAGTTTAGTGGTGGAACAGATTCTGATTAACACTTTGTCATTGATTGATTGTTTTCTAGAGTTATGATCTTATGTGGTCTAGGTTTGTGGACCGGATAAGTGAAAAGCACCTAGATCCTGTACGGGCACCAGTTCAATATGTTCTTGAATGCTTATTACATATAAAGTTTCTGAATCTTTCTATATCTTCTCTGAAAGTACATTTGGAAGTAGTGGCAGCACATCATCTGTTTATAGTTGAAAAATCTATCTTTGCACATGGTACAGTTCAGGAGTTTATGAGAGGGGTGGTCAATATGTATCCACAAATAAACTCAGTTCCAGCCTGGGAGCTCAATCTAAATTACACAGCTTAGGCACTAAGAGCTTTAAGCTTACTTTCTTAACAGGGGCTAAAGAGTTTCAGAAGTCTCCTAAACTTTTTATTTCCTATGCTGACAACTCTAAAGTCATTATCTCGGAGGGTTAGATGGTGTATAGAAGAGGGATATAGGATTACATCTGTTCTACTGCAATGAGAACACACTCATCTAAAGTTGTAGCTACTTCTTTAGAATGCCTCAGACATGTTCCTATGCAAGGCTGCCACATGGTGCTCTAGTCATATCTTTACAAAACACTATTCCCTAGATCTGGCATCTAGATCAGGTGCTTGGTTCAGTAGGGTAGCACTCCAATCCTTTTTCACTCATGTGAGTTCCCCTCATCAATTCATGGGGAATTAATTGCCAAACCATCCCATGAATAGGACTATGTAGAGGACACTCGAAGAAATGGAAGTTACTCTCTTGTTACCAGACTTCTTTGAGTTGGACTCTGCATAGTCACACTCCCTTCACCTTCTTTCCTGTCATCTTTGGAGTTGTGTAAAATCCTTACTCTGAGGAAGTGGTTGGAAGGAACCAAAGGTGGCACGGAGCAGCCCACCCCCTCTGAATGCTGAGGAGAGGGGTTGAAGAGTCAGATGAGCAGTCTACCAGCCACTGCTACAAGAAGATACCATCATCGAGACTGCACCAGACAGCACATCCCGTGAGTGTGGATATGCAGAGTCTGTTTCTAAGAACTCTGGTGACAAGTAACTACCACTTCTGCAGTGTGTTTTGTTTTTGGTTGGTTGAGGAAGGCGTTGGGATTTTATTTCCTCCTTATCATCTGTTCCTGTTCCAACCCTCATGTCTAAAACAGTCCTCTTGCACATCACCCATTTCTGTGTTTCCCTTCCTCATCCTAGGTGTTGCACTGAGTTTGAGAGGGTTACATCATGAAGAGATTTTTAAAAGAAAGCAAACATCTAGCTTCATATAAATGATTTTATTTAAAACAAAACTTTTTAAAAGTCCAAGTCTTGCTTGATTTGACCTAAGATGTAGCAATAAACGTTTAAGATGGATTAACAAGACATAACTAAAGGTAACTTGGTCTTTCATTTTAAGGTTCATAAATGTGTGGCTCCTTTAATTTGGGAACAATAAAAACTTCCCAATTCAAACACGAATACTTTTCTAACATGGCTTTTTGGAAAAACTGTTGTTTGTGTGAGGTTTTGGCTTTTAAAATGTGAATTACTCTATATTGAGTAGTTTACCACTCTGCACTTCGTTGGATGTCATACAGTCCTGATGCTTGTACACTATGTTAAATATCGCCAAATACCTAAAAGTATAAAGGAGCACATTCCTCTCTTAATTAAAACTTTCCAATGGATAAAGGTTAGCTCATCAAAGAACTGGGAAATACGCTAAGCAGAATACAGAATGGGGTTGTGATACAGGTTCTGCACATCCGACTGTTAGAAATGTCAATCTCTTTCCATTACAATGTTTGTATTGTTGAATGAGGTGTACTACCAACAGAAGCTCTGGAACACCAGGTACACAGAATGTATAGTAGCAGCCTGATTTGTTCCACAGTTGCTCAACAAGTTGAATGGTTAAATTCAGTTAATGATCAAGGATAGTTTCCAGACATTACTTCCTGTCACTGGAAGTCTAAAAGACTTTTTCTCTAGGCACCTTTCTTATGGAGAACAAACTTGTAGTTGTTAGTACAAGATTGCTAAAAGATATCTCTTATCTTTTGGGGGATATTGTTTGTATTACTTTGAACAAAGTTTAAAGCTCTATGTTATGAAGATATATTATGCTGTCTTTGACCTTCACTTAACAGACAAGCTTGGGCAGATTGCTCTAATGTGGTTTTGGCAGAACTTTCACTGGTGTTTTAAAACTGTTCTGTTTTTGATCCAAGATAAAATATGGATCTGTTATTACACTTACCTGAATTTTACACTTAACTCTGGTTCAGCCTCAATCTGGAAAAAGCATCTACTACTAAACTACCTAAATCAACTTTGTACCATAGAAAAGTTTTCAGTCATATTTTTAATAATCCTTCTCAGTACTGGGTCTTTTCAACTTGCACAATACAGCACATGTACAAGTTGTTTTGATTCATGCTCACTGTCTTTCTGCAAGGAAAAAGCTTTGCCAGTGCACGGCTGTTGTCATGATTTATTGTCTTGACAATAAACTAAATTGACTGCAGTGTCTAAAAAGTCAGCAAATTCTCAGTTAAGGTTCCTCCAAAGCCGTACTGATACAGAGCCATTAACCTTAATTCTGCTTGATAACTGAGATGTATTGAAGTAGGGTAGTTAATTTTGTAAGTACACAGTATGTATGCAATAAAAGGGAGAAGGTTGTCTATGTGCCAATAAGGTAACAGGAAATAACTGTCATGCTGCCTGAGGCTGTTGCACTTGGCCCAGAGATATTTGGGACACAAAGTAGAACATAAGCTCACTTTCAAGTTTCTTCAAAACTTCTCCTGAAAACTTGCCAGTCTGACTTTTTAGTGTTTATTTAACTATTACCGTGGAGTTAAACATGTTTGCAATTTTATGTTGAATTCAGTGGAAATTAAATTTCAGTATGCCTAACACTAATGAGAAAGGAACTATATTCTGTCCTCTTTCAGTTTACACCAAATCTGGAGTTACTAAAATACTTTCCTGAAGGCCTGGGAGAAGCTTGTCTTCTGACAGCTCTCAGTTGAAAGTCTGAGACTTTGTATTATTACTCCCTTTTACTTGTTATGACAACTCCAGCCAGGAGAGAAACTGTAATGTGACAAAGCTCTCTAAAATGGCTAATTTTTTTTGAAAACACCGTAATGTTAAATCTACAGGACTGTACCTAACACTTAGGAATTACATAACCTCTGGCGCTATAAGCACAGAGACAGGGTGGGCATCATAATTTAAGTGGGTAGTTTGTGGTTTGGACATTTTTTGTTTGTTTCTGTCTATGTGAAACCCATAAGTTTGTTGCTTGCAGTTTTTGTTTAGGCTGTAAGTGCTTTTCTCTGACAAAAGTTGTCCCATTTTTCTTACTCATGCCAAAGAATTTCAAAATGTGAAAATGAGGCCCAGTTCTACAGTCACTGCACATTCATAACTCCATTGAAGTCCATGAACTCTGGGATATTTAGGTTTGTAAGGAATGCAAGACTGAGCCAATACACCGCCTGAAAATCTTCAGTCATTCATTGGTTTGTAAGAGTAATACAGTAACTTGTTATGGCTTTAAAAACAATGCTAAGACCCAAAAATAGATTAAATCAGTACTTCATCACAGTTGGCACTTTTTTGCAATATGTTGTCCTTTGCTGTGTATAGATTAAAGAGCATGCACTGGATCAAGTTTTGTAACTAGGAAAAAATAGCTGCTGCATACAGACAGTTGTTGGTTTTCCTTCATCTTGTGTTGCTAGCATTTTTGGTTCTGACACCACAGACAGATAAAAGGAGTGTTTTTTATTTTTACTCTAAGAAATTTGCACTTTTTGCAGCTTTCTAATGGTGATGCACACATAACTGCAGCATTCTATGTTCAGATGAAGCAGAATTTTTTTTCTAATGAAGTATAAACTGTTCTGAAGTGAATGACTAATTCTGTCTGAATATTTGGGAGCTAACATTTCAAAAGCTAGACCAGAGTACAAAGGTTTATACCGTCAGTGCTTGTGAGGATTTTGGAGAGGTATGGCACATTCATTGCCAGCTCTCTGGGTGTTTGCTTTTTTCTTTTATTATTGCCCTTATCACCATCAAATGCAGAAAAAAAAACTTATTTCTCTCAGTGCAACCTGCCAACTAGCAACTTGTTTATACCTAAAATTTGACCTACTTTAGCTAGTTTAACATGGTTGGCCAAACAGGCTAAGTATGTGTTTCCTTTTTTTAAGACAACTCGTCGAAAGACAGCCTGCATCTCAGATCTAGTTGTCTGACTAGCAGCGTAGAATGGGGAGGAGGTGAACATCCCTCAGTGCTGAAGCAACAGGTTCAGGACTATCTAGAAAGATTGAACATACACAAGTCCATGGGGCCAGATGCAATGCATCTGAGGTGCTGAGGGAGTTGGCTGATGTGATTTCAGAGCCATTGGCTATTATCTTTGAAAGCTCATGGTAATTGGGGGAGGTCCCTGATTGGAAAAAGGCAAATATAGTGCCCATCTTCAAGAAAGGGAAGAAAGAGGATCCAGAGAACTACAGACCGGTCAGCCTCACCTCAATCCCTGGAAAAATCATGGAGCAGGTCTTCAAGGAATTCATTTTAAGGCACTTGGAAGAGAGGAAAGTGATCAGGAACAGTCAACATGGATTCACCAAGGGCAAGTCATGCCTGACCAACCTGATTACCTTCTATGAAGAGGTGACTGGCTCTGTGGATGTGGGGAAGGCGGTGGATGTGATATACCTTGACTTTAGCAAAGCTTTTGATACAGTCTCCTACAGTATTCTTATCAGCAAGTTAAAGTAGTATGGGTTGGATGAATGGACTATAAAATGAATAGAGAGCTGGCTAGATCATCGGGCTCAACGGGTAGTGATCAATGGCTCGATGTCTAGTTGGCAGCCGGTAACAAGCAGAGTGCCCCAGGGGTCAGTCCTGGGGCCGGTTTTGTTCAACATCTTCATTAATGATCTGAAGGATGGGGTAGATTGCATCTTCAGCAAGTTTGCAGATGACACTAAGATGGGGGGAGTGGTAGATAACCTGGAAGGTAGGGATAGGATATAGAGGAACCTAGACAAATTGGAGGATTGGGCCAAAAGAAATCTGATGAGGTTCAACAAGGACAAGTGCAGAGTCCTCCACTTTGGACGGAAGAATCCCATGCACAGCTACAGACTGGGGACCGACAAGCTAGGCAACAGTTCTGCAGAAAAGGACCTGGGGTTTACAGTGGATAAGAAGCTGTATATGAGTCAGCAGTGTGCCCTGCTTGCCAAGAAGGCTAATAGCATACTGGGCTGCATTAGTAGGAGCATTGCCAGCAGATCAAGGAAAGTGATTATTCCTCTCTATTCGGCATTGGTGAGGCCGCATTTGGAGTATTGTGTCCAGTTTTGGGCCCCCCATACAAAAAGGATGTGGACAAGTTGGAGAGAGTCCAGCGGAGGGTAACAAAAACGGTTAGGGGGCTGGAGTACAAGACTTATGAGGAGAGGCTGAGGGAAGTAGGCTTGTTCTGTCTGCAAAAGAGAAGGGTGAGGGGGGATTTGATAGCAGCCTTTAAATACCTGAAAGGGGGTTCCAGGGAGGATGGAGCTAGGCTGTTCTCAATGGTAGTAGACGACAGAACAAGGAGCAATGGTCTCAAGTTGCAGGGGGTGAGGTCTAGGTTGGATATTAAGATAAAGTTTTTCACTAGGTGGGTGGTGAAGCACTGGAATGGATTACCTATGGAGGTGGTGGAGTCTCCGTCTTTAGAGGTTTTTAAGCTGCGGCTTGACAAAGCCCTGGCTGGGATGATTTAGCTGAGGTTAGTCCTGCTTTGAGCAGTGGGTTGGACTAGATGACCTCCTGAGGTCCCTTCCATCCCTAATCTTCTATGATTCTATGACTAGAAAACTTATTTGTCACAAATTTTTTGTATTAAAAATGAATCTATTTTTAAAATAATTGTATTGTCTATAACTACAGTGTATAGATATGATTTCCTGTTGGGATCAGTTATTGGTTGTTTTTATTCCATTTTCCAATTCTAAATAGTAACAAGGTGCGTATCTGTAACTACACTTTGAAATGGGGTGAGTTGTATGGTGAAGCCTTCTCTTAGCAAAACACTAAAGGTTAATGGTGCTTTGTAATGAAGGTCCTAAAAGGATCCAGGCAAAGGGTGGCCGAGAGAGTGGAATGCTACAGCTGTTTCTCCCCATCTGAAAATGCAACTTCTTTTAAGGCAGGAGAAAGGTTCCTGTATGTTGTGCATTATTTTCCCTCGCTCAAGGACACGTGGTGGGTTCATTAGAAATTTGTAGGTAGGCAGACAAGTTGTTGGTGTGACCTGCATCTAAAAATCCTAACTATATTGATTTGAATGGCAGATCTGAGAGCAATCAGAAAAGGAGAACTGGCCTTTCTTGTGTACTCCACAGAGAAGAAATGGCTCCTTGCTGCTGTTTGGATGGAACACAGGCACAGCACCCCCTCTCCAAAAGTTGGGTGGGGTATGCGTGCATAAAATTCACAATATAGTCTAGAGGCCTCAGTCAGGTTCAAGACTCAATTGTGCTAACTTCTGTACAAAGAGCATAAGTTACAGTCTATATCCCGAAGTGCTTCTGGTCTAAAAAATATATATCGTAAGTGTCTAGGCTGGCAGAAGTCTATTTCTTTTGTTCTTTGCTATCTGAAAGAAGGCCAGTATGAGGCCATTTTCAGTCTTAGGCTGGAGACCCAGGTTAGAATTACTTACAACCCAATGGTTTGTCAATACACACAAGATTAAGTAAAAACAAAGAGAGTCCTGTAGCACTTTAAAGACTAACAAATTTAATTTCTGCAGGCATAAGCTTTCATGGGCTGCAACCCATTTCGTCAGATGCAAGAAATAGAAATCAGATGGGGGTATATATATACATCCAAGGGTAAGGAACAACAATGGGGGAGGGTAGGTGTTAGAATGGTTATATCATTACAAGAAGTAATTGTCACTGTTTACACATTCTCACCTTCTAATCAGTGGTTGCAAATTGGCCTCATGTACTCTTAATTAAATGGATTTTGCTAACACCCTCCCCACCCCATTGTTCTTCCTTACTCTCTCTGTGTGTGTGTGTGTGTGTGTGTGTGTGTGTGTAATATATATATATATACACACACCCCATATCTGATTTCTATTTCTTGCATCTGCTGAAGTGGGTTACAGCCTATGAAAGCTTATGCCTGCAGAAATTAAATTTGTTAGTCTTTAAAGTGCTATAGGACTCTCATTGTTTTTGCTGTATACAGACTAACACAGCTACACCTCTGGAACAAGATTAAGTGCACCTCAGGTGTTTCAATTCCTTGAACTGGGATTTTTTGATATCCTGGGTTGCTGGACAGTAGGATTTTTCCTATCCTGGTGAAAAATATCCTTTAGATTCTAATGTCACAGAGAATCTTAAGAAAAATAACTCCATTTTGATGGGACGTAGCCAAAACGGTGGGCTTGACTAGTTCTTTTGTACATTAGGAGTTTACTAATAAACACTTTTCAGAGAACTATGCATAATCTTGCTGACATTTGTGATGATGGTGGACAGACTATTTTAAAATCCTCTCTTTATACTTTGTTCAAAATGTCTGAAAATAAACCATTTTTCTGCTTTTCCCTTTTTTCTGGGTGGTATTTTTTGTTGTCATTCTTTTTATGGTGTGTTTTTTAGTAATGCTGTACATTCCATACTTGAGTATCTTGAGTGTTTTGTAAAGCAGTCCCACTTACGGGTGTTGGTGGATTTTGGAACCATTTCAATTGTAATAAGAATAAACCCTTCTCAGGCTTTGGTTCTTCAACCGATTGATCTTCTAACAACCTCTTGTTTTAAAGGTCACTGGTTCAAGGCTGTATGACTGGAGTCTGCAAGGATATGTAGCTGTAGAATCTCTCTGGAAGGATAGTCCTAAAAAAAAGAAATCTGGAAAAAAAGCAAGTGACAAGGTAAGAAGTCCAAGGTATTTAATTTAAAAAATAGTGGATAATTTAAAGACACAACATTGATGGTCAGGGTAGAGAATGATAGATTGTGACTCTAATTGCTCTTTTTATAAACAAAACAAAAAAAGGTTGATCTTATGTCTCTGAAGGAAAAAAAAAGATATTTTCTCTCTAATTACTGGGAAAATCTTAAACTAGTTTTGGTTTAGGCTTCCCAGAAATTTTGTTTGGAAATTTTTTTTTTTTTTTTTTTTTTTTTTGTATCTCTAAGATACAGTCAGTGAAGGGTATTATGAAAAAAGTGGAGAGTGTTATGAATGAATTATTTTCTGATACTGCCATGTTTGCAGATGCAGATTTTTATGGACTAGACTTTGAACCTTACGAAAAAGTTTACCAATTGGATCTTTTCGCTTCAAAGGATTTTGTCTACTTCAAAGTAACATTTAAATTGTTAAACTTCATTAGCAGTAACTCCTTGGAAAAGTAAAATAGAGCCCCTTTATCAAATGGCTTTCCTCAGTTTTATTTAGTTTCTTTTGGGGGTAAATGTTTGTGAAAATTGAGATAGCTTTATTGTCACCTTGGTAAACATGCCGCAACATAATCAACTCCTCTTGCACTGTTTTACTAGACTCTGGACACTCCTATCATCCAGGCCTTAAAACAAATAGTATTTTGTAGAGATAAATAGCTTATGCATGTTTAAAGAGAGAAATATACTATTTTGTTTAATATCTTCAGACAAGTTACTTAAAATGTTGATGATAAATTCTCAAGCCACAAGTTTGATTCATTCAGTGGTAGTTGTCTTCTCAGTCAGGGTACAGGTTCAGTACTATCAGAATGCTGCCAACACTATTACTGAAGGTGCAGTCTTTCAAATAGTGATTATTAAATATTCTGTCATTTTTTGCAAGAGCCAAAATGTTGACCCAGTGTCCTGACTAAAATCAGTTTGAGTGATTATTCATTCTAACCCATCTAACATTAATTTGTACTTTCAGTTCAAAAAAGTATATTTCCCTTCTGCCCTGAATTACTGTTTTGTTATATGCTGTTCAAAGACCATGTCTTCCTGCCACAGATGTGGCTGCATTTTGGTGATGCAGGATGTTTGGATAAATGTATTTTGTGTAGAGTTTGGCAAGCATTTTGGGATCTTAATATCATTCACGATACATAATTAGCATTAATAAAGATTAAATGCCTGCTTGTTCACTATTTTGTGTTTGTCTGAATTAAGTCACATTTGCTTTCTTTTTCCCCCTTTGTCCTGAATCAAACAGCAGTACCACAGTCAGATTTCCTTGCACCTTTCACCAAAGAGGAGTGAAGCCTGTATTCCAGCCCTGCCATGGTTCATCTCACATTCCCATCCACCCATAACTCCTTCATGTCCCTAGTTACTCCAGTTTTCACTCCGCTGTCAGTGGGCTGACTTCTCTGCTCCTCCAGTCCAAGTGTAGCATGGTTGGACTAAATTATTTCCATTTCAGCACTGCTTGCTTGACCTTTGTTCCCTGCATGTTTCCAGCCATTTAGTCCATAGTTTGGTATTGGCATCTCTCAAAATACTTGTTCTGGCCTCTAACCAGATGATGTGCAGTATGTGTGGTCATCTGCGAGAGAGGCAGAGGGGAGACGCTTTAGAATCTATGGGAAAATAGTAATATTTTAAACACAGAGGTGGACTGGCAAACTTAGAACTCTGCTCTGACTGGCTTTGTGTTAGGATCAGTTGTGATGATGGAGAACACTTCCTCCAGTGTCTGGAGGGCTAGCTACTGCACACCAGTAATTAGCTTAGAAATGCATTGCATGACTTATGAAACTGACATACTTGAATAGAGGAAGGATGTTCTAGTGTAGTGGTTCTCAAACTGTGGGTCATGACCCAAAGATTATTGCGGGGGGGGGGGCTGTGAGATGGTGGGGGGAGAAGAAAATGCAAGGAAGTTTAAGCAAACAGCCTTTAGGGCAGCTAGGCAGCACTGTCTGCTACTGAAGCAATAGAACGCTCTCACAGCAGCAGCATGCCTTCTAGGGCCAGAAGAAAGTCACAGGTTCCATGTGGAGGATGCAGGACCATGGCAATGAGATCGGGAAAGGTGGGGATTTCTCCCCTTTCCATCATGCAGGGTGGAGAGCCAAATTAAATGATCTGGCAAGCTGAGTATGGCCCCTGGACCTTCAGTTGCCCATCTTTTTTGTTTAGTCCAGTGGTCAGGGGCCCCAGGCCCTTTGCAAGTGCACCAACCTCACATTGACTAATCTGGACCTGCCTACCCATCCGTAGTATTCAAAGTAGACTGGTAAAAGGAGTGTTCATTTGCGCAAAGCCAGCTTGAATACTAAGTACTAGGGGAGTTGCGTTAACAAAGATGAGCACAAAGGGGGTCATGGCATGAAAAAGTTTGGGAGCCACTGATCAAGGGGTTAGTCTAGGACTTGGGGGACATGGATTCAATTTCCTGCTCCACCACAGACTGCCGGGTGACTTTTGGCAAATCAGTCTCTCTCAGGTCTCAGTGGGGATAAATAGTACTTTACTACCTCATAGCGTATTGAAGAAAACTACAGTATATTTAAAGATTGTGTGGTGCTCAGATGCTACAGTAGTGTGTGTGTGGGAGGGGGCATGTAAGTACCATACACAGATACTTAGAAAAAGTGGGGGGGGGAACAGAGGAGGATGGGGTAGGGGCAAAGTCACATTTTTAGAATGACTGCATAACTTACAGTGAGAAATTGCAAAATCACACTGAATTAAGGTCTCTGATTCAGAGTTAGTCATCTACACCTAAAATTTAAGGTGACCTAGCTTCATCAGTACCCCAAAGAGACGTTATTAAGCTGACCTACCCCTCAGTATAGACACCACTCGGTCAATGGAAGAGTTCTGTCGATCTAGCTACCAGCTCTCAAAGGACTGGATTTACTACAGTGACAGAAAAACTCCTTTATTAACTGTAGCAAGTCTCTATACTACAGTGCTATAGCAACACGGCTGCAGCTGTGCCATTGTAGTGCTTGTAGTGTAGCTATTGCCTTGCATACAGTATAATTTTCCTTGGTTTTTAAGCAATGTTAAGACTATTAACTGACCACAATCATGTCCAAACTGCATCTTTGTTAGAGCATATTGAGGCTCATAATCACAATAGAAAGTTAAGCTAGTGAAGATTTCTGGGAAAACCCCTTCTGAAGGACCTAAGTACAAGAAAATTATTTTTAAAAATGAAAAAATGTCCTTCTTGTTTGAAGAATTCAAATGTGCCCAGAGGGTTTAATTTTGTATTATAAACTGAAGGATTTCAAAGAAACTCCTGACCCTAAATCAGAGAGAAATGTGAAGAATGAAGTGAAATCAACAAATCAGCGTGCAGCATCAGCACAAAGGAACAGAGAGCCAAACAGCAGAGTCATAGAAGAATGACTGATTTATCCTTTTGCATTAGACTTACGGCTGTGCCTTTTTTCTTTGAATGAGGCAAACATAAATTGCAACAGAAACTGAATTGTGCCATAAATGAAAGCTATATGACAAATGGTATCTGATAATTTGCATTTGCTTGTTAAGAAATGTGAACCTTTTAATGAGTGGTTACTTTATTAGAGAATGTCCAATTTGTATTTTACATCCTGTCTCAAGTTTATGAAGAGGGCTTCTTGTTAAGCATTTTAATGCTTTGCTTGTATTTTTCTAGCTAATAGAAATTTCAGTTCCCCTTCGTACAGACTAATGAACTATAACATAGCTTTGTCTCTATATCATATGGTGCACAGAACAAATGAAACAAATTGACTGCTGAGATGTGTATACTGACAATTCAGTGAAGTGCAGTGCCTGTAAAAAGCTAGAACAGTTATTTCCAACTGGGAGTTTTACTCAGAATGATTAGGATTATGTGTAGAGGAGAGAGTCTGTGGTGTCACATCACTGTTTTGATTTTACTGGACATTTAAAGAAGTACAGGTTCAGTTGCATAACTTAAAGCTACTGGAAAGACTGGAAAGGAAAAACTGGAAAGAAAAAGGAAGGACGTTATTCAGTACATACACAACTTCCTATGTTCCCCCACATTTTTGCCACAGAAAAAATGTCATGGCTTCTGGGCGTAAGAGAGACCTATCTGGGAATATTCAGAAGAAATTCCTTTATTGGGCAATAAAGGAAAATGTGTCAAGTGTAAGCACTGCAAGAAAGAGATGCAGGGCCTATTTGCAAGAATGAAACATCATAATGAAAACTGCTTATTGGGAGAAAATCATGTGGCTGAAGATGTGGATATGTCTGAAGAACAATGTGGATCAACTGGTTAGTAACTTAAATAATTCCTTTTGCAATGCATTGTTCTTCAGGGCACTCTATGCCTTTTAGTATAAGTGTGATTTAACAAGTAAATTCCCAAGCTGTTTGCTATGTTGGATGTTGCTAGAAAAAAAAGTTTGGCTTAGCTAATCCTTATGGCTTGTTTAATTAGTTAACTAGGTTTAGAATCTATCACCCAAATATATGGTACAGAAAGCTTCAGTAAGAGAAATCTAGAGTTGCCAGTTGCCACTGGGTGTTATTTTCTTATTTTATATTACATAATACATGCCCATTATTTTGGAACATCATGGCCACAGACCATAATGGTAATGCCATAAGTCTGTTCCCTATTTTACTTCAGCATAACTCAGCTTTCCCAAGGGAACCGCATCCTATACTTGTTTTCTCAAAAACCAGAAGTGCCAGTGAGTTCTGTAGGGCTTACTCCAAAATTAAGTGCACTCTTAAGTGCAGTCAGTCTTAGCTTTTTTGGTAATTTGGAATCGGATTTGCATCCTTGCTGAAAACAATGTAAATGATTAACTGAATAATAGAGTGAGAAGAACTGAGAAGAATGACTATTCAAATTCATTTTTGAATTTTGTTTCAGGATTCCATTTAAGCATAAGAGACTTTGAAGTTGTTGCAGAGAGAGAGTCACAGTCAGAGTCATCCGTTGGTACTTTTAGCAGCAGTGCTGCAACTAAACATATTTCAGACAACAAAGTATCAGTAGCAAGCAAAGGATTTCAATCATCCAGTAAAATCGCCACTATGGATGGGTTTGTAGTAAGCACCAGCAAATACCAACAAGACACCATAGATTAAAAGATTGCTCGGTTCATTTATGCACAAATTCTCTTTTTCACAGTTAACAGTAAACACTTCATTGACCTAGTTGAGTCCTTACAACCAGGCTACACTCCACCTGGTAAAGCAGACATTGGTGGAAGGTTGTTAGATACAGTATATGAGAAGGAACTTGAACAGGGTGCAAGGAATACTGAGGGGAAATTTGCCAGTTTAATCCACGAGGGGTGGAGCAATGTACACAATGATCCAGTAATGTGCCTGTGTGACAACGGAAGATGGGTTGCATATCTTTCAGAAACAATAGATACATCGGGAAATGCCCTCACAACAGAATGTTTGAAAGAACTGGCAATGACAGCTGTAATAAACTGTGAACAGAAATTCAACTGTCATGTGTGCAGTTTTGTCTCAGACAGTGCTGCAAATGTGGCAAAGATGAGAAGATACTTCGAAGAAGAAACGATAGGATGCTCCATAATAACATATGGCTGCAGTGCCCATTTAATGCCTCTTTTAGCCAAAAACTTAAGTACGTTTTCTCCAGGAATAAAAGAAAATGTTGTTGAAGTCGCAAAATACTTCCATAACTCCCATTTTGCTTCAGCATCACTGAAGAGAGCGAGAGGATCCAAACAAATTTTCCATAAAGATGTTCGATGGTTGATTTTTTTTGAACAATTTATTAAGAACTGGCCTATTCTCATAAAACTTTGTGAAGAAAACAATGATAAAATAGATGGAAATATCTCATCCGAAGTATCTAACATTGGATTAAAGAGGAATGTAGAGGATACGCTCAGTATACTGAAGCCTATATCCGTAGCCTTAAACAAACTTCAGAGAAATTGTTGCTGCATTGCTAATGCTGTCGAAATTTGGAAGGCACTTCAAGAGACATTGAAGAAAGAAATACCTCACCAGAAAGCTAAATTGCAGGCAGTAAAGAAGCGAATGGATCAAGCACTAACTCCACCTCATTTTCTTGCGAACATTCTCGACCCCAGATATAAAGGTAGATGCCTAACTTCTGAAGAAGATGCTGCTGCCATGGCATGGGCATCTCAAAATCACTCCTCAGTTATGCTGGTCATAATAAATTTCAGGGCTGGAGCGGAACCATTTAAACAGTACATGTTTATTGATGATGTTTTGAACAAAGTTACTCCCCTGAATTGGTGGAAATCATTAGCCAGGCACCTTGAAAGTGTTCCTTCAGCTGCTAAGTCAACTTTTCACAGCAGTAGCTTTCTTTGCAGGCACAGAGAGAATATTTTCATCGTTTGGTATTATTCACTCAAAGCTAAGAAATCAACTGGGTGTTGAAAAATCAGGAAAACTCGTATTTCTGTTTCAGTCTATGAATAAATATGACCGTGGAAGTGGGGAAGCTGAGAGCTAGTTGTAAAAGTTTTAAGGACAGCATACGTTTAGTGTTATGATGACTTGTCTGTTAAGAGTTAATAAAATTTGAAAATTAAAAAAAAAAAAAGTTTAAGTGCAGCCGGCAACTCAGGAGCCTGCTGCAATTGCAAATGTGAAACGTTTATGTAATATTTAACATTTACTTTAATAAAATATAAGTGCTATTGTGTTTGTGTGTGTGATTTAGTTCTTATCATTCCTAACGTATTGCTGCTGCAACTGCACCTTGACACAGGTAATGAATATTATGTACTGTTTCCTAAATTAATAAAAATCAAGTTATCTAAAAAATTACACAAAGTATACCTTCCTAGATGTTGTAAAATGCTATATTGAATTGTAAATTAACATGTTTTAGTGATCAGATTTGCACCATTGTTTAAGAAATATTTGAAGAAGTATTAGTGGGGAACTTGATTTAAATCAATGATTTTCTCTTGGTGATTTAAATCAATCCACCCTCATTCCTAGACTTGTTGAATTTTACATTCCTAGCTCCTGTACTGCTCTGTCTCTTCTGTTGAAACAAATAGCTGGGTTATAGGATTGCCATCTGTCATATTTTGCAGATTAACCCCAGTTAAAAAGCTAGTCTTGTAAGACTAATGAAGTGTTCTGAAAATTATTTTGAGCCAGCAGAATGTTGTGATATAGCAACATGACAAACTATTAAAACTAGGTTGGGTATAATGTGATGCACTGAGTCTTTAAGACTGAGGAAGGGGCCATGGTCCCCTTTCCCGGGAGTTATTTGCAAAGAGCTCCACGAAATAAAGGAAGCAGCCACTGAGGGAGAGGAGGTAGTCCCATTTGTGGCTAGAGGAGGTCCCTGACTGACTGACTGTCTATCTGTCTGGGGCCAGAGTCCTTGAAGTGTAGGTGCAGCAAAGCTCCCTTCTCTCTCAGTCATCCAGAGAGAGTCTGGGATGTGACGTCCTACGAAGTGCTGCTGGGAATGGGGCAGGGGCAGGATAATAAAGAGGCTCCTTCTCTGAGGGCAAGAGAGCTGAAGCAGCTGTCAGTCTCTCCCATGTTCATGTGGGTGATACCCCCAGATGGCTGAAATCATATCAAGTACAAGTATCAATCAAGTACAGCCTGGAATCCTAGTATAGATGCCTAGGAGTCATTTGAATTTTATTACAAGTCTTGAAATCTGATTTCTTTGGACTTTGTCACTAGACCCCTAAGGAATGGGGGGCTCTCTGGAGGCAGAGACTCACCCCAGGTATGGGTCTGTATTACTTTTTAAACAGTCAAAGGGCATGGACTTTAGAGAATGTGCACCCAAGGGATGGAAAGAAAAGAGGAGCAACCCAAGTACATAATACACATATAAAGAAATGCTTTATCATCCAGTTGGAAACTGCTTTTCTGTAGGCATATACACTTTGCAAAGAAACTAGGGAAAATGATCTGGGGAAAGAAGCAAGATCCTATTGATAACTATGCAAAAGGAAGCTGAAGCTTTCTCTTTGTACACACCAAAATATACCTTCCCTTCAAAATCTGGCAGGAATACACGTGGATTTTAGAGCACTTTGAAATATTGGTCTTAAACCAGATGCTTTTTTCTCAGGGTAAAACTTGCAGAATGGAGGTGGAGAAGACTAATGTGAACGACAAATATTCTCAGAAAGTTACTGACAGCACTACTCCAATTTGCAGTATCTGGGTGCTGTTTGGGTTCAATGCCCAGAGCATGGGTCTACGTGAATCACTCAGTTACTCTGATGTCAGGTTGCCTGTGAACACTCTACCAACTGCATCTGAGGAAGTGAGCTGAAGCTCACGAAAGCTTATGCCTGCTGAAATTAAATTTGTTAGTCTTTAAAGTGCTACAGAATTCTCGTTTTTGCTGTGAACGCTCTGATTTGCAACAGAGTCCCAGTATATATACATGTATATAAATGCCTTCCTCCTGCTTGTCAATTTGGCTCAAGTCAGATTTTAAATCCAATTTGTGCCTCAAAATTCTTTTTCCATACTGTTTCCACAAAGCAGCAGGGAAATCCTGTCGCTAGCTGAGATCAAACCCAAGTTAGTGATAGCAGTTTGGGGATGATCAGATCATTAGTCTGAACCCTAGATGTATGCAAAAAAAGTTATAAAAATCCCCACAGAATTTGATGTTACTTTTTTTTAAGGTGAGCTGTATTTTAGGAACTGATTCAAATGATTTCTGATATGGAGCCCTGACAACTATAGATCTCTGTGAGACCCAGCAATTTTCAAGACAATCTAAATAAGCATATGGATTTTAAAATGCTTAAAAAATAGGTTGAGCTTTATATTAACATCAAGTAGAATAATTTAAGAGGAGGGATTTAGTCTTCATTTTATTTTTCTTTTGATTTAGGAAAACATATTACACCTTAGCAGTCTGTCATCATATGACATGAAGTGACACATGAAATGACATAATTTGTCACAATTATTCAATCCGCTTCACCCCTTTACAACAACTGACAGTCCCAAAGAGATACAAGCCGATATCCCACATTACTTTGAATTCATCTCTGTGCCGCCTCTAGTCTAGCAACACCCAAAAGGCCGAAAAGAAACGGGCCATGCAGCAAGTTGTAAATGCTAGTAATTGGACTATTTTGAGCCTAAAATGAATGAAAAATTGCGGACACCAGGCTGCCAGCCTTACCCTCTTGATATTGAGCATATTCTAACTCGAGGGCTGCTACGGTCTATAGCTGCAGTATTGTTGTATAGGGGGAGAGGCAGTCCCATATAGAATTTAATAGGTTAAAATCAGTACCCTCAGTTCTACTTGGAAACCAGTTGGTAACCAGTACAGATCCTAGAGCACAGATGCCATGATCTTTATTAGATGCTCTACTTGTTGAATAGGTAGACAGTTGCATCTGTTTCAACTTAAGTATTCATATGTGGCTCCAAATACTGCATATTACAATAGTTGAAGTGTCAAAGGCATGCTAAACAGAATTGTTGGCCAGCTAGACCACCAAGTTATAAACGTAGGAAGGAAACAAATGGTGAACATATAGGTGCAAGAATTGAGTCTGATATAACCCCTATGACCAGATGAGGTTTTCTCAGTATAGATGCTGGATTGGATGTGTAATGGTAATTACTCTTGGATGTGTAGTATTCTGACAGCTGGCTATGGTGCTTCTTTTTCTGTATGGAAGGAAAATATGTACACAAGTGATACTAATCTCCATAAATTTTATTTTTTTATGTAATTGATTTTTAAATTTGTTTTTAATTGATTGAGTGATGGGTCATGTCTATCTTCTTTAGACATTAACATCTGGGATATAAAATGGCCTGAGACCTTCTTTTAATTGCTAACTCAAATATTGAAGGTTTAAAGCAAATTATTCTGTGCGGTCATTTTTCTGTTCAATATTATCTTGACATTCAGATGGCACTTTTCATCCCAAAGGATCCCAAAATACTTTAATTCTTTTACTGATCTACACTCTGTAGGGAACAGAGCATCAGTCCCCTTTAGGCTGAAACATTGCAGATGTTTAGCAACGTATAACACTGCTACCCAAAATTTAGGGTAGAAAGTGATAACTATAGTACCTGATCGAAACTATAGGAGGAACTTAGGTAGCCAGAATGGAATTATCTGCACTGGCACTGGGAGTAACACTCCTACTTTTGCAAAAAGTGGCTAAGTGGCCTAGGTTACTAAACCCCATTTTCAAAAGCATATTAGAAATTTAGGAGCCTAAATTTCATAAAAGTCAATGAGTATGTATCTCATACGAAAGATGACACCTCCAGCAGCACAATGCTTCTAAATAGCAGACACGGGCATTGATAGCAGGCTGAGTTCCACATATTGGATCAACATCACCAGCAGAATCTTGTTGATTGCAGGAATTCTGCCATCCAAGTTCAGTCCTGACTAATCTCTGTTAGCTTTTTGAGGATCACAGTATAGGGTGATATTTGTACTTTTATTTAATCCTGAAAACAACATCAATCTAAGTAGATAGCTCTGTCATATACAGCCTTATTTTTTTATTGGAAACATGAATATGCCTGATGTAAAGAGATGAGTGAATGAGCACATGTTAATGAATCCATTGACTAATCAGCTTATGTTTTGATTGAACACTTTTTTTTTGCCTCCTTGAAAAGTGTATCTGAACAGTATCCTTAAAAAAGAGATATGTATTGTCTGGCCAAAATAGGGGCATAAAAATAAATCTAGTTATAATGTATATAATTTTTTTCTTTGATAGTTCTCATATTTAAATTTTTATTTTCAGTTTTTTGTTAGTGTTTCTACACACGAGATACACTTAGCCCTAAAAGAAAAAACTTCTTGTGATTTCATACATTAAATAGTTTTGCCCCCATCAGAATCTAACTTTAAAGCATTATAATGAATCTTGTGCACAGTTACTCATATACAGATGCACTTTGGGAGAGCTAATATAGTGTTATGGCATTTCCGTCTACTAAGAGATCAACTGCCTGCTGAAATCCTTTGGTTGGTATGATGTCAATAGATTTTTCCATGAGTTGTTTAGATTTTTCTTTCATGGGGAAAAAAAAATAGCCTAAATTCTGTTTGTTTTGGCATTTAAAAAACAAAACAAATGAGGGGAAAGACCAATGTCAGAGCCCTCAACATGTAATTTATTTTTAGTTCGTTTACTCAGGACTGAGCAGTGGTTGAGATCTGTCCTCACATCAGTCACTTCACTGAGGAAACATTTTTACATTGTAGAGTGTAATAATTTACAAGATTTATTGTTGTGTATTATATCTTTGTGTTTTGAGGTGAGCGATGTCAGTAGATGTGATTTCATTTAAATATATAAAGAATCTGACTGAATCTGTCAGAATTGGTGGCTTTCTTTTTTAGGGGAAGGGTGTATCTTTAAAATAAAAAAGCCCCAAATGCATATGTCTTTAAATAAAGAAAATAAAAACCTGAGACCATTGGACTAAGTTTAAATACTTAAATTTTATAAGTGCATTTGTATGAAACTCCAAACACTTTGAGAGACGTGATAGAAAGAAAGGATTGGAACCTTAGGATCCACTTCTGCAGTCCTATCCCCATTGATGGTTTTTACATATCTATCATGGCTTAAATGGAGTTGTGCATAAGGATCTAGCTATGTGGATGAATGAGACCTTATTGGATTGTAACCTTTTCAAGGCTGGAATTTTTTTATATCTGTAAAAGTTAATGCATCCTTAAAGGGCTGTAGAAGTGATATACAAACGTAATTATTTATTAAATGTTGACAGCATGTTTGGTGTTATAAAAACATAAAAGAAAAGGTGGTTCTTCTTCGACTGCTTGTACATGTCCATTCTGATTTAGGGGTGCGTGCGTGCGTGCCACATGGAAGTTTTTCCCGTAGTGGAATCCGTAAGAACCAGCTCTAGTGACCTCTAAAGCAGTGCGCATATGCACCCATATACATGGTGCCGCCAGTCCCCTTCCCTCTCAGTTCCTTCTTACAGCCCATGACGGTGCTGGAACAACTCTCTTGCTCTTCCAAGTCTTCGTGTTCCTAGTGGTTCTTTCACTGTTTTTCTAGCTCATGCTAGTTTTACAAAGTTTTAAAAGTTTGGTGGTTAGTTAGTTAGTTATCTAAGTTCGTAGTTAGTCCCCGGAGTTTAAACCTTGCGCCTCATGCAAGAAGCCTATGCCACTGAGTGACCTGAATCAAAGTTGTTTAAAGTGCTTGGAAAAAGCTCACGTCTCCGAGAAATGTAAAATTTGTAAAAACTTTCGCCCAAGAACCAAGGAGGAACAGGACATTAGGCTTAAGGCCCTTCTGAAGGAGGTGGTGCTCAGACCAACGTCGGAGCCACTATCGGATTTGGGACTGAGTACCGCAGCGTCGATAAAGCATGTTCTGCCAGCATTGGAGTTGACTCGGCACCATTCGACATCGCCAATCAATGGCTTTGCGGTGCTCATCGGGTTCTTGTCACCGGTCTCTGGAACTGCACCAGGACAGATCAAGTTCGAGCCTCCAATCGCCATACACTAGGCGCCAATCCCTGGAGCACGAGCACCAGCACCCATCAGCCAAATGTCAGCGTCAATCCTTGGAGCCCTAAGATTCGCTGAGCCCACTGCGTCGCAAATTGCCTGCACACAGCAGATACCCGGAGCCACAGCACCAAGCAATTCCTTACAGAAAATCGAAGGACAAGACGAGGTCAAGGTGTGACCAATGCTCTGGCTCTAGACACTGCTCCCTGAGGCCAGAAGTCCAATGTCGAGACGTGGAGAAGCAGACGGTGTTGGCACCCCCGTGGTCACCAGGATATTCTTCCATGGACTCGGGGAGGAAATAATAGCCCTCTGAAGATGCAGGCTATGAAGCCACCTGTGGGTTTCCCTATGCCACCACAGATGGGGGGATTGCTGCAAGGGCAGTGGACTGGACCCTGGCAGTATTGGAACACCTGGGGGTTTCCCCATTCCATGGTGTCCTAGCCACTCTCCTTTGAGGGGACTTTCGTGCTGTGCTCTTCGGAAGACCTCATCACGGCACCGGCCTTAGACGTCGACTCAGAGCATGAGGAGTCGCTGTCAGGCAGTCCATCGGTGACCACCCCGACTTTAGAAGAGGCGCCTGCAGCCCCTCAGCTACCGGCCTCCTCCTTGTCCTCCCCAGACAAGGCAGTGGCGGGCCCCTCGCATGCTGCCTCGCTGGATGACTATAGGTCACATCAGGACCTGTTGAAAAGGGTAGCAGCTAATCTGAGTCTTAAGATAGAGGAGCTTAAGGAACTTGTGGATGAACTCTTTGGCATCCGCAGACCCTTCCAGGGTGGCCCTCCCGGTACACAAAGGGGTAGTGAAGCTGGCTAAGGCTGTGGCAGACCCCGGCATCTCTGCCCCCCACATCCAAGTGGGCTGAGAAAAAATACTATGTGCCAGTCAGGGGTTTTGAGTACCTATATACACACCCATCCCCGGATTTGCTTGTGGTCGTGGCAGCTAACAAGCGTGACAGGCAGGGACAGATGAGCTCTACACCTAAGAACAAAGAGGCAAAGAAAATGGACTTACTTGGTCGAAAAATTTATTCTGTAACTAACTGGCAGGCGTTGCTGGGGTGATACTATTTTAACATCTGCCAATCACTGGAAAAGTTCACTGATTCCCTCCCTCAGTTCTCTAAGCAAAAGTTCCAGGCCATCCTGGAGGAGGGTAAAACTGTGGTCAGGGCTTCCTTTCAGGCAGCTTCAGATTCGGCAGCGCGGGCAATGGCCTCCGCGGTTTCAATCAGGAGAGCTTCGTGGCTTCAGTCGTCTGCGCTCAACAGAAGTCCAGCAGTCCATCCAGGACCTTCCGTTCAATGGCTCTGCCCTATTCGCAGACCAGTCTGACTCCAGACTGCATGGGTTAAAGGACTTTAGGGAAATGTTGTGCTCCTTGGGCCTCTATACCCCATCTTCATCCTGGAGACACTTCAGACCCCCTCAGCAACACAGCTTTGGTAGCCAGCCCAGAGAAGATCCTGATAGAAAGAGAACTAGAGGCTACAAGCGTCGCCAGGGCAATTCACCAGCATCTGCCCCGAAGCCAGGCCCGAGCCGCCATTCCTCGGGCTCAAAGAGAGGCTTTTGAAGATGCGCCCGAGGGCAACCTACCACTCTACATTTGAGATCCAGTTTCCCGACCGTTCTCCTCCTGCTTTGCCTCTTTTCTCCTGGCCTGAAAGGCCATTACATCAGACCATTGGGCGCTAAACATGGTGGCTGCTGGCTACACCCTACAGTTCGTCTCAATCCCACCCTCGTTCCTCTTCAGGGATTCCTGTTACGAGCAACTACTCGTACAAGAGGCGCATGCCCTTTTGCAGGTGGGGTCAGTGGAGGAGGTCCCTCGGAGCCTGAGAGGAAAAGGTTTCTATTCATAGTATTTCCTGATCCCAAAGGCAAAGGGAGGCCGAAGACCCATAGTGTATTTGAGGGCCCTGAACAAGTTCCTCAAAAAGTTAAAATTTTGTATGGTCTCCTTAGCAACTATCATCTCCTCTCTGGATCCGGGTGACTGGTTCGCCGCCCTTGATTTTGAGGACGCTTATTTTCATATAGCTATTTTCCCGGGCCACAGGAGATTTCTGTGATTTATGGTGGGAGCGCAACACTACCAATCTGTGGTCCTCCCATTCGATCTGTCTCCTGCTCCCCGCCTCATTACCAAATATATGGCGGTAGTAGCGTCCCACCTCAGGCGCAAGGGAGTATATGTATTTCCTTACTTGGACGATTGGCTTATCAGAGGCTGCTTGAGGGAACAGGTCCATAACAACATAGGAATTGTGAGACACACGTGTCAGTTGCTGGGCCTGCTAATAAACGAACAGAAATCATTACTGATGCCTGTGCAGAGAATAGAGTTTGTGGGGGTAGTCCTAGACTCTATTCAAGCCAAAGCACTACTACCTGACACCAGGTTCCAGGCAATGACAGGACTTCTAGCCAATCAAAGGGCCCACCCTCTCACCACGGCGAAGGTATGCCTCAGCCTCCTGGGACATATGGCAGCATCTACTTACATAATCCACTACACCAGGTTGCAGTTATGGTCTCTCCAGTTCTGGTTGGCAATGGTATACTCGCCATCCAGGCACTCCCTGGACAGGGTTCTCACAATCCTTCAATCCTTCCCTGCCTCTCCCACACATACTTACCTCCCTGTTGTGGTGGAGGAACCATCAGCAGGTGCTAGCTGGAGTACCCTTCAAGGCCCCAAGACTGATGCTGTCCCTGGTCTCAGATGCCTCGGATGTGGGTTGGGGAGCCTACCTTGGTGCCTTTCGGACTCAGCCTCTGGACTGAGAAGGAGGTAGCAGTTCATATAAATATCACAAAGCTCAGGGCAATCCGACTGGCCTGTGAGGTATTCCTGCCGCACCTGTCCAAAAAGATGGTGTGGGTCCTCACAGAGAACACAGCAGCAATGTACTATATCAACAAGCAAGGGGGAGCCAGATCCTCAGCCCTGTGTCAGGAAGCCATACCTCTCTGAGACTTCTGTGTGGATCACATTCACCTCGAGGCGGTCCATCTGCCGGGGCAGAAGAATACCCTAGCAGATCATTTGAGCAGATCCTTTTGCTCTCACTATGAGTCATCACTCCATCAGGAGGTGGCCGACTGCGTCTTCCAAAGGTGGGAAACTCCCTGGGTGGACCTGTTTGCGACCAGAGAGAACAGGAAATGTGTTTGCTTTTGCTCTCTTCTGGGTTCGGAGCAGGGCTCACTGACAGATACTTTTCTCCTTGCATGGTCAGGAGATCTCATCTACACCTTTCCCCCCGATACCTCCCATGCACAGGGTACTGGTGAAGTTCAAGAGGAACAGCGCATAAATCATCCTGATAGTCCCAGCCTCGCCAACACTGGTTCGGGATGCTGTTGGCTCTATCGGGGGCTCGCCCTTGGTCTGTGCCATTGTGCCCAGACCTCATTTCCCAGGACAGAGGCCGGTTACTTCACCTGGACCTAGCCTCCCTGCACCTGACAGCGTGGATGTTTCATGGTTCAACAGGTAAGAACGTCGCTGTTCAGATCAAGTCCAGAGGATACTGTTGGAGAGTAGGAAGCCTTTCACCAGAGCATCCTACCTAGTGAAATGGAAGCACTTCACCTGTTGGGTGGCCCGCCAGAATGTTTCACTGACGAAGTCTCCTATACCGGTTGCTGGACTATTTGCTTCATCTAAAGCAGGAAGACTTAGCCCTTTCATCTGTAGAAGGTTCATCTGGCAGCAACGTCAGCTTTTCATCCACCAATTTAGGGCAGATCAGTTTTTTTCCCACAAGATGGTAACTAGATCCTGAAAGGGCTAAAAAGACTCTTTCCTGCGATTAAAGAGGCAGTTCCTCTGTGGAACCTAAACTTTGTCCTGTCCCGACTCACTGCTCCGCCCTTCGAACTGATGGCCTCTTGCTCGCTCATGCATTTGTCCTGGAAGATGGCTTTTCTAGTAACAATCACCTCTGCACGTAGGGTGTTGGAGCTTAAGGCCCTGACCTAAGAGTCTCCTTATACAGTGTTTTTCAAGGACAAGGTTCAGCTTTGTCCTCTTCCTGCATTCTTGCCAAAGGTCATCTCCCACTTTCACGTCAATCAGGATATCTTCCTGCCGGTATTCTGCCCAAAGCTTCACAGCTCTGAGGAAAGACGCCTTCACTCTTTCGATGTGAGGGAGGGCTCTTGCCTTCTACAGTGATAGAACCAGGCTGTTTCGCCACTCCACACAACTTCGTAGTGATTGCTGACAGGATGAAGGGTAAACCAGTCTCCTCACAACAAATATCGTCCTGGATTACAGCCTGCATTCGGGCCTGTTATGAGCAAGCTGGAGTTGTGCCTCTAGTGTCGTTGTTGGCTTACTCCACAAGGGCCCAGGCGTGTTCAGCGGCTTTCCTGGCCCACATGCCTTTCCAACATATATGCAGAGCCGCTACATGGTCGTCCATATATACCTTCATGTCCCACTATGCCATCACACAGAAAGCTTGGGATGATGCGGGATTCGGCAGAGCAGTACTGCAATCTGCATGGCCCATGAACTCCTGCCCACCTCCAAGGGCACAGCTAGTGAGTCACCTAAATCAGAATGGACATGAGCAAGCACTCGAAGAAGAAAGAAAGGTTACTTACCTTGTAACTGTTGTTCTTCGAGATGTGTTGCTCATGTCCATTCTACAAAACCCTCTGTCCCCTCTGTTGGAGTTCTGGCAAGAAGGAACTGAGAAGGAGGGAGGCAGGCGGCACCATATATAGGGCACTGCAGAGGGCGCTAGAGCCAGACACTATGGATACTACTAGGGGGAAAACTTCCAGCACCGGTGCATGTGGCACACACAAACACCTAAATCAGAATGGACATGAGCAACACATCTCAAAGAACAACAGTTACGAGGTAAGTAACCATTCTTTCCTTATTCATAGTATTTATATTTGAACTCCGATTACAGTTTAGCTGTATTGTGAAATTTTAATTTATCTCAAACCTTAGCTTCAAATAATTTGTTGCTTGCAATTTTATTTAGGTGAGGTGAGTAAAATATTTTGATTGCTATAGAGAGAAAATTTAATTTAATTTCAACCCCATACTACTATAAAACACTTGTATTTGCAAGTATTTTGGAATTGCATAAAGGGAGTTTGTTAAAACCAGATGTAAGCAGACTAAATGCAGAGCTTCATACCACAGAGAAGTCCAAATGGGTTTAACTAGGAGTAATGGAATAAATAAAGCAAAAGCTTAATGTCAGAACACTTCTTCAACTAATAAGGTCTGACTGTGGAATAATCTCTCAGTGGAAGTTATGAAAATATTCGTAGTGAAACCTATTTAAAACTAGACTTGAATATATGCTGTCAGGAACATTCTTGCATGGGCAGGGAGGCCAACAAGATGCTCTAATAAGCCTTTCTTCAGTCTTTAATTTCTGTAATTCACTGCAGAGGTAGCGTGAGAACATTTTTTCAAAGAGTATAGTATAAAAGGAGCCTATTGTATAAATCAACACAGAATTCTAAGATTGCAAAATGGCAACTATAATATCTTTGGAAAATTCTCTGCCGCTGTTACTGGTGCAGACAAAAATGAGTCAGTTAAAGCATCTTTTACTGAACTACTGTTCTTCCATTACTTAGTGTTGAACCAAACACAGGAAGACTTAAATCTAGAAACGCTTTGGGAGTAATTTTGTATGTGAGTGGGGGAAGAGAAAGTGAGCATCAGATTAATCAACCATTTCATTTTGCAAGAAGCAATTGTTCTTTGGGTTTGTCAGTGTGGATCCCAGTGTAGGTACACATGAGATTGAATTTTTTTTTTTTTTTTTTTTTTTTTTTTTTTTTGGAATAGCAGCGTCCCTGCTCTGGGCCTCCCTGTGCACCCATGTGATGGTATAAAGGACAGGGTGGCTGTGACCCTTGCTCAGTTCCCTCTGATCACCCATACCAGTGAGATGGAATATACTTGGTGTCCAACCTGCTAAACTTTAGCTTTGGCCAAACTTCTTAAATTTTTTCTGAAACACCTCAGAACTACTTTTTCTTTTCTTCTGATCACTCTAGTCTGTTCTAGTGCTCATTGAACCAAAAGTTGCTGAGCGGACCCATCTGTATAAACCTCCTTCCATACAGACCGCTTTCCAATTCAGGGACTTAGAATTGGTGGACTCAAAACCTGTATCAAGCAAGCCTAGACTGTCCTGTGATGGACTAATTCCTCAGAAAGATGGGCACAGCAGATACCTATTCTGTGTGGGAGTGTCCCACATCCCAGGCAAGGGCTCAGCCTGCCTCTGCTTCTCTGCAAGAACCCACAATTCAAGAGGTGTGAGGCTGAAGCTCCCACCTTCTGGAGCAATCTGTGTTTCTTCTGTGTCAGGATCCTGACTTGTGCTGTTGGGACCAAAAGTCAGAGCAGGGTCAAACATGAGGCTGAGAACAGTAGAGGAGTTCATAGTCCAGTTCTAAGCTAGGGTCAATGCCAAGAATCAGAGTCCAAGTCAGCATTCAGGGTCTGAGTCAGGAGGTGAAGTCCCAGTTGAGGCAAGGTCCAAGCCAGGAGTTCAAGAAGAGGGAGCAGGAATGGTCATGAAAGCTACAGGAGATCTGTGCTGTTGCCTGGACACTTCTGGAACACCCCTTGGGTTTATATTGAGTCAGGAACCATGAGGCTGCTATCAGACCCCTTGAGGTGGGACTTACTGTGGTCTGTGTCCTCAGCAGATCATGAGTAGTGGAGTGCAAATTGGTTATAACTGCTGCTGGGAAGAAGCATAGAGATGTCTGCTGCCTGGCAGCTCTGCAGGCCAGGGTTCAAGACCTAGACACTAAGGACAATTGGATCTGATTCCACTATCATCTTCTAGTGTTCTATCCATTAGTTGATTCCAAAGACTCTGCACAGAATATGGCAACAAAACCAGGTGCAGCATCAACATTGGCATCAGTACTGCTCTTGGCACCAAAGCTGTCAACACCTGAGATACGGAAGCAAGGTACTGAAAGGGGCTGTCTCAAACACTGAGGCACAAGCTTGAGAAGGATCTCAGTGTCTTCTCATAGAGAGACAGGAGGATGTTGGGTGACAAGTCAACCAAGTCTTGCATGGCGTTGAAGATGAATGGAAAAGAGCAGACTCCACTGGGCCCAGTGTCAGAAATACTCCCATGGATGTTGACTCCAGCACTGACAGGACAGACACAGGACAGACTCAGGATGCACCAAAGCCACTCTTCGCACCAAGTTACGCACCTACACTGATTGATAAGATGCTATCAATGTTCACAATCTGCAGGACATGCCTTTTTGCTGGCGCCCAGGAGGGACCCATCTTTGATGATGTCTGAGTGGTGCCAGCAGGAGATCCTGAAGATCTCTTCAGACCTCAACCACTAGCATACCAGGATTGGCGCTGGTCTGTCCTGCAACCTGCTTCCCCATCTGTACACATATGGAATGTGGCTGTGGCACTGTTGGGGTTATTGGGGTCCACCAATCCTCTGCTGTTGTGGAAGAGGAGTCGTCCCCTCCGACCCTCATCCCATGGCTTGTAAACAAGACCTCAGTCACCAGAATAAAAAGAGGAGCAAGATTTAAAGCTGGATGGCCCTTTTGCTATCTAAGGATCTCTACTCATCCTCCCTGGACAAGAAGGTAGCTCTGCACTGGAAAATTTCAAGGCCTTTCAGTAGTTCCTGGTGTGGATTTCAGTCATCTTGGTCTCTCTACAATGATCTAGCAAAGCTCCCTCATTAAGGGTGAGAGGAGCTGAAAGACATCATAAAAGGAAGGTCAACTGATGGCCAAGATGGCTTTTCAGACAGTGATAGATGCCTTGGACACTGCAGCATTCCCAAAACTTAATTGTCTCCAGACAGGAGGTACAGACACAGGCATTGACAGACACTGATGTTCAAAAAACCCAGCCTTGTCCATGTGAAGTGCATGCATACCTAAAGTGGGATCCACACTGACTACTTCATCTTGAAAAACCACAGTTACTGTAGGGCAGTGGTCTCCAAACTTTTGGGGGCATTTCCCCCCAGGAGCTGCAGTTGGGAGCAGAGCTGGGAGCTGGAGCCCAGACTGTAGCTGGCCGAGAGTGGGGCACGGGCTTGGGCTGGCCGGCCAGATGTGAGACACAGGCATGGCTAGGAGCAGGAGCCAAGGCTGGGGCTGCAGCTGAGGGAGGGTCTGGAGTGGAGATGGTGGCAGAGCAGGACTGGGTGGTGCTTCCTTTCTGCCCCCATGGGAGCTGACCCAGGCCTACCCACGTCCCCGAAGGTTCCTTCTTGCCCCCCTACAGGGGTGTGTCCCAGTTTGGGGACCTCTGCTGTGGGGTAAGTAACTTTTCTTTTTAGCTCTTGAAGAGGGTTTCTGTTCTGGCAGAATTGCTTACCATGGATTGGGCTTCATTTTAAATAGTGTGTTTTCTTTTTAAGTTTGAAGCAGACAATGACAAGCCAGTGGAAGTACATGTCAATTCAGGTGAAGAAAGAACCATGAAGTAGAATGCTCCATCACTTCCCATCGAACAGGTAAAGGCCAAGAAGGATTGGTCACAATTGTTTCTCAAAACAGTGTAGTCAAATGAAGGCAGTGCTATCTAGTGCTCAGAGCAGGAGACGTAGAAGTGACTTGAGTTCTATTTACTGACTTTGCTACTGACTCACTATTTAACCATGGATGAGTCACATGACCACTCTATCCTTCAGTTTCCAGATTCCAGGAGTGAGGATAATACTTACCAACCTTTTTAAAGCAGTTTAAGATAATAGAACTGAAGAATATTACTACTGTTTATTGTTAATAATGTAGATTAATCTGTGACATGAATGAGGTTTGAATTGAACTCTGCTTCCCCTATTTTTTTATTTGGTAAGATAATGAACATGTTTAAAATACACATCAGGGTTACATAGGCAGCCAGTTTTAAATTTTTAAGTGCTGCTTTGAAGTTTGCCAATACAGTATAGAAATGTTTGGTTTGGTTTTGTCTGCAGGACTGACCGTGTGGATGATGGGTGCGTGGTCAGTTCTCCAAATTTACCTTCCAATACTCTCTTCTTTACCATTTTCATCTGTATTACACTAAAGAATGATTCTAGTCTAGAAAGTGACTGTAAAAATGACATTGTGGGATTTCGTGTTTGTTTCTCAAAGACTTCTGTATCAAATAAGCTCAGTTTACAAGTAAAATGCCCCTTCCCCTCCCCCCCCCCCCCCCCCCCCCCCAATTGCCAGCTCTGTAAACTCAATTTTGGTTTGAAAATCAGGCTGAGTTCATTGCATTTCGTGCATCATGAGCACTAACAAAGGTTTTGCAGATGTGACTGAGTACACACATCTCTTGAGTAATAATGCCCCATTTTTACATAGTCACTTTTAAGAATAAAGCTGCACGTCAATGTTTCCATGAATGTATTCTTAATTACTGTAGGTAACTCCTGACAATTCCAAAAGTATGCTGAGTGACTGATTCATTATGCACATTATTTCATATTTGAACTACAACAATAAAAATATATTTAACTTTTCCAAAATAGCTACATAAAACAGAAATAAATATGATAAGATAGAGGAGAAAAGGTTTGTCTTGAGTTAGAGGTATTAGGGAAAACAGAAAGGAAGAGGATGTGTAATTAAAATATTTTGTTCACTGTGAATTAGGAAGGATCTAAACGATACAAAAACATTAATATTGTATTCTGTATATAAACATGAATAATGTCTTCTGTATATTAATTAGTCTTCAAGTGTCAGGTTAATCAGAAACATTGCATTAAATTGTCCTTGCAATACCTCTAGATTTTTTTTTTATATACAAATAGACCTATTTTCAGCTGTTTTTACTTCACCTTCTGAAAACTTAATTAAATTATTTGTCTCTAATTAAGCAAAGGGGGAGGAGGGAATCATATTGTTAAAATTCACTTTACACATTTATTTATATTTTTCAAAACTTTGTTCCCAAAATCTGTCAGTCCCAGGACTGGACTCACACTGTACAAATAAGTTTGAAAAACATCTCCAATGCAAGCTGGTGTCTGAAGTCCTGATTTGTGCAGTCTCTCAAGTGTCAATTTTATCTATTTACTTAACTCTTTTAAACATTTAATTATTTAAATAAGTTTGAATCCTTAAAATAAAGGGGAAATGTAGCCCTTGAAATGCTACTTATGTTTCCACAAGTTGTCTGTAGAGAAGCTACAATGAACTTTTATAAATTGAGCCACTTAAAAACCGGTCCTTGACCTGGGAAAACCAGATGATGAAAGCTGAATTCTGTGTCTGTCGTCAGCTGTGCTGAGGAATGGCTGGTGATTTGTGATCATTGTTTGGATTAAAGTCTAGAGATTTTGCTTGAGTCATGGCATTTTGTTAGATTTGGGTAATCCCAGTGCAGGAGATATCAGTGCTGTAATCTTTTAGCAAGACACATTTCTTCTACTTATACTGCTTAGGATATATGCTTACGTATGTCAGATTGTGTTTTTTTTTTTTGTTTTTTTTTTAATTTCATACTTGAAGTCACTAGCAATACTAATATTTAAATCTGGCTACTAAAATAGGACAAAATCCTGCTCTCACTCATCAGAATTTACTGTGGGATAGGTCTTTGAGTTATGCTGTCCGTTTAGAATGACTTTGGAATGATGCTGTGGAGACACCCATTAGCAGTGTTTTCCAAATTGTGGGTTCTGGGAAGAGTCTTGGTGGTGCTCCCCAACTCCCGCAATCTAACTTCCTATGGGCAGCAGGCAGCAGCAGTGTGGAGGAAGCAGACGGATGCAACAAGTGGATAGTCAGCAGTCTGGTAGCAAATGTGGGCTGAGATGGGGGGAGAGGCGGTGGGGCCTGCAGGAGGGGACAGGGCTGGGAGTGGAAGGCATGGTGGCTGGGAGGAACTGAGCAGCAGGCTTGGGCTGAGAAGGGGAGGGAGGAGTGGGTGGCTGGAGAGGAGGAAACGGGGTAGTGGTGGATCCCCAAAATAGATAAAATGCAGTTGTGGGGTCATCTTAGAGTAGAGGTTCCCAAACTTTTTATTATAACACTTTTTTCTGTTGTTTCACACGTGTATCCTTTTTATAGCATGTTGCTAATAATGGTGTAGGCAGGCTGCAGCCCTTTCCAAACTGGGAGCACTCAGATGGAATCTTATCCATCTGCCGTATTGATATACGGGGCTATGGGGTGAAGATTACATGAGCTTGCTTGCTTTATTCCTCCCATTCTGTTTATACCACCCTGGGAAAATTTTGCCCATGATTATGACAGAAAACAATGCAGCTGGAATTCTGTGAAATTGCATCATAAAACCTGTGAACTGAGTAAAGTGACAAAATGCATAAAGGGGATGCACCAGTATATGATATATTATTGTCACTTAAATTATATTATACTGCTATTATATACTTGTAGCAGTCTATATAGCCAACATATAAATTAATACAAATTCTGTGGAGGGTGTGTTTTTAAACAGAAATATTTTTAAATGAGTAATCAGGTGCTCATTCTGTCATTTCCTAATCCTGTACATAGCCTACATTGTATATCTATTGTATGCATGGTTCTCTTTAAACAATCTGATCTGTGTAGCCTATATGTCCCTTTGTTTAATAGCAGATTTTTTTACAGAGGATATTTTGAATGTTTACTGTTGGTTCTTCATCTATCTAATTTCGCTAACTTTCGTGGAGTTGCTCTGGATTTACACCAGTGTGAGGTTAGAATCAGGCCCCATATATTTAACAGGAGTGAAAAATTGTTCAGTGTTAAAACATATTGGTTACTCTAATTCAAGTTGGGATGTATTGTTGTGGAGAGCCCTTTCCACTTACGTTCACAGCATTTCCCAGCCATCAGAGTAAAGTTCTTTGTGGTTTATGTGATAGTATGAGCTTTGCAGCAGGGACTTAGTGTGTGGGTTTGTACAGCACCTAGCACAATGGGTTCTACTATAATACAAATAAGTAAATCACTGTACTACCAAGATATCTATATTTATCAGAATGTGCCTTGAACAATTGTTGATTAAATTGCCAAACCAGAATAAGTATGTTTTACCTTTCAAGTTGGCAGTGGAAAAAAATAAGCCTATGATATTAATTTTATTTCCTCCTTTTTGAACATAGGTGCATAGAAGATTTAGACAAGATCAGCATTTTTCTATATATATGTAGTAAGAGAGAGGAAGATGACTGAAGAATCTGTTTTGGTTACAAGTGCAGTTAACCTGTGTTCTGCCTCAGGAAAGACTGACCTTGAACTCTCTGGTTCTCTGGTATGGATTCTCCATCAATGGCCACTGCCTAGAATTTGTCAGATGGAAACCGTTAGGCCTGAGTCCTGCAACAGGATCCACAGACGTTTAAAGGTCTGCTCATGCAGTTCCTACTGGAGGATCAGCACCATGAGTAGCAAGTTTCAAAACTCCTCAATCTCTTGTTACTATTTATATATATAATTAAAATTAAAATTAAATAAATTTGTCATGTTTTTTTCTTTTCTCCTCTCACGTTGTTTAAATGAACATAATATATCTGATATTTGCACAGTTTTTGAAGGGGAGTAAAATAGATTCTCAGGACCAACTAACAACTTTTTTTTTAAACGGGGGAAAAAACCTTAAGTAGCATGTCAGCAGCGTACTTCCGTTTAACATTGGTTAACAGATTATAAATGAAATTAATTACAAAGACCCTCTGTTTTGTCTGAGTCTTCTTCCCCCTTTTTAAATACAAATCTTCTGCCTCATCTGTGCCAGTGGGAGGTATATAATGGAGCATCTGTGAGCTCCTTTCTAAGCAGATGGATGGGAATGGAGTTGTTTATGTTTGTTCTATTTTTTTTTTTTTTTTTTTTTTTTGCTTGAATGCACAGCTCAGTGAGGATCGGAATGTTGTGTTGGTGGGAACCAGCTATAACATAACCTGTGACTGTTTCCTTATTCTTAGCCAGGCGGAGGAGAGAACTGTGGGAATGCAAAAGGATTTTCAAAATTTCTAAATGGATCTATGCACAATAGATTCCCTTTTCATTATTTGCTGCCACTTACATTAATCATTTCCAGAGTGAGAGATTCTTTAAAGATTGAGGAAATGCCAGTACCTCCCAAAATTTAGACTTTGTTAGTGAGACTTAAATACTTGCAAATTAATCTAGACGAGTACATGTAAAATATCTTAGGCAATGCTTGGCGTGTCTTAACATCCTAAAAAGATCAGGCAAGAGGATAAATGCAAATTGGATCAAAAAATATTCACAGTTACAACCTGGCATGTTTCTTGCTGAGTTTATTCCATGGACATTGAACAAACACAAATTTTGCAATACAAATGTTAGCTTGTGTGGGGATGATAAGCAGGGCCTCCTCTACAGGTCTGCCAGAGTGCATGTGGCTACCTAAGACAGTAGAAAAGTATCACAGCAAAATGTTCCACACGTGTTTGAGCACTTTATGCTGGTCTGGGTGGTTGTGCCAGTTCATCGAGGAAAGCAGAATCCCCTTTTTAGCATGAAACTGCACAACACAATCTTTCATTTTATCAGGCTATAGAGAAGTGAAGTTGTGTTTCTAAATGTTAGCGTGTTCAAAAAAATCCAAAAAACTCAGGTCAGCCCAGCTATCTTGCTCAGGGGAGTGAAAAATCCATCCCTCTGAGCAGCATAGTTAAGCTGGCCTAACCCCGGTGTAGATAGTGCTAGGTCAACAGAAGAATTCTTCCGTTGACTAACTACTGCCTCTTGGGGGGGTGGTTTACGTATGCCAATGGGAGAACTCTTCTTGTTGGCATAGGTAGTGTCTACGTTGAAGCGCCACAGCAGTGCTGCAGCTGTGCCCCTGTAGCATTTCGAATGTAGACAAACCCTCAGTGTACACTATCATCCATCTCATAAGTATATCAAAACACTCACTGTTTTGTTCTGGTGCACACCCACCCCAGTACAAACAAATTGCTGCTTCTCTGGTTCAGGAGAATAACATCTTGTGTGTGTGTTTTTCTCCCAGAGAAAATAATCAGTTCCAGTTCAGCTAACTAGAAAAACAGATGTAGGTGCATAAATTTTGTTCAGTAGTGTCAGGCATACAGCATAACCTTTGTTCTTGGTGCAGAATGTAAAACTAATACTGTACGTGTTGTTACATTATTTTAAAACAACACATTGAATCAGAGATTTTTAATCAGTATTTGAAGATAACAAATATTTTGTGTTCAGCACTGTTGATTGGTAGGTTGTGGATGGTTTAAAGCTACTGCCCCTAACTAACATTTTCTGCTTGTTGGTCATTGGCCTGATTTTTCAAAAGGTGCAGAGCATCCAGAATTTGCTTTTAAATTAATTTGTGATGTTTGGTCCCTTCTGGAATTGGGCCATTCCGGATCTATTTTTAAAGCCATCAGTGGCTTTAAGTTTTAATTTTAAAGCATTTATTTAAATTTATGTAACTGTTATTTTATATTAGACTATTTTGTATTCAAAGACACATAATCTACTTATCAAATCAGGCTGTCTCAAAGATAAAATAAAAGTGTGGTGCCTTGGCTTAGTCTGTTTATCAATAGGGACAGGTTAGGAAGAAGATTAGCAGCAGGACTTAGATGCTCAGAAACCACAGAGATGAATATGGTATATATGCCTGGACAGACTGATAAACAGTAAAGTGTTAACAGCATGGAAATACTGTGGTACAAATATCACTTTCTGGGTGTAATTAATAAAAGATTGCAAAAAGAACAACAGAAGAAATTATTTGTGTACTTGAATGACAAGTTGACATGAGATAGGATGTTTGTGAAAATTAACAACTGCAAATCAATCAAGTTAAAATTGTAGTTCTTCTTTGAGTGATTGCTCATGTCCATTCCAATATAGGTGAGTGCACACCAGCGTGCATGGTTCCCGGAACTTTTTCCCCTTAGCAGACCCCGTAGGGTCGGCTCTAGTACCCCCTGGAGCCCCGCGCACATGCCGCGGTATATGAGGCACTGCCGACCCTATGGCCCCTCAGTTCCTTCTTTCTGCCCGTGACGGTTGCTGGAACAACTCTTGCTCTTTGCAAGTACCATTCCCATTTGTTGAAGTGTGTTGTTACTGCCTTAGATAGTTAAGTAGTTGTTAAGTACTGTTAAGTAGTGTTAGTTTAGAGATAGATTAGAAGCCCTGAGGGGCTTAGGGTGGCCGGACCATGCCCTGGTCGCCTGGCTTTAAGCCGTACGTCTCCTGCAGGAAGATTTTCCCGCTCAGTGACCCCCACAACCGCTGCCTTAGGTGTTTGGGGGAATAGCATACAAAGGAGAAGTGTAAAATCTGCAAGGCTTTCAAATCCAGGACTCTCAAAAGGACAGAGATATCAGGTTGAAAGCCCTGCTTAGGGAGGCAGCGCTCCGACCGGCCTCCGAGCCAACCGGCTCCACCTCGGCACCGAACATATCCTCGGTGCAGAGTGCACCTCCGGCACCGACTGCGACCCGGTGCTGAGGGACGTCTCCGGCGCAGAAGAAAAAGAAGCAGCAGCGCACGGTGCGCGGACACTCCCCTGCGCCGGCAGAAAGGGCAGGGTCGAGTGGGGAGATGCACCAGCTGTGGCCCGTCAAGTCCTCTCCAGTGCCTGCATCTCCGGGCAGAGAGCCTACCCCGACTCAAGGGAGTGGGGTACTACCTCTGCCAGTGCCGTCGACACCGGAGGCGTTCCAGGCGGCAAGAGCCTTGATGGCCTTGCCCATGCCTCCCCTGTTCCCCCGCCCTCCCCCCCCGCAGAGGGAGAGAGGGCTGGTGTCCTGGGGCAAGCCTGTGATGGGTCCCCCCGAAGGGTGGTGGAGACCCCCGGCTAGGGTGGAAGAGTCTCCCGCCAGACAGCCACTGGGGGTGGAGCAAGAACACTCCCCCAGCAGCGGCTCCGAGATTATCTCATCGGGCAGATCTTCCTCTCAGCACCGAGGCTGGCCCCCGACGCCGGAGGTGGCGCACAGAAGGTGGCACCGTTCAAGATCTGTCATGCGACATGGGGACAGCTCCAACTCTCAGTCCCCAGCACTGAAAATGTCACGCACAAAGAGGCGGCGCAGCACCTGGTTGCCGTCACGGAGCCCGGCATCGCAGAGCTCGTGGCACAGGACCAGGTCGCCCTCAAAGAGCCAGTCACCAGTGTCGGATCTGGTACCAAGAAGCTCCCGGCGGCACCGCTCCCGCTCCCCGAGGGGCAAGCGGCACCAAAAGTCGTCGGAGCTGAGACGCTGGTTGTTGGCATCGAGCTTTTCAGAGCATGCATCGACTCGCCCGCCACCGGTCGAAGAGACGAAGGCGGTCCTCGGTGTCGTCCTTGTTGGCAGTGTCGAGAGGGGCGGTCTCCGGCACGGAACAGCACCAAGGACCGGAAAGGGGCTTGGGACCACCACTCTAGCAGCTCGGGTCCTGGAAAAGTCGGGATTCCCGGAGGGACAGCAGACGCCCTCCTGACGCACCTCCGCCGGTACCGCAACCAGCCCCCTGCTGGCCACAGGGGCAGTGGCAGCGGCAGCAGTAATGGCCTTATTGGGGCCCATGGGGTGTCCAGATGGGACCGGGGCCACAGTTGGTACTGTTGCTGGGGGTTCAGCCCATGCCCCCCGCACCGGAAAAGGGGCGTAGGGACCACTTCTCGGATGAGGAATCAGACCCAGAGGAGGGACCTCTACAGGGCCCCGTCGTCGGGTGGCAGGGGACCAGCCGCAGACTGTGCCTTGGCAGTCCTCCTCCTCCGCCCCAGACGAGGCAGCCTCCAGGGACCACATGGCACCACTGAAAGATTTTAGGGCGCACCAGGAGCTGCTTATGAGGGTGTCCTCAAATCTACGGCTCGAGGCCAAGGAGTTAGAAGAGGAAAAGTATACCCTCTTCAATGGACTGGGGACAGGCCCCTGTAAGGGTGGCCCTACCCGTCTATGACAGGGTCCTTAAACTTACCAAGGCCCTGCCTCACTCGCCCCTACTTCTAAAGGGGCCGAGAAAAGGTACTATGTCCCAACTGAGGGGTTTGAGTTCCTGTTCACTCACCCTGCCCTGGGAACCCTGGTGGTTGATGCGGCCAACCAGCGGGACAGACAAGGGCATCAGGGGTCCACTCCCAAAAACAAGGATAACAAGAAACTTGATTTATTTGGGGGAGAGGTTTATTCAACTGCAGCCCTGCAGTTTAGGGTTGCAAACCACCAGGCCCTGCTGGGCAGGTATAACTTTAATTTATGGGACTCCCTCAGATGCTTCGCTGAGGCTTTGCCCCAAGACCAGGCCACAGACTTTGCCACGGTCCTGGATGAAGGGATTGCAGTGGCTAGGGTGGCACTGCAAACATCCAGCAACGCCTCAGACTCGGCAAGTAGGGCAATGGTCTCTGCCATCGCCATGAGGCGGTGCTTGTGACTGCAGTCCTCAGGGCTGTCGCAGGAGGTTCAGCAGTCCATTCAGGACCTCCCCTTTGATGTGTCAGGCCTGTTTTCAGACAAGACTGATGAGAAGCTGCATGCCCTTAAAGACTCTAGAGCCACACTTCACTCCCTGGGCCTGTACACGCCCCAGGCTTCTAGGTGACAATCACAGCTCCAAGTGCAGCAGCAACCAAGGCCCACAGGGGCAGGGACAGAAATAGGGGGTTCGGAAGGTGAAATCGGCCCCCTAGCTCATCCTCAGCCTCCCAGCAGGGACCCCCCAACGGGTCGGGTAATTGAAAGGGGTAATTTTGATGGTGCACCCGAGGGTGGCGCCCCTACCGTCTCCCTGGATCCGCCCTCTTGCAGGAGGTGGTCACCCTCCTCAACCTGGGAGCGGTGGAAATGGTTCCCCAAGGAAAAAAAGGGGAAGGGGTTTTATTCGAGGTACTTCCTTATCCCCAAGGCAAAGGAGGGTCTAAGATCCATATTAGACCTGCATCGTCAAAACAAATATGTCAGACGACTCAGGTGTCGCATGGTCTCCCTAGCCTCCATTAGTCCTTCTCTGGATCCAGGAGACTGGTATGCCGCCCTCGAGTTGAAGGACACATATTTCCATGTGTCTATCATACCCAGCCACAGGCACTTCCTCCGTTTCATGGTAGCTGGCTCACATTACCAATTTACAGCCCTGCCTTTGGCCTCTCGTTTGCCCCCAGGGTGTTCACCAAATGTATGGCAGTAGTGGCAGCCCACCTGAGATGCCAGAGTGTGCAGAACTTTCCATACCTGGACAACTGGTTAATCAAGGGCAGGTCCAGGTCCCATGTACAGAACAGCGTGGCCCTCACTTGCTCTGTGTGCAGCAGGCTGGGACTGCTCATAAACGAGCAAAAGTCTACGTTAACCCTGGTGCAGCGCATAGAATTCATTGGGGCCACCCTGGACGCTTCCCAGACCAGAGCCTTCCTCCCACAACCTCGGTTCAAGGCTATGGTAGCGATTATCGCCCAGCTGCACCGGTGTCCCACGACAACAGCCAGTGTCGTATATGGTGAGGCTAGCTCGCCTGAGGCTCAGGCCGCTTCAGGCATGGTTGGCCTCGGCATACGTGCCGAGCAGACATCCCTTGGACCAGGTGGTCACGGTTCCCCCTCCAGTCCTTTCATCCCTAAACTTGTGGCAGACTCCCAGGGCATTGATGAGAGTCCTCTTCAGGGACCTGGCCTCGTCGGTCACCCTGATCACCAATGCCTTGGATGTGGGATGGGGAGCCCACATCAGCACCAACCTGGGCACTCAGGGGCTCTGGACGGGGGAGGAAAGGCACCTGCACATCAATGTAAAAGAGCTCAGAGCCATTCGACTAGCGTTCAAGGTGTTCCTCCGATTCCTGATGGGCAGGGTGGTGTAGGTGCTGATGGACAACACCGCAGCCATGTTTTATATAAACAGACAGGGGGGAGCGCGCTCCTCGGCCCTCTGCCAGGAGGCCATCCACCTGTGGGACTTTGCAGTGAGGCACGACTTCCACTTGTCTGCCTCTCACCTCCCGGGGGTGAGGAACGACGAGGCGGATCGCCTCAGCAGGTCGTTTCTATCCCGCCACGACTGGTTGCTGCACCTGGAGGTCGTGACTTTGATCTTCCACAAGTGGGGTGTTCCCCAACTGGACTTGTTTGCGTCGTCCTGGAACAAGAAGTGCCTGAGGTTCTGGTCACTCTGGGGTCGTGAGCCTGGATCAATATCCGACGCGTTCCTCATCGAATGGACGGGGACCCTCATGTATGCGTTTCCACCCATTCCGCTCCTGCCCAAAGTTCTCTTGAAAATCAAGACGGACAGGGCAGACGTAATAGTCATCGCCCTGGCTTGGCCAAGACAGCATTGGTTCAGTATGCTGACGGACCTGTCGATTGCCCCGCCCGTGGTATTCCCAAGATGGCATGACCTTCTCTCCCAGGACCGCGGACACCTGCTACACACAAACCTGGACTCCCTGCACCTCACAGCCTGGAGGCTCTGTGGCTGACAGAGGGAGAAAGAGCCTGCTCGGCGCAGGTCCAACAAATTCTGCTGGGGCAGCAGAAAACCTTCAACACAGGTCGTGTATCGGGCTAAGTGGAAGCAGTTTACCTGCTGGGCGGAGTCCCGGGGTATTCCGCCAAGTCTCTCTTCTATTCAGGCAATCCTGAAGTATTTGCTCGAGCTAAAGTTTCGGGGTCCGGCGTTGGCCTCCTGGCGTGTTCACCTGGTGGCCATTTCGGCTTTCCATCAGCTGCTAGAAGCGAGATCCCTGTTCTCCCACCCCATGTTGGTCAGGTTCCTCAAGAGGGTGGAGAGGCTCTATCCGCAGGTCCGTGACCCGGTGCCTCTCTGGGATCTCAACCTGGTTTTCTCTAGACTCACGGGGCCCCCCTTTGAGCCCATGGCTTCATGCCCTCTGCTCATACTTTCATGAAAGGTAGCTTTCTTGGTGGCTATTACCTCGGCTAGGAGGGTCCCCGAGATTAGGGCCTTGACCTCAGAGCCCCCTTACACGGTATTCTATAAGGACACAGTGCAGTTGAGGCCGCATCCAGCCTTCCTGCCCAAGGTGGTTTCCCAGTTTCATTATAACCAAGATATTTTTCTCCCCGTGTTTTTTCCCAAATCACATGGTTCGGAGGAGGAGCGGAGATGGCACTCGCTGGACGTCGGACAAGCCCTGGCCTACTACATCGAGAGGACAAAGCCATTCCGGAAGTCGATGCAGCTCTTCGTCACAGTAGCAGACCGGATGAAAGGATCACTTGTCTCTACCCAGCGCATCTCCACGTGGATCACATTCTGCATCAAGTGCTGCTATGAGCAGGCGAATGTACCGCTTCCGGGTGTCATCACGGCACACTCAACCAGAGGCCAGGTCTCCTCTGCGGCCTTCCTGGAGAGAGTGCCCCTGCAGGACATCTGCAAAGCCACCACCTAGTTTTCAGTGCATACCTTCACGTCCCACTACGCCATCGTTCAGCAGGCGAGAGAGGATGTGGGATTCGGCAGAGCCATGCTGAGGGCAGCTCACCGGTAACTCCTACCCACTTCCAAGGTATTGCTTTTTAGTCACCTGTATTGGAATGGACATGAGCAATCACTCAAAGGAGAAAACAAGGTTACTTACCAGTAACTGTTGTTCTTCGAGGTGTGTTGCTCATACCCATTCCACACCCACCCTCCGTCCCCCTGTCAGAGTTGGCAGAAAGAAGGGACTGAAGGGCCGTAGGGTCGGCAGTGCCTCATATACCGCAGCATGTGCGCGGGACTCCAGGGGGCACTAGAGCCGACCCTACAGGTCTGCTAAGGGGAAAAGGTTCCGGGAACCGTGCACACTGGCGTGCATTCGCCTGTATTGGAATGGACATGAGCAACACATCTCGAAGAACAACAGTTACTGGTAAGTAACCTTGTTTTTTCCTTGCATCAGTGAAGGAACTGCAATGACAAGGAGTGAAACCAGAGCTGCTGCAAATTAACAGGACCATCCTGTGGATGGCCCTTTGCAATCTGCAGATTTTGAGGTTTCGGTGTTGTGGGTCCGACTCCTTTTTTCCAGTGGAGGGAGGGAGAGACAGGAAGACAAACACACACTTGTGCATAGCAGAATACCAAGGAAACATATGAGGCGAACGTTTGTGGGTAGTCCTGTGTAATGGGAACGATCTAGATTTAAAGTTACTAACATTTGAAATGTAGCCATTGTGTTTGTGTACAGTAACTTTAATTTTCAGTATCTCTGTGGGCTTTGCCATGGTGGTTTCCTGTTATGAAGTGTCCCACTGATAACAATTAAGGTGAATTGCCTGAAATGTGCACCAGACATGTTAACTTGAAATGCCTTCATTCAGCTCTAGAGCTCAACATCTGCTTCTGCGAAGAATTTATCTTCCTGCCTTTCAGAGAAAATTACTCACATCTGCCACTGTCTCTTGGAACACCAGGACCCATACACTGGATACTGGCTTGTTAATATAACACCTTCCCTCTCTGTATTCAGTTTATTCACAGGAAGGAGGTCCCAAAAAAGATGGATGGGGGTGGAGGATTGTAGACACCCTCTTCACAGCAACCAGCAGGCATAAGGTGGGGTGGAGAAGAGAGAGAGAACTCTTTCTCTTTCAGCAGCTGGGTGATGGAACAGCAAACTTACCAGACCCCTATTAGTCAAAGACTGATGTGAAAGATGCAAGTTGCAACAGGGAAGTTGTAAGAACAGCACCATCCTCCTTTCCAACAAGTTTTTCTGTTGTTGCTTTAAAATGAAATGCTACAATAAAGCTAGCTAGCCTACTCATAAGGCAAGACAAGTTCAAATAAAGTTTCTTTTTTTTTTTCTGGGTTGAGTTTACAAATTGATTTATGTAAATTTAGCAACTTGCAGCTTCACTTCCTTTTATAACAAACCCACAGCATTTCCTTCTTCACGCAGTGCAGCTGTATCCAACCTGTACTTTCCAGTTTATACCATGAGTCAGAAAAGCGGACTTGGTTCAAAACATTGTGCTTTCGTTTCGTCATTGTGTACAAAGCGAATCTTGTGATTTAACACCGTGCACAGGATGCTTCCTTGAGCTCATTGGGAATTGTGCCTGCTTAGTGTCCAGCTTGAATTTGGCAGTGTTTTTATCTGGATTGTTTTATATCTTAAAATCATTGTTTGCAAATGGTGTGAACTAAAACTGTCTAGTAAAAACAATGAAGCTGGCCTAAGGCAGTGTGTTTACTATCATGTATCAGACTTGACACACTTTCCGTAATCTGCTAAAGACGTTGACTAGCTCGATGAGTCACCAAGAGTCTCTGGAGGGAGTGCCCTACTCATGCAGTACTCCCTGCTATCACGTTCAGACAGGCATATGGCTCAACAGTATTGTGTGCTCTAAACTTTCAGAAAATAACTTGAATAGTTATTGAAGAATCCTGTTCTAGTATTAACTGTGGCAAATGACTGATTTCAGTGTCTGTGGTTAGTTGCCAGGTTACTGATAAAATGGCATGTTGTACATTGTCCCTCCTCAGGTCTTCTCCATTTGCACCTAACAATAACAAGATGTCAGCTGGCATTAGCTCAGTTAAGCAGCAACATGTGGCTGGTTGGCTGTCCTCCATCTCTTAGCCAACCAAGTTCAAAAGGAGATGGAGCCCAATTATACACAGTCATTTGCTGCCTGTTAAATTAAGAGCTCTTGTACAGCACCCAGCCTCCATAAGGACATGTCCATGGGGCCTTACAGGTGTTGGCTGTACATTGGCCTTCATTGAGTGAGAACAGTACAATCTATCCTTAGAGCAAAATGCAAGATGCTAAAATCAGCAATTGTGTTTTGGCAATGAAGCATTTTCCAGGAATGAACAGTAAAGGAAAAAAAACGTAGCTGGTGAAAACGTGGTACATTGTAGTAATGGCATGTGTGTTTTGTTTTTTTTCCCCCCACTAGCAATACTCTTTTTTCTAAAGGCTGTTTCTCAAAATCTGGATAAGTAAAAGGTGCTTTTTAGCATGTATTCTATGCCTCCGTTTTCGAAGTGTAAAATGAGACTCCTACTAGCCTACAAGAGGATTTTTTTAACAGGCTAATTGAAGTATTTTGACAATCTCAGGGGAAAGATGCTATAGAAATGTAAAGTATTACAGTATTAACTTAGATCACAGAGTCAGCTCGTGGCTAGCCAATCTATCATTCAAAAAACTATTGAGACAGGAGGGCAAAGAGCAAATCATTTTAGCTGTTGGGCGAGCTAAGAATGTAATAAAAATATTCAACACTTGCATAAAACCACAGTCTCCTGCATTAAGCATACTATGCACTTTTAGAACACCTTTCATCCAAGAAACTGATTGCTTTCTTAGCATTAATACACTTCTCTTACTTTTCACTTCCCTACCTACTAAGAGAAATATCAGTATTAATGGTAATTCTGTAGAATTTACCATCTGTGGATAGGCCACTGCCTGTTTTTCCCTGTGGTGGTTGGTGGGGAGGGGTGACATGTAATTACGGTTAGTTTCATTTGAAACAGTGAGTGCAAACCAAGCCTATTTCCAAAGCTTTCTGCCTAGAGCCCTGGTTTTGGTTCCAGTAGTCATAGTAATGAAGGTGCACCTTTTCAGAAAATAACCTACTTTAGGGAGGCTGGGAATGGCCACCAGACACACACGAATGAACCAAAAGCCAGGCTAATAAACAGTTGAGGAGAGAGAGCTCTGAAGTGTGGGGAAGTCAGATGGGAACTTCTGAATGGAATGAAAGAACTTAGCCTAGGCTGACTAAAGACAGTAGGATCAGATATTGAGATTTTATGCAAATAAGGGCATTTGATAATTTCCATATTTGATTATTCATTTTTCTCCTTTGCATAAACTTTTTCTGTTTCCATTTTCCCCTCCTTTAGTTTCTGGGTGGGTTCTCCTTTCCCAACTTTGAGTTTCAGTGTCTCCATTCCTCCTTGAGCGCTCTCCTATTTCCTCCATCTTTTCTCTGGCGGCTTCCCTTTTCCCTCATTCCTAGCTCCTCTTTTTCATGGTTCCTCTCCTACACATTTCCTCATGTCCTCTCTTCCTCCCAGTGTTGATAACTCTTGCGATATCATCATGAGTCTTGGGATATGTAGTGTTTTTTCTTAAAACCCCTATGCCTGCATGCAACTGATTTTTATGAGGCTCTTTCTTTTTAATGAGAGCTAAGATTCTAGCTCTCGTGGCTGTGGAGAAAAGCCTGAAATGTGGCCCAAATGCAAGCTGATGATTTGGAAGACAGACAATAATAACCCACATTTTATTTTTAAGCCATTCTCATGGGGGGGGGGGGATGACATGATTTTTGAGCACAAGGGGGTGATAATAGCACTTGCAGGGCCCCCACATGGGGGCGGGGAGAAAGATGAGCCATGAGAAAAATATTTTCATGGCTCATGAGATTGTATGTATGGGATGAAGGATTGTGGTATGTATGTGGGAGGGGGTCTGTGTTACAACTTTGTACTTGGCCCGAAAAAATTATGCTTGGGCCCTGGACACCTGTCACCCACCTACCCAACCTACTCTCTGCTCATACACTAGAGCACAGCCTCCACTCCACCCAATAGCCACAGTAGTCTGACTGGAGTGACTGCCACCCTGGCACCAGTCTATCCACACTGGCCAGTACTCTAGCTAGATTTCTGCAGTGGTATGTGGATTAGGGACTGTGCTCCAGGCAAAGTCTCTATGGTTAGAGTCTTGGTGAACTGCTAGGGCTCTTGAAGGTTTTGAGTTTTAGAGCAGACCTTTAGTGCTGTAACCAGAGAGATGCTGTCTAGAGACGCTTCCCTGCTCTAGCAGAAGCAGGCATGCCTGGCTCAACCAGAAGACTGAGTGGTTCTGGCTCGTCCCCTGCAACTGACACCAAGGGCCTACTAATGCCTGTGGGGACAACTCCAGGCCAGAGAGGGAGAGGAGAGGACAGAGAGACTGCCTTTCTTCAGTGCCCTGCCTCCTCAACACCTGTGCAGCCAGGGGTCGAGGCCCAGGGAGTGATCTGGGGAATGCTTGCAAGCAATGTAATTAGAGCAGACCCCACAGCCTAACCTTTACACAGAGACTTGTTGCTTCCAGAGCCATTTGTCTCCTGACCTTGCTTTGTTCCCCCTCTCTCTTATCCCATCACTGGAGTCCTTTATCTGCAGCCCTGGGGCCTTCAGCCTGCAAGCTGCCCTACACTTGTACACTTAAAACAGGTTTTTGGAACTGAGCACTCATTGTTAGCTACCTCCTAGGGAGTGTCAGGAATTAGCCCTTGCATAAAGGAGATCTATTTAGGGAAGATGTTTGGGGTGTGAAGTTGTGTTTGTATCAGTATCAGTCTATTGGTGGTGGATTTATTTATCTAGCTCTTTTTTTCTAGTTCCTAATTTTCAGGTGACCCACTTTTGCTAATATAAAGAGAATCATTCAGGGTGGATATCATTGTGCATTGGTAGGTTGGCTCCTCCGACTGTAACCATTGCTCCCATTTGGATGGGTTACTTTGAGTTTCCCAGTAAGATTTCCTGAGAGGACTGAAGTCTACATTCAGGGAGTAAAAATGGTTTCCCCCCAGGCAATGCACATTCTTTAATGTGGTCCCTGATTGGACAGGCCTCATGAGGTTCCAGTGGATCCACGTTTCCTATTTAAGATGTGAAGACTGTTGCCCAGATGCTGATGTCCTTGTAAGTGGGTGGAGCCCCCATCAGGGAGGGATTATGAACAAATGGAGAGCCAGAGTAAGGTTAGGCAACTTGCCCAAGGTCATGCAGAGAGTCTGTGGTAGAGCCAGGAATAGAAGCCATTTGTTCTGGTTCCCAGTCCGTTTCTGTAACCATGTAATCCTTTAGGGAAGGAGGCCATAGAGTTGTTTCTTCCAGACATTTCTTTTGAACTTCTGTCAATGTGGCACACAGTAAGTGGCCAGCTGCGGGAGATAATAGCCAAGTTCCCTGTGCGCTAAAACACCGGTCCCACAATAAGGGGACAGGTTGGGGTGCTTTACAAAGAATATAAATGGAAAAAATAAGGCATGGGGGGAGAAAAAATAGACATGCAAGAAAACAAAAGAAAAATTGTAGAGAAAAAGTGGGAGATGGAAGAAGGGAGGAATGTAAAGAGAGAGCAAAGAGGGACAGCTTTAAGTTTAGTGCATTTTATTCATGTTTCATGATTTTACTGTGTTTTCATGTTGGACCACTGAGGTTTCCTATCTTCCCTCTTCCCCACCCCCTGCTTAGCAGCACAGTTGCAGGCAGCCACAGACTTCCTTTGAGTCTGAAGGTTGTGCCATGCATTTTGTGGGGACTTCAGCCTTTAAGAAAGCAGGTTACTCATCACGCCCTGGCAGCCTTTACTGAAAGTTGGCACCTTTGAATAGTGTAAGAGAGGGGGTCTGTTCCCCAGAATCTGCATGTGGAGAGGAAAGTGCAGTTGCTTCTGTGGTATAGGCTTTTTGGCCCCTGCAGAAGGTGCAGGGAGTGTGAGAAGAAAGGAGAATGTACACTGCCTTTCAGGCAGCCAGCTGTAATTCTGCTAGAAAGTCAATACCCGCTGAAACTGTCCTCCATCAGGCTATGCTATCACTGAGCTGGAGAAAGTGGCAGCTCTGTCCTGAGGCACTGCAAAAGCATGAGGCCTCTATATGTAAAACCCTGTGCTTCCAGCAGATTCCCTGCAAATGTGGGGGGTGTCTTTCTTTCTTTTTTTTTTTAAATCGGGAGTGGGGGAGGTTGAATAGTTATTTGTTTGTGGTGGGAAGGAAAACCCTGTCCCCCACAGACAGCAATCTGAGGAAAACTGGGAGGGAACCCTAATGGAATTTTTCTCCTCTTCCCAGGTGGATATTTTTTCTGCAAGAAGGTGGCAGCTCTTCAAATGCATGCCACATGCACTGGTGTTGGAGATTTTTCCCTTAGTGGTATCTGTAGGGCTGGCTCTAGCACCTTCTGCAGCGGTGCGCGTAAGCGCTGGTATATTGGGTGCTGCCGGCCCCCCTCCCTCTCAGTTCTTTCTTTCCGCCTATGATGGTGCTCGAACATCCTTGCCTTGGTAAGCAACTTCTCAGTGGTTTTGTCTTCTCAACTTTCTGTATCTTTCTGTATATAGCTTTTTGTAGTTCAAAGTAGTGTTTGAGTAGTTAGCAGTTTTAGCAGTATTAGTAGTTTTAGGGACTAGCTGCCCCCCATTCATGGGATAGAAAGGGGGATGGGGCATACCCTCTCCCCGGGCTTCAAGCCATGTGCAGAAACCGTAAATGCTAAAAAAAACCGATGCCCGTGAGTGATTCTCACCAGAATTGTCTTAAGTGTCTGGGTGAGGCTCATATCTGGGACAAGTGCAGGATCTGCAGGAGCTTTAGACCCCACACGAAGAAAGACCACCATGTTAGAATGAGAGCACTCCTCATGGAATCGGCTCTGAGACCTCAGTCTGACCCCGGCCAGGCAGACTCAGCACCCATTACATCGGCGTCGACACAAAGTGCACCCCCAGCACTCATATCAGCACCGAGCTCATCCTGGCACTGGTCACCATCACCAGTGCTGAAGAATCGGCTTGAGAAGACCCAGGCCCACAGAGGGCGCTCCCCACCTAAGTGGAGCAAGCCGGGAGCAAGTGAAGGCCATGATGGGCCACTCATCTCCCCTGAAAATCTGGGTGGTTGTGGCCTCACCCCCAGGACTCCTAGCCCTCCTCAGGACCCACCCCCCCCACTCAATACCTGGTAGTGGCAGAGGCCCCCAGGACTTGGCAGTCCTGTCTACCCTTGAGGCCTTCCAGGCAGCCATGGACTTACTCTCCCTCCCAGTACTGCCTACCACCTGGGACGACAGAACTGCATGCTGGGACACCGTACTTGGCCAGTCTGTTAAGAGCAGTTCCAGGGGCAAGCCCATGATGGGGTCCCCGCTTGGGTCACTGGTATCGCGTTGCTACTCGCCATCCCCCCGGCACCCACTGACGCCTCCTCACCGGTCGCCAACATCCCCGCTGTCCCCAAGATACAGCAGCCGTCAAGACTCTAGGGGCCAATTGTCAAACCCTGGGTACCAATCGCCAGACCACTGGTATGGAATATCAAGGTGCCGGCTCTGATCTCCGGGCTTGAGACCGCACTCTAGGGAATGATCGTATCGGTCGCCAGAGTATCGGCACCCCAAGAATCCCTGCACCGATCGCTATAGTCATGGCACCACTTCCCAGCACTGCAGCACTGCACCCAAGGCCACAGAGAGCCAGAAGCTTAGTGTGAATGCTGACAAACAACATGGCAGCAATGTACTACATCAACAAGCAAGGAGGAGCACGATCTTCAGCACTATGTCAGGAAGTGCTCGACCTGTGGAACTTCTGCATGGGGTATGCGATCATCCTGGAAGAGTCTCATCTCCCAGGGGTCAAGAACTCGTGAGCAGATCACCTCAGCAGGTCTTTCTTCTCTCACCATGAATAGTCCCTGCCCCCCAGAGGTGGCAAGAATTATCTTCCAGAGGTCGGGGACTCCCCAAGTGGGCCTGTTCGCGACCAAACAGAACAAAAAGTGCCAGCGGTTCTGCTCCTTGAGAGCGCACAACAGCAATTCTCTGTCAGATACCTTTTTCCTTCAGTGCTCAGTAGGACTCTTGTAAGCCTTCCCTCTGATCCCTCTTGTCCATCAGTTCTCATAAAGATTAAGAAGGACAAGGCAAAGGTTATAGTGATTGCATCAGCATGACTCCGTCAGCACTGTTTGGCATGCTGCTGGAACTAACAGTGATATCCCCTTGGACACTCCTGGCCTGCCCGGACTGGATCTCACAAGATCATAGACTCATAGAATATTAGAGTTGGAAGGGACCTCAGGTGATCATCTAGTCCAACCCCCTGCTCAAAGCAGAACTAACCTCAGCTATATCATCCCAGCCAGGGCTTTGTCAAGCTGCAGCTTAAAAATCTCTAAGGATGGAGATTCCACCACTTCCCTAGGTAACCCATTCCAGTGCTTCACCACGCTCCTAATGAAAAACTTTTTCCTAATATCCAACCTAGGCCTCCCCCACTGCAACTTGAGACCATTGCTCCTTGTTCTGTCATCTACTACCATTGAGAATGGCCTAGCTCCATCCTCCCTGGAACCACCTTTCAGGTAGTTAAAAGCTGCTATCAAATTCCCTCTTATTCTTCTCTTTTGCAGACTAAACAAGCCTAGTTACCTCAGCCTCTCCTCATAAGTCTTGTACTCCAGCCCCCTAATCATTTTTGTTGCCCTCCGCTGGACTCTTTCCAACTTGTCCACATCCTTTTTGTAGTGGGGGGGCCCAAAACTGGACACAATACTCCAAATGCGGCCTCACCAATGCCGAATAGAAGGGAATAATCACTTTCCTTGATCTGCTGGCAGTGCTCCTACTAATAAAGCCCAGTATGCTATTAGCCTTCTTGGCAAGCAGGGCACACTGCTGACTCATATCCAGCATCTTATCCACTGTAACTCCCAGGTCTTTTTCTGCAGAACTGCTGCCTAGCTCATCGGTCCCCAGTCTATAGCTGTGCATGGGATTCTTCCTTCCTAAGTGGAGGACTCTGCACTTTTCTTTGTTGAACCTCATCAGATTTCTTTTGGCCCAATCCTCCAATTTGTCTAGGTTCCTCTATATCCTATCCCTACCTTCCAGGGTATCTACCACTCCCCCCAGCTTAGTGTCATCTGCAAACTTGCTGAGGGTGCAATCTACTCCATCCTCTAGATCATTAATGAAGATGTTGAACAAAACCGGCCTCGGGACCGACCTCTGGGGTACTCCGCTTGTTACAGGCTGCCAGCTAGACATGGAGCCATTGATCACTACCCGTTGAGTCTGATGATCTAGCCAGCTCTCTATCCATGTTATAGTCCATTCATCCAACCATCATGTTTGGCTGTTGCACCCAAACTTAGCATCCTTGCAACTGATGGTGTGGATGCTGCACGGCTGAACCAGGAAGAACAATCTTGTTCTGCACACATCCAGAAAGTCTTACTAGAGAGCAGAAAGCCTTTCACTAGGGCCACTTTCTGGAAAAATGGAAATGTTTCTCCTGCTGGTCGAGAAAGTGGGAACTCCCAAGTGCCTTTGCCATCCATCCTGAAAGGCCAGCTGGTTTCATCACAAAGAATTTCCTCTTGGAGCACCTCCTGCATACATGCAAGCAAAGGTCACGCCCCCAACTACTTTGACGGCCCACTCGACAAGAGTACAGGCCTCCTCTGCAGTTTTCTTAGCCTGAGTGCTGATAGAAAGATGTCTGCAGGGCCGCAACTTGGTCTTCGGTGCACACCTTTTCCTCCCACTACGCCATCGTACAACAATCGCAGGATGATGTGGGATTTGGCAGGGCAGATTTGCAAGTGGCACGTCCATGAACTTGTGGCCCACCTCCAGAGAGATGGCTTGTCAGTCACCTAGTGTGGCATGGACATGAGCAACACATCTCAAAGAACAACAGTTACAGAAGGTTAGTAACTGTCTTTTCTCCTCCATGCTTATAATGTACATTTATAATGAGTGTAAGGACATGATCTAGTTTTAACATTGTAAGATGAAGCTCAAAGGAATATTTTATCTTGAACATTCTGTTGCATGGAATAGGCAGAATTCTCTCCCCCCCAGCTCCTTCTTGGCAAAATGCAGTTTTTAAATTCATTAGGAAACTGAATCTGTTTTTGAATATCCCACAAAAGAGCTAATTTATTTGCCTAGAACTGGAACTGATTTGATCTGCCTCAATAAAATATTTTCTTAGCATAGACAAAGAAGAGAGAGTAATGTTGATTAGGCTGTAGGACTGGTTCTCCCTCAATTATCCTCCTGCAACCCCATTGCCTTTAGTCTAACAAGCATAAAAGAATGGATCTATGTTCTGAATACTAAAGTAGACATACCAAGCCATATTTTGTTAATATGATAATTCCAGTCTGGAGTAACAAAGCATCTCTTTAAAAAGAATGCTGCAGATGATTTGCAGAATGTATGTTTGAAGATTACAGCTAAGTTGCATAATAACTTTTTTGCCAGCCACAGCAAAGGAAAGGATTTCCTGTTGACCTCAGAGTTGCTAGGACATTATGTTCACATTAAGGCTGAATCAATGAGTAAAGGTTGTGAACAAGCCCTCATGGCAGGCATGGCATGGCTAGATAAAAGCAAATGTATTAGGAGCTCTGGCCAAGACTTTAAAATGTAACTAGTGAATTTGGGAGCCCAACATGAGGCACCTCCAAGGATCCTAATTTTTCAGGATGAGCTGAGCCCCGACTGCCTGAAGAGATGATTCAGATTGGACACGCAAAGATAGACATCCAGAATCACTAGTTGCTTCTGAAAATCTCAGGCTTTGTTATTACGGATTCCTATTTTTCAGTTTAAATTGATCTAGCTGATGGTTAAAATCTGTTGGAAATGATGTATGGGTATAGATCTGCTGGAAAATACTGTTATGCTGAGGGTTAGGCAGTCACACCACTCACTGAAGCTGTTGGACATGATAGCCACTATCCATTCAGGCTAAATGAGGGAACAGTTTAAATGCCCCTTTTATTTATAGCTGTAAAAATGGAAACCCACTGCCCAGGGACTGGACTGCATGGAAGCCTGGGCAGAGGCTGGGCTATGCAGTCCAAGGAATTTCCTCGGGTCTGATAACAAAGGAAGGGATGGGGGATTGATTTGGTTGCTGCTGTGTGCCTTTGAGTGAAAGAAGGAGGAGAAACACCACAAGCTTATGAAGGTTGACATAGGCGTGCGGATGGGGTGTGCCGGGTGTGCCCATGCACACCCTAATGCGATGTGAGCTGCCGCCGAAAAGAAGGACCCCGGTAGTTTTTTTGGCGGGGGGCAAGATGTCGTGAGCTGCCACCAAAAAGAAGGACCCCGGCAGTTTTTTTGGCGGCGGGTAAGACGTCGCTAGCTGCTGCCAAAACAGATGACGCAGCGAGATTTTTCAGCGGAAAGTAAGGCAGCGAGGGTAAGTCAATTTTAAGCCAGTGTGGCCCGAAAATTCCTTGGGTGCACACCCTAATGAAGTGTGCTGCGCACACCTATGAAGGTTGACAGACAGAGAAGCACTTTTAGCATGACACTGAAAAAAATCTAAGGAAGCGAGATTTTTGGGTAGAGTGCTGTATGAAAAAAGGCTTGGAATTGTGAGCAAAGAAACAATCTCCTGCTGTTTGATACCTGCTGTGTTCAGGGAAACAGGACTTTATGTACAGTCCTTGTAAATAAACAGGACTGCGTCAAAGAAATACCTGACTCCATCATCTGTTACTCCTAAAGAAACAACCAGCAAGCCCTGAATATTGGCTGCTAGGGTTAAAAGAGTTAAAATATTTAGACTGAAAAGGCTTGATGCTTCTCTCTGTACTTCTACCCAACTGGCTATTAATTTCACAATATCTTTAATCACTGTCAATGGTAAGTCAGGAGCAGTGATATCTAGAGCTTCATATTTTGCACTTGTCCCTACTTTATGCCAATTCTTTGTCCCATTTATGTGGTTTCAGACCTTTTTAGTTGATTAGATATTTGACCTACAGACCTAAAATTCATCTGGTCAAGCTGTGCAAAGATCTGTAAGTAAGGCTGAATGAAATGCCCTTCTCTGTCCACTTTGAAATGGGATATACTAAATATATTATCTAGTGGAATTGGATAATACTTGCAATATGCAGAGTAAATGTGTGTCATTCTTTACAGGGAGTTATAATGGGCTTTTATTTAAAGATACAATAATAGGGTTACTTATTTTAACAGTAAAATATTGAGAATAAAATACTTAAGTCCCTGTGTTGTGCTTTTGTATTTCTTTTGAGACATTGTACTTGTTGTTCTGAAGGAAGAAAAGATGTCATACTTAGAAGTTAGAAATTTTAGTGTTGATTTTCATAGAAAGCATTCAGAAGTAAACTCTGACATAGGTGTATGTTACATATAGTTTATACAGCTTATTTCACACGTGCCCATGCTGGGCACCCAAGTCACTAGTTATGTTTTAAAGCCTTGGCCATAGCCAAGTACAGTAAGTTACAATATAGTATGCTCAAAAAAGTTTAATCTTAAACGGACTCAAATTATAATTTGTAACTACAAAGGTAGTTGTGGTTCTGTGTTGTTTGTATAATTATTTATTAGTCAAAATGACTATGAGGCCACACGTTTTAATGAGTAAAATATCATGAGAAAAAGAGGAAAGTAGTGAGGGGGCCTGGCCTCCATCAGAGACTGACAAGGAGGAACCACTAGGCACCCCTTGGAGGGCAGAGCCAGGAAGGCCAGGCCCACCATGCTGGAAGCAGAGGGGCGGGACAGGAACAGGAAGTATAAAGGGTGGGCCCTCCAGCTTAGTTGAAGTAGAGCTGCCGGAGGAGAAAGACGTCTCTTGCCTGCTTCTGGAGTGGGAACCTGGAGAGGACTTTGGCTACACCAAGGAGTCACCTGAACTGCCTGACAACCCAGATGCCAAGGAGCTATTGGGACTACCACTGGTGGTTTACTAGCTTGACAACTCCTGGACACAGGTACACCTTGAGGGGAGGGGAGGAAGTAGTCCAGGGATTGCCAACTACAGTCTGGCTGTGCTCCTGCCTGAGCACCATTCGGTGCGTTGCGGCTGCAGCCCCACTGACCCAGAAACAGAACACTCTGCCACTGTTAGGGCACTGGGCTGGGACTTGGTGGAGTAGAGTGGGCCTGGGTCCCCCTGCCACTCTACTCCTGAGGTGGCAGATTCCCTCCCACTAGGCTAGGAGGTTGGTTGCTCACCCCTGCCCGAGCCCTTAGACTGTTGGGAGCTCATCCTTGCCTGAGGTCCAGGGGCCACAGACTGCTTATTTGCCCTGCCCTGCCTGAGGGCCAGGGTACAAGAGACTGCTAATTCCCTGCTTTGAGCTTACCTGCGCAGGTGTGATAGCAAGTGGGCATGGCCTCCCTCACAGACTGACAAGGAGGGACAGCCACACACTACACAGATTCATAGATTTAACTCTTGAAAGGGAATACACTGGATGTTCCTCAGAGTTGGACTGTGAATGTCAATGCTGACAACTAGGATGGACTAACAGTCATGTGTACAATGCTTTTTGGGAATCCAATTTCACTAGCTTCACTCAGCGGTAGTATGTCTGTGTAAGACTTTGCTGTGAATGCGTACCTATGCTGTGTTGTCTACCTTTTCTATGTGTGTGACTGGACAATCTTGTCAGTCTCAGAGAATATAGAAGAACATAAAACCAGCCATTCTGGGTCAGACCAGTGGTCCATCTAGCCCAGTATCCTGTCTTCTGACAGTGGCCAATGCCAGGTGCTTCAGCGAATGAACAGAACAGGTAATCATCAAGTGATCCATCTCATCATCTTCTGGCAAACAGCAATCCCTGCCCATTCTGGCTAATAGTCATTGATGGACATATCCTCTATGAACTTATCTAGTTCTTTTTTGAACCCCATTATTGTCTTGGACTACACAACATTCTCTGGCAAAGAGTTCCTTTTGAGCTATATGTGAGGCCCCATTTGCCCATATCCATTCCATCAGAGTTGCTAGCTATGGGTACATTTTATGGGTAGTCACTGGTAAACAATTAATGTACGATATTCTTCTGTGTATCTCTTTGTACCAATAAGGAGATAGTAGCAAGTACAGCTGGAAAATGCCTGTCCAGAGGGATCTAAAGAGCCTTAAAATTCTGCTTCTCATTTGCTTTCTGATTGTTCAATTTACTGACCACCCAGTTCAGGACAATAAGATAGATCAGCTGTTAATCCCTTCTGTGATGACTTGGGGAATCTGTCTGTGTGCAGTTGATGAATTCTGGTTAATTTTATGAGATTGCTGTATCATTAAATGCCTCAATGTGTGGTGAGTCAGCTGTGAACTGACAAGGTCCCTGATATGTATCACTCACACTGTCTGGAATTAGCTACAGAGCAAACAGAAATCATTAATCTTAATGACTCTGCTCTGTCTGGACAATGGGTATTCTAAGGAGGATGCCTGTGCTGGAAGTAAACGCGTGCAACCGTTTATCTGTGTGGAGAAGAGGGGGATTTATAGTGAAAAATCCCATCCAGAGAAGCAAAGGGAAAGCAGTGTCAGAGGCGGATTTTAAAGACACAAAAGAAGCTCGGGCCCAAAGGCACGGGATTTTGGAGTGAAAGGGTTTTTTTTGGTTTGTTTTTTTTTTTGACTCGGGCACCAGTGAAGGTCAAAGGAAGCTGTCTGGAGGGAAGAGAGAAATGATTCTATGTTTCAGAGGAGAAGCAGAGAAAGAGGTCCAGAAGAGGGACTTGGAAATCTGAAAGAACAGTGACCCAAATCCTGAAGAACACTACAGAGTGGTGAGAAAACTGAGGCAGGGAATGGTGGACAAGTGTCTTATTGTTTAGTCTAGATCTGTATATTTCTTGTGAAGTGTGATTGGTTTTGCAGCCTTGTGAGAAGTCTGTGTGTTATGTGCTTCAACTATCATGTGTCCTTGAAGAGAGAAACTGTAAACCAGAGTCCCTACAAAGCTGGAACTCTGGGAAAGGGTGTGTGTAAGTTATTGTGGTACCTTGGAGGGTCAACACTGGTCCTGGGGCATAGGGAAGCTGGGCCATGACATCCTGCTGCTGTGAAGGGGTAACAGACAGCTTATGCCCAGGAAGTGTGCTAGAGACACCAGAGAAAGAGAGAGTGCAAAAGCCTACTCAGACGCAGGAAGCTTACAGTGGACAGGTCCAGCATGGTGGGACCCAAACACAGCAGTCCAGAAGGGACAGCTTGACTAGGGCTGGACACCTTAATTCGGTCTATTTTAGCTTCCTTGGTCTTGTCTCTTAAATCAAAAATGCTGCAGTTAAGGGTTAAAGTTAGTTACTGTTTATTAAATTGGCTTTTGTGGGACATATTTTATATTTACATTCTGAAAAAGCTGTTCATATATTTGATTGCTCTATTCCTATCTCCCTTTTATTTGTCATGTGGAAATATAAGAGAGATGTATCAGATAAAAGAGCGGTGTTACTAATCAGTTGCTGTTCTAAAAATGCGTTTCCTGGCAGTTGTTGTTAATCCATCTCTTTGTCTTTATTATTTGTATTATAGTAGCACCCATTGCACTGAGCGCTGGCCAACACATGGTAGAAGACAGTACCTGCCCTTCGGGGCAGGGAAGTGGAGACACAGGCCTGCCATTTGAAGGGTGCATGTGAGGGACTGGAAAAATGTCTCAGCCGGAGCAGTCTATCCAGAGTCCGTGACGCTCCCGAGGCATCAGCTGAATAGGCATTTCTTAGGAGTGGTGGGGCAGCAATGTACATGGGTTGCCTTGTATATGCCTGACTGTGAAACTAACTCTTTTTGAAATCAGTAGGACTTTTCCTTACACAGCAACAGCAGAATCAGACCTCACGCAGACTTACCAGTAATGTGTGTGTAACCAATTCTACGTGTTATGGTGGTATAAAAGTTTTATTGGCATGAGTTTGTGATGGTCACATTACTTACGGAAATGGGGAAGACACAAATGAACTAGGTATGTCAGTCCAAACAAGTGCCTTTCCATCACATCATACTGTGTGTGCTTGTTGGGGGTTTTTTAATGTCATGTATGTTACAGAAATCTTTTTAGGATCCTTTACAAAGTGTTATTGAAACTGTTTGTTTTTATTCTATTGTATCCCTCCACTTGTAAAGCCACGTGTCTAAGTTACCGTGAGTTCAACTGAACCAGGGATCAGTGGTCCATCCCCCTTCCCCCCCCCAAAAAAATCCTCCAAATGTGCTCCAAAATATCACTTGTATATATGATTTTTAAGTATGATGCCATGCGCCTTCCCAAGGCAAGAATCTGGGTCCCATTGGGAAACTGTGACTCTCCCATCTCCAGTGGCATGAAGGTTCTGTTTCTAGTCCTTCAGCAATCATTTTACCGGGGACATCTTTTTCCATACTGGGGATTTAACCCCTCTATCATGACCCCCCCACACACTTGTTCATTGGCTCTTTGGGAGTTGAAACCCCCCAGGTTGAGAATCAGTGTCAAATTCCACCTCTGGAAAGAAGCATTCAGTGAAAGCCAGTGTTTCTCAGTGAAGTATTCAGCAACATGGATCTTTGCATCTTCTCTGAGTTCAAAGAAGTGATTCAAATCTTTGCCACATAAAAGCCAACAAACATTAGTGTGGACAAGTTGCTGCTGACGTTGAGTGCCCATTTCTTGGTATTAAATCATAAAGTGGTGTAACCCACTGGTGAGTATTGTGATATGGTGAAGGCAGAAGGCAGTAGAAGAGTGCTGGATGGGAGATATGTGAGCCCCAGAATGCTCCGGGCTTTGTTCCCTGCTGACTCACTCAGAACCACTGGGGGCAATTAGGAGCAGCTGAGGCTGATTAGTGATCAGCCAGGTGCTCCATAAAAGGGCTCCGCCCCAAACACACAGTGCACGAGCTGGAGGAAGTAGGAGTGGAGTGCGGTGCGGTGCGGTGCGGTGCGGTGCGGTGAGGTGAGAGGAGTGCTGAGAGGTGGTGATAGGAGTACGGAGCTGTGCAGAGGAACGAGCTGGTGAGCAGAGCGCTGTGGTGGAGCAGTGAGGAGGAAGGTACCAGCTCCAGAAGCCAGAAAGACTGAAGGAGGGGGAAAATTAGCCCAGGGGAAGAGTGTGCCATCTGGAAAGCAGTACCAGCAGCACATAGCTGCTTCTTATAGGGCCCCTGGGCTGGGACCCGGAGGAGCGGGTGGGCCCGGGTCCCTACCCCCTCCCTGTGGGAAGACGGGGTGACGGGCAACTTCCTGGCCCACTACAAGCAGGAAGGTGTGAGACCCACTGAGAAAAGCCGGCCATCAGCCACAGTATGTGTTACACCTGTGCCTGATCCAGTCTGTCGTTCAGTTCCAGATCCAGCTATAGACCGTGGTTACAGAATCATGGAATACATGGGTTCCTGGAAATAATTACTAATAGTTAAGATAGCAAATCATCAAAATGATCCAACTTGAAAAAATAAATTCTACTATTAGAATTAAAAGGTAATATTTACAAAAACTCAGGTGAAATGAACAGGAGTTAGTGAGAGAGGGAAATTTTTATAAGGATTCCATTCTGTCCACATGCTAGACTTGTGCTGATAATATTTGGATTTGGGAGGCCTCCTATTCAAGTAATATTTGGGCACCCGAATATTAAACTATTTACTCCAAATTTGTTCCAGGAGTACTCCATCTTCTAATACTGCAGGATCTGCCTCCCTCCAAGGACAAGCCCTGGGTTCCTTACCTTTGGGGGTGAATGATATCACAGGCTCCTCTTTTAGCAGTGTGTGATAGAGATCTCAGTCCTAGGGTCCTCCTAGCTATCAGTCACTGCTAAGGAGTTTGGATCTTCACTCAGTGGCAAATAGTTAGTGCTTCAGAATAACAGCTTTTTTACGCTGCTCATGGCTGTGAAAAATGTTGTGACCTGAGTATTATAGTTACTTCGACCTAACCCCCAGTGTAGACGTGGCGATGTTGAAGAGAGAGGTGGATTACCTACATCTGGGGAAAAACCCCTTCCATTGATGTAGGAAGCATCTATGCTACAGCGCTACAATGGCACAGCTGTGGTCATCCCACTGTAGTATTTATAGTGTAGACGTGGCCTTGCTCTTGTAGAATGTTTGTTTGCAGGAGAATGGAAGATGACCTCTTCCTAATGAAGTTCAGGCTAGGGATCAGCAGTTTCATGAGACATTCCCTAGTGGAGAGCAGCCACATGGCACCCTTTTAGCTGTGCAAGAGGGAAGCTGGTGACCTGACGCTGGAAAAGATCTAGGAAGGAATGTTATACAAACCTCTGGACCTTCCATGAAGATAATATCAAGTTTAAGGGAGTAGGATGCTGAGTCTATGGCTGAAGGAAGGATGCTGAGGCTCCAAGTTCCAAAAAGAGGGATTGCGTTTACAGATAACCCAAACAGATCTGAATTTTCTGATTACCTAGCTTTAGAAAATCCAGTGGTTTGCCATGGATAATTTTTTATTTGTCTTCAAGTATGCACCCAGATCTAAAGCAGTGTTTCCCAACCGGTATGCCGTGGCACACTGGTGTGCGTCAGGGCTGAGCAGGTATGCCATGGAATTTTTGGAAAAACTACTTGAAGAGTCCTGAATTAGCTCATGAATATTCATGAGTTCATTTGGAGACTATATGGTGGTGTGCCTCAAAATAATTAGAAGTATCAAGGTGTGCCACGGCAGAGAAAAGTTTGGGAATCACTGATTAAAAGGACTTGAGGGCCGGCGTTAATGAATGTAGCGGGTAGGCAATTACTCCCTCTATCTAGGCACAGGAAACAAGAGGAGGCTAAAGAAATGTCATACATAATTTTTTAATATGTTATTTTATCTACTGACCAGTCCTTTCATTAGCAGTATACTTTCCATTTCTCAGCTTTGTACCTGCAAAAAGCACTGTGTCCAATCTGTTTCACTATAGTTTAAAGGCATGCCCTTATTTTTTACCTTAAATGTCTCATTAATAGCTTTCCAATGTTGGAGGTTACACTTATTATAGAGATGCACAAAAGCCAGTCGGGGGTAAAAACTGGACCTATGCCTGCTTCTCTCCTCTCTCTTGCACCTGATGAGTTCTCTTCTCTTTTTTTACATTTATAACTGGTGTTCATTTTGAAAGGAGCCAAGGCCTCATCAGTCCCTGATTAAAGGGAACTGGTCTCTGTATGCCCAGAAAGAAAAGTAAGAGTAAGTAGGAACTATAGAGCCAAAAGTCAGTTTTGTGTCATTGTTTGACAATGAGCTCCACAGAACCATGGGGCTCTTCTTCCTATTAAAAATGAAGTCCAAAGGAAGGGAAAACAGTCCCAAGGTCCTGATTATTAAATAGCCTTCATGCAGGTGCAGAGTTCTGTCTAGAGCTTGTTGCAGGATCAGAGTCCAAGTGGCTTATTTTCTTTCTTTAATTGAGTTTCTTTTCACCTGAGCCCTTTCTAGCGTTAAACTTCATAGGCCAAATACTTGATCATTCAGTTATTGCCCCAATACTGTAGTAGCAGCAGGATTTATTTCTAACATTTTTGTAAATCCTGAATATTTGCTTATCAGAAAGATTTTGACTTTAGAACTAACTTTGGCCTTGCTTGTCGCTTGTCACTTGTCACTTGGATCTATCCACTGTGTGGCATTGTGGACTTTGTTTTTATCGGCCTTTTCTATAGTCTGCCATCTTTTAAAGATATGCAGTTACATAAAAGAGGATATCTTTCTTGTAATGACAGAGAAGCAGTCTACACTACAATCTTTCCTTACAGTTCATAGCTATTTTTGTTTAGAACTGGCTTATTGTCAATGTAATTTCTTTGAATGTGGAGCATATTGCTGCCTTTCTCCGCCAATTCTGCCTATTTCTTTTCAGCAACAAGTAACTTGTTCTTAAACAACTAAATCTTTACCCAGTGTTTGCTGATCTACTGAGCTATGATTAATGCAGTCTTCCAGAAGTAAAAATGATAAAACAAGAGGTAACAAAGTATCTGTGATATCTCTGTTTTAGCTAAATTATTCCTGATTTAATTTGCATTTTAAATGTACCGTTTTTCATATCATTGCTTCCACAGAGCCCATGACTGGTGGTGTGTTCCCAGCCAATCATTTCTGATTAGTATCTGGAATTAGGGAATGTGCATATGAAACTGAGGGCATGTCTATACTACAAACTTAAGTCCACTTAAGTGGACATACAGCCACTGCCGTAATTACTGCTGTTTTTCATGTCCACACTTCCCTCCTTCTCTCTGTGGAGTGCATCTTCATGAGGAGCGCTTGCACCAACTTAAGAGGGGCAGTGTGGGGGGCTGAGGGCCGCCAGGAGCAGGAAACCTGGCTGTTGCCCGGGAGACCCACTGAGATAGTGGAACTCTGTGTGGATGCAGGGCTCCCCTGTGAAGAATTCATTGCAGTCATTACCTTAATGACAGCCAGCAGCCGATGTAAGTAACGCAGTGTCTACATGGACACTGCGTCACCGTAACAACAGCGACGTAAGCTTCTCGTGGAGGTGGATTTATTATGTCGGTGTAGTAGGGCACTTACATTGACAGTAGTGTAGACACTGGCATAATTAGGTTGACATAAGCTGCTTTATGTTGATCTAGCTCTAGAGTGTAGATCAGGACAGAGTCTTACATTCCAGACTGAGGGCATAGGTAGTCCACCCACTCCAATAGTCTCTCAGTTCCTCTGTATCTGCTTTCCAGAGCTGGTAACAGAACTCGACTCTCCTCCATTCTGTGTCACAAGGGGGCAGTTAACATTTTATAATGAGTTCAGATGGTTAACAAAAATAGACTCCATTCCTGCAATGAGCTCAGCATGGCCAGTCCCTGAGTCCTCCTGGAGACCCACTGAGTCAGTGGAACTCTGGGTGGGTGCAAGGCTCCCCAGTGCAGAATTCATAGCAGCTTAAACTTTTGATAGATATTTTTGCTAGTTTCCACTGAGATTCTTCCCCCATTTGTGCCTTGGGCCCTACCTAATTAGGCAAATTCAGTTTAAAAAAAAAAAAAAAAAAAGACAAAAAACAGCTTATTGGGCTCCAGAACCTTTTCTTTCAAGAGGCTCTGGAAGCTCCCAGATTAGAGAGACCATCATCTAAAAAGGTATCCCCAAGGATGGTAAGAGTGGCCATTAAACCTCCCTTGGTGCTGAAGCTTGATATAATATTCCAGGCAAGACATCCCCATAAGAAATCATTTATAAAATAAAAGTGGGACTTAAAAAGTGCCAATAGTATTTCTTCTTTCTATGCACTAATTTTGCTAATTAGCCGTCTGCTTAGCAAAGCACTTTACTCGTGTGCTTAAGTGTTTGCTGGATTAGGGCCCTGTTCCTGATATTTTAAACTTACTCGACATGAAATGTAAAATGGTTGAATTTATAAATTAGCATTAACTTGTTAAATAAAATTGGTTGAGAAGTAGAATCACATTGTACAATATACACTATTACTTTTTTAAAGAGAACAGTGATGAGGTATGGGCCAGTGCTTTTATTCTTCTCTCTCCTTTATAAACACATACTTCTTACATCATCATTATTTTTAAATCTGAACTTTAGATTCTCCCAGGGGGAGATTTTCAAAGGCAAAAAGTGCAGTTAGGCCGTCATCTTCCTTTGACCTAACATGGTGATGGTTTCCAATATAAACAAGGCTAGATGGTGTATAAAACATGTGCCTAACGTGCATAGATATTGGATACTTGCAGAACACTATACTACACACAAGTGGAATCAGCTTTAAAAATGACATCAGGTGAGTGTGGAATTAAATGCTATAAGAAAATAGTATTTTAAAAAGGAAATTGTAAAGTAAAATCAATCTCTGACTTTTTATCATCATCATAATCATAGGGATGAGATTTTTCAAAGGCACTTAGAAAAACCTGTTAGGCATCTCCTAATTTATTACCTATGTATTTCCATAACACCTATCATTATAATATCTGACCTGTAGAAAGACTCAATTATTTATGATGTGTAAAGATAAACAAAATGATTTTTCTGCTTCCCTCTTTGTTAGTCTTGGCGAAATATTTTGGAGGACCTAGATAACATCACATACAGCTGTAAAACAAACTTCCAAATGGGAATCGGCATCCACTTTGTCTCCCAGGCCTAGATCTTTTTTTTTTTTTTTTGCCTGTCTCTGTAAAGGAGGAAAATAAGTCTGTGAAAGAGTGCTCTCTTTTAATTAAGCATAATTTCCCCTTTATAAATGGTTCCTAAATGACAGAAATCTGCAAAATTCCAAGATTTGATTTAGAAGGGGTTTGGCAACCCTCTTTTGTTTGTTTTTTAGTTTTCATGGGCTTATCCTCCTTGTTTTTTACTTTGTGTTTTGCTGTCAAATGAACACTCAAAGTGAAAATGAAACTCGGCTGAAAATGTGTGCTTTGGTGGGGGTGGAAGCTATGTTGATATGAAACCTTACATTCTTTTCCAGAAGCTCTGAAGAGATTGAGTTTGAACCGGAGTTTGAACCTGAGCTATGTTTAAATTTGTAATAAAATTCAATACCAGATTTTACATAACTCTCCCGATTGAAATATTGTATTTTGTTTTTTTTCAAGAACAGGCTAATATCTTTATTTGAACTGCAACCATCTTTTCCAAAACCTGATTCAGCAAAGTATTTAAGCAGGTCTTTAGCCAGGAATCAAAACAATTTTCAGAATTTAAATTGTGCAAAGTAGAGTTTGATAAATGGGATGGATTCTTTAAACTTAGTCAGCACCTGCACGTTGTAAATTTTGTCAGAACAGCAATCATTCTACTCTATGTATATGTTCATACCCAGTTTAGCATTTGTTGCTTCAGTGGCAGGATAGTGGCAATAGCTTACACCTTGAGAATGGGTGACTAAAACACGGAAAAATTGAGGTAACTTCAGAGCTTTGATGTGGACTGAGCATGAAAAACCCTGGTGCTGATTAATTAAAGTGTTTATGATGTGGCATGTATACTGGATTAGTCTATGAAGAGAATGTCTGGACAAAGATCAGTTTGTTCCTGTTATGATGATGTAATATGATTACTTTGTAACAGCTGCACAAGGATTTCATCCTCAGTTCAAATCATGCAAATATAAAATTTTATTTCCTTTCTCACAAATTTCATAAAAATGAAGCAGAAACAAGCAGTGAGAGATAATTAATCATAGAATCATACGGCTGGAAGGGACTTCGAAAGGTCATCTAGTCCAGTCCCCTGCACTCAGGGCAGGACTAAGTAATATCTAAACCATCCTTGACAGGTGTTTGTCTCCCCATGCATTCTAACAATTAGTGCTTCTAGCTGTTTTCTAGAGAAAGGTAAACTGCAAAAGAAAGGAGGGAGAGAAGTTAGATTTGGTTGTATTGGATTTATGAAGGCACCCTAGGTTCTAATTTTTTATTTTGCATTTTTGACATTTTCTGGAACTAGTGAAACTGACATAACTATTAAGGATGTGAAAACTGACTAATGGAGAGGATTGTTTTTTATCAAGACTGTTTAACATTCTTGGGTCTTGTTAACATCTGTTTATTCCTAATGTTTGACAAACACTTGTGATGAAATCCCTTGGATAAAGATTTAGCATCCCAGGATTTTCAATGAGGGCTCAAAAATCATCTATCCTAGTCCTCTAAGGGGCCCACCATCAAAAACAGGGAAGATGATCTAATAGGCATGTCACACTAATGCAAATAAAGAAAAAAAAATTCACCTTTTCTTCATATATCATGCATAATAAAGGAGCAAAACCCTTTGCAGGTCACCTTTAACAAGGCAGCTAACAATAGAACAGTACAAGGATAAGTAAGCAATATAAAAAGGAATTCAGATTTGAATGACACTACTCTACCTTGCAAAGTTGAGTACTATTTCCACCTCTTAAAAAACGTTCTAAATCTACTTGCACTTTTTTTTTTTGGCTGGTGTAACATTGTACATAAAACTAGGATTTTATAAGAATCAACTGTTAGACATCCAAACCCCACTTTAGGCTCCTTTTGACCATCCCAATTAAAATCACCTGTTCAGGGACCACTTCCCCTCTTGTAAAACTTCTGCTTTAGAGTAGTTCCTATTTGTATATGTGGCATGTTATGTAAGTGCTACATTTTTAAGAACAAAAGGTCAAATTCTGAAGCAGATTATTTTGTTATTAAACTACATCTAGTGTCATTGGACTTCATTTATAAAGGAATTTTTAATGTTAGTCTTAATTTTGTAAAAGTCAGGGCTATTTTTTTAAAGGATTCAATTATTTCCAAATACTTATTCTATTAAAGAAATAAGTGACTGCAGTGTAAGAAGGAAGTTTGCTGCTTAGGCTGGAGAAGTTGTTTAAATGCATATATCTTTTTAAATCTTTCATCAGATAAAATAGAATCACTAAACAAATATTTAGTTATTTTGAATTGCTGTTCCTGAGGGAGAAGGCTATTACAAAAGTTACCTCGCTATAGCAGACCTAGGTGGGTCTTTGTATTGCAGTTTAGTGACAAGGTGATTTCTGTCCTGAAATATTTACAGAGAAGGCCTATTCTATACTCAAAAGTTGTATTGGTATAACTTTTGGTGAGTTTTTTTTTTTTTTTAAATGAATATCCTAGTCCAGCCTGGGGGGTGGGAAGAGACAGACTGTTATTTCCATTGCTGTACAGGAATAAGCTATACCTATATAACCACCTCTAGAGATTTACTGTTTTAACTGTGCTGGTACCCTTTTAGTGCAGAAAAGGCCCCAGCAGTGAAGTGGGTAGCTTTTGTACTTCAGCCAGTCCAAGCACTGTTCAGATTAAGAAAAACAAGTAAAAGCTCCTTAATTATAACCTTGGGGTATCGCTTTCCTTATCACCCTCACTTCCTCCCTTGTTCCTGTGCAGGTGTAGAGTTCAGCTAGTTTTATGAAAATTGCTCCTGTTATCTCCCTAACCTAAAACTATTTTACTACAAAGTATCTCCATCGGTAGGATAATGATCTTTGAGCATTTGTTGCACAGTGCAGTGACAATTTTTGCATGAGTTGGTATCTTTCAAAGAGCCTCCTTAAAAGGAGAGTAGTAGGAGTTAAACACAACAGGTGCAAGGGCTAAGTGGTTTTAAAAACAAACTTAGTTAAAGCTGGTGCAAAATGCTTGCATAAATACTCTTAAATCAATTTAAACATGGTTTATTGGCTTAAGGTCATATAGAAGCTAAAACAGTGTAAATCAGATTTGAATTGATGTCCACAGAGGGGTTTTATACTAGCTGTAACTAAAACAATTAAAAGCCAATTCTAGTTAAACTAGTGCAAACTATTTTAGATAGCGGTAGGTAAAAAGGGGCCTTAACTGTATTGCCTCTAATTCAGTGGTCCCCCAACTTTTGGGGTCATTCCCCTGCCAAGGAGCTGGGGCTAAAGCCATGGTTAGGGCTTGCGCTGCAGCCACAGGGCAAAGCTAGGTAGGTGGTGGTGCTTCTCCGTCCTCAGGGGAACTGGCCCAGGCCTCCCACCTCCTCATAGTTCCTCTACAGCCCCTTATAGGGAATGCCCCACAGTTTGGGGACCTCTGCTTTACTTACTCCATTATTCAAATAGAAAAAAACACTTCAGATTGCACCTCAGTTTTCCCTTAGGCAGTTTTTTTCATGGGGGAGGAGGGGGGGAGAGGAGGTGTTAAAATGAGAAAAATGCAGCTACATATTCCTAAATTAGAACAGTGGACACAGTATCTGGCAGCTACTTTAGTTTTAAGAAAACCTCATTTAGCTTTCAAGTGGGTGTAGTGTTGAGTGGCAGTGGTGTCATCTAGTGCTGCAGGAACTATTAAGTGACTAAAGGCCAGTCTACTTGTAAGAATTCAACCACACTACAGTAGTGCCATTAAAGTGAAAATACTGTACTTTATTTTATAAAAGGAAATTAAAACAAAACCCCTGCCAGTGTGTACATTGTACACATTTGAATGACACTCACAACAATGAAGTTTTATTCAATATACATTTAAAGATCACAAGCCCACACTGGTGAAGGATGATGTTTACAAACAAATAATCACAGGTGTCACTTTCTGTAAAACTGATGTCTCAAATCCACATAACAGTAACAATTATACTACAATGGCACTAGTAACAGAGCTTTTGAATTAGTGTCCAGGCTATTTATTCCACTACAAATTGTACAGAAAGCAAGGCAAGAATTTACACAAAGTATAAGATGTCATTTTCTAGAATAATTCCTCACTCTTCAGTTGCCATTTTCAACAGATGTTCTTTGTCAATTTTGAAGAGCCTCCATCCTTCTTCAGTAGACAGATCCGAAGCACCTCGTCTCTTGTAGAACCTGATGGAAGGTTCATTCCATTCTGCCACTAGAAAGTGCATGCTGCTACAGCGGCATTTGAGAGCAACCTGTGAATGGGACCAGTATATTAATTTGTTGTGGAAACAAATCTATCCTTCCACTATTGATAGGCAAGAGTCCCCAAGAAATCATACTGCTAAAGTGGACACCACAACTAAAATACTGGCAGCTGTGTTAAGCTGTTATAGCAGTTTCTTTCAACCCATCTCAGTCTCCTTTGTCCCCCTATCTCCATTGTGCCTATCACAATTGAGATTCAATAAGCCAGTAGGAGTTTACAGAATTTGATAAGCCTGCCCCAAATGTTCACTTGTCCACTTCATTACTGCAATTTAATCATTAACTTTCAAGTGCTGTTAAAATGGTAAGACGTAAACCAGGGGTTCTCGACCTTCTTTTTGTGCTGTGATCTCCTTTGAAATTATTTCAGACTGTGACGAAGCCCCCACAAAAGTGATGATCCCCCCTCCCCCATCATTACCAACATGCCTGGGGACTGACACCTCGCAACCCCCCAAGGGGTCATGACCCTCAGCTGGAAAACCCCTGCCATAAACAGACTTGTTTCTCTACTGTTGTCTTGTGCTAAAAATCTAATGAAGAAAGGAAAAGCTACTTACCTGACTCAAATTCTTCAGAATTTCTGAACCAATGCCAAGTCCTAAAAAGACAAGAAATGTTGTTAGTTGTAATTTTAAAAAAGCATATACAATACTTGTTCAAGCTATTCCTTAAAACACACCTCTGAACTCAGTCATTACAAAGAAATCTTCAAGGTACAGCAGTTTTCCAATCCATGGGTCGTAAGTGAAGTAGTACATGGCAAAACCCACAATAAGATGTCCTGTAAAAAAGATTATATTACATCAGGAAAAAAACCTGACTTTTTGAAAGGTAACAAGATTAGTACATTTCAACTTACATGCATGAAACCTAAATACCTAGGTTTCCTTTCTGTACATGCAATTATTAATTTATTAGCAGTCATAAGCCTGGTTTAAGAATGGAAATTTTTAATAAGCGCACTGAGTTGTAGGTAAAATAGGAATTCTGAGAGCTTGAGATCTGTGTTGTGGAATGAAGACTATCCTCCTAGCTCCTCCAAGGCAGTGTTTATAATTAACATCTAAGGCTTTCTGCTACAACCACATTGTACATACCCTACTGATTTATCAGTATGTCCACTTTGGAATATAAATCAGTTTACATTTTACACGGCAGTTCAGAATATGGTGGCAGTTAGCTCAATTTTGCTTCCTTAAAAATCAGAACACAACACATAGTAAAATCTAAAAAACACACCTCTGTCTTCCAATTTATATCTCAAAAATTACTCAGTGGGAAAACCAGGAGTGCTCACAGGCAACCATTAATTAACATAATGGCATCTTCTGCACTGCCTCAACTGTGTTCCCACTAATAAAGTAGTAGTCTGCCTTCTTTACCCTGGGCACCAGAAAGATATCTACTTTGATCAACCACTTTCCTTGTTTGCTTGAAACAAGTCTATGGCTCTCTGTAAGAGGAGCCAACAGATCAGTGCAAAACTGGTACCCTCTTCCAACATCATTCCACTCAGTCCTAAAACTTGAGATTTCAAATCATGTTAGCCATGATGCTTTGTACATACTCATATGAAGAGAGTGCATACAAAATTTCTGATCTACCGTGTGTTTTTGGTAAATGTTTGGGAATAGTACTTGTCCCTGTAGACCTTACCTCATGAATCATGATCATCTACTTTATTGTGTAACGGATCTTTTAGTTACCTCCCCGCCCATCCATGTACACGGAAGGGCCATGTACATGGCGAAGCTAGAGACTGTAACCTGAAGATTGGGGACAAATTAAAGAAAAAATGTGATTCAACAGGATTACATAAAGGTAAATTAGGGTCAAACAAGAACAACTATTTAATTAAATGGAATTACAGTACATCATATATATTATACCTGGTCTCCAGAATCTTCAGGATGGCTGATCACTTTAGAAACAGATCACAATCTTAGTTCAATAGTTGCCTTTTTAACCTTTTCTTCTTATCCTCATTCACAGCCGGAGCTTTATGCATCAGCAGCAGCTTTAAATAATGCATTACATACATCCTGTGCATGTCTGATTTTGAAAAAGTAGCAGGAAGTCTTACCTTCAGCTGTCCACTGTTCTTCGGGCACTTCTGCAACAAGACAGCGGTAGAAAGGGTGCTCACCAAAGCCGTCTTCAAGCAGATCTACCAGGACGACAGAAGCTGAGCTATATTATACATTAAATGTAGCGGGCCTATCCCCAAATCAGACTCATAGCAGCTAACAGGTTACCTTTCTCAGTTAGCACGACTTGATCCTCCATCTCCTCATATTTAGCTAGTTCCTGCAAAAAAAAAAAAAACCAAAAAACTACCAGATCTGTAAACAGGTTTCCCTGCGGCTCTAAGAGCCTGTTCCTGCCATCGAGCTGTTTACTCAAAGCCTCGCTGAGAGGCCGCCCCGCTCCCTTGGGCAGAGGCGGGGGAGGCGCCGCACGTGAACCGACCACAACAAACAACTTGTTTTTGCCAAGTCACTCGGGCAAAGCTGCGTGTGCTCGGCGCTGGGCAGAGGTCGGGCAAGCACCATCCCGCACACGGGGGAGGGGGGGGTCAACTCCCTCCTTCCCCTCCCCCTCCGCGCAGCCGCGCGCGCGCCGCCGCCCTACCTTGATGAGGCGCAGCAGGTCGGCGCAGTCCTCAGGCCGCGCGCTGCGGATGCGGAACGGGGCCATTTTCGGCGGCGCTTCCCCCCGCGGCCCCCGCGGCTGGCCAGTCCCCGGTACGTGAACAGGAGCAGCAGCCGCTTGTTCATTCGTGTCCCGGGCGCGGCGGCTCAGTCAGGCTCCGAGCATGGCGCGGCGGCGGCGGCCGCGACCCTCTGGCGTCTCTCAGCCCCCGGCGAAGCCCCGACGAGTGCGCGCGCTGCGGCTCTGCGTCTGTACTGGCTGCCCCCCCCTGCGGCCGGCCCCTATTTATTGACAACAGGCCCCGCCCCCTCAGCCAATGGCGCGTCCCCCTCTCCGGCCGTCAGCCAATCACAGGGCTCCTGGCCCAGTCATTACCTCACTCTTCCGGAAACTGGCGGCGCGGCTCGTGTCTTGCCAGCCCGAGGCCGGAGCCCGCGGCCGGGCAGCGACCCCTGGCGGGCAGAGACATACAATCACCTAGGGAGGGAGGTAGAGAAGGGAGTGCAGGACAGACACACCAGCACACAACCCAACTTGTGAGGGGAGAGGAGATTTTTTTTTTATCTAAAAGGCACCACCCTCCCACTTTCCTCCAATGAAAGTGCCATGCACTGACTGCCATACAGCACACGGAGAACTTTGCTTTGTAAAAGTCTCATTTAGAAGGAGTTCATTAATGTAATTTTTTAAAACATCCATTAATGTTCTGGCAAGGAGCAGAAATATGACACAGCCCATCCAATTTTATAAAAGACCTCTGGTTCTCCTGAGGCCTTTGTTGATTTTCCATTTGACACACTGAAAGTAAAATGGTCAAGAAAACTGAGGTTGGGGTAATGTAGGAAATTGTGACGGTTTTGTCTTGTAAATAGACATGGCTTTAGAAGCTAACGTTTCAACAATGTCTTCTTCCAGCATTAGCATTTTTGAAAGTTCAGTTGTTACTCACCCTACTCCACTGAAATACGATTATGTGTTATTCCAGATAACATGGTTTGCACTTTGTTTTGCTTTCAAATCTAAAAAGATTTTAAAAATTTGCTGAGATGGTAGAAACAGTTTCATGGGCGAATATATGGTACAAAACACAGAAAAGAGGAAACAAAAGGAAAATGATACACTGATACTTACATCTCACAGCCTATGCACTACACTGATTGGTGGAATACAAAAACATATGTAGTTGGCTTGCTAGATCAATCAATTACAGGTAAAAATTCATTTCAGCAGAGGTTCCAAGCAACAAAATGTTGTCTATAAATTAGTGTAATGGGCCCAAGCACAAGAATTAGCCTCCCTCATTGGTCCAAAATATAACTCATTTGACCTTTGGTGAACAGTATGGGTGAAATCTGACTCCACTGTAGTCCATGGCAAAACTTCCACCGACTTCAGTGGGGCCAGAATTTCACCATTTATTTGCTCATCTATTTGCTCAGGCTTTTCCTTGTAGGGATAAGTATAGAGGAACATGTCTTAACTGTGGGAAGTCTATGCAGAGCTAATAATGGTCATTGAGTTTTTGTTTTTAAATTTTGTAAATATATTTGTTCTAAGACTGGCAGATGGATGCATTCTATCAGCCTAAAAATCAACTGACATTGAAAATGACCTTTTCAAAAGACTTACCTCATGATCTGGATCAAATTAATCTTCTTTCTCATGTTATCAGCTAGCAATCGACTCCATGTAAAACCTGCTGAGTCTGAATAAATCAAGTTTTTCCATCCAGCAAAAGGGTTGGTGTTCATTAGCATTTGAGCTGTGAAATACTTAGAAGAAAATCTAACTGCAAGTACCATACACATTTCCCTTGATCCTCAGTTGGCCTCTCCTCTGGATCACAGAAATCTGCTCATTCATGAATGGGCAGCCAGCCAACTCTAATCATGGGAAAATTTAAAATTAATTCATTTTACAAAATAATTTTAAAATGTGGTTGCTGTCTCTATATTCTTTATAATTGCATGTGTATGCCAGGGTATAGGGTTACAAAGATTAAGATTTGACCAGGACTGCTTCCATGCTCACAGTTAATTACATGCTTAAATGCTTTGCTGGATCACACACTTAATGCTGAGCATCTTGTGAGAGTAAGCCTTTGTTGCTAATGATGGGACAGCTTTTGATGCAGGGCCTCATGCACACTTTAAACACACACTGTAATGTTAGACTGTTCAAGCATTACTCATCTTTTTTTGGTTCAGGACTTACATTGAAACTGAATTATGCCAAAATATGACAACTTTTTAGAAAACTAAAATTCTGAGAGTGAATTTACCAACCAAAGATGCTCAGATTCTATGGTGTTTGACAGAAATGTAAAGATTAGATAAATATTCCAGGTAAATTCAGACCTGCTTATACCAGGTCTCAATTTGGGTCTGCCTATTTATTTTAGTAAGTTGTTAAAAAGCTTTCCTCCCTAGTATAGCCATTTCTAGGAAACATTGTATACCTTTACAGATACATCATACATTTCTCAACTCAAGTCCTCTTTGTTTCTCTATGCTATCATATTTCACAATAGGTAACCTATGCCAGCAGCAGTAACCAATAAGCATTCTGTCTTTGAGGACACAGTCTGAACTTTCCAGGGCCTGATTTACAGAAATCTAATAACACTTTTCCTTCCCATTTTCTTCCCTTCATTCTTTCAACATCCATTCCATAATGGCTATTGTTGGGTGGTCATCTTCATAGCTCCAAATTCAGGGCCAGTGCTGCCCTCATCCTCCTGCAAGCCCAGAATAAACGGGATTTATGCAGGGAGTATGGTAGAATTTGAGGGATGAAAGCCTCCCCATCACCCTGCAAGCGCTGCTATTACACCTCTTGGGCTGTAATGAGAGCTAAGGTTCCTAGGTGTCCTGTCCACCAAAGGTCACAGTTCCACTGGCTACTTCCCTATCCACTCCTTGTCCTTGATCTCCAAACCATTCTCTTTGTTGCTGAGTCAAAGAGTAGTCTGAAATTAATTCCTCTGTGCTGCTCCGCTGCAGCGTGTCCCTATGTATTGCAACTGTTCCATAGCACTTTGGCCTTCTGTGCTCATGCATGGGAATGAGGGGAGAGCATCACAAAATCCAATAGCGTTTTAAAGGCTTGTTCCTATGCATTTCTCTGCTTATGTGAGTGCCACATTTGCAGTATTTACTCCATTCCCCCTGTAATGGTCCTTGGTCTCAGACTCGGAGGGAGGCCACTCTGCCTCATTACACCCCTACTAAAAATAATTTGCAAAGCTGGGGTTAAATACAACTATTGAGAAATAACTTCTAGTCTCTCTATTTGAATGTAGTTATTTGGACTCCCTAAGATAGCACACTCATATTTTTAACCCAGTCTGTTTCCTTTACTTACTGCTTATGTAAGGGACTGTTAGTCCCTTACTGAAACTTGGTGGGTCTTTTTGGTTGGCATCTCTTGAGGAAACAGGACCCTGAAACAGACAGCCCCCAGGGCCAGAGGGAGAGATCAACGCGCCAGGTCAGCCTGATTGACAGGGCAGGCAGGCCAATGAGGGAGCCTCCTTGTGAGCTGGTGCTGTCTGCCTGTGCCTGGGCATACAGTGGGGCTGAGCTAAGGACAAAGCAGCCAGTGGCTGGGAGGCCAGAAGAGGCCCAGGGAGCTGAGCTGAGCAGAGCAGAGCAGAGCAGACGCAGAGAAGCCAGGCCAGGGAGCTGAGCGGAGCTGGGGCTGTCTGGAGCTAGGTATGGAGGCTAGAGAAGAAGCCCAGGGCGCTGAGCTGACCCACAGCAGCAGAACCAGTGGGGCCCAAGGAGCATCCCAGAGAGCCGAGCCGAGTCGAGCCACGCCACACTGAAGCAGAGTGGAGCGGGAGCAGGGAACGGGCTGGAGCCATCTGGAGCTGGGTGCGGTGAGCGGCTGGGAAGGGCGAGGAGGTAGGGCCCAGCGCAGGGAGATGCCATCATCCAAGAGGCCTCGCAGACCAGACTCAGAGGGGGATCGTGACCCCGACAGGAGGCCTGATGCAGGGGAGAAGGACCCTGCCCCCTAGAGCCTGGGGGCGTGTGGCCACTGCCAGAGTAAGTGTCTGACTCTGCATCCTTGCAGCGCAGCCAGGACCCAGGCAGGAGGCATGCCATGTGTGAGGAACAGACTGTGAACATCCCTTAACCCTAGAGACACTGTGTATGGTGCCTCCGGGCCAGGGGGCAGCATTGGGTGTTTTCCTTTAACCTTTCCCCTCATTTCTTTTTTTTATTTGGTTTTTGATTACTGTTTGTTTAATAAATTGTAGTGTTTTGAACTATATACAATGATTAGTGGGTCAGGGAAATGCCCAGTGCAGAGTTAGTACCCCAGAGGGGGGACCCTAGCCCCTCCCCTAATTGACCACAACGAGGTTTGGGGTTGAGCCTCCACCAGGAATCCTGGGCCCAGCCTTGTCAGGGTTACAGGGACCCCACCACACAGGAGAGTGGAAGGGGAGCCCTCGATGTCAGGCAGGCCTCTGGGTAAAGGGACTGGGAGCAAAGACTCAGATTCTTTTGCTAGCCAACTCCACCCGGGTATTATATGAGCCAGGAAAGTTCCCCACAATAGTGGGCCCATTCCCCCGCTTACACTGAGATATTGTATATCCTTGAAATGAAACCCTTCTTACTGCTTTTTATTAGTGCAGATTTTCTTTTCCTTCCTCAGTTTAATTAAAAATTTTCCAGAATAAGGGTGCAATCCTTCAATCCTCAGCTGTGAGTAGCCCCTTTGACAACAATAGGACTCCTCAGGAGTAAGGATTGCTCATGTGAGTATGAGACGCAGGATCAAGGCTCAGGTTTGTTTAAAAAAAAATTGTGCATATCTGTAAATAATAAATGAGTTGTAGGTGTACCATGCTTCCTTTTAATTTGTTCAAAGGACACCACTTTCACCTGGGTGTGCTTTTCTTTATCCAGACACAATATCTGTGTTATTTTTCTTCACTTGAAAAATGAGTGATCTTCTAATTGGGATATAATATGAGCATTAATGGCATTCTTACCACTTACGTAAGCTAGTCTTTTTTTTAAAAGTGTATTTATAAAATGGTTTATAATGGGGAAGTTACATTATGATATCAATTTTGGGAACTACATGGAGTTTCCATTTCCTGGAATTGAAAATTTTCTAATTGTAGCAACCTTGCATCCAGCTATCTCACCTTACTAAGTTCCCCATCTTAGTAAATGCCTATTATCTGCTGCCACATAATAGTTTTGAATATTTGGAAATCAAAGGTTGTCTGCTTTCCTTTTTCTGAACATAAATACTTTGCATACAATTTCTTTACTGCCCACATTAAAGAAAGCAACACCCTCTTCTTTGGCACTTGGTAAGAAACTGCCATTAATAAAAAACATCATTAATGATACCACGTGTCAAAACAAAGCACATTTTCTCTACATCCCCTCCTCAGAGATCAGTACTATTCAGGCATGAACTACTAAATAAAATCAATCAAACAATCCATTTTTGGAGGCCCCCTTTTTAAACAGTGGCACAAAAATTAATTAGGGTCAGGGAATTTATGGCATCACCAAGATTTTGTGTTGATATAATATCTTGACCTGCACCCAAATACCTGAATTTTCCCCTAAATCTGGGTTGGGGGGTATAGGGATACAGGTAAGATCTAGCTTCAGGTTACTCAGAGTTAGGTATCAATTGTACAGACTCTGGTTTTTATTCTTTCTTCCTAAGGAAGACTCCATGGACCCCCTGTGAACTCCTCTTTCATGCACCAAAGGTTCTGTGGCTGAAACAAACAGAAGGGGGCAGAGAGAGAACAGAGGGCAGTCCTTTCTCTGCCAACTTTCTAAATTCAGTTACCATGAAGGTAAATAATTTCTGAGCACCAATGTTGTGTGGCTTTACAGTATTTTAATCTAATTTATAACTCTTCTCATTATTAGGCAGACAAGAAATCCCTTTCAGGACTGGCTATACAAAGGCCTCTTTGGATTTCCATCTGACACTACTTTTTGAATAACAGTCAGCGTTGGCTTGGTATTATCAACTACATAATCATTTCTTTTGCTAGGAAAAATTATGTGATTTACGACTGTTTATAGTCTGTCTGCCAGCATTTTTGTAAGTAGCTTGCGGGCACAGTGAATTAGTGTCACTGGTCTAGAATGCCAACATAAAGTATGATTTCTACCAGAATTTTAACTTAACATTACAGAAACACTGATTACTGTTTGGGGAAGGTGCACAGATAAAAAAAACCCCCCAATAATTAAAAGAGTTTCATATAATAAAGTTGTCCACTGTTCCCTAGACTGGAGATAAAAGGGCCAGCTTTTCAGGCACTGGCTTCTGTTTTTGCACTCACAATTCTCTGAGAATACTTTCTTCAACTAAGCCTGAAGCTAGCCTTCCGGTAGGTTAATGAGCCTAACTGGGCTAAGGTTTTAGCAGAATTGCCAGATTGGCTGGGATGCTTGACTGGCTGGAAGGAATGAACAGGTCTGCTCTTAAACTCAGTAGCAGCAGCAGCACCCTTGGGTTATTGGCTGCATAGTGTTTATGTCTACAGCTGTGTGTGGGCCTTGCCTTGTTTTTGTCTGCCCTAGCTCTCCTTCCTTACCTGGCTGTTGGTGCTGATCACTGCCTCTGACTCTTGGCTCGATTCCTGGTTCTTGACTCTGGCTCTAACCTTTAGCTCAGACCACCCATACCCTGGGCCTGACAAGCAGAGCCCCAATCCTGCTAATTATCATGTATGAATGAGCAGATGCTTTGCCTGTCCCAAATACTTTGCTAGATTGGGGCATTAGGCATTTAAGTACTTGATTATTTTCACAAAAGAATAGTCTGTGTGCAAATAATAATGGGTAAAAAGAGGGTTGAAAATCTGCCTTAAAGTGCAAACCAGGCTTCTGATTTTTTTTTTTTACACATATTTTGTGTGCACAGCTGAGATACCTTTTGCTCCAATGAGATGCTTAAATCAACAGGCATTGTCAGCATCTCTCGGACATTGGTCCTTAGCAGTTTAAATACCTTATTTGAAATGCATACAGGTGATTAAGGGTGGGATCTATTGAGAGACTTAGGTAGTGTACCACTGTGCGTCATATTCCTAACTGTTAGGTGGCTAGAGAATCATAGGAACAAAACTGATCTACAAAACCTGAGTTAGGCTCCTCTCTCTCCCCATTCTTAGTACAGGAGCCTAAGAATGTGATCCACAAAAGCCAGCATGCTAGGTGGGGAGCTGCCTAAGCTAGCCAATGGGAGATGCTGAGAGGAGGGGTGTGTGCTAAGCCCTACCCCTGTCGTGGAGATAGGCACCAGCTGGGCTGAAGAGAAGCACCTGGTTCTGCTTAGTATCCATGAATGGAACCCACCACATGGAGGCAGGCTGCTTAGCTGTTTTTTGGGGGGAATTAGTTAGGCAGCTGCCTTGCCCCACACAAAATGGCCAGAGGTGGTCTTATTTTGTAATTTAGCCCACGGGTGTAACACTTGCCTGGGATATGGGAGACCAGGTTAAATTCCCTGCTGTTGCATAGAAGGAGAGACAGGATTTGAGCAGGAGTCTTCCATCTCATAGACAGGTGTGCTAACCACTAGGCTATTGGATATTCTGATGTGGGACTACCTTAGTCTCTCCTGTTGAAGCTGTTCCACTGTGGCTAAGCTGTTAACTAGCCATTGGGCTAGAGAGAGAAAGAAGCACTGACTCTGTAGTAGCCTAGTGATTAAAAGCTCTCACTTGGATGGTGGGAGATCCTGGGTCCAGTCCCCTTATTCCAATCATTATTTATTCACAGTGGAACAGCTTAAACTGGAAACACTGAGGGCACCCCACATAAGCATTTCCCATAGCCCACTGGTTAGAGCACTCACCTGAGGTGGGAGACCCATGTTCAAATACTTTCTCCCCACCTACCTGCTGGGGGGGAATTGAACCTGGATCTCCCACATCCTAAGGGAGTGCGCTCACCAGTGAGTTAAACATATAAGGTAGGTAGCATCACCATCTCCTCCTTTAGATAGATTCTGAATGGAACCCAATCTGGTAGGCAAACTGAGAGGCTGACTACTGCATTAGGCTCTGCACATGATATAGGTGGTCAAATGCCTGTCTTCTTCCAATTTGTGATTTGCTTTGGGTCTTAGGTGGGAGATAAGTGTTTGGACACCTAGGGGAAAGAGGCAGTGTGCATGCTCAGAAGCAGAAACTTGGGCCTTGTCTACACTAACACTTAAGCCGGGAAAACTTTTGTCACTTAGCCGTGTGAAAAAATGCACCCCCGAGTGACGTAAATTTTGCCAGCATAAGTGCTTGTGTGGACAGCGCTATGTTGGCGGGAGACGCTTTCCTGCCGACATAGCTACTGCTGCTCATTTAGGTGGTTTTATTATGTCAGCAGGAGAGCTCTCCTCATCGACATAACACAACTACAAAAGTGCTGTTACAGCAGCACAGCTATACCGATACAGCTGTGTTGCTGTAAGTTTTAAGTGTCAACTATCCCTTTGGCATGGAGAAGGCTTTTATCCTGGCAACATAGGTTCTGAGTGAGTTTAGGCACCTACAGGATTCAGCGGGAGTTTTGTGGCTCACAGTGGAGCCCAAACTGGGTGCTTAAGTTTGGGGTGTAGGTAGATAACTACCTTTGTGGATCCCACTGTAACTGTCCAAGCCTTGCATGCAAATTAATTGGTGTTCTAAGATGAAGTATTTTTCTTAGAAACCTACCATGCTGATCACAACTGTGCTCTAGATTCCAGCAGGTTTCTTACCATCTCTCAATATAGTTTGGAATTGAGTGTGGAGAGACCATGTTTCAGCCACATATGGACATTACTAGTATTTCCATCTCCAAATGTTCAAAAATCTTGAGTCAGCTCCCTCCCTGCACAAATCATGAGACTGACTTAAAAATTCTGAGATTTAAAAAAATGCTCGGTTGACTCCTGTTTCTGAGCCTTCACAGTGCACCTGGTTCATGTTATCAAATTCTTCTCTGCAACCATGAGGGCAGAAATTTATCTTTTTAAAAAATGAAGCTGAGATTTTCATTCAATCTCTTGGAACTTTAAGGAAAAAAACAAATTGTGAGATTTGTACTAAGAGTTGGCAATAGTGGTTGATAATTGTGTTTGAAAACATTTCAAAGATGTTTATAGGGCCTAGGAAGGCCAGGGCCTTAGTCTATTCTGACAGGAAGTGACTCCTCATGAGTAGAAAGAAAATAAAGAGAGAAGAAGAGTGAGAGATTAATTATTGCTGTTGAAATATGTAATAAACAAATTACTATGCCTGCTTTTACTATTTACTGAAATAAATAATACCCTATTCTCTTATAGTTTCTTGTGTAATCCTGATGGCTTTTGTTTCAAGACTCTAAAGAAGTCATGTGTAACTGTTTATTTGATCACCCTCCTCTCCCACAAAAATCTGAGTCACTGATATTTTAAATTGCCAATTTAAAATAATGAAATCTATGATTTTCATGACAGCCGTGGCAAACATTTATCCTTATAGTCCTGAGATATAAGTTTCTCAGAGTTGTTTATATTGTAGCCACGAAAGTGTGATGGCTTTGTTTCTTTGTACTGCATCCTTAAATTTCTTGATAATCAACATGTGTGGGGAGATTTTTTTCTTTGAGTTCAGTAGAGGCTTGTATTGCACCCTGTGCTCTCTCATGCAATCTTTACCTTTGTTCATTTTCATTTTGCTATTTTTAATACAAAATAAAGATAATTCCAACTGAATGTATTTGTTTGCTCTGTGTGTATGGAAAAGCATAAGTTTGTAAAGCTTGTCCAACAACATATTGCTCCATGAGCCTAGCTACAACAAACAGCAATTTCTTTTTATGGAGTAAATATTTTCTCAGGATACCTCCACTGGATTCAATAACAGTGCTGCCAAATGCTAGATTAGATAAAAGGGGGAAAATATATGTGACAATCCATTAACATGTCTCAATTATACAACTGTTAATCCTCCCTAAGTAGTTATCGTGGGAAAAGAGCTTGGAAAAGAATTCAAACAGAAGAGTGGTGAAAACAAATATCCTTCTGGTTCCAGATGGGAGTGAGGAGTGCAACTGAAGCAACCCCTGATTTTAGGTGAAATGGTCAGATTGTGTTCAATTATACATACATGTATCTATTTTCTTCTCAAAACTTTATAGAATTAAAAACCAGATTAACAAATCCTGTTATCAAAAGTTGCTGATATTTGGGTTTTTTTTGTTTTTTGTTTTAAAAAGCCATGAAAACCATGGACTCCATGATTTTCACATCAGCAATGACAAACATCCACCCATAATGATACGTGAATGTACAGTATACTCTCCTACGGTTGTTCATATGTCATCTGTGGTTTGTTGGAAAAAGATTCCAATTGAGGTTTGTTTACCCTGCACCAGATAGAAAAGAGATCCACGCAGGTAGTTGGGCAGTCTCCAAGTTTTATTTCTGCAGAGGTTGGACACTTCCCAGCAAGTGGTCAGTGTGAGACCCCGAAGGCATGCTCTCTTGCATATTTATACAAACACAAACAAAGAAATTACATATGCATAAATTCTTAATGCTTATTGGTACACTCAAATTATTATTATTATTGCTATTGGCTTTACACTTTCTACATCTTCTAACTAGAAAGATATGCATAACATAAAAGATAAGGGCAGAAGATTTCAACTTATCTATCAAAATTGTCTGGTCTATTTCCCAAGACTGAAGAGAAAGCAAAAACTACTTAAGGCTGACTCCTCCTTTCTCCTGTTAATCTCTCTCTCTGACCTTGGCAGAGATAAGCACCATAAACAAAGAGAAGAGGAGGGGGTGGGTGATTTCAACAGAAAGCAGAACACTAAAAACAACTAAAATGGAGTAACTGTGGTCAAGCAAACAATTATTTTCCTTCAGGCTGTGATACCCATAGTCGCAATGCCACCAAACATCTTGAGATTTTGGAGGCAGTCCTGAGAAGATTCTACAACCCTGCCTGAGTCTTAAATAAAACAAACAAACTTGGGTGAGGGAGGAGGGCTGAAAGGACAGAGAAGTTACAAATCAGCCAGAAAGGAGCAGGTAGCATGGGGATTCTACCAAGAGTGGCTGTGGGGACCAAGAAAAACAACCAAATGTGACACTCCTGTGCTTGGAGGAGTGAAGAAGCTGATCCCTGCATCAGAGGAACATGGCGCCTTTTCTGAACTGTGACCTGATGCTGCTTTCCTTGGGGTCAGATGACAAAATAGACAAAAATCCTTGATGAGCTCCAAGTAAAAGAAGCAAATTTTTAGCAGAAGCCAAGAATGAACCTCCCTGCCCCACCCATACACATAGGCTTTAGCTCCTTCCTGTTTCATTTACCCCATCTGACACTCCATGTGCCAGATATCGCTCAGTTTAAGTGACTGGAACAATGATGCAATACAAGCATTCCATCTCGGCTATTTCTCAATAGTAGGGTTTGGCCGGTTTGAAGAAAACACAACCTACAGAGAATCCAGGATAAACAGAAACTAATTGATTCAAAACACACATGGACATGCATATGCATCCATGCACAGGCACATACAGAATCTACACTAACCAGTCAGGATTTCTGGCTCTCTCCCCACCTCCCATTTGTCAGGAGGGGCCATTCGTTTTCCAGTTCTGTGGCGCTTCATTGTACTCATGATCAGAGGATAGGTCCACCAATGGCTATTAGCCAAGATGCCTATGCTCTGGGCATCCCTAAACCTCCAGTTGCCGGAAGCTGGGAGTGGACCACAACAGATGCACATCCCTCCATCCTCTGAAGTGCCTGGCAGTGGCTACTGTGGGAAGACAGGATACTGGGCTAGATGAACCATTGATCTGACCCAGGATGGATGTTCTTATGTTCTTCCTTTGTCGCTCACCACAGGTGAGTTCCTTCTGTGTGTGCTGGAGAAAAGAGAGGGGAACAAACAAAAGAACAGCAAGGACAGAGGATGCCAGGCTCATTAACTGACTGTAGAGAACAGGGTTAACAATGGCACCAAGGCAAAAGGGGGTGAGCTGGGGAAGCCAAAGGCGGGTGGAGCCGGAGAGGGGGGGCGGATGAGGTGCCAGCTGGGCAGAGCCCAGGGGGTTTGAAGCTGCCAGCTGGGGCAGACCCTTCAAAGAAGCAGGTGTGAGGAGCCTGAAGGTCACGTGCAGGGATGGCTTTGGAGGGCTTTGGATTCTTCGATCATGGGATGTTGTTCCAGGAAGAAAGATTACTAGGAAGAGACAGGATTCACCTAACGAAGAGAGGGAAGACTATCTTCACAATCAGGCTGGCTAACCTAGTGAGGAGGGCTTTAAATTAGGTTTGATGGAGAACAGGGACCTAAGCCCGGAGGTAAGTGGGAAAGTGGGACACCAGGAGGAAGCAGAAGGAAGAGGGTGCAACAGGGGAGGCCTCTTGAATTGCAGAAAGTAGGGCAATTGGCCAGTTATCTCAAGTGCCTATACACAAACTCAAGAAGTCTGGGAAACAAGCAGGAGGAATTGGAAGTCCTGGCATAGTCAAAGAACTATCACATGATTGGAATAACTGAGACTTGGTGGGGTAACTCATAGAACTGGAGCACTGTCATGGATGGGTATAAACTGTTCAGGAAGGACAGGCAGGGGCGAAAGGGTGGAGGAGTTGCACAGCACATATGTAAGTGAGCACTATGATTGCTCTGAGCTCCAGTATGAAACTGGAGATAAGCCAGTTGAGAGTCTCTGGGTTAAGCTTAGAAGCAAGAACAATAAGCGTGATGTCGTGGTGAGTGTCTGTTATAGACCAGGAGGACGAGGTAGATGAGGCTTTCTTCAGTCAACTAAGGAAAGTTTCCAATTCACAGGACCTGGTTCTCATGGGGGACTTCAATCACCCTGACATCTGCTGGAAGAGCAATACAGCAGAGCACAGACAATCCAGGAAGTTTTTGAATAGTGTTGCGGACAACTTCCTGGTGCAAGTGCTGGAGCAACCAACTAGGGGTCGTGCTCCTTTTGACCTGCTGCTCACAAACAGGAAAGATTTGTTGGGGAAGTAGAAGTGGGTGGCAACCTAGGCAGCAGTGACCATGAGATGGTAGAATTCAGGATCCTGACAAAAGGAAGAAAGGAGAACAGCAGGATACGGACCATGGACTTCAGAAAAGCAGACTTTGACTCCCTCAGGGAGCTGATGGACAGGATCGCCTGGGAGGCTAATATGAGGGGGAAAGGAATCCAAGAGATCTGGCTGTATTTTAAAGAAACCTTATTGAGGGCGCAGGAACAAACCATCCCGAGGAAGAATAGCAAATATGGTAGGCGCCCAGCTTGGCTTAACAAAGAAGTCTTTGGTAAGCTTAAACACAAAAAAGAAGCTTACAAGAAGTGGAAGGTTGGTCAGATGACTAGGGAGATTATAAAAATACTGCTCGAACATGCAGGAATGAAATCAGGAAGGCCAAAGCGCAATTGGAGTTGCAGCTATCAAGGTACGTGAAGGGGAACAAGAAAGGGTTTCTACAGGTATGTTACCAACAAGAGGAAGATTAGGGAAAGTGTGGGCCCCTTACAGAATGGGGGAGGCAACCTAGTGACAGAGGATGTGGAGAAAGCTGAGGTACTCAGTGCCTTTTTTGCCTCTGTCTTCACAGACAAGGTCAGCTCCCAGACTACTGCACTGGGCAGCACAGAACGGGGAGGAGGTGAACATCCCTCAGTGCTGAGGGAACAGGTTCAGGACTATCTAGAAAGATTGAACATACACAAGTCCATGGGGCCAGATGCAATGCATCCAAGGATGCTGAGGGAGTTGGCTGATGTGATTTCAGAGCCATTGGCTATTATCTTTGAAAGCTTGTGGCAACTGGGGGAGGTCCCTGATGATTGGAAAAAGGCAAATATAGTGCCCATCTTCAAGAAAGGAAGAAACAGGATCCAGGGAACTACAGGCTGGTAAGCCTCACCTCAATCCCTGGAAAAATCATGGAGCAGGTCCTCAAGTAATCCATTTTAAGGCACTTGGAAGAGAAGAAAGTGATCAGGAACAGTCAACATGGATTCATCAAGGGCAAGTCATGCCTGACCAACCTGATCGCCTTCTATGAAGAGGTAACTGGCTCTGTGGATGTGGGGAAAGCAGTGGACGTGATATACCTTGACTTTAGCAAAGCTTTTGATACAGTCTCCCATAGTATTCTTATCAGCAAGTTAAAGAAGTATGGGTTGGATGAATGGACTATAAAATGGATAAAGAGCTGGCTAGATCATTGGGCTCGATGGGTAGTGATCAATGGCTCGATGTCTAGCTGGCAGCCGGTAACAAGCGGAGTGCCCCAGGGGTCGGTCCTGGGGCCGGTTTTGTTCAACATCTTCATTAATGATCTAGAGGATGGGGTAGATTGCACCCTCAGCAAGTTTGCAGATGACACTAAGTTAGGGGGAGTGGTAGATACCTTGGAAGGTAGGGATAGGATACAGAATGACCTACACAAATTGGAGGACTGGGCTAAAAGAAATCTGATGAGGTTGAACAAGGACAAGTGCAGAGTCCTGCACTTAGGACGGAAGAATCCCATGCACAGCTACAGACTGGGGACCGACGAGCTAGGCAGCAGTTCTGCAGAAAAGGACCTGGGGGTTATAGTGGATAAGAAGCTGTATATGAGTCAGCAGTGTGTCCTGGTTGCCAAGAAGGCTAATAGCATACTGGGCTGCATTAGTGGGAGCATTGCCAGCAGATCTAGGGAAGTGATTATTCCCCTCTCTTTGGCACTGGTGAGACTGCATTTGGAGTATTGTGTCCAATTTTGGGCCCCCCATTACAAAAAGGATGTGGACAGAGAGATGTGGACGTGGAGAGAGTCCAGTGGAGGGCAACAAAAATGGTTGGGGGCTGGAGTACAAGACTTATGAGGAGAGGCTGAGGGAAGTAGGCTTGTTTAGTCTGCAAAAGAGAAGAGTGGGGGGGATTTGATAGCAGCCTTTAACTACCTGAAAGGGGGTTCTAGGGAGGATGGAGCTAGGCTGTTCTCAATGGTGGTAGATGACAGAACAAGGAGCAATGGTCTCAAGTTGCAAGGGGGGAGTCTAGGTTGGATATTAGGAAAAGGTTTTTCACTAGGAGGATGGTGAAGCACTGGAATGGGTTACCTAGGGAGGTGATGGAATCTCCATCCTTAGAGGTTTTTAAGCTGCTGCTTGACAAAGCCCTGGCTGGGATGATTTAGTTGGGGTTGGTTTTGCTTTGAGCTGGGGGTTGGACTAGATGACCTCCTGAGGTCCCTTCCAACCCTAATCTTCTATGAGTCTATGACTGGAAGCAGGTGACTGACTGTGACTGATTGTGACTGCTGCGGCATGCGGCGCAGAGAGAGGGCAGGGGCAGCTCGCACTAGGGCACAGGGACAGGTCGCTCGGCGCCAGCAGGCGGGAAAAAGAAAGCAGGAAGGAACCACAGATTGGGGGCGCGGGCGGTTGAGACTAGAGAGGGAAGGAACCATAGACAGAGAAGGGATTCGACTCTCTATGCTGGCGGCGCCGCGTGTCTATGGTGCTGGAGGACTCAGACTGGCTGAGTTCTAAACATCCCGGCGGCCGGGGCGTGGCGGTTTTTGGCGGCGGTTGGCGGCAGGCGCGCGGCAGCGGCATGTTGGCCCTCGGGTGAGTGCGCGGGGGCGGCCCCGGCCGGTGGGACGAGCTGCTGCAGCTGCCGCCCCAGCGGGGAGGTTGGCAGCGGCTCGCGCGGGGTACCCTGGGGGCCTGCGGGCCGGGAGCCGGGCGGTCCGCGGCGCTGCAGCTGCTGGCCTCGGGGTCCCGACACAGAAGTCGGTTAACGGGACGCGGCTAGGAGGGAGGACGGGGGGTCGGTTGGTCGGTCAGTCGCTCTGTCCTGCGTGCTGCGACTCACTAGGGGTGTGGGTGTGTGAGGCCGCGGGGCTGGGCCGGTGATCCCCGCACGCCCCGGGCGAGGCGCTCTGCCACAGGTGGCTTCATGTGAAAAAAATAAAATAAAATACAGTAAATTTCGTTTCCTTCTACCCACCAATTGGTAGGTTCCGGATGCAACGCTATCGTTGGCTCCCCTGACGTTTGTGCTGCGATGGCTGCCCGGATGGGCTGTCAAAATCCGAGCGCTGCTTTTGTGAAGGGACAATAGCCCCTGAGCCTTGCACTGCCACTTGGCAGCATGTTGCAAACAGTGTAGCAGGCAGTGCAGGATCAGGCGGCATAGATGTTAAAGTAGCTGCTTTTACCAACAATACATTAACTCGTTCAAATTGGAAAATGCATTTTTGCCATTACTGCTAATTGCTTTTTTTTTTTTTTTTTTTTTTGCATTTCTCTCATCTTAGATAATAAAAATTGAAGAGTTCATTGTACGGTCATTTTTAGTATTTAACTTCATTTTCCAGATCCGAACAGTTAGAAGGCTATACTTGAGTCGAAAACACTGAAGGGGAATGTTTAAATCCAAGCAAACTGTTTTAAATGAAATGCAAACAAACTAAGCAGGCAGATTTTGAACCCTTTTCTAGTAATGCTTGGGGCTAAATTCTGCCCTAATCTGTATCCTGTGCAACTCTGGTGTTGCCACTGGGCTGCATAGAGTGGCAGTGAGGTCAGAATATGGTCTTAAATGTTGTAACTTTTCTTTTTCTCCTGAAGCACTTGCCACTGTACTTTTAAAATCCTGCTGGAATGTGGACTAAGTTAAGCAACTGTTCACCTGGGGCTGTGCTAAAAAGAGTGTTTATTGGAGTCAGAGGCTGTCTACAACAGGGGATGTTAAAAGAAAGTTTTCACCATTACCACTGCGAAATTCCTGGTGCAGAGGAGATTCTTCTCGCTTCTTGTGTTTTTACTGTCCTGTTAGTTAAATCAGCTAGGGAAGTGCCAAGGGCCACAGTGGAGTAGAGATACATAGCTTTTATGTAGACAACCCTGCCCTCTTATGCATGCCTGAGGACCTACCCGTTTTTGAGGTGCACCCCATGGCCTTTTCTGTAGAAAGTTGAGGGCTAGGCAAACCCTGTTCCTTGACAGGACAATATGGGGGATTGATGTGACAGTCCCTATTCATGGTAAAACTATATGACCTATTGAGATTAATATGGGGAACATGCAAATACAAATAAATAACAATGTGTCTATCAGTTTATTAGAAAAAAGCAATACTGCCTTGTGATCATAGTATGGAACTTGAGGTCAGGACTAAAACAATCTAGCAACATTGGTGCTGACTCACTATGTAACCTTAAAGAAGTGTTTTAGGCCTAGACTCCTAACTTAGATTGATTTCAGTGCTGAGCATCTACCCTAATGTCAAAGAACTTGTACTCTGTGAGACTGTGACCTGAAGTGACATAGCTTTTTTCATTAGGAATATCAATAAGCCTCCTTTGTTTGTTTTACTTTTACAAATTAAAACTAGTGTCTTACTGCAATAAAACAAAACCTTAATTTCAGTAAATTTTACATTTTCCCTGTTAATGTTACATTAAATGATGGTTTAAACTCATGTTCACCTTAGTATAAATATTAGGTATGTCCAAGAATTTCAAAATGCTTTTATAAGAGTTGCTGTACCTATTTTACAAATGGATAAATTGAGGCACGGAAACAGTAAGGCCCAGATCCACCAAGGTATGTAGGCTCCTAACTTCCAACTGCAGTCCCTGCCAACCAAATCCCTTTACAGTGCCTCAGATTGGGCACTTAAACTCACTAGGCACTTTTGAAAATCTTGGCCACTGTTTATATGCTTCATTGGCAGCTTCTTCCAAACAATGTTATGAAAAATTAAAGAACTCTTTCTGTGGGGAAACAACATACATGATTTGGTGATTTGGCTTTACTTTCCCTCCCTTTCCTGAAAATACTTTTACTATACAAGTAATGCAAACTTGGTCTCTTTTACTAATTTAGCCGACTCCATCTGTAATATGTGTTAAACTATTGTGTTGCTTCTGAAAAAAAAAATCACTCCTATGAAAATGATTAAATGAGTCTCTGAAGTAGTGTGTACCTATCTCATTTGTTTTCACTGCAGTAATTTTGAATGATGCTTAATTCCTGTCATGTCTACAGGTGGTATACTGTAAGAAAGGCTCCTTCTATTCTGGCTAGGGCACTGACATCCATGACTAATGGCTCCCAGGCTCCTCTAGACATGTCTGAAGGTAATGTAACTGGTTGAATTTTGGAAGATCATGTCATTAAAAGGTTTTATTCTTTCCTTTATACTGTTGGGTGAAAAGCACTGTCCCACTATGCTTAACTAGTTGAAATCTTTAATAATCAAATGTTTGGACAATATATTACCATATTAGATACTGCATTGCTCCACATCCCTTTGTTAAACACACATTTTTATATCTTGTCCCATAACATAGCACAGGCACAAATTATTAAAACTATCTCATCTGTAAATATTCCATTCTAAATATATTTTCTAATACTTTTTTACTTGTTCTGCTAAAACTCTAAGTGGTACCTCCTTAGCTATCTTTTTTTTTTTTTTTAACCATTGCTTTCATGTGTTCATTATTTCTTTCAGCTGTTATCATATTGTTATTTATCTGTTTCTTGTGGCCTTGGAGTTGCTGGTTAGTTCTGTCCAATCAGTGTTTATCCTCTCTAGTCTGTCTTGCTTATACCTGTCTAGTAAGTTACACATTGTCTGTTTCACTTTGCCCAGTTATCTACACAGACCAAGGATCCACTGTAGATAGGACGCAAAGCAACTTTCTGATTTCTTTGCAATCTTTGAAAGCTGTGTCAACAAGACACAGCAAAAAAAGTTCCCTTTTTACATTTCCTTATAACAATATGTATTATCTACTTCTCTAACATGGTTAGATTCATGTATATTAAATATAGATCATTGTACATTTCATTCTAGTACATGTAATTCCCATTAAGGGGTGACAGGGATGTATTGCAAAGAGAATATTCCTTAGTGTAATTCATATTGTTTAAGACATGACTTCTGAAAGTGTCTTTAAAAATTCTTGCATATGTGTTGAACCTAATGGTAAAGCTGTGTGCATCCAGCTTAGAAATACAAGTTCAGGGTATCACTGTGGTCCTTTTTTCCTGGAAAAGCAGAATGCTCGTGTTGCATTTTTTGAAGGGAGGCCGGAGGACGGTGCTTTTCCTTTTTCCTTGAGGATGTGTTCTGGATGGAGGGTCACTGTAGGATGGAGACATATGGAAGGTGAGGGAGGATGGGCACAACGAGGACAAAGTGAGGAGTAGAAATGAAATAGCCTACAGAAAAACTATGAGTTTTATACATAAAAAATTATAAATAAATATCCTTTAATCAGATTAGAACCATGGATTATGAAAATTCACGTTAGTATTATTTTATATTAGAATACTGTTTTTACTCAGACTTCTAATAATTAAATATGAAACATGAAGCATTAATGTTTTATTAATAAATGATCTGGAAAAAGGAGTAAACAGTGAGGTGAAAAAATTTGCAGATGATACGAAACTGCTCAAGATAGTTAAGTCCAAGGCAAACTGTGAAGAGTTACAAAGGGATCTCGCAAACTGGGTGACTGGATAACATAATGGCAGATAAAATTCAGTGTTGATAAATGGAAAGTAATGCACGTTGGAAAACATAATCCCAACTATACATGTAAAATTGTGGGGTCTAAATTAGCTGTTACCACTCAAGAAAGAGACCTTGAAGTCATTGTGGATAGTTCTCTGAAAACACCTGCTCAGCGTGCAGCGGCAGTCAAAAAAAGCTAACAGAATGTTGGGAATCATTATGATTGGGAATCATTATGAAAGGGATAGATAAAACAGAAAATATCATATTGCCTCTTTATAAATCTATGGTATTACCACATCTTGAATATTGCATGCAGATCTATTCACCCCATCTATATATATTGAAATTGGAAAAGGGCAACAAAAATGATTAGGGGTATGGAAAAGCTTCCATATGAGGAGAGATTAATAAGACCGGGACTTTTCAGCTCAGAAAAGAGTCGACTAATATAATATAATAACTAATAATGATAGCAGTCTATAAAATCATGACTGGTGTGGAGAAAGTAAATAAGGAAGTGCTATTTATGCCGCATAACACAAGTACTAGGGGTCACCAAATTAAATTAATAGCAGGTTTAAAATAAACAAAAGGAAGTATTTCTTCACACAATGCACAGTCAGCCTTTGGAACTCCTTGACCGAGGATGTTGTGAAGGCCAAGACTATAACTGGGTTAAAAGAAGAACTAGATAAGTTCATGGAGAATAGGTGTATCAGTGGCAATTAGCCAGGGTAGGCAGGCATTGCTGTTTGCCTGAAGCTGGGAATGGGCGATGGGATGGATCACTTGATGATTACCTGTTCTATTCATTCCCTCTGAAGCACCTGGCATTGGCACTGTTGGAAGACAGGATACTGGGCTAAATGGACCATTGGTCTGACCCAGTGTGGTCATTCTTACGGTCTTATGTTTAATTTTAAACCTCAAGTAAATGCAAAGAATAATTAACATTAGGCAGGCCAAAAAAATTTGAGGAGCATCAGAAGCAGGAAGCATGCCAAACAATTAGTGAGGCCATTGGATGATTGAGGTGCTGAAGAAGAAGCTAAATTACTTCTTTGCATCGGTCTTCACTGAAAGGATGTGAGGGAGATTCTGACATTCCAGCCATTCTTTTTAGGTGATGTATTTGAGGAACTGTCCTAGCCTGAGGTGTCAGTAGAGGAGGTTTGGGGACAAATTGATAAATTAAACAGTAATAAGTCACCAGGACCAGATGGCATTCACCTAAGTTCTGAAGAAACTCAAATACAAAGCTGCAGAACTACTAACTGTACAATGTAACTTATTGCTTAAATCAGCCTCTATACCAGATGACTGGAGGATGGCTAATGTAATGCTCATTTTAAAAAAGGCTCAAGAGGCAACCCTGGCAATTACAGGCCAGTAAGCCTAACTTCAGTGCCAGGCAAACTGGTTGAAACAATAATAAAGAACAGAATTATCAGACATGTAGACAAACATGATAAAGTTGGTGAAGAGTTAACACAGCTTTTTAAAAGAAAATCATGCCTCACCAATCTGTTAGAATTTTTGCAGGTGACAACAAGCATATAGACAAAGGTGATCAGTGGATATAGTGTACTTGGACTTTCAGAAAGCTTTTGACAAAGTCCGTCGCCAAATTCTGTTACCACATGACTGCTTAGTTTGCTTAAGAGGGAAGGTCCTCTCATGGATCAGTAACTGGTTAAAAGATAGGAAATAAAGGTTAGGAATAAATTATCAGTTTTCACAGTGGTGTTTCACAGTAGTGTTCAGCATATTTCTAAATGATCTGGAAAAGATGGTAAACAGTGAGATGGAAAAGTTTGCAGACAATACAAAATTACTCAAGACTGTTAAATCCAAAGCTGACTGTGAAGAGGTACAATGGGTTACAGAACTGGATGAATGGACATCTGTATGGCTTGAAAGTTTGTCTCTATCACCAACAGATGTTGGTCCAATAAAAGATATTACCTTACCCACCTTGGGCAAGAAAATGGCAGATGAAATTCAGTGTTGATAAATCCAAAGTAATGCACATTGGAAAACATAATCCCAACTATACATACAACATGATGAGGTCTAATTAGCTGTTTGACACCAAAATCTCATGCTTGAATGCTTTGTGGCTAGTTCTCTGCAAACATCCACCTAGCATATAATGACAGTCAAAAAAGCTAACAATGTTAGGAACCATTAGAAAAGGGATAGCTAATAAGACAGAAAATATCATAATGCCACTGTATAAATCCATGGTATGCCCACACCTTGAACACTGTGTGCAGTTATGGTTGCCTCATCTCAAAAAAAGACATTAGAATTAAAAAAATACAGAGAAGGGCAACAAAAATGATTAAGGGTATAGAACAACTTCCTTAGGAAGAGAGATTAAAAAGACTGGCACTGTTCAGTTTAGAAAAGAGACAATTAAAGGCAGATATGATAGAAGTCTATAAAATCATGAACAATGTGGAAAAAATGAATAAGGAAGTGTTATTTACCCCTTCACTTAACGCAAGAAGCAGGGGTCACCTAATGAAATCAGTAGTCAGGAGGTTTTAAAACAAACTCAAGGAAATACTTCTTCACACAACACCCAGCCAACCTGTGAAACTTGTTGCTGGGGATATTGTGAAGGCCAAAAGTATAACTGTTCACATAAGAATTAGATAAGCTCAAGGAAGATAGATCCATCAATGGTTATTAGCCAAGATGCTTAGGGATGCAACCCCATGCTCTAATGTTCCTAAACCTCTGACTGCCCGAAGCTGGGAGTGGACAATAGGGGATGGATCACTCGATACATTGTCTAGTTCTCTTAATGCCCTCTGAAGCATCTGGCACTGGCCATTGTTGGAAGACAGAATATTGGGCTAGGTGGACCATTGGTCTGACCCAGTGTGGCCATTCTTATTTCTTAACACATACATTAAAATAGAGCAAAGGGACTAAAATGACACCCCAATAATTCCTTTGAGATTCTGCTAGTGTCTGATGACACCTAATCCTTCAGGCATTCTTTATATAGAAACTCTCCTTTGTACTAATGACTGGCTCACTCATTGTGATTTACTGAAAGTTGGAGGTTTGCGTTAATAAATGAACAAACACAATTGGGGATAGAGAGGAGGGCAAGAGAAACAAGGATACTGCATGTTGTATTTAATGCAAATTGTACTTTGATCATTTATTGTCATAGTAATTTTAGATTTAGCTATAATAATACCAGCTAGTAATACATTACATTTCTGTAAAAGCTGTAGGGACACTCTATTGTTTGGTTATTTACTGAGAAATGGGGAGCAACTGATGTTTTATATATTTTAACACTTGCTGCTTAGTGAGGTTTTACTCTAGACTTGTAACTTTGCATGGTGTTTTTACAGGCAAATAAACTTCCATTGCTGTGTATAAATAATTCCTCCTTCTTTCATTTCCATTCACTACGTTAATCTATTTTTGCATGCTGTTTCCTAAGTACTGAATGCTCATCCCAACTTGTTTTTCTATACCAGTGTTCTCCATTCAAATCCCTTCTGTAAAAAACAAACAAAAACACCCCTCACTTCTTCTGAACCACATTAAAGATCATCCGCCCCCCAACTCGCCAAAATACTCTGATATTCCTTCCTCTAACTTCCCTAATGTATCCTTCCTTTCCTATTTACATATGTTGAGGCCTTGATCCTTGAGGTTACTCTCAGGCATCAAGTCTTAAGCATGTGTATAAACGTGTGCAGAATCAAGGCCATAGGTTGTAAGCTCTTCAGGGCAGGAAGGGACTATTGTCATTATTGGTGCTTAACAAAAATTAATATTGACAGTGTTTACCAACAGCAGGTTTTCTTGTTAGCAACATGACTGACAATTTGAAATATATGGTGACAGCAAGTAATGTACATTAGCTTTTAGTAGACAAATGAACTGTACAGCTGTATATTTTTGACTGTATGTGAAGGAATGGACTAACCTAGCTGAGTTTGACATATAGATACATTAACTATATAAACCATGTAACTGAATGAAGACAAGTTGCCTACAATTAGATACTAATGTGCATGTGCAAAGTGGAATTTGAAGGGGAAAAATAACCAGACAACCTGAGATTAGAAGTATACTCTTTTCTTCGTTTTATGGTGATATTGATTATCTAACTTGTTTTTTCCACTCCACAGGACACTTATGCATTCATGTGAATAATGGTGTGTGGTGGTAATCAGCATGCATTTTAATATTTACATGACCGCTACCAGCCTATCTTGCTACTATCTCACTTTACTTGAGGGTTCATGAAAAACAAAACTAACATTTTTTTCTGGCAACTTTCACAAGTCATCCCTGTTGTCATTAAAACTGTTAATTATGACGTGAATGGTGCCAGTCTTATTGGTAGAAATATTGTCACAGGACATATATACAATGTGCTGATTGATTTAAGGACATGATAGATAACTTTCATTTTTAAGTAATCTGCAGGTAATAAAACCATTTATATTTTAAGGCACAAATCCTGCAGTTCTTATGCATGTAAATCTCTCATTGACATAAATAAGAATTTTGTCTAAGTAGGGGCTGCAGGATTTGGCCCTAAAAGCATAAACAGAAGTATGCTCAGGAAAGCACCTGGAACAAGTTTTTCCAGCGTAGGTGCCTGAAGTCCCACTATCCATATTTAGGAATTCAAGTATCCTGACTTTTCATAAGTTTTGAGTGCCCATATCTTCCAATGAAAATCAATTAGAGTTGTAACCAATTAATACTCTTGAAAATTCAGGCTATTTGCTTAGGTCCCTAAATATGGATTTAGGAGCCTAACTGTAGGGACTCAAGTTTGAAAATCTTTGACCTGGTATTTGAAGCAATGTTGATCATTTAAAGAGATGCCACATACCAACTAACTCTTGACTGCTTTTGTTTAAAGACCTAAGCCAAAATTTTCAAAGTTGGTTACCTACAGTTAGACTCCTAAAACCTCATTTAGACATCTAAATAAAAACTGTTTGATTTTCAGATATGCTGAGTACCTGCAACGCCCATTGAAATCAATAGCAAGGTCTGCTTAAAAGATGATGGCTCAATATGGCAATTTGTTCAGGGAATACTGCTGTGTAATTTACTTGAAACTAATGGCAAGTTTACTCTCACTCTTAATGGAAATTAATTTTCAGTCCCTCCACTAAATCCTGTTGACAGCCTCAGCCTCTGATTACCTTTACATTCTCTAGGGCAGTGTTTCTCAATCTTTTTGATATCAGGGACTGGCTTGGTACCTTACTAAACTTGTCTACACTACAGGTTACTTCAGCATAATTTACGTAGCTCAGGGATGTTAATAATGCCTGCCGACATGGCTACCACCTGTTGCAAAGGCAGGAATTGTTAAACCTACAAGAGAGCTCTGTCCTGTAGGCTTCAAGAGTTTACACCACAAGTGTTGCAGTGGTGCAGCTGCAGCACTGCTGTAAGTGCTGTAATATGGATGTAGCCTGTGTCAGGGAGATCTCAGGAACCGGCGCTTGTCCACAGACCAGTCGCTGAGAAACCGAGCTCTAGAGGTGGGTTTGCAGTGCTGATAGAGAACTATTTTCAGTACTCTCATCTTCAAAGAGCCCATTTCCTGTACACTGTGCAAAGGTCTCTATGTGTACTGAAACATTGGCCTTTGTTTTCCTAGCTGCCAGCTGTCTCTAAGGCTACTTTAAATTTTCATCTATTCAACTAAACACTTTCACTTTCATTGCTGTTTGCAGTATTCTCTCTTGACCTGAGGAACTCATCATATTTTTGTTTATACTTAACAGCTTTAATTCTTTGTTTTAAAAAAGTTCTGGTTTGGGTGAATGCTGTTACAATGAAGCTGTAACAAAGACTTTGAAACTGATGCAGGATCACTCAAACTTTTGTATAGTGTGGGCCACATGGTAATGCGGATTGACTCATAGAAACCTCCTCTCCCATTCGTGATCTCATAACAAATCTGTCACAAATAAAGCAGTTGCTTTCATGAATGGCATACTAATATTTTGTACACCTAAGAGATTAGAGAGTGTAATATAACAAAACGATAAATCAAATACAGAAGTTTAGGGAGTGTTAGCTCTAATTACTTGAAAGCCTGTTAAATGAAGAAGGGGGTAGATCAGTGCCTTTACCACTGATCTAGTTACCTATTTACCATTGTGGGCTGCATATGCAGCTCTCTGTATTATGTGGGCCGCACACACTGACTCTCTCTCTCTCTCTCTCTCTATATATATATCTATATCTCCCAATCTGTTTATTGAAATAAAGGATTTTTCCAATTAGCACACTGGTCTATACAGGTGTGGCAGAGTGGGTGTACATGTGTATCAGAATGAGCGAGTGTGTGTAGGTGAAAGTTGTGTGAAACAAACAGGAAGTGTAAGTGTGTGTGTGTGTGTGAGAGAGAGCGCCAGTGTGAGAGAGTCATGGGTGACAGACAAATACCAGTGCCCATGATGTATAGTAATTTTTGGGGGGAGGAGGAGGTGAAATGAATCAATCGGTGTCCGTATAAAAGTCAGGATTGTTCTGGGCTGTTGACCACTGTAAGATAATTGTGAATCCCTGAGCTCAGTGCTTAAAGTGGCCTAAAAAAAGTATGTGTATGTGTGTCTATGATGATCCCAGCTGAAAAAATTTTCATGCACTTGGTAGGGCAGCACTTAAAGTGCACCCCTCAGTGACCTGATTCCATTTTAAATTCTTTTTTGCCAGGCCTGTGCCCCCTTGTGACTCTGCTCACTTTAAGCCTTGCCTGAGCTGGGCCCACAAAACAGCTGCAGTGTCAGCAAGGTGTTCTTCTCTGGGATGCTGGGCTGTAGTTCAGGGAGCAGTGTGCATGCCATGTGGCACACAGCAGCTCTTTGTCTTGGGCACCTCTCACCTGGAGCTTGTCTGAGGCAGGGGCAGAGCTCTGCTGGAGGCAGCCCAGCTGTTCTCTGTGCGTGGGTGAGTGGGCATAGACTTCCAGCTGGCAGTAGTGACTATGGATGGGGTGCAGCTCAGATAGAGGGGACTTCCCTGAGCCCCACTGAGTGCAATGGGCACCAGGAGCGTGCACTCATCCTCACTTGGGGCTCAACACTGGGGCATTGTCCAAGCCAGAGAGGGTCACTGCTGCGGAGGGCATTAAGAGTCCTGTAGCAGAGATTGGACGGGAGGGGGATAGAGCTTCTCCCCGCCCTGGCTGCTGTGGCTGCCTGGTTGGACAGAAGTCCTGCCACACTTGCTCCCAGACAGTTAGGGGCAGGGGTGATCCCAGTCACCGAGCCATGGGGGACCGTAGCCGCCAATGGGACAAATTTCCACCCCGCACCAGCTGTTGCTTACAAATAATGGTACAGATTTTAATGTAATGACTTACAGGGCAGCCTCCTGCTTTTGCTTTGCACTTTGGTTCTGGACATGGCCAGCAGGGAATGAATAGATGGGCACTGTCTGCCAGAGGTGACATTGGGGGGACGGGGACGGGACGCTCTCAAAATTTTTGTGAGAGTTTGCTGGCCCCGCTTGGTCCCATGGTGTGGCCATGCCCCCTCCCTGCATGGCAGCTGCTAGAGCCAACAAGCTGGGAGTTGCAGGTGGGGAGAGGCATCAGCAAACAGCTGGGAATTTCAGCTTTTGCTGCTGCTCCTCCTTGCAGCTCCCAGCTGTCTGCTGCTGCCTCTCCTGTGGAGCTAACACCCGGAAGCTGCAGGGAGCGATTGCTGATGGTAAGAGGGGGGTGTGCCTGGGGGGAGGCTGTGACTCAAGCTGTTGAGGCTGGACCTTTAAATTGTGCCTCCCCCCCTCAGCAGTCACTAGTCGGATTTGTGCAGCCTAAAGCAGGCTTATACCCCCCACGCAGGACAGGGAGTGCTCCAGCAGGCCTCTGTGACACCATTTCCCCCTTACCAGGCTCAGTCCCTGCCAGGACCTGGGAGTGAGGCATTCCGCATGGCAATCTTTGAATTTTTTCTGGCACACATTTGGGCTGCTGCTGTGTGCTAATTGGGACACAAGTGGCCCATGGGTTGAGAACCACTGGAATAAATGAATAATTTACTCATTAAACAAATTCTGAAATACTATGTGATTATAAATCTTTAAATTGGAAAAGATTTGGTTTGCCCACATTTTGATAATATTCATTGAATATATTTTCCTTTTATGAAGAAAAGTAGTAAGGATCCTAGCATACAAACACTTGTTCATTTTAAATCTGTGAATAGTTGCACAAAAGTGAACGGGACTACTTGCACATGTAAATCTTCACAAGATTGAGGCTTAAGTCATTCATAGCTTATTGCCTCATTCTCTGTAGCCATTTCTAATTTTAAAACTTTTTCTTTAATTCAAGGTACAGAAATTCTAGGTGAAAACATTTATTTTTCTCTGTCTGTACAATGGTTCAGAAATAGGGCCTTATATGATCATAGGTGCTGTGATGGTCTTCGTTCTAATACAGTAGAACCTCAGAGTTACGAACACCAGAGTTATGAACTGACCAACTGGCCAATTTCTCTTCCTTCTGAAAATCTTCATAAGGAACCAGAAGTACACAATCAGGCAGCAGCAGAGACCAAAAAAAAAAAAAAGCGTAAATACAGGACAATAGTGATTTAAACATAAACTACTAAAAAAAATAAAGGGAAAGCCGCATTTTTCTTCTGCATAGTAAAGTTTCAAAGCTGTGAATGTTCAGTTGTAAACTTTTGAAAGAACAACCATAATGTTTTGTTCAGAGTTACGAGCAATTCAGAGTTACGATCAACTTCAATTCCTGAGGTGTTCGTAACTCTGAGATTCTACTGTACTGCTTTACTCTGATGGATATTAGGGCAAGTTCACTGCTGGCTCCATGGAATTTGTTTGACTTCAGTGGAGTAGCTCCTCTTATATAAAACATAGGCCACTGATGAGGCTTAATTTAATTTAGTTAATTTTTAAGCAGTTCCTTTTGATTACGGTTTATTGGTGTAAAATTAGTCATGGAATTTTCCTTTAATCCAAAATGTACTTTTGATCATTGTTAATGCAAATAGCCTTCAGTGTTCAGGCTGGAATGTGCAAACTCAGACTTTGTCTAATGATTTTAATTTACTTTGGTATAACAAATGTGAAGGATCAGCTGCTGTGCTATCAGTGACTGAATCTGTCTTGCTTGTGGTTTGTTTGTCTTTTGTATAACTCTTCCCTGATGTGTCCTTAGTTCTTTCTTCATAATTTAAAATCCCTTCTCTTCCTTCTGAAAATCTTCATAAGGAAGCAAGGTTGCCCTGCTTGTATAAACCGCTTCATGTCATTGTCTGTCTGAAATTTATGAACCGTTGCTGGATGAGTTCAGGCACTGAAGTCGCCATGCACATACCAAACTAAAACTCATTAGATTTGAGTAGACCTAGCATCAACTTGGCAGTCCCAATGAGAAATGAGCAGAACCACTAATCTGCCTCTACACTGCAAGTTTAAAGAAATCTCAGATCCTCACACAGAGCCCGTTTCACTGTGCAGACAATGACAGATGTATTAGTGTAGATTGGCTGCCAGTATGTTAGCCCAGCTAAGAGCTGGGTTTCTACATCAAGGGAGACACTGCCTGCCCTTGTTCAGAAATGATTGATTTTAAAAAAAAGAAATCTTCCCTTTTTCCTCAGCTGCAGTGTTCCCTTTTGGTTTTGTATTGTTACTCGTCAGTTTGTGTGTTAGCCACAATTTTTTTTTGTGTTTAGGTTGAAATGACCCCATAGTCTAATCCTCAAGTTGATATTGATCTGCCACATTTTGGGTTGTTCAAAGCGCTAACAACTTTAGCATTTGTGTTAATATACTTTCTGAAGGCATTTTCTGTTGGTCTTGGCTGTACAGGTTCATTTTATTATTAATCTGTGGAGAGTCTAGTTAACTCATCCCAAGATCATGATATACCTACTAAAACCAGCAGTGAATTTGGCCATCAATTTCTGGTTTTCAAGCCACTGTTTGCATGGCTTTGCTTAATCTTTCTATTGGGATGAAGATTGCACCTTTTAGCATTAAGCAACCTCACATTTGTCACTTGACTGATTTGCTTTGATTTTGTTTCAGTGCGAAGCAGATTGAGGGCTATAGTGGGAGCTTCTGCCAACTGGAGGTACAGTGTCCATGAATGTATTTTTCTTTCATTTTTGATACTCTTGAGAGAGTTTACCTTCACAGTAATGGAGATTAACAGCATTAAACAGCTAATTTGTGGGGAAAAAACCTGGCTAAGGCTGGAAGAAATTATGAAAACTGAAGGTTTTTGAATTCTAAATTAGTGGCTAAAGTTTGAGAGGGCAGCTCATGTAGACATACTTGAGCTATCTTTGGGACCAGCGCAGTGAAGCAAAAGCAGTGCATGCTTAAGTCCAGCTAGCCATGTAAATCATTTACCAGGGTTCTGGGTGGGTTTGTGCAGCCCACTCTGAAGTACATACTTTTGCATCTTCACTGCTCTGGTACCTGAAGTAGCCAGATTAAGCTAGCTCAAGTATGTTTACATGAGCTGCAATTATACCCATTGATTGCACTGAAGATATACCATACGTTTGTTGTAATGGAATTTTGGTTCATTAATCTCTTGTGGAAATCAGTGCCATTTGACATTAAAGATCAGTCTTACACAGCTTTCTTGAATCTCTGTATATGTTGGGATTACCATATTTTTGAGATTATGAATACACTCTTCTTACCCAGTCAGCTGCTGTAATTGAGAGACCATTTACATCAACTCTGTTGTGCTGCTATGTGTATAAAATTATTAAATATGTTTATAGAATCTAGATTATGGATATGATTCAACTCACGTCAAAGTCAATAGAAACACATTGACTTCACTGGGAGTTGTATTGAGTCTTAAAGTTCTTATATATCTATCTCTAGGGCTGCATGTACTGGACCATACAACACATGCAAGATTCTCTTCTACTTAATGGCTATTTGTATCAATTTTGCTGATGTGAAGAAGTCCACACAAGGCTTTTATAATGACTGATGAGGGGGTGGACCCTTTTGGAAGAAACTGATTTATAGTATTGTGTGATTGTGCTTGACCTGATGTTTAGGTAATTCAGAGATACAAGATTTCCTTTCTGGGAATGTTTAAGTCAGGTAGCAATTGATACATGGACAAGTATTTGCATCTTTATTATAAGAGTAGTAGTGCAACATTTAAAAATATTGATGGTTTTGAGGAATACTATTACTTTATAGTATGCTATAGACAGCATAACTCCTAATATTTACATCTGTGTATATGAAAGTGTGAGGTTTTTCTAAAACTTTAGGGGTGAAGGCCTGGCTTCCTTGAAATCAATAGTTTTGCCAGTGACTTGAAGGGAGGCTTTAATATGTCTATTACAAGCGTAATGTAGGAGTGGGTTGGAGAACAAAATATAATTGAATCTCATTGTTCAATTGCTACATGTTTATGGACTGTTGAATTTGTACCTATGACTATCAATTTCATTTAGACCTCTCCTTTAAAATTTTGCATCTTCTTTGAAATGTTTCACTGATAGTCCAACCTAGAAACAAATCTGCAGAAACGAAAGAATAGAGTTGCATCATCTTCATCCTCACATCTTCACTTAGCAATCTGGTGTATTCCATGTCCGTACAGCTGTCTAACTTAGAATGGAAACCCTTTGGGAGTAGGAATTGTCTTCTTATCTGCTCTGTGTACTCTGATATGCGCTAGAGTGGTCAAAAAATAAGTAATATTTCACAATTTTTTTTAAAGTGAACGCTTTTAATTTCATTCAAAATGTTTTATGAAATTTTTGGTTTCACATTCTATTCATTAAGAGTTTACATTGTTACACAGTTTAACGTTTCTTATTGTGGTGTGTTGTATGTCTCTATTTCCTCTCATGATGTGTGACTCATGGTATAATATTTATTTCTTTTTGACTGCTGTTGTTTGTTTGTTTTTAAAATATTGATCTACAGCATGGCATATTTTGGGGAGGATTCATCCTGTATTCTGCTGCTGATCTCAATTTGGGGTGTTTCTTTCCTTCCCAGTGACCATGTGCAAGCAATGCATGAAAGAAAAGCCCTACATACTCTACTGGCCAAACAGCAGGGAGACTTGCCACCAAGGAAAATGAGAGATAGCTACATAGAGGTTATTTTGCCTCTAGGAAGTCAACCTGAGTTAAGAGAAAAATATCTGAATGTACACAACAGTGTGAGGTAATGAGGCAATCGTTTTATACATATGGTAAAGTAATAATTGCTCATTTACTTTTAATGTAGTAGTTTAATTCTCATGTAATACTTATATTCTAGGTTTGGAAGAATTCTTGAAGATCTTGACAGCTTAGGTGGTATGTAACTATACCTATATATTTAAAACAAATCTACTGTTACTGCATTAGAACAAGAGATAGCAAAACATTTTTTAAAACATTGCAGCTTCTTTATTGTTTGGCATTAATTACTTCAGAACAATACAGTATACTGATCTGTTCTGTCTGTGAGGATGTGCTGTCACCTTCAAAAGAACAAAGAAGGGAAATCTAATACCAGTTGGAAGAGAGGAAAATGTGGTAAGGAGCAGCAAGATTCCAAATTTAAAGAGTAGCATGCAGGTAAATGTTCCTAAAGGAGGGTAAAGCTCTACTGGTTTGTTTTAGGTGGGATGGGATGGGAAGCTAAGAAGAAAAATGCTTTTAAAAAAGGGCTGACTATCAGTTTCTCCCCCCTGTCCCTCCCTCAGTGTAGTTAGTTGGTTGGAAGCCATCCCGACGGTTGGAAAGTTAGCCTGGTGTTATCTGCACACTAATCCATAGGGCTCAAGGCATAACCCGGTTAAGGCACCCCTACCCTTTCCCAATCCGTAGGGCTCCGGGGGAGAGGCACCTACCCATACCCAATTCACACTCTAGAGCTCATGGTCACCCATTTCCAGGCCGTAGGGCTCCGGGTGTAACCTGGTTAACTGCAGTTCCCACACTTTCCCAATTCGTAGGACTCTAGGTGTAATTCTCTGTGAGTTTGCAGGATCTTTTGCCAGTGAAGGAGCCTTACACAGTAATATCCTTATTTTCTATTTATTAACAATTACCAAAACAGAATACACATGCTAAGCATATCCCCATTCCCAAGAAGGCAGACAAACTTTTGCAGGCCAATCAGGATTAGCTCATCTGAGGATTCCAGCTTTTGTAAATACAGTTGGCGTGGTGTTGAGGTCTGGCAGTTCTGATCTTCTTGGGCTGTGTCCTGGAGCTAGGTTTCAAAGAACTACTTTTTGGACCTCAGTTTATATAGTGAAATTTGAGTCCTGCTTAGCTATACCTTAATCAATCATATTGCAAAATAATTCATTGACTAATCATGCCCAACCACCTTAATTGATTTAAATATTTCACACCTAGTTATGAAACAATCAAGAACCAGACAGAAATCATTCAGATAAACAATATAGAATTGTGTTCCATAAAGACAAAACAATAAGTGTAGATTTCACAATCACAACTATTAAAAAGTGATTCCAGGCCAGACAGAATTCTATTAAACAAAGTTTTCTTTACACCTTTTAAGATATATATCTTTATCTGGTGGTGGTAGGTACTATTAGGACAGTAGTACCCTCTTAACAGCTTGATACAACATTGTCTTGATGTAATTTCAAGAATGTGAAGATGTGACTATATGTTACTTAGCTTATGGCTACTGTCTCTGCTAATATGGCTGCTACTGCTTATCCCAAGAACAAGGCCTAAACTTAGCCAAAAAACAAGGCCTCAGACCTTACACTTGGACATCAAACAGAAATCTGGGCAGGGCAAGTAGGTCCACAGTGGGTTCCATCACAGCAAACGTGCTCTTGGGTATTGAAGGGGTCTGTGTATAGTGTCAGGCTCGGGTTTGACCTAATCAACCATTCTGTCTGTAGCATCCTCATTATGTGTGGAGGAGTGATGTTGCTTAATATGGGTAGCTGGTGTTAGTTGAATTGTCTCAGTTACGATGTGCCTGGTTGACTGTGGTTGTGTGTCAGCCAACTTAATGTGAGAAATGGAGCCAGACTGTACCACAGTATTCTGCTGCAGAATAATAGAGGGCTAAACCAAATATCAGAGCGTTTGAGCATTTGTTCCTCATAAAGTACTGGCCAATTTGCCTAGAAGGTTGTTATGCGCCCTCACCTTAACAGTTTTCTTCAGGTGGCTAAGATACGTGGGAGTAACATCTAGGGCTACTCTGAGAGAGACTGGGTGGGATTTGTGTTTCAAACGATGTCCATTGAGAAAGATACTCAGTTCTAGATCTGGTCTGGCTTTGTAAAGATGGGCGCAACAGGAAAATCTGAGATGATCAGAACTAAGGATGCTTTGTACCTTTTCTGTTAATATAAGAACAAGAGAGTACCCAATAAAACTGAATTATCCATTTTAAATGTGTTGCAAAAGGAGATACTTTTTACACAATACATAATCTGTGGAACTAGATGTCATGTGGAACTAGATGTCATTGAATACCAGATCTTAGTAGGATTAAATAAAGATTTAGACATTTATGTGGAGAAAAATCTACAGTTACATTATGCAGGAAATAAAATTAGGAGAGAGAGTCCCTCACGTTTCAGGGCACAAACTAACCAGTAACTGCCTGGAATTAGGGGGAAAAAATTATCTCGGGAACAGATAATGGAGGTCCATTTACGGGCATTTTACACTTTCCATGAAGCATCAGTATCCTGTCCCCAAGGGTGGCCAGTACCAGGACTGGATGTCACACTAGTCTGATTTGATAGGGCAATTCCTGGTTTCTAGAGAGATTAATGAAAGAGAATCAGAGATGTTTTTCTGTGTCGGATACTTGAATTATGGCAGGGTGGAAAAGGAAGGAGGCAGGGTATAGAAATTCATATTAAACTGCATGTTTTTCTCTTTTAAAAACAGCAGGGAAGGAAGGTAGTTTTGTCTGAAGAGAAAGTTGAAAATATGGAAGAGGTAATGGGGCTGTTAGTACAAATTTGTTTAGTGGGGGAGAAATAAGAGTTGTTTGGCATGGGAGCAAGAACACATAGATAGCAGTCTCTGAACTTCCTCTAGAGGCAGTAGGTGGTTCTGAGTTTCAGAAGAAGAAGCCTTTCAAGCAGACCTTTCTTTTACAAACCAGCATTGAAGCACTTATTGCTTTCTGTGCTGGATCATTCATATCCAGTCTTTAAAGACATTGAGATCCTAGTCTTTCGTTTTGCAGCTAATAATAATTTGTTTCTGATAGAAGTGTGGGAACATTTTTGCACTCAAAATGATACCAGACAACTGCTGTATTTGTATCCATTTTGCCTAGTGTTTAAAGATTATATACCCATGTGAGGCTGTCTGGAGTAGGGGGACCATTTATGATATTATCTAACATCAATATTTAAACATTACAATAATTCTTATGAGATATACCATGTCACATACTGCTGGAAAGGTTATACTCACTAAAATTGATAAGCACATTTATATATATGTATCAGTGTTAAATTCTAAATATGTATCATACATCGGCATTTCATCTTGTGATGTGTTTCTCAGTGACAGCCCAGACAGGATGGCAGCAGCACTCAGCCTGCTTAATAGCACATTAAGGGAACTCGAAGGTAGAATGAGCTCCGGGAGAGAAGCCAGGGCTACACTTTGAGTCACCAGGACACGTAAAAACATGATCTATGGACAGGGGACTCTCTCTGAGGCTTTTTCATGCCATGTGCTGAAGCCACATGGCAATTTGAGAGACTATAAAAGGCATCTGCACCACATCCATATTGTTTTCATTCCTGCTTCCTACCTCTGGATTGACTCCTCTGCAACTGAAGTTGTGAAACAAAAGACTGAGACCTATCCAGGTACTGGATGTACACTAGAGGGACCGTACTAGCCTGCAAACTCCACAATTCTATTGAGAATGATATGTATCGACTTTAAAGTCATTTGTATTTATCTGATTGCTTTGACCAATTTAACATCTCTTATTATTTGTTTCTTTCCTTTTATAATAAATCTTTAGTTTTAGTTATTAAAGAATTGACTGGTAGTGTGGTGTTTTGGGTAAGGTCCAACTGTATATTGATCTGGCAATGTAGCTGACCCGTTGGGGATCAGGAGAACCTTTTTGGTAAAGGGAATAGCATTTTAATAACTTATCCTTTTACTGGACCTAGTGGTTGATTGGGTGCCTAAGACTGAAATACAATAAGGGGGCTGCCTAGCTTCTTGTTTTTAGCTTCTTGATAACCAGCATCGGGGATCAGAAGCACTGTTTGTGACTGGTTGGTGAATTTACTGCAATGTTAGCCACCAGTTTGGGAGAATCTGCTCTCCTTTTGCAGCCTGCCTTGACCTTGCCATTTTCAGATAGCCACCCTAGGCATGGACATGTCACAGCCCAGTTATATAATGTTCATAGCTGTGGGAAGCAATTTTCATGTGAAGATGTAGTGTTTTGAAACCATGCCAAAAGAAGTGAGATTTCAGTCTCCAATGTTTTGATGGCCTCGAGCAGTTCAGAACAAAAAGCTGTGTGAAAGCTCAGCTCTTGTAAGAGCTTTGAGTTGAATCAGATTAATTTCAGCCCATTAGTTGGCTGTTGTTGAGGTCAGAGGCGTGCTTTTATCAGCAGAAGCCAATGGTCAGTATGCAGATTAGCATCTCTGCGAACTCATACATTCATGACCATTGGCTATCAAAGGTTGTTAATAAGGACACAATCAATAACAGTCCTAGTGAAACCATCTGGTTGGACCAGGTCTGCTTGTTAATTGTTAAGTGACAGATGGGTGAGTCAACAATCACCATGTTCTTGGCAGTTGCAGATTCCAGTCATTGCTGCCCATTCTGTTCTTCTGCCTGATACCAAACTTTCTGAGCATATTTGCCCAGGTGTCATCCTTTCCTACCTTCCCATTAAAGATGACCGGGATCATGAGGACATCTTTTCTTGGAATTTAATTAAGGATTGTCTGCAGTTGCTGGTAAAAAATTATCTGCAGCTTCATGTTGGCCTTGGTAAAATGTCCACAGCCAGTATGGAATTGCACACTGATAAGTCATTAGTTACCCACCAACTCTGCAATGCCATTGGGCACTGAATGTAAGTACAATGGCCACCCTTTGATCTGACAGGTTGCTCCAGCAATCTGAAAATGAGTGCAGCAGCAAGAAGCAGTGCACAATGGTCTAAGTCCGAGGACATTACCATCAAGCAGCTTCCAACTCCAGATTACAAATTGCTCAGTATTAACCTGTCTGGATGGGATATCAAGCAAGTGGCAACTGTCAAATACTTGGGCAGCGTTCTAGACAGTGCTGTAGGATGTCTGAAAGATGTGGATGCTAATAGGGCAGCAGCTGCCCATGTTCCAGGCCCTTCAGTGGCCTCTGTGAGAGATGTTGTGACATCAAGCTAGCTATGAAATCATGGCTTTGTAGAACCACGGTTATACCAAATCTGTGGTATGGCAAGGAAACAGGTGGTGATGAAGGCTGAAAAGCACAAGATTGTTGTTGATTCTCATCTTCATTAGCTGCTCCATGTTAAGTGTCAGGACAATATTAGCAATGAGGATATTTGTAGCTGAACCCAGCAATAGTCTCCATCAGCACTGATTCAGTTTTGACAGCTTTCTTTGTTCAGACATGTTGTTAGGATGGAAGACCAACGAATTATGAAGCATATGTACCAAGGAATGCTGCTACTTGGCTGGTGATTGCTATGGCACCCAAAGCTTTAGAGGTGCAATAAGATCACTAGTGATGGGGACAAACTGAATATCCAGACAGACTGCTTTACAGGCCTAGCTAGAGATCAATCTGCCTGGCACTCGATCTGCAAGGAGGCTACATATCTTTGGGATTTGCCTTGATGATGTAGTGGGGTTTTGGTTTTTTTTCAATGTCACCTGACTATGAATCTTGCAAATGAGCTATGTGAGGGCCTTCCAGACTGTTATTTGTCACTTGGCCATGACCCATCCTTGTATCACAACCAGACCTTTGCTGATCATGCTCATGCCATGACTGATAAGTTCAAGGTTTTTCAGTGATGTGGTGTTCTTGGCAGATTTGACAGAAGCAAGTGAAGATTGTGCATGTTCTCTCACATTTTCTGGGAGGGTAGAGAAATTTCTCCCTATGTTCAGTGCTTCTTTTCCATTGATCCCCACTTAAAGTGCAAGCAAATATGTTTAGATTATGTCCATACAGCAAAAAAGGCTGTGTTCTTAACTGTGGGCTAGCTGTCTCAGGTTAAAATAGCAGTGAAGTCATGGAAACTTGGCTTTTAACTTGGGTTAGCAGCTTGAGTTAAAGCTTATAGGGGAGCCTGGGGATGAACTTGAGCTGCTAACCTGAGTTAATGCTATATTAACTCTAACCTGTGTTAAGAACACACTTTTTTTTTGATAGTGTATGTATACCCTCAGTTACAAAAATCTCCATACAAAAATCTTTATACTGTATAAATACTAAAAAAAGATCAAGTGCAATGTGTAATTGATCTAAGGAGTTGGTATACTTAAATGCACTTGCATGATCAGACCATATTAACATACATGACATTCTGGGTGATAGTGAATAAAGTATTGTATGCAGAATAATTACTTTAGTTATTTATCTTTCAGAATATAGTCTTGTTTTTCCTCAGTTTTGTTTCAACTGTACATGAGTCCTACATTATGTATCGCCAGGGCTACATTGTGAAGCTTGTTCCACACTTTAAAATTCCTTTTAAAATATACGGAGAATAGATCATCTTCTTTATTTATCCACAGTTCTCATTTGTTACACTCACACCAAGCATGAAGCTCCTCAGAGATCTCCTTTATCCATAGTTACAGCCCTGGTGGATAAAATCGGTAAGTGGTCATTTGATCAATTAAAAAAATGGTGGTCTATTCTTTGAACACTTAGTGATTAACAGCTTATCTCCAGCAGAAACTGATTTCTTCCTTCTCTGTTTACATAAAGTTGTTTTTAATTAATTCTGATACTTTGCATTTTTTCTTAGATACTATTCTGCCTTTTCTGATGCCTTTCCTTCCAAAATGTGAATATTTCATTTTTCACACATATCTGTATTCAATTTTTCATCAATCAAGTCAGTCTCTGAGATATTGATAGGCTAGTGTTGCTTGTCTGCCAAGATCCAAGGAAAAAGTTTATAGTAGTATGACTCCGCTTTGATTTTGTACAATACATAACCGAGCACAATAATGGTACTTTAAAAAAAATAGTTAGCTTTATAGAGCACTTTCCATCTGTAGATCTCAAAGTGCTTTACAAAGGATGTCAGTATCATTATCCTCATTGTATAAATGGAGAAACTGAGGGACAAAGAGGTGAAGTGACTTGCCCAGCGTCACCCAGCAACCTACTAGCAGAGCTGGGAATAGAGCGGAGGTCTTTCCTTCTTACTATATACAAATCTATTAAACCATTTTTAAAAACAGATTAATTGTAATTGGCAATTATGATGACTTGCTGCTGAAAAGTGACACTAACTGTGTGTTTGAGAGTCCATTGCTGGTGATTCTAAACCAGAGCTAATCTTGATTTAATATCAGGTAACTGCAACAGAATAAATTTGCTATGTGAACAGAAAATACCATAGCCCTGATTCTTTACCAAGTCAGAGCTGCATTTTGAGTCTGTGTGCCTGGAGCAAGTTTACAGGGGCTTAGGGATCCTCAGGGAAGGAAACTTACACTAGTGGAAGATGGGGTGTAGTGGAACTTTACTGTGGTCTGTCATTCTGCTTCCTTCTGTGTGCTGCCAAGACCTGCTATTGGGAGGATTGGCTGGTATAGAAGCTGGTTGAGCTGCCTCCATCTGCAGAGAGTTGCCCTGCAGTGGGTGCAATATTGGCTGGCCATCTCTGACTGCTTTAGGTCCACTTTGTGCTGCATACACAGTGTGAAGTGGCCTTAGAGAATCCAAAGCCTGGATTTTTAAATACTAAACTTCAGTTATTCTGCTGTAACACACTGTCACGTATGTTCTAGATTTGTGCAAGAAGGTCATATACCCAGATTGTGATATCAAATTCACTGGAAATGTTTCCTGGGTTGGGAAGACCTCAATGGAAGTGAAGATGCACATGCTTCAGGCTGGTGTAAGTAACCTCTGTTTTTTCTATAGAGGAAACCTCTCTTAATTTCTTCCAAGATATCTTGGACATCTCAGAAGGAATTATGAGTGATAACCTTAGAAACCTAAATTACACTGAGGGTAAATATTTTAGAAAGGCTACAACCCCCATGTTTCACAATTTAAGATTAGGAATATACCTCCCTATTCTCTCCTCCTTAAAGCATTATTGTTTATGGTAGGTGTTTTATATCTTCCATTGAAGTATCTGGTACTGTTGAAGACAGGGTGGACCATTGGTCTGATGCCGCATGGCAGATCCTAAACCCTGCTTTTCTTCTCAAACAAAGGGTCCTCCTTTCTTTCTGAAAATGTTTTCTTCTGTATTTTAACATCAGAAGATGCCCAAATTAGAATGCCAGCATTTAGAATTGATATTGAAATAGGACATCCTAGAAATTTAGGGCTGGAATGGACTTCAAGAGATCATCTAGTCCACCCCCCTGCATTGGGGCAGGACCACGTAAATCTAGACCAGTGTTTCTCAATTGGTGTTCCGCGAAACCCCAGGGTTCCGCGGGAACCCTGTCAGGGTTCCGCGAGCAGCTGTTCGCCGCCGTGCCGAGAGCAGCTGTTCGCCGCTGTGCCGCCGAAAAAGGGAAGATGTCCCGGATTTTTTGGCGGAGGGCATCGAGTGTAAGTGTAATTTAATTGAGAAATGCTGACCTAGTTGTTTGTATATAATTTGCTTATTTCAACATTTATTTTGGCCCCATATGTAAAAATACTGTTAAGAGTTTGGGGGGTTCCGCAGTTATTTATCGAGTTCAAAAGGGTTCCGTGGCCAAATTTAATTGAGAAACACTGATCTAGACCATCCCTGGCAGGTGTTTGTCTAACCATTCTTAAAAACCTCCAATGATGGGAATTCTACAGCCTCCCTTAGAAGCTTGTTCCAGAGTGTAACTATCCTTACATCCTTAGGAAGTTTTTCCTGATATCTAACGTAAATCTCTCTTTCTTCATATTAAGCCAATTACTTCTTGTCCTACCGTCTGTGGACATGGAGAACAATTGATCACCATCCTCTTTATAACAGCCCAGGAAGGGAGAATAGTTATTTAAATTAAGGGCCAATGTTGGCACAAGAACAAAGGGATATAAACTGGCTATCAATAAATTTAGGCTTGAAATTAGATGGTTTCTAGCTGTTAGAGGTGTGACGATCTGGAACAGCTTTCCAAGGGAAGTAATGGGGGCAAAAATCCTAACTTGTTTTAAAACTGAACTTGGTAAAATTATGGCGGGGATGATATGATGAAATTGGCTACAATGGCCCATGGCCTGTCCGCAACTGCTGTTAGCAAATATCTCCAGTGTCTGGAGATGGGACGCTAGAGGGGAAGAACTCTGAGATACTACAGAAAATTCTTTCTCAGGTGTCTTTCCCACGTGCTCAGGGTCTAGATGATTACCATATTTGGGGTCAGGAGAGAATTTTCCCCCAGGTCAGATTGGCAGAGACCATGAGTTTTTTTTTTTGTCTCCTCTGCCGTGTGGGGCACAAGTCACCTGCTAGTTTGAACTAGAGGAAATGGTGGATTCTGTGTAACTTGAGGTCTTTAAATCAAGATTTGAGGAGTTCATAACTTGGCCAGAGGTTATGGGCCTATTTCAGGAATTGGTGGGTGAGGTTTAGCCTGAAATGTGCAGGAGGTCTGACTGGATGATCATGATGGTCTCATCTGGCTTTGAAGCCTCTGAATCTATGTGGATGAGACAGGTAGTGTATTTCATTTCTTTATAACAGCCCTTGGTATATTTGAAAACTATTATCGGGTCCCACCCCCTCAGCCTTCTTTTCTCAAGACTAAACATGCTCAGTTTTTTAACCTTTCCTCGTAGGTCCAGGTTTTGTAAACCGTATAATTTTTGTTGCTCTTCTCTAGATTCTCTCCAGTTTGTCCACATCTTTCTTAAAGTGTGGAGCCCCAAACTGGACACAATAGTCCATCTGAGGCCTCACAGTGCCAAGTCAAGCGGGACAATTACTTCCCAAGTCTTATATATGGCACTCCTGTTAATACCCTCATGAATGATATTAACCGTTTTTGCAAGTGCATCACAATGTTGACTTGTATTCATTTTGTGATCCATTACAACCCCACAGATCCTTTTCAGCAGCCCTACTGTCTGGCCAGTTATTCCCCATTTTGTAGCTGTGCATTTGATTTTTATTTCTTCCTAAATGTAGTCCTTTGCTCTTGCCTTTATTGAATGTCATCTCATTGTTTTCAGACCAATTTCCAAGGTGTTTATTGATATCTTCTAGTCTGTAAAATAACTTAACTTTTTAGCATTGTAAAACACAATTTATGAAAGTTACTGGAACAAATGAAGGACTGTGATGAAATAAGATTCTCCAGGTACAAAGTGGAGTACAATTGGTCTACAAAAAATATAGCCTGGCTAAATTATTTATTAGTAATTATTCAGTGAAAAGCTGCCAATGAATATTATATATTATTCACAATTATTTATCCAACTCCATTAAAAATACTAATGTGGCAATTGAATTGTTCAAAATACATCCTTAAATATCTACACTCTAGAAAAACAAATACAAAAAACCTCTGATTTTGATCCAGTTTACCTCTTAAAAACTAATGTCTGTACTGTTGAACTGTTAGTAGATAAGGGATTATCTGTTGCTGAGTGTGTCATTCCTCTCTGTGCTGGAATTCGGTAGACAAGTCTGTAGTGATAATGGGTTGTTGTGGTATTTTTCCATGGGGTTGTTTGGGAATGGAAGTGGGAACTAATTGGTAAATAGAGTAATTGCCATGTTTTTTAATACTAATTGTGTAACCTGCATCACTGCTGAATAGTTGCATTGCAGTTTTGCTGAAATAGAATATTATGTCAAGCACTTCTCTTGTTTTAGGTCCCTTGCAAGAGAACTGGAAAGTGTTGAAATAATATGAAAGCAAACAACATCTTAACTGCATTATTAGTATGAACTGGGTGGCCTGTTAAACAATGTCACTTTTGTAGAGATTAAAACTGGATTTGTTTCTTCTGTTTTAGTTACATGACAATGCTTATAGTCCTGTGTTAGATGCAACCTTTGTCATGGTGGCCCGTGATCCAGAAAACAAGAGGTAATTTATCTGTATGGAACTTTGGGAATATCACTTAATCCAGATTGTTGTTGTTGGAAAGTGGCAAATGCTCTTAACTTTTATATTTGCTTTAGTTATAAATAAATGATATACTTGTCTTTTTGTTGTTAGGAAATAGGCAGTGTATTTTCAGTCTCTTTTTGGGGAGAGCTTGAGCTTCTCAGAGCTGTATATAGTACTATTGGTAGTTTTCAAAGTACAATCGGCATTTGACCAATTTCTAGAAATGGGTTTTCCCTGAATTTAAACAGTAGACCTGATTAACATTCCAGAAGAAAGATTCATTTGGAACCCACTAGGATTATTCCCTGTAATCATGAGAATTAATTGGTCCATGTATCAAGGGAGGGAAGGGCTGATCATCAACTTGTAAATGGTCAATCTCAAATATAACTTTAATACCATACTGAAAACGCTGGGACTTCCTTAGAGGACCCAAAACTTGTGGAGCTAATAACTGGGACTGTTAATGATTCTGAAGAATTTTAAAATTCTGATTTACATTTCCCCATCTTGCTGATTTTACTTTCTACACATTGTTTTAAATGACCAAGCAAAGTAAACAAACTGATCATTTTCTCTTTTGGCTTATAAGGCATTAGCATTGCTCTGGGAGGTTTAATTAAAACTTCTACTTCTTTCCTTTTTAGTTTGCAATTTACAAAAATCTTAAATCTCTCTATTCATAATAGGTTTAACTACTTTTTGTGTGTGTAATAACAGAAACATATTTTTGTGATAAAATAATTCCGTGTCCTTGACATGGTAATACGGTAACATGTTTATTTCTTCAAGTTTATAAAATATCTATCCAAAGTAATTAAATGGGTCCTGTTGCCATAGTATCTGAGCACCTTACGGTCTTTATTGTGTTTAATATCACAATACCCCTCTGTGGTAGGAAGTGCTGTTACCTCCATTTTACAGACAGGGAAGTGAGGTACAGAGAGAATAAGTGACTTTATTGAGATCAAACAGGATGGCTGTGGCAGAGCAGGAATTGGCCATGGGCGACCCAAGTTCTAGGCTACTTCTCTAATCACTGTACCATCCTTCCTAACTTCAGATCTGGGTAACTATCCCAAAGAATAAAACACACAAAATAATATAAAAAGACCACCTCAGCCCAGCTCCCTCCTCTATAGTGAGAGAACAGAAGGCAAAACCTTCTGCATGCATGCCTGGAAAGTTAGCAAATCTGGGCTCTGGCAGACCAAGGAGAAGGAGAGAATGCGCTGCCAGCAGCCTCCTTCAAGGATGGGGACCAGAGAGAAGCTGTCTCAGCAATCTAGCATGATGTAAACATAGCATATATGTATCTTTATATTTAGTCTGAACATACTTTTGTTCTTAAATTGTCACGTTAACGTCTCCAAATTATGGAAAGGGAGGGCTCTTAAAATTAAACAGTCCTCTTGCTTTGCAAAAGATTTGTATGTGAATTTGATCTATATAATTAGGCATTGTAGATTTATGCAGTGCAATAAACAATTTAATTGGACTGTAGGCAGCTTCTTATGTTCTTATTTGGTAAGCCGTATGTGTGGTAAACCGCTTTTGGTTGCTGATAAGGCCATCGCCAAAATGAATATATTATGGGAGAAGAGTTGCTACATCCAGCACTGTGCTCTTTCATTTGCAGAGAGACTTTTTATAAGTTATTTCATTTAATTATTTTAGACAATCCTATATCACAGCTTGAATTTACTATACTTTTAAATCGTTTCAGTCTGCAGTCATTTCTTGTATGAAAGTTTTGGTCATCATTTATCTCTTTAAGAAGTATAAATGCAATGAAGACTCATTTTTAATTATACTAGAATTTTATTATACTCAATTTTAATTATACTAAAATTATACTAGAAAGCTGTTAGCAGTTTGAGATCTGCTGAGCAATGAAGCCAGTTGGTGACCTTCTAGTGTCACCAGATGTAATCTTATCTGATAAAGCTATGTCATTCTCTCTTAGGTTGTATGTAAACAAAAATGAAAGAGTACCTATTGATCTCCCCCCTGTGCATTTACATGACAAATTTTTCTAAAGCATATCACTTTTAAAATAATTCATATCCATAGGCCAGCATTTGTTAATCCATTAATTCCTGAGGGGCCGGAGGAGGAAGAAATCTACAAGAAAGGAGAATGTAAGTAATACTTCCTGTATACCTTATGGTAGTGGAAAACACTGTATTAGATTCATTGCAGTAACTCAGAGAGAGCAGAGTTCAGAAATTCTACTAGCAAGCATTACTCTTAATTTATTTAAGATCAAATTTTCTTCCGCCCCCCACATACCTGGTAGTACCTGGAGATGACTCTAAACCATGACTTTTGAATCTGATTTTGAAACACATTTTCCCCCTCACATCAAATTATTTGGAGTTCAGATACAGGGTTTTGCGTTAGACCATATCTAAATCATATCTAGACCATATCAATTTGAATATAGTATTGTACTACTTCAGAAGTGCTGAATAACTATCTCAGAGTAAGGAAACGGTATGTATGTTAATTAAATAAATCATACTTCCTGAACTGCTGCATCTTGTGTTGCCTCCATAGTGGACTGTGGCACACTGAGGCTATACTATTTAAGCTGAATCACATAATATCTTACCCATTAAAGCCTCTATTCAGGACAGCATTTAAGCACGTGCTTAACATTAAGTGTGCACATAAATCCTATTGACTTCAGTTTTCGGTGCTTTAATCTTTGGATGACTAATTTAACACTTTAGAGGGGCCTGATTTTCAACAATTGGGTGTTCAATACCTTCTGAAAATTGAGCCCTTTAAGGTGCGTCAGTTTGGGCACCCAGAAATAACTAGTTGGTCTGTTCCTTTATATCCTAAATATATTCCACTGCACAAGACATAAAGTACAGAGCAAATCCTTGTTAGTTTTCTGTATGTGCATGGTAAATCTTTGGGGTTTGTGGCAGCATGTACTATGTATGACTGATTTTTCTTTCTTTACCTCATCCTTGGGGACTTTTTGATTTAAAGTTTCAGAGGAGTTTTAGAGGAGTTCAAAACTATTCAAAATGAGCTCAAATAGACAACTTAGTTAAAATCTGAAAAATTGTGAGCCGCCATAACTGGTTTAATCATAACTCGTGTCCTCATATATTTGGTTCTTTGTGCCATATACACAATAACCACACAAGTTTGTGGGGAAATCCAGATGCATGAGCAGCTAACTAACTGAACCGCAGAAACACTATTGAGGGAGATATGAGGGATGGATTGTAGCATCAGGACCCTTGGAACTTGTCACGATAAAGCCAACTTGAAAAAAAACAACAACATAAGGCACAAATCCTTGCTAATGGCACATTACATTCTGTTATTAAAGTCCCTTGTTTTGTTTATTTTTAAAGGTGAACAGAAATAAAGCACCAGAAGCCTTTTAAAACCTTTCTTTTTCTCAAAATGTCCTATGGTATCTTCAATAAATATTTAGAGTATATACTGCCAATAATACAAAAAGTAGAAATGTCACACATTCTATTAGTTCCTTTGCATTCTTTAGTATTCATCACTCTGTAGTGGTTAAATGAATATCCTAGTATGTGAATGATGGGTCTCCAGTACATTGCTGTGTTTAAAAAATGGACAAATTCTATTGGCACACCCAGCTAAGTGACCATTTCAAAATAAAGCATTTAAACAAAATGTATGGGTGAAATCCTAGCCTCAGTGAAGTCCGTTTGGAAAACTCCCATTGACTTCAGTTGGGCAGATTACAACCTATATTTTTTCTTTAATGTAGACAAATATTAAAAGCAAATTTCTGATATAGTCTGACTCTGAATACAAAAATTACTTAGTTTGGTGATGAATTTTAAAAGGAGTTGACTCCTTTGTAAAGCAGTTCAAACCAAATGATGATGATCAGTCTTTGTGTTTTATGAATTTTTTTCTTTAGTGAACAAGATAAGGAGAGTTGATTTCAGCACTGCATCCTTACTGAAAATGGCTCCTACTGCAGAAGAAAGAACCATTGTTCATAACATATTCCTTAATACACTGGACACAAGGCAAGAGGGGAGGAATTAATAACTTTCAAGAAGGGATGGTAATGTGGCAGTTGGATGTGTAAGGGCAGATGACTAGAAGGAATGCAGATACTTTTTGCTTCCACATCCCATCACTTAAAATAAAATGGGTGAAAATTGGCAGAATTAGAAAAGATTAAGAAGTAAAGGGATGCTAATATATGCAAAAGAAAGCTGAAAATATAATTTTTGTACAATTAGTAATATTTTTAATCTGAAGTGAAATCAGACTCTGAAAAGACAGAAAAAGTCAAAGTAAGATACAGAAATTATCTTATATTTAGAGTATGAAGTGAGAGAAAGGAGGAAAGGGAAAAATAAAAAGGGTAAGGGAAACATTTTATTACCATTTGTATTTCTAGTTTTGTTTTGTTTTTTAAATCCCCCTGTATGCATGATATCTTTAAGCTTTCTGAAGGAGTAGTTTCAGAGTTAGACACATGCACTCACACAGTCTTGAACTAAAGCTTTATTAACAAAAAACAGGAATAACAGTACACCAGAAAATCCTGTAAGGTCTATAGAAATAACATTAGAAGAGCTCTTATTTATTCTGATAATAACATTAGAAGAGCTCTTATTTATTCTGATAATTCACAATGTATATTTCTTAAAATTAGTTATGTAGTTGAAATTTTCAAGACTGCTTAGTGGCTTTAGATATCTTCCATTTAAAATTAGCAGATATATGTATAATCCCGTAGGCAAATTTGCAAATCTTAAACTATTTGTCTGTGATTAATTCATCTGGCATCTTGTATCTTCTTATATCCTAATCCAGTGGTTTTCAACCTTTTTTCATTTGCAGAACCCTAAAAAATTCAAATGCAGGTGCAGACCCCTTTGGAAATCTTAGACATAGTATGTGGACGCCCATGGGTCCACGGACCAATGGTTAAAAACCACTGCCCTAATAAAAAAGGTGAAGGACTTGCTTAGGAAGTGTAGAATGTTTTTTTGAGTGGGCTTTGGTTTTTTTTGTTTTCGCTAGTTATACACTTCAAGTCAGGAGGATTGAAAGAAGTTTTTATGGTCTTAAGATCAATGGTTCCACCTTAAGTACATGCATAAGCATTTTGAGCACTGGGGTCTAATTTCACTCATGTGAGCAGTCCCACTAAAATGATGCACTTAAAGTTAAATATGAGCATACATGTTTGAAGGATTGGGGCCTTGGACTAGACACTTGCATTAATCAAGAATGACACTGACTGATTATGGTTTTTGAGGTCTGTCAGAAACAGCATATGTTACTAGCACTTCCATTTGAATCCCGGCTTGGTATGCATGCACACACAAGGCGAGGGTTTCTGTTTTTGCAGTTGTAACTTGTTGAGTACTGTTATAGCTGGATATTGAGTGTATTGCCTAAAGCCACTTGTTTTTACAGGACTGTAAGTTTTCGGAGTCGTGTGCTACCACCCAATTCGGTGTGGATGGAAGATGCAAAACTTAAGAGCTTGGAGATCTGCCATCCTCAGGTATTTAAAGGAGTACTAAAGACATAACGAATGAGTTATGAATTATCTTTATTTAACTCAATAACTTTGATTAATAACTCATTAATCTTTGAGGTTGATGGATCTAAGTCATTTAACTTGGGCTCAATTTTTTTTTTGTTCTGACATTTAAATATAGTTACCTTCTAAATGTAAGACTATTAGCACTTCCTTTTAATTTATCAGAAGAGGTTTCTTATGTAAAGAAATTCCTCCACAGACATCTGAGAGCAATGGGTAGTGTTCAGGAGACAGTATCCATTAGTGTTAGTCTAATTGGAGTGCTCAAGACTTTGACTGAACAGTTCATATTGTTTTAACACCTTTCGTCCGCCATGAATAATCTTTTTAAATTAGCATTGAATATACCAGCTAGGCTCACAGATTTTTGCAATGCAAGCCCTAAAGTTACAAAGGTTTATCTGCAGGGGTCAGCAAATGTACAATTCCGGAAGTGCAAATACAAACTTGAAAACACTTGACAGATTCTGCAAAGAGTGTTTAAGATGGGCTGATCACAATTTTGTTTTTTTGATTTTATGTTTTGAATGTGGTAAGCTCTTCAGAAGTAAGCATCAGAGTCATTTTGACTTCTGTATATGTTTTAATTGTGCAATATAGCTGCCAAGTACTCATTACAGGTACTGTTTTTAATTCCATAAATAAGAATACAGATTAATCTGATGGGCTTTACCACTGTGGTGTGTGAGTATATGCATCTTGTTGCCAGTTTGATATTTTTTTCTAAATGCAGGAACGGAACATTTTCAATAGAATTTTTGGGGGATTTCTTATGAGGAAAGCATTTGAGCTGGGATGGGCTGCTGCCTGCAGCTATGGGTGAGTTTGAGGTTTGCAGTATTTGAGTAATCCATAAATTGTGTGTGTTTACTGATGGGTAGGGAAAACCAACTTACAAACTATGTATAGTTGGAATAAAAAGGATATTTAAATGGCTATTCTAACAGCATGAGACATTAGCTATAACTTGAGCCTAATCGGTCAGAACACACTTTTCATTGTCACTAAGAACTCTAAATTTGCATACCAGAATTCTAGAGCTCAGATTTTACAATCTGTATTTGGGAAAATATGTAATTGATGGAATTTTGTTTTAATTTTAAAGTGCCTTTCTGTGCTACTATCACTAACTCTTGGAGATACTCACACTGTCTAAAATGTCAAACATGGATACTTGTAGGTATTACATCGTGTCATATTTGTGATATGATGAATGGCTTATGTTTTTTATTTTATAGCCACTTACTCTTAGAAACCTAACTAGGGCCACGATCCTGCAAACACTTATAAATGTGCCTAACTTTATGCACATGAGTAGCCCCACTGCAGTCTGTGGGACTATGCATACTGAAAGTTAATTATGTGAGTAAGCTTTTGCAGGAGTGAGGCCTAAGTGAAGAGGACTAGACAAGCCAACAGTGTCAGAAGATTGTGTTTTGATTCTACCACATAGTACGTGGTGTAGTGGAAGAGGATGGGAGCCAGTACTGTGGCAGGAGTACATGTATTGCTTCTCTATGCCAGCGTTCCCTCGGGATATTTGTTTTCTTCTTCGCACCCTGGAATTATTCTTTAACAATTTTTAGTGTTTTTTGTATTTATATAGCTCAGTTTCAGATACATTTTGCTGCTTTTGAATACAAAGTGTCTTTTTTTTTCCTCCGCCAGAGGTTCCAGACCTTATGTAGTAGCTGTAGATGATATCATGTTTCAAAGACCAGTTGAGATTGGATCATTATTACTGCTTTCTGCACAGGTAGGAGTTGGTATCTTTTCAAACAGCCACAAAGCTTATTCAGCTTGAGGTCTTAATTAACAGTCACGGGCAATGAACAATGAGTTAGGAAAGAGAAACTCACTTCCAGTGTCAGGAAGTAGAATTAACTCTTCTTCTGTCTTGTCCCCTTTCTTTAGCGTAAATGATAAAATAATAATTGTGTCCCCTGTTCTGTCTAGGTTTGTTATACAGAAAATAGCTATATCCAGGTTAGAGTACACAGTGAGGTTTATGATTCAGATACCAGAGAGCACAACACAACCAACGTCTTTCATTTCACGTTTATGGCAGAAAGCGAAGTACCACAGATTGTCCCAAAAACATATGGTGGTAAGTGGCAATTTTAATGCATCACATTAAAATTTTGTCCTTGGAAGGGAAAGACCTATTTTCTGTCTGCTGGAGGAGCATACTTAATTTTTAATAGACCACTAGTACTAGTTATGTAACACAAACTACCCCTTAATGCTAAACTATATTTATTCTATACCCTGCCATTACTGCGAATGTATTTCTGATTGGTTCTCAATCTTGGTCTCTTGTGCAGTTCCCAGTACAATCTCATGGCTGAGTTTTTAATTCAGTTTTTGACATTTTCTTTTAATACTCTTCCCTTTCTTCATGTTATTTCAGAGTCCATGTTGTATTTAGATGGAAGGCGGCACTTCAGTGCCACCATGAAAGAAACCAGAGAAGTGGAGAAAACTACTGCAGCACCTTAACAAAATGTTACTTTTGGAGAAACCGTCACCAAAGATTGCTAGCTTTGTATGCACAATAAGTTGATGGTATTCCTGCTCTTTAAAAGCAGTATCATCATCGGTAGCAAGCATAGTGAAAATTTGTCTATTTCTGTACAAAAAGACAATTGTTTAGTGCTATTTATACAACTAGCTGCAGGCTGACTGATGTTATACAGCTTTCCCCCTCTCCTTTTAGAGCTTCCACAATGATGTATAGCTTCTTACATTTCTGCTCTGCCAGGCTGTTCATGTTAGTATAGAAGGATGAAAAACATAATCCAGAAACCTTTAAAAGGGATATTACCATTTAGAAGTCTCAATTTTGCCACCATTCCCATCTTTTTCCTCCTACTACACACACACTGTACTAAACTTTGGAAGGCTCACAAGATCCTACAATGGCTTGGCTATATTAATGAACCAATCCAAGTCTTAATTCTAAAAGCAGGTAATAGGAAGTGGTCCGCCTTAGGAGATTTATAAGGGTTTACCAGAGGTTACCATTTAAATAATTGGAGAACTCCCTAGGCTTGCCTGCCTTTGTTTAGCCATGAGAGGACATGGATGCAGCCCTCCACTCAAAGAATTGACACTCAGACAGTAATTTCTTTGAAAATGTCTCTTTATTAAATACTAAAATTCTAATACAATTGGATTTTAAATTGAAAATCAGCTCAAGATTACATATGGAATAAGCTGCTTAAGACAATACAAGACTCCATAAACTATATAACCTAATGCAATGCAAAATCAAATAATATAAACCATAAAATTGCAATGCAATACTCATAACACAATGTAACATTTCCTTAGCACCTATTACAGTGTTATGAATATGTAATTGCCGTGCTGCATAATAAACATACAATGTTTCATCTTATAACAAAGAAATCCTGCATACATACGTATAAAGCCTTAATGCAATGTTGCATTAAAATACCAAACTAATTACAGTATAACATACAATTCCCTTATACATATGTATACAGTGATATTATTATGACATAATAGTACTGCTACAAACTAACATTGTATGCGTGTTGATCAGGCAATCATAGAATAGGTGGGGTAAGAAGAGATCATTCAAACGCAACATCCAGCTTTATTTACAGTTATACCCATACATTCCTTATATTTAGAAGAATTATACTCGGTCTCCTTGTTGGTTAAATACCTCTGTTTCGTCTGGGCTTCTTCTGCTCTATCAAACTGCTGTTGTTGCGTTCCGCTGTCACTGCTACTCCTAGATGTCTTCTCTTGCTCTTCTGCTTCTCTGCTGCTGCTGTCTTCTCCTCGGATCACCCGACACTCAAGCCTGTCAGCCCTCTGCCTTGTATATGATTTTTCTGTCCTTTCCTGGTTGGTTGCTTTCTTAATGACAATCAACAGCATCTTCCTTACCCAGTGGTAATATTTTCAACTAATCAACAGTCCAATATGCTACTTCAAACTTGGACTTGCTTTGGATCCTCCTTCCTGCCTACTGACCCCTCCCTGCAGGCATTAGGAGTGACCTTTATTTTACCCTAGTCTACGTTTCTGCTGTTGGTCAGTTTAACACTTCCATTTTGTTTCTCTCTCTCAGCATGACATTGGCCACCATTTTAGATTTCTAGCTAAATTTTCTCTAAACTATCATTGTTTACTACTTATCAAAAGCCGTAAACTTAAAACTAACTTTCTATTTATGCCTAATCATTATGATTGTCACCATCTTTGTTATTTAAATCAGAACTGATAAAATCCACGTTTTCTATCCTCTGCTTACTTTTTCAGCTGTGTGGTTAAATACTATCTCTGGTGCTGAACTCCTTACATGGATTAGACCAGCTTAAAAATCTCTTGTATTAACACCTGTGCTTCTCTTTATAGTCCCTGATACAGGAAATCTAAATGAGGGCTGCAAATGTTGAAATTCTGTTTGATCATTTGTGTGCAAATCTGATCCTGGTTCCTGTCTAAGTTAAAGACAGCATCCTGTTGCTTTACAGGAACAGGTTCATCTGGGCAGCAGAAGGATGATGTAATGTGCACATCTGTGTCATGTGAACATAATCCTAGCACACATGTATTTGTCAGCTGATACATTACCCCAAAATTTGACCACATTGGCCTGCCTACACCCCTAATTGGCTTATCAATTTGTCCAGTTTGGTGGGTAACAGGAGGTGGCCTGCTCTAATGGAATTGCGAGGGTTTTACCAGGGTTTTCCCTCTTACCATTGGGAAATTCCCCCAAAACAGACTGACTCTTTACTTTGGGGAGGACACGGATATAGCCTTCCGCTCAAAGGATTGACGCTCAGGCAGTAATTCTTCAAAAACATAAGAACCTCTCTTTTGTAACAATATTTCCTAACAATGAATCTAAAAAGCAAGAAATTCTTTCACAAGATATACTTCAAAAGAAAAATTTTCTTGGCACATATACACATTGATACCCAGTGCTGCAATATCATAAATGCAACAACAAAGTCTCCATAACACAAGTATACCAATATTGCAATATCATACAATAGGGGAAAAAACCTTAACATAGTTACACTCTTCATAAGTGATCAATCTCATGTAGGAAGCTGACTGCAAGTTTTTAAACCTTGAAACCTCTGCATAAAATGATACACATACGCACGCATTCAGCTTCATTATCTCATGCACACACATTCATTCCTTACATTGAGGTCATCACGCTTGCTTGTTGGTAGTCTGCTCAGCCATGGTCCTTCTGCTCTATCAAGTAGCCATAGGTGGTGTTATGGCTGCTTCCACTTTTTTGATCTCACCTCTTTTTCTTCAGTGATTTCAGTTGTTCTTTTAGCTAAAATTTTGCTGCTTCATTCTGTCTACTGATCTTTTGCTGATTCCTTCCACTTGCTCCACACACACTGTCTTCCACTTGCAGAGTGCTGACATGCTTTAGTAAATGCCCTATGTATAGATTTTGACCTTCTCTGATTGGCTCTTTCAGTCCTAGCTATTAGCATACCCATTCTACCAGTCATCTTTGAGCTTCTCTGATTGGTTGCTGTTACAAACCAGTCACAGCTGTTAAACACATCTGTCAATCAAGCCGGATCTGAATGAGAACCTGCACTTTTTGCCTGACTGGCCCCTCCCTTCAGGTTTTGAAGTAACCTTTATTTCACTCCATCCTGCCTGCTTGCTATTGGTCAAATTGTTTTAAGGCCACCATTTTGGTTCTCTCATCTCTAATTCCCTCTGGCTGCCATCTTGGATTTTTAGCCACGATCACTTAACTATCTTTATTACATATAAAAACTCTTTTAAAACTAAAATTCATATTTATGTGCAGCTACTCATCATGGTTCACTGTCACACTAATTAGAACAAGTTAATTATATTCATGATCTTTTCATCTGTGTGACCGGGAGCTGTTCTTGGTGCTGAATTCCTTACATAGACTAGGGCAGATGAAAAAAATCTCTTGTATCAGATGGGATTTCACAAGTTTGCTGCAGCACTCATTTTGAAGAGCTGATGCGTGTTTCCTACTTTGGAGGAGACACTGATTTTTACAATGAATGAAATGGCCAAGTGTGAAGTGTTTGCACTATATCTGTATGTGGGATATCCCACCAGGCTGTATGCTCCTTTTTGTATTCTTTTATATAAGTGGTTCAGTAAACAAAAGATGGCTAGTGGGGCAAATTCCTGAAAGCTTTTAGACTAAATACAGTACAGATGCTATTGGTAGGATGTTGTGTATGTATGGAGAGGGACAGAGGCTTTTTAGAACAGAATGTTAGGTTCCAGCTTTGTGTGAAAGCTCTGTGTGGAGGCTGCTAGAACAGCAGTGGATTGAGCTGATCCATGCAGAAGTCAGGGACAATTGACCCAATTGAGCAGCTTACAGGTCAGGTCCTGGGGTGGAAAGACAGCAGTGATCTCAGACCAAGAAAGCTTCCAACCAGACGAGAAAATACTACTAGAAGAAAGAATCCTCAACAGGGACATAGATTGGTTCTTGTTGATGAAGCACTGCACATCTTCCCCATCAAAGCCCCAAAAGGTTATTATGTACGTATGAAGTGCAAAGCAGCTTTCCATTGTAGAAAGACAAACACCAGCTGTGAAGTCTCAGTGAAATAGAAATGCTGTAGGATGGATCACAAAGGATGACCCAGATCAGGTTGAGAACAACGATAGGATAGATGTGGAGGAAGATGGAACAATTGCAATTTAGGGACCTTAGAAAAACCTGTATGGCACCAAAGAAGAAAAGAGAAAATTCACATGGAGGCATGCAGCCTAGAAACTGACATATACATTGCACCCTTGACAAAACAGGAAGATCAGAGGGAACAGAGGCAAAACACAGACAGCCCATCCAGTCAGTAAAAGGCAATTACTGAAAGGGAACCGCTGAAGAGTAATATAGACAATAGATGTAATATACTTAGCCTTTTGATTAGGCTTGATGCTTTTCAACATTTTCATCAATGATCTAGAAGTAAATATAAAATCACTGCTGATAAAAATTTGGTAGAGGGTAGTAGAAATAAAGTTGGTAGAGAGGTGCTGCCGGCCCTATGCCCCCTCAGTTTCGTGACGGTTGCTGGAACTAGCCTTGCTCACAGCAAGTACTATTCCCCTTGTTTAAGAGGAGCCTCAGGGCAAGAGACAGCGGAAATCATCGGTACCGAGACGACGCTCTGGTACCTCTAGCTCTTTGGAGCGTGCCCCCGCCCGTCGGCACTGCTTGCAGTTACGGAGGCAGTCCTCATCGTCCTCCAGGTCGGAGGCGTCGAGAGGGCCGTCCCCGGCACGGAAGGGCGCCCAGGACCGAGGTCGAACACGGCACCGCTGGTCCAGATCTGACTCTGATGATGCTTCGGGGTCTTCCAGGGGGGACAGTCAGAGCCTGTGGCGCAGTTGGCCCTGGGTTGGGCCCAGGGACAATGGCCACAACAATGGCCGTATTGGACCCCATGGAGTATCCAGGTGGGGCTGGGGCCCCAATCCATTCAATCATCGGGGGTGCAGTCCATGCCCTCAGCACAGGACAAGGCCCATTGGCATCACTCCTCGGACGAGGAGTCGGACCCCTTGGAGGGAACCTCAGCGGGTGCAACCCTTCGCCAGGAGGGGGCACACATGCAGGCTGCACCTCTGCAGTCTTCCTCCTCGCCGGACGAGGCAGTCTCCCGGGATCACTCTGTGCCATTGGAGGATTTCAGGGCGCACCAGGAGCTGCTCAAGAGGGTGGCCTCCAACCTGGGACTGGAGGTGGAGGAGCTAAAAGAGGCAGCAGATAGCTTCTTTAATGTGCTGGCAGCAGCTGCCCCAGTGTGAGTTGCCCTCCCAGTCCACGAAGGGGTCCTTAAGATTGTGGTGGCCCTGTGGCAAACCCCTTCCTTGGTCGCCCCTACGTCAAAGGTGACCGAGAAGAAATATTATGTCCTGGCTAAGGGGTTTGAGTATTTGTTCACACATCCTGCCCCGGGAACCTTGGTAGTAGACGCGGCTAACCAGCGAGACAGGCAAGGTCAGCCAGTGTTGACTCCCAAGAACAAGGACAATAAGAAGCTGGACTTGTTTGGCAGAGAGATTTATTCCACAGCAAACCTTCAGTTTAGGATTGCCAACCATCAGGCCCTCCTGGGCAGATATAATTTCAACCTGTGGAACTCCCTCAGGCGGTTTGCCGAGGCCCTGCCCCAGGACCAGGCTGCAGATTTTAGCACTATCGTGGAGGAGGGAACCACGGTGGCTAGGGCAGCGCTCCAGATGTCCTGTGCTGCTGCTGACTCGATGGGCAGGGCCAGAGCCTCCGCCATCTGTATGCGAAGGTGCTTGTGGCTGCAATCCTCGGGCCTGTCCCAGGAGGTGCAACAGTCTATCCAGGACTGCCCCTTTGATGGGTTGGCCCTATTCTCAGACCAGACCGATGTGAAGTTGCACGGTCTGAAGGACTCCAGGGCCACGCTTTGCTCCCTGGGCTTGTACATGCCCCAGTTTTCCAGGCGTCAGTCATGCCCCAGGCACAGCAGCAACCAAAGCCTCAGCCCAGGCCTTTCGAACCCTATAGGCATAGGGATAGAAATAGGGGGTTTAGAAGAAGAAATCAGCCCCCCCAGCTCGTCCTCAGCTCCCCAGCAAGGGCCCCCTCCAGGAGGTTGGGCAACCAGAGGAGACAATGTTGATGGTGCGCCCAAGGGTGGCACCCCGACTGCTCTCCTGGATCCGCCCTGCCCCTTCCTAAACAGGTTAAGCCCTTCTACCCCAAATGGGCAAAAATCACTTCAGACTGTTGGGTCCTTGGGATCATCTCAGCGGGCTATGCCCTGCAGTTTACATCTACCCCCCCAACAACCCTCTCCATCCCTCTTCAGGGACCCATCTCACAAGCAACTTCTCTTTCAGGAGGTGGACACCCTCCTTAGTCTGGGAGTGGTGGAAATGGTCCCTCAAGGCAGAAGGGGGAAGGAGTTCTATTCCAGGTACTTCCTCATCCCCAAGGCAAAGGGGGTCTGAGACCCATATTAGATCTGTGTCGTCTAAACAAATATGTCAATCGACTCAGGTTTCGCATGGTCTCCCTAGCCTCCGTAATCCCTTCCCTGGATCCAGGAGACTGGTATGCCACCCTCGACCTCAAGGACGCATACTTTCATGTGTCTGTCCTCCCCAGCCACAGGCGTTTTCTCCGTTTCACGGTGGCTGGCTCCCACTGCCCATTTACAGCCCTACCCTTTGGCCTATCTTCGGTTCCAAGGGTGTTCACCAAGTGCATGGCGGTAGTGGCTGCCCACCTGAGACGAAAAGGTGTGCAAATTTTTCCTTACCTGGATAATTGGCTGATCAGGGGCAGATCCAGGTCCCAAGTTCAGGAGAGCGTGACCCTCGCTCTCTGTGTCACAGGTTAGGGCTACTCGTAAATGAACAGAAGTCCACATTGACCCCAGTGCAATGCATAGAATTCATTGGGGCTACCCTGGACGCTTCCCAGGCCAGAGCCTCCCTGCCTCACCCACATTTCAAGGCGATGGTCACTATCATCTCCCAGCTGCACCGATGCCCCACGACAACAGCCAGGCACTGCCTACAGCTGTTAGGCCACATGGTGGCGTGCATGTACGTAGTGAGACCAGCTCACCTGAGGCTCAGACTGCTTCAGGCATGATTGGCCTTGGTATATGTGCCGAGCAGACACCCCTTGGACTGGGTGGTCACGGTTCCCCCACCCGTCTTAGCCTCCCTAAACTGGTGGCGGACTCCCAGGGCAGTGATGAAGGGTGTTCCGTTCAGGGAACTGGTCCCGTTGGTCACCCTAATTTCCGACGCTTCAAACTTAGGATGGGGAGCCCACATCAGCGCCAACCTAGGCACTCAGGGACTCTGGTCGAGGGAGGAGAGGCGCCTGCACATCAACATGAAGGAGCTGAAGGCCATTCGCCTAGTGTGCAAGGTGTTCCTTCGATTCCTGACGGGCAGAGTGGTACAGGTGCTGACTGACAACATCGCAGCCATGTTTTACATAAACAGGCAGGGGGGAGTGCACTCCTCAGCCCTTTGCGAGGAAGCTATCCATCTGTGGGACCCTGACGTGAGGCACCATTTCCACCTGATGGCCTCTCATCTCCCGGGTGTGAGGAACGACGAGGCGGATCGCCTCAGCCCTTTGTTTCTACCCCACCACGACTGGTCACTACACCCAGAGGTGGTGGACATGATCTTCCAGAAGTGGGGAGTTCCCCAACTAGAGCTGTTCGCGTCGGCCTGCAACACAAAGTGTCCGAGGTTCTGCTCGCTTCGGGGTCATGAGACTGGATCGATTTCTGACACGTTCCTCATCGACTGGACAGAGGCCCTCATGTACGCATTCCCATCCATTCTGCTCCTGCTCAAGGTCCTGCTGAAAATAAAGAGGGACAGAGCAGATGTTATACTCATCGCTCCAGCCTGGCCGAGACAGCACTGGTTCAGCATGCTGCTGGACCTTTCGATCACCCCACCCTGGAGCTCCCAAGGTGGCACGAACTTTTATCCCAGGACCATGGTCGCCTGATGCACCCAGACCTGGACTCCCTGCACCTCATGGCCTGGAGGCTCTGTGGCTGATGGAGAGAGCGAGAGCCTGCTTGGTGCAGGTCCAACAAGTCCTGCTTGGCAGCAGGAAGCCTTCTACACAGGTCATGTATCGGGCTAAGTGGAAATGGTTTACCTGTTGGGCGGAGTCCCGGGGCATTCTGCCCAGCCTCTCGCCTATACAGGCAATCCTGGAGTACAGGATTTGGTGCTGGCCTTGCTGAAGGTTCACCTGGTGGCCATTTCAGCCTTTCATCAGCCGCTAGAGGGGAGATCGCTGTTCTCCCATCCCATGTTGGTCAGGTTCCTCAAGGGGGTGGAGAGGCTTTATCCCCAGGTCCATGACCTGGTGCCTCCCTGGGATCTCAACCTTGTCCTCTCGAGACTCCTGGGGGTCCCCCTTTGAACCCATAGCTTCATGCCCTGTACTCATGCTTTCATGGAAGGTAGCCTTCCTGGTGGCCATTACTTCAGCTAGGAGGGTCTCCGAGATTGGGACCTTGACCTTGGAGCCCCCTTATACAGTAAGGATAAGGTGCAGTTGAGGCCACATCCAGCCTTCCTGCCCAAGGTGGTTTCCCTATTTCATTGTAATCAAGATATTTTTCTCCCCGTGTTTTTTCACAAACCGCACGGTTTGGAGGAGGAGCAGAGATGGCATTTGCTGGACGTGAGACGAGCCCTGACCTTCTACATCGAGCACAAAGCCATTCCGGAAATCAACGCAGCTCTTCGTCGCAATGGCTGACTGGATGAAAGGCTCACTTGTCTCCACCCAGTGCATCTCCTTGTGGATTACATCATGCATCAAGTTCTACTACGAGCAGGCGAAGATACCGCTTCTGAGAACCATCACAGTGCACTCAACCAGAGCTCAAGCCTCATCTATAGCCTTCCTGGAGGGAGGGCCCCTGCAGGACATTTGCAAAGCTGCCACCTGGTCATTGGTGCACACCTTCACGTCCCACTATGCCATTGTTCAGCAGGTGAGAGAGGACGCGGGATTCGGCAGAGCGGTGCTGAGGGCAGCTCACTGGTAACTCCAACCCACCTCCAAAGGTATTGCTTGTTAGTCACCGATAGTGGAATGGACGTGAGCAAGCACTCAAAGAAGAAAACAAGCTTACTTACCAGTAACTGTTCTTCAAGATGTATTGCTTATGTCCATTCCACAACCCATCGCCCCTCCCAGCTGCCAGAGTTGGCAGAAAGAAGGGACTGAGAGGAGCGTAGGGCCGGCAGCGCCTCATATACAACGGCATGTGTGCGGGGCTCCAGGGGGCACCAGAGCCGGCCCTACGGGATCTGCTAAGGGGAAAAAAGTTCCGGTAGCCGTGCACGAAGGTGTGCACACACTTATATTGGAATGGACATGAGCAATACATCTCGAAGAACAGCAGTTACTGGTAAGTAACCTTGTTTTATCTATGACAAACTGAGTATGGTGAGATGAGAGCAGCAGGGCAGGGTACTCCCCACCTCCTGGCTGCCTCAGAGGCAGAGAGCTGGAAGCTTTGGGTCTGCAGTTCCCCCACCGCCCTTGGGGCCCACGTTTTGGAGCTCCAGAGTCCCCGTCCCCTGGGGCTGTGGCTGGGAGCTCCTGAGTCACGGCTGATGTGCTCCCCACCCCCGCTGTCCACAGTGGCGGCTCAGAGTTGCGGGGGCCCCCGCCCCTACTGTGTCTTGGAGCTCGGGTCCCCCACTCATGCTGCAGCAGCTGAGAGCTCTGGGGGCTGCCTGCAGTGGTGGATTGGTGCTTCAGGCGGCCCCCACCACCCATGGCAGCTGGGAAATGCCAGGGCTGCCAGTGGCAGCTGGGAGTACCAACGACCCCCCCGGCCGCTCGTGGCGCCTGGGAGCAGGGTCCCTCTTTCTCCCCACCCATGGGGGCAGGAGGGAGCCACTCGGCTCCCCGCCGGCTGACAGCTCTCCCCCTCACCACCACCCTGCCTAAGCAGAAAATGTCATGATTCCATGACCTGTGTGACATAATCTTATCCTTAGTCATCTGTTCGTGATCTGCTCCACAACGAGGGGCAGCATGTTACTGTGTTGCCCCTGGAGCAGCTTCAGCGGGAAATTGGCTCCTGTCCCTGCTAGGAGGAAATGTAACCTGACAGATCAGTTGTCAGGTATACTGGGAGGGTGCAGTTCAGGCTCTGCCCCTACCCACAGAGGGACATAGTAGCTCTACAGGGTCCGTCACCTCTGGAAGCAGAGGTATGACACATTGGCGAAAGAAGAGTAAAGGGCACCCTGTGTCCTAGTACTTCGCACTGGCATGCAAGACAGGGCACAATCTGGCCCCCAAGAATTAAATCCGTCCAGTGTTGGTTTCATCTAACTAGCAGCCTAAAAAATGTTCTGTTAATTCTAAAATCTCAGGGAAGTTGAGCTCAAGTCCCAGTGCAATGGAGTACCCAATGAGCTGAAGCTTGAACTGTTTTTTAGACCATCAGTCCAGAACAGACAATATGCATAAGTTGCACCATCTGCTGGTGTACTGTGGAACCAGCTTTATCAGAATAAAAAAACTCAATAGCGCCAGGGATTGTGTTCCATTACTCCCTAGTTAGTGTCCATCTACTGATTTTCATCTAAGGACATAGCTGCTTTATGAAGTTAGGTATCATCTCTTTTTACAGATGGGGGAAATTGAGGCAAAAGGAGGTTAAAGTGTCTTGACCAAGATCATAATGAGAATCAGAGGTATAGTGGGGAATCTATTTTTCCTGCTTCAGGTCCAATGCTCTGACCACTAGCAATGCTAACTACTATCTGCTTTCTTAGGATGTGTCTCTCTCTCTCTTTGAAACCATATTTTAAATGACATCTATCCATGCTAAAGCATTTGACAGTTTTGAGCTCCAGACTACTTCAGTACCTATGATTCCTTTCTTGAATGGGGACAAGGCAGTTTGATTACATCAGCACGTATGTAGGCTAGCCCACTTAACGCAGTTTGGGTGGAATGGAGAGCTACTGAAACAAAAAGGTGGCTCGCATCATATGGAGGGGCTACGCAAGCCTTGATCATGCTTTAGCACATCAGCTCTGATAAACTTTGAATAGGAAGAGGTTGAAAGTGAAGATAAAATTAAGGTAGCAGGGCTAGAAACCGTACCACAGCGTGGAACAGAAGGCAGAGAATCCCACTGCTTGTGGGCTTTTGAAGTGAAAGATGTTCACACTGGCTAATATCTCATTATAGAAGGCTGAGAATGTTAATAATAAATTTGCTGAAACATGCATTTTTGGGGCATTGAAATTATTTGCAAATTTGACATGAATGGGCCAAGATCATAAAAATAGAGTTGTGGGGACTGAGGTACTATTCATGAAATAGAGGGGCCTCCCTTGTAACATTTAGCACAATGGTTCGAGCATGCATGGGGGAGGGGAAGACTCTGGTTCAATTCCCCCTGCTGCTTGAGGGGGACGGTTTTGATCTTGGGTCTTCTCAGACGGCAGGAGCACACCCTCACCACTGGCCTACGGCATCATTGGCTCTCTTTGCTCCAATGACTGTTTAGTTAGTTATAGAAAATGGAACAGCTTCAGAAGGGGAGACTGAGACAGCCCTACCAATCCTCTTGGATAGTCCATGGGTTAGGGTAGTCCTCTGAGAAGTAGGAGACTGAGATTCAAATCCCTGAGCCAAAGCCTATTTTCTTATCGCTACAAAATGGAACAGCATCAAGGGGCGAGGCTGAGTGCCTTACACCCCAATAGGCCTGTGCTTGGGGTAGTTTCTTGTAATGTGGGGGACCCAAGTTCAAATCTCTTCTCCACAGTGGGGAAGACAGAGCATGAAAGTGTCCCAGTCAATCCTTCCCAGAAGGCAGGGAAAGTACCCTTTATTGATCACATCCACTTGTAAGGCTATTGAAGTGTACCAAGTATTTCAAGCCAAACTCTGCCTCCATTAGTTAGCCACCAGTGCACATCACCCTAGAGTGTTTTGAAAACAGCTATGTGATGAGAAGAGTGGTCTCAGTGGTAGAGCCCCATGGGACCCATCTGTGCCTAGGGTAGCCCACTTGAAAATGCCAAGGTCAGGGCAGGCTGCAAAAGGAGAGCAGCTTCTCCCAGAACTGGTGGGTAACACTGACGTTAGATTCCCCGGCGAGTCAGAAACAGTGCTCCTGATTTCCCACACTGGTTATCAAGAAACTACAATAAGAAATATACAGCCCCCTTTATTGCATTCTCTGCATTTATTCCAGTCTCTGGCTCCCAATCAGCAACTAGGTCCAGTAAAGAGAGAAGTTATTTAAACTCTATTCCCTTTACTAAAATGTTCTCCTGATCCAGGGTCAGCCACATTACCAGATCAATGTAGGTTTGGATATTATCCAAAATACCACGCTGCCAGCCAATCCTTTAGTAACTAAAACTAAAGGTTAATTATAAAAGGCAGGAAGAGAGATGTTAAATGGTCAAAGCAATCAGATACATACAAATGACTTGAAAGTCCATATATATCAGATTCTCAGCAGAATTGTGGAGTTTGCAGTGTTGGAAAAAGATTCCAAATGAGGTTCGTTTGCCCTGCACCAGATAGAAAAGAGATCCACGCAGGTAGTTGGGCAGTCTCCAAGTTTTATTTCTGCAGAAGTCGGACACTTCCCAGCAAGTGGTCAGTGTGAGACCCCGAAGGCATGCTCTCTTGCATATTTATACAAACACAAACAAAATTACATATGCATAAATTCTTAATGCTTATTGGTACACTCAAATTATTATTATTATTGCTATTGGCTTTACACTTTCTACCTCTTCTAATTGTAAAAATATGCATAACATAAAAGATAAGGGCAGAAGATTTCAACTTATCTATCAAAATTGTCTGGTCTATTTCCCAAGACTGAAGAGAAAGCAAAAACTACTTAAGGCTGACTCCTCATTTCTCCTGTTAATCTCTCTCTCTGACCTTGGCAGAGATAAGCACCATAAACAAAGAAAAGAGGAGGGGGTGGGTGATTTCAACAGAAAGCAGAACACTAAAAACAATTAAAATGGAGTAACTGTGGTCAAGCAAACAATTATTTTCCTTCAGCAGGCTTGTACAGTTTCTCTAGAGTACATCCAGTACCTGGATGGTCTCAGTCCTTTGTTCAAAGCTTCCATTGTAGAGGAGTTGAACCAGAGGTAGGAAGCAGGAATGAAGATAAGATAGAGCTGGTGTAGCTGCCATTAATGTCCCTTTGCCATGTGGCTTGTCCCAAACACAGCCACACAATACATGGGATGGAAAAGCCTCAGAGCGACCCCAGTCCATAGGCATGCTCTTACATGTCCTGGTGACACACAAGGTGTAGCTGCTGGGTTTTTTCATTGGATACATTGTACATTTGAGTTACCTTGATGGGCCATTAAGCAGGGTTAGTGCTGCTGCCATCCTGTCTGGGGTGTCACCCAGAAACAAAGCACATATATAGAACTTATAATACAAAATTGATATATACATATAAACGTGCTTATCAGTCTTAGCAACTCATGACTTTTCCTTTGGTACCTTGCAGGGCATATCCTATATGATATTTAGTGCAAGTCTGTAATACGGGGTTCAGTAATATTATCAATGATCACCCCTAATGCAGACAGCCTCACACCTAGCTATTGCCTGTGGTCTGTAAATGATGGTGCATGAGCATCAGGTGGGTTGGGTTAAGGGCATTCTAATTTTGCTGGAGCTGATGGGCTAGCTCCTTAGGTTCCCCTGAGCTACATTTGGCACAGCTGAGGAAGGACTGGTGCACAGATGACTTTCCAATCCCTCATCCCTAATTGTGAGAGCAGCCACATAGCTTCAAGACTCCTTCAACCCAAATAATGTACCTAACACGTTTCAGTTTCTTCCAGTCACCCTTTCTTTGCAGCAGTCTTTAGCTACCCCCTCTACCTAACAGTCTGAGCTCTCAATCATTTCTTCAGGTAGTATTGCTTTTCTATGAGAACTCCTCCCCTCTGCATCTCACACATACCTTTCTGGAGCTGTTCCTTTTTTCCAAGTGACTGCTGCTTGCATCTACCTCTCTTCTACTCAGTAAGTACTTGTAACTTCTGTTTTGATCTCCCTTCTTGTTCCAGACATGAAACGCTTTCACATAGCTTTCAGTGCCTGCTCCTATGATGCTATCATTGTATTAGTCCTCCAGTGTCTTCTACAACCTGAATTTCTGTTGCCCTACAGGGGTTTGTCACTTCAATTTGTCTGAACTTACTTGGTTTAGTGAGTGGCTGGAAGCTGAAATGTGTTCAATATGTTCAGGACAGCCAACTCTGCATCTCTGTCATGTTTCATTTGGCTGGAGCAGTGGAACAAGTATCCCAGTGTCAGATGAGCTTTAAGGTCTCGTCCGGCTGTGGTCCAAGTAACTAAGTGTTGAGGGCTGGGAGAAGCCGACAGAAGAGTTGAAGAGTTTATACTGATATAAATATACCAATATATCCTCTAAGTGAAGGAAAGCAGTTGCCATTTTGTAATATGATCACAATTTAAGTCCATTTTGAATCCTGGGCTGCTGCCACGAGCAGCCATGGCCAATTGCACATTTTTTATTTGGGCCTGATGAAAAGCGTGACCTTTTTCTCTGATGTAACCCTGATCAGTGTCAGTTGTGCCTTTGTTGTTTAGAGTTTGTTTTATTGTAATTGCCTTAAATAAGACTGCACATAGAGACCACACAGAAGCTTGAAACTAATCCAAAATGTCACATGGTACTCCAGCATCTGCAATGGCTAAATAATAATTAAATACGTATTGGCAGATAAAACAACCCCACCACAAACAAAAACTCTCCAGCCTCAACCCAATTTCTCCCCAAATGTCTGGGAGAAGTGAAACTTGTGCCATAGCCAAAGGCTAAGGGATCTGAGATAACCATGTATGTATGTCTCTTTCTCTGTGTAATTCAGCTGAATTTGAGATCAGCAATGTGCTGGAGCTCTCTTGTTATGAGTGGGCTACTGCAGGACATTCTCAGCTTTTGAATTCCCTCCCCTCTTGTACAGCACATCTTGGATCTTTTACTTTTTCAAGGACCACATTATGACTTTCAGGGAGAGAGGTAGACACTATTCAGAATATCAGATGCTGCTTTGCTGACTGCACACAATAGTGTGGGTTTGGTTGTGATTTTTTTTGGAGGTTCATGCATGAGCTTATGTTAAAGAGATCAAAGGGGGGTAAGAGTACCCATGCAGAGGACATGCAGTTAGGAGGAATCACAAGCTCTGGTGATGAGCAAGCACATTTTGGAGGTGATGTTCTTGTCTCTCATGGGAAGAAATGTACACCATGAACCTCAAAGGTCATGGCCAATATTAACCAATCCATGGGGTACAGAAATGCTGGTCTTGAAGACTATATAATTTCCCTGCTCTAAATTAAGAGCTATGAAAGCAGTTGGAGAGGAAGGGGAAAAAGACTCGGGTCTTAATGTGAAAGAAAGGAGAATCATCCACAGACTATGGGAATTTAAATAGATTAGAATCTTTCTTTTAAATCAGCATATACCCCAGAAGTTTTAAATGTTAGAAAAAGTTGAACAGATATGGCTCTATCCATTGCTAATACAAAACTGGTATAGTTCCATTTATTTGAGTTGAACTATGTTGACTTACACTAGCTGAGAATCTGGTTCTTAATGTTAGACTGAAAAAAACTTAAATGTTTTCCAACTTCAGACAAAGGAATTTTAGTTCAACCCCTTTAACTGTATTCCTGGCTTCAGACTTCATTACAGCTCACTGTATTAACTTTTGGAATATGGTCTCAGACTCATAGTGAACAATAAGCAGGAGGCAGGAAATTTCTCAGCTGCAGCTTCTAAAATGTCACCAAAAATAGAAAATTAAGGCTTTAAGGAACACAGATTGGAGGGAAATTCTGATATCTTTCTGAAAAAGTAGCAAAAGCATAAAGGATTTTATGGATTAAGCTTTTATGGAAATTAAGCAACCTATCCAAAATGAGATTCCTCAATCTAAATCCATACAGCTAAGGCAATGATAGATATATTTTTAAGAGGATGCAAGTAACTGAAGATTAAAGTGCAATTTCCCTGCCTACAGAGTATCTCTGCAGCGCACTCTGACTAGACAGAATGGGATAAACTCAAACTCAAATTCTCAGCCTCCTTTTAGGAGGTCCTAGAAGACAAACTGCATCAACTCTTTCTGCAACTGGTAGTCTCCGCATAGTGAACACCTGTATTTTGAGAAAGCAACTATAAATCAGCCAAACACATGGAAATACCAAAATTAATGGAATTTTATTGACAACTTGAAGTTGCACGTGACCTGTGTAGCTCAGCAGAAGCGAGTTTCAGTTTTGTTTATCAAAATACTTAAGTTTTCCAGCTGGATCTGGGATTATCTGTGTGAAAAAGAAAGGAAAAGTGTTAGTCTAAAAACAAAAGACACAAATACGATGTACATCATATGCTGGTATGAAGGGCCACACGCTACATTTAGAAATGACCTTTCACCTGTTCTTATCTAAGGTGACTGCTTGTCTCTAATGAATATTAAACAATGGAGGGTAGAAGGGGAGTGGAGTTCAAGGAAGAAGAGTCTGCACTGTTGAAAGAGTGTATTCTAGTCTGACTTTCCCCAAAAGTGAATTTGAAATTATTTCCATAAATTAACATCTGTACTCAAGTGCCTCAGAGTTTACTTACAGCTCTTCTCTTGGCCACCAGGCTCTCATGGCATCTTCAGGTTTGATCTAATTAAATCAAACACATTTAGAAGGCATGGATACAGATGTTAATGTATTCTGAAGAGTGCTTTCCAGAACTATTCTGCTGTTTAAGTGCACTATAGCTTTTGCACAGAAAGCAAAGAGAATATCTTTGTATTTATGTCAGTGCTATAAATTTATTGGGGCCTGATATTCTCAGCAATGAGTTAGTTGTCAGCAACATGCGTACTGAAACAGCAGATGCTATAAAGTAGTAATCAATTACTACTATCAACTGGTCTCCCCTTTATTAAGTGTATCATCCATTCATAGGCTTGCCCCTTCTCAGAATGGACAATCACTCACTTGTTAGCTGCTAATGGACAGATTACTCAGGTTAGCCAGGGTGGTGATTTCCAGTACCACAACATCTGCCATCCTATATTCCACTTTCACCATAAAATCTAAAGAAACAGTTTTTCCCACTAAGACAAATCTCAACTAGCCCATGAAGATCATTCTGACCCTTGGCTTGTTTCACACTGTAATGCAGAGGTCTTTTGCTCTGCAGCAAAGCTAGCCAATTAAATGTTGCCACTTGCAACTTTTACTAGAGGCTAGATAGACACTTTAGTTCTCTGCCTGCAGTGTTTGTATCTACATACAATAGCTTAATTTAGGGATTGTCTCTTACTATGTGTCAGTACAGTGAATAGCACAATGAGACTTTGATCTTGGCTGGGAACTGCAGAAGCTACTAAAATACAATTTATTAATAATCCTGTATCAGTTTTTATCATTAGCATCCTATTGTTGTATTGTTTATAAATAAGCCCATTGTCTAAATGAATGACCACATTTCATGGCCCAGCCAAACAGTGGCATTTGATGCTGTCATGAATTACCAACTCAGGGAAAAGTGCAGAGACCACTTCAATTTTTTTAACTGCTACTAAAGCCTTACAGAAATTTTTCAAGTCAGTTTTTTATTTTATTTTTTTACATAATGCTAATGATGTAATTTTGCAGCTAGCAGTCTTCTGTAGCCAAATTTCTTAGAAAAATGTTTTCATTGTTCTATTGGAGGCTGATCCAACACCCTCCGAAGTCAATTACTTCCGTGGGCATTACATTGGGCCCTTGCTCTTTGGCGCATAATCATGTTAGTGTGTAGAAACAAAAGAATACTGTGCTGCAAAATGCATTCCATTTTACAATTCTGAGAGGGGGACAGTGGGCTTTGCCAGATTGTGAGCAATTATACAATGCCTCAGAAGTGAGGTTATTTATACCGAAAAATTACTTAGGAACCCCAATCAAGGATCAAGTCTCCATTACGCTATGCACTATACAGATAAGATGCAGAATATTGCCCCTGCCTCAGGGAACTTCCAACTCTGTTTTGACCTGTGTAGCAAGATGGGAGGGAAAATTTTCTCTCTAGTTAACTCTCTGATGCTTGAGGTTTTGATCATACATTGGAAAGTTGAGTGAGGAGGAAACTCCTGATGTGAAAAGATTAACTTTTTTCCTGCATGAAAAATGCAATACTGCAAAAATGACACTGTAATAATCAGTCAATAAAATTCCAATGATAACCAATTAAGAATTTATAAAAATATCACAGTGCACAGGGCCTGATATTGTGCTTCCACGTTAGTTAATGAGAATTTTGCTTTTGCCTTCAATGGAAATAGGATTGAGTCCCTCATTTTATTTAATCGTGAAAAATAATGCATGTATTCTAAATATAAATATTGACTTACTGTTTCACTGCCAGGTTTCCAACCAGCAGGACAAACTGAGGGGGGGGAAAGCAAAAATGGAAGTTAACAGTAGAAAAGAAACTAATTTTCTCATTTATTTGATTTTCTGGACATTCTCTTGAAAACCTGATCTTTGAATTTTGAGTAAAATAGCAAGAAGATGCCACATGTAAACATCTGCAATTATTATATACATAACATGCATATTCATCAGACAGTATCACTAAAACATTTATATTGATACTACTTGCAATTTTACTTACAAGGGCAGGTTGGACTGGTCCATTAACCAAAAACTTTAAATCTTTGCTTGGCTGGATTTATGGTGACTTTGGTTTTCAGTCTATTAGTCAAATTATTGGCAAAGTAATAGTACCTCCCATTCTGAAGCTTAATCCCCATGTCAGGTAGACATATGGTGCCAAGATAAGAGCAGCAGTGGAAGTGGAAACAGAGACAGGTATAACATTCTTTAGAACTAACGCCAGGAGGCAAGTATTACTGTAGCCATGCAGCCAAATGAAAGCTTTCTTTAGAAAGTGACTGTTTTGTTTGATATACTGCTTCGGAGGTAAAAGGATTAGGATCAAAATAAATATTTGCCATTCTTTCAATTGCTCAGTTCACGTACAACCTAGGTGAGATGCTTTCAGACCAGGGAACTGATCCTGCAACTGGATATGTGTGGGCAGACCTTGTGCCTATGCAGAGTTTCACTGAGGCTTCGCACAGGCTCAAGGATCTGCCTTCACACGTAAGATTACAACTGAGGCACAGGCATTTTATCTCCACAGACAGTGCTGCTAGCTGAAGTGTGGTGAATATAATAAAAACCTTAGTGGATTTTTCATCCTGGCCTTTGCACAGAGTCCAATTAAATATATATGTATTGCCACCGAAATCCAGCAAAACCCAACAGGATTCCACGCCCCACACAGAAAGAATCCAATAGTGTGGAAGTTGAGACATAGCTTTACTTGAAGCTGAACAAAAAGGATTTTATCTCCTTAATCAAAATGCTCATTGCCTTTACGTATCAGAATTTGTTCTTTTCAATTCTGAATTGCGAAGTACAGCTGTTTATACAGATAATGTTACATTACATGTTAACATGTTTCAAACTGCACTACATTAAAGTGCACTAGGGAACCTCTGGTGTGCACCATCAGGATCTATATGGACGAGTTAACGCACAACACATTAGTGTGTTTCCGAAAGCACACCCCTATAGTGTGCATCGCTGTGCTCTGTAGACGAGCCTAAAATGAATTGCAGCTGTGTCACTTTGCATGGGTTTGCTTTTAAACACCAACATTTCAAGTTGGGAGCAGGAAGATACGCCAACTGACCATATATATGTGTTCATAATTAAATGTGAAGAGCTTACTGGGGGCCAAATCCTCAACTGGTGTAACTTGGCACAGCCCCACTAAAGTCAAGGTAAAAAGCTGAAATCAATGGAGCTATGCCAGTTTACACCAGCCAAGGCTCATTTGGTAGCATTTTAAGAGAAGAGATAGGAATTTGCAATCTCCATTACATTGGGCACCGAACCCAACATCATTTGTGGGAGATGCTTTTCACTGACCCAAAGCACTCCATCTGTCTTTTGACACCAGAAAAAGAAAGAAGAAGAAAAAAAAAAGCACTAAGATTATAGTGGCAGTGCCGCTTGGATCAACTGCAGCTTGACCAAATCTATTAAAATACTGAGCCTGATTCATCACTGCCTCATAAGTATAAATGACTGCACGAGTTATGAGTGGAAAATGGGTATAAATGCTACTGTTTTGATTTGCTAGTGTTACAACCACTCTGCATTCACTTTGGACACTACACTAGGTGCAAGGCAGGGGAGAATCTGGTCTACTGAATCTTGAATGATGGGAATCAAAAACTTTGCACAAAAAATAACCATGAAGATATCAAATGCTGCAGAATATCTCGCTTCCTAATAGCTACAAAGACACTTTCCAAACTAAATAAAACTGCAACGTAATTCCCATTGCTAAAATATTGAAAACAGGCACCTTCTCCATGTTTGTCAGTGTACTGGAATGCTTGTACTAGACGCAGTGTTTCATCCACTGATCTGCCAACAGGAAGGTCATTCATTGTGATCTGTCGAAGGATCCTCTTATCATCAATAATGAAAAGGCCTCTGCAAAAACATGGAATTTTTCTTTTAGATACAAGACCTAGTGATACTGATCTCATGGCAGCACACCTATGCTAGATTAGCAGCACCTGGATCTCTCCAAGCACTATACAAGCAAGTTAAGTACAGAGTTTCTGTGTTAATTTTGAATTTCCTTGCCAAGTCCCTTAACATTATTTTCTCATTCAGAATTTGCCCAGAATATTAAGGATTTATTCTCCCCCATCTCTGGAGTCCTTCAATACCAGCCTCATTTGTAGGAAATGCTTTTGGTTGACACAAAGAACTTCATCTGTCACTGAAAGTGCCCTCAGTCTGCAGTGCTCTCAGATCCTGCTGCGATCTAGATAAGGTCCAGACTCAGGTCAAGTCAGAATTAAGGAAGCAGTAAGACCATAAGAACGGTCATACTCTGTCAGACCAATGGTCGATCTAGCTCAGCATCCTGTCTTCCAACAGCGGCGAAAAGGAAATGAACAGAACCGGTAAGCATTGAGTGGTCCATCCCACCTTTTCCTCTCCCAGTTACTGGCAATCAGAAGCGAAGGGCACCCAGAGCATAGAATCATAGGGCTGGAAGGGACCTCGAGAGGTCATCTAGTCCAGTCCCCTGCACTCATGGCAGGACTAAGTAATATCTAGACCACCCCTGACTGGTGTTTGTCTAACCTGCTCTTAAAAATCTCCAATGATGGAGATACCACAACCTCCTCAGGCAATTTATTCCAGTGATTAACCACCCTGACAGTTGGGAAGTTGGGAAGTTTTTACCTAACAATTTTTCTCCCTCCTCCTTGTAACAACCTTTTATGTACTTGAAAACTGTTATGTCTCCTCTCAGTCTTCTCTTCTCCAGGCTAAACAAACCCAGTTCTTTCAGTCTTGCCGCATAGGTCATGTTTTCTAGACCTTGAGTCATTTTTATCGCTCTTCTCTGGACTTTCTCCAGTCAAGCATGGGGTGACATCCCTGACTATCTGGCTAATAGCCATTGATGGACCTATCCTGCATGAACTTTTCTAGTTCTTTTTTTGAACCCAGTTCTAGTTTTGGCCTTCACAGCGTTAGCTGGCAATGAGTTCCACAGGTTGACTGTGCACTGTGTGAAGAAATACTTCCTTTTGTTTCTTTTAAACCTGCTGCCTATTAATTTCATTAGGTGACCCCTGGTTCTTGTGTTATGTGAAGGAATAAATAACACTTCCTTATTCGTTTTCTCCAGTCATGATTTTAGGCCTCCATTATATCCCTTCTTATTTGTCTCTTTTCTAAGCTGAAAAGTCCCAGTCTTTTAATCTCTCCTTGTGGAAGCTGTTCCATACCCTTAATCTTTTTTTTTTTTTTGGTCCTTCTCTGTACCTTTTCCAATTCTAATATATGTTTTTGAGATGGGGTGACCAGAACTGCATGCAGTGTTCAAGGTGTGGATTTATAAAGTGGCATTATGATATTTTCTGTCATCTTACCTATTCTTTTTCTAATGGTTCCTAACATTATTAACTTTTTTGACTACCATTGCACATTGAGCAAATGTTTTCAGAGAACTATGCACAATGACTCCAAGATCTCTTTCTTGAGTGGCAATGGCTAATTTAGACCCCATCATTCTATATGTATAATTGGGATTATGTTTTCCAACATGCATTACTTTGGACTTATCAATGTTGAATTTCATTTACATTTTGTTGCCCAGTCATTCAGTTTTGTGAGATCCCTTTGTAACTCTTCATAGCCTGCTTTGGACTTAACTATATTGAGTAGTTTTATATTGTCTGCAAAATTTGCCATCTCACTGTTTACTCCTTTTTCCAGATCATTTATGAATATGTTGAACAGTACTGGTTCCAGTACAGACTCCTGGGGGACGCCGCTATTTACCTTTCCCCATTCTTAAAACTGATTATTATTCCTACCCTTTGTTTCCTGTCTTTTAACCAGTTACTGATCTATAAGAGGACCTTCCCTATTTTCCCATAACTGCTTACTTTGTTTAATAGCCTTTTGTGAATGACCTTGTCAAAGGCTTTCTGAAAGTCCAAGTACATAAAGTTGTGTCTTTTTTCAGTGCTCTTATGATGATGCCTAAGAACTTTTTTTACATGCACTTTGAGATTGTAGACTTCATATGAAAGTCTTGAACACTATTTACCCTTACCTATGCTGCTTCATAAGTAGATCATTGACATTATAAAAGGCTGACCTATATCAATGAGAACCTAAGAGACTTTAGAATGTATATGACAGGAGCTAGCTGAGCTGTCCTTAGCAATCAAATTGCAATGATAAACCACAAAGCACTTGTTAAGCTTCAATATCTACACCTGGTGAGATAATGCCTGCTCAGTGCTGACAGCATGAGATCATAGGAATGTACACTCAAGGTCCATCTAGTCCAGTTTCCTGTCTCTGACAATGGTCAGAAGCAGATGCTTCAGGGGGCGGTGTCTGCTTCACAGTAGGATGTGGGATAATTTGTCCCCTACATTAATTCTTATAATAGTTAAAGACTGATTTTTTTAAACCCTCAGCATGAGGTACAGTAGCTCCTCCAAATATTTTAACACTTCTATAACAACACTGGATAATCTTGACATCCATAGAAATATCTAATCACTTTTTAAATGTTGCAAACGACTTCCTTTGGCAAGGAGTTCTAGTTATGTGTGGTGTAAAAAATATTGCCTAATGTCAATTTTTGAATTTGCTATCTTCTAATTTCACTGAACGTTCCCTTGGTCTTGGTATGAGATAGGGAAAGTTTCTGATCTATCTTCCCCTTTCATTAATTATTTTATATCATTTGAATGTGTCCCCTCTTACTCTTCTCCTATCTAAAGTAAATTATGCCAATCTGTTCCATCTCTCTTCATACAAGACGTTTCCTAAGCTGTTGCTCATTCTAATCTTCTTTCTCTGAATCCCCTCTAATTCAGAAATTTCCTTTTTGAGATGGGATGATCAGTACTGCACACAGTACTGCAGAAGAGACTGCACCATTTATTTCTATAATGGCATAATATTCTCTGTCCTATTCCTTATGCATTCTAATATCTTGTTTACTTTTTTGAATGCAGCTGTACACTGAACAGAGGTCACTATAATGCCCAGGGCGCTTTCCTGTGTTGATAGTTGATTTAGAACCTTTGTAAGGTGTATGGAGAATTATTTTGTGTTTGACACTGAATTTCATTTGCTAACGTCTTGGCTATTCACCTAGGTTGGTTAGGGCACTCAATCTCCTCACATCCCCCTCTGGTTTTGACTAACCTAAATAAGTCACCTGCAAATTCTGCTACCTTTACAGAGCATTAAAAACATTGATCTAAACACTGAACCTTGAAGAACCCCACAGCTCATCTTTTTTCCATAATGAAAATTGCCTACTTATTTCAACTGTTTCTGCAACCGTAGTAAGAGCATTTGTTAGATTTTCAAAACATGAACATAAATCTACTTAAGTTTCACTTTTTATTTAAGTAGGACCTTACTCCTTTCAAGTCCACCATCTTTACCTATTTGCTGCAGCGAAGATGGAATTCTGAATTTACAACATTGTTCAGACAAGAGATTTAATGTCACAGAACACGTTTTCACTACAATATCAGGCAGAAGGAGAAACTCAAGTGTAAGGGAGACAGACCTGTTTCAGACATGAGCATCTCTAGTAGAAGCAAAGAACACCGCAAATGAGTGGGCAAGAAATACTACTGTTTCCAACAATGGAACAACTATCACTAGACAAGATTTACACCTGTGGCCAGCAGCAAGGTGGTCCATATAAAACATGTGACAGACAGTTCTTTGCCAAATCTTGAGTTCATGGTTCAGTTTCTCCTAGTAAATGCTGTAAGTAATGGAAGAAAAGACCAAAACTGGGAGTTCAGATTCTGGCAGGATAAACTCAGTTCACCATTAAAGTTCTGAGTTTTGCATGCACAATAGATAACTGAGTTAATTAAAAAAAAAAAAATTCAGAAGTTAAACATTTCTTTGTGGACTGAGAGCTTTAATATACAATTTTAGCTAAGTTATCAAGACTCGGTGGAAAAAATGCCTGTATAATGGATATACTGACTTATGAATGGGAATTTTAAATGGCTTTTATTTTACCCCATGTGGCTTATAGCATTCTGAAAATGTTCCTTACCAGTCATTCCCCCACCCATCAGTTCAACTGGTTTGTTGTTGGACATCTTCACGCATTGGACTGTTGATCTTTCCTTTTAAGAAAAGTACTTTATCCATGTAAATAATTCCAGTATATGTTCAGATACTAACTACTGTGGTGAATATAGTATATAATTAAATAGTATAAGAGAAAAGTACCAATATTGAGTGCCCCTTTAAATAGAATTGGTTGAAAGCATTGCTATAATAAGACAGAATGCACCATAATGGTTTGCAGTACCTAAGTGTGTGCCCTTGGTCCTCCAAGTATACTCCATAATCCTTTGAAATCTGGTGGGTCAAATCTGAAAGAAGTGGGATCTTCATTGGTCCAAGTCCTCCTCGTTTTCGTGGAGTATTAATCCTTTGACAAACAAAAAAGATGTACATTTATTCTTCAGAGAGATTTATATTCCACATACAAATAACTGTTGCATGCAGCTTTTTTGCAGAAGAAATATCTATATTTGTTTCTCACTGTTTCATTCTTTTTCTACTCATTTGCTCCAACCTGCTTCTGATACTCCTTCAATGTATCCACTTATTGCTGCCTTACTCTCCTGTCTCCTTGCATGCTACATTTACACTTTGAAATACCGTCCTCCTTTCTCTGTGGCCAAACTACCCTGTCTTTCTTCCAAATCCCACAATTAAAAACAAGAATAAAATCCCAGTGAAGATTTTTTTTGGTGTTAATCCACCATAGAATGTCTGATGATAAAGCTGGGTGAATAATTTGTAATAAAACAATTTATTCTAATGGTAACACCAAAGTCATCACTTTTACTTAGACAGCTTCAACAATAATCTTTATTTTGGAATTTCTTACCATTAATTTTATTATTTACCACTCTTTATGCAACACAGCAACACATCTCAGACCTTATAATTGAATAGTAATAGAAAAAAAATTAAATACATCAGAAGCAGGAAGCCTGCTAAACAACCAGTTTAGTCCATTAGTCCAACCAGAATGGCCATTTTTATGTAATATTTACTTGACAATATTAATACATCAGACAGAGTATATGAATTTGGGGACTCAACCCATAATCTAATATGTACCCACCAATAATTTCCTATAAAAGACACATGGGTAGGCTACATACCATGCTAAGTGAGTGAACTGAGAGTCAACAGAACATGCCACCACTTCAGTGTTTATTGCTCTGAATTCTTCAATTCTGTCACTGAAGGCGATAATTTCAGTTGGACACACAAATGTGCTAAGAAATTGAAAACAAAGTAAATTCAGAATTCTCAGAACATCCAGGAATTATTTCTCAGTTACCTCAAAACATAGCTAAATTAGTTTCTACAGAGTAGCTAGATATTGTTTGCAGTATATAAAATGGATAAATTGTGAATTAGTCTTATCACAACTATTCTGTTTTTATTTACAGAAGGAATTTACAAATTGTATTCCAAATCAATTTACTCTTTACAAGTAACTGTGTTCCTAACAGCATTCATAGATTATCTATCTGTGAACATATTTATCTTCAGACACTGAAGTAACTGCAAGTGGGTTGTGAACAATAATTTTTGAAAATGCAGTCAGTGTTCACTTAGTAGTATTACAATTTACAGTTTAGATACTTGTACAACTACCATTCAGAGATTTTAAAACTGTACAGGAATTACTGGATTAAAGAACTTCACACCAAGTTGCAGAGAAACAGATGTCAGGATTTCTTGGAAACTAGTGATGTAAGTATGCAAGTTGTAGCTATTTTGCAGTTGACCTCTTTCTTCTTCTACTAGACACAAAATTGCATTTTAGATCACAATTGTTCAAGGAGGAAAATAAACCAGGATTCAAATTATCTTCTTTACACTATCAGAGCAGTTAACTTTCTCTACTACTTACCTTCCTTTGTAAAGTGCTTTGAGTTCTACTGATGAAAAGCACTATATGAGTACTATTATTACTAGTTTACTGTATGTTTTGTTCTGCATTTCAATAAAATAAGGGGCTTGATTCTCCTCTCAATACATTGGTATAAATCAGGAGTGACTGCAGTGGAGTTAAATAGTGTAATGAAAGGAAAGTCTGTCCAAGTATTTAAACTAAATGTATCCCAAAACATCCTTGAAAGTCTGTAAGAGGAAACCAGTCTCTCTCAAAGTACCTTCCAGAGCATATGAAATGAAGATCTTACACTTTTCTGTATGCATTTTCCATTTGCAGCAATGAGTTGTAGCAAAAAATGTAAACATTGTCTGGTAAAATGCTATAGAACTACAAAATGTCAAGTGCAGTTGCAATCAACATCTTAATGTTCCCTGACTTTAATCAACACACTTCCAAAATTCAGGAAGGGGGGCGTATATATCTTGGTACATCTACATCGGTTTTACTTACAAGTCAAGAGGGTAGAAGAAGAAGACAAGATATTTTCCTTGATAATCTGTTAACTTCAGCTCTTTAAACTCTCCATTAATTACTGCTGTTCCTTCCCAATAAGGTGCTGTCTTGGAGACTACAAATATAAAATATAGATCCAAACAGAAGTATAAGAATAAAGTAAAGCACATGTACATAAATGAGGTTGTTCATCAGGTAATTTATGTCCAAGGAGAGTTTTCCTCTCTGGATGGATGTCTGCGGTTCCTTACAATGAAAAACACTTTGTAGGACACATTACTTACAGAATCAATTTTTTCATTATTAATTTAAACCTTTCACAGGTGGAAAGCGCACCAAACACTGGGATCATGCTGTGTTTTTTTTAAAAAGTACATGTCAAGGTGCATCATACGTTCGTAATTCAATAATTTGTGTTCACAAATTTCTGAACCATTTGAAATATTGCCAAGGATAAGACTGCATCAGAGAACACACCATGACCCCCTTAACACATTACAAGATTACTGCTGGCTGATGACAGCTCACACATTAGGATACTGATCTGCACTGAATGATATATTGTTAGAGTTATAGATTTCAGTAAGTTATTCTATTTTGCTGTAAATGATTATGTGCCATGAGTAGAGAATGGTTCAATTTCACATTATTTTTTAATTCTTAGCAAAAAAAATTTCTAAAATTTAATTCTGCAGGAAATACATGACATAAGATGTGTTCAGGGCACAAATGCTTAAGATATACTGCAACCAGTGTATAAATACTCGGAGGTTATTGCACAAAAATATCCAGACTACACAGCAGCAAAAGATTTTAACATTACTGACATTGCATTATGAACACACTTATATGAGGTACAACACTTACTATTCCACCACAGACTAATCTGGAGCACTGGAGATTTTAAAATTGTAAGTGCAGTGAAGTAGCGTTTCTCAACATCAAAGCCCATAACACTGGGAGCATTCTATGCCTGCGGGCAGTGTATGTTGGTGATCCAGTATTAAACTGAAGATATTCGAACATGATTGTACTGTCAGGCATATATCACTGGGTAAGTTATTATATGGCTTGGAGCAATGTTTGATATTAATCGCCCTGCTACCATTCTCCTTTAATGGAATTCCAGACAATTATTGTCAATAGCACAGTATAAGTAGGCTTATGCAATGTTGTTGTAGCTGTGTTGGTTCCATGATATTAGAGAGACAAAGTAAGTGAGGTAATATCTTTTATTAGATCAACTTCTGATGGTGAGAGAGACAAGCTTTTGAGCTTACATAGCGCTCCTCTTCAAGTCTGGGAAACTAACTTGGGGCAGGTCTATACTACAAATCTACAAATGCACTGATGCAGCTGTGTCACTGTAGCACATCTGGTGAAGAGGCTCTAAGCTGACAGGAGAGAGCTGTCCCATCAGCTTAACTTCATGTACCTGTGTTGCAGTAATTAATTTTGGTGGCTGTAAGTCAACCTAACATTGGTCAACTTATCTTTGTAGTGTAATAGACAAGGCCTCAGAGGTCACTGCTAAATACAGGTGGAACAGACTGTTTAGCATAAGTAAACACCCATTTCAAGGGACAACTCAAGTTGAAGTGGCCTGTTAACACACCTCCAGTCATAGGGAGGAAAAGGGGAGGTGTGGGGAGGGTGGAGTGTTGTAATGAGCCATTAATCCAGTGTCTGTATTCAGTCCACGAGTTTCAGTGTCTGGCAGTTATGAATTCAAGCTCCCAGGCTCGTCTTTTGAAAGTGTTTGTGCAGGTTTCCTTTGAGGACGAGGGTCCCGGGAGCTTAAATTCATAACTTTGCCAGATACTAAAACTCATGGACTGAATACAGTTGTTGGATTTATCGCTCATTAGAACACCCACTTAGAATCCTCCATCTGCCTTCTCTCTCTCTCTCTCTCCCACCCTCTTCTGCCACCCCCTTCTTCCCTCCCTGTAACTGGAGAGCTGTTAACAGCCACTTCACCTTGAGTGGTCCCTTGACCTGTGTGTGTGTGTGTGTGTGTGTGTTAACTACTTATGCTAAACAATCCATTCCACCTTGTATTTATTAGCAGTGATGTTATGAGTTAACTTCCCAGACTTGAAGAGCTTTGTGTAAGCACAAAAGCTTGTCTCTCTCACCAACAGAAGTTGATCCAATAAAATATATTATCTAACCCCCTCTTGTCTTGCTAATAAGTAGGCTTGGCAGAGTTTGATTTTTATTTTTTGTAATTTTGATATCTGCTTATGTATTTTTAAAAGATTTGTATTGATTTAAACTCACAGTTACAGGAAATTATGGGAGGGGATATCACAATTATTTGACAGCAAATGTGATTCGAAAAGTTAAAGCTTTGTAACATTAAAACACAATGTCAACATCACACATCAAAATATACTAAGTAAATATCCTTAAAGCAGCATTTTTCTTACTCTGCCTATTTGTAAATTTTGATTATTGATGGAAATATTTTTATCAGTTTGTGTATGGTGAAACTGACTTTTACCAACATTTACCAATTAAAAAATCAAATCCTTCCTACCTTAGTTATAAGATACCTGCATTAGAAACTTAAGCGCCCTTTTTTTTTTTAAATATATTTTTATAAGCACAGCCTACAAATTTTGGTACACATACCAAAATCTTTCTATAGTAACTTATACTGTACAAACTTTTACAAATGAACCATACACACAATCACAAGATACTTCATTTGACCAGTCTAGTTTAGTTTATTTATGGTAGCACTTGGTTGTCAGTGTTTTGTAAAATTCTTCACTATGAAACCTTGAGACTTCTCAGTAATACTCTTCTATCGAATCTCTGCACATAAGAGTTCAGACACTGTTTCCAAGTGTGGAAGTTTCTTGTTAGAGCTGGTTGGAAGTTTTCTGACAAAACATTTTTTTTGTCAAAATGTTGATTTGTTGAAACCAAAACTGTCTGTGGGAAAGGGTTAATTTCAGTGAATTTCCTGATTCAAAATTTTTCTGAAAACTTTGAAATTTTTGATGCTTCTGAAAAGAAAAGTTTAATTTTTCAGTTGGAAACGACTGTGTGAAATTTTTGTTAACTTATACAAAAATATAATGATTAAAAATCTAAACAAAATATTTGATTGACCAAATTCAAAAAAATTTTTTGATGACCTGTTTGTGAAATTTGAGATTTCAACTTTTTGTCCAGATTTGGTATGGCAAAAATGGCACTCTCAAACCTTTGTGGAACAGGAAAAACATTTTCTGCCTAGCTCTAGTTCTACAGTAGATTAATATAACTGGGAATCTTAAGCCTTGTCTACACTTGCACTTACGCTGGCAAAACTTTTGTCTCTCAGGGGTGTGGAAAAAATATTCCCCATAGTGACCTAAGTTTTGTCAGCATAAGTACTTGTGAGCACAGCGCTATCTCAGTGAGAGAGCATCTCTCACCGACATACCTACCACTGCTTGTTTAGGTAGTTTTATTATGTCGGCGGGAGAGCTCTCTCCCATCGACATTATGCGGCTCCACAAGCGCTCCAATACAGCTGTGCAGTTTTAAGTGAAGACTTGCCCTCACTTGAACTTACAAAACTCCTGAAAATGTCTAAGAACAGGTGACCATTTTAAACAGGTGCTAGAAAACTCCTTAACTGTAACCCAATTATCTGCATCTGAATCTCCAATGTAATCAATTCACATGAGAGCTCTCCCAACAAGCTAACAACAAAAATCAGAATCACAAACAAATGTAGTAACCACTGCTGAAGTCTAATTTCAGGAGACTTCTGCTGCAGCTAACTTTTTGGTTGTATCTGACCATTCTTCTGTACACAGAACACTTACTTAAGCCAGAGTAGTGCATGTAGCTCACCAGTAACAATGTGACACTTTAGTCAAGAAAATATTTTAAATCTTAATGAGATCCCCCAAGCATTCTGTACAATATTTACATTACTTCTCTTCCCTCATTCTTTACTACTACCAGTTCATTGAAAACAGCACCTTTGTTAAAGAGTTCATCTATTACTCCTTTGCAGATTCCCTTTCCAAGTTCTCCATGATAGTACAAATGATAGTCATTTTATACATAGCAGTCATCGTACACTGAAGATACTCTGAAGGGGAGAAGGAATGCAAGAACAAATGAAGTCTTTAACAAAAGGCCTTCATGTGACTATTCATAATAATCTAATAAAACACAATATTGAAAATTGAATCTTGAAAAACATTGTCTTTAACCCAGGTAAAAACCCTATTGGTTTGCAGATTTCTATTTCTATTAGGTGAACTGAAGTACCCCTTTTGAACAAACCTGAGTCTGTATCAAAATAAGTAAACTGAGTAAATATACTTCTACATTTATTCAGTGATAAACAGAAAAGTGAGCTAGAGTTGCACTCCACTTATGTCACTGGCTTTGGATGGGGTGACTGCTGTGAAGCTCCACTGAGTTCATTTAGGCTACAGGAGTATATGCCTGCACAAAACAAGTTGCAGAAGTGAAGGTTTCGAACTTCCATAACACAACCTGGGCTCGACACAAATTCCAGCGAACTCCTGTGCATCATGAATAACCAAGATAGCAAAAGGATTCCAACATATAGGGACCTAAACCTAGAACTAAAACCGTAAATTACTCCTATTTAAGAGATTTTCTCTTTATTTTTTTTAAAATTAGTTTAATGTGGTCTATACACACAATATTTAGTTCATCATAGGAGGTTAGTAAGTGGCATATGCTTCCTTTCTAGCACTGTTCATTAGTACTATTTCCCCAAAGGGGGCTGCTTTGCTTTTGACAAACTCTGTTTTGTTACTCTACAAACTCTATAAATGTTAACTTATGCCTGCCATCGATTTAAAATTAGGGGAAAAGGCACGAGTCTTTGCAGGAGGCCGGCCATGTACTAAACACACTCCTCCCCACCCCTCCTCCCCCCCATGAAAATCCTCAGGCAGGGCAATTTTGACTGTCAAATGATTTAAACTCGGCAGTGAGGGAGGTGCTAGGGGCTCTCTCTCTGTGCACACTTTAAACCAATAGGCTTGGTCTGACGTGGCCTTCTCCCCCAGCCGCACCAGCGATTGAAGTGTACAATCCTTCTGGCTCAGAAAAGCAAACAGGTGGAGGGAGCAAAGTGATCCCAGTTCAGGATTGCTGCAATGCCCCGACCCCGCCACCTCCCCACAGGCTGCCACTAAACCAAACAAGGTACAATGCAATCAACCGCTCTGGGTGAGCCCGCCTGCTGCTGCCTGCCCACTCTGATCATCCGTGCAAACAGGACTCCTCCGCAGGGCGCTTTGCTGAGAGGCTGCGCAAGGCCCTGCGCGCTGCCTGCCTGGGGAGGAGGCAAAACCCTTTCCAAGCGTTAATGCAGCAGGGGCCTGGCTGCCCTGCGATGGGGGGGGGGGGACCACGCCGCCTTCACTGCGCTAGTGGAGGGAAACTGAAGCAGAGGTGGGGCAGAACCCGGCCCCAGTGCTGCGATCTCTGCTCCAGCAGGGCGCTCGCCCTGGGGATCCCTTTACTGGCGTGTGTGTGTGTGTGTGAGGGGGGTGTTGGCCCGTGGTCTCAGTCACCCTCCACCAGCGGGGGCTGGAGGGGCGAAGGGGCAGCGCTGGAGAGGTGGGCAACGGAGCGCCACTGATTGCAGCCCTGCAGCGGGACAGGGGAGGCGGCTGCGCTGCGGTGGGGAGACAGGAAACTGTTCATGTGCAGCAACGTCCTAACCACCCCGCAGCCCCGTCCCTCGCCCCCCCCTTTCCAGCCCTCCCAGCCCCGGGCAGCGCCCGCCACCTACTCTTGGCCTGGCTGAGGTGCAGGGAGTGGTCGGAGACGGGCACGCGGGCCGCCTCCCCGGGATAGACCTGGCCCCCCGCGTAGTAATGGCACTTCTCGTCCTCGCGGGCCCGGGCCTGGGCCGCGCGCGGCTCCCCCTGCTCCTGGGCCGCCCCGGGCCCCGCCAGCGCCAGCACCAGCAAACACAGGGCCAGCCACCGCCGCCGCGCCGCCTCCATGGCCGCCCGAGCAACTCTGCACGTCCCCCGGCCCGCGCCCGGGAACAGAACCGCCCGCGCGGCGGCTGGGGCTGGGGCCGCAGCCAAGGGGCGGGCGGGTGGCCGCGGGCGGGCTGTGTGCGGGGCGGGGCTCTAAACACACACACACACACACACACAGACACGGTAACTAACACTCTGCCCCTTCCCATTACTCCCCCGCTGCCCCGCCCTCCACCTACACACGGCCCCCCCTTCCCTCTGCTTCCTCCCGCTGCGCTGTCCTCCCCATCCCCTACACGCACACACGCTGCCCCTTCCCACTGCACTGCTCCCCGCACTGCTCTTCCCTGACCTCCCGCCTCGACCCCTCCCACTTCTTCCCCCATTTCCCTGACCCCCCACCGCACACCTCGACTCCCCTCAGCACACACACTCCCCCCGACCGACCTCCCCTCCCAGCAAACAGCCCCCCAGACTCCCTCCGGTTCCAACACACGCACATAGTTCCTCCTCCCATTCTTTCCCCCCACTGCTGTGCCTTCCCCTCCCCTACAGACACTGCCCCTTCCCTTCCCACTGACGCCTTCCACCACACACACAGCCCCTTCTTCCCAATCCTCTCCTACACACTTCCTTCCTCTCTCACCACACGTACACATATTCTTCCTGAATATTCTTCTCTCCCTGCTCCTTCTGCTCCTCTCTTTTCCACCTATTCAATCTCAACCATCAAATTGGCCAGCTATCCTGAAAAACCGCTGTTTCTATGTCCTTGTACCACCATTGAAATGAGTCACGGACTCTGCTGTCAATGAGACTTTATTGCTATATAGGTGTTGTGAACGTGTGTTTTGTTTTTTGTTTTAAAGCCAGAACCCTCAAGCCTCTGTCAGAGCTGCAGTGCTTCTATGCTCAGGCTATACACTGTGGCTGGGGTTTCATCCTCCTACATCCATTTATAAGCAGTGTGCATTCCTGCGATGGTGGCACCTCACAAAGTTATAGTGTGTGCACAATGCACAAATCAGGGGGCTCCCCATATAACACAAGGGATGCTAACATACACACAGAAAAAGGCACAGAGATAGGTCTCTGCAGTGAGATTTGGATCCATGTGATCATACAGTGTATTGTAAAGGGCTCTTCCTCTTCTGTTGGGTCTTTGGATGTGGGATTTCAGCTCAGGCCCCATCTCGAGTAGCCAGCGTTCATTTTCAAAAGGGAGAAAAGTAACTCTCTTGTCTGTGTTAGAAATAGTTGCACCAATTGTTACTCCTCCATTTACTGAAAACATCTGTACCCCCACACAAAAGTACTTCAAATGATTACCAGGAAGGCAACAATCTGTGCAATTGACCCCACATTTTGTTAGGGTAAAGGATCAATTGATTGCCTGTGCAGGTGGAACACACTGGCACAATCTGTGCACTGTCAATTCTGACTGCTCCCTTGGCTGCTTAACCTCCTCTCTGCAACCTTCCAGGACCCTTTCAGCCATGCCCCTTGCAACCACAGTCTTCTGGCAATCTCCAGGCATGGGGGTAAAGCCCTGCAGCAGGACTGGGATCCCATGAGTCCTGTTACCATGCCATGCCACCCTTATTTCTGCGCTGCTGCTGGTGGTGATGCTGCCTTCAGAGCTGGGTGCCTGGCCAGCAGCCACTGCTCTCCAGCTGCCCAGCTCCAAAGGCAGTGCCACCACGGAAGTGGAGGTGGCAGTACCATACCATGCCACCCTTACTTCTTTTTTAAAGTTTGGTTACATTTGTGTCGTCCATACTACAATATAATTTGTTGATTTCTATTAACAATGTTCCTTAATAATATAGAAAGCAAAGTAGACATAGTTAACTACTTTTGTTGATTATTTATTTATTTAAAATACTGCAGTGTACCATAGATGGTTGTTAAGTAGTAGTGCAATATAATATTGCAGTTATTGTTATTTCAATTGAACAAAGAACGGCTGTGGAGTGTGTGTGTGTGTGTGTGTTCGGTGGGGCGTGGTTACAGGAGGGCCGGGAAACGGAGGAGGGAGAATAATATTCTGTAATAACGCTGGAGAGAAAGCCAGAGCAAAGGTGGATAGTGGTGAATATATTCAGACATTTTTTTTTTCTGCAGTTGCTTTAAATTTATTTTTCTGCACAAGGTGCTATTTTGTATAGGATGTAGACTATGTGGTTGTAAACATCTAACACTAGTACCTACAGTAGGCTACTTTTTCAAATAAACTTTTTATGACTGAGCATGCTGTGGTATTATTGTCATTGGTAATGAATACCGCTGCACATTCAAAGTCATAGCAGTTTAAAATTTAAAATTAAATCATTGCTTGAGCCCGCCACTCCTCTTTTATTACATAATAAGCCCTGCCTCCAGCTCTCAGAAATGTCCCTTTGCTCTGCTTCCACAACTCCTCTGCTAGCTGTTAGATGTTGATTGGTAGATGATTTCCCCTGGGTCTGACTCTGCAAGCTCTGAGCAGCTGAACCACTGTTTGTTTGGTTACATTTTGTTTTGTTTTGACTAATATTCACACTCTGACAGACTAGCTGAAAAGTTGCAGAATTGTATCCAGGAGCATAATTGGAGGCGGCAGAGCATATGTGCATTGTCAGCTAATTTACATTAGAGAAATATCACAAATTCAATAAGTCTGATAATTAAAGATAATATATCATAAATTATATAGACCACAGGTAAAGTAAATTTTTATTTAACTTGGATAATTTCATTCCTTGACTTGCCACTCTCTAATAATAGTAATAATAATAATAATAAATAATTAATAATAAATTCTGGGAAAAATAATTCTTTATGGGATCACCTATTGAGGAAGCAGCTAGCTTCTCCTTCAAGTTTTGAAAAGATACCCTCTTAAATCCAAGAAAGACACACATATCCTAATTAAAATGATGGAATTTTGCTAGAAGGAGGGGGAAAAAATCCACAGTGCCACTATGAAAACTTAATTTTCAGAAAATTTAATTTTCTGTCCTCTGACTTGGCAAGCCAAAACTGGATGGATATAATATGAGAAAGAGAGACCATGTGCCCCTTCACTAATATAATACCCAGCTTTTACTTTACATCAATATTAACACATGATCACAGTTAAAAGGATCAGGGCCTATGGTTGTACAAATCTTAACGTGTGTGCATGCGTGCATGTGTAAATTGGAGTTCACAGGGAATCAGAACAGCAGTGGTGAGGAACACGCCTCGTTAAGTTTCCTGGTACCCATCTTTCACAGAAAGTGATGCCACACAATAGCAGAGAGCAGCAGCAATCAAATTTCAGAAAGAATCACCCAAACTGTTTTTTCCCCTGCATGATCTCTGCAGGGTAGCTTCTATAGCCTTAGTGATGTAACAGTCTCAGAACTCTATGTGGCCTGAGTCCCCATAGACCATAAACTTGGACATAGAATTAAAAGATTTTAAAAGGTGTCCCTTAGCTGGCAGTATTAGTAGATCACTTCTCTTATCTGTGTCACTCTCTCTAGTGGCTGATCCAATTTCACTCTAACCGCCACACAGAGTACATTACACAGGAACAAAGCCATCCTCCTGACTGAGGCCTTATCTACAGGAGAAAATTGTACTGCTGTAATTAAATCAGTTTAGAAACTCATTTAGTTAAATCAGTTAAGGTAAACTGATGCAAGCTACTCTGAAACCAAAATAGTGTCACACAAACTATAGTGACAAATAGTGTCACTAAAACCAACAGTCAAATCTGTACAATTTTCTACTATAAACAAGAAAATAAACATAACAAAACCCTCTGCAGTACAGAGGGACCTTGCATAGTTTTCTCTCTTCCCTTTCCCTGACCGCTGCCTGCCCATCTACCAGCCACATGGGGTGATGCGAGGATTAATGTTTGAAGTACGTTAGGACTCTCAAAGGGAAGGCACTAGATAAGCACAAATGGTTATTAATATTTCACAATTGTCTCCTGATTCCAGTTTCCAAAGTCTGGCCCTTTAAATAATTACTAACATTGGTTCTCTTCTGTCATACCTTTTTCCCCTTCCTTCTTATTAGCGTCTTTGCTCCTGCTCTCTTTATCAAACTCTCTTGCTGTTCAGTGTTTTCTCTTGTACCGCTGTCCTAACTGCCACTGTCTCAACTTCCAGCCATGTGCTGGCAGCTCTACTTTTTATTTACCAGTTAGCAGCTCTTCTCATCCCAGCGTCTTCCTGTGTTGCACAAGTGCTAGCTGTAGCACATTGGATTAGCTCCCTAAAGTCAAAAGGCAGTGAGCCAGAGGCCTAATTAATGGATTTCTAACTTCATGCATTGCCTGTCTCAATCCTCAGATGCAATGGCAAATGGCGTACTTTTACTCCAAAAATAGCCAGGTCTACAGTGTATAACTGCAGAGAAAAATGGCTTAAGACAGGTCCTTTATGTGTCTTGTCTTTTGAGATTGTAAATTCTTTAGACCTTGGACGGTCTCTTATTATGTGTTTGTACAGTGGCTACCACCATGGGACCTCTACTGAGGCCTCTCGATGCGACCATATTAGAAATATTGAACCATAGCATGTGACATATGGTTAGGGGATCCGAACTCTTGGCTGAGCACATGATGTCTATTGGTGAGAGAGACAGGCTTTTGAGCTTACACAGAACTCTTCGTCTGGTCTGGGAAACTAACTTAGACCTTGTCTACACTTCAGCTTACTTCAGTACAAGTTACGTCGTTCAGGAGTGTGGATAATCCAAACCCTTGAGAGATGTAAATTATAGTGACCTAAACGCCAGTGTGGACAGCACTATGTCGGCGGGAGAGCTTCTCCCGCTGACATAGCTACTGCCTCTCATGGGAGGTGGAGTAGTTAAGTGGATGGGAGAGCTCTCTACCATCGGTTTAGAGCAGTGGTACCCAAGCTCCTCCCTTACCCCATCCATTCCACCCTAATCCCCAGCCACCGCTGGGTGGCCAGGCTGGGAGTGGGGCTGGAGTCACTGTCAGGCCAGGAGCCGGGGGCGGAGGCCAGGGCCACAGCTGGAGATGGGTCTGTGGCCAGGAGTGAGAGTGGAGCTGTGGTCAGAGCCCGAGGTTGGGGGCAGGGCTGGGGCTGCGGCTGGGTGTGGAGCCGCGGCCTGGCCATGACCAGGGGCTGCGGCCGGGGCCATCACTTGCGGTGGGGCCAGAAGCGGAGCTGCGGCCAGGAGCCAGGGCTGCAGCACAGTGGGGCTGGGTGGCGCTTCCTTTCTGCACCCCCATGGGCGTGGGCGTGGGCCCCACTGCAGTGCCCCGAACATTCCTCCACATCCCCCTCGAGGGGCACACCCCACAGTTTGGGGAGCTTTGGTTTAGCGTGTGTCTGCCACAAGCATTACAGCAATGCAGCTGCATCGGTGCTACATTGGTGCTGCATCGGTGCTACTACAAAATACAAGGTGGAACAGGTTGGTTAGCATTAGTAGTTAACGCATATTTCAAGGGACCGTTCAAGATGAAGTTGCAAGTTAATACTTTCCTGTGCTACATCCATAAAAAGAAAGTAAAGCCTTTGTAGATCTAAGCCAGAAGAATGCATTTAGATGAGAAACAAAGAAAAATATAGATTGACTGAGTGAATGAATTTAGCTCATAAAGAAGTACTTAGACAGCCGTATGGTTTGCTCTTTCCATCACAAGATCACAGATGCTCCCTATGGCTGTCTGAAAACACAAGATGAATTATTCATGGTAGATGAAAGAAATATGTTCTACCTGTACTCTTAGTATAATTTACCTCTTGTTCTAAATTATAAAGAACAAGGGTATCTGTAAAAACTAAATAGATCCAAAAGAAATTGTACAGGGCCATCACAGAGATACTTTTTTTGGATGATAGAGGAAAAAGAGTAACATAAAAGCGTGCTCATCTTTATGCATCATGATTTGGCCGGTTTCCTACTACTTTCTTACCCCTCCTACATCAGAATTGTCCTGTACACACACTTTTTAAAAAACATGAGGGTTTTTAAAAAAAAATTACATTCTGGGGGAAAAAATCACAAATCCCCTCAAGACAAGCATATTACTCCCCTAAGCTACTATATGATGTTATGTTGTTCCCTTCTGCCTATTCCCTTATACTTCTCACAACAGTTTTATTCCTGCCTCTTGACATTTTGGTTTTAAGTTCCATTGTAAGCTCTTCAGGACAGGGACAAGTCTTTCTTGCCTGTATAGCACCATTCACACTAATGGCATCATCATAACAATAATAGGTGTATCCCAAACGGGCCACGTATGCCAATATCAGAGGTTTGCACAGTGGGCTGACTGTGGCCAAATCTCTGCATATAGCTCTTAAAAATAAACCTTTGTTAGGAGGTAGCAGAAAGCTGATCTCCTTCTTCTCCAGTCTTGCCATTTAAACTTGAGTGCCATCATCTCTCAAGGACAGGTGGTTTAAATTGCAGCTAGCCATTATGGGCTCAATCCTGCAAGATGTCAAGCACTCTGGTCCCAATACATCAGAGCACGTAAGGACAGGCAGAGTCCCATTGACATCAGAAGGACTGCTGATCTCCTTAAAGTGAAGCATGTGTTAAAGTACTTTAGTAGATGGGGACCCAGAGTGTTCAATACCTTGCAGGCCGGAGCTTTGTGGTGAAATTGACCACTGGTTGCCCCCACATTCTTAATCTCTCTGCTTGCAGGGAACATTAGAACTGCGCGCTCTCTTTCCGTTCTTGACTCCCATGAAGTAGCATTTAGCAAGATGACTAGTATATAAGTCATTCCTGCTCCCTTCTCTTTCTCTTGATGTTTTGAGGTGCTATAGACTTGTGCTGTTCTAAGTAGAAAAAAATTGATGGGATTATTATGTATATACTTTGCACAATGCTGACATCAGCAACTAAAAGGTGAATTCTAGAACTTAAACACATTGGTGAAATGGAGCCCAATGACCTGTTCTCCTTTCACTTAGATCAGTGGAGTTAAATTGCTCTAAAACTTGTGTAAGAAAGAGGAGAATTAGGCCCCTTATAGGTAGAGAGAGAGCTGAAGGTCAATGTGTGAAAGCTGTTTATGCCTGCAGAATCTAGTGTAAATTACATAGCACTAGTTTAAGGTTCATATACTTCTATGTAAGGTAGTATATATAGTTAATGGAGATGTGGAGGGTATTGAGACAAAGATGCTAAAATGAATTTCTCTAGCTGGTTAGGCTACAGTAGAGCTATTAAGACTTTTCTTTCTAAAAATGATAAATAAAAGTTAACCATTTTGTGAATGAAATCCAGGATCCTGATGTATGATCTTTTTTCAGTAAACAAAAGGGCATATCCACCATCTTTCCCTAAGGGATGAAGTCCTTGAATTACAGACTGAAATTTAAACTGTTCTAATTAATTTATGGTGGAAGAATGTAAAGGTAGAAACAATGGGTTAAATTCAGCTTGGTTACTCTTGTGCAAGACCACTGATGTTAGTAGGGTTGGCTGAATGTAATGGAAGGAGAGCAGTATTTGTCCCACTGTACTTATCTGTTGTAATAAAGTATTTGCTTTTGTAACACCATATCTCAGCCATTCAAGTTTGACTCTCCCTTGCTTTCTCAGTTTGGGGTTGGTATCCTTGAAACAGACAGGGATTTAGGATATTATAGTGGTTTGAATATGGTTATAGAATTTATGGCCACTTTCATGTGATAGTAAAGTATCTTTTTAATTTTAGTTTAGTTTAGTTTAACAATATTAAAATATTGTTAAAATTAGCATAGTGTATTGTAGCAAGGTACCTGTCACCATTTCTTGGAGCAGATCCCTGACATTCAATAATACTCTGTTGCAATTGGCAGCTGGTTTTGTCCTTGTAAATAAGTCTACAAGGGCATTTTAACAAATATCTGACATTGCTTGTCATGCATCAGAGAAAACCTATAATACAGAAAACTTTGCTGGAGAGAAGATGATAGAAAACAGCTGTTTCATAAGTGTTATTGGACTGAGTAGAATGACCATAATTAAAATTACCAATTAGAAGAGTGATATCCTTTCTGGCTCTTAATAAGGCTAGACTGGTGGAAACAGTTGTGTGTGCTGACTGCAAAGTGCCTCTGAGGGGGACAGAGAGAGACAGAAAAAAACATACATAAAGCTATGTATTGCTAGGCAGGATCTTTGTTTTGACAGTAACTTTACTCTTTACCACTGCTATTGCTGGCATTAAGCTGAAACGATATAAACAACTGGCTGATTAAATGTAACAAGATTGCTTTTAAAAACTGTCTTCTTTAAGAGTATAGAGCATTGACTTTCAACCTTTCCAGACTACTGCATCCCTTTCAAAAGTCTGATCTGTCTTGCATACCCCAAGTTTCACCTCACTTAAAAACTGCTTGCTTACAAAATCAGACAAAAATACAAAAATGTCACAGCACACTATTACTGAAAAATTGCTTACTTTCTCATTTTTACCATATAATTATAACATCAATAAATTGAAATGTAAATATTGTACTTACATTTCAGTGTATAGTATATAGAGAAGTATAAACAAGTCATTGTCTGTATTACATTTTAGTTTGTACTGACTTCGCTAGTGCTTTTTATGTAGCCTGTTGTAAAACTAGGCAAATATCTAGGTGAGTTGATGTACCCCCTGGAAGACCTCTGGCATAAACCCAAAGGGCATGTGTACCCCTGGTTGCGAATCACTGGTATAGAGGTGTAACAGGAATGTTTGTTCTTATTCCCTAGTTTAAAGCACTCCCTGTTGTGGGGGCTGCTCCAATGCTTGGAAGTAAATAAAACAAATCTCCCCCTTTTAAAAGAGAAGTTCCATTTAATCTTTCTTCCTTTCTTCTTGTTCTTTCCTCTATCTGCAAGTGGGACTTAGCCAGCTCTGACCTCATGTGCTGTAGTTCATCAGAAGCACAGAGAGGCCCTTGTGGTTGTTACAGAGATAAGTATTTTATTAATGTTGACTTGGCACACACAGAAGAGAAATCAATACTTCTAGCTCTTGAGAGACCTAGGTTAACTTATAAAGTGCTTTCCAACACTCACATGACACAAAAGCTTCATTCTGTGTTTGATATTCCACTTCTGAGAGCTCTCTGCTTGCATAAGAGAGACTGGCAAGATCTATAAATGTCATCTGCTTGGCCCAATGAATTCTGCTGGTCTAGTATCAATGGTTACTTGAATTGTAAGTGAAGGGTAAAAGTGTATTTATTTTGTATCCTAAGTTATATTGCATTCAAACAAAAACAATAAACCAAAACTACTTTAAAGAATGTGCCCCAAACACAGGTTTCTCTGGGCCAGTGGTTCTCAACCTGCAATCTGCAGGCCGCTTGCGGCCCAATCAGCACACAGCTGCAGCCCATCCTCAGGGCCATACAGGCAGTATATATATTGTGTGATGCGGCCCACATAACACATAGAGAGCTGCATATGTGGCCCATAGGTTGAGAACCACTGAGTTTGGGTATAATTTATGAGAACCCTTAATCATACTTACTAATGGAAAAAAACCTCAAACTCTCCTGTCATCCCCCCTTCTGGTCACACTTGGCACTGCAGGCATCCCTAGCCTCAGTTTACAAGGTCTGGAACAGGGCCGTCCTGAAAGATGAAGATCAGTGTTTAAACAGTTAAACAATATCACAATCAGAATTTGGCTGTCTGCACATTTAAACTAGCAAACAAACAGTAAAGGCAACTGCTTGGTTGCAGCACTTTAAGCCTTGGCCCTGACCTAGCCCCTGGGGTGCTGGGCTTGTCCTGAGAAGCCTGAGCCCCAGCCAGCACTCCCCATAAGAGGTACAAGCAACACTTCTTAACTGGCCTGCTGACTCCTGATTGCTCAGTATCTCTTTCTAGCCTTTCTAGGCCTCTGGAGGACTAAGTCTTATTGTAGCTCTGCCTGAGGGGTTTTCCTTCAGCTGGGGGTATCAGGGTATGTGTCCAGCAGAGGGATGAGAAGGCCTGATAGACCTTGAAAATACTCCCATAAACACTCTTCACTGAAACAAAAGCCTGAGTGAAGTGATGGATCTTACATCTTGCCCTGAAGGTCAACAGACCATGGTTCTGTTGAATTAGTGGGCAGGAGAAATAGAATTCTAGCAACTTAGTTCCTCCTCCGACAACACACTGACTCTAGCCCTGAGCTGTTCAAATCTAGAGACTTGTTAGCACAAGCACCTTCAATAACCTCAACTGCTGTGGCAGTCTATGGGGAAACAGATGATCTCTCACATAGTCAGAACACAAGACACGTAGCGCTTTCAAAATCATTGTCAGTACCTTGAGTGGTACCCAAGCTTACCATTGAGACTCCCCTCAACTGCCCAACATCACTTCTGCCTTATCTGGATGGAACTTCAGCCAACTGATTCTTATCCAAGTCCCTATCTGAGCCAGTCAATGGGAAAATAAAGATACCATATCAACTGGGTTTAATCAAAAACAAGAACTGCATTTCATCCAGATGCCAATGGCATACCAAACCAAATGATCTTGCCCCAGTAGCCTCATACACAGAACACAAATGGAACCTTGTAGAAAATCCACACCAATAATCTCTCAGGCTAGAACAGTGTTGTGCTAGAGGGTGTTAATGGCTGCCAGTAAGTGTGTCTTTGCTCTGTGAACAATCATATACCTCACTAAAATTGACGGATATGCTAGCCACATTTCATTCATGCTAAATGGGGGGGCAATTAAATGCCTCTTTGTTTAGTGATAGATGAAAAGAAGCTACCACCCAAAGCACAGACCCACATGGCAAGGCCTAACTAGAAGCTGAAACATATGGCCTGGGTTTTTTTGTTTGTTTTTATTTTTGGAGACTGATTACAAATGGAGGTGCTAGGACATTAATTTGGTTACAGCTGTCTGAGCGTGTGTAAAAGGAATCAGAAAGCCGGGGAAGCAATGTGAAGGTTGCCTTGGAAGGACACCAGGAGAGAGACCTTCTTTTGGGCACACTTCCGGCTGGAAAGGCAGGCTTGGAACTGTGAGCAAGGATACCGTCTCCTGTTGTTTGTTCCTCCTGTGTTAATGGAAACAGAACTTTGAGTACATTCTTTCTAAATAAAAAGGATTGCACCAAAGAAACACCTGTCGCACATAATCAATTTCTCCTCTGAATGGAAACAACCCAGCAAAGCTAATATTGGCTAATTTATAAATACTTGGGCCAAGAGACAATAATAACACTTGTCTAACACTGTTCTAAGCAAATGTTAATGCTAGTGTCCTGGCATTGGCAAGCAATTACTGTAAATTACTGTACCTCATGAAATGTTATTTGTCAACTCAGAGTAAAAAAATCTGAGTCAAAGATACATATTAAAATCTCATTGGACTGGCTAAGCCTTTTCTGGTATGACCATTTTTCTAGTGTTGTACAATTGAATTATTTTTTATCTGAACATGGGTGTGTTTTGGACATGTGTGAATAAGTGAAATGATTTGGTCAAAACTATGTAGTCTCCTCAGTGCAGATTACGTTTGCATTGCTTACTAGGTGGCAGCATCCTGTTATTTTTACACTTTAATGGCAAAAGAGAGTGTCCTACAGTCAGGTGTAAAAAATTGATTATTTAATATCAGAAACTATTCTTTCTAAGATATGTGCAGAAAGAAGAGCAGCTATCTTAAATACTCATTAACACAAACAATTGTGATTCCTCAGAATTCTTTCTAACAATAAATGAAATCCACCCCATAAAATATTTCAGTAACAAGTCTTCTCCATTATGTCTCTGAGTGAGGAGGCTATTTAGTAGCACAAATATTCCCTCAGTAAGAAGGGTATAATAAGATGGAGATAACCATACAATTCTGGGTGAAGAAGGAAATTTACAACAAAAGATACCTGTTAAGATGATCCATCTGGAGAACTGAAATTAATATTAGCTTCTAATTTCTGGTTTAACAATGCAAAATTTAGTCCATTCTTCTGGGGACATAAAAAAAAAAGGCCATCATTTCTAATCTAGAAATAGCTTGGTTGTGTATAGCACGATGGCCTTCATTCTCATAATATTATATTATAAATATTATAAAATAGCTTTTTTTGCTGTTGTAGAAATCACTGTGCTGTATTTAAAAAGTGGGGTGTATGTTCCAATATGAGAAATTACTGATCTTGTCATTGTGGAATGTTAATATCCTCCTTTTCTCCAGATGTTTCTGTACTTTGCTACAAAGTTGTAGAGATCCACACATTTCAAGTTCAACCTGTGCTGTTCTTACAGTTTCAGGACTTTCCCTTTGTAGTAATTTCCTTGCAAGTATTGTTGGCCAGGATGATTCTCCCAGATATTCTAAACCAAGTCAATCTGGCACCATGGTTCAAAAAGCCTAGGCACATCTCTTGAGTCAGGCCCTCTAGTGAGTTCATTTATCCTTAAGTGTCTATTGGTCAACTGCTTATTATCCCTTATTATCGGTGCTGAGATAACCTCTGCATGGTGCAAGGCTGAAATTTCTACGCTGGAAACTTAATGTTCAATTCTTTCTTCAGATACTAATCTTTTTGATTATCATCCTAATAGATTCTTGAGATCCCTGAGAATCACCTAAGAGCTTGTGAATTAAATCTCATGCTTATAGAAATGAGAACTTTTCCAGTAAATACATCCTAACTCAATAGCCAACCACTAACATTACACTGGGAGGCAAAAAAGCATCCATCTTTACTTTCCCTCATCTAAGTTTGAAAAAGAGGGCTATTTATATTTCTTTGCATTAAGAACAAAACACATCCTTTCCATATAAGAGATTTATTTCGGATTAAAATAAATCAGCAGAAAGAAAGTCTTTAAGAGAGCTTAGTGCACATCTCCTCTATAACAAGGTAGAGCAGCTCTAAGAACAACAGTGGTTGCTGTCTCTACAGACTGGTAGAGTTCTTAAAAAATGTAAAGGTGTGGTACACAAAACAAAAGCATAATAGTTTCAAGTTACAACACGCTACACTTTAACAGTGCTGCCCTGCTCTAGGTACAATCTAACTGTTTTGATTCTTATTCTGCAATTTTATATACCAGTAAGGAATGAAAAAACAGAGGAATAAGTTTACATTTTCAAACATTTATTGGAATGAAGTGTACCTAACTTCCCTACAACTGTTACTCTCCTTTACTGTGTCTAATAAAATTAAATACATCACATTAGCTCTTTAAAAAAATGCTATGGCCACTTTTTTCAGCCCAGCAGGCTAAAAGTAAAAAACTGTTATTGGTTGGTACCAGCTGTGCAATTGATTTGAAAATGAAAATGAAACATTATCTGTATATTCTTCCCTTGATGTATGCACGAAACTCCCACTAATGCTGCAAGGCGCTCTCTGAGCGTAAGTGATACTATAATCCTAATATTGAAACTGATAGTTCAGAGCCTTTTCATGGCTGCAGCCATCTTACCAAAATGTATATCATTTGTGACAACTACTGAGGGCAGCCGATGATAGATCTATTCTGCTTTAATATTGGTTTAATAAAAGAAAAGCACTGTAAACTTCAAATATTTTAAGACCGCAGGTATTTCTAAGGAAAGTAAGTTCTGGGTACGCCAGCCTTACAACTAATTTTATTAAGTGAACCCATTACATAGGGTGTATGCTCTATCACAGGAAGAAATGTTTTAGATGAAAAAATACTAGACACCTGATATGCAACAACAAATTGGAAAAAAAAAAGATTGCTTCTAGTTTATTAGTACTATTTTTTTTACAGGACTATTTGATTGTTGGCTCCAGAGTTGTGACACTGATAAAGCTTTAGACTGAATGCATATTTGTAGCTATCACTATTAAAACTTAAGTGTTCTTTAAAAAAAAAAAATCAGCATTAGGTGAATTAAATTTCTGTCAAACTGGGTGTTAAAGTTAAATGCTGGCAATAGTTACTGTGAAAAAGTATTTTTAATTCACGCAGGCAAGTGGGTAGTGATTTAGAGTTGTTTGGTCTTATATTTTCAGTCTCTGATCTCTATCAAGTGTCTGAAAAACAGTACTTTGTTACTATTAACATTATTTATTATTATTTAATTATTGGTATTACAGTAGCATTTAGGGCCCCATAGGACTGGGTGCAGTGTGCATAGAATACATGTTTTCTTGGTTCTTTATCTGTCCAATGTAAAACTATAATGGGAACTTCCATTAGGAGGAAGATGTAAATGGTCAATCTGCTCATGTTCCCCAATTTTTTGGGGTCCATAAAATCTTTCTGTGAATGGGTGCCTGGATGGGCCACACTGAGGATGCCACACTCAGGGCAGAATGCAAGAAATAGGGCAGACACTCTCAAAACTGGAAGTTTATTCTATAATTAGATTCTCCAAGACAGTAACAAAAAAGCTTCTGTAGTACCACACTGGTTAACAAGAAGATAAAAGCAGTCCCCTTTAGGCATTCCAGCCATTGGCTCCCATATAGACAACCAAGTCTAATATAGTGAGGTGTTGCTGAAATTATTATTATTATTATTATCAATGTTCCTAGATTAGGATTATAGCAGTGATGTTATCTCTGCTGTTTTATAAAAGTTTCTTTGGAATCATCCCAAAAGGTTCGAATCCAAATGCAGCTTAGATGTAGAGTCTGAGAGAGTCTTTCCATGAATTTTCCAGGGTATTCCAAATAACTATTTGGAAAATCTCATTCCCATGTCTTACACATTCCCTGTTCAAAGTTCTGCAGACTAGAAATGAAAGGATCAGGTCCAAGTTTCACTTTTATAGCTGAAGCGGGCTGTTAAAGTGTTTTGAGCACAGCATGGGACTGACGATTCGTCTTTGTTGAACACATCACTTTGAAGCTAATATTCTATTTACTATGCATACAAAATAATCCAGTTACACTGATTAACATAAGGCAATAAGCCAGTCCTCCATTGTAACAGAGATGGTTAAGGTGAAGACAATGTAGATAATATTATTAGTTTCCTGCAGTATCTCACATCTTTGGTCTTAAGGTTAACTGAACACAGACATATAAATAATGTAAGGCAATTAAGATATGGAAGGGAATTAGCATCTACAAGCTAATTTGGTTACATTGTTAAACTTCTAACAGGATATAGGTAAACACAGACAAATACACCTAGCATTTACCCTTGATTTCTTTTACTACAAATGAATGGGTTAATGAGTGCTGGTTTAGTACATCTCTTTATAATTCCCATACAAGTAAATTGTCCTGATACAACTGTAAAGTCTTTTGCTAAGATGTTATGGATCATATGCAGGTTGGCTGGCCTGTCAGCGTCACACCTTCCTCCCCTTTCCTCCAATCTGAGTAACACTTCAACAACAAAGGAAAATGTGTGTGTGGGTCAATTTGATCTTGCCCTCAACCTTCTCTACCACTTAAACCAACTCTCACTATAATCAAGCTCTTAAACAGATTTTGACAAATAGGTGATTTATTCTACTATGTATGAGGGGTTTTCATTTGAAGCTATGTTATGGTTCAGGGAGGTTTTTTGGCTCCTACCTCAGTCTTTCCATGGGCATCCCTTTTTGACATGCCCAGCACCTGCACTTCTTTCAGAGTGGAATCCTGTGATTCATCTCACTTTTACACTGGGCCTCCAGGCTACAGCACCCCGTTCACCAGTTGTGTTATCTTAGGAGGCCCATCTGGGTTTGCCTGCCAGACACTTCCTTGTAGAAGCTGTGATCAGCAGGAAAATTCAGTAACACCAGAACTAGTTTATTTTTCCATAGGAACATAGCAATCAGAGATAAAAGAGTTAAAACAAGAGGCCCACTCGTGTATTGTCTTATCTTCAGCTTATCATTTCCCTCAGGATTTAGGTAGCCCAATTTATCCCAGATACCCGAGCTCCTGGGGACCTAGGCTTCTGCTGGCTTCCTGCAGACCCTTGCCTTCATAATCAGGGCTGCTCTTTTAACCATTTCCAAATTCTTTGTCTAAGTTTCCCTGCTTTATATCCTTTAGCAAACAGCACACTAATATTAAAACAAACAGAAGGTCACATTATAGTCATAAAAATATTACAGCTATAGTTCATGTTCTTCACACACTGCAATTGTATACGTGCTGTAGAATTAATGTTCTTTACGTTCTACAGTGTGTGAAATTATAATTTTACATGAAACAGACACAGAACTATTTTTAGACTTTGTGTGTACAGTGCCTAGCTCCATGGGCCCTGATCCTTGGAACCTCTAGATACCCGGGGCCTCTAGAACAAATTCTTGGATAAATGATCATTTTTCATCTAAACATTATTTAAAAGGCAGTGGGTGTATCCTTCGTATGCAGGTGTTATTTTGGATAGAAGCACATTGCTACCAACTTTGCACGTATGAGGATATGTATGCTTTTAAAAAATTATTTAGCAGGTAGCCAGGTTGGAGGAGTTGGCAAAGGTTCTAAGCACAAGCTCTTCAAGGGAGCAGGGGCACACTGCATAGTTTTAGGGATAATGCTATTTTCTTAATTCCAATAAAGTTTATTGCTCTTTGTAGGAAGAAAAGGACACACACTCTTTCTCTATTCTCTTTACTGCTGTCATATGCCATGAGGTATCTCAATATCTCACTAATAATAATATTACTATGTAAATCAAACTAATCGACATGCTCTTTTTAAGTGCTTTGGAAGCAGGATGAAAACTAACGTCCTTCTAGTGACAGCAGAGAAAATCCCTTCTTGAATGGAACAACAGAAATGAATTTTTAAATTGAAAATTAATGTTATACCCCTCGAGAAGAAGGGACTGCCTTGTATTATTCAACAATAACCCTGTGGAATGATGCTGTTAAGTGCTAACCAGTTCTTTAGGGAAGGTGTTAGAAGTTATAATGACACAGGGCCTTGAGGATAGATGCGTGTTTGTGTTTGATCATGGAACCCTGTAAGTGTGGAGTGTGAGGTGCAGGTCTCTTTCTCCAGCAGTGAAAATGATGCAGGCCAATTCATTGTACTTTGAATAATTCTGGACTTTACAACAAGCATGGCTTGCTTGAATACCCAACTTATTTTTTATATTCATTGTCATGCCTAGGGTGTTCTGGGCCCAGTTTGATGACTGAAATCTGCCCCCTCCCTGCTTGTCTGCTGCAACCCACCCCCAAACACCACTAAATACCTTTGCAAAGGGATCTTTTGAGTCTTCTCTGAAGAAATCTCATTAATTAGCTTATCCCAGTCTATCCACCTTGCTTTTGAGCTCACTATAAAAATAACTGCCTGATGACTCAAACTTTCCTGCTTGTAGCAAGGTGCTGAGGCCTTCCTCGGAGACTGGGCCTGAAGAAGGGATGTGACACCTCTGCTGGGCAGATGAGGACACTGCAGGCCAAATACCCTGGGAGCAGAGGGGTGGGGCCAGGACAGGAAGGGGAAGGATAAAAGGCCGGCCTAGCAGCTCAGTTATGGGGAAGCTACTGCCAGAGAAGGATGTGCCTTCCCTGAAGCTGTGGTTTGGGCCTGACTCAGGCCCTGTGAAGCAAACACTCCACTGACCAGAGCCTTCAGGGCCCTAATGACTGGGGAGGGGCTACCAGAGGCTGCTGACTGGGAGAAACCCCCTGGGGCTGGCCCTGACCTAGAGGAGCTGCCTGTTGCCTGGGACCTGCCAGAACCTGCCTGTGTGCTGGAGGACCCACCGGGACCCTGCAACTTGGAGGAGCTGCCATCCGCTGATGGCCCTGTGGAGTTCCCGGATCTGCCACTTGCTGATGGTGCGGGACTAGTGGGACTCCAGCTCACCGTTGACTATAGTGACTCAGAGGAAGACCCCTGGCTCCGGGTAGCTGGATTCAGGCTGGGAGGAAGTAGCCTAAGGGCAGCTGACTACCTTGTGGCTGAACTTACACTCACACCAGTCTTAGCGTGTTGCAGCTGGAGCCCTGCTGACTCAATGGCAGAGTCCCTTTGCCATTGATAGGACCCTGGGCTGGGATGCAGTGGAGTTGGGGGTGGACCTGCATCCCCCTCTCCCTTTCCCTTGCCATGCCGGAAGTGCTTGTCTCCTCTGAACCTGCTGCTGCAGAGGATGTTGAGTGGGGGTCTATAGACTCCTGTCTAGCCCTGCCCCGCCTGGGGGCCGGAGGCTACAGACTTCTTTGGCTGCCCCACCCTGCCTGGAGGCCGGAGGCTATGGACTCATAACTCCCTAGCTTTTTTCCCTTGAAGCAAGGTGCTGGGGTCATCCTCCGAGCCTGGGCCCAAGGAAGGGCCGCGATGCCCCTGTTGGGCCGGGTTGCCAGCCTACACTGCTCCATGGACACTCAGGTAGGTTTTGATTAATTTTAGTTTGCTGTGTCTCATTAACAGACACAATTACAGGAAGAAAGCAAAAAATACAGTTCTGTTTGTGTCAGGGAAACTTGCATCCAAAGACATTTTTTGAATGTAGCTAAGGAGATAAATGGGCACCTTTGTGTCCAAGTCCCCTCTAAAGATTTGCTTGTAAAAACTGGCAAAGAGCTTGGTCTTACACTCAAAACTCTGAGTTTAAATCCTCAGGGTAGCTGCTTCCTAAGTTTCAAGCATGCCTCCTTGGGTCTTCGCTGCTGAGACTTTTCAGTTTCTTTAATCAAAATCAATCCTTTTTCTGATTTCATCGTACTTATGCATTCTGTCATCCAATTGTATTAATATTATGGCTAAGATGAGGTTGAAAACCTCACATTCAAAAATTTTTTAGGGATCTGATGACCTTTCATCTTTAAGTTTGTCTGGCATGCCTTTCCTCCTTCAAAATTGATTCTCTTTGAACTGAGTGGATACTCCTAATGTTTCATCCTGTGAAGAAGCAGCCTTCTTACATGCAGTGAAACTTGCAGACTAATTCTGATGGTGTCTTGAAAGCCACCAAATCAACCAAGAGCTGTTTGAATGTCAAGATCTGAGCTCTGCAACTTTGTGTTCACAATGTTAATTTTTTTATGAGAAAGTATACCACATCTCAGCCAAAACTAGAAATGAAAACTCTGAAATATTTGTTTGCAAGTGTAACCCTTTTGCCAGTCAGCAGCAGCAGCAAGGGCTGGGTTCTATATCTAGGGGTTCCTGTCAATGATACAACACCAAACCAGGAAATCACAACTATCCCATGGGTGCCTGCAAAAGGCAATACTTCCCCTCTCACAAGCACAGAGTCTGAGTGTAGAAAGTAAACCATTTTAATAAAAAGAAGGCAGTAACACAGCATTGATTTGGGAGAACAGTGCAAACAGAATTCATAAATTCAATGAACAGAACCCACCCCACCCCAGGGTACCTGTGGCATGTAGTTTGCCTCTCCCACCTCTCTTTCCCTTGCCCTACCAATCCTCATAGTTGCACTGTCCACTTGTCAGTTGCAAGGTGAGACCAGCCCCCTGTGCTGACTCCCACTACCAGCCAGATGCAGTCTCCTCTGCTGGCTCCTGTCCAATGCAACCAGCCCCCTCTGCTGGCTCCTGGCGCCCCCTCTGCTGACTCCTGTCAAACACAGGGCGCAACCGGTCGCCTCTGCGGGCTGTCAGTCTCTCAAGGTTTCCCAGTTCTTTTAGGAACTTCATCTCTAGTGATCTCAGCTTCCAGTGATTTCAGTGTCACTAGGGTGTGGATTTTTCACACCTCTGAGCGATGTAGCTGCATCAAATTAACCTCTGAGTGTAGACCTGGTCTCAGTGTTGTGAGCACAGTCCAGTCTTTGAGCAAGTCCTTTTTGGTGGGAGCCATTGCAAGCAGCAGGAGAATTTGCTCTCTGCCTTAACCTCTCTAACCAGAGTCAAGTCCTGCGGCAGAGTTGCTTTCTGGGAACTGGGCATTGGTGTTTTGGCTGAGGTTCCTGAAAGAGGAGATTGCCTGTGTGGTGTTTGACCACCTTTGTATCTGTGTAAATAAAAAGTTACGCTGAGAAAAAACCCTCACTCTGCATCACTCTTCTCATGCAATGGGGAACCAACATGCAAGGTGCCTGTCCTCTTCTACCATTTGCCAGAGGGATGACATGTTTTCCGTCTTGGTGCGTGGTTTGTATATGCAGCAATGTTACGAGCAGACTAGAATTATTATTTCACTATTTCGCTTAAAAACTTATTTTAAAAATGCCTCTGCTTCAGTGATTTCATTTTCAGCACCTGGAAAGTCAGAAAAACCCGAGATAAAAGTAAAAAATTAATGTCGCAAATTGATATGGACATTAAAAAGGCTTGACTGTACCTCCGGTTGTTGGGTTTTACTCCCCTGCAGATAGAAGTAACGTACAATGCAAATTATGCACTGTTCTCAACTGACTTGTTACTTTGGTACACGCATTTGAACAGCTCACCACAGCGAATGTTTGTTTATATTTAGCAAATTAGTTATTGAAGTGGTGGCTCATTACAGTCGAGTATTCTTCAGTACCTTCAAATTCTGATCTCACTGCTCCTATGCTGATCCTCAATGAGGGCTTTGCTGATAATATTACGGTGAGCTTCTGGAAATTGATTGCTTTAAGAATGAGGTGGGTTGGGATGCACCTTGTAATGAGAGCAACTGAGTCTCTGTTGTTGGGAGGAGGTGAGAAGGGAAGTGGCTGTAACTCTGTCCTTACTAACCCTGTACATGTTTGTTTTCCCCTAGGATAGCCTATTGCCTAGACTAAGGTATGTCCACACTAGAGAGTTTAGAGTGGCACAGCTGTACCGATACAGCTGCGCTGCTGTAAGATATCCCATGTAGCCACTCTATGCTGATGGGAGAGAGCTCTCCTGTTGACATAATTAAAACACCCTCAATAAGTGGGGGTAGCTAAGTCAGCGGGAGACACTGTCCACACCAGCGCTTCTGTCGGTGTGATTTATGTCACGCAGGGGTGTGTTTTTTCACACTCTTGAGTGATATACGTTATACTGACAAATGCTAGAAGCTAAGGTTATGTCTACACTATCTAGATGACTTCTATTTCAGATTAAGGAAAACACTCTCCTGCCCCCGTTCCCTCCCCAAATCAACAAACTGAAATCTTCATATGAGATGAATAGGTTAGGGGCAGGGGTATGGTAAAATGGGACCCTACCTCATCCTAAGTTCTCAGTGGGACGAGAAGCTACTTGTCTCTCTCTGCCCCCAGCATTACCCAGAAGAACAGGCTGGCCATGGCTCCCCGCCTGTGGGAAAGGCTGGGACACTAGTAACTCTAGAGGACTTCCTTTCCTCCGATTTGCCTAGCGACGCTACTCCAGCAGGGCCTTGCCTACTGGGTCCCCAGAACATTCTAGGATTGGGTTTAAGGCTGCAAACCAATTACCTTCCCTCTTGAGGGACATCACAGCTGCTTGTGAGCCCCCAGGACTGAGCCTGAACGTTGGAGACTATGGTAACGAAGCTTACAAATTGCTTCGCCCTGTCATCACGGTCCTCCTCCACACTTGTTCCTCTGGCTTGTATCAGATCTGTCTGTGATTGGAGTGCTCTTATCTGATTACTAGATTCCAAATAAGTAACACATCTTTAACGGGGTAATAGCTTTGTCTGGAAGTAAACTGTTAAAAAGGGCACACATACAAAACGCCAAATCAAGTAAAACAGTTTGATCTTTCTCAGGAACAGCCTAAAAACAGGAGAAAACTTGTTAGCGGGTTTCAAAGTACATGAAGCAGTTGACAAGTTTTAAAATATACTAAATGAATCCTGACGCTACTTTCTACACCTGAATGAAAAGACATACTAAACTGTTTACTCTGCATGTATGCGTTCAACCCCTCCCCTCTTCACACGCCCATTTTAAACTGTAACAGTCTCTTTTGTGAGGTGCTGAAACTCCGCTCTTGGTTTGACAGGCCCAGGAGGGCTGTGTGGAGAGGATAAAGCCCCGTCCATCGGGTTATAGCTTCACTTGGAGTTCCAGACAGATTATCACAGCAATGTTCACACCCTCCTTTTCTTCTTTTTCGTGCAAGCCCAAAAACTTCCCCTACAATGGAGACACTGAGGTCATTAGACATTCCCCAGGAGGCTTTAGTGAATGGAGAAGGTCCAGCTCCCAAGCAGGTGAATGTACTGGCTGAGTACTTGCTGGGGGAACAATCCACTCATCCCTCCCCCTTGTAGTGAATGGTTGGCTGAAAAGGAGAAAAAAAGACAAAACCCCATGCTCTTCTGAACTTCAGACTCCCCTGCCTGCTATGAGATGGGGCTGCTGTTGCCCTGGCTGTGCCCAGCTCATGCAAATTGATCTTGTCTCTGTACTGTTAATTTTTTTTTTAATTTATATTTAGTGGACAAAGACCCCAGGAGAAATAATAGTTCCCTTTCCACGGTGGGACTTTGGCTCTTTTGTGAAGAATGTTGAACTAATATGGACATAATATGATCTGTATTCAAAGAAAGGACACTTTTAGGCCAGATCCCGCAGTGAGCTTTCCATGAGTGCATGGGTGCACAGCTCCATCTATGCAGAGCTCACTGTGAGACTGGGATGTTAAATTTTAATGGCAGATTTCCTGGGCATCAGAATATGGGCTTTCTCCCAGTTTCTCACTCGGGGAACTTTCTTTTCTCATTAACACTCCCATCCTCTGGCTATTGGATGACTCCTGGAAAGCAACCCTTTGTCTATAGCAGGTTCTGAAACTGTGCATACTGTTCTGCAGCTGCTAGATCTGTCTAGACATAGTAATGTGGGGGCAGTGTGAGCATTTTCTAATTCACTCTTTAATGTAATTCTTCTACAGATAGGATTTTATATATGTAAAGTGCTACTTAAGCTCCCAGTGGCTCTTTGTTTTGCATTTATATATCTTAAGAGTTTCACTTTATACTAAGAAGCTGTGACACTAGGTCACTCAAGCCAAACATCCTTACGACTTTGGAAGATGTTTAATGAGAAATCTGAGGATAAAAAGAACGAGTCGGTTAACAAAATGGTAAGTTAAATTGACAAGTAGTAGACCTTACATTTGCAAAATTATTCTTACCGAGAGGAATTTAGTATCAGATGGTTCATAACATTGGAAATTTGAAGAAAAACTCTACTATTGCTGAAATTAACATAGACATCTTCTGTCTCAAGTAGCTATAAAGTGCCAATCACCATAATATCTGGAGGTTGATCTCAGAATCTTAGAAGGGCAGTGTCATGTGGAAAGTTCAAAATCTATGTCAGTGAATGAGCCAAATTACCCTTTCATTATCCATTGTGAAGGAAGACCTATCAGCTAATTTGTTCAGCTAGTCACAGTGGCTGAAAACAGAGATGGAAAGCATCATTTGGGAGACTTGCAGCTTGGAGGCAGATGCAACCCTCTTTTCCCCCCCCTCCTCCCCAGAGATTTAGGGTATATCTACACAGGGATAAAAATCCTGCAGCAGACCTGGGTCAGCTAACTCGGGCTTGCGGGGCTCAGGCTCCAGGGCTGAAAAATCACTGTGTAGAGTAGATATTCAGGCTCAGGCTGGAGCCCAAGCTCTGGGATCCTGCAAGGTGGCAAGTCTACACAAATGTCTACACAAGGATTTTTAGACCCTCCCCCCCAAGCCTTGCAAGCCTCGGTCAGCTGACTGGGCCATCCGCAGCAGTGCTGCGGGTTTTTATCCCTATGTAGAAAAACCCAGTCAACGAAGTGGCTCTGATTGTTTGCCAGGAGTCCCAGAGGTGTAGGGTGACCATAGTTTCCTAAACTGAAAATGGGACGTGTGGGGCGGGCCTACCGTCTCCGCTTGTAGCTGGGAAGTGAAGCTATTGAGACTGTGATCCAGTTGTCTGTGTGATGCCTCTTTGGGGGCTGGGATAGCAGAGAGGCAGGAAGGAGGCTCCAGGTAGTGGGAGGGACCAGAGATTCCAGAGAGCAGCCCTGGGAAGGTGGGGGAAGGCCGGGATGCAGGCCTCAATTTCAGATTTTGGTCTGGGGGGGCAACTCCTGGCTGGTGAGGGGAAGGGGGGAAAAGGAGCAGGGGATGGGGTGGGGGGTCACTCCTGGCCAGTGAGGGGGGAGAGGCGTGAGGGGGAGGTGGGAGAGTGGATGTGGTCACTCTTGGCCAGTGGTACAAAACTCAGGGGTGGGGGGGGGGAAGGTGCCCTCTCCCACCTCCCTAAATGGTGCCCCTGCCAGGAGGTGGCAAAAGCAGGTGACTAGAGGAAGAATGGGGAAGGAAAGAAGCTGGTTGGGGCAGGAAGGGGGGCTGGAGAGGGTTCAAGGGACTGGTCCCAAAGGACGGTGGGTGGAGAGGACCTGGGACCGGGGTGGGGTCTCCAGGGACCGCTCAGGGGGTTGCTGGGTAGGCCGTACCATGCTTGGTCCCCTGACTTGAGCGGATGCTGTGGGATCCAGTTGGGCACTTACCAGCCAGGTTTCCCAGTAGGGCTTGGGACCCATGAGTCACGGCTCCGTGGCTTGGCCACAGAAGAGTTTGAATTAGGGCCCTGACTGCGCTGCCCTCTGACTGGGCTGCAGAGTGAACACGACACCCCATCACTCCCTGATCGGAGGGGCAGGTCATGGTGGAGAGACACGGGCCAGGCTCCTGTTCCCACCCCCACATGTTGCCGCTTGCCCCCCTTGAATATTCTTCCAGTTGGCAAGAGCACACAGGAAAAATGCCCAGTTTTGCCAAAAAAGTCTGGACGTCAGGGACAGGGCTTAAAGGGACCGTCCTGACCAAAACGGTCACCCAACATGAGCTGACAATGCTCCGTCCAAAATGCCAGATTGATTCAGCAGCCCAGAATGTCCTAAATAAATACATGAAGAAACTGGTGCAATATTGTAGCAAAACAAGGGATACCTTACCCTCAGGTGTTGGGTCCAGCCTCCAAAGATAGTGACATCAAGAACAAAGAACATCCTGGGGCAGCACATTGAATATAATTCTGTTGTAAGGTTAGACATGGTGGAAAATATAAACCAAAGAAGGTAAGTTGTCCTATGCACCCCTCTCATAGTGGCTATTTGAGGAGATTCAGTTTATAATTCTACAGTTTGCAGGAGGTCTTTAATGGTTTATTGCTACATGTTTAATACTGTACCTTTTATTTATTCTCCAGCTTTAATAAATCTCTGAGGTTGAGCAAAACAGCAGATTGTGCTAACAGCAAACTTATTTATAGGCTTGGCAGAATTTGTTTTTGTTTTTTTCTGACACAGTTGACAGATAATATTGATGTTTACTTTTAATCATGCTTAACATTTTTATTTTTAGAATCTAATTATTTAATGACAGTAGATAGAGATTCAAAAAGTTAAAGCTTTGTAGTCATAAAATACAAGTTGTCGACCTCATGTCAAAATATACAAAGTAAATATCCTTAAATCACACTAAAGTTCTCAAGCAGTATTTTTCGTACTTTGCTATCTGTAAATTTCAGTTATCAATGGGAATATTTTTTCATCACTTTGTGTGTATGGCGACATTGATTTTTACCTACATTTAGCAATAAAAATCATATCCTTCCTATCTATATATTCTCGCTGGAGAGAGAATTACTCTTTAACTATAACTGTTTCTATGAGAATGGCATTTCAGTGCGAGCATGATACAGAACTGGAGCTAAATTAAATTTCTGTTTCTGCATAGAAGGTAAATTTAATCAGGTGCTCAAAATCAAACTAAAGTGGGAATCGGTTGAGAAAAACATATTATAATTCAGCTAATGACCCGAGGTAATACTGGCAAGAAATTTGCTTTTGCATTTGTAACTTAAAAAATTGCTTCTCTGAATACAGCGTTGCAGTTTGTCATCCAGAGCCCAATGTGTTCTTGTGAGAACAATTTAAATTTGCAGCTTTTTACACTGTTTGACACTCACTGTCATCACTATGTGATTGAGATGGTCAGTGTTTCCATCATAGCCACTATTTTCTAACTTGGCTGTGAAATTGGATGGTTCATTTCAGCCCAAGAGCCCCTGTGGCTACAGACCCATGGATTAGTTTCATGTCTTCATCAGACACATTGCAGTTTCTATAGGACACTCCTCTCCTTCAGTGAATACAAAATGCCTCAGGCATTTGGCCCTAATCCTGCTGCAGAGTGGAATTTCTGATATGGATTGCCATACAGTTCATCACAGTCAAGCTTTTGAAAATGACAGTAGGGGACTCCACTGAGCATTGTCTGAGAGTTGTACAGCTGTCCTAGCCCAATGGCAAGCTCTTTCCCTGTCAACTGTTGTGCTAGAATAATAGACATGTAGGGCTGGAAGTGACCAAGAGAGGTCATCTAGTCCAGCCCCTGTGCTGAAGCAGAACTAACTAAACCTAGACCATCCATGACAGGTGTTTGTCTAACCTCCTTTTAAAAGCCTCCAATTACAGGGATTCTACAATTTCCCTTGGAAGCCTATTCCAATGCTCAACTTTTTCCTAATATCTCCCTTGCTGCTGATCAATTCAGTTACTTCTTGTCCTACTGTAGGATAAATATGGAATTAAAGAATTAGTGTTAGCTTAAGTTTGGTTAAGGGGATATATGTGTGTTGTAAAGAGAGGCCCTGACTAGCAAGTAGAAGGAAGGCCTTGAAAACAATAAGTAGGGAGGATGTCTAGTTCAAAAAATAACTAATGAGATAAAGGAAAGTTTCTAAAAAGAAGGCCTCTGACCTATAGGGGTGACTGCAAATGGTTTTAAATAAGATGAAGAGAATCTGTCTTAAAATGAGCCTACATGGACCTTCCCAACCCCCACACCTGTGTTAAAGCCTATGTCAATCCAGGTGCAATGGGAAAAAATGTTGGACAGCAAGCGGAAGGGGAGGAAAAGCCTTGAAGAAAGGAAGTTGTAAATCTTGTCTGGATTAAGATTGGAAATAAGGATGAACTGTCTCCAAATGGTTTTTAGCTGAAGTCAGTACTTGGCAATTCATCACTGGTTTGTTGAAGGATATAAAAAAGCAAAACCTTAAAGTGTTCATTGCTAATATCTACTTGACTATGTTGTATCCAACCAATATGGGTCTAAGCACCCTTTAGCCAGTTTGTAAATGTCTTGATCAAATGCTTATAAATGTTTTGTCACTGTTTGAATATAGTGAAGTGCTTATTATTTAGGCTTTTCAGGCATGTTTAGAACAATTGTATAAGTGCCATTTGGCTTTTTGATTTAATAAAGGAATTTAAGGTTAAATTAGCTTGGTGGTTTCCCATATTAATTTCAAATATTGTTAATAATTCCAACACCTACCTTCAGCAGGTACAGATAACAAGAGATCACCATCCTCTTTATAACAGCCCTTAAAATGTTTGAAGGGTGTTATCAGGTCCCCCCATCAGTCTTCTTCTCTCAAGAATAAACATGCCCTTTTTTAAAAACTTTTCCTCATAGTTCAGATTTTCTAAACCTTTTGTCATTTTTATTGCCATCCTCTGGACTCTGTCTACACCTTTCCTAAAGCGTGGTGCCCAGAACTGGACACAGTATTCCAGCTAAGGCCTCACCAGTGCCGAGTAGTGCAGGACAGTTACCTTCCATGTCTTACATAGGCCATTCCTGTTAGTACATGACAGAATGATATTAGCCTGGTGTCATCTACAAATTTTATAAGCACATTCTCCACTCTATTTTCCAAGTAATTTAATAAAAAAAAGCATTGAATAGTACCGGATCCAAGACACACTTGTGTGACACCTCTTCCCCCCCCAAGATACATCCTTCCTGCAGTTTGATAGCGAACCATTTATAAATAACCTTTCAGCATGGTCTTTCAACCAATTTTGCATCCATTTTATAGTAATTTAATCTAGACCATATTTCCCTGTTTGCTTATGAAAATGTCATGCGGGGACTGTGTCAAAAGCCTTACTAAAATCCAGATACCACATAGACAACTTCCTCCTACTCCACTCCACTTGGCCAATAATCCTGTCGAAGAAGGAAATTAGGTTGGTTTGGCATAACTACTTCTTTACAAATCTATGTTGACTATTACTTATGACCCTGGAACCCATATTTGTTCCAATAATTTTCCAGGTATCAAAGGTAAATTTGACTGGTCTATAATTCCCTGGGTCCTCCCCCCTTCCCCGTCCTTCTTAAAGATAGGTACTATGTCTGCCCTTCTCTAATCTTCTAGGTCCTCACCTGTCCCACACAAGTTCTCAAAGATAATTGCTAACCATCCCGAGATTGCTTCAGTTTAGATACCCTAGGATGTATTTTATCAGGCCATCCGACTTGAGTACATCTAATTTATCTAAATATTCTTTAATTTGTTCTTTCTGTATTTTGGCTTGTATTCCTTCCTCGTTAATATTAATTGTGTTAAGTATCTGGTCACAATTTACCTTTTCAGAGAAGACTCAAGCAAAATAGTCAATCTCCTCAGTCTTCTTGAAGCCAGATTAATAGCTCTCCTTCCTGCTTAAGTAGGGGATCTATACTTCATCTTTCTCCTGCTCGTAATGTATTTATAGAAGGTCGTCTTCTTGCCTTTTATATTCCTGGCTAAGTGTAACTCATTTTGTGCCTTAGCCTTTCTGATTTTGTCGCTAAATTCTCGTGCTATTCTTTTGTGATCATCCTTAGCAATATGTCCATGTTTTCACTTTTTGTAGGACTTTATTTTGATTTTCAGATCATTAAAGAATTCCTGATGGAGCTATGTTGGCCTTTTATTATTCTCTCTCTTTCCTTTGCATTGGGATAGTTTGCAGTTGTGCCTTTAATATTGTCTTTTTGGGAAATTGCCAGCCTCCTGAACTTCTATTTCCCTTAGATTCTCTTCCCGTGGAACCTATCAGTTCTGAGTTTGTTAAAGTTTGCTTTTTTTGAAGTCCATTGTCCTTATTCTGTTGCTCTCATTTCTCCCTTTCCTCAGAATCATGAAATCTGTCACTTTATGATCATTTTCAGTCAAACTGTGTTTAACCTTCGGATTCGCAACCTATTCCTGCTTGTTAGTTAGAATCGTGTGTAAAATGGCTGTCCCCCTGGTAATTTCCTTCACTTTCTGGAACAAAAGGTTGTCCCCAATACATTCCAAGAACTTATTGGAAATTTTGTGTTTTGCTGTATTACTTTTTGAACAGATGTCTGCGTAGTTAAAATCTCTCATTACTAGTAGGTGTTGTGGTTTTGGATATTTGTTATTTGCTCTAGAAATGCCTCATCGACTTCCTCCTCCTGATTTGGTGGTTGTTGTGGGGGAAGCCCACCCCATCTCCCCCATGGGGAAGTTAGTGGGGCAAAGGGTGAGTAGGGCATCCCCGTAGGCACAATTGACCAGACTGGTCCCCTCCCGCCCATATGTCTCAAGGGTCTGAGTCGTGATAACTGCCCTTAGGACGTGGTGGTGTGGACTGCTGGCCAATGTCAATGATCACCCCCAGGGCAGGGCAGTGTGGCCTGCTGGCCAGCGTCAATGGTCGCCCTTGGGATAGGGCTGGGCAAGTAAACAGTCTGTAGCCTTGGCCCTCAGCCAAGGCGGGGCTGCAAGCAGTCTATAGCTCAGGCCCTCAGGCAGGGCAAGTAAGCGGTCTGTAGCTATGACAGGGGTTTGTGCATCTCTACAGTCTGATGCTCAGGTAGGTGGTTGCTGTTACCCCCAGGGGATGTGACTGGGGGGAGAGGGGGTTTAGAGTGATGCAGGACCCTGTCCATGACAGAGGTGGTCACCACCCTGGTCAGCAGGGATCCCACCTCAACACGCTGACCTATCCCGGGCGGTGATACCACTCACCCCATCTCTCTGGGTTACTTCCTACTGTGCCTCCTGATGCTGTCATCCGGGTCTCATCAGGGCCCTTGGATTTCTTGGTGTTGGTAAGTCCCTGGACGTCTGACTCTGGGCAGTTGGCCATGGGTCTCCATTTGGGTTTCCGGGACCTCTGATTCCCTTAGCTGGGGACTGAAGCAGCTCCCTGCTTGGAGCCTTCACCAAGCATCCTTCCTCCTCAGTGGTCCACCTAGAATGAGCTGGGCTGCTCCCTTTTATACTGTGATAGCAGTTGGAGCATGCCCAGCACAGCTTGGGGGGCGGAACTTCTGTTGCCCATAGCATAGGTTTAACTCCTTCAGTGCGGGGTAAGCCCACCTCATCACAGTGGTCTATAGTAGACCATTCAAAAGGGTGAAACCTTTGAAAGAGCAATGGGGCCAACAGTTGTTGTTGGGTTCTTCCTTGACTGTAGATTGATTCCAAATGCTACTTTGTTTCTCTTGTGGCTGGAGCCTAGGGAGAGAGTGATTAGAAGCTGCACTCATGAAACATTAGTATAAAACTGAAATATGCAATCACAGTATTAGATGAAATCTATTCAGCTAAACCTGATGTGGGATGTCGGTCTTCCATCTTTGTCTGCCCTGGAGCTGGAAGGAGCTTGAGGAAACACATACTAGCTTTGATTGAGCTAATATGCTAAAAATAAAGTGTAGCTACTGCAGCATGAGTAAGGGGAGGGTTAGCCACCCCAAGTACTATCCTGTCCAAGACCCTAGCCAGGTACTTGGGTCAGCTATCCTTTCCCACTGCTCACTCAGCTGGGGTTACTCTTTTATTTTTAGTGGGTTACCTGGATCGGAGCTAGTGGGGATATGTCTCCTTAAGCTGGAATTTACACCTTCTAGTGCTAGTGTAGACATACCCTATGTCCTAGACCTATTAGCTAATTTAATCTAGAAGGTTGATCCCTACTATTTTCAAACTAAATTAGCTTGCCTCAAGAGATCAGCTTATTTTTATATTTCCAAGGAGATAATGAAGTTTAGGTTTTATCCATAGTCTTGCCCAATAGACAAAACAAACAATGACCTCGCCTTTATCTGGTCTCAGCAGAAATGCAGTAACTCACAGGCTTTTCTTTGGTAACAAAGGAGACCCTGGAATTCTCTGGATTGAATCCTATAAATCCAGAGGCCTAGATTCTGCTGCACATACTCACACTGGGTACACTTAACCCTGTGAGTAGTTCCACTTTCTTCACGCATCAGTAAAAGTGGCAGCATTTGACCCATAGTTTTTTATAGAGGAAATAAAATATGGTTTTGAGCATTAAAATATGCAATAAATTAAAGAGTTAAAGGAAACTTCTTAGGAAGATCTAGACTCAGCTTTAATTAACTGGAGGAAAAAACTGTTCCTCACTTTAGCCTGGGAATTGAATAACCTTCAGAAAGGTTTATGTAGTCTGGTCATTTAAATCATCTTCATTAAATGTTTTTCAAGTGTTAAGAACAGATCCTCAGCTGGTGTAAACTGGTATAGCTCCATTGCTGAGAATCTGGCCATTAATGAATTGATAATGAAAGAAGTAATCAATCATTGCACCTCTCTAGCAACTACCACTTCCATACAAATCTCTAAAATGAATTTTTAAATCTATAGGTAATAAATGGTACTTAAGATAATAAATTAGCAAAATCTACTATGAGATTTATCAGATTAAGCAACCGTAAAATTGCATGTTGTTCAGTGGGGATTATTAATCTCTGAAAAGAATCCATGACAATTTTTCTTACAACTCTATATTAAAAAATGTAGGGTTTTATAGTGGCACTGCTTATCTTCATCCAGTCATCCCCTGGGGAATCCTAGCAAGTTATGAAGATCTTGTAACATAGAAAAATTTAGAGTTAAGAACAATTAAAACCTTTTTCCAGCAAAAGAAGGCTAAAAATTGATATAATCTGCAGAAAGAGAATTTTCAGCCCTTTTAGATGAAATTGGCTAAACACAAATAGCTAAGAATTCCAGATGATTACATTTCTTTAAAAGATGCTAGTTTAAGAGGATCTGGAATGTATTAAGCAATTCACCCCCCCCCCCCCCACCCCCCCAAAAAAAAAAAAAAAAAAAAAAAAAAGGGAAAAATCATTAACACAACTGACCAGTGTCGATATAGGTATCATACAGACCTGTAGAGATGACATATCCTATGTGACCCTTCCGTGCCTAGGGTAGCCACCTGAAAATGCCAAGTCAAGGCAGGCTGCAAAAGGAGAGCAGATTCTCCCAGCGCTGGTGGGTGGCATTGAAACCAGACTTCCCAACCAGCTACAAACTATGCTTCTGATTCCCCACACTGGTTATCAAGAAGCCCAAAATAAAAATAGGCACAGCCCCCTTTACTGAATTTCAGTCTCCAGCTCCCAATTAGCCACTAGGTGCAGTAAAGAGATCAGTTATTTAAACTCTATGCTCTTTATCAAAAAGGTTCCTCCTGACCCCAAAGGGTCAGCCACAGTACCAGATCAATATAAATTTGGATCTTTACCCAAAATACCATGCTGCCAGCCAATCCTTTAGTAACTAAAACTAAAGGTTTATTATAAAAAGAAAGAAACAAACTATAAGAGAAATGGTAAAGGATTAACGCAATCAGATACATACACTTGATTTGAAAGTCCATATATATCAGGTTTCTAGAAGAATTGTGGAGTTTGCAGGCTTGTATAGTCCCTCTAGTATACATCCAGTACCTGGATGGGTCTCAGTCCTTAGTTTCACAGCTTCAGTTGTAGATGACTTGGTCCAGAGGTAGATTGGTGGCTGAAGCTGAACAGGACTGAAGACCAAACAGACCCCAGGCCTCTGCCTTATATATCCTCTGGCCCTTGCCATGCTGCTTGTGGAATTTCACAGGAACCAAAATGGAGTCCAAAGTCACATGAACAAGTCCTAGTGACTCATGAGGTATATCCCTGGCTTTTCCCCCTGAGCCCCTTGCATCTGTGAATGTCTCAATGGGCCATTAAGCAGGCTATTGTTCTGCCGCCATCCTGTCTGAGGCGTTACCCAGACAGCACAATCTGAAATACAGATATATCAAACATATCCATAACTTCCATTACACATATAACACATGAACATAAACAGTATCTTCTTACTTAGCACATTATAGCCTTTCTAACAGTACCTGACATGGCATATCTTACATGAATTACTATGATTTTGACATACTGATGTTAAACAATATAATAAATCCCCTCCCCCCCATCCAACCAGTGTGACACCCTAATCAAACCATAGTAACAATATAATGTCTTCATATGGCCTTTACACTAGGCTGGACTACATCACTGAGGAGAGAATAAAAAGAGATATAAGAAGTGTGAGAATCAAAGACTAATTAAGGGGAATTGGTCAGACTTTTAGACTGAGTGGCTGGTATCCCCTGGTTCTCAAAGATTTTGGACCCAGATTGTTTATTGAAAGAGGTGTGACTCAGAATGTCTTTATACAATTAAAATACTAAAACAAAAATAAAATCAAGAAAACATATAATCAAAGCTAATCTATTATTAAATTAAGAATAAAACAATACAGCTATTAATTCAGTATCAAATCGAGGTCAAAGCAACAAGTTAGTCTGAATATTGGATTGAAGTTAAAACCCCATGTGAAGGATGCAGGAGCTGCTTGTAACATTTTCTGAGTTTTATAGGTCTGTTTGATTTCAAGGAGTTAATTCAATAGCTGGGTGGTCAGTCAGCTGTCCAAGAAGACTGACAATAGCTCAGAGCAGAGTTCCTCAGCAAGAACCCAGGGCTGTTAACTGTGAGATGCTACCTCTGCCCTCCCTGGTGGGCTGTCTAAACTGGTTTGATCTTGTTCAAGAGATGCTAGGAGACAAATAACTTTGGGGTGGATTGATGGACAGCCTCTGAAGAACAAGGGGGAGAGAGAGCAGGGACTGCTGGGGAGCAGCCTGAACCTCCAGCCCCTAGAGGTGGAGTATCTGGGATAAACCAGGCTTCCCCATGTTTTAGGGAAGACAGATATGCATAAAGACTGTGTTTAAAAACCCTTTATTCTTGTTATGCTGTGTTCCTACTGCTCATTTGGAAAAGTCTGTTTTGGGTCCCTGTATTCACACACTGTTCAGAGCTCCTGAAAGGAAGACTTTCAGGTCTTGAACCCAGGCAGTTCTGCTGAAGAATCACAGTTGGTACGGAGAGCATGGTAGCCTGAGAGCTGGTTTGAGAGTAGGAGAATTGCAGGATTCCACTCCAGAGAGGTGAAGGCTGGAGGCCTAAAATTGGGTGGGAGTATGCCCAGAGAGAGACCACAGAAGGGATCAAAGGTGCAGCTAACTGTGACATCAAATGAACTGTGACATCAAATGAGCCAAATCAGTCATAAAACTAACCAATTCTTATAAATTCTAAGGAGGATTCTAAAGAAGTGACTGGCCATTTGCTTATAACTAAAAGATTTTGCCAAAGTCAATCAAATCTATAACATGGAGCTGGCTCAATATTATAATACTGAAACAAAATTATTATCTAATGTATGAACCACAACCTGAGAGGCAATTACAAAACTTCCTCCTTAGATTTTTAATCCTTGTGTGGTGTCTAACCCTTCCTGCCACAACAGATTTATGATAAAACAGACTTTAACATAACTCTCTTGATAAGCAGAAGTTTAACAATTACAGATGAAAGAAATTGCAGATGACCGTCTCAAATTTCTTAGAATTTTTAAATGTAGAACACAGGACACACAGTCATTTTATTCAACGATGTGTAGGGCTGTTTAAACCTGAAGAATTTTTCTTTCAGGCACCCTCTCTGTGTGGACTTTATGAATGCGCATGCACACAGCCACACTTTCACGTCCACTAAAAATAAAAAGGCTAAATAAGATGAGATCTCCCAGTTAATGAACACAAAAAACAAGATCCCTTTCAGTCACCCAGGGAGGCAAGTTGTCTAATGTTCAGAAACAGTGAATGGGGAGGCTGGAGTTCTGTTTCTGACAGCTGCTAACTCACTGCATAGCCCTGTTTAAGTTACTTATCCTATCTGTGACTCAATTCCCCTTCTATAAATTGGTGATGACATCCCGCCTTCATAAATTGCTTTGAGAGCCTCCTTTCAGGAGGCATAGCACAGAATCAGGGCTTGAATTTCCTCCTTGCAAATGTTTAACATACAATTTGATCAATATAATGCAATAGGTTATTAAAGTATTACACTATTCTCATGTGTCTCCTATGCAAACAGAGAAAAAAAAAAAAAAGGTTTCTTGCTTGGCAAAAATAATAGTGAAAAATACTGTCTGTTCAGTCAGCTGCACAAAAGTGAGTAGAATTGTCTTGGGCAGCTTCAGGCACACCAATGCCCTAATTAAGAATTACAAGGTCTCTTTAGATAAGATAGGAATTGTGGCTGACTGTCTCTGAAATTGATTCTGAAGTAATAGCTATTGTAAAGAAGGCTGTTATTCCACTAATAGGAAATGGAATTCCATGAGCTGCATTAGATAAGAAAATAAAATATGATCATTTGTTTTTTCCAGGTAGGAGCAGCTTTTTATTCCCCGGGGCTGGCACTGCATGGAAATTTCTTAGCTAAGTCTCTGTAGGGAGACTGTCAAGCAAGCAAATATAGCTATAGAGGTGTCATGTTGTCTGGAGTGGCTCACAACTGTGAGTGCCTATCATGGTAAACTGTCAAAAAACAAGGGCAGACACCCCAAACTGGTGGTGTGTTCTATAATTAGATTTCACGAAGCCAGTAACAAATATGAACTCTTGGATCACTATACCAGTCTTACCATGGAGCCACAGACAGTCCTCCTAGACTCTTCAGCCGAGACAAACTGCCCCCAGACAAACTGAACTTTGTGATAAAAGGTTATGCAAACCAAAAATCCGATTGTTCCCACTCCCAAGGGATCACTCACTTATCTCAGATCAATTGATACTTTGGATCTTACCTCAAAGACAGCACTGGCAGCCAATTCTATAGTAAACTAGCTATACGTTTATAAGCTAAGAAAAGGAAATGAGATTTATTGAGAAGTTAAAGCAAGTAAAATATATTAACTGGTGAGTCACAGTTTGGAAGTCCAAATGGTGCAGTGATGTAATAAACTGCCAGTTTCCCAAAACTCTTTCAGGGTACCCAAATTGTCTTTGGGGATCTCTGCTCTGCATCTGGTACACTTCCCTGCAAGTGTCCAAACAGTCCAGAGATAAAGGATCTTTCCATGAATCCAATGTATAGCTTCTTCTCACAGAAACCAAACTGACAGTGTTATTACCCATGTGGGCTTTTCCTTTGATGATGAAGAGTGAGGGATACACTTAGTCTTTGACTTCTGGTCATTCCCCATGTTGGCTACTTATTTTGAAATTAGCACTCTTCTTCATTTGCATTTCCCAAGGCTTCATTTGTGTTTGATGGGTTATTAAGTTACAGGGTATACACAATATAAATGTTTGCTGTCACATTATAACAGGAACAGATAAGTGAAAACAATACAAGTAATGTTCCACTAGTTTTCATGAAGTTTAAACATCTGAATACTAATACACCACCGAATTCACTTGAATACACTTTATCATGATCTGGTCATCCAGCGTCTCAAAATGTACAGTATTAATATCTGTAAGACTCTTTGCAGGATTCTGCGTGATTCATTGCAAATAACATAACACTAGTGATGGTGGCATGAAGGGCTTTGTGATTCAGATTGCAGGATTCAAAACTGAAGGTCATCATTCTCCTTTTCAAAGGCCTGAGGTTAAGGAAGTTGGGAGGGATAACTCATATGGTGTGTTTTACTGCTTGGTGATCTCTGGTATCAATCCAGCTCATGTAGATAGCCATGCATACATTTTCTTTCTTTCTTTCAAATATTAAAATTTACACCCAAAAATACTGATTGCCATTGGAGCTACTGGGTGCCAAGCATTTTTGAAAACTTGGCCACTCACTGGAGTGCCTAAATATAGACTTAGGAGTTTACATGAGGCACCCATTTTGGAAAATCTTGGCCTGTACCTATCCAGTACCTTACATTCTTTTAAAAACACATCAATGCCTGAAATCACCTAGATCAGACTGCAGCCTATACACCAAATGAAATCCTCTTCCATCTCCACCTGCTCATCTCTCATCCAACCCACTTTCTCAGTGAATACCTGGGAGCATAGATAGGCTTTGCAATGAGCCCAGAGTGTCATAAGAACCAGATTCTGTCAGATCAAAAAGAAGGAGGGAGTGAATTCCAAAACAGACCTCCTTTCTCTGAGTGCTCTGCTTCCAGTCCACCACTCCAGTTGAAATCAGGAGGCTGTTAGCATGAATGTCTTAGATGATTACAAATGCTGCAGCGTTCCACTTGGGCTTGCATCCTCTAGTGTGTTAAAATGAGGTATAGCTCGAGGATTATGATTAACTTGTGTGTCAGAAAAAGGGGGAAAAAACAGTCTCTCAGGTCATCAGGACTCAAACTATTTAAGGCTTCATAAATCAAAATGAGTACAATAGTGTTCATCTGGAAGCTAGCGCAGACTGCAGAGTAGAAAAGTAATGTGCAGTAGATATTAGTAATCGTATATCAAATTCTGCTTTAATGGAGTTGCTCCAGATTTAGAGAAGTATAAATGAGAGTAGAATTTGGTTGCAAGAGTGCCTGTTGGGAGAAGCATATTATTTTGCTGTTTGTGCATTATTCTATGTAATTATGGTAATTATCTGAACTAGTCTACTCTATGTAATGGCACCAGCAGAGGGCAGAGAATGTAGTCAGTAAGTGATGGTAGCAGTTTATGTAAGTTGTTCACTATTCATAGAAAATGTTTTGGAGATAAACCAAGATTGATGATTCACCAATAACTGATCAGCAATTACTGCAGAGGTTCTCAGAACTTCTACCTGAAAGAAATTTTCTCCTGAAAAACTTGGATGGCTAATAAAGAAATAGTCACCAATAGTTTTGGGGTTGATCCTGTTGATTATATATGAAAACTTTGTAAGTAAACAGAAGCACACATTTTTAAAGAAGACAACATTTTAATGTTAGTAGGTTTGATCACTGCATAATATGATAGGAAATGGAATAGCTCAGAACTTCAGAATGTATGTTTCACTGCAAACTACATAGCTCTATACAAATTCCAAGATGCTTAATGCCACTTCTTATTGCAGTAGAACAAGTTTCACTTTAAGATCTTTTCAAATTTTTGTATGAACTGAAATTACATAAAACCATGATCTTTCGAATGAAGTGAATGGAAGTGCACTAGTAATAGGATAGAAAATGGAGACCAAAGTGGAATGTGAGCAAAAGAACAAGAACTGAGACAGGCAAACAGAGAAATACCACTCAACAGACAAACTCCAAGGTTCAAAATAAAGGAAATATATAAAAAAGCAGAGTCACAAGAGATATTAAGAAGACTGTTCAGTCAAGAAACAGAAGAAAAGGGCTTAAACATGCACTATCAATTTCATATAAATGATTGAAATGTAGGTCCAGGAACTACATCTGCTTCTGAGTCCCCTGCCAATTTTTGTGATTACGGTCACATTTTCCTAGTTGTTTTAAAATATTTTCCCCTTCCCTTGTTGTTGTGTGTGTCACCTACACAACCAAGAGAGACAATTGATTGTACAAGATAAACACTCAGTGGTTAAAACAGGTTGAACCAGAATGGGGAATCTCTCACTGCATCAGTTAAGGAGGAGACAGAGCTGTGGAGGAGTGCTGCTTGTCCAAGCTGGTGAGATGGGGAGCTGTGCATTCTTGCACCTCATTCACTTAAACCCCTGGAAACAGTGGAAACCGATCATAAGTAAAGTGCTGTCAAATGCATGAAGTAAATTGACTGAAACAGTAGAGAAAAATATTGTTTCTCATACTCTTTCAGACTTAGTAACCTGAGACAGAAGTGATTTTGGGTTCATGGTATCCTTTTGAAAACTAATCTCCTGAAAATTAAGCTTTAATTTCTATGTTTTTCTTTTGTGCTAAGGTCACTTCAACCTCTTGGGTTGCTAACAATCCCGGTGATATAATAGGTCCTCCTTTCAACTTGATTGACAGGCAGAGGCACTCAATCACCAATCAGTTACAACTTGTAGAGCAAAGAGTATTGTTTCTCTGCCTTTCAGTCACACAGGGAGGCAAATGGTCTCATGTTCAGAGAAGTAGGGAACTAGGAGTCAGACTGGGATTGTGTTTGTCTACCAGTAGCTCACTGCATAACCCCATTAAGTCACTTATTCTTTCTGTGACTGTTTCCTCTTCTGTAAACAGGAGACTGTACTGACCCCCTGACAGACAAACAGAGAAATGCCATCAGGTTGAGTGTTGGCTCTCGTTTTGCTTGCCAAGTAAGAAATGTCTTTGGTCTCTCACTAAATTCTCTGCAAACAAGAAATTGTCCTATTCTAAAGCTCCTCCACCATCTATCACATAGCAATGGGACAATAATATAGAATATTCTGACATACGATGGAAAAGCTTTGGGACAGTCATTTCACGACAGGGATTCATTTGCATTGTTTCATTGCTGTAATTACAATGTCATTGTTTCAGTTATAGACAGTTGTTCTTAAGGATTAAAAACAGCCATAAAAATTTGCTTGTGGCTGATTGTTAGTACAAGGTCTCAGAGAAAGAGGTGCTCAGTGAGATCCTTCAAGCCAGTGCTGCATCAGACCATGAACACAGGGGCTGCAGGATGAATATTTCAGATAAAGAAAGGGCGGAGAGGAGAGAGGCCCAGAAGTCCCAATGGGAAAGGGAGAGGGAGATGTACCAGGACATTATGGGGCTCCTCTGGCAGCAAAAACAGATGCTGGAGACCTGTGGACCTACAGGTTCAACGATCATGGGCTCACTTCCCTTTGCAGTCCATGGAGAACTCCAAGATAGCATCTCTCGACACCAATTTATTAAGGTTTAAATGTATTTGCTTTTAACTTGCACAAAATTTTTTTTGAAGTGTTTTCATTTCTCAATAAAACTCTTATTGTTTGGAAAATAATTCATCTTTAATGGTTCCTAACATATGCTGCAGAATGACTGGCAGTAGTGAAAGCACCCACTTATTTGTTATTGTACAGTGTGATACAACTCATAGAATCAGTGACAAATACAGTGTAATAATCAGAAGTACAGCAAGCACCACAAAATTAATAGGTGCATTGTCAGTGTTAGATATGCAGTACGGTAAGTACTATGCAATTCCTAACTGCCCCAAACTACAGGGCCAGATAGAGCATAGTGTCATGTGGGCTGGCTTGAGGGGGAAGGGGGGCATTTAGTATATTGGGTGACATCAGTATGGCAGAATCATAATAATCCATGTGGGATATGCCATGTCAGGTACTGTTAAGAAGCTTATAATGTGCTAAGTAAGATAATAATACTTATGTTCATGTGTGATATTTGAAATGGAAGTTATAGATGTATTTGAGATATCTGTATTTCAAATTGTGCTGCCTGGGCAACACCCCAGATAGGAAGGCTGCAGAACAATGGCCTGCATAATGGCCAATTAAGGCATTCCCAGGTGCAAGGGGCCCTGAGGGAGAAGCCAGCATCACCACTGAGTCACCAGAACCTGCTTACGTGACCCTGGACTCCATTGCAGGCAGCCTACCTGATGAAGCATCAGGACTGTCCCATGTGACTATGGACCCCAGGCACACAGGAGGAGTCACCAGGATTGGCCCATGTGACTATGGACTCCATTTTGGGTCTTGTGACTGCCCACAGGCCGCATGGCCGGAGGAGGGGATTTATAAGATCAAGCCAGAGAAACCATTTTGTCTTTGTTCCTGTCCAGTCTGCAGACATACACCTATCTCTGGATCAATTCATCTTGCAACTGAACCGAAGGACTTAGACCCATCCAGGTACTGGATGTGAACCAGAGAGAACTACACAAGCCTGCAAATCCACATTTCTTCCAGAAACCTGAAGTATATGGACTTTTAATCATTTATATATCTGTGATTTATTTTAACCCTTTAACATTTCTCTCATGGTTTATTGCTTTCTTTTTACAATAAACCTTTAGTTTAGACACTAAAGGATTGGCTGTTAGCGTGATATTTTAGGTAAGATCCAAACTTATATTGATCTGATGCTGTGGCTGACCCCTTGGGGTCAGAGGGAACCTTTTAGCAAAGAGCAAAGAGTTTAAGTAACTGGTCTCTTTGCTGAACTTGGTGCTGATTTGGGAGCCTGGAACTGAAATGCAGTGAAGGGGGCTGTGGGCATTTGTGGACTGGCTTCTTGATATCCAGTGCAGGGTAATCAGAAGCAGGTCATGGCTGGTTGGGAAGCCAGGCTTCAGTGTCACCCACCAGCATGGGGAGAATCTGCTCTCCTTTTGCAGCCTGCCCTGACCTTGGCATTATCAGTTGGCAACCCTGGTCACGGTCGTATCACACATAGTATACCACAATACATCACTGTGGTTCACTGATAAAGTGCTCTTTCAAAGTATCTCTGAGCTATTGACCTCTTCTTATAGCTCTTGAGGTTTGGCTGCTCAAACTCATTCCACCTCCACCTCTGCAGCAGCTTTTCCCCCTTTGCTTAACAGATCTTATGTAGGACACAACAAGCAGCTATACCCATTGGGATATTTTTCTCACTGAGAGCCAATCTTGTGAGTAAACAACATCAACACACCTTCAAACTACTGAAAGTACAATCGATAGTAATTCTGTACATGCTGAGCCAGTAGTTGAATGTTCCCTTGATGCTGTCAAGGTGGCTGGTGTACAGCTTCATGAGCCAGGTGAGTAAGCAGTAGGCTTTGTCCTTCTGGATCGCTACTGGCATTTCAACATCCCCAATGGTAATCTGCCAGTCAAGAAAGAAAGTCCCTGATTGCAGCTTGTAGTCCTGTGTTCTTAAAGATGCAAGAATCACGCTCTTTCCCTGACCAGCCAACACTGACGTTGATTAAATGTCACCATGAAATGCATAACCATTGACAAATAGCCCTTTCTGTTGACATACTCTGCGGCAAGATGATCTGGTGACAAAATAGGGATTGCGTGCCATCTATCGTTCCACCGCAGCTCAGCAACCCCACTGCTGCAACCCCACTGATCCATTTGAAAAATCTCTTCTGGACACTGCTGAAAGTCACTGTCTTGTGAAGTAGAAGATCAATGGCCTTGCACACTTGCAATGCAACAGCACGTACAGTGGCTTTTCCAACTCCAAAATGATTTCCCACTGACCAGTAGCAATCCGGTATTGCAAGTTCCCACAGTGCAGTTGTCACTCTTCTCCACTGTCAGTGCAGTTCTCATTTTGGTGTCCCTGAACTGAAGGGCTGAAGTGAACTCAGCACACAGATCCAGGAATGTGGCCTTGTGCATCCAAAAATTCTGCAGCCACTGGTCATCATCTGAAGCCTTCATTATGATGCGATCCAACCGTCAGTGTTCATTTCTCAGATTCAGAAGCAGAACTCCACCATTTGCAGCTTGTCCATTAATACCATCAACAACCTTGAACTGGTCCTCACTATGTCTCACAGCCATCTGCCCTCTAGGAAATCATCATGTTCCCTATGGCTCTTGCAGCTCTGCAAATCCCAGATGATCATGCATCCTGTGCTTGCAATATTCAGACCTATGCAGGCTCCAGGCTTCTGTCAGAGATGGTGAATAGTGACAAGTCCTGCATGGGTTTTGGGCATTTTAAAAATAAGTCCAGCAATTATGGGATACAGCTGGCTTGACATGTTTTTGCCACATCATGCATTGCCAAACCTTTCGAAAAGACAGTACACTGGATGGTGGCGAGTTGCACACCGGGATACCTATTCATGGTGTGTCACACTGGTCATCAAAACAAGCATTGCTCGTGCATATGGGAAGTGCTGATGCAAAAAGCCAAGTATGCACATGCACAAGCGGTGTACTAACTGTGGCAGATTTATGGAGGCATAATTTGCATCTGCAAAAGTTTGTAGTGTAAACATGCTCTACCCAGGGTAGCCACTCACTTCAGTTTGAGTGTCTAATTTCAGTTCAGATTAAGTTGATAACTAAAAGACTTAAGTTAAATTTATATAAACCTCTCTTGAACTGAAATAAGAGTGTCCACACAGAGTTCTGAAGTGGTTTAACTAAATCAGTTTTAAACACACTAGTTAAACTGGTGTAAGTTTGTGTGTAGACAAGGATTGAAGAAAATACTCTTCCCAGTGGGTTGTGTAAAAGCATAATGGCAGTTTTTGTTTAGTCTGATAAATCTTTTTGATTTCTGGAATATATTTCTAAAACAGGCCTTTGTAAGAATTTTATTTAGCCTGATGGGTTCTTTCTTTGATTTATGTGAAGCAAATTGTTTGAATATTAAAGTTTTCTGTTGATAAAAGACCCTGAGGATTTCCTCCTATTGTAAGTTTGGTTTATTAGTACAGCCTCAATGGCTTTCAAAAACATTTTTGGGTAACTATGTGTGCGTTTACATGCTAGCGTGTTATAGTTGCATGTGGCCTTTTAAAAACTTTTATGAGGATTGCTGTTCTATTTTTTTTTTAAAAAGCTACAGAGTTAAAAACAGACTAAGAACATTAAGCCACAGAACATTGGGGTATTTTTGCATAGGCCATCAAATGCAAGAACATTCAGAATAAGCGCTAAAATGTTCAACATCCCTTATTGCGTCACAACAGCCATTGACATTTTGCATGTGTCTGAGCTAAAGACTGTATGTCCTTTCTGAAAGGTCATTCAGAGAACAATCTGACTTCTAAATGAAAAAGCATGTAACTCCAGTCACATTGAGACACGTAAGCCATTTTGGGTGAACTGGCCTCTCTGTGACATAAATTTTATTCCATAATTTGTTAAGCTACTGTCATTTTAAAGAGAAGTCATTGCTGTTCATTCATAGCTTTTGCCAGATAATAATGGAACTGATACTGAAAGATAATTTACACAAGTACATGCAGTACAGTAATGTTTGACTTTCTCAACTTTTTTTAAAGATGGTTACATCCAAGGATGAAAAATGGCAACATCTGACAGATCAGGTAGGGTTGCAAAAATTCCGGAGGCAAAGAATGGATACAGATAGATATTGATCCAGGAATTAATACAGATACAATTGGACAAAAATTAATGGCAAGAATAAAGGCTTTTCCTAGAATGGCTCAGGCAATATGGAAAACCAAGGATACTTCCAAATATAGGGTAGTTGTTTTTACATGCATAAAGAAGTGAAATATAAATTTGTTTGATTTTATTCAATAGTTATCTGATTAAGATGTCCTTTTAAAATACAAATTTCTAATCTGGTTGCAACATTGGCATGGTTTGTTGGAAGGTAAAGAAGTTAACCCTAACTCTATGCCTATCATCATGATTAAAAACACTTGAATTTACATGACACAGGGGAAAAATCAGCAGAGGGGGATTTATTGAACTCTATAAAATCTTATATAGTATGAGTAATGTCATCTTGAGTTATTGTTATCAAAGCAGCACAGATAGCCAGACAAAGGAGCATGAAAAGAAATAAATAAATCCAGCAATTTGTTGGAGAGGAACAAATTGTTCCTCTCCAACAACAGGAAGTACTGTTTTTATTTCTAAAATAATAAATCCATGGAATGGCTTATCATAAGCAGGACAAGGTCACTGAAGTTGAAACACCAGTATCATTTGAGTTAGAATGTTTCTTAAATGCGGGCTGCATTTTCAGGTGGCCACAGTCTCCTGGGTGGTGACTGGGGGGAGGTGGGGCAAAGCAGCGGCCCCTCCCCCAGGGCTGCCAGCAGGGGTTGTTGGGCCCTGACGGGGTGGTGGGGCTCAGGCTTTTGGCTTCAGCCCTGCGGTGACAGGTGGCAGGTTCCAGCCGTGCGGCGACAGGCTCTGTCCCCCAGCCATGGGGCTTTGGTCTTCAGCCCCAGCTCTGGGCTCTCCACCGCTCCCATTGGCCCTGGCCACCACTGCCTCATTTGGTCCTGGGCTCTGGCCACACAGTGGTGGGGTGGGCTGTGTCCCACGGTAGTGGGCTCTGTCCCCTGGCTTTAGGGTTTCAGGCTTTGGCCATGGGGTCATGGTTGCCAGTCCCAGCCTCACCACCCCCCTATCACCTGTGGCTCCCACTGTATCCTCTGGCCCCAGCTTCTGGCCACATGCTCCATGCCCTGGCCATGTGGTGGCGGGCACTGGGCCCCAAGATCTGGCCATTGGGCTTCGGGCTTTGGCCCTGGACCCCAGCTGTGTGGGGTGGGTGCCAACTCCTGGATCCTCCCTCCTTGCTCCTTACCCTGCTGCATCCTCTGGCCTCAGGCTTCCACCGTGCAACCACACAGCTCTGTTCCCTGGCTGCCTGGCTTCAGGGCTCCGGCCCCAGACTCACCATCCTCCCTTCGCATCTTGCCCATGCTGCCTTTTCCAGCCCCTCACCCACTCCCCTATATCCCCGGCCCCTGCTGCTTCCCTACCCACCTCTCCATCCAGGGCTTAATGTGTGACCCGGCTTGACATGGTTGAGTAAGTCTGCTGTGAAAAGTAATATATGTATGTTTGTTAATATCACTTTTCACTGCCTCCCAGCTAGCTAGCAAGTCTGCTGCTGTGAAAAGTGATATTAACAAATGTAAAAATATCACTTTTCACAGAAGCAGACTTACTAGCTACTAAGTCTTAAAAACAAACAAAAAAGCAACGGAAGCAAAAACAAAAAAAGACAAGAGCATGCAATACAGCTTATTTGTGTTTCAGTTCTATTTAGGTCCAGTAAAGAATAGAGACAACTCTACATTACTTTTATTATTGAGTCTGCAAAAACAAAAACAAAACCCAACCAAAACCAACCCTACATAAGTAAATTACAATGATTTGGATCTGTATATGTGCATATTTATTAGTTTTTCCTAAACTTAATTAAGTATTTTAGGAAAAATTGTCAGAGAGGCCACCATCAAGAGTCGGTGGCCATGCTCTAAGGGCACCAAAAATTTTGTTGTGAGAGTCCCTGTTAGAGGCAGGTTAGAACTGATACTATTCTGCTTTGGAATAGGTACAGTACTGCCACATGGGATGCATGCTGAGTATTTTATCTATCTGTCCAACCTCTGAATTAGTGGATGCTGCTATCTTTTTTTTTTTGTTTTCCCCCGTTTGGTTCCCTCTCCCACATTTTATTATGTATCTTTGTGTATGAGAGAGTATAAATAGGATTCCTCAGTGACTGTTCTGTGGAGTAACTAGAGAAGAAATGTAAAGGGCCTGAAGCAGTCTCTCTCTGACTGATCTGTTAGGCAAGGAGGCTGACGACAGAAGTGTTATGGCCCAAAGGTCTTCCGTTCTCACCCCATATAACTAGAGAGCATTAAAGGGGATCTCCCACAGAATCTGGGGGTCGGGGGGGTGCTTGCTTTCTTGAAAATGCTCACTGAGAGAGCTCCCATCAGGACAAATGATTTCCTTTCTCCCTACTAGGTTAGTCTTTGACCATTTTCGTCATCCTTCTACTATCTACCTAATGATCTACCAATAAGGCAGTCATCACTATAGTATCTGAGCATCTCCTGAAGATTAAAAAATAGAAATAATTTATCTCTTTCTTTGCAGAGAATAGAAGAAACAGCTTCATTATTAGAGTTTTTTTTTTGGATTATTATTTGGGTTTTTTGTATGCAAGTGTGTGCATGTAAAGCTATGCCAAAGATACGAGCTTTGCATTTAATTCTGAATGAGGATAGTAGTCATTCTTAACCCTTTACCTACTTTTGCCTCTGCAAGGGAATTAGTTGTATGCCCTAATCTAAGAGGGGCAGCGCCTGAAAATGGTAAGTTGTAGAAGAGCCAGATGGTTTGGCATGCTAGCTCTTTTTCTCCAGTCCAAGCAACTTTGCAACTCTTCATTGTGTAAATAGACTATTGTTTGCCATTCCACAGATAGTTATGGCCATCACAACACCACCAGGTATGCACTTCAAGGGATGGCATGGAACACAAGTCTATGCTATTTTTAGCTAGATGGAATCCATAATGCTAATCCAATATTACACTGGTCTGTGCTATATCTGGTAAAGAAATGAATCTGGAATAGACAGCCAAAATGAGATACAAAGTGCCAAGTTTTCAAAGCCCTGTGCAATGGGTGAGCCACACAAAATCTATACCGTCCTATTGCTAAGTGCATACGTACCCATCTGCCCCTGTAGTTACACACACATATGGGTTTACTTCATGCACAGCAGTTGAAATTCATTCCACAGCCAGAAAGCCTGAGTAACTAATGCCATATGGGTGAAGTGTAGGGATTGCATGGACTGGTGAGGAGAAATCCACCCCTGCCCTGATGGAGGCCAGGATATTGGGCTGCTGTGTATGGAACAGTGGCTGTCAGACCTTGTTGTATGACTTGGCAATAACGCAGATCCACAGCTCCTCCTCTGGCCCATCCTGGACACCCTGTCTGTGGTAGGGTGAGGATGTGCAGACACCGCTGCATAACTCCTTCTACAGACCCCCAATGCAGCTCCTTTACCGGGATTAAATGGTGCTGAAAGCCTTGTGCTGGCTCTCTGCATCATGTGTGAATTTCATCCTTTGGGCAACTTGCCTATTATGCAGAACTTTTTAAAAACTTGGCCTGAAGCGTGTAAGGAGGAAGCCAAATATGGTCAGAGTTATGAGTTAAATGCAGTCTATGTCTGGCAGAAATATGGTCCTGAAAACCCTTTCCACTGCAGGATCTGCACACTTAGATCCATGCAAATCAAAGGACAATTTTGACTATCAACCTGGATCTTTTTCATGCAGAAAGCCAGACAGCCATTTGATTTTAATACACTTTCTGTTCAAAAAAGGTAGAATCAGGGCCACTTGAAATTATGGTTAAAGAAGAGCTAGTAAGTGCTAATGTGATGGGGTGTATAAATACCACACTGGAACTGAAGGGGTTAAGGAGCAACTTTGCGCCAGCTGGAGCATCAGTGGGAGCCAGACAACTCAGAAGGGGCCTGACAAGGCAGGGAGAGGGACCCACCCTGACAGCTCCTGAGGGAGGGTGATGCAGGAACCTTCCTCTGGAGAGGAGGAGTCTGCCTGCTGAGCCCTGAGTGGCTGAAGGTTTAACTAATACCTCATTTCTTACTACTTGGAGACGGACAGCAAGACTTTGACAAGAGAGTGGTAGGCAGTGGCCCAGGGTGGCAGCCTTGAGGCTGGGTTCTGGACATGACGTTTGGGATGTTAACCTGCCTATTGCCCCCTTAGTCTGTTCTTTCTGAGATAAAAGTTTCCAGGGTTGTTAAGGAAACACGAAAGGACACGGATATAATCTTCCAATAAAAATAATTGGCAGGCAGTATTTTTTTCCAAAACAAAGTATCTTTTTATTGATGGAACTAATAATCCTTCCTATAATATGATCTAAAAATCCTAAACAAGACACACAATCCCTGAGATAGAAATACGGTGCAAGTTAACAAGCACTCAAAATACAATAGCATATATCTTAAATGATTCTAAACTAAGCAGTTTGTTACAAGTGGTCAGTTTGCAACATATTGCTGACAGCAGATCATAAAGTACTTTACAGTTTACATAGATCTGTTGCAATTAATAACAGAATTTTATGCATTCTTATCAACACACACACATACTAATCCTATATTCTATCCTATGCTTTACTTACACTAAACTATAATTAAAATAACATTAAGTTATTCTAGAAGTCCATTGATGTTTCCTTTTTATAAATCACTGCTGCTGTTGTTCAATTACTGGTCAGTCAGCTCTGCTTCATTCCAGTTTTCTTCTCTCTCTCTGCAGCAGCTTTCCTGACTTCTTTACAGCAGCTTTCTCTTTGCTGGCTTCCAGTTCCCTGACATCTTCCTATCAAATCTCTCTCTCTTTCTCCAGTCTAGATCTTCTCTTTCTCTCTCTGTAGACGGACTGCTCTGTTCTAAGTGTCTGGCTTTTTATATTCTGCTATTGGGACTTCCTTATATACCCTTAAGCAATTAGCCCATTTGCACATGCTCATTTTTAACCATTACCTCAGAATTCTGATTACCAGCTCTGACCTTTAAAACCAGTTGTGATTGGTGTGAGCGGTTCAGACCAGTAGAGCCCGGCGCGGATACAAAATTTGTATCTGCATCCGATCCGTGGATATCCACAGAAATGATCTGCGGATATCTGCATCTGCAGATGTGGGTATCTGTGGATATAAAGTGGATATTCATGGATTTGCAGGGCTCTATTGACCAGCTTGCTGCTCAGCTAGCTGACTTGTCACCCATCCCCTTATTGCACATGCTCAGTAGCCACCAGTCTTGCACATGCTCTCTGTTGTCATTTACCTCAGAGCTGTGATTCTGCTGATCCACACATACATACTTGGCTCTTTGACAGGGCACCGTTTTAGAAATCCTAGGTTTTCACTGAGCATGCTCAGGATCTTCAGTGTTATGTTGAATTCCTTTTTATTGCTTGTACTCAGAGAGAGAAATCAGCACAGGAACAGAGTGATGCAACACAAGGAGCATCTTTATTGAACTAACACTAAAACCAGCCAGGACTGGCTGAACTATCCCCTAATAGTTTAACTCTATTGCTATTGCAACAAGCTAAGCTCTGTTGCTACGGTAACCTAGGCAATTAGGCAAGACACAAAATTCACAACATATTTCTCTTCCCTTAATGAAAATGCCCATTTAACAGAACAATCACTAAACTAGGGAATGAGGGTAGACTACCTCAGTTCCCGGCTAAACCCCGGGGATTATTCTGCCCCATAATGTGGGTTTGCCCTCGCTAAAGATCCAGTCATTGAGGAGGCCTTCTCTCTCTTGGTGGATTACGGTGGACTTCTGGTGTTCTTGCACTGGAAGGTGTTACTGGTGCAGGTCTAACAATGGGCTCAGGACTCGTAACTCGAACAGGTGAAGATGTTGTATGTGCTTGAACAGGGGAGGAAGCTGTATCTGCTGCAGAGGTGGATGGAGAAGGGGAGTCAAGAACGAGTGACTCTTGACTCGAGGTTATCTCACCTGTAATGATGAGGTCAGGCAGTTCAACTGGAGATGTGTCCTTGGGACATGTATGACCTGGCAACAACTGATCTACATGCTGCCAACAGATGAGATCATCTGCAGTCTGGACAGTGTGGGAAACAGGTCTTGTTTGGGTGATGACTGTAGCAGGGACCCATTTAGTTCCGGAAGCCTAGTTTCGAGCTAGGACAGCCAGGATTAAAGGTTCGGTCTTTTGCTCTGTGTGCACATCTGATTATTTGGTTTTGCTGTTGACGTTGCACAACTTGTCATGCTTTGGCGGGTTTCAGCAGATCAAAGCAAGTGCACAACTGTTATCCCATCATTAGAAAGGCCGGGGATGCTTTGGTCATAGCATGAGGTGTGTTTCTGTAGGATAGTAAGAAGCTGTCCTGTCGCTTTTGAATGGATGAATGTCCCCTTGCAGATCCTAAAGCTTGTTTCATGGTCTGCACAAACCTTTCAGCTAATCCAGTGATGGATGGATGATATAGTGCTAAAGTGATGTGATGTATCCCATTTGCTTTCATAAAATTTTCCAACTCCTGAGAGACGAACTGTGGTCTGTTGTCGCTCACAAGTTGTTCTGGCAGACTGAAACGACTAAAGATTTCACGCAGTTTCTGGATAGTACTTTCATCAGTAGAGGACGGCATTACAGAGATTTCTGGCCATTTATAGTGGGCATCTGCAACAACCAGGAACATGTTTCCTTCAGCAAAAACAATGTGAATACACTGCCACAGGTTTTCAGGCCAGTCCCATGGGTGTAGGGGCACCAACTGAGGCGCATTCCTCACACTCTGACATGAAGTACAAGCTCTTGCCTCATCAATGGCACTGTCCAGGCCAGAACACCAAAAGTAGCTTTGTGCAATTTCTTTCATGCGCACTATTCCACAGTGACCTGAATGTAGCTTTTCTAACATCTGTGATCTCAGTAGTGGTGGAATAATGACACACATCCCCCACAACAAGCAACCAGAATGGATTGATAACTTCATCCTCTTGAACATGTAGGGAAGAAGGTCGGGTGAGACCTGAGAGTCCCGTAGAGATGTTCCATGCATCACTAGATCCATAACTTGGGATAATACTGGGGTCAACACAAGTTGCCTTCTTTACTTGAGTAGCAGTGGTGGGTGTGTTCTCTATCTGTTCAAAGTAGAAGATTTCTTTCTGGCCAAAAGCTTGATGTTTAAATGGTAGAGGCAGCTTTGAGAGACCATCTGCGTTTCAGTGCAGAGTGGATGTCCGATATTTGATCTCATGTGTGTGCAAAAAGCAACAATGCCCATTATTGCATACGACTAGCAGCCAATGGTGGAATGCCTGTGCGTGGTTCAAAAATTAATGTTAGAGGTTGATGGTTGGTGAGAAGTGTGAACTTCTGTCCAAACAGGTACTGACGAAATTTCCGAATTCCAAAAACGATTCCCAGTGCTTCACTTTTGATTTGGACATAGTTATTTTCTGCTTTGCTTAAGGTGCGTGAGGCAAAAGCAATGGGTCTTTCCTCTCCCGAAGACATTATGTGTGACACAACCGCTCCCACTCCATAAGGGGAGGCCTAGCAGGACAGCTGTAGAAGTAAGGACAGATCAAAATGCGTCAGAACCTCTGAATTTAGCAATGCGCGATTAGCCTTGTTAAATGCAACATCACAGGCTTCAGTCCACTTCCAGGCCTTGTTCTAGCCAAAGAGTTAATGTAGTGGTTTTAGTAGCATTGTTAACGGTGGAATAAACTTTCCATAATAGTTAAATAGCCCTAAAAAAGAGCAAAGTTGGCTTACATTTTGAGGAGGTGGAGATTCCACAATAGGCTTGACTTTTGCAGGAGCCTTATGAAAGCCAGTAGCATCTATGATATGTCCCAAATATTCAACAGAGGGCTGGAAGAATTCACATTTGTCTTTGCGGACTCATAGGCCAGACTCTTCCAGTCTTTGTAGGTCAGCCTCCAAGTTCTTAAGGTGATCCTCCCCATTCTTGCCAGTGACTAGGATGTTGTCAGGATAGTACTGGACTCCTGGCAAGCCACTCAAGATCTGGTCCATAGCCCTCTGGAACAAAGCTGGAGCAGACGTTATTCTGAAGGGCAAGCGACAGTCTCGATACAGCCCTTTATGTGTCACGATAGTCAACAGCTCTTGGAACGTCTCATTGACGTGCATCTGTAAATATGTCTGATTCAGATCAATCTTGCTGAACTTTTGTCCAAATTAGAAAATGTTAGTAGAAATGTTAGTAGAAAATACTGCATGTTCCTGGGAATTCTGATAATACAAACATAGGAAAGTTTGTTTTAAACTGTTTGAGTGTTTTAAATTTTACACGCGCGCACACACAGAGATTCTAGTATCCACATACTTATGGGAAGTGGTGGAGCCAGTATACAGGAGAATATGATTGTTCTATTATGCAAATAATTCAGAAGAAAGTACAAGTTGACTACAATATAAATGTTAATTTTAGTAATTTACATATGGGTAAGAAGATTTAAGTGAGAAAATGTTTCCCACAGAGGAGCAATTTATTATCAATATAATTTTTAAATGAGATTTTTTTTTCAATCAGAAAAGACATACTCAGAATTAACTGATGATAATTGGCATGCATCAGCATCCTTGTTCACGTTTTCATCAGAGGAAGCAGGAACTAACTGGACATGGAGAATGGATTGGTAGAGATGGACCCTCCCCAGAACAGAATTTATGCATGTTTTGCAGTGGGGAAGTTTGCAGTACTGTCTAACCTATCTGTGTATCTGTCTCTCCCTCATCTTGTGCTGTGTATCCCTGTTGAGCCTTATCCCATTCCCACAAAGTCTCTAGGTGAAGGAGATTACAGTTTCCAATGATGTCGAGACTTGATAACTTTTATGATTTTATAAATTATAATGTTTGTTGTAGGCATTTTCCTGGTTATAGCTATTCATTTTCTTTTTGGTAACCCTGCAGGTGGCTAGTCTGGTGGGTACTGAATTTCAAACCAACTGGCATCAGACAATCATTTTATGTTGAAAGGTAAGGCTTAGAAAGTCAATGTTGAACTTCCAGTATTAACAAGTAAGGGTAATTGGCTTGTCTATACTCAATTGTGCCTCTGTGTTCAACACTTCTCAAGAGGCACTCAAGTAGTTATGCCCTCCTGTGAGCTCTGTAGCTACACTGATATATAGCAGAGTGCATGCTAGATTCATAATGTGTATTTTAGTTGTTTAGAATTGGCAGAGATTGCTTAGCACCAGTTATGTAACTAGAGATCTTGAGCGATCTTATCTGACAGAGTAGGAAATGCCAAGGAGTCCTAAGGAATTCAGCGTTATTTACTTGGAGTCCTGTTTTGTATAATTCTTTCTTTATGACCCAGCATTGCCATAATTTATATACTCCATAACTCTTATTTTCACATAAGTCAATTGAGATCCATTCTCCCTATATTCTCAAAACGAGTGCTTGGTTGCATACATCCTAGGAAGATTTTTGGTTACACAGGGAGAAAGGACAATAGAAGGAAAGCATCAATGAGCCAGAGGCAACTAAAGATGAAAGAGTGGAATTCATTTCCATTAAACCTGCTTGAGAAAGAGAATGTACTGACAAATAAAAGCTGATAAATTAAAGCTGAATCTGTAGCACTTTCATTTACTCTCTGAATCTGAGTTCCAATAGCTATTCTTAATAGTCCAGACTCTCAATATACACAAAATAATTCTGTGAACATTTTGCAAATTACAAGCTATATATAAATAATGATTCTAATGCTAAAATTTGAAATATATATGAATGGCCATGGACATTTAGAAATGTAGATTACTATGTTCAGTACCACTGTAACAATCCACTACATAAGACATTAAAATCAATAGATTTAAAAATTCTAATGAGAGAGGGGACAAAGAATGACTGCTTAGAATAAAGAATGAAGGGTTTGATTTTACTATTCATTCATATTTTAGGGAATTATCTGCTGTTTTGCACGTGTAGTATATTAATAGGATGCTATTTTCCTTTGCTCACATCTCTTTTGAATTCAAATGTATCTATTAATATCTTTATGGCATTGGCTGTATATATCCTCGCCAGTATGATTAACTGATTTTAATGCAGCACTTTAGACATGGCATTGTAAATTATAGACAAATTCAAGAAGGCAAGGTCCTCCCCTGAAGGTCTTCCCTTTTATATTGAGTAACATATGAAGGAAGGATTTAAATCTGAAGTCTTGTGAATTTGCACTATTGGAGAGGCAGGACTCCAAGAGCTGCAGTTTCAGGGTTGGAGTGTGGGGGGATTGGTTTATATTTCAGGTTATAAAAAATATTTTTGTAAGCAAGACTGTGAGAGGGATGGTTAGGATCAGAGGTTCACTGGGAGAAGTGAGCTTTTTAGAAGGAACCTGAAGGGAGGAAAGAGGCTGTTCTTTGTGTAGGGGACAGCGGTAATGGCCACGGTGTGGGAGATGTGTTATGGCTGGGAGAAATCTGTGAAAAAGGCCTGGGATGACTTGGTGATTCTTAAGAATGGAGGCTGGCGCCCGAAGTTCACAGCAACTCCACCTGATGCTACTTGAGGGAAATGAAAGTGATCATTTGCGGTTTCAAAATCATCCAACTCTCCTGAGCCTCACAACGTACGCCCGCTGAAGATGCGGTGCCTTGTTTGTGGACACCCTCATAGTTAGAATTACACAGTTAGGTGAGTGATTTTTATTAATTTGTCCAAATGAGTTTATCCAAATGCAAAATTGCCAAACTTCTTCCAGATTCAGATTTTTTTTCCTCTGAAAATCACTGAGTTCTAAAGGTAACAGGAAATCAATAATGGGCAACTCAAGGTCCTGGAATCCACAAACCTCCTGAATCTTTGTCAGTCTGGTTTCAGACCTAGGTATGGAACTAAGGGCCCAATCTAACTCCCACTGAGATGAATGGTAGTCTTTGAATTGACTTCAATGGGAGTTGGGTGGGCTGTATTGATTTTGTTTTCGTGTTATGCACACCATCTTCTAACCTACAAAAATGAAATCTTCTATAAGATGCTTTGGTGAGTGACTGTCCATCTAATGATATGCCCCTGGCAATGGATTGGGACTATTTGATCCTGTTGGTTAGAAATTACTGTATTGTTGATTTGCCTCTTGGATCCTGTGGGGGTTGATGGAGTGAGACCTGAATAGGTTCACTACTTTTCAGAGAGATCCCAGAGCTGGGCAACACCTCATCCTCATTGGCTAAAATGGTGACTTTGATGAAAACCAACAGGTTGCAGCTCAGTCATAGTCACAAGATGGAAGTGATAGTTAATGGCAGAGGGCAGATTATATAGTTGCAAGGCGGGGTGGTGACAGCACCACTTATTGAGGGTGCATAGATGCCTCTTTGTGTTAAAATGGCTTGTTTCATTACAGCACTTTGGATCCATCGCTATGCTTCCAACCTCAAGTGGCAATGGTGGCCTATAATGCCTTTCATCTTCTGTAGCTGGCCAGGCTGGCCATCTTCCTGACCCACACCTCTTGGTGTCCATCACTCAGGCTAAGCAAATGTAACATTCTCTATTTAGGTCTACCCTTGAAAACTACATGGAAGCTTCAGCTGGTGCAGGATATAGCCTCCTGCCTCCTGAGTGTGGCAGACACTGTAACAACATTACACCTAGGCTCAGGTCTCTGCACTGTCTCTTATTTGTTTCTGGGAGCAATTGAAGATCTTGCCTATTGTCCTTTAAAGTCTTGCTTGCTGATGAAACTGATTATCTGGGGCCTGGTGTAGAGTAGGGTTTTTGATTTTGTTGAACATGCTGATTGCCAAGGCCGAGTCTAGAGTGAACCATGACAATTGGGAAGGGTCTACATTAGCATTCCCCGCTGTGTTAGTTAACACACATTACAACATGACCAAAAACTCTAATTTAAACAAGCCTGAAACACCATGTATAACTCGCTGTAAATTCCACTGGGGTAGCTGATTTTCACAGAGATGCTCTTCCTGTCGGGTCCTAGGGTAGGACTCTGAGGCTGGTGGCTTGGCTTTTGGGATTTGCTCCCTTTCATGACCTGCAGGAACCTGAGCTTGCGGAATGAGACAGCAAGATTAAGGCTCTGTGAGTTAGGGTTAGTGGTTTCCTGGCTGTTTGCATTTAGTTTAGTTTCAGCTTAGGTTTATTAAATTTTTTTGTTAATGTGATCAGTGTGGGGTGACTATTTGGTCTAATTAAGGCATGGTGAGTGACAGCCATGGTAGCAGTGGCTCAAAAGGGTAGTTTACTGAAACCATGTGTCTTAAAAACCTTTTTGTGTATTCAGTTCATCTAGCTATAACAGTGATGGATGCTGTGTTCAATTAATAAAACAAATGAATTAAGTTTGAAGCACATAACCCTCTATGTGTCTCGCCCTCAAGGAACACATTATTTTTTCCATATACCTAATCTAGAGAAACTAGGGAGACAACCATTCACCTGGAGAACTTTATGCAAAGTTGGGGTTTGTTGGCAGTGTAATCATGTTCAATTTATTCTCTAGAAATAATCTGCCGATCCCCTTGCTACCATTGATGTGGGGTTTGAAGAGAGGGCCATGACATAAACACTGCAGAGTCACCATAAAGAATGGAACAATTTGGCACTATTAACTGTCTCTGCTCAAGAGAAATCCAGGACTGCAATAACAATCATTCTGATGCCTTGGCAGAGCAGTTTGCGTGAATTAAGCTTGCACAATGTCACTCTGACTCAAACAGTGTTTTTTATTAGTCTCTTATTTTGATGAGCAGCAAAATTCACTCACTTCCTCCCCCCTCTCCCCCTAAAGTCATGCAGCATAGTTGAAGGGACACATGAACTCAAGGATCAGAACAGGGCCTTTAATACATGCATACACTAGATGGTGCTATTTGCTTGCTTTAAAATGCTTTATAACAGAGACAAGGTGGGTGAGCTGATATCTGTTCCTGGACCAACTTCTGCTGGTGAAAGAGACAAGCTTTCAGTCTTACACAGAACTCTTCTTCAGGTCTTATAACATAGAGACATGCTGAGAATGGCCCAGGATAGGTAGGAATGGTGGAACTTTATTATTTGACAGCATAAGAATGATTCAGATTCAGATAGCAAATAGGTTCAGCGTGGTACAGACTGACTGATGTTTGTGAGACAGTCATGTCATAAATGAGAGATGTAGTGGCATGGCATCAGCCAGGAGGGCAATTATCCTGAAGAAGAATGAGGATGAAAACATGACACAGTTGCGATTATGTATTTGATCATGCAATACTAATAGGGTAACATATGGTTTTGGTGACGATCGCTACAACACTAGAACCATTGTCACATTTGAATCCCCTACAAAACCAAAGAGGAGTACACAGGAAAATGAACTTTTAGTTTTCTTGTTATGAAATATAGTTTAATATTGTGGGGTGATACTATTCCTTCTGTGAGTGGAAAAATAATTGAATCCTGACTGGGGCTTATGGGAGAGGGAGAGCCAACATTGTGTGGCATGCTCCTTCCCTTCCCAGCAGAAGCTCTTCTGTTTCAGGGGTCATCTGTGTGTTTTAGGGAGGTGGGGCCTTCTTCAGAATGGGTCAAGCAGGGCAGCAGCCATTCTCCACACTGTGCTTCCCTCCATAACCCTTTGGTGTTCTAATGGGACAGCATTAACCTAGCTGGATTGCCTCTACATAACGGTTCTGACACAGATGCAAGGGGAGTCAGCCAAGCAAATAAGATCCTGTGAGGAATGGTGCTGCCAAAGGAGGTGGGCTAAAAAAGTAGCTTGGCAGAGGACTGTGCCTCCAGCTGTCTGGAGATCTGTGGGTTTTGAGCCTAAAGCTGTTGCTCAGTGCACGGGAGACTGAAAGCCCTGAACCTATTTTATTCCCTGTGGAATGCTGAGCAGGAAACACTGAGTCAAAACTTGTGACTTGTATGGAGAAATCCATACAGGGTAGGAAAGGGCCCCATGGGGTGACTCGAATAGCTTTAATGAGAATTATATCAAGCACTAAAGTGAAATGAAAAGATGTCTAAAGATAGTGATTTATAAAACTGTTTTTACTGGGATTTTGTTTAAATGATTATACAGTATATTGCAGTGAAAATCCTGTTAAATACTCATAAATATTTGGTGCAGATAAGGGACCAGATACGTGGCTTAACATTCTGTGACTTTCCTCTGACTTTATTGAGGTTGCATGAAGTATGAAGTTGGGGGAAAAGTTGTCCTTAATGTACAAAATTGGCTATTTTATAAATATTTTTTTCTTTTAAGAATTCTAAAGAGAGCTTAACAGCTTTGTTCTGGTAATAGGTGTAATTTTCCAAGCAATAAGTGTTAGCCTAACTTTTTCCCATATAGAAGCTCTGGGCTGTCTATTCCTATGGAATTCAATCTATAATGGTTTTATATTGCTGCCCATCACCACAAAATCTGAGCAACTTCCAGTAAAATCCATGTCAATAGTAAAGTTCTGGGTGGACTTCATGAAGTATCTGGCCTTTCTCCCTTTTAAGAGGTCAAAAGTCTGCTTGGGATAGGGTATTTTCTTGTGTTCTTAGATTTTATTAATTCTTTTTTTTTCTTTTAATTGACAGAGGTTTAGCGGTAGAAGGGGATGTCTGTGTTGTGAATGTCATTCTTGCAGTGGAAAGGCTTTTTATTGGTAAACTAATTAAGCCAATGCTGAATATTTTGGAAAGTCCCAGCACAATTATTTTAAACAGATCTGTTTCATTTGCGTGTAGTAAGTTTTATTATTTAAATTGGTTCATACCTTAAACACATGCTTGCTTTGGATTCCTATTGAAAACACTGAGGAAAAAGATTTATCTCTTTACCATAATTTAGGACTTCTCTACCCTTGTAAATTTACTGAAATAATTATTCTGGAGTATATATACTGGAATAGTTATTTAGTACTGTGTAAATATTTTAGAACTGGAAAAAGACACACTTATTCTGGAATAAGAGGGTTCGTATAAGGGTTTATAATGAAATAATTATTCCAGAATAGCGACTTCAGTAAATTTACAAGCCCTTAGCAACAGGTCTCACCGATCTGAAATATAATGGGGAAAATAGAGTCAGAGACAAACAGAACAGAGCATATTTTAGGGCATCATCCATTTCCATTATTATAAATATATGTGTGCGTGTGTGTGTGTACACACATGCGTACTCCCATGCATGCTTATTATTTGTTACTAGTACTGTGGTAACATATTTACATAATGCTATAGACAACAGTAGGTCTATTTCAGAGAGAACAATGTAGATTGCCTTATTCAACACTCCTTACTCAGGTAAAACAACTGTTACTGCAATTTTGTCTGAAGGAGCGCACAAGAGGGCCCTAAAAAGTTATGACAAGAAGAAGATAGAAACAAAAACTCACTGTAAAAAAAACCCCACACAGTAAATCAGAGTCTGTCTTTGTACTTTATTTTTATAGTAGTTTTCACACTTCCCCCCTCTGCTCAGTTTAATATAGACAGAATATGAGTCATTATTTACAATGGAAAAAAGTAATTAGCTTGATCACAGCCTGTTGCAAGATCTTAGTATAGAAATGAAATGAACCAGTATTTACATATATGACAGATAGTTTAAAAGAAAAAGTTTTAATCCAGTAGGGAATGTTCACACTTGGTAAAGTTTTATTTTTGAGCACTGGTTTTTTTTTTAACCTCCGACATTTTGACTGCTTTGTCTCTTTCACCTTGAATCCCTATCGGATGAGGTCACAGAGGCATTCTGATCATCAAGAAAAGGTCACATACTGTGTTTATCCCACGTTCTATATCAGTCTAATCTTCTGCATACTTTCATTACTATGATAGCGATCACATCATGGAGATCTAAAAAAAGATGGAGAAATTCTGTGGCATACTTTCAAGATTATTACACAGGTCAGCAAATACATAATATGATCTTTTTCCTTTTATGGTATATCATAATAACAGAAGTTGGTATAATAAGAAGGGGAAAAGCAGGTTCCACTTATCAAATTATCATTTCTAGCATTAAGCTCATACTTGAAGCCAATCGGTTGCAGCAATAAATAGCTATTACAGTTATCGCATTGAATTTGTTTCCCCTTCACTTCATTCAATTACCTTTTTTATGACTGGAAAATATTTTAAACCTCTCTCCACATTTTTTTTCTTGGATGCATCCTCAAATAAGTTTCTGCTTCTCCCTTCTCAGTCATTCAGCAAGATACGCTTCTAATTAAAATGTTCATCTAATTGTCCAGGTTCATCCTTCAGTATTCAGACAATTGTTAATTAAACTTCAAAACAGTGCATGCTTGGAAAAGTGGGACTGGAATATACCATTCCCAAGAGACAGTGCTATTTTGAAATTCTGTGGGCATAGGAACTTCTACAGAGGTTGCTATAGTGCTGCTGTTTGTGATGTTAGAGTCAAAGGTCTGTCAACATTTCTATTACAAATCTCTTTGTTCAGAGATTTATGCCTTGGCTATTAAAATTTGTGTTGTGACAAACTTGATATAAATAACCCCAAGCCAGAAGACTTAAAACTTTTTTTTAAAATTGTTTTTCATAGTATAAAAGAGACTTATCACTGGTTAGCAAATAGCAACAACTCAGAAACTTCATAGCTCCATAGCATCTTTATGCGATGCTAATGGAGATGTAACAATGATGTTATCTTGGAGAAAATAGATGTTCTTACTTCTTTCTGATGGTGACTAAGACATACCTTGCTTGCAAGAGGGAATCTCAGATATTTCCATTTTTTGAGGACGTGTGTCGGGAGGCCATTAATGGTTTAGTAATTATCTTGCATTTTTGATAGTCCTTCATCCCAAAACACATTACAAACTATAGCCCCGTAACAGAATGTGCTGGCCCTTTAAGGATTTCATCATATTGAGCACAGGCCTGTTACTGGTTTCTGCTCAGAACTGAGGCTGAGAAAGCAAGGAATGCTGGGCAAGGGGTGCAGGTAGCTTCTTTTCCCATAGTAAAGAGACATCTGGAGTGAAAGAGTAGCTGCTTGTGTCTCTGTCTACAGAGGAGACCGGGAGAGAAGGGACCACTGGTGGGTCTCTCCAGTGGGGAGCTGAAAGAGCAGCAGGAGGACTCCGAGTTCAGAGGAAACCGAGTAATTAGCCTGAAAGGGACTGTGAAAAGGATGCTGGAAGGCATCTGTTTAGCAGCAGTGGTGGCTGGAGGAAGCTATTCTAGTCTATGCTTAGGCTTGGAAGGATTAGATATTTATCCGTAAATATCGATTAACGTTGATTTTGTTGTTCACACACAAACCGATGAAAAAATATTTCCATTGATGATGATCCAAATTTACAGACAGACAAAGTAAGAAAAATGCTGACTGAGAACTTATTAGAGTTTGATTTAAGGCTATTTGCGCTGTATATTTTAGTATATGATGTTGACAATTTGTGTTTTAATGGTTATAAAGCTTTAACTTTTTGAATCTCCATGTCTAGTCTCCTGTCCTTAAATAATTGTCTGACCCCCTCAGAAGATCCCACATTTGTGAAAATATAAACTCAATAAAAGGAGAAAAAGAATGCTTAAACTCCACAATTTTGCACAACTGTGAAAATTTAAATTGATAAAAATTGAAAAAATGCTTAAAAATAAACATTGATATGTTCAGTCGAAATTATATATAAAAAACTAAAAATCGAATTCTGCCAAGCCTATCTAGTCTACTCTAGTTTTTATACCACACTCATCACTGTGGTATCTGAGCACCTTCCAGTAGTGCATTAAGCAACATGACTACACATCTGTCACGTGCTGTTTGTTCTCTCCCCAGAGGGAGAAGCGTATGCAGTATAGTGTCTTGTTTTGGTAGAGTGTCTTCTTTTCCCTTCTGAATATAAATATACTGGTTGTTATGTGTTTATATTAGAGATGGCAAAGTCAAACAAATGAATTTTGTGCTTGGAGCGGAAAGTGGTGAGATTTGTGATGGCCCTTTGTTCCTGAGGGAGATCATTCCATATTCTTGAAAGAACCACCTCTAGAGAAAGTGGCTCTCACAGACTAGCTTGCTGAGAGTTCTATAGTGCCAGAGGAGCAAAGCTACTGACCATGGTCCCTGAGTTTTAGATGACCTTTTTGAGAACCTAGGCCATATAGTGCTTTGAAGATAAGACTGAGACCTTGAATTTGATTTGAAATTCTATGGGAATCCAATGTAGAGAGCAGTGGACAGGTTTGATGTGTCTGCGGTTGCCTATATTTCTGAAGAGATGCTCTGCAGTTTCTGAACTAGCTGAAGTTTCTGAAGTGCTGAAGGTTTTATGCCCAGTCATATTGCACTGCTGTGATTCAGCCGAGAGGTGATGTACACATGGATAACTGAGGATGTACACATCCATGGATGTACACATGGATAACTGAGATTGGTTTTTATCTGCCAGCATGGGATGGAGTTTCCTAGCTAAGTGGAGATGCTAGAAAGTGTTGCTCACAGATGCTGCTAAGTGAGAACTCAGGGTCAGTGAGGTATCCAAGAGTTACTCCTAGACTACAGACTGAATTGACCAGCAGATAGACTTAATTGACTTATGACTAATTTAGGTACATAGACAGCTGGCCAAACGAGAGCTATGTTGGTTAAAAAAAATGGCCTGGTTTTTATATATATATATAGCTGCCCCCCCAAACCAGGTCAATTTTTTAACTAATATAGCTTTCTTCCTTGACTGTGGCTTTTGGGACATTTCATAAAACCACTGCCTCAATTTATCGTGTGTGTGTGTGTGTGTGTGTGTGTGTGTGTGTGTGTGTGTGTGTGTGTGTGTGTGTGTGTGTGTGTGTGTGTGTGAGAATATCTATCACAAAAAAAGAAACAGGAAGAAAGGGGAAGTCACCCCTTCACCTTCTCTTTGTTAAGCTAAAGAAATTGAGCTCCTCGTCTATCTCTATAAGGCAGGTTTTCTAATCTTTTAATCATTCTCATGGCTCTTCTCTGAACCCTCTCCAATTTATCAACATCCTTCTGGAATTGTGGGCACCAGAATGGGACATAGTATTCCAGCAGCAGTCACACTAGTGCCAAATATAGATAGCCTCTCTACTCTTTCTTGACATTCCCCTGTTTATGCAGCCAAGGATCACATTAGTCCTTTTGGCCACAGTGTTGCACTGGAAGCTCATATCCAGCTGATTATTCATCATGCCTCAATCTTTGCTTCCCAGGATAGATTTCCCCCATCCTGGAAGTATGCCCTACATTCTTTGTTCCTAGATGTATACATTTACATTTTGCCATATTAAAATGCATATTGTTTGCTTGTGCCATTTTACCAATCGATCCAGATTGCTCTGTCAGTACCTTTCCTCTTCATTATTTACCACTCCCCTAATTTTTGTGTCACCTGCGAACTTTATCAGTAGCTATTTTATGTTCTCTTCCAAGTCATGAATAAAAATGTTAAATAGTATAGACCCAAGAACCAGTCCCTGCAGGACTCTACTAGAAATATACCCATTCCATGATGACTCATTCACAATTACATTTTGAGACCTATCAAAATCTTTACACTCTCCACGTTTCCTTAACTGTCATCAGTATTCTCTAGGCACTTTTTCGCAGAATGGATTCACAGTTCCCTAACTTTGATCTAATGCTCCCTACCGCTTCCCTGTTTCTTTTTCCTTTGAAATTGTAAAACTGGATATCTACATCCAAGGACGAGAATATCTGACAATGATTATTCCAAATCTGACAGTCACCACAAGCCAATTCAGGTTGACTTAACTGCCATAATTTAGTCCCTGTAGGTGGTTTCCAAAAATAGAAGAAGGTACCATCTTTGCCACAAGGGGTTCATAGTGTAAAGATAGATAAGTAAGCAGACAGACAATGCGTAGGGGAATTGGAGCAACAAATATCTAGTGGGGCTAAAGGCAGATAAGCAGGACATGTAAATTAAACCAAAATTTCTCCTCAACTGTGACACTCATATAGCAAGTAGATTTGTTAGAGAAAAATCAAGACAATCATTCAAATATAAGATAGCAGACAACAACCATCTTCAGAATTGGATGACAAATTTCACCCATCTCTACTTACTACACCTTTGTGAGGCAGGCATACTTGGAGAACTGAGGCACAGAGAGGCTAAGAGACTTGCAGAAGGTCACATGGGAAGTCAGTGGTGGAGTAGAGAGTTGAACCTGGGTGTTGGTCCCAGGCCAAGGCCCTAACCACTTGTCCATCCTTCCTCTCCTTTTAACCTTCTCACCTTGGTGGCCATTAATAAACCAGTCACTAGTTACCTAAGAGTAGCAATGCTTAATAAAACCTAGAAATCTTTGCAATTGTGCCCCAAGCCTAGGCAGGTGCTGGAAAGCTGATTCATAATGGGCCAAATCCTTGGAGTCAATCAGGCTCTGGCATCACAAAACAGCCTTTATGCTAGCTTGCATGGCTGGCTGAGGATTCCTCTGCTGAAATGGAATCACCAAATATTGTACAGCTTGTGTAGGTAACTACGCCACTCCCTTCACGGCTCCCAGGGTAAGGAAGTGCTAAAGCCATATGAAAAAGGAGGGGGTTTAGTGAGTTCGCTGCTGTACTTTGGCCATTCTGGCTATGCTGGAATGGCCTCTGGGGACTGTTGCAAGTGGCTGTAGTTTGTGCTGGGAGCTGAACCTGTCTTAACAGCCATGGGGGTTGGGGAATTGGAAAGATGACACTGTCATCTTTGCACATCCTCTTGGGTCCTGCTGTGAGTGCAGCGTGGACAGATTTGAGAATTTGGGCTGATGCGAGACCTGTGAGTGAGGAGATCTGGGGAACCACCGCGTGGAGATGTTAATACAGGATGAATGCACCCAGGTTTTATCTTCCTGAGAGCAAATGTTGCTCAGCTATGTAATGCTGTTCATTATATTTTGCTGGTTGCTTTTGTGTTTTATCTCTACAACCTTGGTGATCTTTCAGCAGCATTCAGAAGTCTGAAATACTACTAACCTGGCTGTTTCCATAAGGTGTTGTAAATGCATTGCAGATGAGCATGCAACTGCATCTGTGCCATTCATATGATGAGAGCATGATCCAAAGCCCATTGACATAGTAGAAAGACTCTCATTGACTTCACTGACCTTTGGATCAGGCCCCATTCTGGGGGGAAGTATGTCACAAGGAGAACTGAGTGGATAATGAACAGATATTAATCAAATAATTTATTTTTAATCAGTCCTGAAATTCATTGACTCGATTCTGTGAATGTTATTTAATCAGCTGTCATCACAAGTGTGGCCAAGGCTGTTTCCTCCAACATAGACACAGACCATGACCCTTTCTCTTGCATGTAGGAATCTGTGGATTATTTATTATGGAAACCTTTGAGGGTTGGATCTGATACCGCATAGCCTGATTCATCCAGTGCAGACTCCTGAGCACTTTTCTGGGAACAATTTGCAAACACTCATATTAATATGAGTTCATAATATTATAACTTTCATTGCTCCCTGGTTTCCAAGGCAGGGAAACATATGGACTAAAGGTAATAGCTGCTATTCAACAGTCAACATATGAATGAAGACAGCTGTAAATATGCCACTTTCCCTTAAATACTCCATATACATTTAGGAATGCAAGGTGAACTACAGATACAGTATGGTTCATAATCTGCATGCTGGAAATTGAACTACTGTACTTTTCTAAGAGTAGTGAGCTGAGCGCATTGGATCCTATGTTCAACCATCATAGTTATTCCGAGCAATTTAGAATAATGAATTCAGGAGATAAATTCTTTCTCTAGCAGTTTTTACTCGGTGTGTGTGGGCGTATATACTGGAAGTGTCTTGGATTTGCTAATGAAGCTAAGGCCATGAATAATATTTGACTGCTATTGCATGATGCTGCTGACAATGCAATACATTTACTGTATATAGTTGTGTGATACTGAGCATATTATGTGTGCATGAAGTCCTACCCATACCTTCATTCCTATTCTTTACTTCTTAATCCTGTCCATTTATAAAACAAATGATTACAATGTTTTAAAACAGAGAATATTTACACTACATGTTTTCTCTAAAAAACCAAAACTATATAATTAAGTCAACAAGTTCAAGAAATAGAGAATAAAATAGATTTAGGGGTGTAGGATGTGATTCATAACTTAATGAGCTGGCATTAATGTAATTCAGTTGCTAGCAATTCAGTTTAAGTTATATCTTTCCTATGAGGGCATATTTATGATTACAGATGCCGTACAGAGGAGGATTTTCCTTTATTTACTTTTCAGATGAAGGAGGATAAACATTTACATTTCCTAGCTCTTGCTAGATGCTTGCAATGATAAAAGACTAAAAAATAGCTTGCTAGGAGGAAAAAAAAGAAAAAAAATAGCTTCCTGAAGAAAAACAAATGTTAAGGAAAAGGATAAATTGAGCTAAGACTACACAGAATAAAAGCCATAAGCACTCGATAGACTAATTTGACTAAGGGAAAAAGGCATATACACAAAGCAGTCTAACTAATCTACTAGTCTTGTTTCATATTTCCAAAGATTTATTAACCATGACAGGAAATTTAATAGGGAACAAAATCAAGGATTTGTAAAATTGTAAAGGTGAGACTATTGCCAGTTATAATGAGTAACTTTTATGTTGGATTTCATGAGGATTCTCTGTCTCTGTCCAAAGTTGAAGCTAGAAAGAATAAAATAAATATGAAATGCTGCATTGTGCGATCATATTCCTTGGGCTGTTTATATGTATGTTTCAAATTAAGGGTTTGGTGTCATGGAAACAGCTTCTTCATTTGGAAAGCTTCTGCGGCACTGCGGGAAGCAAAAGGGGTGTGTGTGTGTGTGTTGGTTTTAACAATCCCCATCACCTCCCAATACCACACTCTGTTCTTACAAGAGAAGATGGAACAAAACAGGAGGACTATGATCCTGCTATACTCGTTATACTATGATTTAGAATAATGTAATTCAGTTCAGCATTGCCATTTGTCAGCTGCCAATTTAAACGTGTTTTATTTTGTAATTAAATTGAAGTGCAGTTTCTACGTTTTAATTATGTGTTTTCCCCCTACTAATGAAAGACTATATATGTGTCTAGATGCCATACATATGTATATACACACTTTATATATATATACACACACACACACACACACAATATTTTTCTATTTAAAATAGATGAGTTCGGAGTATAAATAAATACTGTGTGTATTACTGTGCAGTATGTTTATGTGCATGTATATAGCATGGTTTGTATATGATTTTATTAATGAATTAAGATTTTTTTTGTTGCTAGGTACCAAGAGAAAGAGGTGAAACAATTTTAAATTCTTGCAGCCTGGAGAGAAACTCTCAAATCAATACTGGATTAAAATATAAATTTGTGAATTAACAGCACCGGAGGCTTTGTCCTGGGTTTGATGCCAACTTGTGCTTGTTTTGTAGGCAAAATTCAGGTTGCTTGGTAATTTATTAAATTAATTAGTAACATGGGAGTTTTACAGAGACTACATTAACTGCACGTGGTGTTTTCTTTTGCAGTAGTACCATATATGGTAGAAAGTTTCAGAAACAGACCAGTTTAATGTCACATAAAGTTCAGACTTATTGATTCTCATAGATTTCTATCCAAAATTTGACAACTGTACCGAGGACCATGTGCCAATTCATGCAGTAGATGGCAAGCTTTTAACCTATAGGGTCTTTGTGTCAGTGCCCATTCAGTTAGAGCTCACATATGCTGTAGATTCAGACATGCTTGCAGGAGTCACAGACTCAGTGACACAAGACTGCTAATTAAAGCGTTTTCTGATAAGGCTTCACAAATATTCAAAAACAAACCCTCAGCCTAATCTCTGTGCCTATCAATTTGATCAGCCCCCTGCAGCATAGGAGATGTATATGTGTGCGGGGTCGATGGGGGGGGGGAGTTCCATATGAGTGCTGTGGAAGACCTCACTAGGGGAAACTGTGAGATTCCCTTTCTACCTAGCAAAGTGGGGGGGGGGGGGAGGCAGGATGAGGGTGGGGTAGTTGAACTCCCTCCAGGTCCTCAGGATGTATTAACCTAAGCTATTTTCTTCCTCTGTGCTATGGAAACCCAGTCTAGGGAGGTTTCTAGGGGAAGCTGTTGTAGGGAAAAATCCAAGAAGTATGGTTCCTATAGGAGCCTTGTTTTTAGGAGTCAGTGGGACTGTGGAGCAGACCAGAAGCAAGGGAGGATACCTTTTGCCACTGGTGCTTTCCCTGCAGGATAAAGGCTTGACTGTGCACTCTGCATAGGCACAAATTGCTACACCTCTTTAAGGGTGCAACTTTCTCCTTCCACCAGGCTGGCCAGCTTGGCCTACTGGTACTTGGGAAAGCAGAGCCATGACTCCTGTTTACTTTTCTAACCCTTTATCCCCCACCCCAGGGAGTAATTAATCATGGCCTCTGCATTGCCCTGAATACAAGAACTACATTTTTGGGTAGCCCTTCTTGGACTATATAAAGTGAGGATGTCGCCACACTCCCTCCCCCAACTCAGCTTTGTTCCTACCTACAGGCCAACCCACACCAAGACAGAGATGACCCTGCCTGCCGATAGTGTGTGTGTAGGGGGGCAGAGTGAGGGCATCCGGCTTCAGCAGTGTTACTGAGCATGCTCAGTACCAGCCAAGCAGCAAATCGGGGGGGGGGAAGGGGAGGGGTAGACATGACCCTACATGGCCCCCACGCATTGCCTCTGCGAGAACCCCTGCTTCCTCTGTGGAGGAGCAAACCATGTCCCATTCTTTTGATGGAAGAACTGAGAGGAAATTCCCGGGTGAAATTCATGGAGTTTTCTTTCTTCTCCCTAGGTTATTCCTGTCTAGAGGAAAATACTCTCCCTTCCCATTTCTACCTAATTCAATCAGGTAGAATATGCCAGTTGCCGTGGTACCTAGGGAGGGAATCTTCTCACTGTGCATTGCTACAGGACCACAGAGAACTGTTAAAAGAGGGGGTTAACTGTAGAAAAAAATGGAGATGATTTCCATTGTTTATAGACTAGTAAGAAAGGAATTAATCACTGTTCAAGATTTTAAGATGGATAGATCCATTTTAAAAACTGGATAACAGTTTTTAAACTGTAAAACTAATTTGGACAAAACAGAATTTGTAGTACAAAGCTTTTCATTCTAAGGCATTGGAATCCTTTGGAAATGTTCATAATATCACGGTCGGGTGGTCACAGATGCATCCTCAGAATACCGGACATTTTGGTACTTCTGGGAAAGGCGTGGGCCTGCCCTCAGTTATGTGACTCCACTGCTGCTGATGTGATCTCGCATGCACCATGTGTGTGAGGTCACACTGCACGGAGGATGCCATTTGAAGAGTGTTTTGCCCCAGGTGAGAGGTCATGCCAGCCAGGGCAAAATGGCGTCCTCCATCTGTGATACTGAACAAAACCACATATATCAGTACCAGACAGGGGCAAACCACACAAAAACAGGACTGTCCAGATGAATGCCCTGCCTCATCACAGTGCAGAAATTTCAGGGTGCCACAGGCTAAAACAACCTGTCTGAATATGTGAGTGTTCAATCACAAAAGATAAGGATAGGGTATAAGAGAGAGGCAAGGCGGGTGAGGTAATGTCTTTTATTGGACTAACTTCTGTTGGCGGAAGTTACAAACTTTCAAGCGTCACAGAGCTCCTTCTTCAGGTCAGGAATATAGGATTTAAGAGAAATTAATTAATTCAAACGTGTATTGTAGGAGTACTTAGTAATTGGCTCTCCAAGGTTCTATGTGACTGCTTGGCTGTGCAGCCTGGGTATATGTGGGATGTATTTCTTTACTGTCATTGTTAGCTCTTTTAACATGCTAAAGTCTAAGAAAGGGTTAAGAAAGTAGCTTCTGATAAAAAGAAGTGTTTGTATGAAATTGAATCATTGTGATGGAAAGCTTTCATTTGCCCTCTGTGTAGCCACAATAAATGTGATTGCTTTGAGTTTCTAGACCAGAAAAAGAGAGATCCCTTTTATCATAACTCCCAGTTCAAGGACTAGAACGGTACAAAATGAGGGATGGAAGCAGCTACTCCCTCCAATAGTCTAGGTGGGAGGGTCTGCAGTTCTGTACAGCCCCTATATGGGTCATGCAAGGGGGAGAGGGTCCTTATTCACCCCTCCCCCCCAGCTCTGCACAGCTATATAAGGGTTAGCCAGGACCTGTAGCTCTATGGCAGCAAAGTAAATGTGAAGATCTGGCTCTGAGAGTCTGTGGAGAAGAATTCAAAGTTGCTATGAAAAGTATTGCCGCACTGCAGCTTTCACCTCTGCAGTAAACAATTGCATAATAAAGCGCTATTCTTTTTTTTTTGCCTGCTCTACTGAAGTATGTTAAAGACACCAAATGCTAAATAATTATTTTAAGAAAACAAAAATTCCCACAGCAATAATTTTCCTTAATGTGAGAGAAAGTTTGAGAAGTTTGATGATTTGGGAAATTTTCCATCTTAGAAAAACTGTATTAGGTCAGATGCAGATGCCAAATATACTTGTGTTCAAAGACAATAAAATGGAACATGGTTCACCCAAAAATATGATGTTTTAGCCATATGTTCTAGGCTACCATCCCACAGAAACATATGAGGAACAAGTTACTGAGATAGAGAGAAGTGGTCTCTCTGAGAGATAGGAACTCCCAAGATAAATCCTAGTTCTCACAGTGTCTCCTGTGATCTGGGAAAGTCCCTCAGGGCTAGATAGAACAAGCTTTGTGCTGGCGGAGTAGTGCCTTTCTCCATTGTTAGTCTCAATGGTTTCCAAGTAACTGGTTGCAGAATAAGATGACACTCAATGTGAGTAAGGGTATCGATCTGGGCCTTACCTGCTATGTCTCAGTTTCCCCATCTTTACAGTTGCGATGATAATATTTATTTTCTCACTGATAGCTGATGTTTGTAAAGGATTTGCAGATGAAAATTGTCATATAAGTGCTAAGTATTATTGTTAAATATCTTGGGCCAGCTTTCCCTGGAATAAACAACATACACACATCTCCTCAGAGGCAGAGTAATTAAGAACAGACGCAGTTTAGATACGCATGCTTTTGCATGTCTTTCATCTTGGAGATGAGGCTGCAAATTCTAATGCTCTGGGACATCCTGTGGATTTGTATCCCTCTCTCTTTGTGTTCATAAAGCAATGAATAGTTTTCTCTTATTCAAATTCCTGGTTTACTCATGTAACATTTATAATGTGGATAACATTCTTCCTTTAATAAGTAATTAAGGATAATTCAGTGTGAGTTACTAATTGAAACTTAAAGTTATTCTGCATTGCATTTAACTGTTTCAGATCACCATATGTTAGCATGTGGCTTTTAAATCTTTGGAAGGTGCAGTGCAGAGCTGGTCCCCTCCAGGAAGAGCATGGGAGGATTGTGTCTCTGGAAGATACAGAGTCTCCCAGTGCTGCTCCATATACATGGGGGTGATGGAGCAGATAGCTGCCCTCAGTATGCTATAACCTCACTCTATGGCCGGTGTGGAGGGAAACGGCTTTGTTTTCTGCCAGTACCTCCTCATGTCCTTTGTGGACTCCTGCCCTCTGGGAAGGAAACAAGAGTAAGTAGACCCTGCATACCTCAGACAACAGGACTGCTGTTGTAAGTGCCCCTTGCATAGAGGACAGGGCCTTAAAGTCACAACCGAGCTGCAGTGCTTCCAAGAAAGCACTATCACCCCAATTCAGCCACTTAAGCATATTACCTCAGCCCTTGTAGAGCTCCCCCTGCTGGACACTCACCATGCTGTTGGGTTGGGGCCTCACACTTGGGGTCTATGTATTTCATGCTTCCTAAGTCCCAGTAGGTTATAGAGCTGCACTATTGTACTGATGAGCAGACCAATCTGCAGATAAACTTATTGTCAAGAACCGAAATATGTACAGAAATGAGGTAAACTTTCTACTGCTCTGACCTAGGCTTCCTTGTGTCTGAGTCTAACCCAGCAGGACGTGGCACATGAAACCAAAGACTGCATCTAGAATGTACAGGAAGTGTGGCATCTCTACACTTCCTGGAGTACTTTATAGCACAGCTGCCCTTTTTTAGACCCCTTTACTTAACTAAACCTCTATTAAATTAATCTAACAACCTATAATGAATACAATGAATACAATGAGGGATATAATGAATACAACAACCGAGTTAACAGCCCTTCGGGTTGCTTTAGCACAGCCTTAACGTGTCTCCATCAGTCTCTTTGGGCATTTCAGCAGTCTTCCTGATCTGGTGTATTGCATACCCTCTTTAGGTAAGTCTTTGTCTGTAACAGCTGTTTTGTCTCATGATCAATAACAGGGGCAATCTGTGAATTATTTCCATTTGGTAGGCATGTAACTCTGTAGTTGAGTAGTGCTAAATATGGTTCTTCTCTTGTATCCATTGCTTTTTTTGAGCAAGTTCCTCACTATATGTACTCAATATTCAGCTAATCCATTGGGGGAGGATATCTGGGACTAGGTGGTTTATGATGAAAGTAATAATTTTAGCAAAGTCCAGCAATTCCCTATTTTTGAACTGTAGCCCGTGGTCAGTTATTTCTGTTCTTGGAATTCCATGATGTACTAACACAGCTGTTGCTGCTGTGGTATATTCAAGTGTAACTGCTTCTCAGAAATTGGGATGGTAGTCCATTATAACCAAGTGATCATGTCTTCCCACTGACACTCAACTTGTCAGTTCAAACTTTGTCCCATGAAATTGCAAGTTGCTTGTGCGGTATCATTGGTTCTTTCTGCTGGGAATCTCTTTACTTCTGACATGTTCCACACCTGCTCACCATATCTTTGATGTAACTATTCATCTGTACCCAGAATATAGCTTCTCTAGCTCTCCTTTTTGATTTGGTCATTCCCAGGTGTCCTTCATGTATTTATTTATTCCAATATTTCCTTTCTCATCATTGTGGGAATCGCAATCTGTGTCCCCTTTAAGAGCACTCTGGAGCTCATGGAAAGCTCATTTTGCAGTGGGACTAGACAGATGGGGAATGTTTTGTTCCCCCCTCCTCCTCACTTATTGCTTCTATCACTACTTGCAGCATTTCTCCTTTAGCTGTTTCTGTCTCCAATTCATCCCAAAGGCCTGGGGATACAGCACATGACTCTTATCATATTCACATGTATGTAGACTCCTTGTTCCAAATCATCAGGCTGTGTGCTGACAGAAGGATCATATGCTCTTTGAGTGTGTCTGCCATCACTAAGTGTCATCCAGGTTTGGAACTCCAGGGTTGCATTCTGTATTGTCAAAAGTAGTTGCTGTGCTGTGTCCTGGGTGGTGCTTCTTCAAGTCCCTTTTTTTTTTTGTATTGCAATCAGTGGTTTGTGATCAGTTTCTGCTGTCCAGCTGTGGAACCTATGCCCATTGGGTGACATTGTGGATGAGCTGTCTTAGGTAAATTTGAAATTGACATTTGGACTTAATCATTTAAGGTTATTAGTATTATGGACTGGGATGTAGGTGGTCTGGCCTAGTAGTCAGAGCAGGAATCAGGTCTTGTGGGTGGAGCAGGCATTCAGATTGGGGAACGGAGCTGAAGGTCAGCAGCAGAGTCAAGTGTCTGGGATCAAGCCACAGTCAGAGCCAGGAATCAAAGCTGAGGATCAGAGCTGAGGTCAGATACCAAATGCCAGAGCCAAGAGTCAAGTCAGAGTCAATAAGAAGTCAGAGACTGGGTCAGAGCCAGGACTGATGGTTGGAAGTGAGGTGGAAGGGCAGGAACTGGAGGAGAGGCAAGGATCAGGCACAGAGCAGGAGCACATTGGGAACAGGAGCGAAGGCAGAGGTAAGGCAGGAGCCTGGGAGAAGAGCAGGAATCAGGAACAGGATTGGATGCAGGAAGCAGGCACAAGGTGGGTTCAATGCAGCCACAACGGGAAATCCCTTAGTTGCTCAGACAACTTTCTGTGCCTCCTTCTGGCTGTAAATAGTGTTGTGGGACCAATCAGTGGAGCTGGGCGATCCTCCAGACAGGGCTCTGGTGGGTGGTGCTTTGGCTGAGGCTGTCGTCCTGCTAGCATCTCCTAGCAGGTTTCAGCAATGTTGGGTGGAGGCTAGGGTGAGGCAGTTATCTGGGCACTCCCAGACCTGGGTTCAAGACCTGGGCTATCACAAATATCAATTGCAAATACCACTACTCTCGTTAGTTGTTCCTAGTGGCAATGTTGCCCCAAATTATTATGCCATCCATGTACACTTTCATGCCTGTTAGACCCTCTAGCATCTGGCTCACTGTATGGTGAAATACTGCTGAAGCCAAACATATTCTGAAAAGCAGTCTTGGGAAACAGTATCTGCCAAATGGTATATTGAAAGTGCAGATCCTGGAGCTCTCAGTATCCAAGGGGATCTGCCAAAATCTTGCTGATGCATCTCATTTGCTGAAGAATTTGGTTCCTGCCATCTCAGATAGCAGTTCATGTCTCATGGACAAGTGAAAGTGTTCTGTTTTTATGGTTTTGCTCAGCTCTTTAGGGTCCATACACATCCTCCTCCTTTTCCCTTTGGTTCTTCTATTCCCCATCTGATGCCATTGACTGTCGTGTTTTGCAGCTCCTCTTCTATTCTCTTCTTAAAGCTTGCGGAACTTTTTGTGTAGCATGTCCCGCAGGTTCTGCATCTTCTCTTAGCCATATATTGTATGTTACTGGCAGGCACCCATTTCCTGTGAATATATCTTCATATGATGCTGTTCATACTTTCATATCAGGTTCTTTGTTGTCTTTCTCTCTCTCTGTGGTAAACATCCTCTTAATTAGACAAGCACCTCACATGTGTAGGCCCACAACTGGTTACTTGCCTCTGTGTACCACCACAAATGCTCGTTTTATCATTTTCCCTTTGTTTTTAAGGGTCACTGGCATTCTCTGAATACTAGAATTGTTCCTCCATTATAGTCCTTCATGGATACTTTTGACGTATCCCCTTATATGTGCTCCTTTATAGCTCTCTATTTCAGTTTCTGTTTGGTATTTTCTTGTGTCCCACTGCTTATATCGTATGTCACGTATATGCCATTTTGTGCACATTAGCCAGTCTTTTGCGTTTTCAGCTCACCTCCATGATTGTGCTTAAGAACAGCTCTCTCTCTTCTTTGAGGAATCCCTTTCTGCACTTAATGCATGCACTTCCCTGTTTTCTCTGCACATTTTAGCATAATGGCTGTGTTTATTTGGCTGAATGTTGGCTATTTCCTGAACTCATGCTGGTTGCCACATCACTGGCATTGTTTTCTGCTTTCTATTTTTCTACCCTTGGCTTATTTAGTGTCTGAACTTTTTCCTTGCTGGTTTGCCTATGGTATTCACGGATATATGCTCTGTGCCTTACTCTTGGCTTTTTCTTTATGTTTCTGTTTGTTCTGCTGCTTGGCCTATACATATTGCCCTTTCTAATATCAGATCTATCTTCCTCAGTAACCATTTATGGACTTTGTTATTGTTACTCCCCAAGACAACCTGGTCTTTAATGAGAGGGTCTTTTAATATTCTATAATCGCAGGACTGACTTTAGTTTTACGTTTTTTATTGTTTCCCCTTCGTTCTGTGTTCTCATCCTGACCATATATCTTTCAAAAGTAACTTTTTTTCTATGGACACAATGATCTTTATTATTTCTGCAAAGCTGTCCTCCTTCTCCCCACCACCATCTTCATGAAATGCATTGTAGAAATCGAAAGCTGCTGTGCCTGCCACTGTTAAGAGCAGAATAAATCTTTTGCTCATCCTTTAACTTATTTGCCCCTGTGGCTTTCATAAGCAGCTCAAATTGGTGTTTGAACTTTTCCCAGGCACATTCAGCATTTCTCCTGATTCCTGGGGTGGGTGGGGGAGTTGTTTGCAGTTGCACAGGCTCTGGAGCAGCCATTGCAATGTTACCTCTCTCACTGGCTCTTCCAGCATGCTGTGCCTTCCGCTCCTGGTACCATGTAGTATCTTACTGATGAGCAGACTAGTGTCCAGATAAGCTCTTTATTATGAACAGGAACTATGTATAGAAATGAGGTAACAAAATTTCCTACCGCTCTGTGTAGCTGCAGCCTGTGACTGCCTTGTCCTGGGCTTCTTAGTTTCTGCCCCACCAGGAAATATCACAGGGAAACCAAAGACTGCATGAAGAGTTACAGGAAGCGTGGCATCTCTTCCTGTAGGACTTCCTTGAGGACTGACACTATAGCACAATCACTGTCTCTTTCTTTGGCCTCTTTGGCACACTTCCTGGGTACAGACCATCTGTTACCCCTTCACAGAAACAGGACCTTATAGCCCAGCTTCCCTAGACCGTCAGGACCTGTGCTGACTTTCCAGTTGCATAAGCACACCCTTGCCTAGAGCTCCAACCTTGTGGGCACTCTGGTGTACCATTGATTTACCTTTTCAGGACATGTGATAGTGGACGCAAACAGACACACAAGCTTTGCAAAGGGTTCCAAAGCCAGGCACATTTTAGTGTAGCCAATGGAAGAACTATACAGATCTAGATAAAACACCTATATGTTATTCCCTGCCTCAGTTTCCTCACCATTCTTTGGGGTTCAGTCAGAGTCCTTGAAGGAGTTCAGTCCCTTGCCCTGCACATGGCTTCTCCCCTGAATCATCGATTCTCCCCTCTTCAACCAGTTTCTTTCTTCCTCAGCTGGCCATGTAGTTAAAAAGCACCCCCCCTTTACGAAAGCATGCCTCTCTGTTTCTCTCTCCTGCCTAAGCTCCCTTTGTCTCTCGGAGTTTTTAGATCTTGGCACTAAGACGTGGTTTCTTTGTCCTACTTCTGGGGAAATTCAATTCCTTTAAACTCCAGCCCACCCCCTACAGAGAGGTTGGAGAAAACTGGTTTAATCTAAACTGCAGCCATTCCACTGTCTAGGTAAGAGCTTTTCACGTGTTGAGAGTCTTTAACAATTGACCTATTATTCCTGGATTCATGCCAGCCACCACTCCTCTGTCTCCTTACCACAAGGAGCATGAGGCAGAACACAGTAAAAGACAGCAGTTATAAGATGTAGGGATACACAAACAGTTAATAAAATCAAACTGGAATTCACAAGTTGCACACAGACATCCCCAAATCATCACATATATACTTCAAGTTAAGCACATGAGTAAATGCAGCCCTGAATATATATCTGTCTATCTTTGGACTTCATACTGCCATCTATCACCCTAGCATCTGAGAATTTTCCATGTAAAATCAATAGCAATAACAAAGTCCCTAGTGGACTTCATGGAGTCTCTGAGGGCATGTCTACACTACAGTTAAAAACCCACAGTTTATCCATGTCAGCTGACATGGGTTTGGGCTGGAGCCTGGGCTCTAGGACCCTGCAAGGTGGGAGGGTCCTAGAGCTGAGACTGCAGCTCAAGCCTGGAAGGCTACACAGCAGCTAAACACCCCCACAGCCCGACCCAGTTGGCATGGGCCAGCCACAGGTGGCTAATTGCAGGGTAGCCATACCCTGAGACATTTTTCTTTTTGGGGTAAAAACTCTGCTTGGAGTAGGGTTTTTGTTTGTTCTAAAATTTTCTTAATTTACTTATTTTTTTAAAGGTTAGTTTGTTTCAGGGTTGTTTGTTTTTTGGTCCATTAGGGTTTTTTGTGTAGAAGGAGGTGTCCTATGAATGCTCTCCTGAATCAGGGCTTATGTGAAGATTTGTCAACAAGTCTTTAAAAGTAAGTAAAATTAACAAATATATTCTAATATGCACTTTTTTCAGTGATGTTTTTTATACTCCTCCCTGCTTTAGTAGCTACAGTACAAAGGCTCTAACAAAATGCGTCTGAGAATATGCAACCATTTAAAAAAAAGTCATAGGAGAGCTTTCTCATATTACGGTGTGCTATCCAAATGAAAATGTTTGGCCTTTGCACAAGAGATAGTGGGGGAGCAGAGGCAAAAGAAAAATTATAGCAATGAAATCAAGTGATTATTTTTCATTTGAATTTAAAAGGACAGGATGCAGCCCTTCTGAAATCAGATTTACAGGGCTGAAGATGAATTAAGCAATCTCCAACAAGAGCCCACAATTGCTATTACGAAAAGTTCTTTAATGAATAAGGCACTAAGAAAAGGTCCACCTACTGTGAATGTAAACAAAAGGAAATAGAAAATATCAATTGATTCACTTCAGGAAGAAGTGAGAGGGGCTTGGAAAGTGGCCTGTGCTGTGTTTGTTATTTGGGAAAGGGAATTTGGAGTTCAGTTGTAGGTTGCAGCTTACATATTTTATACTGAGCTGCAGGAACCATGTCTATCCTTGCTGTATGTAGACTGGATCCAACTCCCATTTAAATTAGCTTCAGATGGAGCTAGAATGGGCCTTAAATACTGTTAATAGCTTTTTAGCTGATTTTATTAAAAACACAATAGAGATGTAAATATATAATTTAACTGGAGAAGAAGGCAGTTGAGGGAGGAAAATGTGGCTCATATTAATGACTACAGGGGAAGAAACTGCCAGTAATCAGGAGCTGTTATTCCTGACTTTCTTTTTGTTCTGTGTTTGTATAGCACAATGCAGCCTGGCCTATGACTTGTGTCGGTATGCACTACTACAATACACATAATAATATTCTGACGAGACAAAGGTACTAATGACACAGTACAGGCATCTCTGTTAGGTCTGCAGCTTTTATTATTCTAGAAGTGACTTGAATAATGACATTACTATCCAATGTAGATTCATAGAAGATTAGGGTTGGAAGGGACCTCAGGAAGTCATCTAGTTCAACCCCCTGCTCACAGCATCTAACTAAATCATCCCAGTCAGGGCTTTGTCAAGACGTACATTAAAAACCTTAAAGAATCTCCAATTCTACAGACAATAATGATGAGGGGAAAGAAAAGTGTGTAAACAGATATGGAGATATTTAGTTAATATATGTCAATTACTGTTCAAGGCAGACGCTGCAGTGAAAGAATGGGAATACATTTGACCAGAGAAAAATGCATATGGATTTTAAAAAATAAAATTACAATCTTTACAGGGTTTGAACTTGGTACTTTAAAAATATGAGTCACTTTGTCCGCTAAAATAGACTAAATAGTTTATGATTAGCATACTGTATGTGGGGAATTAACAGATGAAGTTGCAGGTAATGGAGGAAGTCCATGTCGTTCCATGAAGGTAATAGGAACATTCAGACATATTAAGGAAAAGTTGATTTTAAAAAATGTAAATATTTTGGTGCACTTCTGATCTCTGTTACTGTGATGTAAATCTGGAGCAACTTAATTTAAGTCGATGTAAGCATATGGAAAAAGAAAGAAATAGTCAGTGGGATTACTGTGGGTTTACATTGGTTTAAAACTGAGATTTGGTCCAAGACCTACAAAGTCTGAATGCTTTGTAAAACTTCTTGAAAAAGGCAGACTTCATTTGATGGTTTCAGAGGGATAGCCATGTTAGTCTGTTTTCAACAAAACAACGAGAGTTCTGTGGCACCTTAAAGACTAACAAATTTATTTGGGCATAAGCTTTCGTGGGCTTTGTCAGATGCGTGCCACAGATAAGCTTTGTCAGATGAATGCCACAGAACTCTCGTTTCATTTGATGGTTGTTTTCCAGATTAAATATGAAAGTGAGAAGTTGAAGAAAGAATTTTCCTACATTCTGGCTATAATGTTTTCATAATGATCTTTTAATGGTTTACATAGTTTTTAGTATGCAATGTTAGAGTAAGTCTGTATAAAACCACAAAAAGTGAGTCTTCAGAGCTTTGGTTTTGACAGGGTTAATTCTTTAGATTTCTTATCATCTATATAGCAGTGAACTTTATAATAGTAATGTTCCCTTTCTAACCTGACTTCAGTCACTACCATATTGCTTAGGGACAGATTTACAAAGGTATTTAGGTGTCTAAGGCCAGGTCTACACTTACCTAGAAATCTGGCGGCAGTTGACAGGAGTTATGCAAGCTACCCAGAGTAGCTTGCGTAATTCCCGTCGACTTCGTAACTCCTCTCCTGTGCGGCATCTTCATTGTGCTGTGCCGATGGGAAATGCGTTGAGGAGGTGGTTTTATTGCATCGACTTCTGGATCGATTGAGCGGGTCTTCAGTGACTGTTCAATCGATCTGGATAGATTGATCTGACGGTGGTGAATTTGCCGCCGTCAGTGATGACATACTTTAAAAATGCAGATAGGTGTTTAGAGGAATTTACAAACGCTCCTAAGCAGGTTGATTTCATTGCAACTTAAGCACCAGTGACTTCAATAGGACTTAAGCACTTATCCTGCTTAGGTGCTTTTGGGAATCTTTTTTAGTGCCTAAATACCTTTGTAATTCTAGGCTCCGGTGCTTCAGAACCTAAAAATCTTTGATTAGGTCACTACAAAAGTTTATCTGTTCAGTCACAATTGTAATCGATGGAAGGCACATTCAGGGCAAAATTTGGCCTTAAATCTTTAACGGTTCATCATTTTGGCATCTGCTATACTATAATACTATACTATTATTATATTACTATTACTATATTACTATATACTATTATAGTACTATAATACTATAATACTGGCAATGAATATTCCTTGCATTCTGTTTGCTTTCTTCTCTGCATTCCTCTGCTCACTGAGTCTATCTACAGGAACAGACCATTTTTCTGCCGTGATATCTGGTCCCGTGTCTTGGTTGGTAGAATGCAACATCATTTAACTTAGGAAGTAGGCTACTGATTTATTCTTTGTGTCAAAACTGGCTCTTCTACATTTATCTTAATGGAGCATTATTTGGTGTATTAGCAGAGGTACAGTAGATAGATCCTGTGTTTCTGCTTACATTGTTCATTGTTATAGAGAGATGGCTCTTTCACCATAGTTCAGACTGTGATTAGTTTTCCATTATATACCATTTCTTGATTCCAACCCCAGTTTTGCCAAAACTAAACATTTTTGGGTCATGATTTTTCTCTTATCTCCCCAAATCAAAGAGTGTAATTTTGGGCAATTGCTTTTTTGTCTGTAGGGATCTCTTGTGTGGGGTTCTGCAGAATTTCCTTTTCTTTCCTGTCTTGTCCAGCATGTATGTGGGGCCATTGGCAAGGTTAGAATTCTGGACTCTGGCTGAGGGGTAGCTGGCTCTAATTCAGCCTGGATAAAGACTAAGAAGGTGATGTGGGTGAGTTGAGGACAGCAATCAGAAGATGCAGTGAAAATTATGTCTGCTCTTTTAAATGAGAAGGTGTGCCTGCCCTTGGTTGCCAAACTTTACAGACTGGGGGTGTTGCTGGATGATCCCAAAACAGCAATGCCTAGGAAAGCTTTCTTCCATCTTTTATGGGTCAGATTGTTGTGACCCATACTTTAGAATGCAGACATTGTTATCTTCATCTATAATTGTATTGCCTCAATAGTATACTACTGCAGTATGCCCTACATGAGGGTTAAAACACGACAGCTTGCCTTGTATGACACGCTGTACCTCATGTACACCTTTATGGTGTGATTTGTATATCATTCATGTTTGCCCTTACAGTGTAACTGTGTGTTGTCTGATGCAAAATGTGCCATGTAAGGTGTTTTTGGAACGCTCATGACATACTGAACAGTATTGTTATGGTCGCATGTTTCATGCAATGTCACACGTATGTACAAATATGAAACTCTGCTAGGTCATATCCCCAAATGTATGTCTCACAGGGCTTGAATAGATGCAGACCAACACAAAGCTGTGTTTCCACGCCCAGCAGAGGCATGCATACGGGAACAATGGATTGGCCTAAACACCTGTGAGCACTTTGGCTCAAGTGGAAGAAATCATGCCCATTACTGGACAGGGTCGATCACTTGACCCCAAGGGGGGTTGGGGGAACTTCTTAAAGGCTGTGGCGTCTTTGTCTCAGGGCTCTCCCCTGGAATTCATCTTCTAAGCAACACTAAAGACTAAGAATCTACCCACGGGGCGGTGGGGGAGGCGGGGAAAAGCGGGGGGTGGGGAGAAGGGGGAGGGCAAGGGCCTGGTTTCAAGAGGCATCACAACCAGACTGTGTGGTAAGCTGAGTGCAGACTGACCTATTAATCTTAGGTTAAGATGCGAGTTATCTTTTAGTTGATCGTGACTAACTCCTTGACACATTAATAATCTGACTTAGATTCACTTAAACTCTTACTGTAGTCAATACATTTATTTGTTTGTCTTATCTAAAGCAGTGCATGTGGATTGAGTGTGTGCAGAGACCTCACTTAGAGTAACAGAGCTGGTGCATATCAATTTCTTTGATAAATTGTCAGACAAATGTAAATGAGCTTGCAGGGTGCAGTGTACAGCATTGAACCCTGCAGATGGCAGTTTCTAGGGTTGCATCTGGGACTGGGGGTGTTTGCTGGGAGTCTATCTCATGAGTGGCTGGTCAGAAGTGCTCCTTCACTAGGCCAGGGACCGATTACTTGCAGGAGGCTGGGCGTGGGCTGACCCAGGAGTGGGTGGTTGACTCAGCGAAGCAGGGTAAAACGTGGTCCAGGAGTGATGAATTGGGGTGACAGAGCTACATACCAGTCCAGATTGTAGGTGGGAAATGTCACACCTTGTAAGTAGCAAAGCTCACCAGAAGCAGATGAAAGACTCAGGGAATCAGTCTGATACCAACAGATGATTAGTAACATATTGAGATTTCTCATAAAAAATCCAATTTTGACTACGTATTTCTAATGCAAACAACTGCTGTTAAGACAGGAAAGTAGAAGGAAAAATCCTACTTCATTCTAATGTTAAGAATCTAGTTTCTATCCATAATAACAAACACATCAAATTTGGATTGAGTTACAAAGCTGTGACACATAAAGTGAAGATGCAGGCTTGAAGTATTAGTCAGTTTAATCTTCATTACTACATCAATACTTCTATCTGTAAACAAAAAACAACTTTATATCATATTGAGGGTTCAGTCATATTAACATACAGAAAAATAATTCATAAAGGCACAGTGTTGTAGTTGCTAGGTTCTGCAAAAAAACAAACAAATAAAAAAACAAACAAAAAAACCAAAAGAAGCAAACAAAAACAAACAGACAAAAAACCCCAGAAAGGAACTAACTGAGAAGCTACTTAATAAAAAAGTAGCTTAATTTATCATTTTGAGATTTTCTTTCTAGTCTTTTGAGTAGTTTCTCTGTCTCTTTGAATAAAAACAACCACTTGTGAATTCCGAAAATGTCATTTGGCCTTGATGACATTTTCTTTAGCGATGGATTTGGATAATATTGACTCGTTTTATGAACGGCATGAAAAATGCCAAACTGTGAAACATAAAACATTTGTTGCAAAGGCTGCTGCAAAAATAACCCATTGTAGTTTTTTAAAGATGGAAAGTCTAATTATAAACAAGTTGACCACTGCGATAGCTTGCAGCAAAGATGTACTTTTTTTTCATTATACTGTTTATGTCCTGCAGTGTATTTTCATGGCCTTTTGAAACCAATCTACTGGGCTGTGTAAATGCTCTTTCCACTGAGATTTGGCTGGTGCAAACAGATTATGTAATAAGACCATTTACATAAACAATTTTTTTTTGTAGAATGGTGTTAAGCTTTCCCCACTCCTCCAATAACTCTGAGGATATAAATATAACAGTAGAAAGCACTACCTATCGGACAAAATCTATCAGTCTGTAGCTCATGAATAATACATTGGTGCTGAATAGATGAGTCCCGCTTTAAAACACCAGGAAATCGTTTTCCATGGAATATTAGAAAGTATTTTTCCTTTCAGTTCGGAGTCTATTTGCTACAACTAAATTTGCCTTAAGAGCTTTATAATTGTGCATAAAAATTAAATTATGGTCTATAGAAGTACAGCTGGCTAGAAAGCCACAAATAAATGGTCAAAATATATATTTGCAAAGGTGACAATTAGTGGTAAGTTTCTATCTACATAAACCCAGTTTTCAGGAGTTTTTCTTTTTTTATTCAAAATGGACAAATCCCATCTATCTGCAAATGAATATAAAAATTCTTATGCTTTGTCAATTCCTTGGACAATTTCTGTACCTATTTCCATTCTACCCTATCACCTTTTTTTTTTTTTTTAAATTTAAAAAAAGGCTAAAGTCAATACTTTGAGAAGGAGACCTGTTACTGCTGCCTGGTAGTAGGTCTATGTGCATAACTGAGGAAGTCTCTTTGTAGGTAGGATATGGGGGTGAATAGTTGGGTGAGTGAGAAGGTCAGTGTGGAAGTGGGCGGAAGGGGGTCTTTGACAGCTATAGTTCTCACTTTGGATTGCCAGCTTTTTTGGGAAAAAAGTTAAAAGAAAAAAGTCACTGTAGCGTGGTGTCATTTAATAAGCTGATTTGCATATAACCGTATACTTCACTTTTTATAAAAAAATACAGACCCGATTCTTTACTGGTTTAAATTGGCATTGATCCATTGACTTAAATAAGGTCATCCTCAAAAGATCAGTCTTAACTGTCAAGCAACACAGTGTTTTTGTTTGTGTTTCTCTCCCCCCCCCCCTTTTTTTTTTTTTAAATTAAAATAGCATTTTTGGAGCAATGGCTCTTCTCACACAGAACAAGATTTTTGTCAAAGAGCCTAGCAGGCATAATGGCAGAGCCCTTTTTTTCCATGAAAAGAGCCATTGCTCTGTTAAAGATTCTGGTCTTCATTAAACTCATCAGCTGGCTCAAGCGCTCCACTTGTAAATCAGTTGATCAGTAGAGCTGACTGAAATTTTTCAAATGAAAAACATTTTAATTGAAAAGTGGCTTTTTTTCCTGAAAATGAAACAATTTGCAAACTTTTTTATTTTTTGTACAGCAAATGTTTTAGTTTTGGAAAAAAGCCATTAGAAAAATTTTGACCAGCTTTACTATTCAGCTGATTCAAGAGATCCTGATCTTTATCAAAGCAACAGCTACTGTGTCAAAGATCCTATTCTTCATGAAACTTTTCAAGAACAGACTGAATAGTTTCATGGAAATCATAGTCTTCGATAAATCAATAGAAGTTCCTGGTTGTCACAAAACTGGTCACTATCAGCCTCTTCTTTGACAAACAAGCAGGTACTGTGTAGAACAACTTCTCTGGTGCAACAGATATGCCCAGGGACTAGCAAAATCCATTCCTTATGTCCCCAGCTTTGAATGAAGGGAACATTACTGAGAGCATATGTCAAAAGACCATTTTGTATTTCTTTTCAGTTTTAAAAAGCTTCCTTGTACTGTGCTATAGAACCAAAGAAACTGTAGTAAATCTTTTCTCCGTTAGTTGACCATGACACACAAGAATTCAGTTATGATGAAGAATACTCTTAATTTTCCCCCCTGTTAATTAGTAAAATAATTACATAACCACCGAGAGCCCACTAAACTCTCAATATGTACATGTTTTTGACTTTCTGTATTTTGTAGTTTTTGAGACGAAGGGGCTCAAAAATCATGAGACACAAAGCATGAACTTTTATTTTGGCCAATTTCTAATTGATTAGGATTTGGAATCTTATTAACCAATTTTCTTGAAACTGCTCAGAAAAGCCAAGCTTCACTCAGAGATTATATGCTGAAAATGTGAGGCAGATATATTGCTTTTTAATCCAAAACAAATAAATTAGACTCCCACTTTAAGTGTAAAACAGAACATGTCCTTAGCTATGGCATCATAATGGCTCTGCCATTGTTGTCCTCTGCTGGGTGGGCTACAACATGATTCCTCCTTGATTTGGTTACATCTCACGGTATGTCTAGACTGAAATCACGGGTGTGATTGCAGCTTGAGCTGACAGTAGTGTGAGGATATAAACACAAAGAGCCATGTTTTAAGTAGCAACCAGAGTACTCCCTAACCAAGAAGTTCCCCAGTTTATTCTGATCCCTGCTGCAACACATCCTGGTCCTCTCTGGTGACTGTGGCGGACCAGGTACTCTAACCACGCCACGTCTCCCTTTCTTTATAATAAAAGGTTAAAATTTAAGTTATAAACCAATGTGTATAAACACCTTGGTTCAAAATAATCTTCAGATTTCTAAAAACTATGTTCCCTTATCAATTGCATTTAAATGGTCCCTGAGCATTATTGTAAGGATCAAGTCTTTGAAGGGATTTTCCACACTATGTTCTCGTTTTTGTTGTGTTTGTGTGTGGAGCTCCATGTGTAGGAGGCTCATTTCCTGACAGAGTACCAGCAAGTCCCAAATCCTCTCTTCATTGCACTGAGAAACATTGAAGATGAACCCGATTCCTCCTGAGAAGTCTTTTTGGAGTCTCCACGAGGAAGGATCTAGGTGTTCCTGCCAAGTTCCAAGCAGTTCCAAATCTCTGGGAGCTTTTGAGCCAAACTTTATTCCCTAGTCTCAGTTTAGGTAGTGCTTTTTTTCTGTGCTGAACATTAAACTTTTATTGCTGAAATTTTATTTCAGCATCCTGTTTTCAAAAGTCTTTCAGGTTGGGCCACTTAGGTTAAAGCTGTAGAGGTGCCACAGGTAAAGGTGTCCTTAGTTGTCTTCCTATCAGAAATTTTGCTGGAGATACTCGAGACACAAGTGGTATGATGCAAAGAGTGCTTCATATGGTTTTTTTTGCAGAAACAAAGTCTGCTCTGTTTTCTCCACCTCCCTGTTGCTTTGGAGGTAATGTAGACTACTAGTACAATGATCAAAATCAAAATCCTGTGCAAATGCTAGGAATATTACAGAGGTAAACTGAGGCCTATTGTCAGATATGTGGACTTCAGGAACTCCATGTCTTGCAAATATTCACTTTATTTTCTGGATGACCCATGCAGATGAAATCTGAGTAGGTATAGTTAAGTCTATATATCTGGAGAAGTAATTGACTACAGTAATGTATGTGTGTTTCTTCCAGAAAAATGTGACTACCTGCTGCCAAAATCTGTTGGGTAGTTTTGTAGACAGCAATTGTTCTGGTGATGGGTTTCCCCCCCCTTGTTACATAGCTTGCAGATGTCTACTAAGGTGGGAATTTGCCTACTCAGACCAGGCCACCATACGGATTGTTTTGCTTGTGTCCTGCACTTGTTTATACCTTGGTGTCTCTCAGGGATTTTGAAGAGTATCTTTTTCTGAAGTACCATAGGGATTAGAATGCGCTGTCCTTTCAGAAGCAGGCCATCAGCCACGTGACGGTCATTTCGGTCCTGCCAATATGTTAGTAGATCAGTTCGAAGTTGACTCCTTCGAACCCACCCTCTTTGGCAGAGTTGAGTCAGTTTCTGCCAGGTCTCATCCTTTAGTTGTTCATCTCTAATATGCTGAAGTTGAATGGCAGATCCTGGAATTGTTGCCAGAACAAAGTCAGTGTAGATTTTGATATCTTTCTCTAGAGCCTTTTCTTCTCCCATTGGTGGCATCTCAGTTGGGGCTCTCAATAGATGAGATGAGGCTTTGCTGCTATGAGTACTTTCCCTGGTATATGTTCAGTGTTGAAAGAAAATTATATCAGCTATAGTCAAAATGTTTGTATCCTAGGTGGAAGGTCACCCAGTGGTTCTGAACCCAGTAATGCCCCTAAGGGCCTGTAGTCTGTTTCTATGTCAATATTCAAGCCAAACAGATATGCACTGAGCTGTTCACAGGGCCAAGTGACTGCTAGAGTTTCCTTTTGGACTGAGCATACTGTTGCTTAGTTTCTGTGAGGCTTCTGGATATGAATGCAACTGGTCTTTGGTCTCCTTCTGGCTGCTTTTGTGTGAGCACTGCTCCTAAACCATATGAAGATGTCTGCTTCTACTGTTGTTGGATGCTTTACCGACTATTATGCCAAAACAGGTGGAGATGTCATTAATTTTTTACTTTATTAAATGCTTTTTGTTGTGGGCTGATGTAGATTCACATATTGTGACCATTAAGGAGTTCTCTTAAAGGTTTTGTTAGACGCGCCACGGTAGGTAAGAATTTCCCAAAATGATTTGTTATATCCAGGAATCTTCTTTCAGCAGGAATATCTTTGGGTTCTGATAAAGTGAGTAATGTCTTCAGTTTGTCTGTATCTGGCTGAATTTCCTGTTTGCTAATTATGTGTCCTATGCATTTTATCTGATCCTTTCCAAATTCACATTTCTCATTCAGAGTGAGGACAGTTTGTTGGCAGAGTCTCAGTACTGCGTTTAGTCACCCATCATGATAATTCTTATCTCTACCATTTATCTACCAACATATCTGCTTTTGCCAGGCCAACTTGATAGATTCCAATCTGATAGATTCTGTTTTGGAAATGTTCTGGTGCTGAAGATATGCCAAATGGAAGATGACTGAAATAGTATCTTCCACAGAAGCTGATGAATGTAGTTAATGCTATGAATTCTTTAGCAAAGGAGATTTGCCAGAAGCCTGCTGTAGTATCTAACTTTGCGAAGACTTTGACTTCTGATAATTGAGCTAATGTTTGGTCAACTGCAGGAAGCATGTCTTTCTCTGCACATGCTTTTATTAGTTGTATAAGGGCCACAGAATCCAGATTTTGCCATTGGGCTTTGGTACTACAACTGTCTCCCACACCAGTCAGTGGGTTCTTCTATATGGGAAATAATTCTCATATCATCCATTCTCTTTAATTCTTCTTTGACTTTCCCTAGCAAGTATGTAGGGATGTGGCGTGGGTCTGTGACAACAAAGGGAGTCAGTTGTTGATTACACAAGTTTTATTTTGTACTCCCCTGCTAGCTTTCCTAGACCTGTGAAGATGTGTGTGGCTATATCTCCTGTATAGTTCACTTTTTGCCATTAATTAATTTTCAGTTTCTCTGCTAGGTATAGCCCTTGTATTGCTGGTAACCCTAGTGGGGAAGTTGTCAGTCCTTGTCTTACATATATTATTTGTTGAAGAACATTCCATCTTTTCTCCAGTTTCCCATGGAACTGGCTGCAAACATCCAATGTAGTGTTTTTAGCCTGATGTAGAATCTTATTTGGTCTTTGCAGATCTTCATCGTGAGATCATTTATAATTCTTTTTTGGAATTGTTGCCGTATCAATTTTAAATTTAAGGTTTCAACCATTTAGATTCATGCATGTGTACCAAACTGTTGTCTTACTGAGGTTATAGTCCCTAGAAATATGGACTCATTGTCATCTGATGATAACACTCCCTCTTGGATTATTTCCACAGTTCTTGGCAACCCACTTGCTGTTGCAAAATGTCCTGTTTTGTGGCATCTCCTACACCTTGCCTCTTTAGCTGGACACTGTTGCCAGCTGTGGCTTGGGGTCTTGCCACATCTTCCACAGATTTTCCATGCTTCCCTTCTATTAAGGTTCTTTGGTCTCCCACTTTCTAATTGAGAACTATTCTCATGTTGTAAATTTTGTCTGACTGCTCCTTTCAGTTTCTGTATTTCTCTTTACCACGTCAATATTATCTGATGCAGTCTTGCCTATGCTGCTAGCATGTAAATCACATTGCAGTTTCTTTATGGTTTCTTGCATTCTTTTGCTATAGCTTTTGCTAGTGTGACATCTTGGTCTAACTGGAGCTATGCGACAAATTGGTGTCTTTTATACCAACAACTATTCTGTCTCTTATTAGTTCTTTTAACATGCCATATTTGCGGTGTTCAATAAGACTATGAACTGTGGTAATAAGAGTCTTAGCTGTTTCTCCTTGTGCCTTGGCATCTCCTGTAAAATTTGGCCCTTTCATATTTAATATTCTGTGTGCATATGAAATGGACGTCAAAAACCTCTTTCAGTTTTGAGTATTATTTTCCTCATCAGTGAGGGTAGGCACATAGGATACCATTATTAGTATCACCCATGGCAAATATCAGGGCATTCACCTGGTATTTTTGTGTTTTTCAGAAGCCATCTGGAATTGCTCAGATCTACAGCTCCAGCAAGGCCAGCTGTCTGAGCTGCCAAAAATCAAACTTCTCTAACTGAGCCATATGTGCTATGGGCTCCATTGCTGCACTGAGACAGGGCTTTGCCTCCTTCCTGCTGCTGCTTTCACGGGTCTCCTGTCTGATTTTCCACTTTCCTCACTCACTCACCATGCTGACAGTCTGGGGGGTCTCTTTTCTTTCCTTTATCCCTTCTTTAGAGAGAAGGATTTGCTCACTTCTGACACCATGTAGTGTAAAGACATAATCACATGCTTGAAGTAGCGTCTAGAGAACTCCCTAACCAGGAATTTCCCGTTTATTAAGATCCCCGGTGCAATATATCATGGTCCTCGCTGGTAACTCTGGAGGACCAGGAACTCTGTAACCACTCCACACTGACATACCCGTGCTAGCTTTAATCTAGCTAGCACAGGTCCTGGAGCAATGAAGCCAATGCAGCGCGAGCATCAGCATGGACTATACGTACTCGTCTGGAACCCTGAGTAATTACTTACAGGGCTAGCCTGCACTGAAGCCTGTGCTTCCATGGCATCACTGCTCCAGTAGCCACTCTAGATAGATTAAAGCTAGCTCAGATATGTCTACTTCAGCTGCAGTCCCACCCACCGATTGCAGTCTAAGACATGCCCTTTGTTTTACTGCAGTCTAGCCTGGACCATAAACATCTTCTGCAAGCAGACTAAAGCGAAAGTGTAGAGGAATTCAGTGCTTCAAATAGGTACAGGGGGATAAAAAGGAAGATAAGCAAGCCAGATTTTTTAAAAAACAATTTGTCTTTATAATTCCTAGATGGGGTGCTGAGAGCCATTGAACCAAACAATAAACCCTGTATGTGATGGAAACCACTTCAAGACAGGCGGTGTGGCAGCACGCCCAGCACCCCTAGTTTCAGCATCTATGTTCATAGATTGTCCATTACCAGGTGTATCATCTTTCAAGGGAGTATTTAGGCTGACCAGAGGAATCTTTATAGAAACGAATACTAGTTTGCTCGCAGTACCAAAAATTGTAGAACATGAAGTCATTATTCAGACATTATCCTTCCAGGGTTTGTATGTGTATATAGTGAGCCCTGTAAATGAAAAATGAATTGGAGAATAATTAAGCAAATATAAAATCCTGTGGGTCGTTTTGGTGCAGAATCATTTCAAATTGCTCATAACTCTTATTCAGACTAAATGCATTTTCATTGCTTAAGGAAAAACATCCTGTGGTAGCAGGGCCATAACAACAAGACAGCTTCTGTTGCTGGATAACACTTTATTGCACAGTGAGTAGCCCAGAGCATTTAATGAAGTCCATATTTCCTATAAATTAACTGTGCAACATTAAATTTTATTGATAAGGAATAGCTACCCTGTCCCAAAAGCATCTTGGTTCTGGTTTTATTAACCTGCGAGGTAGCTACACAAGAAGCACGTATATAATGACATGTCAAAAAAGATAATTACTTCACCAAAGTCATACTTTCCTTTAATTTTTCACATCATAAGCTGTAGAATTGACAATATAGTAGCTAATTAGAAAATAACTTTCAAAAGGGGAATAACACAAATACATTTTTATTAACCTCTTGGAGGGAAAACCGCTGGCAATATTAAGGTATCTTTAAAATGTTCCAGAGTATCTAATAATAAATCATGTTTTTATACATGTTTGGCACCTTTCATTGAAGGGTCTCAAAGCAATTCACAAACATTAATTAAAACTCCTAAAAACGCTCCTGTAAGTTAGATAAAATATTCTCATTGTGTTAAAGATGGGGAAATTAAAGAACAGCAGAATTGAGACAAACTTTCACAGTTGCTGACCTCAGGTTCTGTTGAAGTTGATGGGAACTGTGGGTGCTGAATACATTTGAGAATCAGGCCACAAGTGATTGTAGAATCAATGTATGGTAGCACAGACCTCTGCAAAAAAAATATTGGACCACATTCTCAGCTGTTGTGAACTGGGATTGCTTTATTGACTTCAGCTCCGCTGGTCAGCATGTAGGGACTCCAGTATTTGGGGTACTGGGTGGCTTGGGGGAGTAAATGACTTCCTAACCTAGTTCTTGCATGGGCTGTGCAAGTGGGCAAGAAGCTCCTTATTTCCAGTGGCCATGTAGGGGTCTGCCAGCATTAAGCCTATATAGAAGGAAGTATGTGTTCAAAAACCAGAGGAGGGTATGAGTTAACTCTGTCTGGTTTTTGTTTCATTATTCAGAATTCCCAACTTGTGAGTCTTGCAGTTTAGTGGCTTTTGTTTTATAATCTGGCTCATAGAAAGCAGGTTTGCACAGTAAAAAGATGCATTTTGTACAGTTCGTGTTTTGTTCACAACTGGACAAGTTGTAGAGATCTGTTTGAACTAGATTTGCTCAGTCACTTTTCATCTGGAATTGTTCTCCCTGCTCTTTACATAGCCTGAAAGGAGTGAAAATAAGAACTTCTGTACTTGAAGGAAACCAGCACTAGTTATAGAATTGATCAGATTGAAAGGAATCTTTACTTCTTGCTTAGAATAAAGAGTCTTTTTGATCAGTATTCACTGAATCATACTGATGATGTATTGATGATTAGGAAGTTATGGCTTTATGTTATTTAAGGGATCCAGGAAAACTTCAGCCTGGTAACCCGCTAGAGAGAAAGACCTGGGAAAGTTCTGTCCTATAAACTATGAACTGGGTACCTTGGTTACTCAGCCATAAAGACATTTGATCGTAGCATAGTAATAATGATTAATAATCTGTGCTTATCCAAATACCTCAATAATGGTGTCCTTTGGATTGAAGATAAAAGCCTCTCATATTTCATTAATTCTATAACTTCTTTTTGATCTTGTGAGGAAAAAAATAGAAGTCTATCTATCTGAGGCTCTTATAGCATTCCATGCAGCCACCATGATTATAGGTGATGCAGGACGCAATGCCTATAGTTAAGGTTACCTGACACTTTCCATTATAAGACCTTGTTTTTAGTCGCTTGGGCTTAAGTTTTCCATACTGAGTGTCTGCCTCAGGCTGAATTGTTCTTGAAAGGTTAAACTAAAATGATTGAGCTTCTTTTTGAGAATGAGATTAGGGAAAAAAATACATTGCTTTGCCCATGTTAAAAATAAGTTTTAATTTTTTTTTTCATTGAGAAGCTCTAGCACCTTCATGCCTTGGGGGAGGCACTTAAAATTTGGCAGGGAGGTTGATTAGGTGTCGGGAATAAGCCTTGCCATCCTTGTGAAAATTCATCCAAATTTTCCTAAGTTATAAGCCTCTGAAAAAAATTTCATTTGCAAATGCTCAGAAGAGATTGGTTAGAGGTTAGCACCTAAATTTGCCAAAGATTCTCTTTGCGCTGGGCATGCTCCATTCCAGAGTTGCAGGGGTGGAGCAGGACTTTCCTTGTAATTGCTGTTTCCTGCTGTGCTGCTGGACATTGGAACTCAGAGCAGTGAGGTGTTCTGCTCCTGTGCTCTCGGTGTTTCCCCTGTTGGCACCCATGCAATGAGAAGGAGGAGAAAGCAGCCTGGCTGAAATGCAGAGAAGTGAACAGTCAGGTCGGGTGCAGGGTTGGTGAGGAGGTAGACTGGACAAGGGACTGCAGGGGTGAGGAGACTAGGACAAGGGGTTGTGGGATGGGAAGCCTGGAAGGGCTCAGGGACTGGAATGAGGACCAGGGCTGGGGGGTTGAGGAATCAGCAGAGAGGTGAATAAGCATTGGGACACAGATTTGTGCAGGAGTACAAGGACTGGCATGAAGAGCTGAAGGGAGATGGGGCATGGAGACTGGGCTGAGGAGCAGAAAGCATCAGGCGTGGAGTGGGTGAGGGGGGACACAGGGACAGAAGGTCTGTAACCACTAGAGAACACTCTGCTTTGAAGCTAGAATAGAAACGAGTTCCACAGTTTTTAATTAGATGATCACATACTATTTTTTCCACAGGATCCCTGCCTCATTCAGTGCATGGGATGAATGGTGCTCAGGGAATGAATTAGGGTTATGCACTGAATGACTTTATCTTTCAGGACCCTGCTTCATTTGTTGCAGGGGTCTGCAGAGAGACAAAGGGATAAAATCCAGTTCTCCAAGGTGGTGTTCACCATGAGATCTGGATTCTATTCCTGCCTCTGCCACAGAGTTCTTGTATGATGTTAGTCAAATTACTTACCCCAGACTATTCACAGGTGGTATGTTCTTTATTTTATGGGTGCCTGACTTTATACCCTGGGGTCTGATTTGCAGAGATGCTGTGCACTCACAGCTGCACCTGAAGCAGGGAGAGCTGTGCTTTGAACATATCAAGAGCTATAAAATGCTAAATTCTTTGAAAAAAAATCAGACCATAGACCAGGGGTGTCCAAACTTTTTTCACCAAGGGCCATATGCGATAAAATACACAAACAGCCGGGCCACTCACTCGAGATGAAGTACGTATTGCCTCACCTGGTTTATTTAAGTAAGTAAACTAAATCAATCAGCCTACAACACTGCTTTTCATGAATGGGATTTTTTTTTTTAGAACAAAAAAGGTTGGCAGTTCATTCTCAAAACAGCTGCCTCTGATTGCTTCTGGATGGTGGTCCTTCTTGACAGACCTGGAGGGGGTGGGGATATAAAATAAATTATATACTATATTTCAAGCTTGTTATGCAAATAAGTTTGGATTGTCAACAGATCAACTAATATTTGTTTTAAAAATGCTATCAACATAAAATGATTACATTTATTAAGTAATAGGGCTTAATAACACATGGAACGTGTAATATATTTTGAACTCAGGGGAACACGGTTGCGCTCAGTGGGAACAATGAAGTTGCGCTTTGGCTTGCAGGATTGCTGGCAGGTCCGGAGTCAGTTTTGTGGTTGAGATGCGAAGGACGTCACAGAGATGGTCGTTGGTCATTTTGGTTCTCAATCTGCTTTTGTTCAGCGTCATCAGAGAAAATGTTTGTTCACATATGTATGTTGAGCCGAACAGACTCATCATTCTTTTTGCGTGGCGTCTCATCAGAGGAAACTTGGCTTCTTCCAAGCTCCGGTAGAAGTCAGGTAAGGAGAGAAGCTGATGTTGATTCTTCAGAGAATCATCACACTGCATTTCTATAAGTTCTAATTGCAGACTCTCTTCCACTTCTTCTGCATTTATCATGAAGGGAGTTGCGAACAGCTTGATATCGTTCTCAATGGTAGAAAAATCTTGGAAGCGCTGAGAAAATTCTGTCATGAGAGATGTGATCACAGACACATATTTCCCCTTTTTATCAGTGAGATCGGCCTTTGGAAACGCAGATCTGATTTTGGACAATGTGGGGAAGTGCGCGACATTGAAGGTGCGCAACTGTGCCTCAAACAGTCGGAGCTTCACACAGAATGCTTTCATGTGTGCGTGAAGCTGCGGTACGAGTTGGTCTTTGCCTTGTAGGTTTTTGTTGAGTGTGTTGAGGTGTTCAGTGAGATCAACTAAAAACGCCAGGTCTGCCAACCATAGAGGGTCACTCAGCTCGTGAAGAGGTCGGTCCTTTTCTTTCAAAAACTGGTCGATCTCTGATCTCAGAGAATAAAACCGCCGAAGCACGGAGCTGCGACTTAGCCAGCGTACTTCTGAATGGTAGAGCAGGTCCCCATATTCAGCATCAACGTCAGTTAAGAAAGTTTGAAATTCTCTGTGGTAGAGTGCTCGTACTCGAATTATGTTTACCGTTTTCACAACAGTGTTCATCACATTGCTAAGCTGTACTGTCTTGGCACAGAGTGCTTCTTGGTGGATGATACAGTGCATTTTAACTGCCTCACCTCCGCTCTCCTGCACCTTGGCACACACCATAGAGGCCATTCCTTTGCGCTCGCCTGTCATAGCTGGAACTCCATCCGTTGTAACTCCACACAACTTGTCCCATTTAAGTCCTATCTTGTCAATTGCATTTGACACAGCTTCAAAAATGTCTTTACCCGTTGTTGTGGTATTTAGACTGCTGAGATCAAGCAGCTCCTCCGTAACGCAAAAGTTATTGTCAACTCCCCGCAAAAAAATTAATAACTGTGCGGTATGTGTGGCGTCTGTGCTCTCATCACATGCAATGGAGTAGAAATCAAAAGCACACGTTTTGTCTGACAGTTGATGTTTTATGTTGGCTGACAAGTCTTCGATTCGCCGCACAACTGTGTTTCTTGATAGGCTAACGCTGTCGAATTCTTGACTTTTTTCTGGGCACATTATTCCTGCGACTTTAGTGAGGCACTGTTTTATGAATTCACCATCTGAAAAAGCCTTCCCATGCTGGGCAATGAGTTGAGCCACCTCATAGCTGGCTATTGTGGCATTTTCTTGAGTTTTTTTGGCACAGGAAAAATACTGTTGTTGAGCTAGCAAGATAGTTGTCATCTGCTTAACCTTCTGTTCTCGTTCCACGCCAGTGTAGGACATGTAGGTCTGATGTTTGGTTTCGTAGTGTCGTCTTACATTGTACTCCTTCATCACTGCGACACTCTCATTACAAATCAAACACACACACTTCCCCTTGACTTCCATAAAGAAGTATTCATTTTCCCACCGTGTCTGAAATTTTCTACACTCACTTGCTATCTTGCGTTTCTTTGGTGTTGTCATTTTCAGTGCGCTGTGGCAAAATTTTTCTTTCCTTAATTTTGTTTTGTAGAGGAACTGCCTTGATGAACTCAGTAGCTCCACCTAGAGTTAAAACCAAGAAGTGCAATACCGCCAGGTTTCATGTGCGGGTCATATTCTGGTATATTTTTGGAATTTGCTGCGGGCCAATTAAAAATGGATCGCGGGCCGCAGTTGGCCCGCGGGCCGTAGTTTGGACACCCCTGCCATAGACATCACAAATTGGACACCCAAAATGTATAGATCCTTTCAATAATAATGTCTCTGTGCTTCAATTTCCATCTTTAAAAAGAGGATAAAAATATCCCTCACCTCCCAAGGGTAATCTGAAGATGAATTCATTAATGTTTTGTGAAGTACTTAGGAACTATAGTGTTGTGTGTCATAAAAAAGCCCATAAGGAAATTAATATTTCTGTCTTCATGGTAGAGTTTGAACTGTGTGCAATAAATGAAGCAGGAGGCCACATGTTGAACAATGAGGTTAAAAGAAAATATTGAGTGAGCCCCATTCATCCTGTGCGCTGAATGAAACAGTGGTCCTGTGGAAAAAATCATGAGTGATCATGCAATTAAAGGCTATATGATAAGGTATATGCACAAGGGAGTTAAATTAAGGTCGTATGGGCAACCTTAATGATGTTCTCTAAGTTTGGGCACTTGACTGTGGAACCTTAACATTCTTTTAATGTGTTTTCTTAGATTTAATAGTTGCTGCCTGGCTTGGATATTGCCAGCTGTCTCCATCTATGCTTTCAGGCCTGAGAGAATGGCAAATGACTAATTGTTTTAGGGTAAATATTTTGGGGTGCTCTACAATGTACGGTATATACTAGTATATGGAAAAGCACTCATATACTGCAGAGACAGTTTCAGAATGTAGATAGAATGACAGTAAGTGTGTTTACATTTAGTAAGTAGCTGTGTGTGTTTAGTGACAGGATTAAATTTGAAAATTAATTAATGTTGTAGCTAAATTAGATAAATTTCATTATTTGCAAATCTTTGAGCAAGATCTTGAGTGCCACAATCATGTGTATCTGTCAAAAATGATCATTTGCCTCATTTACTCTGAAATGAACTCCATATTTTGAAATGCCACCTCCCCTGTAAAAGTTCAGAAAATAGTTTTCATTTGGAATGTCTAAGGAGCCCGAGACAAAGAGTAAATACTTGGGAATGGATCAGAAGCTGTTCCTAATTGAATTTGGTAACAAGCAGATATTCTTGCTTAGTTTCCATCTTCAGAGCTAATATATAGCCCCCTCTGGCAGATGTACATGAAAGGACAATTATGCATCAAAAAGACACATTGTAATCAATTGTAATTATAATCATGTAGAGAGGAGCAGGAATCAGATTTGATGGTGTTAAGGAATGAAATCCCAACAAATAATTTTTCCATAAGAGAAATCTATCTGGGAAATGTTAAAGAAAACTGGGGCCAAGTGCTGCTTGCCTTAATCACAGGAGTAATCCTACTGAAGTTAAGTAATGAGTAAGGCGGGCAGGATTGGCTGCTATCCATTTAAATCAGGTGGGAAATGTTGTTGTATTATTAATGTCAAAGGGGCAGGCTGGAGAAAGAAATCTCCATTAAAAGGAGAAGTCAGGGATAGAAATGATGTTTAGATCTTAAATATAGCAAACTCTGCAGGAGCTCCTCACAGTACAAATAATTCTATATTTTGCAGATGGAATGTTATGGATAGTATATAGTGTTCAGGACAGTCAAATCTGGCACTAACGTTTCATAGTGTTCTTTCCTGAAGGGTTGCGCACTCTCGCATCACATCCATGTTCCCCACAATTATTACATTCTACTTGCTGAATGTGACGCCTAGGAGAATCTGCTGGGTTGTAAGATCATGATGGAAACATGAATGGAACCTCTGAGGGTATTTTGAGTGCAGCCATGGTGCCCTTAGGAAGGGAATAGAATTTAGTTTATTCATTTAATTGGAATTCCACTTACCTGACCCTTTAATTATTTTGATTAACTGTATCTCTCTTAATAAGGTGACCACTTGTTCTGATTTGTAATGGATGTCTCTTAAGGTCCCATAACCCATATTGATTAAGGAGATATTAAGCATTTGATTAGATAAAAATAGGTTTTTATGTAATAATCATGAAAGGATATAATGTGATTCAAATACATGAATTTGTATTAGGAAAAAATAATCTTTGTTCTGTATTTTTCATTCCGTTGCTATTTATTTTCTTTAACTATGGATCATCACTCTCCCCAGTGAGCATCTTTGTGAATTATCACTAAGTATTTTACAGTGTAAGGATAGATTCAAGTCCTCCTTCTTTCATTAATTTGTGCTTGAAGGCCTTGATTTTAAAGGGACCTCAACACTGCTTCCTACTAGGGTGGCACAGATTGTTATTTATGTATCTAACTACCTAATTGCATAGCCAGATAGTTACATATCTAAATACTATAATTTTTACCTTCAATTATTTGTAGTCACAACTAACTGTAAGTGTAAAACTGCATCCACTAGATAAGAAGCTGAAAATCCATCTTCTCCACTAATTGGTATGTAAGCATTTTATCTCTCATCACCCAAAACAAGGGAAATATAGTGCAGTCCACAGATTTGGAGACTTCCTGCAGATTTTACTGGGTTGCCTCATAACTAAGCTACTATAAAACCAAAAAAGGTTTTTAGCCCTTTTCATTAACAAATCAGCCCTGAAAATTTAAACGGTTGTGTTTTAGTGTCTTGGTAATACACTTAGAAATAGTTACATGGAGAGGTATTATTGTCTCCAATTTATGTCAATGCAACAGTAACTTTGAATCCTTGTTCCGAACACACTTATTTTGCAATATTGTTCCCTACCTCACTGTGGCTCCTCAGACCAGAAACATCTAATGGAGGGGCTAGCTACTGCATTAGCTCCATGGGTCATGGTGTAACCATTCCAGTCATTTGAATTGACATTGTATTAAGGTAAGACTGCAAATCTGAGGAAGGATTAAATAGCTGAATAATTTTCAGTAATTCAGATATTTGCCCCTGTCCTTTGAAAATTGGGGGTGGGAGGAAGAGTTTTTTCTTTTCTATACAGTTTTGTAGCTACATTGCAGAAGACTCATTGTGCATTCATGAAATTTGAATGAATTTGCAACACTTTTCAGCTGAGAACAGTGTCTATGGACAAAATAAATAAATAAAATGTGGTGTTCAATTATGCAAGCACCAGGAAGAAAGTACAGAAGAGCTAACTCAAGGCTAGAGGACCAGTTGTCTGAGACTGCTGTGCTGCTGCTGCTGTGTCTATTAATGATTATGTACTAAGCACAGACCATGTGTGCTTTCTGCCTTCTCTTCAACTTGAAGTGTGTGTGTGTGTGTGTGTGTGTGTGTGTGTGTGTGTGTGAGTGAGAGAGAGAGAGAGAGAGAGAGAAGCAGATCTCTGTATGTGCCTTCAGCATAAACAGGTATTATAGACCCACAAATAATCAGACAGCCAAGCAGTACAAGTGAGGAAAGAAAGTTATGTTTACATTTTCAATGCAGAAAGAAGGAATAGGTTCAAATGTTGTCCTTCTGCATACTCTTAGTGACATAAGTAAGATATAAACACATGCAAGGACCCATAGCTTTGATTTCAGGTAGAGATTTAAATGTCTTAGCAAAATTCCTATTGATTTCAATGTGGCCAGAATTTCACCCCAGGGATTTTGACATTATACTTTCTTTTAAGTGATGATTGTTTTTTAACTTATCATTTTCCTCTATATTTGTCTTTCTTCTCCTTCCTTTTTCCTTTCCTTCACTTATTTTCCTTCCATTGAGAATATATTGTGGTGTATTTTCTTTCTTTTTTTTCCTGTTTCCTCCAAAACATATTTGTCTCTACTGTATATTTCTGTCCCTCTATTTCACCTGCTTCCCATCTTTTCATCTTCTGTTATGTTTTTAGTATCTTTTTTCTCCTTCCTTTTCTCTGATCTTCCCCATCCTTCCTTCCTTGTTAGTCCCAGACATGCCCTCACACAAAAGCATTCATTTCTAATTAGTCCAACTAATCACTCTATAGATTCATGTGACTTAACTTTAATACATAGGTGGTAACAGAATGATCAGTGGTCTTGCCTGACATCTGGTTTCTTGTAAAGAAAGCATGCCTTTTACAAGTGACATTCTTCCATGGATCAAAGTGTTCTTGACATTTGTGAATGACTTTTTCTGGCAGTTTGAAATACAGAAACAGGTGGTCCCATGTGTACTTGGGTTGAAGATCATTCTGCAAATGCAGGTGATGCACTCTGTATAACATAGCTCCTGAATGCAGGGTATCTAACTTATCTACTGAAAAAGTTGCAAAAGATAATCTGAAAGAAGATGCTGAGGTGTTTAATGGACTGAGTTATATTAAACATATAATACAGCAGGTGTTGCTGTGTACTACTAATTGCAGCACATGTATTTCATAATGTTTACCTTGCTGCAGTGCTTAAATATGTCCGCTGAAATCACAGGGAAATTTATATAAACATCTTCACTTAATGTCATCAACAAAAGGAACTGGACAGATCTGGAAAAATTTGTAATCCTATTTAAATTGAACCCCCCCTTATGTCTCTCGTTCTGTGAATGAGCTTGCTGGTGTCATTTCATCCCTTCAGATATGCATTGCCATCTTCACCTCATCACCTCTACCTCATCTAAAAATCAAAACAAAAAATGCATGGCCTGGTGACTGGTGGCACGAAATCTCATGGAAGAGGCAACTTTGATTTTTCTCATCTCAGACGTTTGTGAAGGAGGGAGTAGAATGAAAGCCCCTCCTGTTGGCTAGTGTACAGAATAGCATCAACCTCAAGGAAAGGTACTCACTAGCCTTCCACTACAGGAGTAGAGCAATCATATACGTTACATGGAGAATATAAAGATGGATTTTTGTGATGCTAGAATGAAATGGAAGGGAACCTTAGACGCCCCTTGGACTAGCCCTTTATTTTACAGGCAGGCGCCTTCCATTGCTTCTGCTGAGGTCACTAGCAAAACTCCCACTGGGTCAGAATCCCCACTGCCCTGAGCCTTTTGTCATCATTTATTCCTGTACAGAGCGAGTGCAAACGACTACACATGATGCAGCGCAATGATGGATTAGGCCCATTGACTCTAATGGGAGTAGGACAAGACGCCAGAGATTCGAAATGTGGACCCTTGCAGGAGGTGACTGAAAGAAAAAATTAAACATTTTCTTTGCATATTCATTTTAAAATGCACCCTCCTGGGTCATGTTCATGTCCCCTTCAATATTTGCTTACCGTGAACATTTGTGAAATTGAAGTGAATTGCTATGAGAGTTCCAGAAAAGTCAGTTTCAAAAGTCTCATGTGCAACTATTCATGGAAATCAAATTTCAAATTCAGATCTGTGAGTATTTGGGCCAGACATGTTCACATGCGCATCCAGGGCTCAATCCTGCAAGGTATTAAGCCCCTTTTAATGATCCAGCAAAGCACTTAAGCATTAGCTTAACTTTGAACATGTGAGTAATCCCACTGAGTTCAGTGAAGGCTACTTGTGCTTCAATTTCAACACATTCTTAAGGGCTTTGCTTGATAGGCCACAGGTAGCTCAGAACCTTGCAGGCCTGGGATCCCAGACAGAGAACAGAAACAAGACCTTGAGTCTTACCTGACCAATCGTAACTATGCAACACAGCTCACCTAGATGTAAAATGGAATGTAAAATTCACCTTTATGCAGTAAGCCCCCACCAGACCTACGTAGCATGTGTGTCTACTTAAGCTTTGTGAGTGGTATACAGCTCTTCACCTGAGTGAATTTCACAAGCAAAAGAGCAATTGCAGTCAATCCACAGAGTTAAAAAAAATTAATCAATATTGTGTTAAATAATATTAAATAATTATGAGTACATTTGAGAAAACTGATCTGCTTGTAGATATTATATGAACAAGAAAAGAGTCCAAACTCAACAGATGCATTGTTCATTATGTCTATGTGCTTAGGTAGTAGAACCTGGATGCCTAGTCACTGGGTGCCTTGTTCTCCAGAACACAAAACAAGCTCCAATAACTTTTTTGGGTTTGTAAGTTTGAGTTTGTGCTGGATAGTAGCTCACAGATGGGGCAGCTGAGTCCTGTCAGTTTTGTGTTCTTTCTCCTACCTGTGTGCAAAGGTTTTAATTTTAAAATAATTTTTGGTAGGCCCTTGAGCAAATGACCCCAAACTTGTCACCCAAAAACTATCCCAGACCGCTATGCCAAATTTAAAACCAATCTAATTATGTATGTGGACTTCAAAGAAGTCCCTAATACAACCTATTGAGTCATTCCTGTTCTTCCATCATCTAATAACTTGTTTCAAAGCTAATGTTGCAACCAGTGATGGAGAACGACTTCACCTTTGGCTCCTACTTGTAAGCAGAGGAAGAAGACTTAGCTCTGCTTCTGAGTCATCACTATTGATACCAGTTTCTTCTGATGAACCACCTGAGCTTCACCGGAGGGGAAATTCACTCAGACTAACCAGATCGGGTTAGTCAAAGTCAGACTCCTGCTCCACAAGGTGAAACCTCCCTCTAGAATTGAGAAGATGATGGATAGAGGAATACGGATGTTCCCATCCTTCATTCCCTGCTCTCTGCCCCAGCGTCTCACTTCCCCACTGATTCTTCTATGACCCCGCACATTTCTGTGCTCTCCTCACAATGTCAAGGCGCAATGGTGACTTCCCACAGTGCTTCTTTCTGGTGTTGAGGCATCCTGGGAGGAGGGTAAGCAGGGCTGTGAAGGGACAGAGATGATTGGAAAAGGGCAGGTGGGGAAACAGGATGTGTACTGGCCTGCGTGGGAAAGAGGACTATACTGGGAAGACTGGTGCTAGATAAAGAGGTGGATGGATGGATGGAGTCAAGGGCTCCTTTATAAGCACTGATGTCTCTGGACTTTAAAGACTTCTCCTGCACGCCTGTCTGTCCTCTCTCAGTGGCTCTGTGGGAAAATTTTCAAGATCTGATGTTTCGCAGAGGGATTGTGCTCTCCTTTCTAGTTCCAGAGGCAAATCCCAGTCTCACCAACACAGGGCTTCCTTGCACACAACCCTCATTTCCTTCTCTTAGCCCCACCCAATGCTTAATTTGTAATGAAAGAGATACCAGGGCTCAAGCAATTAGGTGTTGGGACTCAAGCAATTTTTTTTACTTTCATAACTGACGCAGTAAGTCCAGAGGTGCTGGGGCTATGACCTGCCACGCCCTGGTACAAATTAAACTTAGATGTGCTGGGGCTCAGCCCTGGCAAGCCCTGGCACCAATTAACCACTGGCCCCACTCCCTGATCCTTGCACAGAACCCCCTTTTTTTCAACATTCTGATCTAAAATTACCTACATGTGGAAGGGATGTCTGATAATAGAAAGTTCTTTGGTCTATCTACAATCAAGAAAGAGAACGTACTTTGGTTAAAAGCCCATCGTGATTAAAAGGAGAAGTGGAAAAAACATGGAAAATAGAGGAAACAGACAGCAATTAGTATAAACCAGAAGTAATGAGGTGTAGAAAATTGATAAGGAAAGCTAAAGACATCAGGGAAAATGCCATAGTTGGCAGGGCCAACGACAAGTTTTTTTTAAAGTATATCAGAAACAAAGGAAATAAAATGGTATAGGCCAATACCAGATGGATATGATAGCATTATGAATAATGATGCTGAAAAGGCAGAAATGTTCAATAAATATTTCTGTTCCATATTTGGAAAGATGCAGGATGATATACTCATATCACCTGAGGATGATAAAGTATTTTCCAGTCCTTTAGTAACTAAGGAAGACTTTAGACAACATCTACTGTGGATAATCATTTTTAAATAACCAGGCTGCAATAACTTGCCCCCAGGAGTTATGAAAGAGCTGGCTAAGGAGATCTCTGTCCCAGTCTTGTTAATTTTTAATGTCTTGGAATATTGGGGAAATTCCAGAAGACTAGAAGAGTGCTAATGTTGTATCAATATTGAGAAAGAGCAAGAAGGATGACTTGGGTAACTATAGGTTATCCTGGGCAAAATAATGGAAAAGTTGATATGAGATTCAATTGATAAAGAATTAAAGGATAGGAATATAATTAATGCCAGTCAACAATGTTTTATGGAAAATAGATCTTGTCAAACTAACCTGATTTCATCTTTGATGAGACTACAAGTTTGATTTGATAGACTTTTGAAAGGCATCTGACATAGTACAGCATGCCATTCTGATTTAAAAAATAACAGTATATGATACAAGCAAAGCACATGTTGAATGGATTAAGAACTGGTTAACAGATTGATCTAAAAATGGTTGTCAGTGGGGAATCATCATTAAATGGGGGTGATGCTATTGGGGTTCTGCCAGAGTCTGTACCAGGCTCAATGCTATTTCCATCATTGATCTGGAAGTAAATATAAAGTCACTGCTGATAAAATTTGCAGATGACACAAAGATTGGCAGAGCAGTAAACTAAGCCCGGTCAAGCAAGATGCATTTTAATGAAGCCAAATGCAAAGTTATACATGTCAGAACAAGGAATGCAGGCCATACCTACAGAATAGAGGCCTGTCTCCTGGAAAGCAGTGACTCTGAAAAGGATTGAGGGATCATAGTGGACAATCAACTCAACATAAGGTGCTAGTGCAATGCTGTGGCAAAAAAAAGTAATATGATCCATGGATATATAAATAGGGTAGGGGTAGTGAGGTGATTTTACCTTTGTATACAGCATTGTCTAGATAAATAATGGAATACCACGTATAGTTCTGGTGTCCATATTTTAAAAAGGGTGTTGAAAAAATTGGAGAGGGTGCAGAAAAGAGCCTCACAAATGATGTGAGGACTGGAGAAAATGGGCTTATAATGAATTAAATTGATTTGGCTTATCAAAAAGAAAACTGAGAGATGATTTCATTAATACCTGTAAGTATCGTCACAGGGAGAAAATACCAGCTACTAGAGGGCTCTTTAATTTAGTCAAGAAAGGCACAAAAAGAACCAATGGCTGGAAGCTTATCCAAAAACATTCAAATTAGAAATTAGGCACAAATTTTTAACATTTGGAACAAACTACCCAGAGAAGGGGTGGATTCTCCATCTCTTGATGTCTTCAAATCAAGACTGGAGGCCTTTCTGGAAGATATGTTTAGTCAAACACAAGTTATTGGGCTCAATAAAGGAGTAACTGGATGAAATTTAATGGCCTGTTATATAGAAGAGGTCAGATTAGATGATCAAATGGTTCTTCTGGCCTTAAATCCTATGAAGGTATGAACCCATTAAATTTGCAAAGATTTATTTACTGGGAGGAAATCAGGAAAATTCCGCTTTAAGCTGTCGGTTCTCTTCCTCTAAACTTCTAACAACAGTCCAGCTAGTCAGTGAATTTTCTTCTTATTCTGGTAGCTATTTTTGTACTGTTTGCACTGTCATTTACTAAATATATTATGACAAGCTATTTATTTCAATCTGGAGCTTTGAGACCTTTGTGTGGTTCCCCCTTAGGAATTTCACAAATCTCTCACTGTAAATATGAGATTACATCAAAAGACATTAAAGGACATTATTTATATTTTCTCTGTTCAGTTGAGGCTGGATTGCAAGAAGTTTCCCAAAATGATAATGACAATAAAATTACAAAGGTTTTTAAAAATTAGCTGCAAATTCCGCAAAGTTCCATTATTTTTCCAGGCCCAAAGTTCAGAGACCCAAACTTTCATGTTAAGGAATGGGCCTTATTTATATATATAGAATGGCATTGGACTACATTTCAAAAGTGAATAGTGATTTTGGGTGCCTCTAAGTGCCCAATTTGAGACTCCTTAAAGGGGCCTGGTCACACTACATCCAAAGGATTATATTGGTATCTCATAGGGATGCTTCTGAGGTATACACAACTGAAACTAGATGAGTTGAGCATCAGAGGGCATTGCTACTTTCCTCTGCCAAATGTGGTTGAAACAGTATTTGTCTGAAAAGACCAGCCATCATCAGGCTTGCCGCTGCTGACACAGAGAATGTGCATAAAGTGAGCATCTGAGCAGCAAATCTACACAGGGCTGGAACTTCATTTGAATGTTTGGTTGATGAAAAGTATTTCTTACTTCTGATAGAGAAAAGCAATTTATAACATATGTTCCTTTGTTGTTGTTTGTTTTTTGTATTCATTGCAGTAATATACTGTGTCTACACATAATCATATTCCTGTTCACTGCAAGGGCACGACACTACAACACTGTTTCAACTGCCATAGTGAAAGGTTTATTTAGCTACAACTCAGGACAGATTGGTCTCCTAACCATCTGGCTCAATCAGGAGTTGTTGTCCTTGATGGCATCAGGCAAAAGGGGCTTTACCTTTAGCTTTGCCATATAAAAGCATTTGTTTTTCTTTTGCCACAAAAAACACAACAGTTCAATTTTCAAGAGAAAACACAGGACAGATTTAAAAAAAAAAAAAATAGAGCAGAGGGCTAAGGCTCAATATATAATACATCCTATTGGGACAAAGTACCTCAGAGATTTTAACACAGTACACTAATACTATAATAGTCACTTTTTGCCTGCAGATACCATATATAGAGCACAATTACTTCTTCTAAGAACAGGTAAAAAACGGCTCTCTCAGAAACGGCATAGTAAGTAACCACTGGCAAATAATGATTTTTTATTTTATTTTATTTTTTTAAGTGGTGGCCACGATATCTGATCCCATGCCGATATTTGCATGTTAAGGGGTGAGTAATGGAAGGAGATTTATAAAGGAGTCAACTCTACATTTCTTCTCTTTGTGATTAGTTTTTATTTTAGTTAAGGCCAGAATCTGGCAAACACTTATTTACATGCTTAACTTTAAGCAAGTGGATAGTCCCATTGTGAATCCATTGCATTTGCAGGACTAAAGCCTTGGTTTGTTTGTAAGGTAGTAAGTCTCCATTTAAAACTACTAATAAAAATGTCTTATATGCATGGTGCTAGATTTCTTACCAGTGCTTAAGATGCTATTCTTTGGGCCATATGCTCCCCTACTCTGGTGCTTTCACATGGAAAGAGGAGCATGTAATCCTATTGCATGAAAAACATTGTTGACTTTCCATTGAAATGAATGGAAGTTGTGCCCATTTAAGTCAGAGCTGTATTTGGCCTGAGAGGTCTGCTGTGTAAATGTAGGAATTGACCTACGTGCTCCCTTTGCTGTGGTATATCCCACAAGGAGATGTGGTGGGTGGGGGGAGAGAATGAGAAGTGAGGAGGGAGAAACAGAGAGAAAAAATCTTCATAAGAGTGAGAGGAACATCTTTTAAATTCCATGGAATCTAAGTCTACAGGGAAATATCATGCTCTAAGTCCATGGCTCCTGAGGCAACTTGTTGAGAGTCTGGCTCTCCATACTGCTCCATGTTCTCCTCCTCCTCCTTTGAGCACCTGTGCTGCTTGGCTGTCCCAGTGCCTTATCCTCCCCTCTGACAGTACAGAAGACTCAGGATGGAAGTTTTGCTGCTTTGAACAGCATTAAGCCCTTGGAAATGTCCTCATGGAAAATCTTCTGAGTTTGGAAAGGAGCCTGCTGCAGGTAGCAGCTGTCCCCCAAGTTCATCCTCATGAAGCCATACTATTCCCTCAAACCTCTAGACATCCCACCAGTTGGTATCCTTACAGTGACTTCCACTGGCTTATGGGAAGGGGAAGGAGTGTGTGATGGTGTCACTCATCCTCCACTGGCTTCATAGCTTTTCAAGACATTTTCCTTTCCTTTTACTCCCACACGTGTTGTGTAGCAGAAGGGAGAATCTAGCTTTATAAACTCTTCAGTGCTTCATTATCTACCCAATGGACCATAACAACTTTCTTTGAAGCATTGCACTCTTCCATGTGATGACCTAGTTAAGGTGTCTCTAATCAGTAGAATCTTGGTTCCTTAACAAGCCAATTCTTAATTGACATGATGGGCTGTAACAGCCCCCCAAGGAGGCTATGAAAGGATGTTGAATTAATATATTTTTGCAGTTTAATGCAACCTAATAGTCATTCCATATTTCTCAAGATCAGCTTCATCCCATCTTTCAGCCTCTCAGAAAAGTGCATGTTATTACAGAGCGACAGTAGAAAAAATCATATTTTTAAATGTGTGCTTTATTATTTTAAACCTGTAGAAATAAATACAAAAGGACAAAGAAGTTTATGTTTGCTAAACATTGCGTTTGATTGTATGACATTACACAGTGTGTCACAATAATTCAACTTGTAACGGTGTCCTTTTAGCTTTTGGTGCAGAATTCTATAACTTGTAGGGTACAGTTAGTCCTGGACCTGTATCCAGCCGCCCTTTTAGTGGGACCCCTGAGTGCTTACAATTGCAAAAGTGTGTTCAGGGAGCTATTGAGCCACAATAGCTGAAGACTGGGATTTTTGTAAGGGCAAAACAAGAAGGGGTTGGGGAGAGTTTGGCTAAAAGGAAAAATATATTAAAGTAAATGCTGGGCTTTGAAACATTTTTATTTCTGATGCTTTTTTTCTCCCTTGGAAGTTTTTTTGTTTTTTTTTTTAAACCCTCTAAAGAAATTCAAAATGAAGAGATATCATGAATTCATTTGATTACACTGTTCAATTACCTGATTCTTTTTTCATGCTCCCTGAAAGCATGCTAATGGTGAAGCCTCCCATGGCCAATATTTATTTTTGGCACTCTTTATCAGAGTTGGATTACATTTTTTGGTGGGGGAAAACTGTAATCAGCCACTTCATGCAGTACTAGTCCTCCAAACAGTTCATTATTCTCAGCCAGGGAAGGTCAACTGCCAAGGTTCAAAGATGAACTTTGGGGTCATATGCATTATTTCTTTTTTCTCTCTCTCTTTTTTTTTTAATGTAATCTGTACATCTTCCCATAATTCTCTTTAGATGGATCTGATTAGAGATACTTTATCTTCACAATTTGAGCTTGTGAAATTATTTGTTGTGAACAGTTTGGTCATTTTATTTGGACTGGGTTTTTTTTATAAGCAAATTGCCCACAAATAGATTCTGATTTTTACACATTTGTTCATTATTCATAATTGTTAAATTATAACAGTATTTTTATGAATAAACGTGGACCTCTAGAATGTTTGCAAACTCTATGTAGCAAGTGCTCCTTTACGCAATCCATTTTTGGTATTTGCTATGTGAGTTCTATGCGTGATCACCTCGTTCATGTGGTATGGTTTATGTTTGCTGGTTGGATGACCTAATATATAAACAGGAACTGTCACGGTGCCTAAAGACATAACTGAGGATTTGAATCTGAGAGAGAGAGAGATGGAGCTACTTCAATGAAAGAGGCATTAAGAGGTGGTAAACAAGTCTAAGAAATTTTAGGACTTTGAAGAGATCTTCCTGTTCTTTTTTTGCACAAGAATGAGTATTTGGTAACATATGGTGGAGTCCAGATTTTACAATAGCCAGAATCCTTCCTTACTGAGGGATAGAGAAAGCTATAATCCAGATTTAATGGCTATCTGCATTCAATTCTCTGTTGTCACAGTCACACCAGGCAATTGCTGTTGTTGGCCTCCTCTTTCCTGACAGATACTGATGCTTGCTGCGCTCCCTGCCCCCTCCTGTTTTCCCCCTGTTAATGGAGTTAGGGCTGGTGACTTTCATTCCTTGTAGCAGGATCTTGAAATCAGCCTGATGGATATCTTTGTTACCACTGAACACTTTAGAGATTGTTCCTAGGGCAGTTGTGTCCAGACACTGATTCTCCAAATGCCTTGATATTTGGCCACATTGCAAGTACCTTGCTCCATGGTTTGGGCTGAAACATTTAAAAAAATGACTTCAGAACAGAGATTCTTCTGCAGTGGCTTCCCCTTTCTACCTACCTTTATCCTCTGTAATTGCAGCTCATGCTGAGTGGTCAGCTATGTTTATTTAGGCCTCTTTTTTTTTTGTCTACTGATTTTATGTGCCTTAAGTTTTGGGTACTCAAAAGGGCTGGTAGATAACTTTCCATCAGAGCTTTTTTTCATGGAAAATTGGGTTTTTGACAAAACAAAATTTTCTGCAGAATGGGTCTGTTTCCTCAACATTTTTAATTTTTGATCAGAAAACTGAAAATTGTTAGTTTTCATTTTTTTTAATGAAAAGTCAAAATTTCTGCTGAAAATTTCAAAGAAAGCAATTTTTTTCATGTTTGTTGATATTTTCAGTGGGGAGAAATGTTTTCCAGTTAGCAGTAGTATTCACCCTAGTCTGATTTTCAGAACTACTGAAAACCCTAGGTACCTGTTGACTTCAGCTAGATTTGTGAGTGTTCAACATATTTGAAAATCAGGCCATAGGTACGTGAAGACAGCTAAAACTGATGCACCTGAATCAGAAGCCACTTTCCAAATCTCGGCCTTTGTTTGTTTAAAAAAATTATTTTTTGTATTCCTATTCTTGTCCTGCCCCTCACACCCTCATTTCCAAATACATAAACCCAGTATAGGTAGGGTGGGTAGATGAGCACTTGTAGTGCAAAATACACTAGTTCATGCATGAAAATACTTATTCACACACACACTTTGAGAAGAAAACCTTGTCACATGAATCTCAGGTGGCTTTCAAGGTACCAAGCCAAAGAGCTAGAGAAGTGCTAAATGAGAGCCATCAAGTGCTAGAGAAGTGCAGACATGCAGTATAGGTGTCTGTTATTGCTTTTATTAAATAATATAAAAGTTAAAGAAAGACACAGCCAGTTTTTCTTGTAAGTTTTTTAAAGAACATCTTAAAAATAGTTCCCTTTAAAAATATGAACACTTTTTTTTTTTTTTTAAATGAAAGGTTAACTAATGGCCTTTTGCACTTCCAAGTGGGCTCAGGTTGTTTCTCCTTCAACAGCTGACGATCACCTATCCACTGAGGTATTATAGGGATGCATTTCTTGTCGTTCCAGCTGTTCCAGTCAGTATTAAGAGATACCACCAACTTTAGAGGAGAACCTGATAAACCTACACTTAGCCGTTGGGTAGCTAAGTGAAGGAGGAACTGATATTGTTTAACATTAAGGGCCAAATTTTCAGCAAGTGTAAATCTTTACAGTTCCAATGGAGATACGCTGTTTTACACTAGTTGAATTTCTGGCCTTTTAATTTTAAATACATTTAAATTTCATCTCTTCACCTGCACCCCCAGACTCTCAGTTTAAAGTGGTATAGGCTGTAAAAATCAATAATTTAAAATTCTTACCTTATTTTCAGCAAGCTGATGGAACCGACCACCTGAAGATTTGTTCAGGATTGTGAGTATATTTGAATGTTCTTCTCTGCTTGGCTTTTATATCATGCTCTTCTACAGTTTTCTCTAAAATAAATCTAGGTGTTTCTTGATTTCACTTTTTGTCTCCACTTCACTTGTCTTTCCTGTTAACTACTGATTTCAAACGGGTGTTTGTTATCCTTTCTGAGAAATACTTACCCCTAAATGTTCTTATTTACTTTTCATTCTATACCTTTTTAGACTGAGCCACCTTAGTTTTTGAACCACATACAGGGGGGAAATGATCTCTGTAAGCTTCATCAATCCTTTTCATCATTTTGAAATCTCATTACATCAACTCCAAGTTTCTCTTTTCCCAGAGAGAACAAGCCCAGTTCCTTTAACCTTTCCTTATAAATCAATTTCTTCACGCTTGTTATCACTGTTTGCAAGGCAGTGATTTTTCCCTCATTTCTGCACAAGGCATTTCAGATGTGTCCAACACATAGCTAAAGTGGCATCACCTCTTTTGTTTTGTATTCCATTCCTCTGCTGGTGCCACATTACAATAGTCTAGTTTCTGGTTTGTTTAGAAACTACATATACATATACATGGGTAATAAACAATAACAAGGTGTGTACTGGACATAGGGCTTTGATGATTTCCCCAGAAGAACCCCAGTAATCTTCACAGTGTCAATTACCCCCATAACAGAGGCCTGAGAGCAGCACAGTGTCTTTGACTTTCCCATGGTAGTTGCAATAGGGTCTCTCACAGTAAGAACAGATGAAACCATCAGCAGAGATGGAGAGATTCAAAAGTCACAGTCAGAGTCATGGTATATTGAAGTGTTTAGTGCTGTGAATAGGCAATGCTGAGGCAGCTCACAATTTGATCAAATAAATAACATGCTGAGGAGACGAAGAAAAAAAGAGGGAGAAATTCAATTGCAGATGATTCGGACTCAAGAATCTTCTAAGAGAGTTGACATTTTCCACTTCCTGTGACAGATAATGTACCACATAGACTCACTTTTGATCAGGAAGAAAGATTGATGACATTTAAAAAAAAAAAAAACCTCCAACACATCCATATTTTATGGGGAAGGTGTAGGTTTGAAAAAGGTTAAGTCATTTACTTCTTTGGAATTTAGAATCCTCAATATATCCTTTAGATAGATAGATTGATGATGATATATAAAAAGAGGATATAAATCCTTTTGCTAGGATTCTAAATCTCTCTCTCTCTCTCTCTCTCTTTCTCAATAATTAGAATACAGATATTAGGAAGGGGAATAATTGGCCCAGGAGTTTTGACCCAAAGCATTATTAGATTGTTCTTTCATTCCAAACTATGTTATAAATATCAGCGAGGAGTTCTGTTTTGCGTTCTCCAGCATTTAGTTCTTCATCTGGGTTCAGCTTCTGAATGTCCATGGTTTACCCCAAAGCTCAGGGGTGTTAAGTCTCTCTGATTTGATTTTATACGTTATTTATATAGGCAGCTGTGAAATTTGAGGCCCCATATAATGAGAGTCAGGCTGGAGCATCTTCTATAGTCACCAGCACAAATAAGAGATTGAATTATAGACTTTTTTTTTGTACAGTATAATGTATGTTAGGTATCCTTAATATATATATTCCAGCTCCATATCCTACACACACACTCAAGAAATACTATCTCCCTATGCTCACCAATGCATCCTTTCTCTTTCAAACTCAACAGCTTCTACACCATTTCTATCTCGTTCACCTGATAGTAACCACTGCTTTTATTTCTTCCTTAATAGCTCTGGCTGTGCATCTTTGCATCCTGCTTCTCTTTTCCTAAACTCTTTGACAGCTTCCCTGTTGCTCCCCCCCTTGCTGATTCATTGCTACTTTCAAGGCCACTAAAGTAGCTTTGCCTATCAACATTCAACACTGCATTGCTGGACTAGCTGTTTCTGCTACTCTTATCAGTCCAAGTTGAGTTGGCCATATGAGCTGAAGTGTATTTAACATTTCATACTGCAATCTGTGTGTGTGTGTGTACATATTATATATAAAATACATATGTATTTATTAGTTGGGCATATAGTTATTAAATCATTTATCTGACAAATTTAACCATTTTTGCTTACAGTATCAGCAAATTAGAATTTTCTCAAATGTAGTGACTTTGTGAAAGCATTTGATTGATTTTTTTTTGATTAATTGATTGATCGTGAACAGTTTTCTGTAAATATTTGGCATTTGCTATTCAAGCTGGATTGTTCAGTTGTGATATGTCAGATAAGTCACATGGTATTGCTTCTGTTCCCTGGTTGGACAGTGTTCAAATACTTCTGGCACAAATATTTATATGTATAAATTTATAAATTTTGATTCCATGTAAACTCACTGATGCAGCTTTGAAATTTGCTTTCTGAGAACATTTGTGCCTGCTCAACTCAAATACAGAAGAGGAGTGCCCATGGCCAAATAGAACATTTATGGAATATTTTTGCATAACTTTATACTAATGTGTTATATACGCATAGGACATGACAAATGGCAAGATAGAGTCGTATAACTAAAGAGCTATCTTTTTTAGGTGTAAACTTTAAACTGGATCTTTACCAGCACATATGTATGTGTGTGTGTAAAATTTCTTATGCACTTTCCACATACAAATACCTGCTTCAAAGGTAACACTTTGTACATGAGTTTATCTAAAATGGGCAAGTATTTATATTTGCACCAACAAAATAAATCCAGTTCTTTCTAATGAGATCTGTAGGTGCAAATGATAACATTTGCATATCCTTAAATGGTGAGTGCAAATGTTAGCACACATAGGTGTTGGTATGTGCACAGGCAATTTAGGCCTTGTTTATGTGTGCAAGTTGCTGTAATTGCTTATGCAAATCAAGTAATTGTACAAGTGACTAATTATGATAATTTGTAGTTTAAACTATCTGATTTGCATGGCCTAACATAGGAATTGCATATGAAATGTAGGCATGTAATTTGTGTGCAGCTGCTCACCTCACTTACTTAAAAACCAGACCCAATGTGCCTGCCTCCTAAAGGTCAGACTATAGGCAGAGATGTGTGTTTCAGGAATAATATACTAGTACATTTAAAAAACGGTATTATTACTCAGTTACATGCACGGAGAATTAGTCACACAGCTCTCGGTAATGTTGACAGGAGATAACCATTAGCACCGTGCTAAAATTTTGTTCCTTAAGTTTCTGAAAGACAGTGTAGCCTCTCTAACATTAGATTAGCAATCAAAAAATCAATATTGTTTTTTTGTTTCAGCCAGAATTTCTGCCATCGATGCATGAAAATCTGGGTTTTAAGATAATTTGATAAAGAATGATTGAAAGGGACCAGAGCAGCAACAATAACTAAGTTGATCAATCTACCTCTGAATTTGGCATTTGACTTCCAGACTCTCAATCTCCATTTCAATTAAAGTGTCCAAGAGCAAAACTCTGGCAGTCAAACCCTCTGCAGCTCCCAGACTTGCTGCTTCTCATTGTGACTTGGGCTTGTGTCCGGCTCACTTGCTCTTTTGAGTAGATATTTTTTCAGCTGATTGCTGCAGCCAGGTGTGACAGAGCAACTGCTGCTAACACACTTGTCACTCGGTGTAATGGTTTCCTTCAGCTCTGAAGCAGTCAGTCTAAATGGACCTCAAGGAATAACAGTCAGCTCAGGGAAAGCACTGAGGAAAGCTGGCTTCTGGCTTTACAGTGAATGGGTGGGACTCTATGAGTGGAAAAGGAGGAAGATGAATAAAGGTGGTAAGTGTTGGGCAGATTTGAAAAAGAACTCAGCACCCAGCAGCTCCAATGGCCATTTCACTTAGATGTGTAAATGGGAGCTGAACACTCTTAAAATCTAGCCACATATGACAGTGCTTTGGGAATCCATGACTGACCTGTGTGTGTGAGGGGGAGGATGGAACGCCATCACAGGAAGATCACGGATGTGAATGGACAGTGACCTGCCCTCGTGTCCTCAATTTTATCAAACGTCAGCAGGAGTGTATCTGTCAGGTCTGGAGATAGTGTTAAGAAAGATTTGAAGAACAGTACTATTTGCAATAATGGTGGTACCATTGTTCAGGTGATCAAGATAATGCTGCATTTTGAGCCACTCAAACTGATTGCAGCTATCCCCAGATTTTTATTTGAAATAATTGGTTAATCAGGGTTGGGCTAGAATCCTGCTTCGGGAAGTGACTAAGGCAAAGGAATAATATGATTGTTTACATTTAAAAGGTAAATCCTATGAACATGGAAGGACCTGCTTGCTGTGGAACTGTATTTGTTCCATTGCACCGGGTCGTGGGGCTCGTATGAATAGAGTGAATTTCCCCAGCTGTGTACTGTGAAGCCTTCTTATAGGGCATGATGAGGCCAATGGAGGAGAAGTGTGCGTGTGTGTGAGAGAGAGAGAGACACAGATCCACTAAGGCCACAAAGCTCAGTAGTTCTGCTGCTATTCTGCAGCCTTGAGGGAAGATTCCTTGTTCACTAGGTCCTCATGGAGAATTTAGTGCACAGCTTTAAGACTTGGCCAGATAAATCAGTTTGTTAATTCAGGGACAGACTAGGATTCTGCAGCAGTTTGGGAGCACAGGAAGCAAAGAGAGAGAGAGAGAGATTTTATTTTAGGCATTTGCTGTACATTGAGATTTGTTATACAAGTTTGTCCTAAATTAATACAAAAATAGTAACCAAAAAAAAAAAAAAAAATCACCTGAAATTTTGCAAGACATTAATTTACCATATGGATTAAGATCTTTGAATATCTTGGAGCTGGAAAATTCAAAATGACCTGGAATTTTTTATATCTGTTTTTTTTTCCAAACAAATGGTTGTGAAGATGTTTAGAAGGCAGACTATAAGAGACAAATTCAAGTCTAAGAAATATGTGCCCCCCAAATGGCCACGCAAATGGCCCCCCAAATGGCCATGCAAAGGCATCGTTATTGGGTGTCCGTCCTCTGGGTAGCAACAGCTACAAGCCTGACTACACTACGTAGGGCTGTGTGCGTGTGCACGCCTCGGTGCCACTTCTGGATAAATGGGCATACCTACAAAAATATGTGGGCCATGCCGCCTGATTCACTGTACCAGTCAGGAGCGCTTCTCTGCATCTGCTGATAGGCAAGGCCTGCAGAACAGCCTCTGCCATGGCTTTAGCCAGAATAAGATCAGCAAAGTTCTGCCCTGAACTTCCCCTGTGGTGAATGGATTTCATGGGTAGAGGGTGGTTATATGCACAATGCTCTGCCATAATTTAAACCTCAGGCCCTGATCCTGTAATCAGAGCCATGAAGCCACTTGTGTGTGGGGTGAATGCAGGATCAGGGCCTATATGTACACCTACGGTAGATAGATTAGCTGTTAATTTCTTCTGATGCTACTGGTCCAATTCAGCAAAGATGTTGTGGGTAGACAGTTTTCATGAGTGGGATTAAAATGAACAGATGCTGTTCCTAATTTAATAACATTCAAAGGTAGATAACTTTATCACTACTAATATTTGTCATTTTTTACCAAATTTAAGGATTTATAAAAAGAAAAAGGGGAAAAAATCCATCTTGTATGCAGGTAGTAGTACCATTTGGTACTTACTGTATTAAGTATTGATATCTAGAAATACTATACTGGAAATTTGGGTCCAAATCCTCTCCACGATGCAGTCTTAAAAACATAAAAAAACCCAGGAAGCGGGCTTATTGATGGTTTCCCATAGCAGTCACGAATGCAGGGAGCACCTTCTCCACACCTTCCCCAGTGTATACCCCAGCCTGGTTTCCAAAATCTACCACACTAGAATAGTGGGAGCCATTCTGTTATGCACAGGGAGCCTGGACTCCCTACCCATGCCCCTCTGCTTCCTGTTTCCACATCCCTATGAAGTAGAACTGTATACAAGGCCTACTATGGGACGATTTGGCCCATAGGAATTTTATCTACTTTCAAACTTTAAGAAACAGGAAACCACTTAGTTGTTAACATTTGAAAGCTAAAAATAACTAGAGTTTTTCCCTTTGTAGAAATCAGCCTTAAGAGAGGGCTTTCCTGCTCTTTTGTTTAAGGATGGGGGCATCATTCCTAACATGGACTGTCAGGTTTTGACATTGCTTTAACTATTTTATTTTTTTAAACGAATTAAATCAAATTGTTGGTGGGGGTAGGAAGGAGGAAAGTGAATCCAGAATAGCTTTTAAAAATACTGTCACTTTACAGATAGCTGCTTCTTCATCCAATTTGTCTGAATTCAGCCCTGGACCGGGAAGGCTCTTGGGTCTGAAGCAAATGCTAGTAGGTTTCATAATAATATCAGGCTGCTTCAGTGATGCACTCTCCCTTTAGGCTCATAAAGCTGACCTCACTGAGATTTTGTGTTGGGGAAAAAAAGCTGCTTTTCCTTGCCAGACAGGTTTTCCTCAGCTTTCACAGATCTAATTTTAATCTCACTAGAAAATTCTCTGATAAAGCTTTGAGCAGAAAATTCTGTCATGGCCAATTTATGTTTATAGTGAAATTATTCCAGATGTTCCAGTTTTTCTCTCTCAATGTTTTCCCAGAATGGAATACTTGTAAACTGAAAATTAACTCATGTTAAGCCACCATCGGGAATAATCCTGCAAGAAAGACTAGACTGAACTTGATGGTTACTGATGGACTGAACTTGATGGTAGGGCTCTGTGTGTGTGTGCACGCCTCGGTGCCACAGCTGGATAAATGGGCATACCTGCAAAAATATGTGGGCCGTGCCGCCTGATTCACTGTACCAGTCAGGAGTGCGTCTCGGTTTTTCTTTTTTCATTTCGGTTTTTCTTTTTTTACATGCTTGTCCATTAGTAGAAGTTTGCTCTGAACAATTATGTATTAAATAGAAATTTTAACGTTTGTAAATTTATGTTCTGAGTGGAACGGTAATCCTATTTAGCCCTGTTTAAAATAAAAGGTCTGAATAATAGTTTAAAGAATAAAACTGAGGATAAAAAATCTCTCTCTTAACTTTCAGTCAGTACCTGACAGTAACAGTGTTAGACACTGACTGAACTTTTTTTTCCATAAAAGAGCTCTCTGTACTGCAGTTAAAGACACACTGAAACCTGTGGTAAGGGCCAGACACTGGTTGCTTAAACTAAGATGGCCTTCTAAAACAGGATGAGCAGAATTTTACACAGACACTTGGGATGTTCTGTGGTTGTCTGGTAAGGGTAACAAGGGTAATCTCTTGTGTGTGTGTATGAGCCTAAATGAATTACACATTTTAGTCAATATTAGTGGTGAATATAGCCTGACGTGGGCCCAGAGCATCCTAAGGAATCACGCTGGCTCCCTGACTGTACCTAGCCAAATCTCTTTCTGAAGGTGGGGAGTAAGAGCGGGAGAGTCAGGATGAATGTATATGTGAAAATTCTTCTGGGTCTCTCTGGGGAAGTGATGCTGCAGAAAGTAGCTCTTTCCTGCTCTGCCTAATCTCTGATAAGCCATGGCTTGCATACCCCGAAACCTAATTACATGGAGTTTTTTTGGAAGGGCTTCTGTGGGGCTGAGGGGAATGATGCCACTTTGCCTCAACAACCTCTCTCCAGCAGACAAAAGAGCAGGTTTTCCAACTTTTTTTGGTCTTCTTCCTTGGAGATATCAAAAGGCCTCACTCTACTCAGATATAATAAGAGACCTATAAAGCTACAAGCTTGAACACCTCTCTCTTCCCTCAGCAGCACTTAAAGATGGTCCCTGTTATTCATTTAACTTAAATGTAAAGAGGTTTATAATAGTGTGTGTTAATAAATCTACTGATAGTTAATACCTATTTATTCAAGTTTAAAAGCTAGCGTATCTGTCTATCTGAACAGTTGTAATGCTGGGTAATTAGGTGTTTGGATGACAATAGTGACTGTCACACAAAATTTGAAATAAAAGTGCATCTAGGGACCTAATTTAAAAACGTACCCACATCAAGCTCAGAAACAGATATGAAAAATTGAACCTTTCAAAGGACTGTCAAAGTTCAGCTCACAAAAAGCAACAGTGTGTTTAGAGTTCCGTGGAAAAAACTCAAAGTGGAAGTGAAACTGGTAGACAAGAATCACAATTTAGATAATCACATGACAAATCTTTGAATTTTTACTAAAACAAAGCTGATTTTCTAGGCTCATGACTCTCTCTCTATCCCCCATCTGGCTGGAAACTATAGACCAAAGCTTGAGCCTAAAGAAAATATTGAAAAGGAAAAAACCCAAAAAACTCAGGCAAACAATAGATCCTTAAAGAGGCTATTCTAGTGCCTCTCAAAGTACCTCTCCATCCATCCCCAGGTTCTGTTGTCTTTCTATAGGCCTGAGGATGTCTGACAGTTTGTCTGCCAAGAATGAAGTTGCATTAGAGCTTCCAGTTGTTCCACCTTAATCATCAAACTTGGTGTAAACAAATAGTCTGTGAGGACTGGGCATTATGTAACTTTTCTTCTGGGCAGGAATGAGGGCTATCAAGGGGGAAAATTGTTCCCAGTTGTACTGCAAACATCTGGTTTTATGGCAAGAATGGCAAAATTTTGCATTAGAATAAAATGTCTGAATGTTTGGCTCAGAAAAAAAGTTGTAGAAATATCTCTTAGAAAATTAAAATGGAATCTGAGGATTTAACACAGGCCTAGTGGGAGCCATTTTGAATGAGTGCTAAATAACGGTACTAGGCAGCAATAGAAAAAACTGCCACATTGTTACAATAGACGCAGAAATCGTTGTGTAACATGTGCAGTCTCCTGAAGCCAAAGCATCCTAGTTAGCCACACGACACCTAAAAACAGTGGTTTGAGTTCCAAAACCCCTGATTTAGGTGAACATTTAGCCAGTTATTGAAATGCTTTCACATACTTTTACTTTCTGGATAGATGTTAACAGGGAATAGTCACTAGGACATCTCATGCAAAAGCCAGATCCATGTCACTGGGTTTTAGCTGACTAACTGGAATGCTCTAGCAAAACCTAGTCAATTGACCTATGTTCCCAGGGTTCTAATTTGTTATAAAACCACACAGCAATGTCCTGTGGTTCTTAGGGGGGTGAGGGTGAATATGCTTCTTTATCCACATTACTCCACATCACAGATGCTGACATAATTATTGATTTAGAACACAGTGCTCCAAAAAGATTCAGTAAATGTAAAAAAATATTAATATAATGTTTTCCATAGGTCCCTTTGATACAGGCTGGTTGGGGAGATTGTTAAACATGACACTGTTAGCGTGGTCCCACCTTTGAACTGTAACATAACTCACATTGTGGTCTCCTGTCTCCTGGAAGAGCCCATAACTGTAAAGGTGATTGCTTTACAGCTACTCTAGGAAGATTGAGGGATTAAGTTATACACTACGTAAAAGTCTCCATTGATCCCCTTAGTGTGCATTACTAGTGAATGGCCTGAAATAGGCTCTTATTAAAAGAGCCCTAACATTCACTCTTCCTTGATGACATTAGGTATTTGAGGCTTGTTTCATGGATTTTGGTGCTGAAATATTCAGTACACCATCTTTTTATCTGCCGTTAGAGCTGCTGGCATATGTTAGTGCAGTACTAACAGAACCACAGTTGGTAAAGCAGATCCCTTGTTTAACTAGTAGCAAGACATTCATAAAATAGAATTGCACATTTTCTAGAGTACCAGAGTCACTGACATTTTTTGTTTTGTTTTGTTTTTTTTAAAAAAGGAACAGCTACAAAACTATGACTTTAAAACTGTTCTTGGGGATAAATTATGTTTTAAAAGAACTATATTTTTAGAAAAGAAAGTGATTTGTAACCCAGATTTGTTCTGCAAGTGTTGGGTTGCTGCATACAGCCTTCTTCCCTAGTTCAATTTGCTTTGTTATACAGACTTGCATAAATGTTTTCATTTGAGGAGAAGAGAAAAGAAAAGTTCAGTGTGATGGCTAAGAGCTATCAGAGCTGACTCATTGAGCTGAATTATTGCTGCACAGAAAGTTTGTAAAGCCTTTACCTCCGGATGAACACTGAGCGTTACTTCAGCCTTGACAGTTGACCTTTCAATCTGATTGGGCTCAGCAATAATAATAGCAGTATCTGCAGTATAGAGAAGGCAGAATAGTGCTTAGTAACCCATCTTCTCTTATTAGATCTTACCTCAAGTAACTAAAATTCACACTCTTTGCACATGTGTATAAATTCTTTCACGAATAATACCTTTGTTATGGAGGCCAATCAGTGTACAATTTCCCTTTTTTTCCCTCCCACCATTTTGGCGATTAGTGGTTTTAGTTTAGGAAAAGAAAAATCAAAAATCCAATATTTAGTCAATAATGATCTCTTTTCTCTCAGTATGACCTACTGTGAAAAGACAACAAACAAACAAGTCAGACTGTTGTAATTTGGTCAACAACTCTGGTACTATCCATATCCACCATTTCGACACATTCTATTTCCTCACGGTTTTCAGGATTCTTCTTCTCTTTCCTTTTTTTCTTGGATGGTGGCACAAAAGTCAGTATCACAGGTAAAATGGCAAAGCAGTGAAAGAAGGTGACTAATGCTATTAAAAACAAGCACCTGAACAGTGTACGGGTCAGATTTGAAGGCACAGCTGCAAGAGGAATCAGACCAACAATATAGCAGAGGTAGCTCTGTAAAATAGCTACCCCGTGCACTTCTAGGGCATTTTTTACCCATTTAGTTCTTGTGAAATCTTTGCCCAGGACAAAGGTTGATAACAGTGGAGCACAGTTGTCAATTGTATAATTAATCCCATAAATTAAGCACAACACAGAAATACAGTCCAGTTCCACTTTCCACAAGGTCATGAAACCTATGACTCCAAATTCAACTGAGGCAACAGTTAGAGTGAGCCAGACATTGATTAGAGAGTCTGCCACCAGGAATGCCGAGAAGAAGAGCAGAAATAAAGCACTGATGCAGGAGTTTTGTAAGGGGGCTCCCACTGAGGAGGCATAACGATCCATGTACACAAATGATGGATTGAAAACGATGAATTTCACCTTGGATGTGAGAGAGAGTTTCCTCAAGGTTTCCAGGAGATCATAGAGTTCTTCTCTCTTGGTTTCCATTGTCTTAGCCACCAAAAACATCCTAGAGGCCACTACATCAACTTCGTTGTTGTATTTCTTGGAAAAGATGATATCCTCTGAAAAATGGGCATACTGGGGGGCTTTCAGGAAAGAGTTCCTTAACATGTCAGTAAAATTCTTTTTGGGCAATCCAGTAGATATGTTGAGTTTCCTAAGATAATTTAAGTAGCTCTCAAACCAAGATATCCTCACAAACCCCTTGGTATACTCTAGCACATCTTCTTGAACGCTCGTGTTCCAGTATTCTATTGACTCATAGATATAAAACCCAATGACTGGGCTGTAGTTACTGAAATACTTTTGCTGGGCAGTAGTGTATTCAATGGTTCGTGTCGCAGTTGCTACGATGTTACTAAGGTCTGACCCTTCATTGACCTGCAGGTAGCCCATTAAGGCAAAGGAAATATAAACAAGGTAAAAGAGAACTACAAAAGGCTTGACGTAAGTATTGGTTATCCAGTCACAGTAATAGCGTTTGAGGAAACACACCAAAAGATGACTTTCGTAAGTATTTGTTTCCTCTGAATCGGCTGTGTCCTCGCTGAATTTGGCTGTCAGAAGAAACCTATACCACACAGGCTTCTCTTGCAATACCTCTGGCTTTGGTACCTTTCTACAGAAGATACTATGCTGGTAGTTGTTTTCTATGTAGCCAGTAAACACCAGGCTGGAACCATAAAAGGAGAGTACATAGAGGTAGTTGAAGAAAATTGCAATACAGGAATTGCAGCAGAAAATCCTAGCTGCTTCAATGTTAGTGAAGGGACTGGCACCTATTCCAAAAGTGACCAGGTACATGGCAGTGGTGAGAGAAAAGGAGAGCATGGAGTCTGCAAACACAGCTGCAGTTCTCTCTTTAACATGTTGGTCTTCTCTAGTTTTCCTCCAGGAGGACAACATTTCAAAAGTCCCATATAACCCATGACCTAGAATAAAGAACAAAGCAAGTGTTTAAGATATGTATCTTTTTAGTCAGCAAGGGCAAAACTGCATGGAGAAATTTTAACGTGGGCATGCTAAAAGGCAGAAAGGAGCTATAATTGGCCCCCTTTAATTTAAGTAGCAAAAATCTTGTGGAATAAAAAATATTAGGATTTTAAATTACAGAACCACATAAAATGATGAAAAAAGTAGTTAGCAAATCTAAGTATCTTCATCATTGTATTTTTGGTAAAGATCAACATGGGGAAGCATAATGTTTTTGTCAAGAATTCACTAGAGTCTCCATGCATCAGTGTTACTGAATCGGTGGTAAGCAGGTAAAATATTTGTTTTTCCCAGCCACTGTTTTTAGTTTTCAAGAGTGCCTGTGATGGAGGATGCTTTGAAATTATATAATTTTGTAATCTTTGCAGATGGTGGGATCTGACTAGTGGTTAGAACAAAAGATTGGAAACCAGAAGAGTTTGGGCATTATTTGGCCTTCTTGCTGAAAAACTTGGTAAAAAATAAAGTGAAGGAAAGATGCTATGTCTGAGTTGTTTTGCTGGCTGAATCAATCACAGACTTTCCCAGTCCCTTGTCACATCCTCTGGCTAAAAAAAAAAGATAAATTATAGAAATGTAGCAAACACAAAAGCATGAATACATTTTACAAAAGCAGAAAGGCAAAATTAATGTGGATTATAACAAGCTTCTATGTACAAAACTACCTAATGCTTTTTCTTACTTTAATGTGTATACTTACACAGTTTGTAAAACTAAATGCAGCTCCATTTAATTTTTCACCAACTCCTAAATGTTGTAATTTATTTAATTACCTCTTAAAATAAATATAGTGTTCATGAAAGAGCTAAATTGAAAGACCTGGAGACTGAAATCCTCTGTTTAATCACAGAACAAATATAGGATGGGCAAATATAGGATGGGTCTCTGGTTCTTTTGTTCTATATGCCCATTAAATCCTTGGTCTCTCTATTGTGACTTGCCAACAAAAGTACCAATTGTGATGAAGGTTTTGGTGATGCGGACACCTGTTCACTTGCAGTAGAACTAAACTGAGAACACAGAGTCATTTTGCATACGTCACCAAAGAGCCCTCTGATGGGAACAATTATGAGCCACAACTAGATATAATTTAGAAAAGAAAAGTTCTCTAAAAATAATACTTGGAAATAAGTTCAATTTTGTAAAATGCCAGATAATACCTAATCAATCCTAAAAATACACTCCTGTGAGATAGATAAGTACTAAACTGATTTGATATAGGAAAACTAAGATCAAGAGAGTGACTCTACAAGAAGCCACAAGGGAAGTCAGTGTTTAGAGCCAGGATTTCTGGGATATTAGTCTGAAGCTTAGACCATTTACCAGTGTCTCTGCACTCCATTACCAATTCCTTGAGCCTCCGCCCCCCCAAGGCCCTCAGAGTAAGTGGATGTCAAACTCATTAAGAGGAGGGGGTACCTATGTTCAAATCCTTTCCCCCCCTTAGAAGAGAGAGAAATTGAACCTGGGTCTTCCATATCCCCCATGAGTATGCTAACCACTCAGCTAGAAGTTATGGGTGGTGATGACACCACCTCCTCCAGCAGTTTTATGTGGAGTGAGGCAGGACCTAGCTCATTCTCTCAGAAACTGACTTAGGTGCCTAAGTCCAGACTTAAGGGAGATGCCTATCTTGCTAGAGAGCCATGAACCAGGAACCTCTCTCTCAGTCAGAAGGCTTAGGTGCCTGACTCTGAGAGGGGTAGGGTTTAGGATATTCTTCTCTCATCAGCATCTCCCATTGGCTAGTTTAGATGACTCAAGACTAACTTCCTTTGTGAATCTGGGCCCAAAACTTTAGTTACTTGTCATTCATTGATAAGTCTTCCCCTCTTTAGGCCCACCACTTTATCTGCCCTTTGTTTTTCTTCCTTTCCCTTCTTGCTTTTTCAGTTTCTCTCCCACTCTCTTTGTGAGTCTGCTCTGCTCTTTTCCCTGCATTTCCTTCTCTTCAGCAACTCCCAGTAGGCTTTGCTCTCATCTTGATCCTCATTCCTTCCATTAAAATATTCAGCGATTAAAAAAATACTTATTGAGGGCCACAAAAGTGTAAATTGGACTGTAATCATTCATACAGGGTCAGAGGCATTCACATCTCTGCATTATTGTTTCGGACAGCCTGCACACTCAGGCAGACATCACTTCATTGGTTACATTTGGATCACATTTGGAAGCTTATCTCTACTGCCATTAGAACTAGAAACTTTCTTAAAGAATAAATACATAGTTTCTTGAGCATCTGTGTGTCATGAATGCCATATAAATACATCACATTGGCTAGATCTGGCCTGTGGGCTGCATGTATGACACCCCTGCATAAGTAGTCAGTTCCTTTCTAGAATTAGTATATCTACAACACTGATTTACCATAGCCTATAATAACCCTGTTGCCTTGTTGCAGGAATGACCATATATAAGTTTTGAGCTGATGGCATGGCTAATCATTGTGGTAATACAGAAAACAATGAAATCACTAGTCACAGATATTTTTAAACAAAAGAGAAATTCACAATATGGCACTAACATGAGCTCATGGAACTAAGTGTTTTTTCTCTCTAGCACCTCTTATTTACAGTAACAGTGCCTGCCACATGCAGATGAGATTTAAGAGAAAAAGCTATATCATTCTTTAGAGTCCTGGTATAAAACATGAATATCCATTTTGTAGTAATACTAGTCAGGTTTCCAATGAGGCATTTATCTTAATTTGTCTCAATATTGTTTTACAGCCACTTCTGGAGGCCAGGGCAGGACTGTCAATTTGATAGCTAGTATGGTGCCCCCTATTAAAACTAATTGGGAATACGAAGAGTCCCCAGACATAGAAAAAGCAAAAAGTACAACCAGCAACTGACACCCTGTTGTTAATTATGTTTTAAATAGTTATGTTCTAGGCTCAGCAGGGAAAACTATTAAGCTTGCTTTCACTGTGTTCTTGGTAAAGACAGATTGACCTTTATTTAAACGTAACAGATCACTTGCCAAAGCAAGGAATGAGAGGTTTAATCTCTTTATGGTTCCCATAAGTCTTGCACACAGGCATGTCTGACTATGCCACACAACATCATGAGCATTAGCTTCCAATGAGCAAAATACTATAAAAGGGTGTAATCAAATATTACAAATTACTTTCATCATAAGCTTTAGTTGTAACACATTTTTTAAAAAATACTTCAGCAAAAATAAGGCCTTGCATAAAAATTTCAAATAGAAGCATTACTTTGGCAGGCCTTAGTCCTTGCAATACAACAAAATATAGCTACAGTTAGAAATGATGCCAGGTCTGATTTGTTTGTTTGTATGTTTCGGATAATAGTAATGCCTGATGACATTGACTTCTGATTGCCACTTACTAAAAGGACAAATTATAATAGAATACTTAGGGATACTTTTTTACTTAGCCTCCACAATTACGTAAAAACAAACTTGAAAAGGAAGAGGATTAATAGAACTGTTCAAGTAAATAAGTTAGGCTCAAATGCATATAATTCAGAAAGCTAACTGAAAAAAATGGTTGCCTTGCACATCATCCTATTTTATATGTTACTTTTATTGTCTTTTATACAATCTATATATTAAGGATTGGTATTTTCTGTTTGAATTTTGTATATTTCTTGACTGTGCTTCGTATTATGTACAATATTTGTGAAGGGTACTAAAGGCCTAATTTTCAATATTGCAGGCGTGCAAAGGTGTTCTTAACTGACTAATGCAAAGTCATGGTTTTTGCATACAGTCTCACTCAGTGCCTAACACAGTGCCTACTGAAATCCATGGAAAGGATCAGGACCTAATTTCATATGCTAAGTAGGCACACTATTTTAAAGATTAGCCGTTTGTTATCTAGTGCATGGAGGGAGGCATTTTGTAAGAATTTCTCTCTTCTTCTATGATCATGCTGGTTTCCTGTTCTCCATTTTTACCACTATCTGCCCATTCACCTTTGACTCCTTTGCTCCTCTCTTGGTGTTACGTCTGTCCTAGAAACCACCAACTAGAGGTGGTCAAATCACTCCTTCTAAACGGAAGATCTTTTGAATCTTTATAAAAGACCCATGATCATAATCACAAATCCAGGCATGCCCATATCCACCCCATTTTATGGTTCACTCTTCGGTTTATTCTTTATGGATCAAAAATCTGAGTGCATTGATTGGATTTTCATTGACACCAGCTAAGAATCTGGCCCCTTTTCTCTGGACACATTGCTTGTTTGAGTCTTATACTGTATCCATTTGGGAAAAAAGGAACAGAAATTGAAATGTTTAACAATATCCACCTAAATAGTGGCTGTCATATTTGACTATGTTGCAGCATTTGCACATGGTTAATTAATTTGTCTAACCTGTTCTTAAAACCTGACAATGATGGGGTGTCCACAACCTCCTTTGGAAGCCTATTCCAGGGCTTAATTACCCTTACAGTTAGAAAAATTTTCCTAATATCTAACCTAAATCTCCTTGCTGCAGATTAAGCCCTTTACTTCTTGGCCTATCTTCAGTGGACAAGGAGAACAACTGATCACAGTCCTTTTTATAACAGACCTTAACATATTGGAAGACTGTTAACAGGTCCTCCCTCGGTCTTCTTTTCTCAAGACTAAACTGTCCAGTTTTTTTTTAACGTTTCCTCACAGCTCAGATTTTCTGAACTTTTTATCACTTGGTTGCTCTCCTGTGGCCTCTCTAGTTTGTCCCCATCTTTCCTGAAGTGTGGCATCCAGAGCTGGACACAGCACTCCAGCTGAGGCTTCACCAGTGCCGAGTAGAAGAGGACAATTACCTCCCATGTGTTGCAGATAACATTCTTGTTAATACATCCCAGAATGATAACAGCCTCTTTTGCAACTTCATCATCTTGACTCATATTGAGTTTTGATCCATAAGCCACCCCCTTCAGCCATTCTACTGCCTAGCCAGTTATTCCTCATTTTGTAGTTATGCATTTGATTTTTTTCTTTCCTATGTGCAGTCTGCAGCTGGGAGAAGTTCTGTGCCCCTGCCAATTGGCGGGGCCCGTGCCCCAGCTTGCCCTACCCTGTGCATGCTCCTGGTTAGGATGCATACAAGAAATCAAAATACAGCTGATAATGGATTTTGGTAGTGTATAGGACTTATGTGGGCTCTCTGCACTGGGGTGAATTTCATCCTCAATCATTTGGATGTTCCAAATCAGACCCAGAATATTTCACTTGTCCCGTGTTTCTGAAGAATGCACCTTTTTTAGGAAGGTGGCATAAGGCCAGCTTTCCATTCGGAGGTGGAACGCTTAATATTGGCCAGGCCATGCCCTTTTTGATTTATGCTTTTCCAAATGTGCAAAAAGAGTGCACCAGCAAATGAAACTCTTCCCCCAATATTCCCTATCACAGAAAAATGAACCCACATGAGTGATGTTATCTTTATAAAGATAAAAACCAAAATATGTATATAAATTAGAAAAGTCTATAAAAAGTCTATAAAAGAACTAACTATATGTTATCTGTATTACCATTCAAACCAAAATTATTCTTTAAGTCCTTAGTAAGTATGTACAAACACGCACACACAAGTTATGTATACTTCTTCATCTCCATTGTCTCTCTATCCCGATCTATACAAGGGATGGAGAAACATGGGAAAGGAGAAATATGTGAAGTACTGGAACTAATTAAGAACAGACCAATGGTCCATCTAGCCCAGTATCCTGTCTCCAGCAGTGGCCAGTACCAGCGCTTCAGGGAGCGTGTAGAGAACAGGGCAACTTTGGAGAGATCCACCCTGGCTTTCCCTCCCAGCTTCTGGCAATCAGAGGTTTAGGATTGCCCCAAGCATGGGGTTACATCCCTGACTATCATGGCTACTAGCCATTGATGGACCTATCCTCCATGTACTTATCTAATTCTTTTTTTTTTCTCTGACCTAGTCTCAGTCTCTCTTCCTATTTTTACCATGATCATGAACAATAACAGCAGAAACATATGATTTGATGGATTCTCTTTTATGTTTTAATCATTAAACTTTGAACACAATATGTATATTTTAATCATGTCCACTTTAAAAAAATCTCTGTCCATATATTATGTTTTTCAATCAGTGTCTGATGCAGCATTACAAACCCAATTAAAATCAATGAACAAACACTCTAAATATGGTATTGGTATTATGTATAGGTATTATGGCCCTGATTCAGCAAAGATATTTGCATATGGCTAACTTTATGCCCTTTGAGTAGTCCCATTGACTGAGAAAGTCAAGAGATTGATTGGGGAGACTGGGTGTTAGGAGGATTTTATTTTTGATGTGGGTTAGAACAGTTTCTTTTGGAGCTTTCATTTTTAATAGTGATCCAATGCAATGTTTGTGTTTGTTATTATAATGACAGCAAAAAGTCAGCACATTTTATAAATAGAAAAACATCTGCGAGACAAGTTTATTTTGAGAATCAGAGATAAGCAAGGCAAGATATGGGTCAAAAACTGCTTTTATTTAAAGTGAATATTTAATCTGGTTGCATAAAACCATTTGTGAGCCACTTCTTCCTACAGTTCAAATATTGTCCTAAAAAAATAATCCATACGCTTCCTTGTCAAAGGCTTGTTTTGGTGTTTAAATCTCAGGATGTCCATTCTATTTCAATTTGTGGATTATCCTACTTACTCTGATAGAGAACTGGCTGAGGCTGAAATGTCAGATCATGTTTCTTTCAGCACATTGAAAAAGATTTGTATATAAGTACTGTACTGCTCTTTAGCTGTGTGCTTTTAGCTGGCTGATTATTTATGTATGGTGTTGACTATCCAAACTTTTTATATGCTTATCTGAACTGAATCTGTGCTTAAAGTTTTTGGAGACTCCCTGATTACTAATAAATACCAGTCTGCACTTCAAAACAAACTTTTGGATCTTCAGAGGGGAGATCTTCAAGGGCACAAAAGGCAGTCAGGGGTATAACTCCCCTTGATGGGATTGGAGCCTAATTCCCATTTTGTGCCCTTGAAAATCTGCCCCAGGGTGTTCTTTCACACTGAAATGTGAAACATGTGCAAACCCCCTTCAACACACAGTCCCCTGGCTGAGTTCTTAGCTGAGGAGAGAGCATGGAAAGAGCAGAAAGAGAAGCATTCTGTTTGGCTAACTACACACCTGCTATGGATAGAGAGAGGAAGAGGGGAGAATCCTGTGGCTTCGCGTGATAGAGGATGGTGCAGGGGTTCGGACTACAGAATATCTAAGGGGTGGGGATACTTGGGGATTTTTTGCCTTCCTCTGAAGCAAGGGGCACAGGTCACTTGCTGGTGGATTCTCTGTACCTTGAAGTCTTTAAATCATTATTTGAGGACTTCAATAACTCAGTCATAGCTTAGGGGTCTATTACAGGAGTGGGTGGGTGAGGTTCTGTGGCCTGTGTTGTGCATATCAGACTAGATTATCATAATGATCCCTTCTGACCTTATAGTCTAATGAGTCTACTTTACTTTGCATTAAGTATGGGGTTAGTTGCATAGAATGTGAGAGAGTTTAACTATGGTGCTAGGAAATACAAGGGGACCCTGGCACTTGCAGACATGCAGCAAAAACACACAGAAAAAGTTTTGCTAGCATTCAGGTGCCCAAACCACATTTAAGCAAGAGAGAAGAGCTTTCAGCATGAATGCCAGCAGCTGGCACAAAGTAGGGCAGACCTCCAAGACAGATTCCCATTGCTGTCATGTCACCATATGCAAAGCAGTACTGATTCTTACTTCTGTATGTATTACACACTGAGATTCAAAGTACTGGAGATTAGCAAATGAAAATTAAATAAAATAATAGTATTAGACAGGAGCAGCAGAAGATTCTGTGAGCTGACCTTCTTCACAGGAAATAAAATGAGTTTTCTTGACAGACCTTACATGAGATATATAAAACTGAAGCTATGGCAATCAAAAAGAAAAATGAGGCCATGTCAACCAACCCATGTAAAAAATAAATGTTGCTTGTGACAGAACAGCTAAATGCCACTGTTTGGGTATGGTACACAAGAATATCTAAGGATGGAATGAGGCAGGATGTATTTTTAGTTTGGGCAAAATCTTAGGTAATGGGTTTTGGATCTGAATTCAGAAGCCAAAACATCCTTGGTTCTGGGTTATGTTTTTTTTCTTTTTGGATCCATGGTCTACTGGAATAGCTTAAACTCTTCCGATTTTACCCATCTCCCTCATAACACTAAAACCAAAATAATTCAACAATCCTCTAATTTTATTCCTTTTAAATATTTTTGCCCTCTTCTCGGATAATGACTAGAATAGAACAGCTTAACATGGAAAACCACATAAAAAACTACCCTTAACACTGAAACACTTCATTAAAACAGGAGACAAAGTAAATTTAGTGATGGGGAAACCTCACATTTAGAGATCACCTTGGATACTTAGGTGAAATGTCCAAACTTATGAGCAACTCCCAAAAGCTGCCATGAACCTCTGTCCCTTGCAATTACCCTTGCCCCAACAGGCCTTGTCATAGACTCTTCCTTCATCTGGTGTGTCCTCTTCATGGAAGAGGTCCAACTGCCCAAACATAGGAGGCTTGCACATACCTCTCAGTTGTGTCTCATTTTGAGAAATGTCACTCACTTTAGGTCCAAAATGAATTATATTCTGTACAAATTTGGTGTCTCTTTTATTTTTGAAAATGATTTACAAGATCATGAAACTGATGTCAAGACTTGAGTTATTTACACAAAAGGAAGGATCCCCACAGCATTTTACGTTTCCTACATAAATAATTGTCCATGTCCCTCCTTTTGGGCCTTTGTCATACACTGCATCCTTGGGCTATGTCAGGTTGAGAGACATGGGCCTGCTCCCCTGTCTGGTATTTCAGGGGCACGCCCTGTCCTTCACAAACCTGTCTGACATATGGGGGACAGACCTGAGAAAAAAGAGTCAAATTGGTTTCTGCTGACTCTCTTGAGCACCTGAGACAGGCTTAGCCAATCAGCAAACGTGAATAAATACCTTGTAATCTCCCTTCCTGCCCAGTGGCCAGCCCAGCTCAAAATTCAAAATGCACCACAAAGCTGCCTCCAACTGTTCACAGATTATAGAATTTTTTAAGCGCCCCCCCCCCCCCCCCCCCCACACACACAAAGTTTCATGTCCAACTTTGATTAAATTTTTCATGGACATGGACCATTTTGGCATGAAACATCAGGAGAAAAACATCAAGAGATCAAAACCAGGCTGATTCTGAGAATGTTTAATTTTGCCTCAAAGGTTGTATGCCAAAGCTGATGCCTCGATCCATGCTAATGCAGCACACTGAGCCATCTATGCACTGTTTTACTTGGGACAAGGATATGTATCTGAATACAATGTACTCTTGCTTCCTGACTTTTTAAAGGGGGACACCACAGTTCTTGCAACACAAAACTTTGCTGTGGATCTCACTGCAGATTGTCAGCTATGTATTTTCTTTGCACTTGAAGGCAGCTGGGAGAACATGGCAAAATATTCTGCAACTATTTGTGTTTTTAAATACATTCTTTTCAAATGTGTTAGTGCCTCCTTTGCATTTGCTTTCTGCAATGAACAGGGAGGAGAAGATCAGTTGATAGGTGGAATGGAAAGCAGCAGTTGTTTGGGGAAGATGGATGAGCACTTGCCTGCGGACGTGGGGGTAGAGGATGAATTTGTTTGGAGAACTGGGGAGGACAAAGTATAGGTTGAATGGGCATGGCTGGAAGGGGGAGATTTACGCTCATCCAATCAAAGGACTAGAAATATTGCTTCAGGACTGATATGGGAAAGATTGCAGAAGATGGATTGGAGGTCAGAGAATTTGTTAAAGTGATTGAGGGGAAAAGGATGGATTGGGAAGAGGAATATGATTGGGGTAGGTAGAGAATCAATTGATTAGGGAGCTCAGAGAAGCAGAAATCAATTGGGGACAGAATCCAGTTGGAACAGATTGGATTGAGAGGGCAGAGGAGGGACTGAGGAGTTCAGAGCATGGATTGATCAAGACAGAAAGGACTTTTGTTGGCAGAAGATGAATTGGGGCTAAGCAGAGGTGGGAGGCGTGGAGGGCAGGCTAAGGAATTGATTAGGTGGTTTGAGGAGGTAGAGATTGTATTTGGAACTGTAGTGGGGGCAGATGATGGATCAAGGCAAAGTACTGTTAAGGGGCCAGAGCATGCATTGAAGAGAGTAGGGGAAAGGGGAGAGTAAGTAATTGGTAGGAAAGTAACAATTGGAGAAGTCTAGGGAGCAGAGGTTGGATTGTTTAGGCTGGGGTTTGCTGAAGTTAAATTGGGGGCAGAGGACTGAGCTGGTGGAGAACGGGAAAGAAAGGAAGGTGAAGTCAAGAAAGAGATGGGAGCCTAAGCAGAGGACAGGAAAACAGCAAAAATGATGAGGAAAATTTAGAGAGAGAAATCAGAATATAGGGTTGAAGTGGGAGCTGGAAGACAGACCACTGGGGGACAGTAAACAGGGAAGAGAGTGGGGGCAAAGGAAAACAAACCTGGGAAGAGTAAAGGGATGTGAGAGTGAAGACTGTGTGGGGAAGTGAGAATACGAATGAATGAGGTAGAAGGGAAAGAGACGGAAACTTGGGGAGAGACACATTTAGAGCGGAGATAAAATTCTGAGAGAGACAGGCTGATAGAGAAGGAAAGAAAGCTGAATGAAAAGAATAAAAACAAGGGAGACACAGTAAGCTTCTCATTTTTATTAATTTATGACAAAGATTGGAGGCAAAATACTCTACAAAGTCAAACATTTGTGTGTATTGTACCTTGAAATGTGGAATGAAGGGTATTTGGGAGAGCTGTTCAGGAACTGGGTGTGGGACACTACTGTTTCTGTATATAAAACTAATGTTGATACTGGGTTTTAAAAGAATACATTAAAAATTTTGTGTCTGACGGACAATATGATGAATTTAGAGCTTTTAGGGCCCAGGATATTTTTGAGAACAATTGTGTTTTAACATAATGCAGTTCGCCACCAGTTGTTTACTTCAGAGTTCCAGAGAAATGGCAGGCACACTACTTGTTTAGTCTAATCTTGCTCTAAAATCTTCTAAAATGCAGGAAATTGCACCTGGTATTTCAAACTGTGCTGAGAAGGACCACCTGAACCTCAACTGCTCTTCACATTTTTCTTGCCACTCTATACTCTCCCTGATTTTGTTTAGTTACACACGGGCTTAAGCATCTTTAGACCTTTAGAAGTTCTTTCATTTCTACTTTTCACTTTCACATCCTGTCCTTTTCCTTCTCACCTTCAAACACAGCCAACTCCTACGCCCACATTTCCCTTCTCCTGCTCACAACACTCAAGTCAATCTAGCCACCAAAATAATTCCCCAACTTCCTTCTCTTGACTTCACAAAGCCCTCTCTCCCATCTCTAACTGCTTCTTCCATATATCAATGGGCCCACAGACTTTCCAGATCCCTCTTTTCTAGCCCAAACCCTACCTGGCTGATATTCAAGAGAAGGGTCCCTGGTCTGATAGTTTGCTTTTTGGGCTCTGTCCAGTCACTCTGCTAAAATTTCACATCAACTAGGCCTTGAACTGCCATGTGAACTACCCTCTCTGCTAAGCCCATGGAAGTTTGAGAAGTTGCATATTTTGAAGATAGCTGCTGGCTTAGCAGAGATTCCTCGACCTGCTGAGCCTGCAAAGAATGGTTTGACAAAGGAAAGAGGCGTGTAGAGGACAGTGAGTCTTGGCACTGCACTTATCTGTATTTTGTCAAACTTAGCAAAATGTTTGATCAGTTTACGGATGGCTGAAAGTTCAGGCCACTCTTATTTCTGATGAACTGCTTTTTCCATGCCTATTTTAATGTGTTAATGCACTTTTAAATCAGAAGCTAAATATAAGCCCGTGGAACATTCACTGCATCTTTCCCCATATTTGGCAGTGTCTGACATCCCACTGTTATTTTACATGGATGCTCCTTTCAGTGAACTTGGCCATTTAAAAGAGCTGAATCTTCTTGAACCAACTGCACAGTTTTTTGTTTTTTGTTTTTTTTTAAAAAAAAAAAACAGACTGCCTTTTTGAAATAGAAAGACCAACATTTAAAATTTCATGTAAATTGTCTAAGATCAATGTTTCATTACAGCTGTATGCTATAACCTGTCGACTGTCATATGAGCACAGCTTATTTTTAAATGGTATGATACGTAACACACACTGCTTTTGAGGAAGTGGATATACTTTTAAGGCTTAGGAATGTTAAATAACACTTACTAGATATGGTGATCTATGGTATTTTGATACAACAGTTTGAGCTGGGACCAGCTGACAAACACCACTAGACTTTGGTTGGGGAGGCTATGGCAGAACAAAATCTGAATCTCTGCTTTGCAGCTCATGCCCAACCTATATAATTTGTTTAATATAATTATGAAGAATTTGATTTGTCATTACGTACTTCCTGAGGTTAAAAGTGTATAGGCTCCGATTCAGCAAAGTATCATGCAAGTACTTAACTTTAAACATGTAAGTAATCCTATTCCTATTTAGCAAAGCATTTATGCACATGCATAAGTGTGCTGATGAATTGGGGCCATAATGTTTACATTATTGTGCCATATTCTGCTCCCAGTTACATTCAGGAAAAACTCATGGAAGCCACTGGGGTTGCACAGATGAAACAGAGCAGAATTTGGCCCACTGATTTTTTTTAAAAAGAAAATTGTTTTGCAAGGAACACCTTTAACTGAGAGCTGTGAAACATTCCCCAAGTTTACTTCACAAAACATTCACAGTGAAAACCGAGATTGTTGCAAAAATTCCCATATTGAGCTCAATGCTTGAGACAACACCTCATCAGTGCCGTATACGATTCCTCTCTGTGCAGCTCTTTCTTCCCCCCTACCCATAAAACCTCATTCTTACATCGTGAGAGTAGAACCTGGCCCTTTTGGGACCAGGTGGAGAGGCTCCTGCTTTACTTCTGACTAGGGCTGAAGCTCACTGAATAGCATATCTCAGGAGCCTGTTGGTTTCAATGACTTTATTTGATTTCTGCTTTGTTTTAATAAGCAACTGATGAACCCTAACACTGGTAAAGAAGCCTGTCCACAACATAAAAGCCATTGCTATAATCAAGACTTAATGAGTCCAAGGATTCAATAGAAACAGAAACTCAGCTACCTTTTCTGCACTAAAGGGTTGTTCACTGTTGGAGAGGATGGAGGCTGACGCGAGGTAAATAATTAAGAGAAGGATTCATCAAGAATCAATTAAAAAAAGTACACAATTAATTGCATACTTTGTTTTGCAAATATATGGCCTGACTTATCAGTCTGGCTGGACAAGTGGGCAAATAGGCTAAAAACATTCAGTGAATAATCTGAAAAATATTGTGAAATTTTTTGAATAAATAATTTGTGAAAAATTATTTGACCAGCTGTAGTTGATCAGAATGGTGGCATAGTGGCATCTGTGTAAGATACGGATTTGTATCAGGAATAAATATTTTTTTCTGTCGACTTTATGAATCCATGGTCTCATGACAGCAAGCAGAGATTCCAAAGCTGGAAGGGACCACTGTGATCATCTAGTCTGAACTTCTGTATAGCACAGGCCATAGAGCTTCCCCAAAATAATTCTTAGAGCATATCTTTTAGAACAACATCCGGTCTTGATTTAAAAACTGTCAGTGATGGAGAATTCACTGCAACCCTTGTTCCAATGGTTAATTACCCTCACTGTTAAAAATGTACACCTTATTTCCAGTCTGAATATCTCTAGCTTCAATTTCCAGTCATTGGATTGTGTTATACCTTTCTCTGCTTGACTGAAGAGCTCATTATTAAATATTTGTTCTCCATGTAGATACTTATAGACTGTAATCAACTCACCCCTTAACCTTTCTCTTTGTTAAATTAAATTGATTGAGCTCTTTGAGTCTATCTCTGTAAGGCATGTTTATAATCCTTTAATCATACTCGTGGCCCTCTGAAACCCTCTCTAATTTCTCAAAATCCTTCTTGAATTGTGGGCACCAAAACAAGACACAGTATTCCAGCAGCTGTCGCACCAGTACCAAATATGGAGGTAAAATAACCTTTCTACTCCTACTCGAGATTCCCCCTGTTTATGCATCCCAGGATCGTGTTAGCTGTTTCGGCCATTGTGTTACTTTGGGAGCCCACGTTCAGCTAAGAAAACACAGGTAAGTAGCAGCTATCACACAAAATCACAGGCCAGAAATCCTATACCTCTGAAGGTCAATTAATCTAGGGTCTGATCCAATGCTCACTGAAGTTAAATGAGAGTATTTCCACTAACTACAGTGGATGCTGGATTGCACCTCTAGCCTTCAGTTACCTAAAGGGAGACTTTGTTTTTAAAATGGATATATGTGAAATATTTGTCGAAATCTGTGCAGAATCTTTCTACGTCCTGCTTCATTTTGCTGTCAGAATAAAAAAATTGTTTTTCCAACTGTCCACTGGATTAAAAAATCCTCATTACAATTTTTTTTAGCCCTGCTGTACGTGTCCTTCATGTCCATGTCTGATTTTTAGGCATTTATACTAAGCCACACAAAGCACATGAAGGATTCAAGTGAAACGGGTTCTTAGGTTCTGACAGTTATTTAGAGTTTAATTACTTGCTAGAAACTCACTGCTAAAAACACAGTAACGTACGTCAATTAAAAATAACGTTGGTCTACAGTGTTTGGCAATAAGTGGAGATCTGGAGTAAAACTATTTTACCTCACCTACCTCATCTCTCATATATACTGGGACCAACTCAGCTACGACAACACGGCATACAAACTTACCACAGTTAACTTTGACCTCCACCCCCTCCCATAACAATTGCAGATCACGTCATATTCATTGCTAGTGGATTAAAAGTGTGAAAGGTTGTCCTCAGACAGTGGGAGTCTTGATCCCTCAATCTAGCTAACACTTCATATTTCAAAGTCACTCCATGCAAAATACTTTCATTTCTGTGGATGGATTTTTCGATTTAATTTCTGCAGTGGCTATTCTCTTTGTAACACACACAGGAAAACAAGATATTTTGCATAATCTCCTTAGTTTGATCAAGGCATTTTTACATTACACAAAATCAAACCTAAGAAAAACAGGGCAGATAGCTGGCCTCCCCGTGAATCAAAATTTCTGAAGGATATTTCCTTTTGATCATACTATATTTTATTTTATATTTTTTAGATGTGATTTGAAAATTAGAATTACATGCTGCCTCTGATGTGACATTTGAGGGTCTGCTTTCTGATTCCTTATTTCTCACTAAGTATATTCTGTACCTAAATGGCTGCTGTGATAAAATGTACCATCCTTTTAATTAAAACAAGTTGGGAGTACAAGTATACTATATACATATCATAGTGGGCCTAGTTTTGAATATAAAACAATCCTACTGAAACATGTACCATCACTACATGATGTGATTTAGTAATTGGAGCTCCACTTATGCTGATAATTTGAAATAGTACTGAGCACTGATTTTTAGCTGGGAAAGCTGTTATCAAATTAATGCATGAGGTATTCTTCACAAATGAATACTGTTGCGAACAAGGACGTATCAGACACCTGCAGGGTACAAAGTTTTTCCTACTGTTCATGAACTGAACACAAAAGCAAATAGTGTGAACTTTCCAGATATCTCTTTTGTCCACTAGTGAAGTCCTCTAATTGCTCTGATTTAACGCTCAGTTTCCCCAAAACGGGCCTGATCCAAAGACCCTGGGAATCAATAATAGTTTTTCCACTGACTTCAGATCAGGCACAATCTGACTCCCTTGGTCTTGATACCCAAAAAATTATGGTGGATGAATGGAGTATAAAAATAGAGACAGACAGATGGAAATCTCTGTAACGCCACCAACCTGCAGCCCAGGAGGTCTGCAGGGGACAGTCTTCATAGTCTGTCAATACTTTAATCATTCACAGGGCTTGATGCTGATTGTGCAAGCTGGCCTGGTTAGTAAGAAGCAGAGCTCTTCAACTTAGCAGTGCGTAGTGCTACTTAACCTTCCTTGGCAAATTCAGACTTTTCAAGTGAAATGCCACAAAGAAACTGCCTACTACTGCATTTATTCCCTAGACAGACTGATTAAAACATAAGCCAATGGTAAAACAGCAGTGTGTCCTCAAAGGGAGTATAGTTATTGTTCTGTAAATGAAAAATGCCCCTTGTATTAATCAAGACAGCTGATATTTTAATTTCACAAAAGGGACTGGTGCAAAGGTTTATAAAGCTGAGAACCAAAAAACATAATCAAATTTCCACAGAGAAGCTGCTGTTGGTTTTTGTCTCTTGCATAACATATTTCACTAGCACAAACTTGTCTCTATCTATGAGCAGACTGTCATACCAAATGGTGCTATGGAACAACAAAGCCCCTCTGGAGTTTTTTTAATGTCTATAAATATTATTATTACAAATACCAGATGAATTCATGAGGAGGATGAGTACACTGAAGTGTGTCAGTGAAAGGGTACTGGGATTCATGAAGTGTTACTTGGCTTCTTTTCTATTGGTCATGAAATACGTCAAAGAACCAGAAACCCACACAAAAAATAGAATGAGATAGTTACCTAACATGACGAAGGGAATTCCCAGGAATGTGGAATTGTATTTCCCACCAGTTAGATTGATGATTCCAGCTGCAGTCAGAGTGGCTAAGCTCACCGTTAACAATCCTAAAAGGCCAAGCCAGGGTTTGCTGCGGACACAATCCTGCATGGAACAGCAGAGTATGGCCAAAGTGACCACAAGGACCAGGCTTGTGATCAGATAACGTTCTGACACCCTGCTAGTCTTCTGGAAATCCTCCCTCAGCGAAGACGAAGTGAAGGGATACATTTTGACTTTCCTGTTGGATTTCTGGAAAAGTTCGACAGTGTCACAAAAGATGGATTCCCATTTTTCTGCTACCATGTCATTCAGGGAGTTGATCGCCTGCAAGTAGTAGGTGAGCTGGATGGCTTCTGCAGACTTCACCCGATCTTTGCTGTGCACAGTAACCCCGCCAAGTTGGTGCCCGTTATACACTTCCCTGCCATCCTTTAAGTGAGTGATTGGATATGTGATAGCAAAGTTAGTTCGATTAGACGATCGAGCAGTCTTCAGTTCCTCCAGGACATGCACTATGTCATCCACTATGCAAGTCTTGTCATTATTCAGAATACATATGTGAGCAAATGTGTAATTGAAACCAGGTCTTTGTACTTGGATCCTGGTCACAGCAGAGTGCAGCTGCAAGGGGGACAAAAATCACACACGTTATTCATCTTGAATCATAGTGGGCAAACAACAGCAGCTTTGTCCTCTCAGTCCATTTCTTATTTAATCTAGGCAAAAAAAAAAATCTAATTGCTGCAACATGAATAGTAAGCACAGTTATAAAAATTCAAAACATGCATGAAAATACTGATATTTTTCCCCCATGTCCTCTACTCATAACTCAGTTATGTTTTGACTTCTATAACTGCTATGTGCATCTGCTGTTCATCCTCTCCAGAAACAAAACAAAATATCATTCCAATAAAATAGACTGCTTCATTTCCAAAAGGGACAGCTACAGAAGAACCACATTAAGGCAATTTAATAATAATCAGGATTGCTAAATTACACTGCATCAGATAACTATCAGGAAGGCAGTATAGAAAAGCAACATGGCAGGTCATTTCAATGTGCCATTTTGCTGAGGTAGAATAGACCCTGTGGATTGGTAGTGGGAGGGTTAACCCTCTCTCAGGACAAAGGAAAGACCGCAGCTGCATGTCCTAAGTGCCAGGATTGTCAGGGTAGCAGGACCAAGCTATTTGGCGTTAATTAAATTGTAGTCTCATCACCCCCCCCAAACTACAGCAAAAGAGTTGAGATGATGAGGGAGGCTAGAGTCTCTTGGAGGGATATGTTAGCTGGTAAAATCTCTTTTTTTAGGGGTTGCTGGTTGGGACCTGCTGTCATTACAGTTGTGTCACAGCTCCCTTTCTGAGGTGCTTGTATCCTTCTGAAGCATACTGTTTACACTGAAATTTTCCATGCTTAGTCTCTGACCAAAAGTGGATTGTTCTGGAAAGCAATAAAAGGCTGTTGTTTTTGAGATAAAGGAAAAGAGTGGAAAAATTGCACTGTTCCCATGGGAAAAATCAAATCAAATCGAATCATGTGGTTCTTCTGAACCAGCTTAAACAGGTGGTGTTAGAAGGTTGAAATTTGGCAAGGAAATAGCCTTAAGTATAGTGAAGGCCCGTTCAGTATTCTGGTGAAGAGATGTTTTAGTCTGGCACTGCTAGGAGTCATTGCAAACTATATTGTTTATTTTGCAGATGATTCCTTGATAAGCTTATGGAGCCAGATCCTCGGCACCAATTAAATCCTCTGTGCTGCTGTAGTGGTGCAAAGAGTACTTAAACCTGCCTTAAGGAAGCAAGAGTCCATGAAAAGCCAGCCTTACGCTAGCCTCTCGTAACATTGGGGATGAGAATGGCTTGGGCTAGAACGTCATGTATTCTGACAAACCTGGCTGACGGAGCAACCCATTGAGGCCCGTCATCTGCTGGTGCAAGTTAAGAAGTGCTGAGGCTGCTCTAACTTGAACCAGGAGCTGGTTTGGCCTTTAGCAGCTGCCAAAATCAGACTAGTAGAAAGACGTCCTTCCCATCTTCTCCCCGTACACTGCTCTGGCTCACCTGGGGATCTAGCACAAAATGCAGAGCAAGTCCTACACTCCATAGGCCTCTGAAATGAGCAAGAATGCTGTGTAAATGGTTCAGGGAAACATGGAATCTGGTCAAAGGGACCTCTTTGCTTTTCTAAGTGTAGGGTAGTAAACATGTGGCTGGGAGCCAGAATGCCCCAAGTTCAATTTCCACCCCTCGTCCTGCTGGTCTTAATAATTCAATGTGCTTCCCAATCCCTGTTTTGTGAAGGCTCATAACACCTGTTGCAGGAAGCCAGCAAACATCCTTATTACCATTTTTCAGATGGTTTAATCAAGGCATAAAGCTGACTTAACTTGATCGCTTGGTGTGTGGCAGAGCGGTGAACAGAACCAGGTTATAGACCCATTTCTCATCCGCTAGAGCACAATTCCTCTCATTAAAAAGGATCCCAGTCTAAGTGCATGTGTGTGTGCGGTCTGTAAAACATGTCTACTCATGCTTGCTTGACACATTTGTTGTTTTTGAGATCTATAGATGGAAGAGCCCTTTGTAGGTGCTCATTAGGTCAACTTTAAAGACAGGAAAATTGACATATGGAAAAGCTCAATGACTTGCTTGTAAGATGCAAGGGTTTGGCAGTAAATCAAAGGCTCTTGGTTCTCATGATTCTTTGGCATTGGGAAAGTCTCTTGTTTCCTCATCTGTAAAACAGGGATATTAAAATGTATCTACCGATGGGTTAAGAAATTGAATTAGGAATATCTCTAATTTTTTTTTTTAAATAATGAGTAATTATTATTTGACCTGCTGCTTGGCAGGACAGAGAGCTCTGTCCCAGGGAAGAAAAAAAATCCCTCTCTCTTTATATGCTCTGCCATCCACAGAACCCAGAGGGAATGGGAGATTCTCACTTCATACAGAGAGAGAAGGGACTGAACTGAGGCAATATTTGCCACAAATGTTTCCTGTAGAAGAAAAACTCTAATTGAAAAAGAAAATGGGAGACGGTACCCACAATAACAATGGAGCTTGCAAGGTCTGTTGGTGAGGATGGATTAGTTGTCTAAACAGTGTGAGTAAAATCTTGCCTCTCTGGAAGTCACTGGGAACCCTTGACTTCAATGTAGCCAGAATTTCACCATATTTGTAGAAAAATGTGCATACCATATATTATTTATTTTACCAGAGATCTGATTATCTTGTAATTACTTTAAATAGTCCACTATCAGGATAAATCTAGTTTAAATTGTCTTCAATTCTTATGATGATATAAACAATATATTACATGTAGGAAGATACAAAATTCCTGCTTATCCAACTTTTGTCTTGCAATTATGTGGCTTGTTTCACTTGCATTTGAGTAGCTTTTATTTTCTGCAAAATTATAGAGCAATATTGGCAATGTGAAGCTAGGCAGGGAAAAGGAAATGAACCAACAAATCTCTCCAGAGGTTTGGAAGGATATAATGTTAATCAGGGTGAGCAGGCCAAGTTCTCCCTCATGGAGAGATTATAGATAGAAATTTGTGGTGAAATATTTTTGCACAACAGTCCTTCAAAACAAAATAGATAGAAGAATTCACAGGAAAATGCTGAAGGGAATGGGTCATCTTCCTGTCTTCCGAGACTGTTCCAAGTTGAAAGGCTTCTACGCTGTTAGAAAACTAATGGAAGAGTTATTTCAGGGCTATATCCCTCAACTTCATGTTGTTATGGTGTTAGGGAAGTGTCCTGATTAACTGAAATCAAATGAGGATGTCTGTTTATACTGGTGGTAACAGCCAATAAATATATTTCATCAATTATGTTTGTAAAAACAAATGCCATTTATAGAAATGTAGCTGTCAAGAATAAAAGATTTTAAAAAATGGAATTATTTGCTGCCAGCATTAGACTAACTACTGATCTCTTTGAGGAAGAATGTACTGAGTGGGATGCTGCAATTTAACCCCTCTTCCCCGCAAAAAATGACATAACGTTTTAACTAATATTTACTCTCTGTCTATACTTACCTATTCTGCCTCAACTCTGCTGCATTTCTTTTTCTTAATATTTAGGTTAGAAAATAATTTGTACAGCCAACAATTCTGTTGATCTTTACTAAAAAGCTTAGTAGCTAAACATGGTATTTGAAATACTCATTCTCTCTGGAGACCATCATTTCTGATTCAGGGACCAGAATACATCATGTCGTATGGTCTTTTCTCTGCTGGATTGGCAGAGCAATTGGGTTGTAATGCTGGCTTAGCAGACAGATGGGATATTTCCTGACACAGGGAAGGCTCAAGTAACCTAGAGCTGGATATTATGCTTCCCCACTCTGCCAGCATAGGGGGCATGCCAGGGATGCATCAAGGAAGGAAGGGGAGCACCCAGAATGCACTGTGCTCTGGCAATCTCTGGACAGTATAGCGGCCCTTAGAGGTTGTTGCAAAGTGGGGCAGCACTGAGGCTGCTCTAAATTGTGCCGAGAGCCAAATTTGCTCCTGCCTGGCCTAGGATCAGAGATGAGTCAAAAAAAGGTGTAAAACCACCTTTCCCTTCATACCCTCCCTGCCCCCATAGGTGCACTGAGCACTGCTTCAGCCGTAAAGAAGGTTGACTCATGCCTTCATCGTGGAAGCAGATACATTCAGTACCCTGCAGTTTACTATGTACTGTTTTCAGGCCAGATCTTAGAAACCAAACCACTTTTGCTTGTGTGGGAATGCAGCAGCCCACAATGCACTCAGGAAGAGTTTGATTTGGTGCAGTAGCGTCACAGAATCTCTCTCTCTCTCCACATTGATCCATTAGCCTGTGTCCGTGGGCTGCTGCCCTCTTCCCCAGAGACGGTTGTAGTTCAACGGCTCTCCCTATATAGAGGCATTTTAGGAACTTGATTGTTAGATTTGCATTGAATTTTTCGCTTAGAGCAGGAATCCAACCTCTTTGTTTCATATGATATAGAACATGTAAAGTGCTTTGTGTTGAAAGGTGCTACTAATTTAAATGATTACACTAAACACTACTTCATTTGAACATGGTATATTACGACATTCCTTCAGGAAATTGCTTAGTTTAGTGAATAGTACAGACTACTGCTTAATTGGGACAGCATTAGCACACATTTAGTCATTGCAAAGTAGTTTAATGGTGAGTAACCAGGATTTAAATAGATGTGACATTCGAAGCTTGGACGAAGGACGTGTCAAGCAGTCTTACTTACTCCTAGTCAGTTTGCCCATCTCTCATTGTTTTATGCCTAAAAAGGGAGAATTGAAATAAGAAGATAATGTACACACACATTTTTATACGAGATCCTCAAAGGGATACTGGTTTGTCATGTCTTACACTGTCAGTTAACTGAGAAAGCTGTAACTTTAGAATCCAGTATAATGCTGGTGCAGCAAAGCACTGCAGCATGCGAATTGTATAGTAGCACTTCAGCCATGATAGCATGCTGGTTTTGCTCTTGTCCCTGAAAGTGCACCTGTCATGAATTAAATAATAATTTACACCTTTCAAGTCTTCTCGCTTAAAGGGACATTGTCAACTGAAATTCACATGCCCAGTCCCCCAACATTTGCCCCAAATGCACTGCCCTATAGGTATTTCTGTTCCCCAAGACCCATAAGAGGCCTAAGGGAAGTAGAATGTAAAGTTGCTACAGTTTACATTAGGGCAGAGCATGGATTCATAGATTCCAAGGCCAGAAGGGACCACTGTGATCATCTAGGTCCCTGCGTGGCTCCAAATCTGGGGAATGCAAAGGTAGTTTAAAGCTACTTTTGGCTCCCAGTCCCCCCATATCTGCCCCAAGTGCAGGAATGAAGAAACTGAGACTCAGGACCTTTCTCTACAGTCAGTTTCACTGTTCTGATGCTGGGGAAGTCCTTCTCCACGAGCTGTAAGAGGGCAGTAACCTGTAGCAGCAGTGACAGCAACACTGGAACTGAAAGCAGAGGCAGCAGTCAGGTGTGTGCTTAGAAGAAAGGAGAGAGTTTGTTTTTGCTCTCATGCTCATTCAAAAGACCTTTTTAAACACAGAAAGGGGAGAAAACCTCCCCCTTCACTTAAAAAGGAATTTTCTTAAATGAAACTCAGCACATACTATGTAAATGGGGCTCTATCAAAAGATAGATTTTAAAAAATCAAGTCTGCAGTGTCCCTTTAAAGTAAACTAATTATACTCCAGCATGGAAAGGTTGAAACTGCTGATTCATTAATAAAATGATGCATTCCAGGAAATCCTGTAAAACCATGCTATATAACATGGAACTGTGATCAAAGTCATGGCTGAACAGCACAGAGAATGCATCTGAAGAGCCCCAGACAGTCCTGCATCTGGCACAGGTTTTAGGGCTCTGTGGCAAATGGTATAAATTTACTTCCAAGCAAATGAGATACCAAAAATCAACTGGAATCTTAAGGCCTAATTCAACTCCCATTAAAGTCAATAGAAGGAGACTCTGACTTCAGTGGAATCTGATCAGGGCCAAAATGAATAGCAACAATCCGTTGTTAATACTAAGCATGTGTATAACTAGCCAGGCATAATTTGGATAGTGGTAATGAGTGAACTGAACTTTATCTGATTCGCACACTGCTTGCAGCTTTCTGACCACCTATGGGTTTCAAATATGTGTGTGTGTTTGTTTGGTTTTGTTTTCAAAGTATAACATATAATGTTGTATGGGGTGATAATACATGGCACCACACTGAATTATGCTGTGTCACTTGACATATGGTAGCTAACTAGATAAAATTAGCTAGATGAATATATTTTCTTCCTATAACACGAGGAATTTGACAAAAATAGAGATATATTTCATTAGGAGTCTGATCTTTGTGATGTCATATCACAAATATAATTTGTTTTTTTGTTTAGTGTGTAGAGGTCCGTATCAACGGGTGTCTGATGGTCAGAACTGGAGATGGCCTTATAGTGTTCCCAACTCTTGTGATTTTATTGTGATTCTCACAGTGCTTGATGTTTCTCTTAAAGCCCCAGCTCCTGAAGTCATGTGGTTATTTGAAAATCTCAGCTTTCATTAAAAAAAAAAAAACAGAATAAAAATTATACCTTCAGGGCTGTGGAGAAAAGCTTAAAAACCAGAAGGCAAATAAAGAACCCAAAATGTACTATTGTTAACAATCTCATGGTTTTTTTGAATGCTTGAGGCTGGCATTACTACTTAAGTCTATGGTTTCATTTTTAGTTGAAGTTGTCTTTGTTTGGTTTTTGATGTTATCTTTACAGGTAACTTGTGGCAATGGAAAGGAAAAAGGGGAAAAAACCTCTATGCGACTATTAATTTTTTCTGTTTTTCTATAATCTCCACCTATTTTTGCATAGTGCTTTTTGGTTGAATATTATCAGGAGATTATCCCAGTAAAGAGGAATGAATCCATCTGAATTAAGTGAGGGAATAAATCTACACCACTCTCTTAATTTACCGGGGGAAATACCTTGCATATTGTATAAATATGAACAGAAATGAGCCCTGAATCTTAGCAATGTTTTAAATAAGGGTTCTGAAAGATAAACGCATGCACACCTAGAGGGTGAGGGAAAGGATGGGTAACTGTGCCATAAATATTTCATAATGGGACAGATTCTGCTCTCAACCTCACTTTCGTGTCTCCAGAGTAACAGTGTACACCAGTGTGATGGAAAGTAGTGGCTTGCACAAGAAGTTCTTGCATACCTTTGTAATCTGCATACACAGCAGATGGATGAAACCAACAGACTGTAACAGCTCATAAGGAAACATTAAAGACTACGAGGTCACTCACCTGTAACTTGAGAATATGCCATATAGAAAAACTATGCGATATTGGGCTTTTTTAAAATATATATTCACTCAGAATGTAAAGTCTCTGAAAGAGACATTGCAATTAATTGAGGAAGTCATGTTTTCACCAAGAGTATTTGTAATTTGCACAAAAACTGAGGTTGTAGGGCTGGGGGAGGGGGGAGGAAAACAGATTTATATTTGTCCCAAACTACCAAACAATTTTCAATGTAATTAAAATCCTTCAACAATTTCCAAAATACACACACAATTATGTAAGAGCTGTTATTCACATTAAGAATTGAGTGGTAGTAGGAATGTGTGCATTTCTAGTATACATATTTCCATCCATTTTCCTAGTGGTTTCATATCCAAGGAGACTGCTATGCATAATTTTCTTTTATAATCAAAGGACTGTACCCAGTATGGTCTTCATTTCAACCAATGTCATGACCATTCAATGTGAACGTGTATGACACTGAGCTAAACACGTTCCAGTTTGGCTACCCTGTTTCAGACCCTGTTGCAGCCAAGATAAAATGCTGTAGTTTTAATGCTCTGATGGGATGATTTAGCTCCCCTTACTCCCCCCCCCCCTAGTTTTTTCTTCTAAATCTTGAGCCATTATTAAGGTAGGCTGGCAACTTGGTACGCGCCTTTATACAGGGCTCCCACAGTGCAAGTGTCCCAAATAAAAGTCTCTCTCTGTTTGAGAAAGGAGTCTGTCACAAGCTGTAAAGTCCTACATTTTAATTCAGACTTTGATCCGTGTCATCCCCTCCCCTGGAAGAGAAGCGTTACTCAAAGTTCTGTGCCTTTGAAGCCATGTGTGCTCCTGAGGCATTATGCTTTTGAGGTTGTGCCATGAAGTTTGCCATCCCATGGAGGGGATAGTGGCTGTTGTTGAAGATCATCAAACGGGCCAAAGGAGAAGTTCAGAGGGAACCTCTTTAAGGCAGAGTAGCTGGAGGAGCTATTATTAAGTGGTGGCAGAAGGAGATAATACTGGGGCACACACGTGTGGGAGTAAATTAGAAGTGTTTGTGAATCAAAGGCAGCAGGTAACTTTATGGTTTCTGGTGCAGCCAGACCTGCTCCTGAGAGCTTCAATCATCTCACACACAGAAGTCACTGTAAGTTAATGCTGATATTGATATTTCTGCACATGTATTTCCATGCTGTTGTTGCACCATTGTTCCTATGTATTTTTCTTTCTTACTTGGCTATGCCCAGATCTTACCTGCATATCTTAGTTCCACTCTGTTTTTGAAGAAGGCACATTTTAACCCCGTGGCATTGTACTGCTATGACAACTGCCTTGCACTTCCACTGCTTTCATATACTTTTCTCATACATTTAGGATTCTTTCCCTCTTCCTGCATCCTTTTTCTAAAGGCATGATTTGGTCCTTTATTTTCAATTCACTACACAGTTTTCCATGGTTAGAACTGTTTTTCAACTTTTAAGCAAAATAATTTGCTATAGTCACATCCACGCAGAGTGTCACATAGCTATATTTCCTGTACATTTGTGTGTGTGTGTGAGTGTGTGTTAGTAAAATAACTTTACTAGTAACTAACAATAGCTGAGAGGTGGCCAAGATGTCAAAAATGGATACCTAAAATTACGCTCCAAAATCCTAGGAAGCCTAATTTTCAGAAGTGCTGAGCAACCAGCAGCTCCCGATGACTTTAGAAAATGATGTCCTATATGTGCGGTATATCTATAAGATAATGATTATAGATAACACCAACATTGGAGCGTAACGGAATTATTTTCCCCATGAGTTTCACCATCTGTAGAAATTATCCATCCAGAATATGAATGAGGAAATCTTAGAAAATAGTAACTATGATATGCAGATGTAGATATTTACAGGCTTAAATAATTATTTAAAAAACCCCAACCCATTGTAGAAACAACAATCAAATAACAATGGGTGGGTACAGTGGTACAAAAATCCTGCAGCTAACCTGTTTATTAGTAATTAGGAGCTGTGAATTTCAGAAATAAATATTTTATCCCAATTTTTACCTCCATATATATCTAGATATTTACTTAAATATCTGTCTCTAACTATGGTGGACTAAATAAAAGAAGCAGTAAATAAACATTACTGCTGAAAATGTGAGATTAATATACTTCTCCTTAGAAACTCACCACATCTCTATCCTTTTTGCTGCATTTCTTTTTGCTACAAGGCAGGTTAGGGTTTATTACTCTCTTACTTGAGCTTTAAGCAACTTTAAATTTAACACAAATATTCTTATAGTGTTTGTTATAAATATAATAAGATTTAGAGTAGAAAAATATTAATTTAAAATGACTGTGCAGTTCTATAGTACAGTGGGCTCACTGTGACTAGGGTCGAGCAAAGGTTCAAACAAAGAGGTTCAAACAAAAGACCCAGACATTGACATCAAACTCCAGCTGAACCTGAATCAAACATTTTTTGAGGGTTTAAAAAAAAAAAGTGACTAGTGTTTTTGCAGATTCTGTGTCCCTTAGTTTTTCTGGCTTCCTCTGCAAAGTGGCAATACCCTACTAAAATAGAAGAAGCTCTTGCAGTATTTTCATCTTCATTTCTACACTAAAGAGAATGGGATAAGCTTTGCATAAGATCTGAACTTTTGGATGATTACTTGAATCAAATGTCCAAATAATTTTTTCTTCTTGCAGTTCCGTGTTGAGCTGCAGATGTTAAAACAACTTCTTTGGTTATATTTTTATTATATTTCTCTCTCCTTCTCACAATATAGTGAATTTTTGAGAGAAAAAAGGGTCTGGAATGACAATACGGGATGCCAGTGTCCTGTATTTAAATATCAGACAGGAACGGCATAGCAATGGAAGTATAAAATTCCTATGCTGCCCAACCATTATGTCTCTATCTCAGTGTGACATGAGAGGGCAGAGGCATTTCATAAATGTCGCAGGCCTGTCAAGCTATTTTGTTGCTACTTTGTAATTTCTATGCCATTTCTGGGAGGCAACAAGCAGTGTGTTTAAAGCTGGTTTGTGTGTTTGTGGAGGGAGTTAGGGAACAGTGGATGGAGGCTTCCTCTTAAATAGGAAAAGGGTAATCCGCATTGTGAAGCCAGGCTGTAATACAGGGTGAGATGTCCTGATTCCCTAGAGTGCACTAGTTACCATCACAGAACTACTAGTCAATGTGTAGCAGCTTGTCTATTCAGCAGTCCTTGGGTCTGAGGCGTAAGCAGCAACACCACACTAACACTCAACATGCCAGAGGGGTGGGTGGGCTGGGTCTCTAGGTTTGGCAGCACTGTCTGAACTGATCCAGTGACAGGGTGCCTCAGTCTCCTTTCTATTCTGTTTCATATCTCACTTCCCAGACTGCCAAGAAGGTGGCCTTCAGTGCCTGTTGTGAAGATAGTTTCTCCCTCCCCTCTTCCCTGATGCAGACATTTGTCCACTGGGTATTGGACTCAGAGCACCAAACCATTTTAGATAGGCCACCAAAAAGCCATTAGATGGTAACTATTAGCGCTATCCACCTTCTTCTGATTCCAATCAGACAAATTCTTTATATCATTACCAGGACGACTGTGTGGGAGCACACTTATCTTTCTGCTAAAAGCAGGGGGAGAGCTCCCCGCTTCTTCTTCTGTGAATGGGGGAGCACATGCTCCCCAAGGCTCTCCCCCTTCTTATTGGCTGGTGAGGCAAAGACTGAGCAGGTAGGGGAATCTGGAGGAGACTCAGCAGAAGAAGCTGGTGCCTGGCAGGATTTTCTGAGACTACCAGTATTCCAGCCAGTAGCAAGAGCAGCAGCGGCAGCATATGATGTGAGAAGAGAAGGTGTCCCAGCCTGAAAGGTTCTATCTGTCTCTTCTACAGCAAGACCTGTCCCTAGGCTAACTTCCCCTCCTCTACAGAAGGAAAGACAAATAAACAATGCAAAATGATTTATCAAATTCTCCCTTTGAAATGTCTTAATCTTCTAACATGCAACATGATCTGATCATGTCTACATGGCAGCGCTTATAAAAACGGATGGAATGAGCACCTCGCCACCACACACACATGCACCCACAGTACTTTGTTTGGATGGCTTTGGGCTGGCCTGGAGACATGAACTCCCCCTAGATACATTTATGCTCTTGTTTCTTTAGGTGCTCCTATGTAGTGGTGATGGGTGCAGCATAGAAACCTAAAGATAGTTCTCATTCTCTTGCACTTGCTGCGTCCTCTCACCACAAAATGATGTAATGCCGCATCACCAACATAACAGAGCGAGCTGGAGCCCCCCACCCCTTATTTTGATCTGTTTAGATCCACTACTCATAACCAATCTCCTGAGCCATCTACAGGGTTCTATCTAGGCTGCTATCTATGCCTGGGTTTGTCCACAAACAGACAAATAATTAGAACCAACGTATTTTTTATTTTCTGTAAAAAATGTATTTTATACGCTTGATGGTGTCAGTTTAACGATAAGTAAACCAAGTCAAATGACAATAATGTGGTTAACCTTGATCTCAGTAAATGAAAAATAATCATGTTGTGGGCAAATTCCATCTATATAAAAAGAGGCAGCATTTAAAACTGACAGAACTTTATAGCTTTCTCACTGATATGATAAATCTAATACAGAAGTTTGCTCGTGAAAAGATTCAGAGTAACTATTATTTGTGTGTCACTATTCTATTGATTAAACTACAGAGCTCTAGAGATAGGACTACATGGAAAAAAATCCATTATAATTTTTAATCTGTGACTGAATGAATATGCACGTACTGGATGCAAATGCAGTTCAGAAAGATTGGAAAATGAAGGAATGAAATTTGTCTTCTCTGGAGTTTTCTTATTTACCATTACAAACGTTACTAGACTTACAGAGACTATGCTCATTAAATCTATTTGCTGATTGCTGTTTGTCTATATGTCAACAACAGAAAGGAAAAAGATTAAATACTTGGGTGGATCAGTGCAAGACTACTGGACGTGGCTGTCGTGGAAATAAGAAAAAATAAATCCACTGAAACACATTTAGTTTAGTGAAAAGAGTGAAAATCTCCCAGAACTGTGTTAGAATATATTTTTTTACTTATTTTCTCATTCTAGGAGAGACACTCACTACTGCTTACATCATTAACATTATCTTTTGGATGTTTTGATGGTTTGACATTCAGAAAATAGAAAAGTGTTGACAGTCTGTATGCTTTCTACAGGGGAACAATGTGAACATGAAGTCCCACAGTTTAATGCTAAAGGTGTGTAGATTCTGAGAGCCACACCTCTAATATTTCTAAATGTTCCAGAGATTCTTTTTTCTTTCTGGAACTCAACCCTCTTGCTGCCCAATTTTTACATCTATCTTCCTTTCCCTCCTTCCAAAAAACCTACTCAAAGCTATTGCAGTATAGGTCAGATGATGAACTTAAAGAAATTCGTATTTATGACATGTTAGGCTATAGGGTATTGTGAAATCTCACATTACATCAGAGTACATATTCCATGCAACATAAATGATATGACAAGATGCAACCTGAAATGACTTGATCCTGTACATCACAAACTGTACAATGCCTCAAATTTACAATCACGCTGTTTTTTCTTAAAAGATAGGTTTGTGAGGGTGAGTGGAGAGGAAAATACTACCAGTGAGAATCAATTTGGTTCCAAGAACAGTGAAATGGAGATTTCAAGGTGCTATTCTGTACCCAAAAGTCACAGGCACTCCATACCTGGCAATCCATACAGGGCAGTCCCCCGAACCCTTCTAAGCAGTTTGGCACATTTGTTAACTTAACTTCAAAACCAGTTATTGAATTCTGAGCTACCTTAACTCACAGGCATGACTCTAAGAATAATAAAGAGTACTGGAAGAATTCTTTAACAAAGTACCCTCATCTCCTTATTCACAGAAATGCACAACTTCACCTGGGTTATTTCAGCCAAATAAGGGAGATTTCTGATCTCCTTTAAAATGAGTAGTAGTCATCCCAACTGTTGCAGGGATATGATTTAGTAGCTGTGTCCACAAGACACACAGTGTCTGTGAAAGGCAGAGCATACACCAGCAGGCATAACTGTGTATCTGGACAGTGTCTCAACAGTCTCTGAGTTATAACACAGATTGGGAGGGTGGGGAAGGTTGGATCGAAGAAGAGGGGTGGGACCCAGAGAGAGATTAGGTGTGGAGGAGGTGACAATTCCTAGTAACTGGGAATACAGCGCAGTTTACCTTTAAGATCAGATCAGTATGATGTTGGTCCAGCATGTTCGCCTTCCTGAAGGATGTGATGATGACCCTGCCGTACCTCCCAGGGGTCTGCAGGTCAGAGTAGAGCCGGTGTTTGGAGCGGTTCACCGGGAAAAGGCTGTTCACCAGGTTCCTCTCGATCTTGGCCAGGCTGTGTTTGGGTGCCAGGAGATACTCCACGCTTTCCTCGATCTGGTACCTGCTGAAGCTGGCCCCCAGCAGAATTGAGATCAGAACAGGTGCGGAGGCGAAGAACACCGGGTGACTGGCAATGAAGTGGCCGAGTCTGGCGAAAGACGTCCTCAGCCCCCTGTGCAAAACCTGCCGCAACATCCTAGTGCAGAGGGAGCTCAGGAGGGCGAGGTGCACGCTGTGGGATCTGAAGCTCTCCCAGAGCCGAGACAAAACCATCGGGGAGCCCAGGCAGACGGGAGCTGCCCCTCCGGCCTGAAATACACCAGGCAAAAAAAAAATAAAATAAAAAAGAACAACAGTAAAACAAAAAAATCCGGCCGACCCGTGGGGGGGTGTGTGCGGTGGGGTGCGCTGCTAAGGCGCGTCTCCTCCTCCTGTAACGCGGCTGTGCCCGAGAGGAGTTGCCCAGCGCCTCATTGTCTGACTTGCGAACCGCCGGCCAGCCAGCCCGCTCCGGGGAGAATGCACCCGAGGGGGGCGAGGAGCGTGGGGCGGCGAAGGGGCGGAAGGGAGAGGGCGAGAGTCTGCGCCCCCCCGGCTGCTGCCGGCCCGCCGCGGAGTTCGCTGGGGAGGGGGCTCGCCGCGGATTGCTGACTAATCGCCAAGCCCCAGCAGGCACCGAGCAGAGGGGAGCGCCCGCTCCCCCTCATGTAGCAGCGAGGAGAGGCGTGCTTGCAAGAGCAACAACAACAACAAACCTACCTACCCCCCCCAGCACACACACACACACACACACACACGCGCGCCAGATCCTTTGCGGTGGGGGCAGGCAGAGCTGCGGCTGCTTCTCTGGTGGATCCGCGCGGAGCCGCACATGCAAGCACGGCTGGGATTTTTTGTGTGTGTGTGTGTTTGTTTTCCAGGCGGCTGGTAGGCAGGGAATCGCCGCTTCCAAAGGAATCGCAGAGCAGCGTGGGAGGAACTGGAGATGGCAAAGCGGGCTGGAGTGCAGGGCCGGGCTCCTTCCTTGCTGCTCGCCACAAGTTGTTCAGATGGCGCCTCCCCCCCCCGCCCTAGAAAACGATCAGTCAGTCAGTCCGTCCGTCCGTCCGCGGGGCTCAGCGCAGCCGGCTCGTCGCGGTGCCTCCTCAACCCCCATCTTCGGCCACGGCGCCTAATGTCCCGGCTGCTGCAGGCGGCCCCGGGGGCGGCTCGGTTGCATTTTCACAGCATTGCCGGGGGCCGGCCGGCGGGGGCTGGGCTGGGCTGGGGCGGGACTGGACTGGGCTGGGCTGGGCTGGGAGTCCCAGCGGATCGGCGGCAAAGCAGAGGCGGCGGAATCTCCCCCTGGGCGAGCCGAGGACCTGATGCTACCGCTTCATGCCAGCCCCGTGACGCCGCCGCCCAGCAGGGACCGGCCGCCAATCAGCAGCCCAGCCGGGGGCTCTCCGGGAAGGAGGGAAGCCGGGCGTTGCACCGGCACCGGCACCTCCACCCACGCGCGCCGGAAAGTTTCCAGCCCCTCACCTCGCCAGACAGCCTCCGAGCGGCGCGCTGGGGGGGCTCGGCCCCACGCAGGCGGACGCGGGTCCCATGGCGGCGGCGGCGGCGGGATCAGCAGCGCAGAGATACAGTTTGGTGTATTTCATGGGGGCCCACGCGGTCGCTTGGCTTGGCTCGGCCGGCGCAGGCAGGGAGCAGCCGCGTCTTGCTCCGGCAGCAGCAGCCGCCGCCGGAAGCGTCTGGGCGATTCCTCCAGCCCGCCCTGTCTGGCCGCGGGTGTGCGAGCGAGTGAGCGAGCGTGGGTCTCCCTCTCCGTCTGGCTCCGGCTCCGGCTCCGCCGCGCTCTCTCGGGGTGCGCAGCTTGCCCGGGGGGGCGGAACAGCTGCACGATCCGCCCGGCCTCACGCGGCCTTAATGGGCATGTGTGCCCCGCGTGTGGCCGCTCTGCACATGCCAATTCCCCCGGTGAAGCCCCCGCGGAAGCTGCCTGCTGCCTTTCCCCTGCCCTCTGCCCTGAGCTGCAGCAAAACGTCCCTGCCCGCCCCACACGCTGTATGGCGAGGCGACCCGGCACCAGGCAAGGGGGGCGGGGGGGCTGCGTGAGGGCGAGCTGAGCAGCTGATCGGGAGGCGTGAGGAGGCTGGGTGTGGGGATGGGGAGGAGGAGCAGAGGTGGTGGCGGGGAAGGAGATGCGCAGCCGAAGGAATGTGCAAATCGGAGCAGGGCATCGCATTCCCGTCTGGATTTGCAATAGTGGCAGGGTGGGGGCATGCAAAGGGAGCAGAGACATACCCCCCCCCCCCAAAAAAAAAAAAAAAAAAAAAAAAGTTGAAGCTGCCCTGAAACAGACATCCCCAGGTGCCTGGACGTTTCCCCCACCCTGGAGTTAATTGGTAGGTGTGTAGTGATGTCACAGCGGTGTTCTCCCTTGGAGTTGGCATAGCGTGAGATATGGATGGATAGTGAGCAGATGAGTCATTTCAGATTTATAATAGTGGCTCTTGAGTAACGTTCAACTTTTGGTGTTGAGTCAGGTGTCCTTTAAATATTTTCATGGCTGGATTTTTATTTGAGTTGGATGTTTACGGCTTACTTTTTTTTTTATTTCTTTCACTAACAGATTTTCTGTTGCTTCTGTCAAAAGTCTGCTACCTATTATAAACGTTAATGCTTCTGTATATTTATTTATTTATTTATATATTTTAAAGAAAAATCAAAACAACCCTTTTCTAGTAATGTGTAATATCATAACCTATTTTATTTGTATACTTAGCTCCAACTACAGTCTAATTTGAATAAATGGTATAACTTTACCCATATAAAACCATTTTAAAAATTCAGAAATACATTTGGAGCTGGTTTAAAGCTTTCATATTTGGATACCCGTACATCCACATATGTTGATTTCTGTCACAGTTAAAAGTCATTTCTAGCTTCAGCCCCAGCCATCACTGCCCAAAGCATGGAGACTTTATTGTTAATAGACCAATTACTGCCCATCCCTGAAACATTAAAAATCAATGAAAAGGGAAGCTGTTGATGACTATTTTACACACACGGTTGAATCCAATAGTGGCAGCTATTGTACGATAAGTAGGTATTCATAGCAATATCAGGTTTCAGTAGTGTGTGAACTAATAATGTTGATGTTCCGTTGGTGGACAGCTCATATGATCCCCACAAAAAGACAGACCACAAAAACTTGAGTGCAGAGTTGGTTTCTGTGTTTCATGTGGATTAGACCTTGTCCCTGATGATTCCCAATGTTAAAAGCATGGAAATGAGAGCTTGATTGAGCAGTATGTGGCATTACTAAGTTATTGCACGCCGTGTTTTCATTAATTGAAATGCTTCCCCAGGATTCAGACTCTTTTCATCCTGAGACATTTTTCAGGTGCAGTAAATGCAATATCCAGTACTTCGCCTGTGGCTGTAATACAATTTTATATATGTTGTTGAATATAGTGACATATTATTATTATTGGTATGATGGTAGTGCCTAGAGGCTCCGTTGCGCTAGACACTGTATAAACACATAGTAAGAGACAGTCCATGTACCAAAGGACTTAATCTAAATAGACAAGAAAAAGGGTGTGAAGGGAAACAGAGGGGAAGTGATTTGCTCAAGGTCACATAGCAGGTCAGTGGCAAAGCTAGGGATAAAATCCAGGCCTAATCCAGTTCCCTAGTCACTACTAGACTATGCCACCTCCCTATTAGCTGTAGATGGCTTACACTGTAGGATTGATTTGCATTACACGCTTTATATTTTGCATGGTACTTTGTCATCAGCGTGGAAGAATGATTTTTGCAATTTCAACTGGCAGTATCACAAGCAAACACTTCTATATAACATTGTTTTGGTCTTAGCCTCTGTCAGGTTTTTTAATTGTTAGAGTTAAAATGTGAGTAAGCGTGCTGCTGTGTGATGTGGCGATATAATCATATCATTCTTGAATATCAAACTGCTGATTCACGACTCTGACTTTAACTTTGTTCTTCCAGACACCTCAGTAATGTGACTTTAACACCCAAATCCTCAGCCCAGTTCCCATCAATCCAATTAGTTCCAGGGTCATCAATCCAGTCCCAAATTGAAGCAGCCACCCCAGTCCTAATAGAACCACTTTACTAGGGCAGAGAGATAGCTTACAAGGATTCAGATCTGGCGCCTTCCTCACTCCTCCCACTTTTGCCTCTTTCCTGCCACCCCCACTCAACCCTGTCTTCTGCACAGTGGTGTACTGTGAGCCATCATGGAGAAGAGATTTGCACAGTGCTGGTGGCGCATCCCTTCCCATCAAATTCCACCTGCACCTTGTGCAGGGAAATTACACTATATTCTGCCACTAGAGGACATGTGGTGGACACGTACAAATGTCAGACAAAGGGTAACTTGAAAAATGCTATTGAGCAGACACAACGCAATCATCTTTGTTGAAAATGGGTCACTTGAGAGTATTACAAAAACACAGTTGTACTGTAGACACAGTCTTAATGTTGGCAACTGTATCCTGCTGGTGTGCTTTAAACCACACAAGAAATGAGATCCCATCAGCACTGGCTGCCCCTGCTCTACTGCTCCTACAGCCATTCATAACATTGATTTTTCAGCTGAGGTGCTATCGTCTAAAGGAGGAGAGCAGTTCACAAGCAGCTTCAGGCCCCCAGTGCACTTTGATGGACAATGAAGCTTAGCTGAGGCACAGCACTTATCTTGGCAAGAAGATCCTGGCTGGTTGCCTTTATCTCTTTGTTGCTGCCCAGAGCACATATACTTCCCAGAAATTAGACAGCACCAGTTTTAATATCACACATCTGTTAGAAAATTTAAGAATATGATTTCGATGATTTATTACTTATATCCTTCAACAGACATGCATGCTGCTTTACAACACAGAAAATGACGTTTCATAGTTCCAGGCACCTAACATGCTAAATTAAGAAAAGAACAACAGGAAGAGATGACAACACTGGGATGGAAGGGCTAGGAAGAGGATAATGAAAGTGAAGATAATATGAATATACATTCCCTTTTGAGGTGAGTGTGTGTGACTTTAGGGCAGATAAGGGTGAGTTCTGGGAAAGGACATAAAAGAGGAGAGAGGGGGGAGACATTTGTTAGGGTAAAGGTTCAGTTCTATTAGTAATAAGAGGTCAGGTAACCAAACTCAATTTTATTAATCAAATACGATCAGTCAAAGTTTTATCAGCATAATACCGAAAGGTAACGGTTAATACAGCAGCAATCCAGGGAGCAGCTCTGCATCTCTCTTTTCCACTTTTCTTTTAGAAATTCAGCCCCTTATATACTAAACTTGTTTATGGAATGTCTTTGTCTCTTTTTTATTCTCATAGTCTACCTGTTGATGTTCCTTTTGTGAAATCTCAGTTTACATAATCGATAAGTGAAAGAAATCTGTTCAGCAAGTCATTACCTCATCAATCACAGAAGAAATCTGTAACAATAATTATTCCATTTCTTGGTTTCCTGCACATCTGGACATGTTTTCTAAGGATCAACAGATCAAAGCAAAAGGACACACACAATCCATTGTTTGACAACACACAAAGATTTAGTCTGGGACTTTGGTTCATCTATAGAGAGTCATGGGAGTTAGGTTCATCTGCTAACACACTACAGGATTAGCTCGTAAAGAGGAAGTTCCATTTAAAAATGGGGTAAATACAGCTGTAAGGACATTCATCAATTCTAAGGCCAGAAGGAACCACTGTGTTCATATAGGAGGATAGTCTAGATAACACAGGTCATAGAACTTCCCTGAACTAATTCCTGTTTGAACTAGAGGACAAATTTCAGAAAAACATCCAATCTTTCTTTTAATAATTGCCAATAATGGAGAATCCTCCATAGCCCTTGGTAAACTGTCACAATGGTTAATCACCCTCCGTGTTAATAAATTATGCCTTATTTCCAGTCTGAATTTGTCTATTTTCAATGCCAACCATTGGATCTTGCTGTGTTTTTGTCTGCTAGACTGAAGAGCCCATTATTCAAATTTAGTTCCCCATGTAGATACTTATAAACTGAGCTCATGTCACTCCTTATAACCTTCTCTTTGTTAAGTTAGAAGAGGTTGACATGAAGGATAGCAGCTTTGGCTGTGCAAAGAGGGCATGGAAGGACAAAAGGCAACAAGAGCGGTGGTATGGAAGGCTGTGGCAGGTAATGAGGGTTAATATGAGTACCTTGTTAGTGTTAGGGTGCCAGTACAGACACCTTAGGAGTGTCTGACTGGTCTTAGTGTCAGAAAAGATAGAATAGAATATTGAGCAAATTGTGTGTTGTGGGCTTCAGCTGGAGCCTGAAGAGAATGGGCTTACAGCAATCCAGGGTGAGGCTGCTGCTAAAGATTTTTGTGATGACAGTTGAGAGGAAAAGGAAGCTTTAAGTGATAGTGGAGAGATTAAGCCTGCATGATTTAGGGCCAGCTCCTTGACTGGTGTAAATTGGTTCCATCAAGGTCACTGTAGCCACATCAGTTTACACCAGCTGAAAATCTGGCCCAGTATCTATATGGGGATATGAAAGAGAGTGACACATAAGAACTGATGAAGAAGGTGCTCAAATTTGTGCTAGGGGACCAAACCGAAATGTGGCTGGCCCACGTATGATGAGAGCACAGTGGCCATTTTTACATCCCCTCATATGCAGTGTGCTCCTTAGCTGAGGATCTGGGTTGATGTTTTTAAAAGTCAATTGAGAAACTGACTGTGCAGAGAAGGCTACAAAGGTAACACCCACTGATTGTGAATGAGGAAAGTTCACACTTTTAGTTTTAGTCAGTTTGCAATTAACATATAAAACAGAGTAGAGGATCTCAAAATTCTTCACAGTGTGGGTCACATTTTAATAGGCAGATGATCTGCTGGGTACCCTCCCCCCCCACCTTTCTTCTATGTTCATGTAGTATCCCTGTGGCAACTACTGCAATTGCTTATACTGGAAATTGATACCACTGCATTTTAAGCTTTGTTTTGATGCAATACATGTTTTCTCCTTTTGAATAAAATTAACCACACTGTTTACTTTTGCTCTTCATTCATTCTCTCCTTCCCATCTGTTCTGTCTCTCTTAGCTGGCAGCAAGGAGCAGAGCCAACTTCATGTAGGCCACAGTTCGGGGACCCCTGAAACAGAGTGATTGTTTTCATCCTCATGACAAAACCAGAAAAAAATAGAAATCAAATGAAGGAACAGTTTAAGGAAGAAGAATTTTAAGGATGTGCACTATCCCTCTGAACTTGTCATTTATGGAGTTAGGATGACAACATTAGGGTGGAGGTTTTTTGAGGGATGTGCCCCGTTATGGACTTGGGATACAAAAAGGAGATGGCACCCTTGCTGACGGGTATTTACACTCCTCAAATTTGCAGTAATAGATTTCATTGTTGGCCTTCTTAACTTTTGGCAGACGCAATTTGGAGCAGGGCATATTTTTGCTGTTCCCCCTGCTGCAGTGGACTGCTGGCAAGAAGACTCTCATCTGATTTCTTTCGTTTATGGTATGTGTACCCCTTATGTTAACCATGGCTAATGGAAGAAAAGGGGCAAAGAATGAACTAATGTCCCAGTTCTGGATGTACTTCAAAGCTGCATTCCCTACCGCCCTCAGACACTGAAGGTCTGCCACCCATAACAGTACACGTAGAATCTAACTGCATTTGCAAATTTGCACCTTGGAGAGAAATCACAAGAACTACACCCCCCCCCCCCCCCGCTTTTTACATAAGCAAAAATTAAAGCAATCCCCAAATCTTAATACTGTCTGAAAATATCTTCTTTTGCAGCTTCTTCTATAAAATACCTATGCTTCTCTCTAGGCTGTCCCTCCTTCCAGATAAGGAGATATATAAAAAGAATATAAATCACCAAGAAATTATTTGACAGCTGGCACATGATTCTTTACTGGGTGCTCCAATGGTCATGCTTCAGCAGCTCTTTGCTGATTCATGAAGATTGCTAAGAGAAAACCTGGGTAACTTATCTTTTATGAAGTGTAATAAAAAAAGGGAAGTGCCCTAGGTTGCTAGAAATGCAGTTTTGTGGGCATCTATGAGATGCTCCATTAGCCTGCTTCTGGCAGTGATGACACTAAAATTGGATGAAGATCCCCTGATTGCACCATTAGTATGAACTGATAGAAAAAGAAAAAATAAAGTGTGTGTGTCTTGTAGCCTGATCTATACATTATGTATTATTATATCGATTACTTAAGACTTCCCAGTTATCACCTTGAAGGTTGACAGGTTCTTGTCCCAAGATTAGGGCCAGTATTATTAAAGTTACTGTATAGTTGGGAACCCCAATGTGCACAGTTGCAACACACACACCGTAGGAACCCTTGTATATTTACACTATTTTATTAATACATTTAGAAAAGTCACAAACACTAAAGATAGATAGAGATGATACAGAAAGTATATCTGAACATCCATGCTGAACATCTGAACTTCCATGGTACATCACACCATCCCTTGTGAAACCACCTGATATGTCAGCCATTATCTTCCTCATCACCATCATCTTCCTTATCACCACCACTGGTCATCCTCCTGGCACCTCACAAGGGCTACATCTTTTTTATAATATGTTACACTGATACCACTATGTTTAATGCATATTCATTAGGGGTTTCGTCCCTCTTCCTTATTTGTATTTCCTCATCCTACTAATGTTGAGGTGTTAGTCTTCTATAGGTTAGTATATGAATGATCTGAACTTCTTATCATGTATGTCAATTCATTGCTATGGCATTCTTGTGGTCAGACATATGTGGATGTTCTATCCAAAATCTGGTGTTAGCTCATGTTCTTGTGGTTGGCTTATGTCATTAGGGACAAAATTCCTCCTCACACTCTCTTTCCAGTTCCCCAAAACTCAGGGGGTGACAGTTAGGTCATTTATTTGTGCCAAAGTTCATAGGCCTAAAGCCTTATGCTAGCTGCTGAAGCCAATGTCTTACAAGATACAGGCCTGTAGGTTCCTTGCATTGCTGCTGAATGTAATAAAGGCAGAATTTAATGAAGGCAAGGCGTGAATATATTAAAGGCAAGATAGCCCTATGGGCTACAGTCTGTGCTTATGTGATACCTCAGTATAGTGGGTGAAAATGATTCCACTTACACTTTGGCACAGGCTGCATGAAAACACAGGCTCCAGTCAAAGCTTTTCAAATATTACATTATATCCGGGTTTACCTTTTCAGCTGCTTTACCTTTGGACTACAGCATCCAACTCTGACTGTATTTTTTTACTTCACTGTGTACATCTTGCATTTATGACAGTCCAGATTGTTCACTATGCCCACTTATCTGTTTATTTTAAAACACTGTCTATCAACAGACATCCATGTCAGTACTGATTCAGATCTGTTAGGAGGGTCTTTCCCTCACCAGAAACAGTGATAGATTGAGAAAGGGTCCTTTTTTTGCAGAAAGATGAATTCAGTTTGAATGCTAAAATGCAGCCTAATGTTCCTGATGTACCGAAACATAACAGCTAGTATAAAAAGATGAGTCAATTTACGGCTTTCATACTACGTTTTAAGAGACAGAACAAACACTGGACTGCACAATAAGGTGAAGCAGTCCAGGTGACATTAAACAGTGCTAGATCAGATAGCTGGGTGATGAACCTTACTAGAAAATGGAAATATTTTATCAAGGGCATGAAGTTTTACAAAGATGCTGTGAATGGATTTAAGCATATTAATGGAAACGAAAGGCTACATGACTATGAAAGACACAGGGCTATAGATACTGTCCTTTGTCCACAAATACAAAATTCATATCCTAATGGTAACCCTAATTCCTGTGTGACTGTTACTAAAACAATTTTTCTATTCAAGATGTAAAAGTGACCCACAGAGACAGAGGGGGATATGGCAACATTCATGTACATCTTATTTGGGGGAAACAGGATTTCATTATCTAGCTATCACAGTTAATTGTTAAAAATGCTCAGCTTCGCTGGTTTAAGAGTAAAATGGTAAACCAGTTATGAAGTCAGATAGAATATAACTAGGAAGTTCTAGATGTTTAGCGCATGCAGACCGGTATTTTGGCAGAGAAGGAATAACTCTGTCCATACATCTTTTTCATTTCTTTTTTCATTTCTGTTTATTTTTCTTCACATAAAATAGACACAAATTGAATGTGTAGATTTCACCATATGAAAGCACATCAATTGGCATCTGATTTAATATTTAGGGATATAAAAATAAAGACTTAAGAATGGATTTACTTTTCAGCACTATGGACAGTTCCCCAGCTCAAAGGGTACAATCTGCTTCTATCATAAGAATGCTAATTCTGGGTTGACACCCAAGACAATCAGTGCTAGACAATGCCTGATTAAATACCACTGGTAGGTCAGTTAATTTCACATGCCCTGATGGTGCAGAGACTTGCAAACATTGAATAGTCCCAATGACTTCAGTAGGTATATCTTTGCAGACTTGATCACCAAAAGGTAGCCCTGTGGAGGTGAATGTATAACAAACAGAGTTAAATTTAATTTTATCATCTATATTATTTCTAAAGTGCTCATCTGCTGAATATCTAGATGCTGGATAACTGAATAACTGTTATGCTAATCTATTTATATACTGCCTACATAGCTTGTTGCTTTCCCTTATGGTGAGGATGCCTCAGCACCTTTGTTTTTTTTAACCACCTGGCTTGTTTCCCCTTTAGTCTGTTGCTTAGGTTTTGTGTCTTTAATGCTGTTAGTAAAACCAGTTATGTAAATATACACAACAGATGCACAGCTTCAGGACAATGGATTTCTGACTCAGAATTACCACCCTCAGCCACATTCTTTTACCTGTGCATATGGTGCATATTAAGTCATACTGGCAATGTACTTTGCAATCATATGAGAGATTCTCAGATTCAAAATAAATAAATTACATATTTTGGTCTCAGAAAATTTCTTCCTTCAGTCTTCATATGAGCTGTGTTTATATATCATCATATAGTGTATAAATCATTTAATGATGCAGCATGGTCTGGAGTGAGCACGAGACTGGTAACTAGAATCCTCTAAGAGCTAGTTCTGCTGCTGATTCACTGTATGCTCTTGAGCATCTTGCGTCTATGTTTCTCCATTTGTAATGTTTACTTCGTTACTTCACAGGCGTGTTGTGAGGGTAATTACTTGATTTTTTGCAATAATTAGAAAATGTAATGCTATATTACTGGTAAGCTTTAGAGAGCTCATTCTGGGAAACCTTTATACATAAGAACAGCCCTTTCTCCTATTAGTAATCCCATTGAAATCAATTGGACTTATGTAAATAAGGGTTTACAGGATCACAATAATTAGTTGATTACTGTTATGTGCCAAGGAAAGCAACCTATAATAGAAGGAAAAAAGGAAAAACGTGGGAAAAGATTTAACTGACCTTGAGCCAGCCACTGTTTTTCATGTTACCATCCAAAATACTAATCCTGAATAAACACTGCCACAGCCCGGGACAAGTTCCCCTTTCTCAACATTCACCAGACCCTCTAATGGCACAGCCTCATGTTGACTAGTGCCCCCTTGCGTCAGGGTGCCAGGGGCCCTCCTCTCTGGTAACCCAGCAGTGGTCGTTGCCTCAGCCCTGCAATGGCCCGTCTCGCTCTGGATCTTCTGTCCCCTGTCCCACCCGCCACATAAGAGTTAACTCTCTTTCGGGGATGAGAAAAGGTCCAAATGAAAGCCTAAAACAAATGCCTGAACTGAAGTTCTCTGCTTCTTGGCCTTATCTCCTGCAGAACTTCCCCCACAGCCTTCTTTCCCTACAGAGGCTGGCAGCTTCACTTAGGGTACACAGCAATGACTTCCCTATCTCCGTTCTCTCCCACAGGAAGCCACTCTGCTCTCTGTGGTCTCTTCTGCCCCCTGTTTCACTTCCAGAACACTGAGCCCAGAACTCACCTGGTGACACCTGGTCCCTTCTTCACCACAGAAGCTGGCTCTACCCCTGGGGCTCAGCTCTCTGGCTACAGCCAGCATCCAACTGCTAGGCTTCCCTTGCAGCTTCCCTACCTCCTCTGCAGTCTGTCCCCCTGGACTGAATTTCCAGCTCTATTTAAGGAGTCCTCCCTGAGTCCCTGAAGCTGAGCTCACTAATTATCATTAAGTTGCCATATCACCATCAGCGGGCGGAGAAGTGCTAGCTGCTAGGTCACAGGCAAGGCTGAGCGTGGCTTAGCTTAAAGGACCACCTGGCCTGTCACAGGCCCCCACACTGGACCCATGTGCTTTTAAGCTTTCCTAAGTCTGAGCAGAGTCCAGGCATACTCTGAGTACACATGGTTTCTATACACACTCTCAGGGTTCAGATACTCTTTCTAGCACCCTCCCCCCTCTGAGATCCCACAGTCCAAGTGCCTAGGCCCTGAGATTAGTATTACCTCCCCAAACTCCTCAGGTGCTTAAGCATACACTTTTCTAGAGCTCCAGTCTTGTGGGCAGTCCAATTTACAGTTTACCTCTTCACACATGACTGTGACACAAACAGACATAGGTTTTTCAAAAGGGGTTTTGAAACCAATCTTTAGGCAGTCCAAGAGATATGCAGATCTAGGTAAAAACAGTAAAACAGAGGACCTTCCCTGCTTCAGGTTCCTCATCAGTTCTGTGCATTCTCTGGGATTTAGTCAGAGTCCTCTGGGGTGTCCAAGATTCCTTCCTCCTGCAGCTCACGACTTCTTCTCTGATTGATGGAGCCCTTATCTCTCCTACAGCCAGCTTACTTCACCTTGGCTAGTCCCACGGCCAAAAAGTCCCCACCCTCCAAAAGCCTATTCCACTGTTTCTCTCTCCTACCCCAACCTTCATTTGTCTTGCTGACTCACCCAGTCTCTGTTTTTAAAGGGCTGCACCAATACCTCATCTCTTTGTTCCCACTCCTGGGGAATTCCATTCCGTCAACGCCTAGTCCTCTGCAGAGAAGTTTGTTGGAGAAAACTGGTTTTATCTAGGATGCAATAACTCCTTTGTTCTGTCCGAGCAAGATGTATTCAGGTGCTGATAGTTTTAAATGCTCAACCTTTTCATAGACATCTTGCCGTCACCTCCACCCTCCCAGAACAAAAAGTGTAAAGTAAGACCACAGTAAAAGCCAGTCATAATACATAAGGATACTGACAGTTCATAAAAATCAAACTTAAATTAATAAATTGTACATAGATTCCCCCAAATCATCACCATCACTTATGCAGAAGTGTGAGTTGGAGGACCATTTAAACTGTGAATATTCCTGTGGTGTCAGACACCAGAAATAATTGTGCTATATAACTTGGTGCTGACTCACTGACTGTGCAATTTTTCAAATAATTTAAAAGGGTGGTTCTCATCACAGAGCTTGCTGTTCAGAAAAGTGACAGTTGAAGTGGTTTAGTGGCCAATCTCCCTTTATTATTTTTATTATTTTGAGGGGAACTTGTCTATTTTCTTGTTCCCAGAGCTGCCTCAGCTTCAAACCTGCCTCAAAAGCTCTCCCCCTCCAGGATCCTATCTTTTTCCTTCTTGGCAGGGCATGTTCCCTCCTTGCCCCAGGAGTATGTGCAGGAGACTAGTTTAAGGTCCCTTTAAAGACCTTTATTTTATGATAATGTACAAAACACGAGTATTTTATTTTTAGATGTAAGAAGTTTAGATGGGAAAAAAAAATTTCTTGTTTTGTACCAAGGAGACAGCCACTCTGTGAGTAAAAACACTAAAGCAGGCCACAGGTGTAAATTATATGAGCAGGTGAAACAAGTATAATTTCTGACAATGTGCATTTATTTATATGTTGCATATATTCAGTTATTTGGTTTACCAGGAGCTTGAAACATTTAAGCAGGTGTGTGTTGAAAGAAAAAACCCTCACATCTGGTGCTTGTGTTCCTCTTTTTATGTTTTTCCTAGGGATTGGCTGATTTTCCAGTTGCTCTTAAATGCTCCTGAGATACAAACAGTAGTAAGAGATTTTACTACTGTAGAAAGAACATTTGATGATGTTTTTATTTTTCAGCTGCGAAAGGCTGCCTTCCAAACAGATAGCAGCTTTCCCTGATGAAAACAGAGGTACATTATTATGGTAACTGTAGCATGTTACTTTATATTTTAGTTGAGGAGCTTGTGTTCTATAATGGTTTGTGGACTTTAATACTAGATAGCACAAAATAAGAGCCACAGTGACAAAATCTCAGTTTGTAAAGGAAATGTTTAAATTGATATATATGACTATTTCTAGCCTGAAAACCCTTCTCAGTTCATACACTGGCTTTCCTAGCAAACAAGAAGATGCAGACAATTGCAGTATGAATCATCTGTTTGCCTCTAATCAGAATTCAGGCTATGTTCTGTTTTGTGTATAGTACTAATTGAGATTGGCTTTGCACCTGAAAACACACACTTTTTTTGACTGTACAGGAATATCATAATAGGAAAGACTCTTATATTTCAGAGAAATTTGCTTTAAGGTCTGAACAACCTGTAAGCCTTTTCCCTCAAGGCTGCAATGAACATATATTTCAGGTTATGGTAAATGTTTGTGCTTACTAAGACTAAGAGCAGCACTATATCACTATTATTTAATATTTATGGTATGGTAGTGCCCCGAAGCACCAGCCAAATGCAGGGCCCCATTGGACTAGAGCCTTTTGCTGTCCCTGTAAAAATCTACTCAAATCTGGCCAAATCATAAGAATCTCAAAAATCACAAATTGCACATGAACGGTAGTAGATTCTTAGGGGCAGACCATTAAATTGCAGAATATTCCATGGGCACTGAGCCCACGGTTGCAAGGGCTGAATAAGACTGTCCCTGCAATTGCTCCTTCTGGTTGTGATGCCAGGCACCAGAACTGCGAGCAGGAAGACTCTCTCTCCTGTGATCAGTGTTTCTCCTACTGGCACCTTAACAGTGTGAAGGAGGAAACAGCCTTACTGGACTGTAGAAAGTGAAGAAGGGAAAGCAAGGGGGCAAAGGGGAAAGGAGGTGGTTGAGAGGAAACGGGCAGACTGGAAGGAACAGGACCAGAAGAGGATAGGAGTGAAGGAGGGGGGTAGGCTGGGAGGAACAAATCAGTGGGGCAGAGGAAGAAGGGGACGGGCTAGTGGGATAGGGCAGAGGAGTCTTTAACTAGGAGAGAAAATTTCCCTCCAGAACCCAATATTCCTGAGTCTCAGCATTCCTCTGCTGTCAGCAAACAGCTGTGAAAACTACTACAAAGTGTGTGTCTCATCCCATGCTAGTGGCTGGTCCCCCACAGGATGACAGCCTACTACTACTATCATTTGTTGGCTCAAATAGTGATGGTCTGAGATGTGAAGGTTCGAAATCTGTTAATTACCCACATTGGGAACAACATGATGCCATGTGGCCTTTCTGGTTTTTTCTTGAGTTTTTAAAACCTTGGGAAATTATATACCAAAAACTAAATTAAAAGAAGATTAAGATTGTAAAGTCAAGCCCTCAAAAGTTAAGGAATGCAAGAATTAAGTATGCCTATGCAACCTTGATTTTTCACCCTTGTGATTATGCATTTTAATTACATGATCACATATTTTTTCACAGGACCCCCTTCCTCACTCACTGCACAAGATAGATGATGCTCAGAGAATGAATCAAGGTTGTGTAGAGAATGAAAATGTAGTGCCCTCTTTCATTTGTTGCAGAAAGTTGGAAGCAGTGTAGTGAATGAGGCAGGAAAATGTAGGAGGAGATCAGATGGTCTTGTGGCTTATGGGTTCATCTATACTGACAGCGGCAAAGTCACCGCTGTCAGATCGACCTTTCCGGATCGATTGAACGGTCAGTGAAGACCTGCTCAGTCGATCCAGAAGTCGATGCTGTAAAACCACCCCCTCAAGTGGCGTAGCACTGCCTCGATGGGAACGCGGTTCCCGTCGGCGCAGTGCAGTGAAGACACCGCGCAGAAGGGAAGCACTCTGCGTAGCTTGCATAAATCCCATCGACACCTGCCGAATCGCCAGGTAAGTATAGACCAGGCCTTAGACAATTGAATTTCACCCTGGAGAACTGGATTCTATCCCTGCTTCTGCTATGGAGTTTGTATGAGATATTGGGCTAATCACTTAAACCAAAACTTTGACATTGGCCACTAACTGTGTGTTTCTCATTTTCTGAGTGCCTGGCTTGACACCCTGGGTTCTGATTTGCCCACATACTAGCACTCACAACTACAACTGAGGTTAACTGGAGCTGATCAGTGGACATATAAAGTCTGAAAAATTAGGTCTTTGCTGTCTCAAATTGGGCAGTTAAAATTAATGGACACATTTGACAATTTTAGCTTTAACCTCTCTCTGTTTTAGTTCCCCATCTGTAAAATGGGGATAATGATAGCTCCTGATCTCACAGAGGTTGTGAAGATAAAAATTACATGTTTTTGAAGTACTCAGATACAACAGTGAAAACACTAGAGGAATGCTCATGTGGAAATTATTGTATGCAGTGTTGTAGATGTGTTGGTTCCAGGATATTAGCTAGACAAAGTGGATGAGACTATACCTTTACGGGACCAACTTCTGTTGCTAAAAGAGATAAGCTTTTGAGCTTCCACAGAGCTCTTCTTCAGGTCTGGGAAATCTGGCTCTCATCTCTGTGGGTGTGGAGAGCCTCTGGAGATGGAACTGTTGTGCAAAAAGATGAGCAAGACCTAGTGATGTGGAAAAAGCAGTACATGGATCTTCCAGTTCTTCCTCCCCAAAGATGCGAGCCTCAGAGTCTGACCTAGCCATTCCTCCTCACCACTAAGACCAATTACTTTGGCTGGGTGCTTTTAAGAGGATTTGTGTCTTGCTACCCATGTACTTCACCACTTGGCAGCTATATTAAGTACAATTTCATCAGTGTTAAAGTGCCTGGGGAAGATGCACCAGCAGTGAAAGAACTGCACTTGGTGACTGAACTCAGCCTTGACACCTGAAATTTGCTATACATCTTCTTGTCAGGGCAGGAGGACAGCCTGGAAGTGGAAAGAGAAAATCAAGATAAGAAAAACACCCATCCCCAGACCATTGACCTGGAGCCAGAAACTTGGGTGTCTGGAATTAACTGAATCTGTAGCCTGGAACTAAGTAAAACCAACTCTAGTCTGAAAGAGAGGAAAAGGAAGAAATTGAACAAGATATTATAGTAGTTGGTACTTTGTGTCATAAGAACAGCATGTGATTTTAAAAAAATATTTTGAAGGGGAGACAAATCAATAAGGTGGAAGTTAACAAATTGTCTTCACATGTCAAAATATACAAAGCAAATATCCATAAATCAAACTAATAATTTCTCAAGCAGCATTTTTCTTACTTTTCCTATCTGCACATTTGAATTATTATTGATGGAAATATTTTTTGTTGGTGTCTGTATGTGGTAAAATACACTTTTATCAACATTTATTGATAAAAATATTAACCTTCCAAGTCTAGGTATATTTTAAAGTCCTATCTTGGCACTTGACTTTCTATAACAGGGATGGGCACCTTTAAGGTAATGGGTGGGCCACAAAAACTGCTAAATCCCTTTGGCGGTGGGGTCAGGTCCTGCCCCCAGGAATGTTGGGTCCTGCCCCAGGGGTGGGCGTAGGTCTGGACAGAGAGCATGTTCTGCACTCAGCCTCTATTGCTGGTTCTTGTCCTGCTGGGCTGGGCCTGTTTACCCCTCTGGAGTCTTTTCTTGCCATAGTGTCATATGATGTGCATACAAACATCCCACTCTGCCCCCTCCTGGCCCTGGTGCTTCTGGATCATCTGTCACAAGCTGGGCTGAATGAAATGATCTGGCAGGATGGATGCAGCTCATGGGCTTCTGGTTATCCATTCCTATTCTACGCAAAAGTGCAATGATTTTTGACTTCTGACTCCTGAGTTGTCTGTCCTTCCTTATCCTTTTCTTATTCTCTCCCCTTTTCCTCTGTCTTCCTCTCTTTCCTTAGTCATTGATTTTATCCTATGATAAAATCCCTCTGCTTCCTCCATCCCAATCTTCTCCCCACCTCCAGCCCTTCCATTCTCCTTGTTCTTTTTCTTGTCAATGGGATCTGACTAAGCCAGTGGTCCCCAAACCTTTTAGGTTGTGTCCCGCCCCCCTTACCTCTGTGTGCACCCTCCCCAGCTGGGGCAGGAAGCAGGGCCATGGTCAAGGTGGGGAACTATGGTTGGGAACGGGGCCGCAGCAGCCAGGGGCCAAGTCAGGAACAGTGGCTGGGCGCCAAGGCTGGGTGCCATGGCCGCAGCCAAGGCTGGGAGCGGGGCCAAGTCAGGGAACCACGGCTGGCAGCCAGGGCTGGGGGTGGGGGAAGATGAGGCAAAAGCCATGGTTAGGTGGCGGTGCTGAAGCAGAGCTTGGGGCAGCGCTCCCTCTACACCCTCATGGGGTCTGCTGGGGTCCTGATGTGCCCCCCCCCAATGTTCCTCTGCACCCCCTAGGGGGGCCTGCCCCACAGTCTGAAGACCTGTGGACTAAGCCCATCTTTCTCTAGAGAGGAACAGAGGAGCTTGCAGCTGACAGTGAGGTGGAGCTTCTTAACCTCCAGCCCTTCCATCTGAGAGGACGAGGGAGCCAGCCACCGTGTGGGAGGTCTCTTGCTGTATTGCTTCTCCCCTTGAAGGGAAGGGTGAGTAGATGCCACATGGTTTCTCTCTTTGGAGGTCTGGGTAGAGAAGATGACAAGAGGGAGGGGACAGATTTTCCTGTAGAAGAGGCAGAGAGGGTAATCTTGGCTGGGACACCTCTTCTTTTTCTGTCAGGCTCTGCTGCAGGAAGTGTGGAAACTCAAAATGCTCTTTTTGCTACTTCTACTTCAGGTTGTCAGCCTGGTGGGTCTTCTCTTACCCAGCCTGGGGGGAGGTGGGAATAAGGGAGAGGCCCAGGATAGCAGTATTGCTCCAAACCCAGGAGATAAGAAAGAAGAGGAACGCGCTGCTTTGAGCATACCCCCTCCCCCCCCCCCCCAACACTTCCTTTTATTTAAATCCTTGGCTTTAGACTGGGGTTGCTCCTGATAGCACTGTGTTCACCACACCTCCCATCACTCACTGCCCCTTGCAGCCGGCCTGTGTGGGAAGGGCCTCTGTGAATTGTATCTGCAGGTCTTGTGCCCTTGCGGGGCTAGTTTCCTCCTGAGCCAGGGAGGAAGGGAGAGGGAGTGGCAGTAGGTCTGCAGCAGCAGTGTACCGGCAGCTGCTAAATGGCTTTGTGCAGCACTCTTAGGAACACAGTGAGGAGCAGCAGCCACTCCAAGTGTTTGTGGGAATGCACGAGAAATGGCGGCGGACCACTCTCCAGATGGGCCCAGGAACTGGCCAGTCCAGTCTGCTGGAGTTGGGTGGGGTACTGGTGTGTGGTCTGGAAAGGCAGAATATGGGAAATGCTACCACTGAATTAATCAGTGGAGGGACAGCTTTGCTCCCCGGCTCTCCCCCAGACTTTAACTCCTACTTCCAGTATTAGAAAAATCACCAGAAACTGGCACTTTTCATGAGCACAAAATTGAAAGGTCACAATTTTTAAAAATGGTCACTGGTTCTTGGTGTGAGAGTTTTAGTGTGACCAAGCTGAGTCCCAGTCGAGTATTCTCTTATTATGGGAACAGTTTTCAGCATGAAGCATTGGGAAGTACATTGACATCCCCCCTTCCCCCCTTAAGAAACACAAAGAGAAGGGCAGGTTCCACTATCATTCTATTAGTTACACGTGCAAATGAGGTTGGTGATTTCAACCTAGTCCACTGAGGATATTTGCCCACACCATACCATCAGTCAGTGACTGAGCAAAGGGGCTGTGCTAGGATGACAATAATGCCACAGGTTATGATTGAGGAGGTGTGGCAAAGCTTAGTGACCAAATTTGCAGAGATTTTGCCTGCTTCTGTTCCTGTCTCACTTCACTTTAATGAGCGTTAAAGTGACCCACAATGGAAACAGTACACATGTAGACACAAAGTAGTTGTTGTCCAAATAACTTCCTATGAACTAACATTTCCCCCCACATCTCTAAAATATATGCACCTCACAGGTTGTATAGGCACAGTAACTATGGGATTCATCATAGCATTTCTGGATCATATATTGCCTTGTAAATCAAAAGCTCAAAACAATATTTAAACAGTTCAGATGGAAGAGGAAGTATTATTCACTTGCACTAAGATGCATTCAATATGTCAGGGTTATTGATCTAGTATAACATAACTGGAATTATACACAAATCTTTTTGCTGAAGGGAAATTGTCAGGGCTTTTTCTTGGGGGAATGTTTCTGAGACCCTGGGTGGACCCTAGTGCACAGAAAAAAGGCAATCCATTGAAACCATGGAAAAACATATAAAGCTTAAGCAGCCAGGGATACATTGATGCAATGCTGAAGTGTTGGAGTCAAAGCATCTTTGACTAGCAGCAGCAGAGGAGTGTCTCAGAGCAAGTGTCAGAGTGTCTTGGCAACAGTACAAGATGTCTGCAACTTTCTTTCACTTATGCAGAAAACACGTCATGTAGGCAGTGCAGTGGTGCGTGAAGACAGCAGTCTAGGTTTGATTTTGAAATATTTGCATCAAGAGCAAAGGCTTGTTTGGTTGGTGTAGGGAGACAGACTGAAAATTGTGACAGAGGCTATGGCATATCCAGAAACATTTCTCTGGCCATTAATTGGTTGTTACAAATCTGCAGTGCAGTCATGGGTGTTTTTCCCCCTTTCAAGTATTTATTGTGCTATTAATATTACTTTTGAATGGTATAGAACATAGAATATTTTCTTTGGAAACTGAGCCAGTTAAACACCCACACTAAGTTAGAATGCATTGAGCTCAGATATTATCACTTTAAAATAGATTAAGGTTTAAAATGTGCAGCAGCAGACAGCAGTATGTGCCCTAAGGAAGGTGTTCCAGGAAATGTCCTGTACACTATACGCATAGTTATGGCTCTGCTCTGATCTTTTGTAGTTACACATGTGTGTAATTTAGATATAGCCATCAGTTTCCTCGGTGGTTCCAAAATTATATATTTGTATTCTGCCCAGTGTTTTACCTTTCTCATGTAGGGATTATGTGGCTGTGAAACAGCATGCAGTAAGAATGTACAGAAGGTGAACAAGCATTTAACACATGTAGTACTGCTTTTTGCTCTATTTGGTACAAATAACCAGGCAACATTTACACGGCTTCCTAATTGGCTCCTTGAAATTATACATGCAAACTGCATTAGCTCCTGTGGATGATTTCCTTCTAATGGGGATTTAGATAGTGTCCTATATACATTTGTGTTCTATGATGTTGGTAGTTTAAGAGAATTGTATGCACACTGGATTAAAATAAAACAATTTCCTTGTGTGTTAAAGATTATTAATTGTAACAATGAAGATGAGCAATAACTCCAGCTATATTGCCTTGTAGTCCAGAAAACAACTGCTTAGTATATGGGAGTTTTGGTCTCCCAAAAGGTTATAGAATCTCATACTAATGTTTTCACTGGCATTTTAAAAAATGAAGAAACATTTTCCTCCACTTTAAACATACCTGTGGTATTTTTGCAAAACAAACACCACAAGATTATGCTAGTGCATAAGAACCATAATGTGACTATAAACAAAAATTGAATCTGACTAGACCATTTCATTGTCCAGTCTGAGTGAAGTATTAAAAGGAGACAAAGAGAATGAATCGTGAAGAGTGAATTAGAACTTTTATAATTATTTGCTTTAATATTCTGAAACATTGTTAGTAACACAGGTAAGAGATTTAGCTTTTTTAAATATGATTTTTAACCTGACACTGTTCTTTTTATTTACAGTGCTTCCGGATTTAGTAAAGCACAGCACAACTACAGATAGAAATACAGAGAATACCTTAAGGGCATAGTTATACCCCATATTTAATATTTTGCAATAGCCTTTCCTGCAGTACACACAAGCAAATAATGTACTACTGAATTCTGTAGCCCATTTTTCAGTTTACTTCAGACTGATGACAATTGGTCTAAATGTTTTGGATAATATCTGTAAACACTTTTTGTAGCACTGAGTAATTAAAAAGTATGAATAGAGAATAATGGAAAACAAACTACATTCATTAGCAGAAATATAGGATTAACTAAAAGATAACAGCAAATTATTGTTGTGTTCCTCTTTGTCACTCCATATCATCCTATTGTCATTTATGATCACTTTTTTGAGCTTGCAGGGAATGTTTCCCTTTAGGCTTCTATATAATCTTCCATTCTCCTGCTGGCCTCCATACACTGTATTTCTCTGCAGCATCTTTCATAGATGCTGCCTGTCTCCCATTACCATAGAGACAGTATGTGCCTATTAGATGCACTGCAGAGATGTACTTGTTCAATACAAGGGATGGCAGAGCATGAGCTGGCCTGCAGGTGCTGGGGACAGGATTCTGTGACAGGGCACTGATTTGCACAGCTATTTCTGTGGCATAGGATCATAGAGAGCAATCACTTGTAGTCTCCACCAACCGAGGCTGGATTTGAACTGGTAACCTGTAAGTGAAAGGCTTTGTCACCAGGTGAGTACACCCCATCTGCCTTTGGGGCAGGGTGGGGGTGCTCTGACCCTGCAGTCAAGCTCATTGGACTCTCCTAGCCCTCAGGATTGTGTGGCCTAGCAGACAGAGTCCATACAGCAGCCCCTACCTCAGGGCCACATGGCCCAATGGCCAGAGTCAACATGGCTGTCACCTGTGTGTGTGTGTGTGTGTGTGTGTGTGTGTGTGAGAGAGAGAGAGAGAGACACACACAGCCAGGGTAGAGGGACATGGCTCACCTTATCCACCTGGTCCCAGCCTAGGGGACTAACAGTGGCAGAGGGTTCCACCACTGAGTCAGTGGGGATCTAGCCAAAACATGCTGTCTTCTCTCTGGACAATGACTAGTCCCCCAAGAGCCATTTCCTACCATGTCTCACAGAGCAGGAATAGGTGGTCCATTGTGATCCTCTGTCACCCCAGCATGTGCAGTCTCCAGTGGCTCTGATCCCTCTTGGGAGGTACCTGGGCATCAACCACTCATCCCACAGCTAGCCAGTGCATAGAGGAAAGTACATTGCACCAGGGATAGATCTGGAAGAGGGTATTTCTCTCACAGAGCAGGAGGGAAGTAGAAGGCAGATTGGGACCAACAGAGTCACAATCTGTTTTCTAATCTGTTGCTGGAGCAGCGCAATGTGTGATTGTCCAGTGCCCAGCACAATGATGCAAAGATCCCCCCCGGGGGCTCTAGACGCTACTGTAATATTATTAATGATCAATGATAGTGTTTAGAGTTATATTTTAAGAAACAAAGAACATACTTTTTAAAAATAGAATTTTAATCAGGGTGATTCTCACCCTGCTTCTAAATTTCAGTCCTACCCTCTCCTTTTGCCCTATGTTCCTTCTTTCTTGGAGGGACATAGCTCCTTCTGTTTTCTTTTCTCTGTTCCTCAGGCACACATTTCTTAAATCACAACAACCCTTAAAAAAGTGTAAGCATGTGTTGTAGGATTTGTTCTGCTATTAACATTATTAATGATTATACAGTGGAACTTGCTTGCAGTAAACTTGGTGATAGTTAAATTTTGCTTATAGGGCGACCTCTGTGTGAATGGGCTCTGCGGGGGAGAGATGGGGATGGAATAGTAGGCACTATGGTAATACAAACAATAATATAATACACTACTCAAAGCGCAGGAAGGACAGTTCTCCAGCTCCTTTGCCATCCCCCTGTGCTTGTGTAGCAGCTGTAGCCTCTGTGCATAACCCTCATTCCCTATGTGAGCATTTGTGTCCACTGCATCTGTGTAATTGTGGATCCAGTGACCATGCTTCCCACTCACCTAACTCACTGCCACTTGTCTGCTGTATGGAGCTGACATAGAGCCCCATTCTGCTACTTGTAGTGTGTATAGGATCCTTCTGCACAGCTGCTCATTGGGCATGCTCCTCTGTAGAGCACGTCAGCAGTGGTTCCATTGTGTTTGGGGCCTTCCATGTTCCCCATGCTGATAAATATATTTCTCCATCAGGGAAGGAAAAGTCCCTATAAGATTTTTCCATTGCCTTCAGTGGAATTTGGATCAGGCCTGTCATGATGGCCTTGCATGTGGTACATCTCAGAGATATAATCTGGTTCCATTATGCTAGTTCCCATGGAAGTCAGTAATTATTGCCTGCCAGATAGGTGTTAAATGAAGCAATGCATGGGGATTATCACTTCCTCCTCCTGCTCTCCTGAGCAGAGCAAGAGAAGAGAATTCCCAAGACCGTCCAGGGAAAGATCAAGAAAGAGTCTTTGGCTCCAGCTCTGGGTGTAGCGGCTCCTGAGAAGCAGAGAAGAAGAGCTGATTTTTCTACAGCTTCTCCCCACTGGGGGTGAAGGTCTGGCTTTCCACAGTCACCTGCCCCCAGCGGTTGCTAGGATTCTCTTCTGCCACTGCATGAGGTGAAGGGTGGCCACACACCATTCAGGAGTGAAGAGAAGGGCTCTTTTGCCAGCTACTTCTGTTTCTGCAGCAAGGAAACTCCACCTCACGTGAGACTTCTTTTTCTGTGTACAAATCCCTAACTTGTGATGTTCCCCTCTGCAATCTGGACTGGTATATTGCTATGTCACCCCAATCCCCCCACTTGCTCTGTGAACCCCTACTTCTGGGTCAGTCCATGCCCAGCCACCTGCAAGCCAGAGATCCCTGATCTCACAAATGAGTGATTCTGGCCAGTCACTCATGGGATTATGCAATGGTGTGACCCCCCCAGCCAACATCCCCAGTCCCAGATGCAATCCTAGGAACTGCCATCTTACAGAGTTCAGTGCTGCCCAGTGGACTCTGCAAGCTCATTGGCTAGTCAATTTATCAAAGATGCACCAGCTCTGTCACTCTAAATGAAGTCTGCGTACACACTCAAACCACATGCACTACTTTAGATAAAACAAACAAATGAGTTTATTAAGTACAGAAAGATTTTAAGTGATTATAAAAGAGAATAATATGAGTCAGATTGATCAGGAAGAAATAAAACTAATTGCATATTAAACTAAACACTTCAGTAGCCTTACAGTCTTTAATGGGCCCTCAGCCAGGCCCACCCCATGGGCAGTCTGTCAATTGCTTGATGTTGGTGCTTCGTAGATGGATTCCAAGGGAGAGCTCCAGAGACAAAAACACCCCTGACTTTAACATGTTTCCTCATCACCCTCTGGGGTGAGGTGATCGGCTATGTCCAGCAATGGGCATGGTTTCCTCCACTTGAGTCAAGTGAGAATCGCCTTATCAGGTGCTCAGGTCAGTCCATTATTCCTGTAAGCATGCCTCAGCAAGGTGTGAACCCTTACTTTGCTTTGTGTTTGCCTTGATCTATTCAAGCCATGTGAGACACACATTTGGGAATATTGCATAGCAGAGTTTCATATCTATACATGTGACATTGCAGGAAACATGCTACCATAACAATAATGTTCAGTATGTCATGAGCATTCCAAAAACACCTTACATGGCTTACACCCTTACACTGTAAGGGTGAACGTGAATGATACACAAATTACACTATAAGAGTGTACGTGGGGTGCATGGGGTACAGCATGTACAAGTAGTTGCCCATTTACTGCTAGCACATGTACCCTGTATCCGTGCCAAGTGTCCACATATGCTGTTCTAGACATGGGTATACGCTGTGTACGGGAGTAAACCTGTGTCCACACTGCCCCTTGTTAGTACACGACGTTAGTGCTATCATTTTAGAGGCAGCATCACAGATTTCTGTGCATCACAGGAGACACTCTAGGAGTCTCCTTACCATGTGTTGCTGGAACTGTCTTCTGCTTTCACACATTGGGTGATGGCAGCTCCCACTTACCTCTTCCTTCTGCTAGAAGACATGGACCAAGTCCTGGATGATGTGGTTCTTCTCCTGCTTCTTTTCATGGGACAAATATTCATGGGGTGCAGTACTTGAAAAAATCAGACCAGAGCTTTCTGATGTACCTAAGATAACCAATTGCGAGAGTGACAATCCACTGTGGTTCCATGGAACGGATATTGTCACTGCCAGTATTCCCATCGTATGCCTATGGGTGGACTGCCACTTCTGGTATAGAACCAGAATGGTGTGATGGGAATCACATCATTCTGGAAACCTTGGATGATGATCAACAGCTTCAAAATTTCAAAACGAGGAAGTGGACCGTCATGGAGCTGTGCAAGGAGCTTGCACCAACTATCCAGCATCAGACCACTTGTTTTTGGAAACCCATACCAGTACACAAGCAGATGGCTATTGCCCTTCGGATGCTGGCAACACCTGACAGCTACCACTCAGTTGCAAACCAGGATAGGGTTGAGAAGTCCTCTGTCAGGGCAGTGGTTGTACAGGTTTTCCAAGCAATCAATACTGTCATCTACCCATGCGAGGTCACCATAGCCTAAGTACCAGTAATTATATCTGGATTTCAGTGCATGTGGTTTTCAAAAAGTTTAGGAGCCATCGAGGGCACCTATATCTCCATATTTTGCCCACCAAAAGGTGCGAGTGACTATGAACTGAATAGGATACTATTCACTTGTTCTCTAAGGCTTAATGGACAACAGGGTACATGAACACAAACACTGGACACACAGTAAAGGTTCATGATGCCAGGAGATTGGAATTGTATTTAAAGGGAGAAGAAAGGACTTTATTCTCCAGAAGTGATGTGGTTTTGTGTGGTGTTTCTGTGCCAAAGGTTATTTTGGGGGACCCCGCATATTCACTCTGAATTGACTCATAAAGCCTTACCCCACCATCAATGACCCAGACAAAAGGGAATTTAACTACAGACTGAGTAGCAGCAGAGTGGTTGTTGAATGTGTGTTTGAGCGGCTGCAAACTTTTTGGTGATGCCTGCATGCCCAGCTGGATGCTAGTGTGGCCAGTGCCGTTTGCATTATCGGGGCATGCTGTGCTGTGAAGCAAAATGGGAATACTCTGTACAGAGTGGGCACAGGATAGAATGAGTTTGGAACTCTTGTACAGATAGCTGGATCCCACCCACATGCTCACTGGTTCTGGTTTCCAGTGGGCAAGGGAAATCCAGGATGCCATATGTTCTCAAATCCTGGAACAGTGGGGATCCAGAAGGTAACTTCTGTGACTGTGCTGAGGGACATGTTACCCTGTGCTGCTGTGGGAAAAGCACAAGATGACATTGACACATATGCCCACATACTTCCCTGATAGTGGTGATTATAGCAGTGCATACCCACACCCCCCATGCGTGCTAGCTTTCTCACTGTGTGCCATCTGCACATGCTTCAGGAGCTCAGATATGGACAGGAGGGGTTATGGCACATGTATGCGTGTGTTGTTGCTAGTGTAAACATACCCTAGGAGGGTATTAGTTTACAGGTACTGCCTCAGAGATCACTCATTTAGTACTTCAGCAAGAGTGAGAAGGCAGAATGGAGTGTCAGGCTGGAGGAGGTACCTAGTGGTGAGTGAACCCTGTTACCACATGATTACTTTGATTCAGATAACACTGGATTTTTGAGGTGAAAAATAATGTAGGTGCAATGTTAATATAGCACTTGCATTTTTCCTGTGTATTTTTAAGGTTCCTCCAGCAATAATAACTCAGCTGTGTTGAGTATGTGTTTTCTTCTAATTCTATATTTTTCAGATTTCTCCAAACTTACTCTGTTTCTTTTTTGGGAGGTGATTAGACACAGTTCCTCCCCAACGACCATTCAGTCTGAACTTGACATGGTAGAAGAAATGAGGGTCGTCATCAGAGAAATAAAAATAGCAGAGGAGAATAGCAAAGACAAGATCACATGGTTATTCAGTGAGGCATGTACAGATCTTGATGATAATACAGTTAATTGTTTTATTAATTACTATCTTTCCTCCCCCTCTCCCCTTGCAGAAAACAGAGGTGAGGTTGCATGGGGATTTGAATAAGGCAAAGGAGATGGTTTGAGGAAGGTGTTCCAAGCATAAGAACAAGGAAGAGCGGCCTTAATTCAGGAAACACTTGAGCATTTGTTTAAATTGTTCTGTTCAGAACAGTACTTACATACAAATTTAACCTTAAAACATGTGCTTCAGTACTGTCCTGATTCAGGATGCTTTCCTGAGGGCCAGAGACATTTTGAGGAGGAAGAAAATAAATGGTATCAAAGTTGGTGGTGGTGACCAACCAGAAGGGTGAGGAACAGAAGAAGAATCTGCATCAGAGTGAGAAATCAAAGAGCTGACGTCTGACCTACATTTTGAAGGCAAAGTCTGGACTTGATGTCCACAGTATTTCCTCCTCTGAAGGAAAGATAATATGCAGGTTAGGGTACAGGACTCAGACCTTGGAGACATGGATTCTGTTGCCTGCTGTCAGTCTTCCTGCAGGACCTTCAGTAAGAAACTGTGCCTTTCTGTGACTCAGTTTCCACACGTGTTAAATGGAATAATTTACCTCTGAGTGTTATGAAAGTGAGGCTATGTCTACACTGCAAGCACTACAGTGGCACAGCTGCAACTATGCCACTGTAGTGTAAACACTTACCACAGCGATGGAAGGGGTTTTTCCATCACTGTAGTAAATCCATCCCCTTGAAAGGTGGTAGTTAGGCTGATGGAAAAATTCTTTCTAGCTGTGTCTAAACTGGGGGCTAGGTCACCCTAACAACATCTCAGAGGACATGAAATTTTCCACAGGCCTGAGCAATATATCTAGGTACACCTAAGTTTTAGGTGTAGAATCATAGAGTATTAGGGTAGGAAGGGACCTCAGGTGGTCATCTAGTCCAACCCCCTGACCAGGCCATAGTTATCTCACCTTAGCTGTCAATTTGTTTTGTTTCTGAATCCCTGTGAGGAAGATTTGAGGAAACTAGATAACTGCAAAGGTCATATTATTCCCTTAGCTGTTCCCAGAGTTCATTCTTATGCCTCTTCTTCCCCTACCTCCTCTCCCAGCCCACCTTCCTACTCTCTGTTGTAGTTCCTGGACCAAGGCAACAGGAATAAATTTACAAAGGCAAACTCGTGTAGCTATCTGCACTTAGTTAGATAAAACATCTAGTTCATTAATATTTGTAAATTGCCTTGGATGGACAGTACCATATAAGAGCTGAGTGGTGGTGTTAGTAGTAAAATTACCATTTTAGTTAAAAATATATAGTTTACTATATTACTGTTTTTGTTTTAAAATAGATACAAATAGTGTGAGTGTGCAATGGACTAAGGTAATATTGCAAAGTTTAAAAGTGACTTGCAAAGGGAGGGAAAAAAGCTGGTCTGTTTCTGGCTTTATGACTTTTTAAAGAATGCCTGGCTGTGCTTTTTGCTTTTTCTGTTCACAATGTGAGGAATGTCAAGCTTCTCCTCCATTCCTATTGAAGGACCTAGGACTAGAGCTGAGTGAAAATCAGGATTTCTGTCCCACAGGAAATTCCAATATTTCAACACCTTGTTTTTTCTGAAATTGAGATGAAAAGTTAAAATATCAGCTTTTAATGGAATAAAGTTAAAGAATGTTGAGCTGGAAATGGTGAAATGTGTCATTTCAGCATTTTCAACTAAATTGATCAATGTTGAGATCCCAAATTGAAATGGCTTGTTTTTTTTCCAATAGGATGCACCATGCTGCTTGGACAAGATAGAGACTTTATTACATCATGGGTAGTGTAGTCCTCCCTTCCTTAAGAGAATGGGGGCCTCAGGCATCTGTATTACTGCTCTCATGAGGAAATGCACCATCATAGGGAAACGCTATTAATAGTAAATTAACTTGCAACAAAATATCTCAAATGAGTTCAAACTGACTCAGAATAAAATATTTTAGGTTTTCCTGAGAGAAAATGTATTTTGGCAAATTCTCCACAAATGGCATTTTCTGTTGGAAAATCATTCCTATGGAAAATTTCCAATCAGCTCTACATAGGACTGATCCAAAATCTATTGAAGTCAACAGTCATTTTAAACTCACCACCCACCTCTACATATTAATACAGAATTGTTGATATTCACTAATGATGAGCAAATACTTGCCTCTTTTGTTTGTAAAACTCAGGAGCAAGATCAATACCTTAATGCCTTTTGCTAACCTTTCAGACCACACAATAGACATGCAGCCAGTCAGGGTACCTGTGGCAATACCATGTGATTTATGTGACCACACAACCACCTGGCCAGCTTGGAATTCAGCAAATAACATAACAATTTGACACACAGCTTTTGAAGTCATTGTAGTAGCAAATCATTTTTGTTCTAATTTTTAGCAAAATTTCAGACTGCTTCCCATTTTGGGAATATCTTGTCAATATAGGAACCAGCATATCTTAATGAGAAAATTGTTACCTTTTGCCTTACCCTTGTAATATTTGTAATAAACAGGATTTAAAATTTCTGTGTGGAATATTTAAATAGTAAATAAGTATATGCAGCAAAACACAGAAATTCAGATAATTATGTGATTTATTTTTGTATTTAAAGTGACACTATTAAGCTTAAAACTCAGAATCTGACCTACTGATATGGTCTATATTATAATTGTTATAAATAGCAGATGAAATCCTCTGAAAAGAAGGATAAAAAGAAATAGTCAATGCCATTGCAGAAAAATTCAAGGAAGGAGGCATGGTGGATATGGTATTTCATGCATACTTGGTACAAAGACATTTAGCAGAAAAAATAATTATTAACCAACACTTTTTTATTAACTGAGCAGTGTTAAATTTATCATGGAAGCTGGTGTATATACAAAGTTAATGAGGCAGAGATATGTTGGTTATGATGGGTAAGTATTATGGAGATTCTGCATTGTTTTGTACCTTGAACTCATTCATTCATACCTGTGCTCTTTGGATTTGGTGGCATTTTTACATCCACTTTGCACAGCAATAGATCACTACACAAAGATGGAGAAAGTGGCGAATCAGGCCCAACATATTCAACAGACCAAATAACAGGTTCTGCAGTTAATATTCCTTTTAGATTCTTGATCCAGTTGTGCAATTCATTTGCTATGTGACCTTAGGTAATTAACTTCTGTGTTTGTTTTCCTATCTGAAGTTCCTCCCAGGCTTAATGGGACTTATCAGTTAGACTTACTTTACAAAAAATGCATTGATTAATTATTTTGAGATCCCCAGGAAAGTGGCTTTTTAAGTACAAATAAACAGAGGGACAGATACCCATTAAGCTTGGTTTATGGCTGCTTTGCATGATCAGAGTATAGCACTGAATTTGGCCCAAAAGATTAGAAAGTAGAAATCAATATTGGGATAGGGTGATAGATAGTGGAGCACTAAAACAATTTTTAAAGAAGTGGTTAATGGGTCTCTTTTCATATGTTTGTCACTTAATTCCTTAAAGACTCAAATCACCGAGCATTCATATTAATGTACATTACTCTGTAAAGTGTTCAGTATTTAAATTATAACTTAACAGCAAAAAAGTAAGAATTGCCTGTAAACTCAGCGTCCTACTTGCCTATGCATAGTGAGCTGTGAAGTATACCATTAGTCAGTTGTTGCTCTTAGCTATGCTAGGCAAATCAGGAATAACTCCAGGGCTGCTGCCTGATTAACTCCAGAATAACAGAGACCAGAATGTGGCCCCATATTTTAATTGCTATTAAAACAAGCTGAAAACTAAAAGCAAAGATCTGTGTGCTGACATAATGAAAACCATAAGAGCAACTAAAGTCAAATTGATGCATAAAGAGAAGATGCAGGTGTGAATTGTAATTACTTTCTCAGTTTGGAATGAGAGTAGTTCAGGGTTGATAGAGAAGGAAACAGTAATCTGGAGACAGATCATTGAATGCATCATCCTGTAAACTGATAATGAGGGAGGAGATGAGATCTGCAACAATCATAGAAGGTTGGTAGGGGGAGTTGCAGGAACAATAGTTTTATAATGAAGCAATTCCAAAGGTTTGGAGATGTATGTATTGTATATAAAATGATCTAAAATGTGATTTTAAGCATTGTTAGAGTATTACATTTAGAAATCCCACATGCTGAATAGCTGAAAACATCATTTGTTAAAGAATTAAAAGGGCACTTTTCCTCTTCGGAAGCTGCAGATAACATTGCCAAGAAATCCCCCATACTTCAGTTATTAGTCTGAGTTCTAGAACTCCCTACCCTATGGAATAAGATTAGCTACTGATCTCAGTGTATTCTGGGATCAAGATAAGAGGCATCCCTTTGATTTAGCCTTCCCTCAGTAAGCTCTGCCCATAGACTCTCAGCCCCTTTCCTCCTTCTATCTGTGTCCCAAACAATAAACTAATCAGGCTATTTTTCCTCAAGGCGGGGAAGAAAAACTCACTTCTATTTTTAAACACTAAGGAAGTGCTAACATATTATGGGATGGGAGACATGGATATGCTTAGAGGAAAGATAAAACATTCTTGCATTTGTTTAACTATGTACTTTGCTAGGTCTTAAATTGAAAGCACATCTTTATATTTGCATCCATTCAGGTACCTTAGTACATTTTTCTTTCTTCACGTCGGCTTAATTCTGTCTGGACTTCAGTTCAATGCTGTCAAGTTAAGACGGATGAAATAACATTAATGGGTCTGATTCTCTGCTGCAAAGTGAGTGTTCATCTACCAAATCAAAATTATCCACTTGCATTCACTGGTGATGTTCTACCCCACTTTATAGTCAGGGGTATAAACAGCTGTACAAGGAGCTAGGCAGTAGAGAATCAAGCCCAATGGGCTAGATCCTTAGCTGTACCACTGTTATGCCCTAGATGCGGTTTAAATACTTTTCTCCCTCTTTGCCCAAGTGGTACTGTGTGCGTGCGTAATGTAGCCAGGGTCTGGCCCACAGACTTGGGAGAAATCCAGGCTTTGTGATTAGGATGGGGGAGCCATCACCATCAGGAGAAGGCTAATGAGCTCCCCAGGGCTCAGCTGGTACTAAATTGGCACACCTGCAGAGTCTGAGCCACTTGGAGGAAATGAGCTTAAAAGGGAGACTTTGTCACAGGAACAGTTAGCTGACTCTTGCAACCTAGCTCTGGGAAGAAAATAGTATTTGACTCTTTGCTGTCTATCTGGCCAGATACAAGCTGATTACAGTAAGGAGAGGTTGAAGATAAGCCCTGATCTCAGGTCTAGCTGTATTTCTAGACTCTTTTGAAACACTGAGACCCAGTCCCCATAATTGGAAGGATGTTTTTAAAGGGCAAGAGTTCCTGTAAATAGTCCAATGGGACCTAAAAAGGCCCAGTCTATCACAATGAACAGCATTATGAAATGATGGATATATGCTTAAGTTTTTCTCTCTTCCTGAACCAGGTATCAGGTAAGCCTTTTTCAAAGGATACAAATCCAGGTCTCCTGGACTTTAACTGTGGAAGTAAGAAGTTTGTGAAGATGAGTTAAATGCGTGGTCTCAAGCATTCAGCAGTTTTCAAGTATTTTATTACATACGTCTAAGGACTCTAGTATCTGGTTGCTTAGAATGAATATGTGTCTAGTTTTACTGCATGACTGTTAATAAATCATGTTATTATAGGAAGAGCTGGTAACACCTATATAGACTACTTGACATTTCCAATTATAAGATTTTATTTTCAGTTGCTTATAACCTTGCCAAGTGATAACCATTTGGCTTGAAGGTTTCCATGCTGGATGTCTTCCTCAGGCTGAATTGTTCTGGAAAACGTCAGCTGAAACAGTCCAGTCATTTCAAAGAATGATGCTATGGAAAATGTTTTGCTCATTGAAAATTGTTGGCAACCTCCTCTTTGAGAAGCTATTGTGCCTCCACACTTTGGAGCAAGGAGTTTAAGTATGGCAGGAGGTGGCCTCTGTGTTAGGGATGTGTCTCTGACCAGCCCATGAAAACCTGCAAAAACTTGCCCATGTTATAAGCCTTTGAAACAATAGCAGTTTGCACATCCTCAATCGAGGCTTAAATGTTAGCAGTTAAATTCTGCCCTGAAGATTCCATCTGCACTGGGTATGCTCCAGCCTGGGGCTGAGCAGGACTTTCCCTGCAATTGCAACTGTGGACTTTCTGGGTTGAGGCACTGGTTCTGAGATCAGGGGCATTGTCTCTGTTGTGCTCTCAATACTTTTGCATTATGATCCAGTCCTTAATTACATAATCAAATGCTACATATCGCACAAGACTCCTGCCTCCTTCAGTGCACAGATCTGACCTGCTCTGGGATGAAGCAGGGTTGTGTAGCAAAACAGACTGTCCATAGGACTCCTGCTTCATTTGCTGCAGAATCTGGTACATGTGGTGTGAATGAAGTAGGAGGATTGCGGGGGGGGGGGGGAGAGAGGACAGTTTCACTTTTGAGACCGTTGAATACTGTCCTGGACAACTAGATTTTTATCTCTTACTCTGCCACAGAGTACCTGTGTGATGCTAGCAAGTCCAATGTTTCACAGGTGGTCAGTAATCATGTCCTCATTTCCTGGGTGCCTAACTGTGAAACCCTGGAGTCTGATCAGCAGAAGTGCTAGGCTCTCACAGCTGCAAGTGAAGTCAGTGGGAGCTGTGCTTTGAAGATATATAATGCTGAAAAGTCAGGTCCTTGGCATCTTGAAATTAGCACCAAAAGCTAGTGGGTATTTTTGACCTAATCTCCTTGTCTGTAAAATAGGGATAATACTTCACTCCTGTGGGGTGTGATGGTAGTGGAAAATAAATACATGAACGTTTGAAGTACTCAGACACTATAGTGAGGTGCCCAATAGAAAAGCCCATGAGGACCTCAATAATTCTGTATTCATAGCAGGATGTAAATATTGTGCAGGAAAGGTCTGGGGACCACACACTGAATGGGGATAAAACAAAATATTGAATAGCTGCTCATTAAGTGAGGACTGGCTATCCCATGCACTGAATGAGGCAGGGGTGCTGTGGAAAAATGTGGTGGTTGAAGTTGAGATTTTGTCACTGTTTTTCGTGAAAGTCGGGGACAGTCATGAGCAATAAACAAGTCACAGAAAAACAAAAAAGTCACAGAAGCCTGTGACCTGTCCCTGATTTTCACTAAAAATGGGGCTGGTTTGGGGGGGGGGGGGTGGGGGGAGGAGGAGAAGGAAGAGGGTGCTGAGAGCCTGAGCCCCACAGCAGTTAGCAGCTTCAGAGGCCCCCCCGGGGCTGAAATGGAAAATAGCTCTAGAAGTCACAGACTCTGTCACTTTAGTGACCTCCATGACCTAATCTTATCCTTAGTGATCATGTAATTTGTCCCCTTTGTGCATGTGTATTACTATACATTCTTTAAAGTTACATAGGCATAGGCACTTCCTAACTTTCGAGTGCTTGACTTAGAAATCTTCATGTTCTTTTAATGTAAGTTTTTTGTTGTTACCACTTGAGGGCTGATTCTCCACTAAATTCCTCCTGTTTTACACTGCTTTAATTTAGTGGGTTTATACAAGTAAATAACTGGTGCAACTAAGTTTAGGATCTGATCTGATTAGTTCATGCTGTCTGTTAAGCAGACTGGATCTCTATTCCATTCCATTCCAGAGACCATCACCCGTGGTTGGCAGCACTGGCATAGTGAAAGTAGCTTTGCCTCTGGCTAATGTGCCACTCTTTTTATTCAGCGTTCAGTTGCTCATTATATCTTCAGCAACCAAAAATCCATTGGGAAGAATATTTTTGGCACTTGATCAGTTTTCATCAATCATTCATACATCAATTCACAAATAATTTGTGAATATTATTGGACTGCTCTACTTAGGACTTCCACAAACATCTGTTTTGGATATCTTATGAACTCTTAAGCAAGTCTTACTCCTCCATTCTGTCTCTGGCATTTCATCTTTCCACTGCTTTATTCATAAGGTTTATCACTCCCTGCTCAGTAATAATGTGGTTTTTATCCTTTCGGTAAAAGAAATTTCTTGTTCCTTTTTATTATGTATAATCATTCCTTCCTTAACTTGTCGGGTGTCGTGTTATTCAGTAGCAGCTCTTGGTTCTGATTACAGGTTCTATATAATCTTTTACATGTCAAAAGTTGTTTGAATTGCAATAAAATAGTATTCAACTCACTTACCTAGTACATTTATTTCATTTTCAGTTATCTAAGACAATGTTTTGTCCTGAAGAACCCCGGCAGAATGAGATACAATTAATGTACCAATATTTACTAAAAAAAGAAACCCCTTGGGAGCATTTAAATACTGTCTATTGCTTGGAAAAATCTTTGTGTGCAAAGAAATAATAGAATCTATTTCTCATTGGGTCTGAACAAAAACCCCATTGAAGTTAATGGAAAGACATTGATTCAGGGGGAGTATGATGGATTGGGGCTTCCATATGCAGTTAAAATGCTTGAAGGTGGATAAGCAACCAAAGCTCTACTGAACTGACTTTTTTCCACTTCAAAACTGTCTGGCTCAGAGCTGGTCCTAGGGAATATGTGAACAGTGAGATTGGCAAGCAGCTCTACAAGCAGTTTTACTCCCCACCCTGTCCCCATTAGCCAAAACCTGGGATTAGCTGAAAGAAAGGTCTTTTTATGTTAAATAGGCAACACGTGAGAATTGAGAGTCTTTGAGGAAGTAGAGTGAGTGGCAGAGGTGGGGAGCAGTAGGGTTACTTGAACAATCTACTCTTTCTACCTTACCTCATGCAATTCATAGAATCTTAAACTCCTCAAAATGAATGAACTCAAGAGGGCTAGTCCAGCCCACTGCACTGAGGTAGGACCAAATAAACTTAGTCCAACCCTGACAGATGTGTGTGTCTTTGGAGGGTTTTAAAAACAGGTTAGACAATGGGAATTCCACAGTCTCTCATTAACTTGTTCTAGTGCCTAACTATCTTTTATGGTTAAAAGGTCTTATTTTTAACCTAAATCTCCCTTGCTGCAGATTAAGACCATTACTACTTTTCCCAACTTCAGTGGACATGAGAGGTCCGTGATCATTCATTCTTCTTTATAACAGCCCTTCACATATGTGAGGGGAGAGTCTCTCGTCTAAAGACTAAACATGCCCAATTTTTAACTTTTCCTCACAGGTCAGATTTGCTAAATTGAAGTTTGTTGCTCTCCTCTGGACTCCCTCCAGTTTGTCGACATCTTTCCTAAAGTGTGGCACCCAGAACTGGACACAGTACTCCAGCTGAGGCCTCATCAGTGCCAAGTAGAGTGGGACGGTTACCTCCTGTCTTACATGACACTCCAGTTTAATAAACACCAGAATATTAGCCTTTTTTTTTTTTTTTTTTTTTTTTTTTTTTTTTTTTTTTTTTGCAACTGCATTACCTCGTTGATGCTCAATCAATTTCTGATCCACTATAATCCCCAGCTCCTCTTCAGCAGTTCTACTGCCTAGCCAGTTATTTCCTGTTTTTGTTTTTGGTTCTCCCCCCTTCCCCCCCATGCAGTACTTTGCAGTTGTGGGGTTGCGGTCTACAAATCTGACACGAACACAGGCAGGCAAAGGTAAAGAACTCTCCCTGCCTGCAGACAGTCAAACTAGCCATGCCCTTGGTCAGCTGTGAGAAATGCCAGTAATGGAGAGACTCATCCATAGTAACTAATGAGGGCAAGTCCAGCTAGAAAGAGGGAAGAACACAAAGAGAAGGGGCAGAAGAACTGGGGACTGCTAAGAAGCAAAATCTCTTCTTTGGCTGGCCAGCCCAGCTAGCACTGAACTGCCTCTGAGAGATATGTAGCTCTCTTGGAAGGGCAGCGGAGGTATAGAGGGAAGCCCTGAGGATCAAGGACCTTTTTAATTTTTAAAAAATTGTTTATAGACTCTGCCTTTCTTGCTGATTTGAACTTCTCTTGTGTGGGTCAAGAAGTGATCCAAAGAGGTATGACTGTCACGAAACTGTGGTGACAACAGGTGACACTACAAGTTGGAGATCCATTTTTTCCTCTCAAACTAGAAGCCCCCTCCAAAAAACCCAAGAGTTGGGGGTGTGTGAAGGGGGGACAAGCAGGGACATGGTCATCCCCCAATCAGAGTGGGCACAGAACTCCTCTGGCCCTGAGCTGGCGTGGGAGACGACAGCTCTTCCAGCTGGGGGAGGCTGTTGGGGGAAAGCAAGCTTCACCAGCCCCAGGGGAAGGTGGGGAGAGCCACTTCCTCTGGCTGTGGAAGGGGGAAGATTGTCTGGCCCTGAGGCCGCACAGGGCGGGGCATCTCCTCTGTCTCTGGGGGCACAGAAATTACCCCTCCAAAAGTAGCTAAATATTATTGTTCATGCTCATGCTGAAAGTGAATCAGCTCCTACAGTGGCTGGCTAACTCACGAGCGCAATAGCAGAAAACTCTCTGAGTAGACTGACATACCAACAGTTGTTACAACCTACGACCAACCTGCTGCCTTTACAAAGCCACTTGGCACCTGCCATAGCAGGAGCTGTGCCCCTCAATCTGGAAAGCACCTCTACCACCTACTTTGCAACATGCTGGAAGACTGCCTGGAGTCCTTCCTGATAGCTTTTGAGAGCATAGTGATGGCCTCTCAATTATCCCCAGCACAAGGGACCATTGGGCTAGCCCCCATTTTGAAGGGGTAGGCTTGATAGGGTGGCTGCCCAACGCAATTGCCAGGTGAAGGCAGCCATATTAGAGCTATTGGGCATAGATGAAGAAACCACTGTGAACACTTCCACAAGTGGTCGTCTTTCCACCTCCATCTCAGGCTAAGCCATGAGCAGTCATCTTAAAACTAAGACTTCTATTGGTGCTGGTTAGAGCCAGAAACACGGATGGGACATCAGGTCATGGAACTCATCATCCTTGAATAGTTCATGCAGGTCCTCCTACCATCAGGCTGAGAGAGGGTCTGCAGACCCAATCTGAAATCAAGGATGGAAGCTACTCACCTCAGGTAGGACAACCTGACTGCTTTGGCTGTCTGGGGGCCTCCCACTGGAAAGCCACCCTGAGCCTCTACAAGCAATGAGGAGGATTGCACCAGTAGGGAGAGGAAACCTAGATTGGATGGTCCTAGCATAGGCCTGGCTGTGGGGAAGAGACCTTAGTAGATATCTCTCCCAAAGCCTGTGATCAAAAGCCATTAAGAAGACAGATGCCCCCAAACATGCTGCAGAACCTTCATCACCCACCTACCCAAGTATGGGGTTGCCCTGAACCTTAGTGGAAGGCTGTCAACCTGAGTAGAAGGCAGCATCAGGGACAGGACACCACTGTCTTTCTCCTGTAGCCAGCCAGGACATAGGTTTCAGGATTGCTCCTACGAGTAATGTAACTATGGGCAGGTATATACAATAGAAAACAGGGCCTGGATGAGGTGCCCAGGAAAACTTCTACCAGGCTTGTAAGATAACAGCAAGGAGACTCTTTCCTTTGCAGGCTCTGCATCTGATTACAACTAGTAGAAGTGGTGGGGAGACACAGTGGGAGAGACTTCCCTAAGATGGATCCACGATGACATCCGATGATACCCCAGCATTACAGTGGAACGAAGTATTGTGGAGCACTAGGACCCTCAAAGATATGTCCCCAGACCTACCCAGCCCAGTGATATTAGGACAGGAAGGGCTATGTTCCCTAAATTGGTAAGGAAGCTTCCCTTAGGATCTACCTTGGAGGATAGAAATTTGGAGGAAAAGCTGGGGACTATGTCTCCTTTTAAAGACCCTAAACTACTTGCCTCATGCTCAGAACAAGAAATTCCAAAGGGAAAGCTATTTAGAAATAAAGGAGCATTGCAGTGTGTGAAACACCAATGGCAGCTGTAGCAACAGAGACCACAGAACCAGGAAGTGGCAAAGACAAAACAGGGTGCTGGGGAGGAAGCCTCCACAAGCTAGGAGGAGGAATACCTGCCTTGGTTAAACCCGGAGAGACTGCCCAGCTTCTCAGACTTTTGATTAGAACAAAAAAATTGATGAAACCTTAAGTCGAGCATTTGAACAGGTGACAGTGATTGACAAAAAAGCAGATCCCCTTAGGGCATGACAATACACACACTCTTGCCCTAAGGGTAGACCAAGACAGGCAAATGAAGGAAGTATGAATGAAGCGGCTGATGTCCCAGGTGTATCACCACAAACTCCTCCACTTGGCAAGTGCCATACTGTGTGCAGAGCACCTAGGGGAAGACAGAACTCAGACTAGAATGTTGACACACTTTGGCCTGGGATCCCCAGATCAAAATTTTCTTCGCAGGTGTGACACAATTCATCCCATGTACACTCTTACAGTGTGATTGTGTATCATTCATGTTCACCCTTATAGTGCAATTATGTATTGTTTAATGCAAGGTATGTCATATAAGGTGTTTTTGGAATAGTCATGACATGCTGAACATTATTGTTATAGTAGTATGTTTCTTGCTGTGTTGTATGTATGGTTATGAAACTCTGCTATGTAATATTCCTAAATGTGCATCTCACATTGCTGGAATAGATCCAGGCAAACACTAAATGCGGAAGTAATTCATGCCTCACTGAGGCATGCATAAAACAACCCAACTCTTCCAAGAACAATGGACTGGCCTGAGCATCTGCTGAGGTGATGCTCATTTGACTTAAGGGGAGGAAACCATGCTGGACATGGATGATCACCTGACCTCAGGGTGTGGTGAAGGAACAGGTTAAAGGAAGAGACATTTTGTTCTCTTGAGCTCTCTTGCACCCCCCTTCTACAAGACAACATCAAGACTTCCCAATGGGGGGGGGATCCTGGATGGGGGTCGACATCCAACCAGCCTGTGGTGAGAACCATCTAAAGACTGTAAGGCTACTGAAAGTGTTAAGCTTAGTTTAGAATGCCATTTCCTTTTATTTCTTCCTGATCAAATCTGATTTATTCTTCTGGCTTATCACTTAAAATCTTTCTATACTTAATAAACATATTTATTTTTATACTTAGCTAAAAATGAATACATTTTATTAAAGCAGTGCATGTGGTTTAAGTGTGTGTAGAGATGTCATTTAAAGTGACAGAGCTGGTGCATATCAATTTCTTTGTTAAATTGACTACCCAATGAGCTTGTAGAATTCAGTCCTCTCCTTGACCTTCAGTTTGTGGACATCTGTGGTATGGTGGCTCATTCTGCACAGGATGTGCAAGTGACGCTAGAAGTCTTTAACATTTTGTATAAGAGACTTGTCTTGTCTTTGAACGTCACCAGGATGAAGGACCTCCTCTAGGCCAGCTGAACATCACCTGTGCCATCTACATAGATGGGGAGGCTCCGGAGCATGTGGAGCTTTCCCATAACTCAGTAGTTTTCTCTCCGAATGGGCTACCATTGATGAAGTCCAGCACTGGGTCAACTGCTCCAGTGCCGCAGCCTTCAAGCTGCGACAATGTGTTTTTGAAAACAGACCTTCTGAAGTCAATGAAGGTCCTGGTTTATAAGTCTGTTGTACTGATTACCCTCCTCTACTGCAGCGAAATCGTGACCGTCTACCACTGCCCCCATTAAGACCTTTGAGAGCTTCCATCTGCAGTGCTTATGTTGAATCCTGGGGATCAAATGGGAGGACTGCCAAACCAGCGTGAGTGTTCTCCATGAAGCTATGTCTACCAGCATCGAAGCCTTGCTCTTGAGAAATCAACTCCAATGGATGGGCCACTGTGTCCGGATGCCCGAGAACTGCCTCCCTTTTCAGTTTCTCTTCTCCCAGTTCTCTGCTGGCCAATGCTCAAAGGACGGCCAAAGGAAAGGGTAGAAAGACATGCTCAGCGTTGCCCTCAAGCACAGAGATAGCGACATCGATGACTGGGAAGAGCAAGCTGCTGACTGCTTGGTGTGGTGCCACCTTGTTCAACAAGGTGTGTGCCAATGTGAGGCCTAATGACTTGATACCGAGGCGGAATGGTGGCAGCGGAGGAAGGAAAAGGAAACCAACCCAGAGCTGTGCATCCCTCTCCCCCCCCATGCAACCATATGCCCCCACTGCAGAAGAACATCTGCATCTAGAATCGGGTTCTTCAGTCATCTGAAGACCCACCAAGCCTGATGGACGTCATCCTCATTTCCGAGGGACTGCTATCAACGATGAGAGTTCAGTGAGCAGACTGAACTCTGTGAGATGGTAGTTCCTAGGGTTGCATCTGGGACTGGGGATATGGGATGGTGGGGAGGGGGGTCACACCATTGTATAATCCCGTGAGTGGCTGGCCACAAGCACTCATTCACTAAGACATGGACCGCTTGTTTGCAGGAGGCTGTGTATGGGCTGGTTCACACAGCAGGGCAAGTGCAAGACAGGGCCCAGGAGTGGGGGGGATTAGGGTGACCCAGCAATATATCTTAACTATTGAAGACCAGGGGAGCATTTGCCAGAGAAACTCCAGAAAGCACACAGCAGCAATATCATAAGAAGGGAACATGTCTGCTCTGCAGGTCTTCGCTCCTTACAATCTCAGAATCAAAACAATGGTCAAGTGGCAGGGGCCTTATGAAGTGGTGAAAAGGTGGAAATAGTTGATTCTCTAGTCTGACATCTGGAAATAAGGAGAGAACAGATTTATCACGAACTTGAAACCATGGAAGGCCCTGGAAGGCCTTTTCATCATGCTTTTACCCTGAGAAAGTGGAGGTTGGACCACACGTCGACAACTGCACTGAAGTACATTCTGTGCCCTTGGGGGAGAACATAAGCCTTGAACAAAGGAAGCAGGCACTCCAACTGGTGGCTACATATGCAAATATGTTCTCTGCCTGACCCGGGAGGACACATAGCCCAACATCACATCAGTACTGAATCATAGTGACAGATACCAAGGAAATTAAGGGATCGTAGAAAATGAGCTGAAAGCATGGCTGGAACTCTGGTAATAGAAATATCACAAAGGGAAGGGAGACGTCCTACTGTATTAGTTCTAGAGGGTTTTCTATATTTTTGCATAGACTTCAGGAATGACACACACACTCTCTCTCGAGAGAGAGTCTTTGCTTGATGAACTGAGGCTTCCCTCCTGAGGGAGGGTGGATGATGGGGGGGTCTACAAAATGCAAGCAGAACCCTCCCTGCTTGCAGACAGCCAAACTAGCCATCCCCCTGCTCAGCTGTGAGAAATGACAGTTATGGAGAGACACCCATAGCAGCAGCAATTAATGGGAGTAAGCTGGGAGGGGGAGAGGGGTTAGGGGGACTGGAGGGGGCAGAGGAGCTTTGGACTACTAAGGAGAGACAACTCACTGCAAGCCAGCTTGCCAGAGGAGTTAACAGACCCACTCTGGGGTCTGTAACCCTTTTGGAGGGGCAAAGGAGGTGAATGGAGGTGAAAGGCCTGAGGAACAAGGGCCTCGACATTTTTTTAAAAATAAAATGTTCATATTTTTCTTGTTTTGATTTGAACCCCTTTTTGTCTGTGTCAAGCAGTAACCCAGATTGCCTGGTTGTGGTGTGACTTTTGCACAAGACTGTATTCATCACAGCTGATAGCTTGTCTTTATTGAAATTCAGCTTAGTATCAGACCAATTCTCCAATTTATCAAGGTCCTCTTGAATGCTTTGTCCTCCAAAGTGCTTGTAACCCCTCCCAACTTCATTTCAGCTACAGATTTTATCAGCATACTCTTCACTCCATCATCCAGGTCATTAATGAAAATATTGAACAGTACTAGACCTAGGACAGACCCCAGCAGTACCCCACTAGGTATATCCTCCCAGTGTGACAGCAAACTATTGATAACTACTCTTTGAGTATGATCTTTCAACCAGTTGTTCATCCACCTTTTAGTAAATTCCTCTAGACCACATTTCCCCTGTTTGCTCATGAGTCCTGTGGGACTCAAAAGCCTTACTAAAATCAAGATATATCAGGCCTACTGCATCCCCCTGCATATCAACTACTCCCCAGCCCCTTCCCCATCCATTAGTTTAGCAGGCCTGTCTAAGAAGAAAAATAGATTGATTTGGCATGATTATTTCTGGACAAATGCATGTTGTCTATTCCTTATATAATTCTTACACTGCCTCTAAAAACACTAACATTTTTCCATCAGTCCACATACTTTTCTTAATTATGTGTGTTGTGGCAGCACCTAGCAGACCTAGTGAGGGATTGTGATCCCACTGTGTAAAGCAATGAACGCAGTAAAAATAACATTCCTCGTTCCTTTATTGGAAGAACTTTCAGTGTAGGTCAAAGCTTACCATTCCTAGTGACTTTTTTCCTTCCAGCTGTGCTCTAACCTTTCCTTGGTTCTCCTGTTGACTTTCACCTATCTGCTTTCTGTCTGACAAAACAAGAGAGAATGTCAATGACAGTCTCCTGCTGATTAGGTAAATGTTGATTCATAAGTGTAATAATGTTGACTGATAGTGTTTGTGCTTGGAGTGAAATAATATGTATTGTCCCTTTAAAAAGAGAGCTGGAAAAAGCTCCTATAAGTTCCCAGGGAATTTATTTGGATTCTAGGACTTCGTGAGTGGGAAGAGCAGGTTTCAGAGATTGCATGGAAGGCTAGGGGCTGTTCCAGCAGTGGAGGGTTGGAGTGGAGAGTACTGGGCTACATCCTCTGCACCAATGATTTAGCCAGTTCTAAGCCCACCACTTCGGCAAGGGGCATGCCATGAGGAAAGAGCTCCTGTGTGCTACCTCACTATTCATATGTTCTCCTACAACCAGCTCTGAGTCACAATGCCTGGACGTGTTGCCATTAAAGAACTGGAAAATGTGCTGTAGTGTAGAAGACTGAAGGAGCTCAGTCCATTTAGTCTGTCAATGAGGATGCTAAAGGGTGAGTTGATAAGTTTATAACCACTACATGGGAACAGAAACTTGATGCTAGAGGGCTCTTTAGTCTAGCAGACAAAGGCATAACAAGATCCAATGACTTAAAGCTGAAGTTAGACAAATTCAGACTAGATAAAAGGTGCAAATTTTTCACTAGGAGGATAATTAACCATTGGGCCACTTCACCAAGGATTGTGGAGGATTCTCTAACATTGGTAACTTTTTAAATAGACCGGATCTTTTTCTAAAAGATATGCTCTAGTTCAAACAGGAAATGATTCAGGCATGGCCTATGGCCTGCATTATTCAGGAGGTCAGACTAGATTATCACAATTGTTCTGTCTAGTTCTATAATCTATGAACACAAGTCCAATAGAACTTTATTTGGTTATTCTCCACCTTTTCAAGCATTTTAATTGCTCATCTAGGCTCTGATCCAAAGTCCACTGAGGAAAGCTGGTGCAGATCCAAGCTTTGTAACTTAGACCTCTCTCTAACCCATACCTTGAGATTATCTCCCCTTCTGAGTTGTGCCAAAAGCCTTGTCGCGGCAGCCAAGGATTGAGTCCAGGTTCTTTGAAGAAGCTTTGGGCTTGCTTCTGCACTTGGACAGAGCAGAGAGGGGTGGCTGCAGGAAGCTGATTGAATCTCTGATTCATAGCCATCCAGCATTGGCACTAATTAGTCCTGCCCCTTTGCAACTTTAGCTTAATGCTATCAGCATAAGAAGCCTTCCAGAATGTCCTTCCAGTGAAGAGTCAGTCATAGTCAAATGATGCTCTACCATATGACTCCCTCCCACTCCCCAGAATATCCTCTATATGCCCCCTTCTTACCTGTACCCTGGAGAGTCGGTGACACAAGGGCTATAAGGCTGTCTCCATCGGCTTCAGAGCAGGGGAGAGTTCCTGCACAGGGGTGGTGGTGGGGCCCCAGTGCTGGCCATAGCAGACTGGAGAATCCATCCCTATAGATAAAAAGTGCTTCCTGGACCAATGTCTGCCCTCAGTTCCAATCATCAACCTGAGTGAAGTCCATGTAATATTGAATCGATAAGGTTCAATGAATGTACATTTGTGACAGTTCACGGGGTACCCAAGACTGCGAGTCACCTTGTTAGCTCCTTCTTGCTTGGAATAAGTGAGGGTTGGTTCCCTAACACTACCAGCAGGGTCGGCCTTAAAGAAAATGGCGCCCTGGGTGAACTTGTATCTTGGCATCCTTTCTTTGAGTTTAAACATATTTATTGCTGCACATGCAATGCCTAGAATTAGTAAACAGTATGTTACAGGCATGTATTGCTCTACCAAAATCTCTTTTCTTGTAATAGATTCCTCAAAGAAAAAATATAATTACTGTATTTCCCAATATTTGCACATCTTTGGTTTTCTTTTTCCTGGAATGATCAGAGAATACAAGATTTGTTTTTAAATTTTTGGTGGTACTTTTCTCTCTTGTATTTCTTAGCTTCATACTTGTCTTCAGATTGTAATCTTACTTGTATATTTAATAACAAAATGAGCCAATTTAAAATAAATTTAGCTTCCTTTTTTTACTCTGGAGAATCAATCATAAAAAAGTGGGTGTAAAAAGCATTAATACGCTTATGCAATTATTTCACTCTATAATGACTGGAAATGTATCATTCAGATTTGCAATTTTTAATGTATGCATATTTTAATGATACACTTGATGTTTTTCCTAACAGTATGTAAATATCATTAGAAATTTAAGTCAAACAATGTGCTGTGTATATTTATTATACTTAGCAAAACATGGATTGCATATTTTTCTTCAAAGTGCATTAATATCATTTTTAGGAATTTAGCAAATAAACATATCCAGTGTAAGTTGTGTTTAACCATGCAATGCACGCTGAACTTGCTTAACAGCATGTCAATATTGCATCAATATCATCATTAGAAATTTAGCAATCAAATAGATTTGCAGTATATGCATGCACTACATATCTCTCTTAACAATATGCCAATGTCCTCGTTAGAAAATCAGCAATCAAATGGAGCTGTAGCTGGGGCATATGTTAAACATGTGACATAGAACCCAGAAAGACTTTCGTTAGCTTAAGTTTATATTTTTTGTAATCATGAGCTTATCTTGATACCACCTTTTACAGCAAAACCTTTAAAATACTGTTTCTGTAAAAACAGTAGCATATAAACTTTTCCCCATAAACTCTAGTTAATAGTGCCTCCTGGTCTGAGCCCTACAGCACCCCTGTGATCACAGCACCCTGGGCAGTTGCAAAGGTCGTCCACCCCTATGGCCGGTCCTGACCAGGAGCCTTTCAGCTGCCAAAGCAATCTCCTTGGAGCTATACCAGCCCTGTCTCTGCCTTGCAGGTTAACAAGAGGTGCAGCCTAAATGTACCCCTGTTATACCCAACCCCGGCCATGGGCTATTCACAGAAAGTCAGATCTTTGACCCCAAAGGAGCAATGTATGCCAATTTTACTTTAAACTGCCATTCGTGTGTAACATAGAGCCCTTCTCATGAAATAGAAGAGGGTTCATTTAAGAAAGAACCGAGATGGAGACAAATGGTTATAATACAAAACACAATAATAAAATGTGATCTACATTTTATTAATAGTTCCCTTTTCTATCTAATAAAGTAGGTTCCTCTCCATAGCAAAAAGAAAGGGGGAAAAAAAAAAAGTTGTCTGTTGCAGAGCTGGCTGCCTTCCCGGGAACCAGAATCCAATCTCTCATGAAAAACACCCCTGCTCAGCAAGACGTCTGCTCAGTGAGCAGAGGGTCTTTTTTCCCCCTCTCAGCTACTAAATCAGTCTTTTGTCTTTATTCACAGACAGGGTGATCTCCTGTTCATGTTCTGTCTTAGCTGCAGATGGTTCTGAGGGTTTTTCTTTGACTATTCTATGATAGGGCAAGGGTGGGCAATTGAACACTACATTATATAATTGGCTAACCAGGGAGAGGTGATACTACCCTCCTGCATAAATAGGTCATCACTGAATAATATCATTCTATGGTGACTCCTTTTAAGCTTAAAACCATAAGGGCATAACCTTCAATATAGTTAATTACTCCTTAAATATTACTCTCACACACATCACAGCATGATTAGGAACACTGATAAATTGCAAGTTTCAGTAGAGATTTTGTGTTACACTTTATGGATTAATACTCTCAGCCATGTATCTGATGTAGTGAGTTTGTCAGTTCTAAGCTGAGTTTTCAAAGAATAGGCCCCTTGACAAAGGTTCCCCTGTGTCACAACATTAAGGCAGAACTTGGCCTATATATAGCAACTGATCTTCAGTGATGATGTTTCATTTATATCAATTATGTTGAGGGCAGATTCAAAAATGCATTAAACAGGATGGGTTAATCACTACAATGTCTGCAGCGAAATATTTATTAGATCAAAGTTCTGTCAGTTTTCTGCGAGATAGAAGCAAGTAATTAGCATAAGGAGACTTAGTCCCTCACTAGTGCACAGAGAGTGAGACAAATAATGCTAATGAAAGTTATGCATGTAAATCCCATATGCATCAATATGCAAACAGACAATGGAAGCCTGAAGCCTACATTCAATACTTGTCTTAACAGAAAAAGAAGACCAAACAAACAACAGATGTTGTAGCGTTTAGTTAGGTTGTCTCCCTGTATAATAAGGCCATTAAAAAAAAATCCAAACAAACCAAAACTAACCCACAGTGGAATTAACAAATACATCCTAAAGATTTAGAACTAAAATCTCTTTATTTCCCATGAGTATTCCCCTCTGGCAAGAGAATAATTTAAGCCACTAGACCTTCAAAAAAGACAGAAAGCAAGTGTGTGACACACTCAACCTTGTGGTCACTTTTATATCCTTTGAACACCAGACCAATTTATGGTCATCTAGTCCAACCCCCTGCTCAAAGCAGGACTAATCTCAGCTAAATAATCCTAGTGAGGGTTTTGTCAAGCCGCAGTTTAAAAACCTCTAAGGATGGAGATTCCACCACCTCCCTAGGTAACCCATTCCAGTGCTTCACCACCCTCCTAGAGAAAAACTTTTTCTTAATGTCCAACCTAGGTCTCCCCCCCTGCAACTTGAGACTGTTGCTCCTTGTTCTGTCGTCTGCCACCACTGAGAACAGCCTAGCTCCATCCTCCCTGGAACCTCCTTTCAGGTAGTTAAAGGCTGCTATCAAATCCCCCTCATTCTTCTCTTCTGCAGGCTAAACAAGCCTAGTTCCCTCAGCCTCTCCTCATACGTCTTGTGCTCCAGCTCCCTAATCATTTTTGTTGCCCTCCGCTGGACTCTCTCCAACTTCTCTCCACATGCTTTTTGTAGTGGGGAGCCCAAAACTGGACACAATATTCCAAATGCGGCCTCATCAATGATGGTAGGTGGAGTGAATTACTGGAATAAGCAGTGAAGGTCAAAAGGAAATATTTTACAAGTAAAATGAATTTGAATGAGACTATTGGAAATAGAATCAAATTCAAAGATGAGAACGTTCATTTGCGCGCTGTCCCTGAGAGGAAAGATACTGTGATGATGAGTTACATCAGGTAAAAAACCAGGCCACATACCACATTTATGGGTTGTCCTTCTGCCACTGATTAGAACATAGTACCTGAATCTAATCTTACATCACAGTAACTCTGACTTCAGTGGAGTTACCCCTGGATCTTACCGGAACAAATGAGAACAGAATCAGGTCCATTGTGGAGCCATCTAGACTGAGATGAGTCAAAAATTCTATTGTGAAGTATTTTGTTGAAGCTGAAATCACTCCTTTGCAGAGTGAGCCTGAAAGGCAGTTTGCCCCACTTTAAGCATTGTACCAGATATGCTTAGAGGGGATGTAGGCAGAATGGACATGCAGCAGGGATGCATTACGGAAAAGGTCTCTGTACCAGCCTTCCATAGGCTGTTGCAGAGATGAGATGGCCATGAGAAGGCACAGGAAAGGTCCTTGGGATTTTTATGTAAGTGGAGCCATGGCCCCTTGTGCAAGTAGTGTGGAGGAGTTGGGGCTTACCAAAGGCTATATGCTGCAGATCACAAAACTCACCCTTTTTTTGTTGGGATTTATTAATTTAAAAAAATTATTAATAAAAAAACTATGTTAAGTGCAGGCTTGATTGCTCCCAGGGTTCCTCCCTCAGGACTAGTCAGCCTCCACACTAGATCCTCTTCTTAGAGAGCCACTCCCACCTCCTTTATATGCAGGTGAAGTAACAAGCCGTTTGCCTCAGTGAATCAAATGAATGTATTTGACTCATTGTCAGCCAGATCAATATATGGTTTGCCAGCCAAACACTGCCAGCCTGTTGTATAGGCCACCTGAGTATATAGACTGGAATAGGAGCCACAAAGGGGTGGCTGTATTGCAGCCTCGAGCTGGACTCCCTATTGTGAGGTGGATTTCACCTCCCCCAACCCACCTGGACTTCTCACACACTGAACATGATTACTCAGGTTTTATTCATATGAAATAAATTTCACTGTTTTCAGTTTATGTTGAGCACAGAGTCTCTAGGGGAATTAAATGCCTGCAGCTGGCCTGGGTCACCTTGCTTGGGCTGAGGGGCTGTAACATTGCTGTGTAGACATTTTGGTCTTGGACTGGAGCCAAAGCTCTGGGACCCTGTGAATGGGGAACCCAAACATCTAAATTGCAATTTTTAGCCCCACAGCCTGAGCCCCTTGAACCCAAGTCAGCAAACCCAGGCCACCTGGGGCCATGCCATGCAGCTTTTATTCTAATGCAGATGTAACCTGTGTGAATCTCTCTACTGGAGTCAATTTAATCATCTAGGAGGAAATTCCTGAAGAACCGGGGTATTATTCAGTGAAATCAGTTCTTATCTTCTCATGTACTCCTACACCAGGTTTCAAGCCTGTTTTGTAATAAGTTCTTTCCCCCGTAGTTCTGTTGATTCCTTCTCTACAAGGCATGTGTTTTTTTTTTTTGTTTTTTTTTTTTAAATCTAGTCTGAAGTTGCCATACCAGGCAAGTTACAGCTGGCACCTAAGGGATTCATTCTGCTCTCACTTATCAACCACATGTTCTAGATTTTCAGTGTAATTAAGACCAAGAATGTATTCCATAGCTGAGTTCACGTAAACCATTTTGTTACTGTGTGGAGCTTCCTCAAAACTCAATCCTGGCCCCTTGCCTTAAACCCATCATTTTAATAAAAGTATTAAAATAAATAATTTTTCATCTTTTATGAACCTCAGCTGGTGCAAAACTGATGTAGATCCATTGACTTCCAATCCCTTAGCATACGTTAGAATAGCCTGAAGGCTACGCTAAATTATATCAGCGGCCAGTGGGCATCCATTAGAGCAGCTGGGGTCAGGGAAGCCCCATCCATCCTCTTTTTTTAGGTCAGGGTCTCAGTTTTACGTCTCTTCCAAAAGACAAAACCACAAAATATCCATGAGTATCTGTGTGAATGCAGAGGATCTACTCCACCCATGGATGTTCATCACACCAGGGAAATCTTCATCTGGCCATTTAAGCAAGGTTTAAGTCTGCTTTGCATTGCTGGAATGGCACAAAACAGACTTAGGATATGTTTAAATGCTACAGTGGCGCAGCTGCAGTGCTTCAGTGTACATACTACCTATGCCGAGGGGAGGGGTGAGTAATCCACCTCTCTGAGAGGCAGTAGCTTCACTGCTGTAAGTAATCCACCTCCCCGAGAGGCGGTAGCTAGGTCAATGGAAGAATTCTTCTATTGACCTAGCACTGTCTACACCAGGAGGTTGGGTTGGTATAGCTACGTCACTCAAGGGTATGGATTTTTCACACCCCTGAGAAATGTAGCTATGCTGATGTAAGTTTCTAGTATAGACCAGGTCTTAAAGGAGCAGAGTATCTGTGGGTTTCATGGATATTAAAAAATCTCATATTCCATTATAATTGTTTAGGCTTTGACATTGCTAAAATATCTTTGCCTGTTTAAAAAAAAAAGTCCATATTAACTTGGTTGATAGATAGTATCTGGATTCACAAGCAATGATGTTATGGTTTATGAACTTTTTCTCCTAAAACTCTTTGCATCTCAAATTAACTTTCTTCACATTGCATAAAGTCCTTATTTCTGTGTCCTTTCCCATATGTCCTTTGTTCCCCACACAAGCTAATCTTTACATAGGCTATGCCAAGACTTTGTTTGGTGACACCAAAAACCCTTCCAGTCTTGCATCTACCTAAGATTGTCTCCTCTGCAGTGCTCAGCTCTTCTCACTGCATCATTCACAAAACCTTCTCAAGTTTGCTGTTCCTTTAGTTAGTCTGGCTGTGGATTTTACTCTTGAGTTTGGAACACAGCTCTGAGATGGTTGTGTAATAAAATAAAAATAGTATATTAACAACGAACAGATATTTAAGCGAAGCTTGCCAGTTCTTAGCCAGGTTCCAAAACACAAAACCTGAAGTGTTTGGTTTCTTTGTCCCCTCAGGTGAAAGATACTAAAATGGCTTTTCGCTTCTGCTTATATTTCCCAAAACTCGTTGTGTCCCCAGAGTCAGGATGACTCTCCGCTGTTCATCCCTTCCTGTTGACTTCCCATCCCCTGGCAGATTCCTACATAAATGGAACTTCCATTGTTTTGATTCCATAATGCTTAATTTGCATTGGAGACAGGTAAATAGCAACCTTCCCTCCTGTCTGGGAGAAAACCTGGTTCTCCCTTTGTTTGTTTAATCACAGATTTTAAGGCATAATATCAGGAGTATTCATAATTCCTAATATATTGTCAATACATACAGTTCACAGTGATATTAATTACCAATGTCTCACCAGCTCATAAAAAACCTTTTCTGATACACTTGTAGAGTACAGTAATAGTGTATATTACTTCAATGGCTTATTTTTTGGAGTTCAGGCCTCCTTTTGTCTCCTTGGGATGTCTGGAGCCTGTCACACATGTCCGTGGCATTACTCTCCTAAGCCTCTATCCCTGGCTTTTTCCCTTTCTTTGTTGCACCCACTTATTCTGTCTTGCCTTAGACTGTAAGATCTTTGGGGCAGGGACAGCCTCTTACAATGTGTGTACAGTGTCTACCACGATGGGACCTTGAACCTTACTGGTGTTGGGGTTATCACAATACAGATAGCAATGCTAATCATAGCATAAAAGATATAATAAACATAGGTGTTTATAGAGTTAGATATGCTTTTTGGCCGGGTCTCTAGTCAAGTTGCCTTTCTACTTTTGTAAATAGATGGGCCAGAGCCAGTAATATTTTTGGCTATGTACTAGACACATGGTCAAGATAAGCTTAATAAAGTACTAAAGTCAGGCAAGAGCATTAGTGATAGGGAAAAAGCTAGGTCTGCCGTTCCAAGTGAGATCCCAGTGGTGCTATGGTAAGCATGATTGAATCTGAGGTGTGTAATGCACTCAGATATAATATTATTAATTATTATGATTGTTATTTTTTATTAACAGGGGATGTTAACTACTTCATTGTCACAGTGGGACAAACAGTTTAATGCTGTAGGACAATATTCATTTACAATACTATGAGAAGCAAATTACAAGAGAATAAATTTGGGCACCATCAGCAGCCTCCCTGTAGCATGTATTCCAGTCAGCATCTGACGGTTTTTAACACTCTTGAATGTGACCTGTCCACTTGTATGCTGTCAGATGCTGACGTGAGCATGCGCTGAGTACATACTGCCAGTGGGCCACTTGCAGGCTTCACAAAGTCATTTCCCTTAGTTACGACATTTTCTCCTACTCAACAGTGAATCCCAAACTGTCATAATCATCTTTCCCCTTTGCCTTGCTTCCAAGACGAGGAAGGGAATACAATAAAATTTAAAAAAATGTGACCCCCCCCACCCCCAACCTTTCCAACAAAGAAATGCACTAAGTGGGCTCCGCGTTACAAAATGATAAAAATGCCAGTGCAAATGTTTGCTGAGGAGGAGTGCAAGGGTTCTGCAGCTGTGAAGGATGGCTGATTTCAAACCAGGGTAAGGACAGATGGATTAGGCAGCTTAGAAGTAGGTTGGAGTAAATTGCTGGGTTGCTGGGTGGGATTTCAGGAGGTTCTTGTGGTTAGGCTGGAACTTGGGTTAGGGAATTTGTGTGAAGGCTAGTTTTCTGATGGGTATACTGGTAGGTACTAGTTGAATGCTATTTAACGAGGTCTTTAATAACAACAAGCATTTGCCCGTAGCATTCAAAGCCTGCAGTCAGCAGTCCCCAGTCCATACTAGGGATGTAAACATTTGTTTAATTAAGAATCTAAATATAGAACGTTTAAACGGTTAAACGTGTGGTGGGGGAGAGCCATGCTGGGCTCGACTCCTCACTGCCAAGTGAGAGCTGCCTACCTGAGGCTTCCCTCCCACCACATATGTAGATCCATATCTGGGCAGCTCACACTATGGGGAGCTGAGCTGAGCCCAGCTGGGGCTCCCCTCCCACACTGGGCTCAGCGCCTCCCCCTGAGCACGAGCTGCCCAGCTGCTCTTGCTTGCGGGGAGCCAAGCCCAGCTGCTGTTTTTCTATCCCCCCAGTTGAAATGGATTTAAATGGGTTTAAAACTTTTAAACAGCTGATCACCGTTTAAACGTTTAGGCTTTTTCATCCCTAAACCATACCTATGGTTGGGAAAGAGCCCTGCAGTGGTGAAACATCTTTTTTTTTGGTGTCTTCTGTCAGAGTTCAGGTAGTGCAGCACTAGGTGTGAATACGTTTAGCTGGGATCAGTCTGGAGTGATGTTCTGGAATGTGTGGCTAGCTAGGTTATAACTGTACCGTGAGTTTCATAGTTCAGGTTTGAGCACACATTCCCTCTTCAAGAAAATGTGGCTTGAAACTTGTCCCAGCAGAAGAAATTTGAGAGAACAAAGAAGAATTTATGTTTTCATGACATTATTGAAATGGATCTGACATCAACTGAAAGCAATAGACAACATTAGGGTAATGACTAAGGACTGGCCGGAAAGACAAATAACAGGTAGACAATTTTTGAGTTGAAGGAATATTTCCAGAGACTAAAATATTCAGCCTCCATAAATCCAACAGCAAATATGATATATTTATAGTTGTAAGGTAAATTTTGAGAATGCTTCACAGACTCAACACGTAAAGTGACAGAGCAATATTTTCCTTACTGTGGAAAAAATATATCAGTAACTTCTATTTTGCTTCAAAGCACAGTATTACAAAGTTGCCAATTACTGAAATTTAATTTCTGCGTGTTTTTGTCTCCTTTTCATGTGTTTATGTGCAGTATGCTGCACTTATGAGGACAATGTTTTTAAAGAGATGTACTTCAGTGGCTGCTTATAAAGTTGGCATTTATGCATCTATTACATTACATTCACTTTATATCCTTAACCTATAATTACAAACTAACAAACTCAGATAACAAACTCTTCACAAAGTTAAAAAGGCATCCACAAAAATCCCACAAACACCTATAACACAAGGTATAAAAGCAAAAGTGTAAGAAAAACACAAAATTCTATAAAGAAGAAATGACACTATACTAATATGTTTCGGGAGGGAATTTCAAAGTCACTTAGCACAGGCTTCACTCTTCTATTGAAATCAGTGGTAAAACCCACTGTGACGTTCCCCTCTGCAATCTGGACTGGTATATCTCTGCGTCACCCAAACCCCCCACTCCTGGGTCTGTTCGCTCACAGCCTCTTGCAGATAAGTGGCTCCTATTTTAGTGAGTGAGTGCTTCTAGGCAGTCACTCATGGGATTTTTCAATGGTGTGACCTCCACCCGCCACCATCCCCAGATCCAGATGCAACCCTAGGAACTGCTGTTTTATGGAGTTCAGTGCTGCCCACTGAATTCTGCAAGTTCATTGGTCAGTCAGTTTATCGAAGAAATTGATATGCACCAGCACTGTCACTCTAAACAAAGTATCTGTACAAACCCAAACCACATGCACTGCTTTAGATAAAACAAACAAATAAGTTTATTAAGTACAGACAGATTTTAAGTGATTATAAACCAGAGTAATATGAGTCATATTGATCAGGAAGAAATAAAAGAAATCGCATGCTAAACTAAACACTTCAGTAGCCTTTCAGTCTTTGATGGTTAATTTTACCACACAGGCTGGCTGAGCTGACTCCCTCAGCCAGCCCTCCCCCCCACCGTAGACAGTCTGTCAGTTGCTTGTTGGTTCTTCATAGATGGATTAAAAATGCCTCTGACTTTAACATGTTTCCTCGTCACCCCCTGGGGTCAGGTGATCGGCCACGTCCAGCAATGGGCATGGTTTCCTCGACTTGAGCCAAATGAGTGTCGCCTTATCAGATGCTTAGGCCAGTCCATTGTTCCTGTATGCATGCCTTTGTAAGGCGTGAACTCTCCACTGTTTTGTGTTTGCCTGGATCTATTCAAGCCATGTGAGACACACATTTGGGAATATTGCATAGCAGAGTTTCATATCTATACATAGGTGACATTGCAGGAAACATACGACCATAACAATAATGTTCAGTGTGTCATGAGCATTCCAAAAACACCTTACATGACACATTTTGCATTAGACAATACACAGTTACACTGTAAAGGTGAATATGAATGATACACAATCACACCATAAGGGTGTACATGGGGTACAGTGTCTTACACCCATGTTGACTTTGGTGTGAGTAGAGTTATGCTAATATGAGTGCTTTTGAAAATCCCACTGATAATGTAAAAAATCACCGGTGTCTGATCTGCTATGAAATACTTCTTCAATGAGCATATAGCTTATTCTTAAGCAGGCCCTACATTCAATTTATATCTCAATGTCCAAGCAAATGAAAATGTTTCCAAATTTGATATTCTAAATCCAAAATATTTCATATCTTCTCTTCATATATATTGAAAAGTGCAAGTTACAATGTTTTGACCCTAATAGGACACACAGGCACCAATTCAGAAAAGCATCTCTATTCAGGACAGCACTTAAACATGGGCTTAACACTAGATCAACAGGACTTAAGCATGTGCTTATAGTCCTGTCCTGAATCTAAATAGTTTTAAGCACATGCTTAAATGCTTTCCTGAATCATGTCCAGTGTCTCATTTATGTATTTGTTTTACTCTTTCACTATCTCAGAGAGATAGTCACATAGATAATATATGTGTGGAGTTGGTGTATTTGGAGAAAAAGTGTTCATATTGTAAGGTAATTAACATTGTTATATATCAGCAGCAGTAAAAATTGGTTTTTTGACTGCTGTTAATTCTCTTTTTGGTGCCAGAGACCAGGCTTAGTTAAAATGATGGAAAGAAAGAATTTTAGAAAGAATGCTGCAAATTAAGGCAATAATAGGCGGCTTTATATATGTTAATGAGAAAGCACTGGTGATCCTCTTGCAAATGTCAGCACAAAACAGTTTTGAATGTTTACTGATGCTTTATGTGTGCATTTAGCTTAGATAGGCACATGACTGGGTATGCAAAATTCCTTATCAACTGAATTAGATGTTTCAGGCATATTTTCAAAAAAGACGTCTGAATTAGCAGGCCTAAAACTGCATGATTGAATGTTTGGACATGCAATTTTTAACTGCTATATATTTTTGCATGCTGAGAAGCTCATTTTTCATAATACATTTGTGATAATAAATTACCTTATTTACACGTTCAAATCTGAGTATTACAGTGAAAAACATGGTAACCCAAAGATATGCATCTAAAAATGTGGTTATATATGACCGTATTTTCAAAGGAGCTCATATCCCATTTAGACAACTCAGTATGTGGTCACATTTTCAAGAGTAGGGCACACTGGCAGATCTTTTAAAAATCTGGGAATAGGTGTCAAAATAGGAGAAGCTGTGTCTTGAGATCTTAAAACTCTAGCTCTTATTTAGGTACCTTAAATGGCGCTAACTGTTTGAAAATCTGGCCCAGTTTGGTGCTGAGCACTTGAAAATCTGACCCTCAACTTTTTTGAAAACCCGGCCCAGAGTTTTCAGCATGCTAAATGATAGTCAGAGGATACTTTGAAAATGCAGTCCTTGAATTACATTTACGAAAGTATTTCTGTTATTTGCATGTCACCAACATACTTAAGCATGTGTTTAACATTAAGGACAAAAGTATTGAAGTCATTTGCTTAAAATTAGTCATGTGCTTAAGTGCCTTGATGAATGGGAGCATTATCCCTTATTTTTTATAAGAATTAGTTATTCATATGGAGAAGAAAAGAGCCCTTTGCTTTTAAAATATAATTTTCATTTGAAACACCATTGCTTCAATGTTTGCTGGAACCTCTTTTCTAGACTTGGAATGTGACATATTTTTGCACAAATATGCAAGACGTTTGTTTTTGTTTTTGTGTCACTTAATTTATCATATTTATTGCAGATTGGGGAAAATGGTGTTGAACACAGCTGTCACCCTCTGTGCTTGGCCTTGGCAGGTTGTCTACCAAGAGCAAATCTTACAGCTTGTTTACCCTCCAGCCTTTAGTTAGCCGAAACTTCCTTTTACTGTGATAGCTGTTCAGCTGCAATTAAGAGGGCATCTGAGAATTCCATAGTCCATTAGTTTGAGCAACTCTAATTACTCTGGGTAAAGGTTGTTTCTATCTTTTTAATTACCTAGATTCAGTTAATTTGAAGAGGAAACTGACTGAATTGTTAAAAAATAGCAAATTTGAAAAGTCCAACGTTTCAGTGACAAAACTGTGGCTTTTTACTAGAGCGGTGTAAAATTTACCACTGTTGTTTCATGGATTTTGTATGAACATTTTTATCATTTCATGAAAATCTGAACCCCCTGAATTTTGCTTTATCGACGGTTTTCACAAAATGACTATTTTTGCATTAAGAATATGAAAAAATGCAAATGTTCAGTGTCTCTTGGGCCAACTCTATTCCATTGAAGTTAATGGGAAATATATCATTGTTTCTAATGAGAGGAGTGTTATGAATAGTCACAGAATCCATTTCTTTCCTCATCTTTCTAAGGCCACACCTGTTAAGAGATAAAAATTCTTATTGCTTAGAACAGACCTTATTGCTTATTGCATAAGACCCTGCAAAGCTGGGGCTGTCTAAAGACAATATAAATGCATTCTCTTTGATTACAGTGACGATAAAGAGTTTGAGCTCTCAAAATAGTAGTTACAGGAGTCTTTTCATTGACTTCAATAGGCTTTATAGCCAAAGATGGTCTTCCTGAAGGTATCAAAAGCAATTCTGAATTATTTCAATTTCTGTGTTGTGATATTGTTGTTCCGTCATGTATTGTGACAATTATGACAATGTCCTGTAGTATCCAGGATAAATTATATTGAATTAAGTTAAACCTTATTGAATTAAGTTTAACATTTTTGGAGTTCATTGTATTAACAGTGCAAATGTTTATGTACTATTGTGGGACAGTATGGAACATCGTTAGCCGGAATACAGGATTAATGCAATCTTTGGAAGATATTAGGAACTTCAAAGGACTTTTGGGACAATACATGTGAAGTGGATTTCTTAGGAGATACTTGAGGGTGATGGGAATGTAAATGACCCTGAATCCATCCTTTTGAAGCTATGCCCTGGGGAGATTAACCAATTGTATACTGATTACCGCTCCTGAAAACTTCAGTCCAAAGACCTCCAAAAGGTATAAAGGATGGACTAAATTTTTCAGGAGGGTGCTATCTCTGAGCTGAGGGTATGATGAACTTGCAACCAAAAAAAACCCCCCTTGGTCAGGGGTTTTGAAGGACTGCTCCTGCCAGAGCCCATGTTGGAGGGGGTGATCTCTGGTAAGTTTATTAGCATGTGTGTAGGTTCTCAATTGACTCTGTTTGCTGGGCTCAGACTGTGGGACTAAAAATAGCAGTGCAGACATTCCAGCTTGGGCTGAAAGGGGAAAGGTCTTGGAGCCCAGGCTCCAGCCCAAGCAGGAATGCCTATACACCTACTTTTAGCCCCCCCCAGTCCTGAGCCCCACAACTCTAAGTCAGTTGTCCCAGGTTCTAAGACTCAGTGCCATGGGTTTTTCTGTGCAGCGTAGATATACCCTTAGAAATGTATGGTTGTATTTATCTTGGTTACTATTTATTATCATGCCTAAAGTTACAAATATAATGTTTTTACAAACAAATAGGGCTTTTTCAATGATGGAATTTCCTGGATGTTTTGAATCCATTATTTCAGTATTGTTGGTTATGCATATTTCCATAACCAGTTAATTGCAAGTAAAAATGTCACATGGACAAAGCATTTTTGCTAAATATCTAGTATTATACCTAACAATTAATTAGTTATAATGATGAAAGATTCTCTTTAATAGTGAAAGCCATGTAGTTTACCTTGAAAGATGATTTTGTAAGATACAGTTATTAGTTCAGATCTGCAATGATCAGTTTTCCAGTGTTTTCGTATCCCAGCCAATTTAAGTCCTAATTCAGGAAAGCAAGTTAGCATATTGTTAAGGCCATCCCTATTCAGGAAAACAATCATATGCTTAAAGTTAAGCATATGCTTTTCTGCTTTTCTGAATAGGGATGCTTTTCTGGACAGGTGCCTTATTGGTTTTAATTTACTGTACAAAAAACAAACAAAAATACCTGTAATGATTTCAAGTGCAGCACATGATTACTGAACACTTTTTCATTATTCAGAACTCTTTACTCAGAAGATGTACTAAGTGCCATTAAGCTCTAGGTCATGAATGAGCAAAGGTTAAGTATGTTAACCTTCAGCACATATGTAATCACATCCCTATCCAGCAAATCTTTGAGTGTTGAACATGTTTTAAATAGAGCGGGCTGAAATATTTCTGATGTGACAGATATGATGTTTTGTGAAATTATAACATTTTGCAGGACCATCTTGCTTCTGACATTTTTTCGACAGGAAAAAGTTAAAACATTTTGTTTTGTCAGTGTTGAAACTTTTCATTTTGATAGTGTTATAATATTTCATTTTGATAATATCATTTTAATTTGACATATTACTTCTGTACGTAATATATAATTCTGACATATTACTTCTGTACGTAATTTATATAATATATTACATTTCATATTTTAATATAATATTAACGTCAAGTGGAATGAATTGAAATGACACTATCAAAACAATGACACTATCAAAACAAAACCATTTTGACGATTCTGAATTTTTATTTTGCACCGTATCCAAAATCTGTGAGTCTCTTCCGGGCTTTACTTTGTGGTGGATCAATGGATCAGTGACTCAGACTCTATAATAAAGAGATTTCGTATGTAATTGTGTGTTCTGCACAGAATCCAGGTGCTGTGTTATGAAGCAGGAAAACTATAGCAACGGGTTACAGTTAGTCCACTTAGCAGATCAAGAGATCCTAGATTTGCCGTTTGGCCATGGGACCCTTACTGTATTCCATGTTCTTTGGTGGCAGCAATGAGATTAATATATTAATGGGCTGTAGATTTATATGACAATAATGGGATTTGGCATTTTAGCAGATACTTTTTTCAAGTAAAACTTCAGCAATCTCTCATACATCTAAAACATCTGGGAACAATATTTGAACCCTGCAACACACCGTGTAATGAGACATAAATAGACATAATGCATCATAAGGGATTGTATTTTTGAGGCACTCCACTTGGCTCTATGTGACTTTCTTTGACTAGCTGTCTGGCTAACCCCCGGCCTTGAAAGCGTGCTACTTAGTGTATTGCTTCCTCAGTGTAGAGAATGCGATGGCAGGGATGCTCACATGCAGTGGGCACAGCCACAATCTAAATAATAAAAATAGTAATAATTATCATGCCATTTTCCTTTTCAGTCTTGGAAGCAGCTATTTTCTTCCAGTTGCTGAATGCCTTCAGTAACAGTTGAGGTTGCTTTGCAAGTCAGGGGGACACTCGGCACCTTCCAGGATTGGAATCTTAGTGGTGACAAACTGAACCAGCCGATAGCTCAAAGTGTCCATTCTACTGAAAGGCCAGAAAAAAAAAATCCTGAATTCACTTAGCCTTGATTTATGAGCAGGTACGGCACATAGGCACGCCTCCTGAGAGTAACACTGTTATAGCTGTACACTACCTGATGAAACATTAATCCTAACCCTGTGGGAGCCAGGATCACTATAGGTGTAATTATTTAACCTGTAAATGTTACAGCAATGGATATATAAAGTACTATAGACTTAGTTGTAGAAAGATTACAGCAAACATATTTACCCAGTTCAACACAAGTCCCATTACAACAGACTAATGGTTCTGTTGTATATTATGCATTGTCCTTTTTAGATGTCAGTTTATCATTCTTTTTAATAGTTACAAATACTTAAAAGAGAACAAAACAAAAAAGAGTGGCATATTCACTTGTAAAAACAACGAGAGTCCTGTAGCACCTTAAAGACTAACAAATTTCTGCGGGCATAATTTGTTAGTCTTTAAGGTGCTACAGGACTCTCATTGTTTTTGCTGTATACAGACTAACACGGCTATCCCTTTGGAAATGTCACTTGGAATTGGCATCCATTGTATAGTGTCTGAAATACGGTTAGTCTCATGGAATGGTGACTTACGTTTCCACATCTAAATAAAAATGACCTCTAAATTTCACCTGTAACTTTGAGCAGGCAAGTCCAACTGTTTGCTCAGTCGGTAGAGATGGTTAAAAAGTGAAAGAAATTTTGTGGAAAATCTTGTCCTTTTTGGGAGGGAAAGGAAAAGCGGATTTTGACATTTTTCAGCCATCTCTTTCAGTGACTACTTACAGATACACCTTCTTCTGGGTCTTTTGGGGCCCTTGTTGCTATGCTCCCTTCTCTGTTCATATGCAGAAGCACAGACGAAACCAGCAAATCCATACTTCCTCCCCAGTGCTGCATTCCCCGCTTTTGATCTTAAAAATATAAAATGTCGCAGTACAGAATCAAGTGGGTTACGCAAAATTTTACTCATCCTTTTTCCAGGGTGAGTACATTTTTTTTTTGATAAGCACATTTTCATTAGTTTCTTTCATTATTCTTCATCTTCATGGTAAAGTGCAGGCTAGTCAACTTTTAAGTTTGGATGGTAAATTTTTCACAACAGATTTTCTAAGGCTGGTTTATATGGCCTGCTGACTATATGAAGCTGTGGTTCTCAGATACTCCTCAGGTGAACTAGGCACAGTATACATACCTCTGATGTGAACACGTTACATGCTGATCTCTGGCAGTTTGTGTTGTGTCTACCAGATAATAGCTTTATTTGAACAAGAGGCTATCAGGACATAGAACTCTTTCCTTTCCGCCCAGTAAAACTTGTCTTTCCCCCCATTATTGGGTTGGCTTTAGGCAAACTCGTATAAACTGTTTGGACTTTCAGTACGGCTAGGTTGGCCTGCTTATGATTTTTTTTAAAAAAAAAAAGATACTAATAATTTCATTTCAAACCGAAAGCGGAGAAGATGAAGATATACAGTACAACCCATCAGTGTTGCAAGGTGAGTTTGTGCTATGTATGCTCAGATAGCTCCAGCTGGGTTCTAAATTCTTTCAGTTTCTAGAGTATACTCCTCTCTTGATGCCAAGGAATTAAAGGGAACGTGAGTTACATGTTACTGTACATATAAATCCCAACTCCTCAAGATGAGACTCTAGTGCTTATCACCAAATGATCTCTGCCTTTCCGAGGAAACGTTTATTTCTTTGAGACACTTATGGGCCTGAATTTTATGCAGTTTAGCTCTTATAATTCTCTAATCACCAGACATGATGGGACAATACATTTATGCAGGAAATCTGCACAATTAGCATGATTAATTTTCCATGTCAACTGTCTTAAAGTGTATAAAGTATACCTGTTCTGCCTTGAGTTATTGCCTCAGATGATGCATCAGCAAAGATGGGCCTGTGTTTAACACTCTGGTGTGTGATTTTGTTATAATCTTTGACATGACTGATTATGCCAAGGCCTGGAGCAATTTATTGAATTAATGAATTACTTACAAATACATGAGAGTGATTAATTGAGATGCCTGTTTGGATCCTATTCAGTGTAATGAGGCTTGAGCATTGACAGATGCATACAGTGGGCCTGATCCTGCCACCAGTGAAGTCATGGGAAGTCAATGGGCTTACTTGCATGAGAACGGGATGCAGGGTTGAGCACTAAATAGTAAAACAATCTCTTGGATGGGTTAATAGATGCTCTTCTGAATGCATCCTCCAGGCAGACTTATAGTCATGTCATTCTGTAAATTGAAAATGCATTGCCCCATATCCTGTCACTTTCTCCATCTCTTCCTCACTCAGCTAGATACTTTATTATCAGTTTAGATTTATTTATAGCAAGTACATGCCTTAGACAACAAGTCAAGAGTGGTGGAAACTGAATTTCCTTTTAGGGAACAGCATTAAGTCAGGAACTACCTCCTCGAGTCTCACAAATTGAGAAGAAAGCTCACATTCTAGCTGAAAACACCTGACTTGGATATTTTATAATAAACACCTAGCTTGAATTTGTAACCCTATTTTGTTTCCAAAAGGGATGTTTTATTAGCACAATTACAAGCAGTTCATGATCATCTTTTGTGTAGTGACCAAGAATCAAATCTGACTTCATCTCAAACATTAAGGCTATGCTACAGTCCAAGAGAGAGAAAGCATTTGAAAGTCGAGCCTTGTGCTCATTGTATGTGGAACATAGGAAAGAAAAAATGTCTCATCTGTGATAGTTGCAGTGTTTCCTTTGTCTTTAATGTTGCTTTTGTTCCCTGCTGTGACAAAGTGGAGATATTCTTGGGGTTTTCTCTGAATGCTGTGTGTGTGCCTCAGTTTCCCTCATATGTTACTCATGTATTTCGGTGATGGGACCTGGATGTGTAATCATTGGAGAAGCCACTAGAGGGCGGATGGGCCATCCCCAGTCACACGTATGCAGACCAAGGCTACGGCTACACTGCCGGCAGCAAATTTGCCGCCATCAGATCGATTTCTCTGGATCGACTGAGTGGTCAGTGAAGACCCGCTCAGTCGATCCAGAAATCGACATACTAAGACCACCTTTGCAAGTGGCGTAGCGCTGCGTCAACGGGAACGCGGTTCCCGTCAGCTCAGTGCAGTGAAGACAGTGCGCAGAAGAGGCACAGAGAAGTCAATGGGAGTTACACAAGTTTTTTGCGTAGCTTGCATAACTCCCGTCGCCTGCCACTGAATCCTGGAGGTAAGTGTAGACAAGGTCCTTGACCCCTTTTCCCTCCTGGATCAACCAGCTGCAACAGGTTGCAGCGGGCGGAGACCAGGAGGAGTAGCCACCTTGCCCAGGAAGGAGACAAAGGACTGGGGAGGGGCAAAGAGACAGGTCCATGGGGTGGCTGGTTGGAAGACTCCAGTCCCCCATAAAGGAGCTTGGGAGCAGAGCCTGAGAATGGGCTCTGAGGCTCCCTTGTTGGTCGCTGCTGTAACCTCTAATTAATCTGCTATCAAAGTCTTTCTGCGCTGTGATCCTGAGAACTAATAAACCCTTCTGATTTCCACGCTGGCTGTGAATCACTTCTGATTGCAAGGTGGGGCGTGGGGCCCCTTCAGGGATGTGTAGAAGCTCCCTAGGGTTCCATCCAGGGGGACCCACAGGGATAGCTTAGGCAGAGGAGGGGTGCTGAATGCTCTGAGGCCAGATTCAGGAGGTGGCTGCACTGGTGTGGGGAGACCCGAGGGGAGGGGCAGACTCTGAGCATTAGAGTCCTGACTGGCTTCGCTCACACCAGCACATGCACTCTGATAACGCTATGGAAGGGCTGAGAGCTCTTGAACTATTATTATTATTTTCTCTCCTAAGTTCAATCTTTACTGCCATGGTGAAATATACTAGCTGTGAGCAGGAAATCCTCACCAGGCCAAGCTGTTCACTATGTCATTCCAATGAGGCATAAAGGAGTCAATCTGATCTGGGTAAGCAAACCTTGCTGTGTTTTAGAAAACTGTGTGCCTGTACTTCTCTCACCCCAGTGTAATGTGGGAGGAATTTGACTGAAATCATTGAGGCGAATGGTGTAAGTGAGAGGGCAATCAAGCTGTGTGTGTGTGTTTGGTTTTCTTCCCCCTGTACAGATTCAGGGAATTTAAGAAAATAAGTGGGATGCCAGATATACTTGATAGTCTCATTTGTGTGCCAATATGGAGGCTGCTTTTATGGGTCACTGACATTTTGCTGAGGATTTGAGCTCTGGGAATAAAACTGAAAGACATAGTACTCTGTGGTTCTGTATTTTTCTACAGTATTGTTGCCACATACGTGGGGGTAACTTCAGGTGCTGAAGAGAAGGACTGTAATAAGTAGAGCTGCTGGCGAGACACAATGGGCTGAATGCATGTGGGGATGCAGAGCTCCATTCTTGGGATCTGAGGGCTGGTGACTCATGCCCGTTTCTTACTCTCTTTGCTTGTGCAATCTTCTTTTAATTTATGATAAAGATTTTCTTATGTTGAACACCCCTTACCACCCTGAGCTGACGGTATGTCAAAGAGGGACATTTCTGAACGGTTCATTTCCACACGGAGTATGTATTAATACTTGGTACTTCTTCGAAATTACTCGGAGTTTGAAATAAAAGACAACTGGCCAGAGTGTGCGCATATTTTGTGCCCAACTTGTGGCCCAGGGATCTGTTCATGGAGGGTCTCCTTCCTCCAATGATGAAGGGGTCTGAAGCCCCACTGTGGCACTGTCTCTGCTCCTGGCCCCCAGGAGGCCTTTCTGGGGATGTGGGAGGGGCCTGAGCAGGCCAGGCGAGGTAGTAGGCAGGGCAGGGAGGGATACATGTAGTCCCTCCTCAGGCCTCGGATAGATTCCTCAGAGAAGATATTAAAAGTGTATGTGTAGTATCCTGGGGATACGTTATCTTTTCTCTAGTGCACCCTGTCCCATGTGCTGGAGGTCATGGTGGCTAGAAGGATTCACTGCCCAAAAAAGTTTGTACGAAAGGAGACGGTTGAGCGCCTTATGAAAATCTGTTCAACCTCCTGTGAGTGGCAGCTCATTTTGGCACCATGTCTGTCTGGGCTTGGGAGACACTGCCACTTTTCCCCGCTCCACACTCATGAAGGTGTCAAGCCCAAGGAACCTCTCAGAGCACAGCGGGTCACCTGAAACCTGCCAAAGGGGGACCAAGCTCCAGAAGTCCAGAGGAGAATACAATCTTCACTGGGAGGACACCAAGCACAAAGAGACTGACAGAGGCCACGTCTGTGTATCTGGACCCCAAGCCCAAGAAACGCAGAGAACACATGTGGTCAGATTTTTGCCCCCGGCCCAGTCTGTGGTAAGCAGCCTTTCGTGTGGATGGAGATTATTTTATAAGCAGCGTTTGTAAGAGTACCACTAGTTCCCCCCAATCCCATGCCCATCTGTCCCCTGCTCCAAGGATGCTTGACCAAGTGTTTTCATTATAACTCTGTGATTTCAGGTGCTTATGACTTAAAAAAAAGTAACCATTTTGATTAGGACCGAGCTGCTCAGTGACAACGGCTGGTATAGCAGGGATCAGACTGGGGGGACCTCCAGAGCTAAAAGCATTAGCTGTGATAGCTGGAGCTAAAGGGCCATGCCTCTCTAGCTTAGAACAGTAACAACTCCTCTCCTGTGTGGATCAGCACACTCGCCCATCAGTTATACTCGGTTCCTGGCACTAATGTACTTGCTTCCTGTACCTTACCCTGCTGTGTTGGCAGCACTGAGTGCTCTCCTCCTGTACTACCACCCTACTGACCGCAGGGGAGGCTTGGGCTCCTCTGGGATGCCAGGTTCAGCCACATGCAGGATTCTCTTTGCAAAGAGGATGGGATTTGGGGGTGCAGTTTTGGGGAGGATGAGGCTGGTGGGGAAATTTCCCCAAATATGAATAGGCTATGAGGGGTGTCTAAAGAGTAAGGGTTCCTCCCATCTGTGAGAAAGGGTATGAGTGGGGAGGAGGGAAGAGGGAACTGATTTGGGTGGGGCCAGTGATTCTTCCCACCTTCTGTGCACATGAAAGTCAGTTCCCCGTAGGAGTTGGAGGGTGGGACTCCTCCCCCCATTAAAATAAGCCAGTGCTGGGTAGTCAATAGGAAGCCATTAGAAGAAGGGAGTGCGGTCCCTTTATCTGTCCACCATGTTACCAGCCTCTTAAGAGTGTGCAGAGGAGGATGACAAAGCTAGCCCCAAGAGCCATTATTATAAGCCTACCATGACAAAAGATGTAGGGCAAAAGAAACATGGGTTGAAATCCTCATGGTTCTTCTCCAACAAAGATGAATCCTTTGGCTAATTTTGTCAAGTTCTAATTCACCATCATATAAATGCACTTTTGTGTTTATGTGCCTAAGTGACCATTGGTTCCTATGTTTACATATCAACAATATGGTCAAACAGACTGACAACACTTCCTTCAATGTAAATCTCACAATTAAATAAACAAATGTTGTTCACTGTATTAATTTCAGTGAATGATCACCACACTTTTAAAAACACAAAAAAAAAGTTAGGAAATTCACTACCAAAACAATTGTAATGAAGTCCTAGGATGCATCAGGCAACGTATTTCCAGTAGAGACAGGGAAGTGTTAGTACCATTATACAAGGCACTGGTGAGACCTCATCTGGAATACAGTGTGCAGTTCTGGTCTCCCATGTTTAAGAAAGGTGAATTCTAACTGGAACAGGTGCAGAGAAGGGGTACTAGGATGATCTGAGGAATGGAAAATCTGCCTTATGAGAGGAGACTCAAAGAGTTTGGCTTGTTTAGCCTAACCAAAAGGAGGCTGAGGGGAGATATAATTGCTCACTATAAGTACCAGGGAGGGAGAGGAGCTATTTAAATTAAGGGCCAATGTGGACACAAGAACAAATGGCTATAAACAAGCCATCATCAAGTTTAGGCTTGAAATGAGATGAAGGTTTCTAACCATCAGAGGAGTGAAGTTCTGGAACAGCCTTCCCAAAGGAGCAGTGGGGGCAAAAAAACCTAACTGATTTCAAGACTGAGCTTGATAAATTTATGGCGGGGATGGTATGATGAGATTGCACACAATGGCATGCAGCCATTCTGTGATTGCTAGTAGCAAATATCTCCAATGCCTGATGATAGGATACTAGATGGGGAGGGTTCTGAGTTACTACAAGGAATTCTTTCCCAGGTGTCTGGCTGGTGGTTCTTGCCCACATGCTCAGGGTTTAGCTGATCGCCATATTTGGGGTTGGGAAGGAATTTTCCCCTGGGTCAGATTGGCTGAGACTCTGGGGTTTTTTCACCTTCCTCTGCAGCCTGGGTCATGAGTCACTTGTAGGTTTAAATTAGTGTAAATGATGGATTCTCTGTAGCTTGAAGTCTTTAAATCCTGATTTTAGGGTTTCAGTAACTCAGCCAGAGGTTAGGGGTCTATTACAGGAGTGGATGGGTGAGGTTCTGTGGCCTGCAATGTGCAGGAGGTCAGACTTGATGATCATGATGGTCCCTTTTGACCTTAAAGTCTATGAGTAATGCAATTTTATTGAAGAGCATTTAAACATACAAGTCAGAAAATTCAACATAATGGTTTCCACAATAGCTTTTTCTGCCATTTCACTCATGTATTTGGCAGAGATTTAAACAGCAACCATAGTGCTATAGTTTGTATTACTATGAGCTTAATGCTGATCTGACTTAAACCGCTGTTAATCCCAAGTAACTCCTCTGAAGTCATGACCCCACATCTCTCTGCAAGGGCCAGCAAAAATGACCACATGTTGAGGTGGCATGGCTACTGCATCCTCTTCAACAGTGACACATTGCGTTTGACTTCCCCAATGCTCCTATGAGTTCTGGCAGGCATCAGGCTTTTCTATTCCCTCCAAAGCACAGCTGTGCCATAAAAGCACAACAGAGCCCTCAGTGCATAACAAATTTATCTTTTCCCCTTTTTATTTGGTTACCACAACTGCCATGGTGAAAGATACTTTCTGGGGGGAAACAAGTCTTCTATTGCAGACTATACAAGGGGAAAAGGTGGCCAATGGAAGTTTCAGTGCCTGAACAGAGCATTATAGTTCACTTAACTTTCATTACCTACCCTGGTGTGTGGACAAGTGTGATGCATTTACTGTTAGGTTACGCACGCTGGAGTAGTGGCACAGAGAAACCATGAAATAGCTCTCTGTATGAGCAAATAAAGTGAAAGATCTGAAAAGCCAGAAGGAGCCAGGATAGAAAGCCCTAAAGCTAGACTGCCATTCTTCAACTCCACCATCCCCCATGGTACTTAGAAATTTTAAAGGAGCTCTGAACAACAGGAGATTTTTTTCTCTGCTTTATATATGTGATCTGAAACAGAGTTGGCTGAGGCAATGTTCCAACCCTAATTCTGAATTTTCTAGCTGCCAGTGAAATTTTCAGACACACCTGGCTTAGATTCTCTGGTTTTTGCTAAGACCCCTTTGTACTGAATACTCCTCCTTTTCTAACTTAAATTGGGCCTGGCAGGGCCTGAATCGGGGAGATGATGCCATCTCTCTGCATCTGCCAGTGCACCTGGATGTAATGGAGAATTGGGGCCTTAACTTACTTTCTTCCCAGTTGAAGCCAGAAGTTCCTGCGTCCACCACCCCATTTTGTTCCTATTTCGATGCCCTTCAACACGACAAAGCCAACCTCCTGGACAGGCCTTCTTTTGGAATTCACCAAGGCAGCACCTTCATTGGACAAAAGGTTTGTTGTTGAGCACTGGGAAAACAGCCTTCCTTGCAGGGGGTTGAATCTGCTGCCAGCCCAAGGAAATAGAGAGCCAAAGTATGATTAAATATGTACTTTGCATTTATATAGTGACTTCTATTTTTAGAGCGCAAAATACTTACGTTCAAATCTAGAGGGGCAGATCTACCAACTCTACAGTTTTCCCCATAGGTGGCAGGTGTTCAAATCCTGTTTTGAGTCTGTGGGGAAAATCCTTTCTGATTGGCTGTCCTTCCCCACTTGCCCTGTTTCTTGGGAAAGGGCAGCCAATCAGAGTGGCTGAACATGTTGCTTGGTATCTAAATCCCTGATTACATGAAGCAGTTCTCCCTCCCTGTTGCTCCGCTGAAGGGCTGGGTGTGGTTTCTCTGTGTTGTAGTCAGCTGGGGAGCAACTTCTCTGGCCAGCTCTGCAGTTTCTTCTTGGACCCCTTGTAGTGCCACTAATCCCAGCCTGGAGAAGGCAGTGAGAAGAGGACACTAGCAGTGCCCCATTCTGGGAGTAGGGAGAAGAAGCCCCAGCCCTAGGAAGGGGAGAAAAGAGGCTGCCAGCCTGCTCCCACTGCCTCCCTTCAGTCTTTGGGAGTGTGGTGAACATCTGGACATCTGCTCAGGAAATAATTCACCAGGGACGTCCCCAACACATAGATTTGAGAGGAGGAGATTTCTAAAGGGGCGTGTATGAGGAGGGGAAGTGGAGTAAATTATTAAGCACAGGGGTTGGCTGTGTGTGGGTTCAAAAATTAAATACTGGGTTAAGGGTTGGGGGGTTTAAAAATTAAATGTTATTGTGAGGTATAGACTAAAATGCTGGGCTGGGCAGCTTGCAGCTGTTGAAGGAAATATTGTAGGCAGGATTTACTGCATGAAATATTGGGGTTAGGGCTGGATGTAAAATGGAGGCAGTGAGTGGGAATAGGGTGACAGAGGAAGAAATACTTTGGGAGGAGGAGAGTCGACAACTAAACTAACTGAGCTGGAATGAGGCGGAGAGTGAGAATTGCTTTGTAGTGGCAGGGAGAGGCCAGAAATGAATTGAGTCAGGATTGGGGGAGTTAATTAGGACAACTACTCCTGGTCAGAGGAGAAAGGTGTCAGACACTTCTCCTTTCTCTCTTCCCTTCTGTCGTTCTTTCATTCTTTTTCTAACCCCCACTACTTCCATCTTTCACTTCTGCTTTCTCCATCTTTATTTATGCAAATCTACTAGTTTTAGCATTCAGGATGTTGACAGCCATGGTAGACACGATGAGACAATATCCATTAAAGTTATTTCAAACTTTAGACAACGTTATCCATCACTTTTTCACTGTTTGTTGATTCACTGCTAGGAACACACCATTTCCTGTACAATTAGTGGTATCTTCAATACATGGCCATTTCCCCCCAATTTAGCATGATACATACACTCTATTACCCTTTCACTCTGAGCATTTCCTCGGACTCTTGCCTTCATGGCTATCCTATAAGGTGCTTAAACCCATTCCTCTGCAGCAACACCTACCTTAGATAAATTGATTTAACTTGAGATTCTGTGGTTCTTGCCTTGTGCATGCTAGGTAAAGAGGTGGTCAGATCATATTTAGTTGATTTCCTGGGAATGGTTGCTACTACTGTATCAGAGGGTGAGTCACCACAACTTATTTTAATATGCCACACTCTGCTGTGTTTTACCAAACCTTCCACGTGACCACGGTTGCTTCCTTGAAGACTTGATTCTGTGGAGAAATGTATGAATAAGCATCACATTACATCAACATTATCTGACTACTCTAAGTTGCCAAAGCTCATTAGTAGTCAGATGGGCTATAAATAGCATTCGGTGATGGAAAATGGCACCTCTCTGTCTAACTGTAAGTGGAAATTATTTTTTTTTTTGTCGAGATGAGGTAATGCCATGTGCACATTCATCCTGGAAACCCATGGCAAGGATGGATGCTCTACCTCCCAAGCTAAAATCATAAATATTTCAGAAAGGCCAATAAAACAGAGCTCATAATTTAGAGAGAGAATTTTCCAAATCTATGGAGAGGAAACAGTAAAGGTTCATATCACTCATTCAACACACACACACACTTGCTGGAGTAGCTCCTACTGAGTAAGACACATTTTTCTTTGTCCAGTAATTGCCAGGCACCTAATTTTTCAACACATTAATTACAAAAGTCAGTCTGCTGCAACCTTGTAGACTAGCCAGCAAGGTGATTATTATGCTGTCACTGATGGTACTGATCTTTGCTATGGAAATGGCAATGACAGACTTAATGTCCTAAAATGTTTTGCATTTAATTTATGAACATTAGCCAGTACTTCATGATCATTGGTATATGTGAAGCCAAACCCCATGGGGAGTAATTGCTTGTTTGTTGGTAATATTATGAGGCATGAGAAATATGTTTATAGAACACTGTAGTAAACATTTCCAAAAACTCCATGGTTTGCTCTCTGCACTTCCAGAGCAAGCTGGTAGCCTGCAGGTAATTATGTGCAAATCAGGTTGAGTGTTACTGTTGCAATGTGCTAGGACTGGCCCATAAAAAGACATGTCTGGTTAAAATGGGTGATATGTCCAGTAGGTCTGCTTCCAAGAGAGGTTCCTTGATCAAACCCAGTCCTCTAATCTTCTGGGGAACCTGAGTCTCACCTTGTTGGTGTCACCAAATACTTCTGGTAATATCTGAGTTTATTTGAAATAGGTTCCTTGCATATGTGTTGTATGCTGCAAAAATTGGGGCTATTTGACATTTTATGCTAGATAATGACCAAATGTTAGTAGCTGGCTAATAGCTAGATTAACGGTTCACGTTATCACATGGTTTTTGTGATCTGATGCAGCATGTGGCTGATTGTGTTTCAGATAACTCGTTCATCTTGAGCTTTCTTTAGTTTAAACTCATCGGTCACAAACATCAAGCAATGATCCTTCCCCAAAGCACTCTGCGTTATAAAAGGCTGAGATGTGGAGGTACCACTGAGTGCTTATGCAGATTCACTAAGCAAAGAATAAAGCACACAAGGCAAAAGGACCAAAACTCAGGCCAGCTAAAATCAGTAGTTGAACAAGTGAAAGTATGTTAGTGAGCCTACAACATTCTGCTTTGTGCCCTCCTGCCATTATTCATTCATTTTTGATGGGTCATCAGCACAGCAGGTTCTGGCTGCATGGCTGAGAATAGTAGCTGGCCTTTGGATAAATATAAAAGATATATGAAACAATGTTTTGGGCCTTTTGGCACACAAAGAATAGATTAATAGGAAAAAAGAGATTACATGTGTGTTGAGGAAGCACAGAAATACCCACTAGATAGGAGCAATAATAGCAAACATGACCCATGCCTGCCGATAGTGTGGGAGAGGGGGAACGTGAGGGCAGCTGTCTTCAGCAGTGTTACTGAGCATGCTCAGTAAAAGCCAAGCAGCAAATCTGGGGGGGCACGTGACCCTGCATGCGCCCCGGTCACCCTCTGAGTAATAGGGTTGTGCTATTTTCCCCAAGTTGTGTGCTTATGAAAGCTTTTGCATAGCTATTGAATTGTATTCAAGTGATCGGCTGAAAACTCTGTACCTCTTCATTGCTGGTTTTGGTTTTTCACTTGTACATTAAATACGAGCTGTAATTACATCCATTCTATTTGTCCCACATTTCTCATACATTTGTCTTTTTTTCTTTTGGTGGTCTACATTTGTGTGTATGATGCGTGTGTGTGTGGAGCTGCTCAAAAATGTTTAGATGGTACCTGCTCTACTGAAAAACACAGTTTTGAAGAGATTTACATGTTTCATGGGAACATGTCAGTTATGACAAATTTTTCAACAGTTTTTTCAAAGTTGAATAATAATGCTGTGTGTAGAAATCTGTCACTAATAAAAGATAATGAGGAAATGAGATCACAGCAGATAAAGAGTTTGACTCAACTATTTTACATCCTAACTAAAATGCATTGTAAGGTGTGATGAGCATCAGTTTGTGACCATGTAAGCAGTACTGTACATGTATTGATGTGATGTTTTACATAGCACAACTAATTCTACCATCTTGTATACACCATCATTATATTTTGGGCAGCCCACAAGTATTAATTTTTAAGAGAACACATATGCCTTTGCAATAATCTAGTTTGAGTAGTGCCTCTAACGTTAGAAAATGCTGTATTGTACACTAACAAAGAGGTGATAAAATGTCTGTCATATTGACCCACATGTGTGATCTTTAAAAAACAGTCTCTAATCAATTTTATATGTACATGGATGATTGATTTTAGGGGAACTTCTCATTTTTAAAGGGAACCAGGTGTGTAAATCTTCACAGCAGTGAGGCCTAAAGAATATCTTTGCAAAATATGTATCCATTATGCTGGTTTTTTAGAAGAAATTGGAGTAGACATTATGTATTATGTCAGCCATTTAAGGCAATTTCTAAGGATGGCATGATTCCATAATTCATAGATTTCAAGACCAGAAGAGGCTGCTGTGACCCCGAGCCATAGAACTTCTCCAAAATAACTCCTTTTGAACTAGAGCATATATTTTTAGAAAAACATTCAATCTTGATTTAAAAAATTAGCAGTGAATATCCATCAAGACCCTCAGTAAATTGTTTTAATGGTTAATTACCCTCAAAACAATACATCTTATTTTTGGTCTGAATTTGTGCAGCTTCAACTTCCAGCCATTGAGTCTTATTATACCATTATAAAATATTTGTGCCTGATGTTAGGTACTTCTAGACTGTGATCAAGCCACCTCTTAACCATTTCTTTGTTAAGCTAAAAAGATTGAGCTCCTTGAGTCTATCCCTATAAGGCAGGTCCTCCAATCCTTTAATTATTTTCATGGCTAGTCTCTGAACTCTCTGCAATTTTTTAATAACCTTATTGAATTGTGGACACCAGTACTAGACACAAAATTCCAGCCGTGGTTGCACCAGAGCCAAACATAGATGTAAAATAACCTGTTTACTCCAACTCAAGATTCCTCTGTTTATGTATTCAAGGATTGCGTTAGCCCTTTTGGCCACAGTATCATGCTGGGAGCTTGTATTCAGCTGAGTGTCCACCATGACCTCCAAGTGTTTTGCACAGTTACTGCTTCCCAGGATTGAATCCCTCACTTTGTAAGTATAGCCTATCTTCTTTATTCCTTGATATATATGTTTACATTTAGCCATATTAAAATGCATATTGTTTGCTTGTGCCCAGTTTATCAAGCAATCCAGTTTGTTCTGCATCAGTGATCACTCCTCTTCATTACTTAACACTCCCCCTATATTTGTGCCATCTGCAAAATCTGTCAGTGATGATTTTATATTTTCTTCCTGGTAATTGATAAAAATGTTAAATAGTGTACGACCACAAACCAATCCCTGTGAGACCTCACTGGAAACATACATACTCAATGATGATGATTCCCCCTTTTACAAGAAAAAAAGATGTTGACTCGCAATAATAATATTCTTCATTATTTATTTTTATTCTCTTGCACTCTCAGGGGCATAGGGCTGTGATGTTGTATAAAAGAAAAGTGATCAAGTTTACACTAATGTATCATCACTAAGCATCTCTGATGTAAATTGTGACAAAGTAATTAATGTAAGGTATCGATGGAAAAGTTGTAGACTGCTAAGTATTATTATTCTGTTTAAATCCATGTACCATCTCTGTATATGAAGTTATGAATATTGGCTATGTATTTGTATCTCAGACGTGTTTTTGGGTGACACCCCAAGGCAGATTTGCATCCAGGTTAGCCAGCCAGCTTGATGGCCCAGTAAGGACAATCAGCTCGTCCAGTGAGCCCCTCCTGGAGATGTTTCAGAAAGCACTGAGGCAACGGCTGCCCCATGATTCAGCAAGTAAGGACATGGGATAAGAACGTGATCTGAGACTCTATCTTTTGCCAGTAACTTTCCATGCATTTGGGCTGAAAATAAAAAAAGGAGACTGTGATGTCACTCCTTTATTTTCAGTCCTGCTCCTCACCTCTGGACTATAATTTTCTAACAAAGGGACTTTGTTTAAACAAAGGACTGATGACTCCCAATCCGTCTGAGGGATCCAGAGAGACTTTTTTGCAAATGAGCAGCTTTACCATCACTGCTGTGAACCTGATCTACAGACTCTGAAGTCACTTGTAATGCAGATGATTCCTTTAACCATTTAAAAACTCTTTTTTTTTTTTTTTTTTAATTAATAAACCTTTAGTTATCGTTTTACTAAAAGAATTGGCTACAGCGTTGTATTTGGTAAGATATGAAGTATATATACATTGACTAGGGGGAATGCTGATCCTTTAAGATTAGAAGAACCTTATATATGATGAATCTGGTTTTCACTAGCTTGTTATCATAAAGACCAAATGTCTGGATGGTGATAAAGGCTCGATTGCCTGAGGGGGGACTGTGTTGTAGCTTCTTGTTAATCAGTGTGGTGATGTAGGTGCTCTTTTGTTACTGGCTTGGTGAAATCTAATTACAGAATAAATCAACAATTTTGGGATGTGACTGCCCTGTTTTTTTATCAGTCTGTCCTGAATTTGTTACTCTCATCTGACCCCCACACCAGCCACGGTGACAAGGGCGTCCACCAGTTTCTGCCATCTATTTCAGTCTTGTGCTGATCTATTCAGGCTTCTGAGTGTCGTCTTGATGGATATGGCTTCTTTCTCTATTGTTCTGCATAATGTTTCTCTAAGTCATTTCTCTTTTTCTCTTTCCAAGTGGTGTCTACATTATCACTTGGCATGGAAATTGAGTTGCTGACATCTTTAAAGCGTGTCTTAAATAGGTCCATCATCATCTTACCATGTTTGATGAGGTTGATTTGCTGTATTAAAATTTCTGATGTTTCAATAAACTTTTTCCAATGAAGTCTAAAGATCTTCCACAGGTATTTTCTATGGAATGATTTGATCTTCTTATGAATTTCTATTGCAGATTTCTATGACTATGCTCCATAAAGGAGGACAGACATAATGATAGTGTGAAAAATTCATAATTTGGTATCATGCCAGTCATGCTACTTTTCCAAATGTTTATTAAAGTTGTTTTCTGCTTTTGATACTTGTGGCTTGACATTTAGCATGGTGTCACCATCATTGCACATCTCACTTCCTAGATCTTAACAATTACTGAAAAATAATTATTGAAAAATTATTGAAAATTTCTGCCTTTTCTACATTATTATTGATAATGGACCAATACCATTGTTGGGATTCTTTTTGTTCCTAATATACTTAAGAAACACCTTCTTCTGTCCTTAACGCTGCTGGCCATAGATTTCTCTTTGTGTCCTTTTGCTTCCTTTTTCAATTTTCTACAATGTCTAGCTTCTGGTTTATATGCATTACTATTTACTTCCTGTCCTTTGTTTTGTGCATATTTATTTTTATAACTGCCTTCATTTCCCCTGTAAGACAGGTCAGTTTTTTAACTAGAATTTTAACTAGATTGTGGGATTATGGTTTATCTATCTAGTAAGGTGTTCTTAATCAATTCCAATTTATGTTTCATATGATAAAATTATTAAATTATTCTTTCCAGTTGATATGATGCATAATTGTTTTCAGCTTTGTGAAATTTGCCCTTATATATTACTGGTTTGGACTTTATCACAGTATGATCAAGTTGTGATCATGTGTACCTAAGCTGCCAATAATTTTTAGTTCTGTGATCAGTTCCTATTTATCTGTCAAGATTAGGTCTAATATAGAATTTCCCTGTATTCAATACAACACTTCTTAAGTTAGGAAGTTGTCAATTATAATATTTGGGAAATAATGAGGATGCTTTAGTACTGGCAGCATAAGACTTCCAGCATATGCCAATCAAATTGAAGCCCCCTTCACATTATTGATAGGTACTTACGAAGCTGGGCATCCTGTTCCCTAGAGTGATTTGGTGGTCTGTAGTAAAGACTAACTAGTACTCCATCTTATACTTTATCTGTTAGGATATTGAGTCCTAAGCATTCAAGATCATTTTTGTCAGAGTTGTCAGTGACTTGGAAACAGGTAATGCCATTTTTGACAGAGTATCACTTCCCCCCTTTGCCCACTTGATCTTTATTGATTACAGTAATTGATTTTAATATTCCAATCATGTGAATCATCCCACCACGTTTCAGGAATGCCAACTATATTGAATTGATTGCTCATAAATGAGCAATTCCAATTCCTCTTGTTTGTTACCCAGTCTCCTAGCATTGGTGTATAGCCAACTAAAGAATGTCATCTCTTTGTGTTCTTTGGTTCCTTGAATAATTTAGTTCTCAACATCTCAATTTTGTGCTAAATGAGTGTTCATGTCTTCCTTCTTTTTACCCTTCCCTTTTGTTACTAGTTTAATGTCCTCTTGACTACACTAGCCAGACTGTCCCCTAGGAAATTAACTCCCCTTCTACTGAGTGGAGGCCACTCAAGCTATATGTTGGAATGCCAGCTACACTATACAGCCCCTTCTCTTCATAGAAGGTGGACCAGTGTTTCCCATAAGTGAAACCTTCCACATCCTCCATCACATACCTGGCTAGCGGTTCACTTCTAGAATATTTCCTTTCCATTTTCCTGCACTCACAGGACAGGAAGGATTTCCAACAAGATGAAGGCTCTGAGTTACTAAAGAGAATTCTCTCCTGGCTGTCTGGCTGGTGAGTCTTGCCCACATGCTCAAGGTTTAGCTGATCACCATATTTGGGGTTGGAAAGAAATTTTTCCCCATGCCAGATTGGCAGAGTCCCTGGGCTTTTTTTGCTGTCCTCTGCAGCATGAGGCACGGGTCGCTTGCTGGTGGATTTTCTGTACCTTGAAGTCTTTAAACCATAGAATCATAGAATATTAGGGTTGGAAGGGACCTCAGAAGGTCATCTACTCCAACCCCCTGCTCAAAACAGGACCAACCCTAAGTAAATCATCCCAGCCAGGGCTTTTGTCATGCTGGGCTTAAAATCCTCTAAGGATGGAGATTCCACCACCTTCCTAGGTAATCCGTTCCAGTGCTTTACCACCCTCCCAGTGAAAAAGTTTTTCTTAATATCCAACCTAGACCTTCCCCACTGCAACTTGACACCACGGCTCCTTTTCTGTCACCTGCCACCACTGAGAACAGCCCAGCTCCACCTTCCCTGGAACCCCCCTTTAGGTAGTTGAAGGCTGCTATCAAATCCCCCTCTCACTCTTCTCTTCTGCAGACTAAACAAGTCTAGTTCCCTCAGCCTCTCCTCATAAGTCATGTGCTCCATTTTGTTGCCCTCAGTAGGACTCTCTCCAATTTGTCCACATCTTTCTTGTAGTGGGACGCTACATGATTTGAGGACTTCAATAAGTCAGTCATAGTTTAGGGGTCTATTACAGGAGTCGGTGGGTGAGGTTCTGTGACCTGTGTTGTGCAGGAGGTCAGACTAGTTTATGTTAATCTAGTCCCTTCTGACCTTAAAGTCTATGAGTTTATCACTTGGACATTTGTCTTCAGCACTTCAGTCATCTATTACCTGTGAGACATTCCATAATGCAGTGTCATTAGTGCTGATATGAACCATCACCAGTGTTTCCTTGACCATGAAGTTCAGAAGCCAATTCAATCTTGAAGCAGTGTCTCATGTCTTGGCTCTGGGAAGATTACCATCCTGTTGTCTGCCTGTCACTCACAGAATATTCTTTCATGCCCTTTAGTGTATTTGAAATATGGATAATACTTTAGGCAGGATGATCAGATATCAAATATTAGGATTTCTTGAAAATACATTGAGACAAAATATAGGATTCATAGATTTTTAAAGCCAGAAGGTGCCATTCTGATTATCTAGTCTGACCTCAAGCACAGCACAAGCCAAAGAATTTCAGTCGACTTCTGCATCAAGCCTGTAACTTCTGTTTGAGAGCATATATTTTTAGAAAGAAAGCCAGTCTCTATTTAAGACTTCAATTCTTTAAATCTAAAGCTGTTCCAGTTACTAATTATGCTCACTGTTAAGAATTCATGCCTTATTTTCAGTCTGATTTTTTTGTCTAGCTTCAGTTACCAACCATTGGTATCTCTTCTTTTATCTTCTAGATTAAAGAGCCATCATTTTCTTCTAGATTGTAGAGACATCTGCTCCCGTGTAGACCATGATCAAGTCACCTCCTAAACTTCTCTTGACTGATCATCTTTAGTCTTTCTCTATAAGGCATGTTTCCCAGTCCTGGAATCATTCTTGTAGCTCTTTTCTGATTTACCCTACTCTACAAAAGGATCTACTGAAGTATGTGGTTTCATTGTCTTCATCAATTTTTTCTTTGTTTGTGCCAGGTCAAGACATTTGGGCAGTTACTGATAAATGCGATGTCAGCACTAACGTATCGTGAGTGTTTATGAAATTAAGATATTGCCCTGGTTACAGACTTATCCCTGTAAATCTAATGGATATGCTTTGTTTTTAATATCTGGGCCAGGGGAATGAATCTTATAGCATAGAATTTTATATGGTACAAGTATTAATAACACACATGGAAAAGTAATAGTGTAATAGTATTATATATCCATAGTAATGGTGCACAGTCTCCTGTTGCTAGGGAAATAAAATGGGGAGTATTGGGACTGCCTCTGAAAGAGCAATGGCTCTGCTGGGAAAACATAGGGCCACCTCCACACTGGCAGTGCAGCTATATGGCAAAAATAGCAAGAAAATTCCTGAAGTTCATGTTGCAGGAAAAGCTGGTGGGTCCATGCGTGTGTGTTTAATGCCCACTGTGTATTTGGTTTTGCCTCTGTATTGGAAACTGTTTTTATCAGCATTTCCTGATAAAGAGAATCATCATCCCAGCTGGTTCATGCAGATGTTTTCCTCCTTATGATCTATGACTACAGATGGCTGGATAATTTCTCCAAGGCTTTTTGAATAGTGAAAATAAAATCAGCTTAGTCCCTAGTTTCAAACATGTGTGTGCCATAAGTGTGCACATGAGGTGGAGGGACTGCTGGATTTAAGGGAAATTGAGGAAAATGAAGCCCATTAATTTTGTTTACATCACGTTTGTCAGGTAGTTGAATCTCCATTTGGAATAGCATCAAAACTGATAACATGGCCAAAATAAAGATCCCAACTAGTATTGTTTTGGTACAGTAGGTGTTCTCAATGGGTATGTAAAGGGCTAGGTTACCCTATGTGCCCTCTTGTGGCCAGGTGTGGTACTAGGAATGAGCCCTGTTTTACTGACACCCAGTTGGAGGAAAGTAACTCTGCTGGCACAGATCAGGGCAACGAGAGCCCCCCCCCAGAAATTGACCAGAATAAATATCTCCTTTTAATGAAGCTCCATTGGAAATAACAGTTCAAAGGCCCTGATCTCAGGATCCACGTTCAGAGCTCCCAAACATAAGCTCCAAAACAAAGTCTCTGGATCTGATCAGGCTAACCCTTCCACAGCTGGAGAGAGATCACCACCCTTCGCAAGCTGGACAGCTTCTAGTATCCTCTCTCCTGCTTAGCTTCCTGTGCCTGTTTAAATAGGTCAGTCTTCTGGTGGAGAAGGGAGTCTTCTGATTATACCAAGGCTGTTCTGATTGTGAACTCCTGGCTGCCCCTTACAGGGGTGATACACTCCTTCACAGGTGTGTGTGTGTGTATGTGTGAGAGAAGCAATATCACTATATCTGTGTACACTTGCTACCACTGCACACAAAGTAACCAGAGTGCAACTGTCATGAGTAGCACAGAAACTGCATTCAGCTTGCTCAGGTCAATTGTGATACCATGTAATTTTAGAGCCATCTACTGGGTGAGATACCTGTTAACAATGGGGTACATTGACATTAGTGGGAGCCGTGGATTCTAGTATTTCGGAGAGTGGTCAAATCCATAACTGCCTAGTTATGTGCAGCGCCACGTTGCATTTTATGCAAATTATGTCATGAGCTAACTTGCGTATCAGCAACTAATTTGCAGGTAGTCATAAACTTCAGCTGAAAATTGTTTTATTTTAGTGCTGATGAAAGACATCTAACTGATAATGGAGATAAAAAAAGTCCCTCTTTAACTGCAAAGCAAGCTTCTGGGTCCTGCTCCTGGTCTCAATCCTGATATGAATGGAATGGGCTTTGTATACATGACCCATGCACTACTTAGCCTTTCTGGTGAGTCTGCCAATCAGTGCAAAGTGCTGGTGAGGATGTGATGTGGGAACTAGAACTGAGACTCATCAAACTCCTCTCATATTGGGACACCAAACATCCATTAGCTGGGAACAACTTTTAATCCTTGCTGGGCTGGATTCAAACTGGTCATCTACAGGTGAGAGGCTATATAACCTGGAAGCTGTGCTCTGAGGCATGAGCCATCTTGACCTCCAATAAATGCTAACCTGAACCACCACTTAAATTATCCCTCAATAGCAAAAATATCCAGTCCCCAATAAGTGTTAATTTAAGAGGGGATCAGATTAGCACAGACCTCTTCTATTTGAGCTCAAGGAATAACTTGTAACAGAAGTAGGATGTTTTCCTCTATGTGAAGGAGCCACCAGAGAGTGACAGAGCACACACTTTGCCAATGGGTCATGTGCCTGCCAGTGAGATAGCAGGAGAATGTTGGATATTGGGATTCTTGGGATCTGTTTTGGTGTTAGAAGCAGATTGTGGCCTTATGTGGTTGAGCTGCTCCACCCACAGAGATTTTACATTAATCCTGAAAGTCATGATGACAAAGGGCATGAGATTTGGGTTTGGCATGTTGGCACCCTGACTTCTATTCCCGGCATGAAGCAAAAAAGCCCAATTTTAAAAAACAAACCTTTAATGGGAACTGAAGGCAGCAGCCAGCACCTCGCAGAGGGGGCCTGGTATCTTGGAGGATTAGGCCCCTTGCCAAATCACCTTCCCTTCTTCATTCAACCCCCCCTTTTTAAGACACACTACTTCTCCAAAGCCTATCACAATAATTCACCAACGACAGCCAGATAAACAACAGACAAAATCCTATATCTTTTTAAGAATGGACTTTAAGTTTATGGCTCACAGATACCTGAGTTGTATAGATCGTTGGTCTATATACCTCTGTACATACCTACCTACTTATGATGGGGATATCACGCAAGATTTTCAGATGTGCCTAGTGATTTTGGGTGCCTCCATTTTTGCAGTCTGCACATCCATCCTCGGAAAATCAGGTCCATCATACAAATACCTGTATGCAATAGGGCCTGATCCTCCACTTCAGATTTTTGCTTTTAATTTCAATGAGAGCAGGTCCAGTCCTTGGACTACCATCTCCTTGTAGAAGGGACAATGTGTCCACAGGGGCTGAGTACACTGATAACCCTCGATGATTAAGACACTCATGCGTGACATAACTATTCCCTCACAAAAATATATACAGACATCAGCAACAGAATCTTGAATAAGTGATGCAAATACAGCAGTGGTCTACGGTAAACCCAGCTTTAAGACTATGCAAAATTAAAGCAGAGTGAAAAAGTTGCCACTTTTAAATTTTACCTAAATGTCATTCAGTTTTGGAAATACTTCCATTTAGGTTATTTTTTCAGTACTGCCTTTCCTTAATATTTGGATCATATTTTTTTAGCAGCTAAGAAAGTAAGAGACTTATTTTCCCCCCCAGTCTTTTGTAGGATAGCTTTAGATACAGAGCGATCAAGTTCTCCCTAACGTCATGTGTAGAATCCTGGTCCTGTTGAAGTCAATGGCAAAACTCCCATTGACAAGTTTAATGGAGCCAGGATTTCACCCCAGACACTTTGGCAAACTCCTCCAGAAGCAGACTCTCTGGAATATCTGCAATGAGTTTGACTCCTCCTATGCCCTACCCTCCTCTTCTTCCATTCTAAGCCCAACCCAAAAACTCATACTGAGGAGACGGAGAGGTAGTAAGTAGTTGGTGTTGTAGCTAAGTGAAACCAAATGCTGCTTTTCTTCATTGATAAAGAAAGGGAAAAACATTCAATCCATTAACACCAAACATCACACCATTAATCATTTCAAATGCCTTTCTCCCATTAGATCGCTTAAATAGGTGTAACGAGGGGTAACCAACGTGTTTTACCAAGCAGATTGGTCATTGTCAGCTGTGTTGGACAAGTCTGCTCGTGGACTAATAAAATTAATTGTACAGCAGAGAAGACCCTCAGTGGAGAAAAAACAATTTCAATTTATATTTTACCTGTGCAGATCATGCAAAACATTATTTCTATATAGTCTATCAAGAGAAGGGTAATTATTTAGAAATTATATAGAATTATGTAGAAATTATTTAAAACACAATTCAAACTCTTGTATGTCCTTTAATTTTATTTCATGTCTCTAAATCTAGTAGTTCATATTACTCTGTGACTAAATCCACACAGTGGAGCACAATGATCCCTTGACTATAATGGATTTACACTGAAATTGAATTTGGCTCATTTTGTTGTTTGGCTCAAGTTGTTAAACTCTTGGGAACCAATGTTAGATTTTGGCATGAAGAAACACATTTTAAAAACTCCCCTCCACAGGTACACCCTTGAACACCACATTAACATCAAACTTCTTGTCTTCACCTTCATGGCCCTGCACAATATTATTCTGGTCTACATCTTGTCTCTTATATTTCTCCTATAGGATACTTCTGCTTTGCTAACAATGACATTTTTGATGCCCCATTCGTTTTCTGTCCATTTAAAACCCTATATTGTAAAGAAACTTCTTTACTAGATTACTCATCAGAGGTGAGAGTATTAAACTGAAAGAGTTCTGTTGTTATTGTTAACAGTGGCCAAAAAAGCAATCTCGGTGTCAGGGAGGAACACAAAGGACTGCATGGCTCAGCTTGATTGGTGTAAACCTTATCATGGAGCAACACAGAATTTGAACCAGTTTGAAAGGAAATGGGCAAACAATCAATTATTTCCAAAATAAATACAGTAGACTTCTATGTCTGTGTATCCTGTGACTGACTTAATTGTAGTGGAATCATTCCATGACATTTCAATGGTCCTGCTTTTATCCTGACAGGGCCCCTCTCCTCTCTGGGATCCCTGTGAGGCAGGATGATGCCCTTTGTATAGATGGGGATTAAGGCTAAGTGGCTTGCCCAAGGTCATACAGGACATATATAGCAGAGGAGGGAATTGAACCTGGCTCTTCCATATCAGTGCCCCCAACTACTGGGCCAGCCTCCCCAGCTTCAACTTACCCCTACCATATGGTTTGGTATCTATTTGGTATGATATACATATAGAAGTGCCCTTTGCTTGGATCTAAATACTTTTAAAAACAAAGGGAATGCATTATGCACATGTATATTCTTGTTATACTTACAATCAAAAGTATAAAAAAAAAATCCAGTTTTCAATATTGCTATCTATTTTGCATTATTTTCAGCTTGGTTGACGAATATTAATGACGTTTGTCCTTGATATAGTTATTTCCTCTTTGCTGCTATGTTTTGGGGAACAATATGTTTTGTTTAAAAAATAAATTTCTATAAAATAAAAACAGAGACATTTACATTGGTCTTGTAAAAGTTTGGTTGCATGACACCTATGTGTTGGGCCAAATTTGACTTGACTGTGACCTTTTAAGGATCACAAGTTGTTCTGTTTGTATTTTTCCATGCTATTTTTGTAGTGGTGCATTATTGTCAGAGCACATGTACTAAATGGCTAGAAAGTTATCCGACTTTCCATAAAACAAGATAAAGTGATATCCTGAGCTTTCATTATAAGGATGCATCAGAGTGGGAAATATCTGTTGTTTGTGACTGTCTCCTTCACTCTAAATATCTATAAGTTAGAGAGTTATTTGCGAAATGTTACAAAGGGATTTCACAAAACTGGGTGACTGGGCAACAAAATGGCATGCTGATAAAGGCAAAGTAATGCACATTGGAAAACCTAATCCCAATTATACATATAAAATGATGGGGTCTAAATTAGCTGTTACTGCTCAAGGAAGAGATCTTGGAGTCATTGTGGAGAGATCCCTGCAAACATCCATTCAATGTGCAGCACCAGTCAAAAAAGCTAACAGAATGTTGGAAATCATTAGGAAGGGGATAGATACGACAGAAAATATATTGCCTCTTTATAAATCCATGGTATGCCCACATCTTGAATATTGCATGCAGGGTTGGTAGCCCCATGTCAAAAAGATATATTGGAATTGGAAAAGCTATAGAAAAGGCCAACAAAAATGATTGGAACAGCTTTCATATAAGAAGAAATTAATAAAACTGGGACTTTTCTGCCATGAAAGGAGACAACTAAGGGGGATATGATAGAGGTCTATAAAATCGTGATTGGTGTGGAGAAAGTAAATAAGGAAGGGTTATTTACTCCTTCTTATAATACAAGAAGTAGGGGTCACCAAATGAAATTAATAGGCAGTAAGTTTAAAACGAACAAACGGAAGTATTTTTTCACACAATGCACAGTCTACCTATGGAACTCTTTGCCAGAGGATGTTGTGAAGGCCAAGACTATAAGAGGGTTCAAAAAAGAACTAGATAAGTACATGGAGGATAGGTCCATCAGTGGCTATTAGCCAGGATGGGCGTGGAAGCAAAACCATCCTCTGAAGTGTCTCTAGCCTCTGTTTGCCAGAAACTGGGAATGGGCGATGGGATGGATCACTTGAGGATTACCTGTTCTGTTCATTCCCTCTGAAGCACCGGGCATCGGCCACTGTCATTAGACAGGATACTGGGCTAGATGGATCATTGATCTGACCCAGTATGGCCATTCTTATGTTCTTACTTTACCCCCTTGGTATCTAAATGAGTACAGGTCAGGTATTTAGGACTCAAATGAACTATTCAAAACTGTCTTGGTCACTGCAACATTCCTGCTAGTACTGGGCACAGGCCTAGAAAGTTGCAGTCAGAAAACTCCAAGGGTGTGTCTACACAAACACTTAATTCATGGCATGGGGGGTTGTAAATCTACCCTGCTCTACCTGCTGCATACTAACTAGCCATGTGGACCTTGTTGCTGCTCACTGCAAATTCCTAGTGCACTTTGATCCACCCCACTTTGAAATGGGAGTAGATTAAAGCACACCAGGGAGCTTTTAGTGTGTGGCAGCAAAGTCTACAGGGATAGTAGATTAGTGGGGGTAGATTTACACCCCAGCTTGCTGCAAACTAGGTGTTCATATAGACAAGGCCAAAATTCCAGTCTTCTTATCAATATTAACAGGATTTAATCCAATGAGAGTCTTTCCACTGCTTTTACTGGGTGCTGCATCTGGTCCATAGGATATGCTTGAAGAGGGAAACACACACTGTTTTGTTTTCTTTAAAGATAAATTTCTTCAGCCTCAAGTCAGAGCAGCCTGATTCTCTTATGCAGAGGAGTAACTATTCTGAAAAGAGCCTCCATAAATATTGTCAGTACGGAAGATTGACTCCCTCCATTTATTCATATGTGCACACATACAGCAATGATAGAAGTTCTATATTGAGGGCTCTTTCCACTTTTCTTGTTTGTGAAGGCCCTGTAAAAGAATGCTCTGAAACCTGAGCGCTACTAAGCTATGAAATAGCTCTGAGCTAGACATTTTTCTTGTGAATTGGTGTCTCAATGAGCAAGAAGTGATCCCATTTTCCTTCCTGAATTCCCCTATTCGGTACTGTCATAAAAAATACCTATTCCAACCAGAGCAGGATTTCTCAGGCTCTACTACCAAGAAATCAAAATAATAGGGATCATTCCAACCCATCTTTTAGCCACTTGTGAAACTTTATGGCAGCACTTCTCTCTACCTCCTGCAAAACACTAATCTGATTTTTCAGATGAGCTCCCATTAGATGGCTGAGATGGGAAGGCACCTTCTGCTCATAATACAACACAATTAGGTCCCAGTCCAGCCAAGCATTTAAGCAGGTGCTAAAAGTTTTTCAATACTTAAGTGCTTTGCTGGATATAGATCTTAATGCATATAGATACAAGGTAGTTTTGCAATATACCCCTGTTAGAGCAGAATAATATTTGCTCCCAGTGAAATATCCCCTGTTCCCAAGAGAATATGCCCACATCATTCAAGCATATGTTTGAATGTGGCTAGATGAGTAGATGAGTAGCTAAATATTGCTGTAGGTGTTGCCTGTCCTGTAGGAATTCTCCTCACTGCCGCAGTGACATGGTGAACCATTTAGCTCAAAGGAGCACAGCCTGACAATATTTTAGAGGCTATCAGCATTTATAACAAAGAACATAGAAATAAGGCGCACAAGGAGGGTGATTAATCCTTAGCAAAAGGTACCAAAGCAAGTAGTGGATTCTTCATCTCCTGAGGTCTTCAAATCAAGCCTGGATACCCTTCTGGACGATCCGCTTTAGTCAAACACACGTTATTGGATTCGATGCAGGAGTAACTGGCTGAAACAAAGTGACCTGTGATATTCAGGAGGTCAGACTGAATGATCTACTGGCTCCCCGCTAAAAGCTCGGCTTTAAAATCGCTGAACCACTTGTGAATTCTGAAGCTCTAAAATAGAGACTGAGGGCCTGGTGTTTCATGGAATACCTGCAGTTTTATGTTGCCCCACCTCCACTGAAATTGTATGTAAAGACTTCTGTTTCTTTCTTTTTTGTGGGGGGCAGAGAGAAAAGGTAAGACTGAAGTAACAGTGGTGATGCAGGTCAGGGGATTGAAAGTTAGGTTGAGACTAAGGTTGTGCTGAACAGTTTTCTAATGTCAAGTTGATTTGCTGTTGCTTTTGGATAAAGGTGTTTGGTTTTCATATTTATTTATTTTCTGAAGGCCTACACTCTGCTATACACTTGAGGCCACCTGTTCATGCCACTGACAATCCATTGTGCAGATGTGGGTGGGTAGGTATATTGATCTAGAAATGTTTAGATGCATAACTTTGTACACCACATCTAATGCTAAGTAACTTTCTCGAGAGAGCAGAAGGGGAGGAAAAAATACTCGCAGTCTCAAAATGGGACCCATCAGATCTACGGCCGGATTAAGGGGCAGGTGACCCAAGTGACTGTGTGGGGTGCCAGGCTTGGGGGGCACCGGGCTCGGGGTGCTGTTTTTGTAAATACAGATTTATGGATCCTAGCATGCAAATTTATCATCTTATCTGACTGGGATAAATCATGCATGCAAATCGTGCCTCAAAGTTGTGAAATGGGCTACAAATGCAATAAAAAATAAGGTATTGAAAAGTTTAACAAATGGGGGGGAGGGCGGGGAGGGAGCGTCTTCGCTCCTTACTTGGGATACTATTTCATCTAGGGCCGGCTCTGACACACCTTTTCTCCATAGTATTCTGGCCATTCACTGTCCATTGGGAAAGAGGAAAGAGAAGCTGTGTCTGCAGGAGCTCAGTGATAAAGTATCATTTTTGCCATTTGTGGGATCGAGGGATCCTTGGAAACATTCGCATTTCCCTGCAGCCATTGCTGTAGAGAAGGGATGGTCAGGATAAGGAGTACAACTGCAGGTAAAAATCTGACCTATATTCAATGGGAAAAAAATCAGTGTTAAGTCGGTATACATGTCTGCAGTTACAGGGTTCTTGAGTTTTTGCTGCAAAGGTCTCTGAATAAGCACAGTTTTTGAATGGACATTCTTACAGGGTAACTCTTTTTCTTTCTTGCTGTCTGAATGTTCGAGCTGAGGATGAGAGCTCTAAGATTCGTTAGTTTCAGAGCTGTGTCTCTGTGTGAAAAAAAGTTATAGATGGCATTCCTATGCTGGAAGATTAAATCACCTGTCTTTTTATGTTTCATCTGCCTCTTCTGCGTGCTTGGTGTAGAACTGTATTTGCTATGACTCACTGGCAGGGACTGGTGGGTTTGTAAAAGTTCTGTTTTATTTAGGCAGATGGTAACACCTTGAAAGAGGCTGCAGGGCTGGCATTAAGCATAAGCAGAATAAGCAATTGCTTATGGTCCAAAGCAGCTCAAGGGGGCCCCCATTTGCTTTTTTAGTATGTCTTGTTTGTGGAGGGGGCCCCAAAATATTCCTGCTCAGAGCCCCCAAAGGGTAGCACCACCTCTGGGTGGCTGTTTCTGTGCAAAGCCTTGGCTTTTGTTGGTGTGAAGCTAGAACTTGAAAAAAAAATTGAAGGTGAGTTTGAAGTGTTTCTGATTAACATAAACTGTGAAATTGAGTGCAACAAGGCATATGCACCAGCAGACTGCAGGAAAAAAAGAAAAGTAAAAGCATCTGAAAATATCCTTTTTTGCACTACAAAAGACAACTACAGGAAAACAAAAATCTGTTTGACCCTGTACAGTTTGCAATATCATTTTGAAAGCTCGGAGACTGAACTCGTTTTCCTGCTGCTGTTTGCCAAAAGAAAAAGGACAAAAATTGTGCTTGCTCTTTTCTCCTCCTGTGTTTTCATTGGAGCAGAAGCCAACAGAGTCTAGCTTTCTTTGTATTCTCCTACTGTGCCAGCATCATTGATTACCTCAGCGGCAACGTGCACAGCTGTGGAAATGATATGTAACAGAGGCAGCCAGGGGAGCACATGCATTGTTTTGGGAGAACACCACCTCACTTTTGTTTTCATTGCTTTTTAAATAGTGTATCGTCATGCAGTGGGTGCATGTATCCTTTTTAAAAAATTGTTTAAAAAAATATAGTAGGGGTTCTCTGCCAACTCTGGCCCTGATCCTGTAAACACGTGTAACTTCATGTGTGTGAGCAGTCTCACTGAAGCCAATATACATTTTGATAGTCTCACAATTTTCTGTAAGATCATATTTGAGGCATAAATGTAAGTAGGTGCTTATGGCATGCACAGGGCTGAGCCTCAGAAGATTCAGGTTCATCTTATTTTGATGATAAGCTCTTTAGGACTGGGACCTTGTCTTTGTTCCTGATTGTAAAATCTCTAGAAAACTGTTGTTGCTATGTAAAGAAATAATAGTAATAAAAATGTTCGTGGCTCTGCCAAAGACTTCCTGTGTAAGCAGGGGCAAGCTAATTAACCTCTCTGAGCCTGTGTTTCCTCATTTTTTAAAATGGACACAATGATAAATACCCTGTTTTGCAGGGGTCTTGGGAGGCGACACTTACTAATATTTGTAGCGCACTATCAGGCACTTGGATGGAAGGTGCAGTAGAAGTGAAAAGTGTCTATATTATTGAATTACTTGATTTTTTCCCTTTATTAAGGGATATACTGTACCTAATTAATAAAACCTCAGGAAGATCGATGCTGCTAGAGATCAGAGCTCATCTGCGGAAGCTGCTTTGCACAGGGGTAGCTCAGAGAGACCTGCTCCCTCCCAGAGCTCCCAAGTATGCAAAGAGGATGTGCAGTGCGCACCATCCCTCAGGAGAAGTGCAGGTGCTGCTGGCTGCTGCAGGGGTGGGGCAGGTCCATGACTCTGTCCCCTTGGGCTGATTTAGCTGGTGGAGGCCCTAGAAAAGTGTGTTCAAAAGAGTGACTCAGTGTCTTCAGTACCCAGCCTCTGCCTAGGGGCGGGAACGAAAAGGAACTTTTTGTGCCTTCTGTCCCAACTCGAGCATCTGCACAGCAGGTAGGCAGAATCTGGCCATAAATCTCTAACTGGTCATCACTAGAGAGTGGCAGATAAATGTGGGTTAGGCCCCAACTGAGATGATTATTTGTATCATTTTACCAGTGTGCTCTAGTTCAACTGTGGCAAACCACAGAGGAAATTCCTGCTCCATGGCTGCAGCAGTCAGAGTACAGTGCAGATGAGTTTTGGTTGCTTTTCTATAGGCTTCAGTGTGAATTTTTCCATATCAGAACAACACAGTGTGGCAAGAACAACTCTCTCCACTAGAATAGCAGGGACCAGGGCTAGATTAACCCATCAGTGGACTCTAGGCAAACACACGCTTCTGGGCCTCGTCACTGGGCACAGATAAAATGGCCACTAGCTGTGCCCCATCCTCTCCCCCAACCTGACCCTGCTTTCCCTGCTCAGGCACTCCCCTGCACCAGCACCCTGACCTCCTGGCTCATGAGCCCCTACATCCGCCCTCTCCTTCTGCTCCACCCTGGTCCCCGCTCCTTACCTCTCTCTGCTGGTGAGCTTCAGATCTGTCCATCCCGTTTCACTGCCCTGACGTTGAGAGGAGCAGAAGCCTCAGCTGCTGTGTTGCCATGTTGAGGGCCCCACACCTCAAGGATGGGACCCAAGTGCCGTGCTAACAGCGCTCCCAACAGCCATGTGACCTGTGCACCAATTGCTGCACAGTGGTTTACAGTTGCCGGCTGAAAAACTGGCCAGGTGGCAATCCTAGTGGCTGGGCCAAACCTGAGAGGAGCTGCAATCCTGCCTGGCAGCCCACAGTACCGCTTAATCAGGTTTGGTTGCTGCTTCTCCAGTGTGAGTGAGTGGCGTTGCAACCTGGTGCAGGGGGTCGCAGCACCATTCAGGTTTCTCTTCAATGGTCAGGTGCCCCACTCCCCCTGACTCTGTGGCCTATGGTTTCGGAGTCCCCCCCTGAATTTGGGCCCTAGGCATGTGCTAGGCTGCATGCGCCTTAATCTGGTCCTGGCATGGATGTTGGTGCTGAGGTCTGAAATACTTGGGAAGACATGTACAAGGAAACTCAACCCCGCCTTCAGTGCCACAGCCACAAATGCTACCTGTTTCTTTCAAGTTTCCCCACCGCAATGCAAACACTCTCTGCACCTAGAACCATTATTTACTACAAAGCAGAAGGCAGGGTTTTGGTTTTTTTTATTTTCAGCCTCCCAAACTTTCATTTCCATCTGACAAATACAAAAGGTATTTGTGCTCCCTGCAGTGGATTTGCTCTGAAAGACTTGGCTCTCTCTTAGAAGGATGAGCAGTCGGACTGGCACAGAGCATGGCTTGATTAGTATTGAGCATAAGTTTTTTCTTTTTCTTGACAAGTCTTTGGCATGTCTTTGATTACTCACCTCTTCCCTCTGCCATGTCCTTGCAAGACATGTACTGAATGTCCAGTGCCAAACCATCTCTTTAAATATCAATCAGCAAGAGAGTGCAGTTGAAAAATCGTGGATAGGTATTAGCTGGTCTAAAATAAAAGGACTTCCTGCTGTCTTTGATTTTTGGCACATTGACTTCTTCCCATTAAACAGTTCCCCATGCAGGGCCAGATTGTGGCTGGGCCTGATTTGTGTGTAGAAGTAGAGAAGTGGGTACAAGAGATCTCTCACTTCTCCCGTGTTCCCTGCCCCCATACAGGGAGGGCCCAGCTTCATTTTTAGTCTTTGTGCTTGCTTGAATGCCAGGACCATGCAGAACTAGCATTGTAATCTCAAAGGGGGTGGGGAGGAGGCAAAGTGTGGCCCTTTCCTCCCTCTCATTGACCAATAGTACTAACTAGCTAGGGCTGGGAGCACACTTTGAACACTGAAGGGGAGTAGCGACAGATGACCTCTCTGTTCCTATGCCCCCAATACAGCCTCCACCCCAGCCTCAAAACAGGGCTGTGTCTATTAAGAACAATAGAGTCCTTAAAGAATGCATTCTTGTTTACATTTTGCAAGAGAAAATAACATGCATCATGGGGGTGCTTTGTGTGTGGTATGTGTATTTTGCTATTTAATAAAAATTCAGGATCTGATCCTGCAGGATTCTGGGTGCCCTCCACTTCCACTGAGTTCAGTGGGAGCATGGCTTGATGTCTCCCAAGTTTGGGACCAAATGGAATTGAAAAGTATGGTGGTAAAAATAAACAATCCCTCCCCAAAAAACTCCTTGTTTTTTGCCACCAAAGTGAGAAAATACGGCTCTTTACATGCAAGATAAGATGGTCTGGTTTCACACAATCCCATCTCAGAGCAGAATCACATATTGAAGCATTTGACACTGATCCATGCCTGAAATGTATATCCATCAAAAAAAGTGTGCAGCGACTTGAGGTTTGTTTTTTGTTTTTAAATAAAGCTGCCCGGTTGTGTATTTCCCCAGTATTGTTGTGGTTGTGCCTAATTCCTTAAGGCGTGTGTTAAGTGTTGTCCTTTTGCAATGTGGCTGGCCCTTTAAGGAGGTGCAGAGTTGAGCCCAACCTCAGCTGTGACTGATCACCTGCGTCCCAGCTGTAACTGATGGAGTGATTATAAAAACCAGCAAGTGGCTCCTTTGGAAAGATGAGCTGTGGGTGGATTTCTGTAGCAGGTCCTGGAGCAGGAGGGAGAGAGTAAAGGGAAAAGGCCTCAGGAGAAGACCCTGGATCAGGGGAAGAGACTGGGTTTGTCGGTACAGCTTATGCTGAACTGTTTTATTGTGATAACAAGTTGTGCCCTGAGGGAAGGGCCTGAACAGAGTGTGGGTGTGGTGTTAGTTCTTCCTGGCTGGCAGGACTGGCCAACAGTCTTACACATCCCCAGCATTTGTTTCTGTTGCACAGACTGTTTGTTATTCACTCAGGGCCAGGATCTGCCAGACCCTTACATGGTGGCACAAGGAAGGATGAGCACAACCTTCCCCCCACACCTGTGCAGTTGCAGGAAAAAATGCAGCCCCTTGACCAAGGGATTGCTCTCTCCCTACTCACTTGGGGTCACCGAAGGGCCACTGGCCCATTTCTCTTCCACACCAGGATGGGGCCTGTGCACAGGGAAGGAAGAATGTTGTACCCTATAAAGGAGAGGGGGAGGGGGTGGCACACTCCTAGGGCCACAGAGGTCCTTAGGCATCTGAAGATGCTGATGGATGCCTAGTAGCATTTACAAAATCACTGATTCCAATGGGAATGAAGGGCTAGATCTACAAAGAGACTGAGGTGACTAACTGCTACTTTAGGGGCCTTAGTCCAACTTTTATGCATCAATGAGCTTTTTGAAACCCTGACTCAACGCCTGCCTAACCCTAGAGTTGCTTAAATTCCCCCTATGCCCAAATTTCCACCAGTGGGCATCTGCCAAACCGATTACCTCCTGATGCTGCTACGCTCTCCATGCTCTAGCTCATGCCTATGCCCAGGTAGCATTCACAGAGCAGGCGTTCCCTCACCTGCAAGGTCCAATCCAGTAAGCATTCTTCTTTCACATCTACTGGATCGAGCCTCAAATGAAGGACAGGCATAGGGAACTAGATTGGTCATTTTCCAGTGGATGTTTCCCAGAATAGCCAATAACCCAGTTAGGGCACTCGTGTGGGAGACTCATATTTGAATCCCCACTCTGCCTGATCTGGAGCTGAGCGTTGCACTTGGGTGTCTCAAATCACAGCTGAGTTTCCTTAACTTCCAGTCCCATACGTATTTTGGGGTGGTTCTCTCTTAACTTCTCCTGTTGAAGCTGAATAAATATTCATTGGGCCTGAAGGGGCGATGGGGGGCATAGCCTGGTGATTAGGACACCAAAGTAGGAAATGGGAGAACCAAGTTCTAAACCCTTCTCTAAATCAGGTAGAACACAGATTTGAAAACAGCTTTCCCACAAACCAGGGGAGTGCTCTAACTGCTGGGCCATTGGCTATAAGGGGCTGAGGGGTCTCTCTGGTTTTTCATAAGAAAGGGCTAACTTGCTTTAGGTGCTTAATTCCAGGGGAGAGGATTCAGAGGTGTGAAGTGTGAGCAGAAATAGGTTCCCTCCTCCCTGTCCAAATTAGATGCCTAATGCCCTTTGAGGTGCAGGGCCTAGGCTATACCCCTCTCCTTAGCATTCCTACTGGCTAGCTGCCCACTCCCTGCTCAGCTTGTTTGCATCTGAGAATCCCATTATTAGGTGCCTAACACATAAGAATGGTCATACTGGGTCAGACCAATGGTCAATCTAGTGCAGCATCTTGTCTTCCAACAGTGGCCAATGCCAGGTGCGTCAGAGGGAATGAATAGAACAGGTAATCATCAAGTGATCCATTCCCTGTTGCCCAACCCAGCTTCTGATGAACAGAGGCTAGGCACACTTAGCATGGTTTTATATCCCTACCCATCCCAACTAATAGCCATTGATCGACCTATCCTCCATGAACTTAGCTAGTTCTTTTTTGAACCCTCTTATAGTCTTGGCCTTCACAACATTCTTGGTGAAGAGTTCCACAGGTAGATTGCATTATGTGAAGAACTATCTCCTTTTGTTCATTTTGAACCTGCTGCCTATTAATTTCATTTGGTGACCCCTAGTTTTTGTGTTATGTGAAGAAGGAGAAAATAACACTTCCTTATTTACTTTCTCCACACCAATCATGATTTTATAGACCTCCATCATATCCCCCTTAGTTGTCTCTTTCCATGGCAGAAAAGTCCCAGTTTTATTAATTTCTTCGTATATGAAAGCTGTTCCAATCATTTTTGTTGGCCTTTTCTGTACCTTTTCCAATTCCAATATATCTTTTTTTGACATGGGGCTACCAAGCCTGCAGGCAATATTCAAGATGTGGGTGTATCATGGATTTATAAAGAAGCAATATGATATTTTCCGTCATATTATCTATCCTCTTCCTAATGATTTCCAACATTCTATTAGCTTTTTTGACTGGTGCTGCACACTGAATGGATGCTTGCAGAGAACTATTCATAAAGACTCCAAGGTCTTTTTCTTGAGTGGTAACAGCTATTTAGACCCCCCATCCTTTTATATGTATAGTTGGGATTATGTTTTCCAGTGTGCATTACTTTGCATTGATCAACACTGAATTTCATCTGCCATTTTGTTGCCCAGTCACCCAGTTTTGTGAGATCCCTTTGTAACTCTTCAAAGTTTGCTTTGAACTTAACTATATTGTGTAGTTTTGTATCATCTGCAAATTTTGCCCCCTCACTGTTTATCCTGTTTTCCAGATCACTTATGAATATGTTGATCAGTACTGGTCCCAGTAAAGACCCCTGGGAGACACCATTATTTACCTCTCTCCATTCTGTAAACTGACCACTTATTCCTATCCTTTGTTTTCTATCTTTTATCCAGTTACTGGTCTAGGAGAGGAGCTTCCCTCTTATTCCATGACAGCTTACTTTGTTTAAGAGCCTTTGGTGAGTGACCTTGTCAAAGGCTTTCTGAAAATCTAAGTACACTATGCTTGTTGACCCATACAAAGAATTCTAGAACATTGATGAGGCATGATTTCCCTTTACAAAAACTGTTGATTTTTCCCCAAAAAATCATGTTCATTTATGTGTTTGATAATTCTGTTCTTTACTGTAGTTTCAACTAATTTGCTTGGTACTGAAGTTAGTCTTACGGGACTATAATTGTCGGGATCATCTCTGGAAACTTTAAAAAAAAAAATTGGCATCACATTAGCTATCCTCCTGTCATCTGGTACAGAATCTGAATTAAATGATAGGTTACATACCACAGTTAGTTTTGCAATTTCACATTTGAGTTCCTTCAAAACTCTTATTACTGTTGAATTTATCAGTTTATTCCAGAACCTTCTTTAATGACACCTCAGTCTAGGACAGTTCGTCAGATGTGACATCTAAAAAGAATGGCTCTGGTTTTGGAATTTCCCTCGCATCTTCAGCCGTGAAGACTGATGCAAATAATTCATTTAGTTTCTCTGCAATGGCCTTATCTTCCTTGAGTGCTCCTTTAGCATCTTGATTGTCCAGCGGCCCCACTGTTTGTTTAACAAGCTTCCTGCTTCTGATGTACTTAAATTTTTTTTGCTGTTACTTTTTGATTGTTTGGCTAGCTGTTCTTCAAATTCTTTTTTGACCTTCCTAAGTATATTTTTACATTTCCCTTGCCAGAGTTCATGCTCCTTTCTATTTTCCTCAATAGGATTTAACTTCCCCTTTTTAAAGGATGGCTTTTTGCCTCTAACTGCTTCTTTTACTTTGTTGTTGAACCACGGTGGCACCTTTTTGATCCTCTTACTGTGTTTTTTAGTTGGTTATATACATTTAAATTGAGCCTCTATTATGGTGTCTTTAAAAAGTTTCCATGCAGCTTGCAGGGATTTCACTTTTGGCACTGTACCTTTTAATTTCTGTTTAAATTAACTTCCTCATTTTTGGGTAGTTCCCCTTTCTGAAATTAAATGGTGGCCTGCTTTGGTGTTTCCCCTCTTTCCCACAGGGATGTTAATTTTTTTTGTTATGGTCACTATTACCAAGTGGTTCAACTTTATTCCCCTTTTGGACCAGATCCTGTGCTCCATTTAGGACTAAATCATGAATTGCCTCTCTTCTTATGGGTTCCAGGCCTAGCTGCTCCAAGAAGCAGTCATTTAAGGTGTCAAGAAACTTTCTCTGAATCCCGTCCTGAGGTGACATATACCCAGTCAATATGGGGATAGTGGAAATCACCTATTATTATTGAGGTTTTTATTTTTATAGTCTCTCTAACCTCCCTGAGCATTTCACAGTCATTATCACCATCCTGGTCAGGTGGCCGGTAGTATATTCCTTCTCCTATATTCTTATTATTCAACTCTCTCCAAGTACTGTACAAGGAGCCTGGGCATCTAACTCAGGGTTTTGAATTCCAGTGGAAGGCAGGGAACTTAGCAGGCTTTTGGAATGCTTGAGTGCCTAAGTCCCAGATCCTCAAAATATTTAGGTGGCTAATTCCCATTGAAATCTCATTGACACCATTGCTTAGGGTTTGTCTGTGCATGCATAGAGTTGTTCCTGATGAACTGCATGTGTGGACACTCATATTCAAGAACAGGAGTGAGTTGTTGCTGATTACTTAACCCACGCTGAAAGCTAACCAGGAACAAGGCACTCTTGTTCTGGAATAAGAGTGTCCACGCGTGGAATTGGTCAGGAAAATCTATTGTGCTTTAAATTCACACTTTATCTTAATCCATATTAATTTTCAAGTGTAAACAATCCTTTACTTGGGGCTCTGCCTAGCTGGCATGGTCTAGCCTTGTGTTTTGAAAAATCAAAGTTCTTCTAGATGTGGCAGGAAGCTCTGATACTCTTTATAGCTTCCTTTCAATCAAGAATTGTTTTGTTTAAAGTCACTTTAAGTAGACCTCCTTTAGTATTAGTGAATGTCACCTGAAAAGTACAGAAAGAGCGCATACCACTGAAGCTACCTTTGCTACTGGGAAATATAAGGCAGAGCTAGAGGTAACCTATACATTCATAAATAGCTTAATTAGAGTCATGTGGTAGAACATTGTGCAACATCTTGAAAATTTAGAGGCTACTCTCAGCACAGAAAAAATCCAACCCTTCTTTGACCAAATATTATTTGAATAAACAAGTTTGAAAGAGCTGGGTTTGTGTCTGATCCCAGCAATTCTAGTTCTCCAGGCAGCTAAAAACTCAGCTCTAATTCAAGATCCCACCCAAACCTCCCTTGGGCCTCACTGTAATGCACCTGCACAATGGGGCAAACATAAAGCTTGTGGGAATATGAGCGCTACATTTCCTGTCCTTTGTGTGTAACTAATCTCCTCATTACTGGTGTGAGAGTTTAGGTTTTGTGTACAACTTCCATTCAAAATAAAAAAAAGAAAAGGAAAAGAAAAGAATGTAGTGAAACAAAGGCATGACACAACATAAAACTGTACCAAGCAGACTGTGTAGAGCACAAAGGACTTCATTATAGGATCAGTATCACAAAGATTTTACTTATCGTGGTGTTCATTTCTCACCATCTTTCTCTTCTAACTCTTCAGCTTGCTGCATACAGAACCCAGAATTTTACTAATGCATAAAAAGTTAAATTACAAACACACAGCTGATACTAAGAACTGTAAAGTCAGCCAAGAAGAAATAGAAATAGCAAAGCCTGATGTGTATAGGGCAGATGACAGAAAGAGAACGATGGAGCCAGAGAGAATTTGGCCTGAGTAAAGTCTGCAGGACTGACCCCCAATAATCTGATTCTAACTTTACACCGGTTTTAGACTGGGTGTAAGTCCACAGATTTTAATTTAGTTTTGATTTTACGTTGGTGTAAATGAGAACCGAATGAGGACCCAAATGAGTAAACATCAAGGGTTTGGTTGTGGAACTGTTACTCAGGTGAGTAATCACATTGATGCCAGTAGGACTAGTTGTGTGTTTAAGTCAGGCCGGCTTTTTGGTAGGGTTCAGACAGAGGACAGAATTCCAGGCTTCATTTACAGTTTAACTATAAACAAAAATGAAACTGATTCCCTTTGACTTTCAGTGCCCAAGCTGAAAGAAATGAAAAAATTAATATCAAGTATTACAACTAAAATGGATTTTTAACACTTTTTTATTGTAAATGACAGGGAATACATGTTCATAATGTTTTCCTTTTTCTTTCCATAGCGTCTAAATCCAAGTGAGGAGGCACTATAATATCCAATCAATACAAAACAATATGTTAGGGGTAATTCTACCTTATTTATTTTGAAACTCATTGATTGCTGTTTTCTATTTCCTTCCAAACTGATCTGACTTCTGTGGTGTTCTTGCTGAACTTTGCTTCATAAGAAGGTTTATTCTGATCAAGTTGAGCCATATGCTCCATATCAGTAACAGGACAATTCAGAGAGAACTCTACTTGTTCAAGTTGAATAAGGAATTTCCTATCCACTATGTAGCTTTCTTTCCCCTGATGAAAGGAAGCTTCTTAACTCAAAGGTGTTTGAATTAGGAGGGACCATTCTGCCTTTCATAGAGCTGAATCTCATTACAGCACCCAGCAAATTAATAGCAAATACCAATAATTACTCCCTCCGTTTTTAAGCTATGAAAACTTTGATGTTTTTTCTTTCATGGTGGTTGTGATAAGATCCAATAATATTTTGAGAGCACAGGACAAACTATCAACAGGTGAATACCTGAAGTGGGTTAATTAAATCCATATCTAGGGACATAATGTAAATAATTGCCCTCATCTCACTGAACCACAATTCCCACTGCAGTGCTCAGAACCTGTGAAAATCAGGCAAATTATTTAGGTGCTGTATCGGAGTCAGGTACCACACATCAAGCACTACAATTTGAACATTTGGGGCTAAATGTACAATGTTACACAATATATCAGGAACGCTTCTCATAGTCAGTGCAAACGAGCAATGTATAGTCATATTCCTTATATCAGTCTGAATATCTTTCTGCTCCTCTTCTCTTGTTCCAAAGATAATGTCAAATCAATTTCAAAAAGCTCTGCTTGTTCTGTGTGCTCTTGGATCTCATTTATCTTGTAGCGCAGTAGTGATTTCCACCCTGTCCTCTTTAGCTCCACTATCCGGGTGTTCTTTTTCCTCTGGACTATAAATTCTTAGGCTTCTGAGTGTGGGGTATGACTGGTCTAGTATCTGGAGCTATTTTAGTCCATTATGGCAAGGCAATTGTGCAGTTAGATAGGGAATAAAGAATCCCATGCCTTTGTCTTTTGATAATGTCTGAATCCTATCAAAATGTCTGGGAGCTTGCTGAACAACTGGGCAGTTATCTTGATAAAGTATACTTTGTGCATGTGGGTATGTCCCATCTGACCTTTTTCTCAGGCTCCATCAATCAAATTGTACTTCAGATTGGTGAAATGGAAGAACATTTTGCTTTTAGGCCCAAGGTTTGTTTACCTGCTTTGATTAAGTTTCTAATGGTCCCTTTATTTCCGATTTTTCTTAAAAGTAACTGGAGGAATTTTATTATCATACTTTACTCCGATTTTTAGGTTGTTCTTTGGAACCTGGGTTTTAGAGACTAATACTTCCAACCATAGTCGTCTGGTTGGCTGGGCCCTGCCTCTCTGCAATGGGGGCAGGGTGGTGGATTCACAAGGCTAACAAAGCTTTTTCTTGCAAGCAGCCATTTTTCACAAGAAGCTCAAAAAGTGATTATGGTTCAGTAAAATCCTGTTAAAATAATAGTCTAAACCACTGACTACGGATGTGCATACTTTTTGTTCTGATGCAAGCAGTGCATCCTTTCTCAAGTGTGGTAGGGAACCGCACATTGAGATCCTCAGTCGGAGGCAAATACGTGTGCACATACTGCATTGTATTAAAGGCTTTAGCTATGCACACAGCAGTGGGCACTATCTCAGGAACAATGCTTCTGAGCTGCTCCTCAGCCTCTCTCTCTAGCAGGCTGTGTCTGTAAAGCCAAAAAATAACCCTACTGTCCCAATCAACCATTTGTGATCTCGGTTGTATTTTAGAACTTGATGTCTTTTTTGATTCCCACCTCCTATAGTTATGTTTAAAAAAAACAAAAACAAAAACAAATCCCAAACGACACACATTTATTTAAAAGATGTGATGGTTTCTGGGCTGGGATGGGACTCATAAAAGCATCATAGACAGACATATCATCAGCCTATTTGTTACCAAGCCTAAGAAATCTATCCTGTCTTGTGTGTTTAGTATTTGTGAACTGAACGTACTTTGGGACTTTAAAACAAACTTCAGAAAATCTAGGGTGATGTTGCTAAATAAAATTATGATTCAGCTGCAGGGTGTAGCTGCTCTCTTTAAAAGTAGCCCCAAGAGTATATCATATCTAGGTCTGCAGATATCTCTGCTTCATGGTTACCTACTATACAGAAAAGAAACAGGATGATTATTTAAGAAACTTCAGGAAGACCTGCTACTAATAAAGAGCATGAATTGCTTGCAAATGTTAACCTTGTTTTGCAAAGTGTTAACCCATTTGTAATATGTGGATGGGGGCAAAAATTAGTCATGGGTTAGTTGTTAGGATGGGTGAAGAATAATACTTGGCATTTATTTTGTGCTTTGTGTTTTCAAATGGCTAAACATCACTGCAGTTGATGAACTAAACTGCTCCAAACCCTTTGATAGCTCTTGAACCAAATATGAATTGTTTTCCTGATTGAGAGGTGTTCAGAAGACCCATGATCTAGTCATTTTTACTGCTTAGTGGAGAGTATTTTCCTTCATCTCCTCCAGCCTCTGGACCTCTCAACAAAGGCCACTTACAAAAATACCCCCATTGGTAGGAGGGTGTAGTTCCGGCATTTCTCCAAGGAGGGTGGAGAGGCGTGAGAAGAAGGGGGAGCACTACTTTATGGCTCCGTTTCCCCACTTCACACAGTTTGGTGGAGCTGGCTGGGCATTCAGAGGCAGGTAAATAGGTTGCACCTTTAAAAGAAATGGTGCAGTGTGTGTCTTCCCCTGACATGAAGAGCAATTGTTACCTAAAGTCCAGCCCCTCCCAGAGCACTTCCTTAGGTGGTGCAGCTCCAAACTGCACTAACACAGGGCAGGGTAAAAAACAAAACCTGGTTCTTTAAACCTGGGAACTAAGGTATTTTTCAGTACAGTTACGTTTATTCCCTTTTAAAATGACACCAGGGATGTAAAGCTAAGTTTCATACATTTAAAAAACATTGACTGGAGTTCCCTATGAATAGGCCCAATTGCTGGTTCCCTTCCCTCTCAGATGTCCCCTCAAACAACAATATGCTTTTTACTAGAGCAGCTTGGAATATTTCCAATGAAAATACCATCTGATGGAAAAACAGGAAATTTTCTAGTCCGAAATATCTCTAATCCTCCCTCTTTCCAGGGAATTTTGTAAATCTGTTACTAGTTATAATATATGGACCAAACCAAGTCCAGAGTGGAAGTCCCGTGGAAGGAACACCTCTTGATATTAGATTTTTCCCTTCAAGTGGGTCATTAAGAAGTAATTATATGTTTACTTGCAGCCAATAGATGTTTTTGTGCTGCATAGAGTTTCAAACAGGGTGTGGTGACAGTCCGTGGTAAAGAAGGGGAATAAATCTAGAATTCAAGCAAGGGAATTCTGTTTGTGTCTGTAGTTGTGGCTATTTTTTTTTTTAATAAAGACCCCCTGTTTAAGATGGTCTGATTTCACAAGAATGGCTATTCTGGGTCAGACCAATGGTCCGTCTAGCTCAGTATCCTGACTTTTGACAGTTGCAGGTGCCAGATGCTTCAGAGGGAATGAGAACAGGGTATTTTGAGTGATCTGTCCCCTGTCATCCAGTCTTCTCTTCTGGCAGTTAAAACGTGGGACTGAGTGCCTGACCATCTTGGCTAACAGCCATTGAGGGACCTATCCTCCATGAACTTCTAATTCTTTTTTGAACTCAATTATCGTTTTGGCCTTCACTCTCACTACATCCCATGGCAATGAGTTCCACAGGTTGACTGCTTAGTGTGAAGAAATGCTTCCTTTTGTTTGTTTTAAACCTGTTAATTTCGTTGGGTGACCCTGGTTCTTGTATTATGTGAAGGGGTAAATAACACTTTCTTATTCACTTTTTCCATAACCTTCATTTTATAGAGTTTATCATATCCCCCCTTAATCATCACTTTTGTAAAATGAACTATCCCAATCTTTTTAATATCTCCTTGTATGGAAACTGCAACCCCTAATAATTTTTGTTGGCCTTCTCTGTGCCTTTTCCAATTCTTATATATATATATATCTTTTTGAGACGGGGTTACTAGAACTGCATGCAGTATTCAAGGTGTGGGCATATTCTGGATTTATATATTGGCATTATGATATTTTCTGTTTAATTATCTATCCCTCTCCTAATGATTTCTAACATTCTGTTAGCTTTTTTTTCCTGCACATTAAGCAGATGTTTTCAAAGAACTATCCATAATGACTCCACGATCTTTCTTGAGTGGTACAAAATAATGTGTAGTTATTTTGTTATATGTAGTTAGGATTATTTTTTCCAGTGTACATTACTTAGCATATATCAACATTGAATTTCATCTGCCATTTTATTTACCAGTCAGCCACTTTTGTGAGATCCCTTTGTAACTCTTTGCAGTCAGCTTTGGACTTAAGTAGCTTGAGTAGTTTAGTATTTTCTGCAAACTTTGCCACCTCATCATTTACCCCCTTTCCCAGATCATTTATGAGCAGCACAGTCTCAGTACAGGCTCTTGGGGGACCGCACTATTTACCTCTTTAATTGTGAAAACTGACCATTAATTTGTACCCTTTGTTTAATATCTTTTAACCAGTAATTGATCCATGAGAGGACCTTCCCTTTTATCCCATGATTGCTTACTTTGTTTAAGAGTCTTTGGTGAGGGACCTTGTCAAAGGCTTTCTGAAAGTTGAAGTATACTATGTTGACTGGATCACCCTTGTCCACATGTTCGCTGACACCCTCAAGGAATTCTAATAAATCAGTGAGACATGATTTTCCTTTACAAAAGCCATGTTGACTCTTCCCCAACAGATCACGTTTATCTATGTATCTGATGATTCCATTCTTTACTAGTTTCAACCAATTTGCCCGGTACTGAAGTTAGATTTACTGACCTGTAATTGCCAGGATAGTCTCTGGAGTCTTTTTAAAAATTGGCATTACATTAGCTATCCTCTAGTTATCTGATACAGAGGCTGATTTAAGTCACATACCACAGTTAGTAGTTCTGCAGTTTCATATTTGAGTTTCTTCAGAACTCTTGGGTGAATACTATCTGGTCCTGATGACTTGATACTGTTTATCAATTTATTCCAAAACCTCCTTTACTGACACTTCAATCTGGGACAGTTCCTCAAATTTGTCACCTAAAAAGGATGGCTTGGGTGTAACATGGGATCTCCCCCATATCAACTGCACTGAAGACTGACACAAAATTCATTTAGCTTCTCTGCAAAGGCCTTGTCTTCCATGACAGATGGGGTCACTGAGCTGGATCTGTTTGTCAGATCTCAGAAATATAAAATTCCAAGTTATTTCTCCACATTTCCCAGATATGAAAGCAGAATGGAGAAATGCATTCTGAAGTCCTTGAAGATCTCTTTAGTTTCTTTGCCTGTTTTTTGCCTTTCCTAGTACTTTAGATTAGAAGGTACTAAGTAGGTGCCTGTTAATATCACCTTCCTGGTCATCCAGATCATAGGTCCATTTTGTGCTCCACTTTTTGATAAACTTCCCACTAGCTCTGGTGAACCTGGGCAATGTGACCAACTTGCTGAGGTGAGCAGAAGGACAGCTCTGTAGTGAAAGATTCTGATGACTCTACGTTTACTATCTTGGAATCCTTCCGAAACTCTGGCTTTTAGAAACAGATAACTGAATTATTGCTTTCACAGCTGTCAGTCAGGAGACTATTATGGCAGAGAGATACTTCATCTGCTTATTATGGCTGTTGGGCTGGCCAGAATCAGCCCAACCCCCTGTGAGAGGAGGAGTGGTTGAACAGTTGGACAAGCATTACGTGGCTGCCTCAGATGTGTCTTCCAGAGTGTAACCTATGCAGGCCAGAAAGCCCTAAAGCTTCCATGAAGCAGAAGTTGCTGCCTTCAGGATTCGACACCATTGTAGCAAACCTGGTGGAAAAATCAGAAAGGTATTGGGGAATAGATCACTAAAACAAAGTGGCAGTAATGATTCCCCCTCCCTTCCAGCCTCCGCTCCATGCAGTGTTGTCTTTAGATTAGTGTAAATAATTATTTACCAGATTTGTACATATGTCTTAAAGAAATTCAAAAACAGTTTTAGAAATACCTGTCAGTGTTTCAATTATCTCCATGCAGCACATAATGGTGTGCCTTTCAGTGGGTCTGAAATATTAATGATTTTTCCCAGCTGGGGCTGAGGTGGATGAAGCAAACTAGAAAGAATTGGTTTTGCTATGAGGAAGCATTGAAATAGGAAATCTGAAATTATTCTAAAGTCTATAATTTTATTAGTTAATTAAATGGCTCATTGAATGATTGTTAACCAGTTTTTTAAATTAATTCTTCTCTGTAATTAGATGCAGTTATTGTTATAGGAGAATTTGTATTTAATCCTAATGGTTATCTTTAACTTGTGACAACTGTTAGTTTAACCCTAAACAGTGAAATAAGATCCTCACAACCTGAGTGTATGGTGTAGTAATATGGCTATTGGATCTGCTATGTACTTAATAGTCTTGAACTGACATGATCTTTTGAAGAGAAAAAAAAAGTCAGCATTTTATAAACACAACAGTTTTTCCAAAGGCCTTTCAGTCTTCTCTGGCACAAACAAATTACTGAACATACAAGTTTTGAAACTACTGAAAGATCTATTCATACTACTATCTCAAGTTCCAGAGAATGCTAATAATATGAAATTACAGCTGGGAAGGGAACTCTGTGTATTCCTCAGCAGTGAATGTCTATTCTTCTCTATATAAGTTCTTATGCCAGCCTCATCACAGTAGCATTTCAGTTACTTCCAGTCGTGTATTAAGAAATATGATCAATGTCTGTCATTGGAGTAGGGGTGACAGGTGTCCGGTTTTTTTGACCAGAATGTCCCGTCAAAAAGGGAACCTGGCAAGTAACCAGACAAAGTGCAATTACATACAGTAATAGGCTTCTGCCACTAGGGGGGGTGGAAGAGCAGCAGCTATGGCTAGAGGAACTGCCCGGCTTAGCAGCTGCTGCTCTTCCGGCCCAGAGGCGCCATTAGGTACATTTAGGTATGGCATTTGCCCTATTCTGATTTTTCATAACAGCTGGAAGCAACTTTCCCCCTCCCTTTCCCTCCCCAGTCAGGACTTGGAGCAATGCAATTACTTTGCTTGCTCCTCTTCCCCCACTCCCCTCACTGGCCTAGTCTTTGCTCAGCCAATAGGAATGCAGCGTTTGGCAGAAGCAATAGCAGGGCTGGGAGTCTCGCAGCACTTTTCAATCTTGAAAAAGCAAACAGGCTCGGCTGGTGGAAGCAAAGCAAACTCCCAGCAGGATCTGTGCTTAGTCTGAAGATTTCACCATGATCTGCCCCCAGCTTCACACTGACATGTTAAAAAGGCAGGAGCAAGCTCCTTGGTCTTGTGACGCCAATAGACACAACACAATAGCAGCAGCCCAGGCACATTTAGGTGATAATTATCCTGACAGACAGCCCAGCTTTGGAAGTTTCAGGCTGCAAGAGCAGCACTGAAGAATGACCACTTTGGAAACTTTCCCTGCTATGAAGAAATAAGTAAATGCTGTCACACCACAAATAGTTTAAATTACACTTAACACTTTCCCATTTTTTTCAGTGCTCTAATTTTTTAGTGAATAGCAGTACCCCAGTGTGGCCATTTGTTTTGCCATTTAATCCCATTGTGAGAATCTTTCCTTTGCCTACAATGAGCTTTGGTTGGGTCAGGTTACCAAGCAGGTCCACATAGGCTGTTACATACAAATGCTGTGAATGCCTTGATCTTACCAAATCTCCCCAGAGTTGCACTTTTCTAGGAACTTTTTCCCAGAATACCAGAGGAGTTGCTGTGCAGATGCAAGCTACTGCTTCCCTTACGCAGCCATTTTGTAGCTGTGTGTGCTGTGCTGTATGTCGTTTTCCTGGGAAGTAATTACTTGTCCTGTATGTTCTTCTTGTCCTGGTAAGTAATCTTAGCTCCTCTTGTCTTGTACTTACTCTTTAATATTTCTGAGGAGGCCAGAGTCTCAAACTTGAGTACCTCAGTGAATTTCATTGAAGTTTGATGTTTACTCTCTCAAATCCTTACAGCTACACACTAGAAACTTCCTTCCAACTTAATCCTTTTTATTTATCATAATTATTTGTATAAACCCAAGCCTATATAAAAAATGTGTAAAGCTTGACTGCCAAAATGTGTTCATCATAGATGCTGCTAACATCCATCATTTAATTACACTCTAGATAGTTCCAGAGGGGTAGCTGTGTTAGTCTGTCTACAGCAAAAACAACGAGAGTTCTGTGGCACTTTAAAGACTAACTTAGCCACAAAACTCTCATTGTTTTTACTCTAGATAGTGATTTGTTTTAAGTTTGGTATCTCAGATACTTTTGAACGATCATTAATTTCACCCCCTCCTTCATTTGTTTGTTAATGCACATACTTTCTCTCTAATACTATTTTCCCCCTTGACAAACTTATAAATGTTCATCTTAACCCTGTAGTTTAGCATCAGCTCATTTATGTTAGTGGTGGAAGATGATCAAGTTACAACACATAATCTGAAAATTTATTTCATGATGAAAAGATCTCCAAAAATATCATGCCCAAGAATAATCTAGAGATCATGCAGCCATTGTGCTGGCCCTGTATGTAATGGAAACCACTTCAAACCAGGGGATGCTGCACATCTAGCACCCATAGTTCCAGCACCTATGACTAACTTAAAAAAACAAACAAACAAAAAAACAAAGCTATAAAACCATAGACTACAAAAAAGATTCCAAAACCTTTTTTAAAAAGGCCATGTATCTGACTGAAAATAGTTCTTAGACCAAGATTCCTGTGCAGTGTTTGCAACCCAAACATTGGAGCACTTACTAGGACACTGAAAGTGAAATGAATTACAAGTAAAAGAACTGATTCTCTCCCCCGCCCCCTGTCTGAAGTTTTGAGATGACATTCTGGCCCTAGTGAAGTCAATGACAAAACTCTCAGGGCGGCCCGGATTTAATTTCTGAACTATAAGGAAGTGAGGTGATGGCTACGATTTCAGATCTGCCCTACACAGCTTGGGCCCATATCCAATTTGAGCTGTTATTTGGTCTATTTCTTTGCCTATCTCTGTTTGCCTTTCTGCGGTGAGTAATATGGCAAAAATCTTTACTCTGCTATCTTTACTGTCCCTAACTCTGTAAAGATGAAGAGAAATTTACCAGTAGTGATAACATAACTTTGCTAAATAATATAAACTGTTTTGTAGCTTTGAAAGCTATTAGTAAATATTAACTCTTCCAACACATAATAAAACTGCCATAAACAATACAAGGATTTTATAAAATGAAGGAAGTGATATGCATATACCTAATCGGAATTTACAGAATTTTCCAAACCACTAAATGTGAAGAAGTTTTAACAACATAATTCATCATGGTATTTATTATAGCTCTGAGGTTACACTTTCAGACTCATCCTTCTGTCCTGTCTGTCTCTTCTCTTAGCATTTCCAGTCAATGCTGAGCTGACATCTGGTCTCAGAACACAGTATGTACATTTTGCCTCCACTGTCATAAGACTTGGCAAGAACTGTGTAGCAGCAGTAACATTTGCCTTAATAAATATTTATTTATCAGCAACCTTCTTATATTCTAGGTGATGGGAGCCATATCTGGGGAGAGGGTGGATGGAGCGGTAGTTTGCCTATCTATATACCTGTGTGCTCCTATCCCCCATCACGGTAGTATCTGAGCAGTTCTCATACATGCCCTCACAACACATTGTGAGGTGAGGGTATACATAAAATGCTGCTCCGATTTTATTAGTGAGTGATCACCTCTTGGTGAAGGACAAAGATCGAACAACCATGCTGGTTCTTTTAGATCAGTCAGCAGCATTTAATACCATTGACCAAAAGGTTCCGCTGGCTTGTCTGTGATTCTGTTGGGGTAGATACAGCAATGCTCCAGTGGCACCATGACTTCCTTCTAGAGAATTCTCAGCGGGCGGGGGGAATTGAACAGATGTGCTTTTGCCCTGAAAGTTTTCATTGTCACCCCCTTTATTGCAGTATATCAGAGGCTATTAAAGAAATTGAGGGGTTTGGGCGCCGAATGACTTTTTCTATTTCTCTCTTTCACTATATAGTATTTGGGATGGATTCTGGCCAAGATAGAGGTATGGATGATGCTTGCGTCAGGCAAGACAAAAATTATGCTGGTACATAGAAGAAAATATATGACCAAGATAATTACTGGCCTCTCTGTTGAGGTCACCTGAACTGACATTCTGCCCCTCAAATGAGGACTGAAATGGTATATAGGCTTTGTGCTGGTTCCCTGCATGAAGCTGAATTTCACTTATTGTGAATATTGAATTACGAGCAGGAGTTTTCAAAGCCAATTTTCAAAGTATTGATGAATAAGACCCATAAATAGCTATTTGAACTCAAGGCTCAAATTTACAAATAAATTAATTAATCAAGTTACTCAGTATTCAGCCAGCTCTACTTAGTGGTAATAATCATGTACAGTATCTTATATGTATTCTGTATAGACTGTCTCCCAGTTTGCTTCCTGGTGCAATTCAAGGTCTGTGTTTGATCTTTACATGATTTGAGTTCTGGCTGTTACAGAAATTGCCTCTCCCCCTTTGCTTCATTCTAACAATTGAGAAAGGGAACACTTCTTCTAACAGTCCCTAGATTTGAAGTCTGGAGGACAGGTTGTGGAATGTTCTCGGTGGATGACTCTGAATTCTGGAATTCATTTCTCCCTATGCTGTGACAGAGCTCAAATCTGACTTTCAAAGCATAATGCAAAGCTTATCTGTTCACTCAAGGTTTTGCATGAGTGGTAAATGTAGGCTGATTGGAGTGCATTTAAGGAAGTTCATTTTTGGCATGTGTCAAACAGTTTGATGTTGTTCTAGTTCTATCCACCCAGTGTCTGTGCAATAAGTGCATATTTATAGTCAAAACCAAATACAAATTTGTAAAATAAAAAACTGAAACACACTTCGTCAGAAGGCATTTAACACCAGCTAGGTCCTGACTGCTTTTGTAGCAAAACACTTAATCTGATACTCTACTCAGAAGTCCACTATCAAAATACAAAGTTCAGATATTTCTGCTTCCATAGTGTGATTGAAGACAGGCTGAAATTAGATATGAGGCTTAATATTTTCATATGGAACCTCTTATTTAAAAAAGTTCTGGGGCCTCAGGAAATGAAATAACAAGCTTCGTGATGGTGAGAGCTTGGGGAAAAATATGGTTAATGTAATTTGAAATAGTCTTAATCAAGGAACAAGTTCAACTTGAGAGCATTCTTCCATGAGAGAGAACTTTCCATGAATTAACTTTGTTGCCCCAACTTCCTGATTTTCATGCAAAATTAACTAAATCTCATCAAAATTTCATGGCCTATAAACTAAGCTACTTCAGCTTTGTGTCAGCAGATGAGATATTGAAGTGTGACCATGGCACTTAGCAATAAGCTATAATATATTAAAATGATAACAACAAAACCCAGAACAAATGAGTGGGGGAACATGCAGTGATGAAGAAATAAAAAGCAATTAAAGATATTCACCAGGAACTTGCGAAGTGGAATTAATGTTTCAAGGAACTAGAGGGAGAGAACTCTGAGAAGTAACTCAAGAAAGAAAGGTCATTCTAACCTTCTAAGAACTATTAACCTAATCTAACTGAAATACCATCTGAAGTCCTTATCTTGATATTGGATCTGTGTGGATGGACCCTTGTGCCTGACTTCAAGGGAATTCACTTTGCTAATGCAATCCTAGGATTCATCAGGCGAGGTATTTCAAGTAGAGATAGGGAAGTATTTTGGAATATTGTTCTCCCGTGTTCAAGAAATATCAACTCAAACTGGAATAAGTGCAGAGAAGGGCTATGATGATGATCAGAGGAAGGCTTACAGGAGGATACTTAAGGAGCTTGGCTTGATTAGCCTAACAAAACAAAGACTGAAGGGACATATAGTTGCTTTCTATAAATACATCAGAGGAATAAGCACCAGGGAGAGAGAGGAGTTAGGGGCCAGTGTTGACACAAGAACAAATGGCCAGTTTATAGCCATCAACAAGTTTAGGCTTGAAATTAGACTAAGGTTTCTAGTCATCAGAGGAGTGAAGTTCAGGAACAGCCTTCCAAAATGAATAGTGGGGGCAAAAAACATAACTTGTTTTAGGACTGAGCTTGATAAGTCTGTTTAGGGGATGGTATGATAAGGTTGCCTGTAATGACATGTGGCCCATCTGTGACTGCTATTAGCAAATATCTCCAATGGCCAGAGGTGGGATACTAGATGCAGAGGGCTCTGAGTTACTACAGAGAATTCTTTCCAGGTGTCTGGCTGGTGGGTCTTACCCACATGCTCAGCATCTGACTGATCACCATATACAGGATTGGGAAATAATTTTCCCTCAAGTCAGATTGGCAGAGACTCTGGGGTTTTTTTTGCTCTCCTCTGCAATGTTGGACATGGATGGTTTGAATTAGAGTAAAATGGTGGATTCTCTGTAACTTGAAGTCTTTAAATCATGATTTGAAGGCTTCAGTAACTCAGCCAGAGTTATGGCTCTATTCCAGGAGTGTGTGAGTGAGGTTCTGTAGCCTGCGATGTGCAGGGGCTCAGGCTAGATTATTGTAATGTTGCCTCCTGGTTTTAAAGTCTGAGTCCATGAGTCTACCTTCATGGATCCAACTGCAAAAATAGGGCCTATGACTACATTTGGAACCAAGTTGGAACCCCAGCTATGAATACTCAGACATGGGTAAAGTTTGGATCCAAATCTGAACTTCACGGGTCCTGCCTATCTCTAGATTAGTTATTTGGTTACAATGTTTATTAATTCATAACATATCCCTTCAAGAAATTCTGAAAACCCCATTTAAAGATGACAAAGTTATATTGAGCAAGAAGGTTTATCATATTTACTTATGTGCCTGTTAAACCAAAAGGTCCAAGCTTGATTTTGATAGATGTAACGCCTCTAACAAGCACCAAAGAACTGTTGATACTGTAGTACCATGAATGGCATACTACGTTGGTTAACATAGATGAATGGTAAGGTCCTTCACTATGAATTTGTCATCTCTTATGAGCCTGTCTTCAAACTAAGGTCCCACACCATCATATCCGGTAATGGTACTCCATTTATGTCAGCAGATAACTTGCTGCAAACTTAAGAATAGAACCTAAAGAAAGGCAAGTTGTAAACTCACAGCGGATGGGGTTAGTGTCATGTGGCATTTACAGTATTTATGGATGTAAATCATTCATAATCCAATATCAAATTGAAAAAAGCAAATGGTTTTGTCTCTGTGGTTAAAAAGAATAGGGTATTGAGTACCATAACAAATGAACAACTTAAACTGATTTATGTCCTCTGAGTACTGAGAGATGTGAACTGGAGCAGTCATGTATTACACATTAGCCTCATGAGATTTAAAGCAATTGCACTACAGGAATAGCTGCTCATTAGAAGAGTTCTGTAAAAATAATTTTAGTGGCATATATTGTGGGGCTAAAATAATTACCAAGCTGTGATCTAACTAATAGCTTTCTATTAATTAAGAGAGTTGAGCAAAACCTGAAGTCCTTATCCTTTTGCTAAGGAATGGAAACTTTTCACTGGGAAGTGTGAAAAACACAACCTAATTTGAAAGAGTTTTTGCCTAGACTTCTACCCACCACAGTAAATTCAGAATAGCTACTTACAATTGTGCTTAACATGTAAAGTGGGCAAATACCGTAAAAAAATTATTTGAATGTTCATTCACATTTTTGAACTTCCATTTTGATTTTTTTCTGTTCTGTTTCCATGAATACTTCTGCAAAGGAGTTTACTGTCAGCAGCATTCATGGAAATAGAAAAAAATATAAGCAAACATTGCAGAATATTCACAGAAAACAAATTTTAAATTTGTTATCACAATATTTGCACCAGCAATCAGATTCTCAGAATGACACTTATCTAGTCAGGGAGCAGAAACATATCATGTGAGCCATGCACGCAGTCAATACAGCTTCAATGTCACATGTTGAATACATGGAAGAAATGGTAGCAATTGAGCTACAGACCACAAATTAGTCAGAGAAATGAATAGGTGAGCTGGTAACACTGTGATCTGTTTGTAGACAATCTGAGAACAGAAAATAACAAATATATTTGTTATGAATTATTCATCAAGACCTCTTAACAACAGAAGTCATCCTAGTATGAGTTTTTGCTTGATTTAATGCTGAAGAAAGTAACCGGCCCGCATAATGCCAGAGGAGTTCATGAAGCATAGGAAAAATTAAAGGAATTTACTACTGTCAGTGTGGCATTTCAGCAAGCTTCCCCACATGTTCCCACTGATGGTCTTCCACCTAGAAAGGAACTCTATAGGAACAATGGTAGATCATTTCATTTCCTGGCCTCTCTGATTAGACTGATGATAAAATTGTCCATTGCAATGGGATTTTAGCTGTCCATCTGTTTCTGCTGAAGACTGGACTAAATGATCTACTATAAAATTCTTTTCGTATATACCACCAAACAGCCATTTGAAGAGTAACTACTTTCATTTGCTACTCATAAGGCTAGATTTGAATCTTAGATCTAGAGACAAATACCAATGTCCTATTACCAGTCGTGCTGAGCCCACCCAGTACCCAGCTGTTTGTTTTTAAAAATAACACCCACCTTCCTCACAAAATATATTCATAACATGTGAATGCTACATTACTGCCAGAGTTTAAGCCTCAAGACCAGGCTCTAATTTTACATGCCATACTGCAGAGATTAGAATCAACCTTTTACTGTGCTTTATCTTTAATGAAAATTTTTGGTAGTCATGAATTTTCTAAATGGTAATGTCCTTTTCTGTAAATCTTACCTTTTTTTTTTTTTTTTTTTTTTTTTTTTTTTGTCGGGAACTGAATCATGAATGGTATTTGGAAGGGAAAAACAAAAATTTCAGACAATGTTACATCTAAATAAAACCTGCCATGTTGGAAACCACTGAGATCCAAAAGTGATGTAGAAATTTGATGGCAAAGCTGCAGTTGTACATGTGAAAACCAGAAGGTCAAATGGTTTGAAATATATTTGGTGTTGTACAACAAATGGTTCCTTAAAGACTGCATGATTACAATGTAAAAATAAATTAAAACCTTGCTTCAGGTGTCCTATTGAATTTTGATACACAGTTCTTTAAATAAGAGTCTTGGCTTCATGTTATGTGCAGCACTTACAGAGCCAATTAATATTATAGATGTCTGGCAAAACTTCCCAGCAAGCTTCTGTGGCTACAATTTTTCATCCAGTTACTTTAGATTGTAAGTAAGTATTGATGCATTCATTTCTTGGTCTGTTTTTTACTATAGCTAAGGTAGGTTTAAATCTTTAGCTCTGGGACTATTCACTCATGTATCTACTAGGAGGATGATACAAAAATAGAAAACAGCTGAATATGGGTTTGACTCAGCTCCATTAAAGTCAGTGTCTGTTTTACCATTGACTTCAATTAAACTTGTAGCGGATGCTACAGCAGTAGAACTGTGCCATCGCTTAAGATTTCTATACCAGAAAAGGGAATTTCAGAAACAATATTGAATATTATTCTCAGAATTTATTGAAGCTAACACCCAATCAAAACAGCTGCAGATAGGGGATAGGACATTTTGTTTCACTATTGGCTGGAATAAGAAAGGATTGTGCACAGATCAGTTCAATGGAAGTGCTTCTCTTGTACTGAAAATTGATTCAGAACGACAGTTTAAATGAGAGATTTTGGCACAGTAATGTTCATATTCATACTTATTTTATGAGCTACAAGGGAAAAAACTGGCTTTTGCAAGGGGATCATCGCATTTTACTTTTCCTATATAACCAGGGGCTAGAGGGGAATGGAACACTCTTTTTTGCTTGAAACATAAATAGAACCACAACATGACTGTACTGTGTGTGCAGAATCCCTCATTTGATGCCGCAGACTTTGAATATTAAGCTGGTTGTCAGTGAAAATTTCCTTCCCTTAGGGAATCAAAGTGTTGATTCTCCTGAGGTTTAATAAGGAAATTAATGTCCTATTTATAGAGTTGTATACAGCATCTAATTGCTTTAGTAAACTGTCAACTGCTTGGATTAAGTGTTGTGTGCAGCTCTATTTCTAAAAAGTGCTTAATCGGTGACATTTATAAAGGCTTCATGTCTGTTGCATTCCATCGCAAGATGTAACATAACACTTAGAAAACTGATATAAAAGAAACAGGAGACAATTTAATAGAAAGCAATTACAATTTGACAAATCAGACACAGAGAAAATTAGCAAAATTTCACCTTGAACTTTGGTGGAGACTCTTCCTCCTCCACTAGTTTAATAAACTGGAAAGAGGAAAACAGGCTGAATGTTCATAATATAGGGAGTGATGATAGTGAATCCATAGGTAAGTTTGTAGGACACATTTATTGGAACTGCTTTGAACATTTTAGAACAAAGAGCCGATATGGCTGAAAGTTTTCGTGAGTGATTTTGATACTCTTTCTCGTGTTCAATAGTATCAGAATCAGGCCCCTGGTATGGGATGTAGGGAGACCACTTTCCATGGAGTTCTCTTCCCATAAATATCAGGGTCTTGATCTAGTCTAAAGCTGGGTCACATGCTGAGGTGGTGAAAATTGATGTAGCTCGTTGACTTCAGGGGAGCCATGCTGAGTTTACATCAGGGGTCTGGCCCAGGATTTCCTAGGTTACAAAGCAGAGTTCAAATTACTGTGCTAAAATGGAAATGGCACACCTAAATATTTACAGAAAAAATTTGGGGCTGCCTGTTTGCAAGGTGCAGAAGATAATTTAATACTGCAAGCACCAATAAATAGTGTAATAGTGCCTACAGCCTTTCCCCTCCCATTACTGTCATTTTCCTTCTTCCCTCCCTCTCTCATACTGGAACACTTTAGATGCCACAAATAAAGTATTTGTAATACAAAGGCTAACACAGTAATTTACAGCTGTATCACCCTGTACTCTGACACGGTCAGGATCACACAAGATAAACCAAATCAAAGTCTGAATAGATTATTATTTGGATTGGAGGACAATGAATGTCTGTGGATTCTGCAAGAAGTAGAATTGGGAAATAAAGGGTGGCAGCCTTTGCTTTAGGTTAGCCACAGAGCCAGTTCCTCAGCAGGATGTTTAGGGATACAGTGCTGCTGGAGATGCCCTCTTTTGGACAAAATGAGGCCCTGACCGGTTTTAGGCATTAAAGATCCCATGGCATATTTTGTAGAAGTAGAAATATTCTCTTGTCCTTGCCAAATTTCAACTCTCAAAAAGTTTGGCAACCTAAATTCCCTCTATAGTTTTTCAGTTTCCCCATAGAACAAATATATATTCTTAGACTGTTAGAGATGCAGGTCAGAAGGAATCATTATAGCTAACTTTGTGTTGAGCGCAATAACTTGTGTTGGACTAAATCATCTCATCCAGAAAGGCAGCCAGTCTTGACCCAAGTGATGGAGAGTGCACTGCTTTCCTTGGTAGTTTGTCCCAGGGGTCACCCTCACTGTAAAAAATGTGTGCTTTATTTTCTCATTTGAATTTGTGTGGCTTCAGCTGCCCACCGTTGGTTCTTGCTATGCCTTTCTTTCTCTGCTGGATTGAAGAGCACTGAAGTATCCAGCATTTTCTCCCTCTGAAGGTACATTGATATATGGTAACCAAGTCACCTCACAATCTTCTTGCTGACAAACTAAACAGATTGAGCTCAAGTCCGTCTCTGTAAGGCATTTCTCCAGGTCTTGAATAATTTTTGTTTTTCTTGACTCCATTTTAAAACATATTTTTTACAGTTTGTAGGGAGCAGAGGTTCTATGTGTGTGTGTGTGGTGTATGTTTTATGTATAGGGCTATGATTTAATATTAACTTCTATATGAAATAATATGAAGGTGGCCTGTTAAAGGGAGACATCTACTCTTTAAAAGGGAAGAGGCTAGTGCACCTATGACTTGTCAGTTGACTCCCAATTTGTCTGAAGAGAGGGCATCTGTGCCCTAAAGGAAAGGCAACTGGGAGAGTCCAAGATCTGGAGTCAGATACAAGAGGTGTGGGTAAGAGCTGCCTGAAACTCCAAGAGACAGGAAACAGCAAGGAAGAACTGGCAGGAGTTGCTTGGGAGAGAGCTTCAGGAGACCCAGCAGAGAAAGCTGAGTTCAGATGGGAACTGTAACAGGAGTATTGATGAAAACTGACTAAGCTGGGGACCCCTGCAGAGTGGAAGGCTCAGGCCCATAAGAAAAGGGTAATGTTATGTTTCATGGCATATAACCGAGAAGTAAAATAAAAACATAACATATCCTTGCTGGAAGGTAACAACATAGCACTATTTTATTTCTTAGAATTCTGAACACTAACACACAAGAACCCCAAACCAGAGAAAGACAAAGCAGGCTGCTCCCTAAAACAGAAGCACAGCTTGCCCCACCTTTCACTAGACTGGCTGTCTGCAAACTGACTGCTGCTGGGCCCAGATTTTATGCTTCCCTGAAGAGTCACCTATTCTGCAAGCAGGACTAGAAAAACCTCCTGAGCACTTACAATTTTAACACAGTTTTTGGTACATCACAGAGAAAAGCCGGCTGGGTCAGGGGCAGCCAAGCCTCAAAGCAAGAGGTTTGACTTGAGGATCGTGGATCCCTCTGAATTCCCAAGCAATGAGGCCTGAGAGGTGGAACGCAGGAGGGGGAGCTCTCAGGGCAGAGACCTCACAAGCAGGATCCTGGATCAGGAGGGGAAAAAGGAAATGGGAACAAAGTGTTGCTATTGACTCTTGGGTGGGTGACTTGGAGATGATGTCCCTGAAGAGGGGAACTGGAAAAACATAATGTTTGTTGTTGTGAAAATTGGAGAATGGCTTTACCACCGGGTTTTGGGGGAATTACTGTTCTGGTATATGTGAATAAATTATAACCAGGGTTGTACTTTGTATTGGACACTGAGAAACTGTTTTCTTTCATGAGTGGAAGGAAAGGGAAACTGAGGCAGTTGCCCCTAATGCAACTTCCACAGAAGGGTGCTCAGGGCAGGGCCGCCCTATGGCATGGGCCACCTCCTATATAATAATATTAGAGACAAGGTGACTATCCTAAACTGTAGTTGTATTGCTGAGATTGTTACTGACACTCAAAAGTTATGGAAAAGTTATGAAATGCTAGAACTAAGGTGTCCCCTGTGACTTTAATTCTGCCCCTCTGTATTCATTATGATACATTTTTAAATTACATGATCATGTACTATCTTTTTCCACAGGCCCCTGACCCTACTTAATGCTAAGGGTGGAATTTTCAAAAGCACTCAGCGTTGGCCTAATTTTTGCTTCTATTTCAGTCAATGGTGTAACTCCTAAGTACTTTGGAAAATGCCATGCCATAGACTACAGTCTCTGTTCTTGCAATGAATGCCAACTATCATCCCCTATTAGTCCAATTTTCCTTCAGGCATCTGTATTCTTTCTTCCTATGATGCCCCCTCTGGGATAAGTGCTTCATAAAAACCTGCAAAGCCACTACACAATCTTTCTTCAAATCTCTCCTCTAAAACTCTCTTCTGGGATGATACTCAGCAGTGACTAGATAGTCGGTGTGCTGCCACGGTTACTTATATAACAATTTTACTTTGTCTTCCTCCCCCCACCCCCCCACCTTTTTCCCCCCCATTAGTTTGTTAGATCCACTTTTGCCTCCTGTTACCCGAGAAGACTGTAAACGCTCGGGGCAGTGGACTGTATCTTTTATTACATTTGTGCACAGCACTTAGCACAAAGGGGCTGTGATCCCTGATTGGGGCCTCTATGAGCTACCACAAAACACATACCTATGTTATTCTCCTTAAGCTCTTTCCTCAAGACCCACTTCTGCTATGATGGCTTAAAAAAACAGCCAGTCATTGATGGTTAGCTGAGTCCAGGAGTTTTATGAATAAATGTAGTAATTTAAAAAAAATTAAGATGATTTGTTACCATGAGCCTGTGCAATAGCTAACTGATGTAACCACGTGATATTATCATTAGGTTCATTCTCCTTCCTTCTCTCTTTTTTGTTTGTCACACATATTGATTGTATCTTGTCTCAGATTGTAATTTATCTGGGGCATGGACCATATTTCCTATTTGTTTGTACAGTACCCAGCATAAATGACGCTCCAGTCCTGATTAGAGCCTTTGGGAGTAACCACAATGCAAACAGATGATAAGTTTGTCCTTACTTTAACAGCTAATTGGCTGTAATCACACTGTTCTGCAGAAGAACTGAGCAGATGCCTAGATTTGCCTTGTATGTGATTTGTTGTTTTTACTCCATCTCTCACCTGCACTGCTTCTTTCCACTAATGAGGACTCATGTTGACAGAGAGCTGCAGCTCACACACAGGTGAGACGAGATAAGTTACACACTGAGCTGAAACTGAGAGAAGGGAAAAGGGAATCTCCCCTGTCCCCCTGTTTGGCAGACAAGTGAGGAATTCGATTTCTCCAGTTTGATTACACATGTGAGAGCACAACTTTGCCTTCACCAGACAAGCAACCATGGACACAGTCTGTAAAAGTGTGTAAGACCCATTTGTTGTATAGCACATTGCTTTTCTGGGTCTTTGCATTCCTACCAAGGTGGTGCCAAAATCAGGTAATATCTCTTCTTAATTACTTATTTGTTAATTTTATACATGACATTTATTAAAATTCAAAACTGCCCTTTCATTACAGCAAACACACAATTGATTAATAACCTCTCATTAGGGACAAAGAGAACTTGCATAACAGTTCAGTTAATATCTGTAGAAATCTGCAGGGGGTAACTCAGTTAGTGAAGGTTTCTCTCATCGTTAGCTTCCTGACTGGAGATGTGCTGACATATTCCAGGCCATTGGGCCATGGCCATAGTTGAGGAACTAGGATGAGAAAGTTTCTACACACAGAATGTTCATATGTTCTACACATATGAATTATGTCCTCTGTTACACAGGGGTGGCTCCGATTGACTTCACAGGAAGCTGTATTCATGGACAGATGTGAGCCCTGAGTGGATCTTCTGAGCTATGCAGATCACTTCGGTCACCCTAGTAAGTCAATATAGTTACTTCTGGCTGTTTAAATGTTAGATCCTGCCCTGTACTGTTTGGGGATATCTGGAATCTCTTCTCTGTTTCATCCAAACAAACAGCAGAGCACAACCTCTATCAAGCACTCAAGAATGGGCTATGATCCTTCTTATGTACCTTAGATTGAAGAGGTCATGGATCCCAGCTGGAAAGCACCTATACCGCTCTTTATACTATGCTCTAGGCAGGGGAGTGTGCTATGTCTTTTGCAATAGAAATTAAGGGTGTCCCTGGATTTGCTTGAGTCAGCTTGCCCCATGCTGGCGGGATAACTTTTGTTCCAGAACTCATTCAGCTGTGTTCATCCCTCTCACCCAATGTAAATTTAGTCTTTAGTTTTGAATGCAAATATACATTGGCACATTGGTAGGGTAAACTGTCAGAAATTTTTATTGAAAATCACAGATGAGACAATAGTTTTATTGCCATACATCTAAATGATGGAGAAAACATCCCAAAGATTTGGAATAACAGGAATATTTATTTAGATTTCATGCCAAAAAAATTGCGTAACGGTGCAATAAATGTTTTGAAAACATAGCACTACAAATTAAGAACAGAGAAAATGCCTGTATTTTACATTACATTGTACTGCAGTTGAGGGCACAGAAACATGCTGCAATGGGCGGATAGAATTACCCATCCCTGAAATGTAAGCCCTGATCTATTCCAAGAATCTTTTTTGCAAGTTGCAGTGCTGTGTTGAGCTCAGACATTTAGAATTGACAAGGGAAGAATGAAACTACATGATTTTACTTAGGCAATCACATTCTTTCCGTGTTTTGTGTTGCTTATTCTCTATGCAAATGGTCTATTGATAAGTGCTTTGAGATCAGACTTCACTTCCCTTAATGTGTGAAAATCAAAACTTCCTTGCTCAGTGGAGTTACCGCCATGATCCCCTTTTCAAGTGACTAAAGAACTGTAATCTTCTGGGTATGCCTGTGGAATAAGGAAACATTAAATTAGTGGTTCCGGCTTGTAGATATATGTATTTAGCTATAGAACTATTTTGACCATTTTCTTTATGCCACATCTCTATGTTTCTAAGGCACTTTGTGGGTGTAGCTGCTGTTTTTGTGAGGTAGAAATGACATAGCGTGTTGGAGAGAGAACACACACAGTGCTCTCTCTTGGACGCTTTACTTTTGTTCTTTCTGGTTTTGTTATTTCTAATAATCTAAAATAAAAGTAATTGAGAGAAAGTAAATGTAGGCTCTTTGTCTATGGGAAAAGCATAACAGAGAATATAGGTCCTGGAGAAATGCATAGTGTTTTTGTTTTTTGCTGCCTGGGGAATTGCTGTGTCCCAAAGACATGGGATAGAATTGGGGGGTGGGGGGAGGGGAAAGCAAGGACAATAATGATGGATGTACCAGCCACTCTTCTCACAGAGTTGTGAATAGATGTGGGAACTACTGTAGTCCTGACGGTGGCAATAGTAGCTATGGAGCAGTTCTAGTTCCAGAGGAGTGATGTACTGAGCTAAGGATTTGTCCCTGTGTTTGTAGTACTAGTAACACTTGTAGGGTATAATGATGTTGGAACTGCTTTTTAATTTTCTTCAGTAGTCAAGCTAGAATTATGATAGTAATTTAGACCTGTTAATTCTGAGGGGGGAAAAAAATCCTAGCTCTTTGTAATTGAGTTGATGATTTAGCTCAGTTAAGCAATTTTGACATTGGTAAGACTCATTTAAAATGCATGTTTCCAAAGTACATAAATTTGTACAAATGACACTGGCCCAGAACTTTTACCAGGCAGACTCTCATAACTAATGCCTATTAGCTGAATTTATGTAACTATGTATGAAAAGATGTTGTCTTTTACTGCTCAGCAAAGAATCTTCAGCTGAAATACATGACACTGAAACCAGCTATTCAATTAAACTCCTTTTTTTTCTCAATTTATTTCTCTTAATTTCCCCCCCCTCAAATAAATCTGCAAGAAGCTAGGTTCCAGTGTAATGAGGATCCCAAAGCATACTTAATCCTCAGTGATAGCTGAACTTCTATTTATCATATATAATGTGGAGACAAAATCGCATAGTGGCGTCTGCAGCGCCACGTGCACCGCCCCCCACACGGATAAAGAAGCAGCCTAGGGAGGGTTGACTCAGCAGCACGAGCCGCACGACCCACACGTATCTGTCTCCTTATAAGGGGATGAAGCGACCTCACCTGCTGGTGTGTGGTCAGCAACTGCCCGGGAAAATTGTAATCACCTGGTTGGCTGGTCAGTACCTGCCCGGGAAAATCATGAGCACCTGGTTGGCTAAACGCCAAGCCATGACCTTAAAAGGTCATGCAGCAAATAGCAACCAATGGGGCTTAGCCTCTGCTGACTGCGGGAAACTATAAAAGTTCAAACTCAGGTAGCAGAGAGGAATTTAATCTACCCGGCACCCCACGTATCTCCTGATCGTGTAGGTTCGGCGGGCTGACGCATCTTCCCCAGCCCGCTCACTGCGAACTGATCACTCAAAGCGGCTCTCTCCTGTCTGCAGTATATAAAGCAAACGGCAACTGAATTTGGCCAACATGGAATACTTGTATATAATGTTTGTGAGTATGGATTAACTGTTCTCTGTTGTGTTTGTCTTGTAACTCCTTCGGGGAACTCCAAAACCGGGCACCCTAGTGTCACACGCTGGCAGCCATGTGTTGATCCGGAGAGATCACGAATGCAAAAGTCTTGGGTGGTGCACTTTGTCCTTTCACGCACGGAGTTCTCCTGCCCTTTGCTATCACTGTTTGCTGTGAAATTGCTTGCTGTGGAACTGTTTATTATAGAAATAGAACTGTTTATTATAAAGTAGCATTGTGTATTGTAGAATAAAAGGTTTATTGATTAAGCAAACCTCTAGAATCATCACTGTCTCGCCGACCCCCGTATCCCAAACCGAACCTATCTGAGAGTTTTTCTCTCCGTTTCCACATATAACACAGAGGGTCATTGAAATAATGGCACTGTATTCTATCATCAGATCCAAGGAGTGGATCTTAAGGGAAATATCTGGGGACTGAACCATGCAACAGGCATATAGGAAAGGTGTAGGGGGTTGGAATGGTTTTCTGAATTACTCTGCTAATAAGAACATGTGAAAAATTGCTGTGTTATGTCAGGGATAACTTAAGGTTCATTTAATTTTTTTTTAAATTGATCCATTGTCTCCTTATTGTGGTATGTCAGTGCATGTCAGCTTGAAAAATTGAAGGGAGGACACCATTTAATGACAGAGATTTGTAAAGGAACAAGAAAAGGCAGGAGACTTGAGGTAAGGTCCTCTGCTCTTGTAAATTGGTGTGCTCACTGCACAGAAGAAGACAAGGACATACAATATGAGTTTTAAACACGCTGCCACTTTTTTAGTCCAGTTACATCCAAGTTCCTACTGGGGGACAGCTCCATACTGTTACTTGCAATCCACTGCTCCCTTGCCAATTCTTGGCATGCTCCCACTGCAAGGGCAGCCAGTAATCAGGTTCTCTGAGCATCTCCAGGCGGTTAGATATGTTGCCCTCATCTAATAAGGAGATGCCCTTAGGATGCCCACTATGTTATCTTTTTTGGATCTGGAGCCTAAATCAGGGAGTTCCTGCACTCGCCACCGGCCAAAAGTCCAAACTGGGCCCTCCAGGAGGAGAAGAATCCCAGCTTTATGGTTGCCCAAAACTAAGCCCTAGATTTCACTGGCTGAGGCCAGTCAGAGTGGTGTGCTTTTTTGTGTGTGTGCGCGCCTTCCTCATAATCTGGTGGTATGAGGAAAAATTCCTTCCCATCTCCCAAACAGGGACTAGATATCCTTCAGCAACCAGACAAGGGAGGGGTGGGTGGCTTGACTGCTGGACAAACCAGGGAACAGGAAGTGGCCCTATGTTCAGGCACTCTTTTTATGGCTCTAAATCTCATGCCAAATCCCACGAGACCTCAAGCCTGCCCTAGAAGTCCTGTGGAAAGTGGGGGAGCTGGAAATCTACCAGCGACTCAGCCTGCCCTGTCCTTTTATGCTATCTCTACTCAGGGTAGCCACTTAACTACCTTCGCTAGGCTTGGGGCACTCTTGTCATTGCTCTGTTGACTTCAGGGGAGCTATGATGATTGACATGAGTTGAGGATCTGCCCCTTAAGGTCTTTATCTCTGAAATCTTCATCTATCCTGAGCAACTTCAATAGGATGACCTTGTTTGAAGACACTGGATGGAGCTAACTACAATAATGCTGTTTCTGTCTGATGCTTGAGGGCCATGGTAGCTGAATGCCTTAATGATAATTTACCTTTCAGGTGATTCTTAAAATTTTGCTATTGCTTCCAAAAAACCCTGTCATTTTGAACTGCATTTTACTTTCGTATTTAATGAATTAGGGCCTGTTCCTGTTAAATCCCACATCTTTTTCACATAAGTAATCTTGACTGTCACAAATGGTCCCATTGACATGATGACCAGATTAAGGGGCAGATAGATATAAATGGTACTTCTTCATTCATAATGCGGGAAATTTTCAAAAGAAGCAGAGTGACTCAAGAGTAAAAGTCCCATTGAAAGTCAATGGGAATGAAGTCTCTGTGTCTTTTGAAATCCCACTCAATAAAAAGAAATGCAAATGTATGTGTACGTAGTGAATGTGACTGTATCCTCTCTGCCACAGCTTTTGCATATCACTTGACTTTTTAGACAATGGGCTGGTCTACATTACAGAGATAGGTTGACATAAAACAATTTACGTCAACCTAATCCTGTAAGTGTCTACACTAAAATGCAGCTCCCATCGATATAACTTATCCACTAAATCGACTTAATAACTCCACCTCTGCAAGAGGCGTAGTGTTTTTAAGTCCATGTAGTTAGATCGCTGCATTGTCAATGTGGATACTGCATTGCTTACATTGACTGTTGCTGTCTTTCAAAAGCCATCCCATAGTGCCCTACACTGACAGTTAAAGTGGTGCAAGCGCTTCTGGTGAGGACATGTACTGCCAACACAAGGATCATAGTGTGGACGTGCAAAGTGATTCAATTGCTCCGGTGCCTATACATTGATGTAACTTAGGCTGACTTAATTTAGTAATGGAGACTTGCCCTCAAAGGCTTCTGGGGCTGGGATTTTTTTTAATATGTGTTTGTACAGTGTCTAGCACAATGGGACCAAATTTTAATTGGGGCTTCTGGGATCTCCAGTCTGTACCTATACCAATAGTTGCATGATTAAGGCTTTGCAGGTTCGGCCCTTGAATACTTTCCATTGTTTAAGTATGGTAGTATGGAGCTAATGGTCAGCAGGTTCAGTCACTGAAGTCAGCAGCTTTGCTGTTGATTTCTGGTCATTATCAGGTCCTATATGGTTATTGACAAGTACACTGTGCTTCCCAAAACTGATAGAAAATTCATATGGATCAACAAAATACAAGGCTTGATGTTGCTGCTGCAAAAACTTGTGTACTGCTTAGTTTTTAGTTAGGAGAACATCTGTAAATGAGAGCAGATAGACATAGGATAGTTTCTGAACAGGCTGTTGGCAATGTGCTATTTCCCATTAGAAGCAAAGCATGACTCATCTGTTTGACTTTTTAAAGCCTCTTACAGAGATCCTAAACGTTGTCTGTCTAGCACAACCCCCCTGCTGTGAGAAAGCCAAAAATGAATTTATTTTCCTACAGCATATATACATTTGCCATGCTCAGAGATTCCCTTTTGAGCCTTCTTAGTGTGCTCTTCCAAGTCCCACAAGCAGTTTGAGAGTAAAATGACCAAGAAAAGCTTTCTCAATTTATTTTTCCCCTCTCCCTGAAATTTATAAAATATCAACATTTATTGCATCTGAGCCTTTCATTCATTTAAAATTGCCAGGCTTAATATGAACTGCTCATACCCCTTTCCATCAAAATGATAAATACATGACAATGGGATATTACAACTCAATACTCTTGATTAATATTTGTCATGTGGCAACAAGGCATCCACGAATGGTCCAATCATGTTACATTTTAATAGTGGGGTGGGGGGAATGGGCAAGGAACTTTTTTATAGTTACTGGGATCTCAGGCCAAATTTTTCAAACTTCTGTGCCGAAGTTGGACATACATATTCATAAGACTGTAACATCTCCCCCTAATTTCTCCATGTGAAAAAGCCAGGGTGAGGATCTCCTTCTAGAAGTGCTCCCCGTCATTGGAGGAAGTTTTGCACCTCTGTGGAATGGGGTATGAGGCCCATCTATAACCCTGGTATATCTCCCATAGATCATTTAGATGTGCGGAAAAACAGTGCCATCAGCACTAAATCCTGTAACCTCTGCGCCAGCTGTGGCCCCACTCTGTCATGGCTCCCTGACAACATGTCTCCATTGAAGCCATTCCATCATGGATGCCCCTTGGCCGAGTATATCTCTGGGAGGAGGATGTGTGGAAAGACAATATAGCCCAGGCTGGCTGTATTTTCTTTTCCACCTAAGCTCTGCAGACCTGGAGATTGTCAGACAATGAATGTCCCTCAACCCTGGCAAACTTAGTTTCTAACAGCCCCCATATGGACCTCACAAGACACCTTTCATGGTGTCCAGAGGAGGAGGCAGGCTGGTGCCACAGGGCACTTGACCATTTTCAATGTGAAAGGGAGGAGATTCACATCCTTCTCGCAATGTCCTTTTTAGGTAAGGATACAGGAAGAACCTAACTAAATGGCCTGATTTCAGAGGTCCTGAGCACTTATTGCTCCCGCTGATGTCAATGGGAGTTAGGGGGTGCCCTGTGCCTCTACAAATCAGAACACTTATTTAGGTGCCTAACTTTGGGTGCCTATCTTTAGGAAGCCAGATTGGAAAACACTGGGCTTTATCTTTTTTTTTTTTTTTTTTACTTCCGACATTGTGCATATACCAATGAATTTTAATGAGAACAACTCTCTCATGAGGGAAGGTGAGTGAAGTTTTGCAGAAGCTTCAGAAATCAGTTTTGTGCAAAGCAATGATGGGGCTTTCTGTGCAAAAACTAACTAATAGTCAGGAATAACTTTTTTAAGCCATAACTCCTGTTTTGTATTACCGATTTGTTGAAACCTGGAGGCCTACAATGTTTTGGCTGTTATATTGATAATAAGTAATGACAATGACTAAACTAAGTGTGTTTCTGAAATACAGGCTTATGATTATTTATGTAAATTTTTACTTTAGTCCCCAGGTGTTTTCCCAAATAGACACAAAACTTGAATATAAGGTCCAATAAGCTTGCATGGTTTTCTCCAGCTGTCTTGGCAAAAATATTACCTGAGGAAGCCAATGAAACAATTTATTATACATTACTTCTACTGTGTCCACAATGAGACGTCTTAAAATGTGGCTGGGGAGAGATTAAAGATATACTTATTAAATTAGTTTGTTGCAGTATTAGCTCAAGATAATTTAATTTAAAATAAGTGATGTATTGTGGTTTGTAGAAAGTGTTTGTTTAATACTCATAAGGCTGCTGTGTATTGTACACTTACATTTTTCATGGTTTTTATTAAACTGGATGGAGTTTATACAACTCTACAATCTATTGCTTTCATATGGTTTACATAGATTTTTTCCCCCATGGGAGCTTTACTATTATGAAATCATGGTAGTGACTAGACCGTGGACAAATATTTGTCACAAGAAGATTTTGGGGGGAGGCGTGTGGTGTGTGAAATTTGAACATTTTTCATAAAACTGCAAGGAAATGGCAGTAATTTCCTGAAAAATGTCACTTGGAGTGAACAGGATGTGTAAGTTTCTGGTCCGGAGGAATAAGATGCGTTTAGGAAGAGGATTGCAGAATTAGGAAGAGGAGCCCACCTACATAAATCCACAAAAAATGACCCAGTTCCTGCCATTCTCCAGCTCTTCCCTGCTTTGCCTCCTTTTTCTTCATGGCTGTGTATTTTTTGGTTTCTCTCACAAGAGGCAGTTCAGGAGATTTCTTGGGCCTACTGCCCTTTAAATTACAGAGCAGGAGGTAGCAATTCAGGACAACAGCAAAGGAGAGAGCCACTTGCCCTACTGGAACTTGTCTCAGAGGGCAAGATTGTGCTCAGCTGCTCTGTGGATACCACCAAGGAAAGCACGCCACACAAAAGAAGGCACAAGGAGTGTGCCTTGCTTGTGGAGCAGAATCGCAATTTCTGCACTCCTGTTTCCTCTGGGCACACCCTGCTGCTTCTGTGCAGCCACAGTGGATTGGAGGGAGGCAGGTCTATGGCCTAGGTTAGGTAGCGAAGGGGAGTATGCTGTGTCAGCTCTGGTAGCTAGCAGTTGGCACACTCCTTCTCTGTGCAAGAAAGCTTAGGAAGAAATGGCAGGAGCTCGTCTTGAGCTGATGGTCTGGAGCCATGCAGGATTGTGCCGTAAACGAGCATAATTGAGTCCAGAGGTAGGAGGGGGCATAAAGGACTCAAGCACCAGCTTGTGGCAAGCTGATGCAGGCTTGCTGCAGCTGTCACTTGTGACTCTGAATGGAGGGTACCGTGCAGTAGAATGAAAAGTTATGCCTAAAAAAGTCTCAGGTCATAAGGTTATGCATATAGTAGTGGTGGTTTACTATGTGTGATGATCCAGAGGCTATGAGTGTGTAGTGTTGAGGGAGATCAGAGAAGACACACACATTATTAAATCAGTAACAATGGGTGACCAACTATCCAAGTACTTGAATTAAAGTCTCATCACAACATGGTGTTAAGAAACAGCTTTTCAAAATTATATGCATTCTTGGAATAGCAATTCATGGAAACACACACACTGAGGCTACTCTTGACCAAGCCACAGAACATCACAAGACTTTGTTCAAGAAATGAGTCACTAAATAAGCAGGAGCATAATATGGTTAAGTAAAACATGGGCAAGAGAAGGATTATACTACAAACTAACATTACAACAGCTAAGAAGTCAGTTAGGAAGTACTTAACATGGAGGATTTTTAAGTATATTATATTAGTTACAAAAAACCCGAATACTCCCACATGAAAAACAGTACAGTTAAAATGGCAAGATAAAATAATTTATTCCAGTGGGAAAAACGGGAGCTTGTTTAGGACTGGGGAAATGAGTGGTGTGTTTAAATGTGAAAGCTAACACAATTAATACTTCTTTAAACAGTACTTGGTGCCTCGTGTAGACAAAGACGATGTTTAAAAACACTGGAGCTTGTCATGATAAAGCCTAGGTTTCCACCAAGTTTAACCACAATTGGCTAACATTTTTTAAAAGTGTTAAACCCTGGCTACACTGGTGTTTACAAATGTGTTAGTTGCAATATGTTTGATTACACATTTTTATTCGTGACCCATTTTCCTAGTTTAGACAAGGCCAGAAAAGATGTCCAACCTGAGTGATGTCATTGGAAAGGAACATAAGCTAAATGGAAGGTAAAGGGTGAAATGGAAATTAGGAGGGAGAAGTGGGAAACTGACTGGTGAATAGTCAGAGACATAAATACAAATTATAAGACATTCCTGAACATTTTAGAATTAGGAAGTGAGGGAGGCTGTGGGCACCCTAGAGGAGCAGAAAGTAAATAAAATACAGCCTGAATTGTCAAAACAGGAGGTGTGAAACAAACTGATGATTTTAAATTGCATTGAATCACCGGGACCAGATGGTATTCATCCAAGATTCTGAAGGAATTTTAAGAAATAGTGGCTCAGCCACTAACAAAGTATGTAAACTAACATTAAAACCAGCTACCATACAGGAGGATTGGAAGGTAGCCAACATTAACCACTTTCTTTAAAAATAATGAGTAGGGGTAATCCTGGAAGTTACTGATCTTGGAGCTTTACTTCATTACCAATTAAATTAGAAGGGAAGATAATTAGAGAATTATACAATACTTAGATGACCATGATACATCAGGGAAAAACAGTATGTCTCCAAATTACTTGTCAAAATAGTGGATAAGGGGGAAATGATGGGTATGACTTATATGAGTTTTTAGAAAGCTACTGATAAAATGCCTCACTAAAGGGTAAGACCTTTTGTGGGTTAGAAACTGATTCAGGGTATGTCTACACTGGAGCTGCAAGGTGTCACTTCCAGTTTGGGTAGGTATACCCACCTTAGCTCAGTCAGAGCTAGTGTGCTAAAAATAGAAGTGTAGCCAGGGTGACATGAACAGCAGAAGGGGTCAACCTCCCCACCTGTTATCCCATCTGAAACCTCAGACGTGTACTTGGAGCAATTAGCCTGTCCTGCTGCACTCCTACTGTTAGCACACTAGCTGGATTAAAGCTGGCACAGGTATGTTTCCTTGAGCCGTGTGTGTGTTTCCTCCAACTGGAAGTGTAGACGAACGCTGACAGTCAGATCGGCAGAGTACAAATAAATAATAGTACTAATATGGAGGGAAGTCAGTAGCTGGTTGTCCCAAGATTTGTATTAGGTTTGGTGTAGAAACAGCCTCCTCTATTGCTAGACTAGATCGAACAAATGATAATAGGTTAGATTCACCAAGGAATTTAGGTGTGGTGACACTGAGCCTTGCCCCGCCTACAATTTAGGCATCTAGAAAATCACTGAGTTCTGTGGCACTTTAAAGACTAACAAACTTAATTTTTGTAGGCATAAGCTTTCGTGAGACTCAGCTCACTTCGTCACTGATTCACAAATTAGGTGCCTAGGCTCCCTATACAATGAATGGGAAGAGATAGGTACCTGAGAATGGGATTCACAAAACTCAGCATGCTGTGTGGTGCTTTGTTTAATCTAGCCAATGGGAGGTGCCAACATGAGGCTGTTGTGAAGCTCTGCTCAGACCACCCATAACCATAAACCACTGTGTTGCTCCCCCCTAGATCATAAAGAATGAGCTTTACTGGAGATCAGACAGTGTGTCAGCTCTCTGCCATGCCAATCTCTCTGCCTCACCAGCAAACTCCTTGAAACTCCACTCTTACCTTCCAAGCAAAGTAATCAGCGAATCCCAGTTCCCAAGTTCCCTGAGATGTCTCTTTGTGGTATCCAGTCCCTCTCCCTGGACAATCACAGAAAATGATTGCTACCTCCGAAGAGAGACCACACCAGCTTGTCAGGGTAGCTGAGGACTCACTTTATACTTCAGTATAATAGCACTCAGATGGTTTTACAGTAAAATGAAGAATACCTTTATCGAGAGAGAACAGAGATTTGTGATATTAAGCAAGAGAAAAAGAGAGAGGTCTGGATACAAACAAAATGCAACATGCTTTCTAGTGACTAGGCTCACATCAGGCTATCTGTAGCTCAGTGGCGCGGTGCTCACCTGAGAGGTGGCAGATTCCTATTTAAATCCCTTCTTCCCTTCTAGTGGAGGAGAGACTTGAAGTAGGGATTTCCCACGTCCCAGCTGAGTACCCTAAGCTGTGGCTATAGCTTACAAGGAAGGTCATTGTCCTCCTCCCAAGCTGTTTTGGGTGATCTCACCTATGGGGCCTGTCCTGGTAGGAGTGTTTTGAGCACGCTAACCGGCTTGGCCCCTGCAGGTTAGTTGGAGGAATACCTATTTTTTCCCAGTTCGTTAATAGCTATGGGACTTAGGTACATGGTAAAGTGAGGCTGCAGAGGCTGCAGAGGCAAAAACAATGATGCTTGGGGAACTTTTATTACGAAAGTGTAGGTGCTGACCAAGTTAAAGTGTCTGCAGGGTGTTGCAGAAACTTAGTGGGAGTCTTGTGAATTCTGGGATGCAGGAGCCTAAGGGGCAATTTAGGTACCTAAGTCCTTTTGTGAATCTACCCCAATGAACCTGGGAAGGGAAGTCAGTAGGTGTAAGGTGCTTCTTTATTCCCATATGCATGATTTCCACGTCCCAAATAACAGTAGAAGGGGGAAGACAACTTTTTGTGGTGAAACTTCTCCATCCACATAGGTGGGTAGAGCTTTGACACAGGGTTGTATAAGTGTTTTCTTTCTAACTGCATTTTTTCATATGTGATTATTAAATATCTTTTGGGCTGAAATTACCTTAATCAGGGGAATTTTCTAAAAAGTCTCTAAGGGCCGGATTTAAAAAAAAACATTTAGGCATCTAAAGATGCTGATAGGTTGCCTAACCAGCTGAGGCACTTTTGTAAATTTCACTGGAATTTTCCACTCAATGGGAATTATGTACCTAACTCATTTAGGACTAGGTAAAAAGGTACTTATATGATTTAGGAGAATAAGCACCTTAGTCACTTCTGAAAATGGAAAAGGACCCCTGCCTGTGTTAAGACATTTTGGTAAGGTGGGCAGTGAGGAATTACCTTTGATATACTCTAAGGTGTATGGCCTAGGGAGTTCTGGTGGTAACAGGCCAAATATTTCTCTTCTGGAATTTCTTATCTTTAAAAACAAGAGTTGTTTTTTAGTTTTTGTTTTTGTTTGTTTTTTAATTAAGGGATTGGTCAGACTGAGGTCTAAAAAGATAGAAAATAATAAAGTTAAAATTGCACCCACGACTTTAGTTGAGTCCCTTGTGCACATACATTAAGATAGTCTTTATATGGCCACATGTGACACATCAAACAAAAATATTTTATATTTTTAAACACCCCGCCTTTATATGAATATTAGGCCACTGTAGCAACCTGTATGGAACTTGGAAGGAGGAGGACAGGTTGCAGACAGGAAGAGTTTAGAGGTGGCACCATAAAATCAGTCTGTATGCACGTGGCTAGAAAGCTAGCTGCAGTTGCAGCATCTCGGTAAATAGTTCTTTTAAGAAAGAGCCAATTTAGTGTTACCAGTATGGAGTCCTTCTGTGTTGTTTCCCATTACACAGTACATGGAACAGTCACCATTCTCCCATCACCAAAATACCTGCGGAGAGGTTTGGGAAGAGGAGTCGCAAAGTAGTCTCCTTCTCCTTGAAACTGTGGCCACTCTGGAGATAAATATAACCAAAGTTAATATGGCCCAAAATAGCATTAACACCTGCTTAGTTCTCCTTGACGCTTTTGATGCGTCTGGAGCCAGCAAACCCCTGGCAGCACACCTAAGGGTTCTACCATGTTTGGGGAGATCAGAGTGGTGTGGGGGTTCCTTTGTGGGACTGGGGTTCAGTTTCCCCTGAGTCCACAGTTTTTCATTCCATTTTCCAGCCCAGCCCTCTGCTTGCTCCCCCACCACTGGAACTGCAGCTTGATTCCTTCCCCTCGGCATATGCTTGCCCAGGGAGTGAGGCCCTTGGCATCTGAGTGGGTATGTACAACAGTCACTTATTACGTCTGACCTTTTGTCTGTCGGGATCTGAGCAGCGTAGCGTAGCAGGTACTGTAGAGTATTTTGCTGCTCCCTTCCAAATGACTACTTACATGATGTCGAGCAGCTCAGAACTACTGGCAAAGCTCACAAGCTTTCCAAAGAGCCTGTGAATGCTGAACAGCTTTTGGGATTGTGGCTCAATAAATGAGCCAAAATTGTTTGTCTGGCTATTAGTTTGTGATATTTCTTTTTAAACCAAACTATGAAAAATAGAGTTCATAACCTGTGATCCTTATTGCTCAAGGGTCCTAGAAATCCTATAGTCATAGATATAGGCCCCTAACGTAGACTTTATAAACAACTGTATGCCTTTCAGCCGCCGCATCGCTTGACTGTGTTCTTTCCTTATCCTGTAGCTAATCAGACAGAGATAAAATATGTTTTTCTGTTATGGATATTGTGACAAGATTCAGAAATTTCTTGTCAACTTGGTCTGGCTGTTTAATTGTGGAGCTGGAAGTCAAGTAATCCGATGTTGTATTCCTCGCCTGGCATGTCACTCCCTCACCCTGTGGTCTAGAATAACACTTCCAATTCTGTATCTTGTTTACCCAAATATACAATGAGATTATGTTTACTAATCTAGCTCGGTTAGGGCCTTTTCTTAGGCCCATTGAAATCAGTGGAAATAATCTCATTGATTTTAATGGGCTTGGAACCAGGTCCTTGATGTTCCTTAAAGTGCATTCCTCTTATTTCTCTTCTTTTTTTCTTGCTACTTCCCTATTTGGGGTTGGTGCTCCTCTTTAAGACTGTTAAGATCTTCCTCTATATTTTGATAGTATTTTTTTCACAAGAAAGAAGTTTCCAAAGAGAAAAATATGCTTCAAAAGGATACCTGCTGTGCTGATTTGATTTACTAATGTAAAAGTAGCAAGCTGAAATATTTACTGTGAATAAGAAACCTGAAAACATCTTTCTCAGATTTGTCAGCAGCAGTTCATAATGGAATTGTCTGGGCTTCTGCATCTGATATTGTAAGGGAGTGATTTACAATATTGTATTCTCAGAATGAAGTTTCTTCTTTGAGTTCAGATGAAACCCATTTTTAATCTTCACGTGCATATTCTTGCAGAAATATGCATGCAGTGGGATAGTTGACTGCTTGCATTAATGGCAAGTTTAAGAGCTTAGTCGTGTCCTTTTTCTGCTTTGCCACAACTCATTGTAGCAAAACTTCCACAACCAAAATCATGGATGGTAAAAGCACAGAACAGTGGAATCACTTGCATTGTGCATTATTTACTCAACCTAAATAAATCCTTCTTAATCCCGGCAAGATTCCAGTTTATTACATACTTATGAACTTTTCTACCTGTGTACGCTTAAAAAAAGGCTTTTCTGTGTATAAATTATGCAAAGAGCTATGATCGTGTATCTGAAAAACAAGGCAACATATCTGAAAACAAGCTGCACAAAATGTTTTGGTTTTTAGCAAAACATTTAAGCGTGTGTTTTAGTCGATCCCTATTGAGCCAAGCACTTATGTGTGCAATGGAACCTGAGCACATGCTTAAAATCAAGCGTGTGCTTAAGAACTTTTCCTAATTGGGGCCCTACTTCTGATGGCCATGTACCAAAGTACAGATGAATGTATCTGCACATGTACGCTTAACTATCGGAGTGCAAATGTACATGCAGGAGTGCTCTTTCTCTTCATGTTGCCTTATTTTGAGCTTTATCTTCTAGGAAGAGCTGGTCAGGAATTTTTCATCAGAATGATTTTTTCCAAAGGAAAATGCCCATTTCACAAAATCAAAATTTTCCATTAGAAAGTTGAAATAAGGGAACCAATAAAATCTGAGCTAAAAACAAATCTTGCAGTTGGGGTAGCAAGTCAGTGGCATCCAGAGTGTTGGGGCCAGGGAACAGAGTTAGTATCCCTGGGGTCCCTTCTAAGAATCTTCCCTGGCTTGCTAGGCAACCTTGGACAATTCACTTTAAGGTCTGATTTTTGACTCCAGTGGAAGTTGAGAGTGCTAAGCCTGTCTGGAAATCAGACCACGAAGGCTTGGCTTGAAGAAGTCGAGGGAAGAGGCTCATATGGGAAGATATAGGTGTACAAAGAACGTGGGGTCAGCCCCTTAGGTCTCTACATACCAATCTCCCAGTAGTGTGGCTTCCCAATAATTAATATTTCATACAGGACTTTCAGATCCTTGATCAAATGTTTAACATGCAGTGAGTGAAATCTGTTTATTGGATAGTTAAAATACGAGTTCAAAAGTACAAAAAGCAAATTGCAGCTTGATCTCTTCCATTAGTGCTTATTTTTTGGGCACGGCATTCACTGCTCCACAGTAGCTTTTCTTTCAGCTTCTACTCATATCACACATAGCTATGCAGGAGAGGGCAACCCTAATAGACTGAGATCATGAACTGAATACAGAAGGGGAGGGAGAGAGGGAGGACATACAGTATAAATAATGTATTGCATTCACAGAAAGTGATCAGGTTGCGGAGGAAAAAGAGACTATTCCACCCTCTACTGGGCAGACATAGAGCACTGAACACCTGTCCATTATAACTATCAATGAAGTCTCTTTGGTTTTTCCTTTTTTACAGTGAACAAACTGAGACATAGCTAAGTGTGGGTTTTCTGGAACAGCTGTCTGTTCCGGGAAAACAGCAACAGATCACGCTGCAGTGCTAACAGATTAATTTACAGTGATAACAACAACCCTTGCACAGAGTATTCTTCTTGGTAATTCCCATGTTGGCAGTGTGGAAATTCAGCTGCCAAAGGTAAGGGGAGGAGGTCCCCTTTCACTTCACATGACTTCCCATCATGAACAGGACTGCGGCTCAGCCTAGGCAGTGTTCCAACACAGCAGCCTGGCAGTTTAGTAACTGTGAGAGAGCAGTGTGTTTTCACACTGGCTGAGAAGATATGTTTTCCACCCCTTTGATCAATGAGGTCCCTTCTGGTCTTCTGATCAGATTCGCTAGTCATCTAACCTGAGAGGAAGCCTGAAGCACTATCTTAGTCTATTTCTTCTCTTGTTTGCTATTTATTTTTAATCTCTGTGCTTAAGGATCCAATGTTCAACCTTTCTCCATTTTGACAATGCAACACAGTCACATCAGACTACTGGAGAACTGTTGTGAATGGAAAAGAGCAACCTTTTATCTTTCTTATTTCGCTGCTTATCAGACAGCATCGGGACAGTAACAAGAAAGATCTTGTTTTTAAAATTACACTTGTGATTTTTCTGTAACAAAATAAAATTTCCTACAGTATAAGCATCTGTCTAGGAAAACCTCATGACTTTCATCAGGTTCCAAGTCCCAGACTCAGGCATAATAGCTGAAAACAAAAGCTGATGGAATAAGGAGAAAGCTGTCATCTGAATACATTTTGTGTATAGATGTGAACTGAATTTGGCATTGTGATTCACAAGGTCACATTATTAGTTATGTTCACATATTCAGACAGTTGCTGGGTGTTCTTGAAAATATTCATGAATCTGAAAACTTTTAACACTAAAATATGTATCATGATATTAATTATTTGTTGTTTTTCATTCTGCTGTTTTAAAATTTTGTAATCCATTCAGAAAGAAAAATCAATACTGTGTAATGTAGATAACCAACCAGGCACCACTAATAATGATTAGCAAATATGTTAAGTGAATATGTCCTAAAACAATCTGGAAATTGTCCAAACTATTCAGTAAATACATATAAACAATACATATTTACTGATAATCAGGATTGATTTGTAAATGATTACTAGCCAAAAATGGGGTTAAGTTTGTGACAATTATGATTTTTTAAAATGATTTGTTTTGCCATATATACTGAAAAAGTTTTTGTTTTTGTGTCTTTGAAGTGAGAGTAGTAATGGTTGATTGAATCTGACTTTCACTATCAAATGACATAACATATAGTATAGGTTTATTTATGCTGTTCATTCTAACTTACCAAATACCATCCTTAAAATATAATGAAAACATGCCAATTTAAAAAGCTATCTGTCTTTTTTATGTGAATACATTCAGCTTTATTTTATTCAGCCAATTTTAATATCCCATAGCTATAAATATGCAAATAAACACACAAACACAATTTCAGAAGCAGAATTCAACTGCCATATGGTCTCTAAATTAGTTCAAACTTGTTTTTTTGCTTATGTCATAGGAGGGGAGTCCCCATTTTCCTCATCAAATGACACTGATGTGAAAAGTGCACTTCTAATGGAACCGATTTTCTGTTTAATTCTCTCAGGCATGTGCTTTCTGAGAGATGGTTCCTCCTAAAGCCAGTGGAAAAAAATGTGAATGGAACATTTTTATGTCAGAAAATGTTATTTTGTCAAAATAGAAATTTTCAATGGAAAAAAGATTTTGGTGGAATTTTATACTGGGGAAAAATTAAACTGTGTGTGGCTCTCCCTGTGGCTGACCCAATGTGATGTATCTAGGGGCTCCCATAAGATTCATTCAGAAGACTGTGATGCATCAGGGGAGATGTAGTCTGTCTAGACAGAGTGCCCTCTGGGGAGAATGAGAGGATGAAGGGCCCAAATCTACAACTCCTTTGAGGCATTGTGGCAGTTCAGGTAGAGGCAGGGATAAATGTTGACCTGAACTAAAACAAAACATTTAATTTCAGGTGGATGAATCAAAATGAGTTGCTTACCTCTCCTTATAGTTAGAAAGCTTTTCCTACTATATAACCGTAACCTCCTTTGCTGTAGATTAAGCTGATTGTTTTCAATGTCCACTGAAGGTAAGACAAGAAGTAGTTGATCACCATCCCCTTCATAACACCCCTTCACATATTTTAAATTTATTATAATGCCTGCCCCTTCCCCCTGGTCTTCTTTTCTCAAGACTAAACATGGCAAGTTGGGTTTTTTTTTAATCTTTTCTCATAGGTCAGATTTTCTAGACTTTTGATCATTTTTGTTGCTCTTCTCTGGATTCTCTCCAATTTGTCCACACCTTCCCTAAACTGTGGCACCTGAAATTGGACACAGTACTACAACTGAGGCCTCAGCAAGTAAAGTGGAACAATTACCTCCTCAGTCTTACATATGATACTCCTATAAATACACTCCAGAATGACAGTAGCGTTTTTTTTGGCAACTTCACCACGTTATTGACTTGTATTCAATTTGTGTTCCTTTATAATCCCCAAATCCTTTTCAGCAGTACTACTGCCTAGCCAGTTATTCCCTAGTTTTTATTTGTGCATATGATTTTTCCTTCCTAAATGTAGTACTGTACACTTGTCTTTATTGAATTTTATCTTGTTGATTTCAGACCAATTCTCCAATTCATCAGTTCAATTATCTTGGACTTCCAGCTATTGGATATTGTCATTAAGCAACTTCTCCCATCGGATATCTTCTTCCCATGAAATAGTGTGACCTGATGTCCTGATTTTATAGGGACAGTCTCAATATCCAGGACTTTTTCTTATATAGGTGCCTATTACCCCTCACACCCTGTCCCGATTTTTTACACTTGCTATCTGGTCACCTGCCATGAACTTACTTATTGTTTGTGATGTTCTTTGAAATTCTTTAACTACTCTTGCTTTGTCTAAACAAGATTCCTTGACACGAATCTGTGATAGGAAGTGCCAATACATCTTTTAGAAAAACAGAAGAACACATTGAAGAAATGGTGGCAGATCTGATGACATTTTTCAGTTGGTTTTTGTAATACCTCAGTTTTATGTTTTCCAAATTTTCACCAGTTTCTTTTTTAAAAAGGATTTTTTCAGTTACAGATCTGTAAAGAAGCGTGAACGCACACATCTACAAATATAAATCCAGAACCCAGTGGGCATGCCCTCTATGGTGTTCAATAATTATGGGGCATAGATTAATTTCTTTCCATGTCAGGAGGATTTTTTTTTAAACTTTTTTTGGGAACAATATATAGATTAAATTTTAGGTCCGTCAGCATTATTATTATCTTTTATATTTTTAAACAGACATCATGCAGCCTCTGCCCAGGTCTAGTACTGAACACAAGTTTAAGATTCATTGAATCCCTGATTACGTTAATTAAAGAAAGGCATGTTATTTTCACATCACTGAACTTCAGCAGCAAATTTCTATTTTGTATATTAACTTGCCTTGGAGTCAGATGGAATCAGAAATACATTTCTTGCTTATTATTTAGCTAGTTAAGTGGATACATTTTTCTTCACATTACTAGAGTTAGAGTCTTTAAAAAACCTCTCTTAGATGCATTCATGAAAATAAAGCAAGTGACAAAATTTATCATATTTAGACATCATCAAGCACCACTTGGCAGAGACAGCTACTTTAGAACCTTAATAGATTCTCAAGAATTTCCCCTGTGATTATTTCCATGTCTAAAGGACCATATGTCACAGATACTTTAAATGACGGCTGGGTGTAACACACGAATAGATTTATTCCATCTATTTTGCAAGCAGTTCAAGCCAAACTGGTGAAGACATCGTCTTGATTACTGAAAGCAGCTAAATTTCCTCTGAAGCCTCTTATTAAACCTGATGTGTTCTGTGGACACAATACTTGTTTTCCCCAAAGACAGATTGTCTCTTTTGCTATTTGGTGGTTATGCCAGGGAAAAGGACAGATGATGAATCAAATGGGAAGTTCAGCCAGTGTATTGGGTTGACAATTATTAATTTTCTTTTGCCTTCTAGTTGGTAAGGCATTTTCATATGGACTCTAGTCCAGGCATGGTGAAGAGACTGAGATAGCGGATCTGATTTGCCTTTCAACGTTCCATGGTAAATCAGGAATAAGTCTGCTGAAGTCAATGGACTTACATATGTAAAACCAGTATAAGGGAGAGGAGAACTGAGAACAAAAATCTCTAATTGTAACTTATAGTATCAGAGTGGGATAAAACTGGCATTGTTGTGGGATGTGGTAAATTTGAGTCTAAAATGAATGATATGCCATAAGACGTGTGGTGCATTTGGAATGAAATTGTGCCATTTCAATTTTAAGAGCTGAATTTATGGTACCTGATGGTCCTTTGAAATTGAGGCTGCATTTCCTGGTTAAATGTGAATAGATCTCAAGAGCAGTAGGATCTAAACGTTGGCCCAGTTATTGGCTATTTTAAATGGACGGTTGCAGTTCTTGTAGAGGGAATTTGAAAAGGAAGGTGGCAGTATTTGAAATGAAGTGATTATGGAGGATACGTATTTGTACCGCTTGCCTTCCTCCATTAACATCTGCTTCCGAGTGGAAAGGTTCACCTTGCATGTTACTAGGTGAAGGCCGTTTGCACTTGCAGCTAACCTTTCATCTCTCACAGGACAGCAACAAAGTGACGTCCTTCACAATAACTGGCATTTCCTATTCATCTGTAGGCTTCTTGCAGTTAATGTGCAGCTTGGTGTCATGCATTGGTACTGTAGGTGATCTATGGTTACATAATAGCCACTACCAAATAGGACCTATCCCGCGGGTGTTCTGTGATGTGGTTCTGGTTTTGTGTATTTTGCTGTGATTATTCTGGGGCTACATTTGGTTTTACAGTTAAAAGACCTGATTCTCCTCTGCCTTGTTATTTGCACCTTACACTAGTATTTCACACCCACTTTGTAAGGCTGTAAATGACTACACAATGGGCAAGGCTGTGGAGAAGCAGGCCCATAGTATTTAACAGCAAGGGGCCTGATTTATTCCTCCTGCAATTCTGTTCACTTCAGTGGGGTTACACAGGGAGAAATTTAGCCCATTATTGTATAGAACACTTGTTGGGTTTTTTCTCTTTGTAATTTTTAATGGCTTGTAATTGATCAGAAAATGCTTCCTACTGTATGTTTGCTATAGGACATGCTGATCCTTTCTTACAACATTGTAAAGAATTTAACCCACAGAGTGCTTACTGCACATGGGCCTTTGACTCATTATGAGCATGATATAAGATGATCTGTCCTCTGAAGATTCTGTGGTGAATGTTGGACAGTTTGTAGATATTATGATCACCTTTTTAGCATAAGGAGCTTAGAATTCAGTAAGAGAAGTGATGTCAGAGAGACCTGAGAGGAAGTTCAAGAACTTCTGCATTTCAAGATGCTCAGATTCTGCAGTGATGGGTGTAGTATAAGACCCTGGAGTGGTAAATGTATTCTTAATTAGGAGAGCCATGCTGGGTCAGACCAGTGGTCCATCTAGTCCACTATCCTGTCTTTCAAAAGTGGCCTGTGGCAGATGCTGCAGAAGGAATGAACAGAACAGGGCAATTTTAGGTTGTCTAGTCCCAGCTTCGGGCAGTCAGAGGCTTAGCGACATCCGGAACATGGGGTTGTGTCCCTGATCATCTTGGCTAATAGCTATTGACGGACCTATCCTTCATGAATTTATTTAATTCTTTTATGAATCCAGTTATACTTTTGGCCTTCACAACATCCCCTATAAATGAGTTCCACACGTTGACTGTGTCACCTAAAAAGAATGGCTTGGGTGTGGGATCTCTCCCACATCTTCTGCAGTGAAGACCGATGCAAAGAATTCATTTAGCTTCTCTGTAATGGTCTTGTCTTCCTAAAGTGCTCCTTTAGCATCTTGATTGGTCATCTAGTGGCCCCATTGATTGTTTGGCAGGCTTCCTGCTTCTGATGTACTAAAAAAAAATTACTGTAATATTTTGTGTCCTTAGCTAGTTGCTCTTCAGATGCTTTCTTGACCTGCCTTATTATATTTGTCTTGCCACTGTTTATGTTTCTTTCTATTTTCCTCCCCTAAGATTTGACTTCCAGTTTTTAAAGGATGCCTTTTTGCCTCTAACTACCTCTTTTACTCCGTTGTTTAGCCACGGTGGCCTTTTTGTGATCCCCTTACTTTTTTTTTAATTTGGGGGTATAGGTGACATTCTGTGTCTCAAAGCAGCACCCTGGAACCCTCATATTCACCACTGTCATATAATTATGATGTTTTATACAAAGTATGACTTGTGAGGTATCATTTTAAAAGTCTTGATCTGCTACACATTAATATCCTGTTGGATTGTATGTGAAGTTACGGAATATTCCTGTATATGCTACTGAAATGTGTGAAGTTGGGGAACACCCAACCTTTCAGCCTTTCAGGTAGAACAATGGAGTAGCCAGACAGTGTTAATGGCTCACCTACAACCATCAAGGAGAGAATCCACTTATCCCAGGAACTGCATACAATGGAGGCTTCTCAGATGGAGCATATAGACAATGAAGACTGCTTGACCATTAGGGGCGGACCTTCTACTGTCATAGCATGGATCTTTCCAGCAAGCTGGAAAAGCTATAAAAGAGGGGAGATGACATCATCACTTGGCTTTTCTCCCCCTACAACTCAACCTCTGAAGGAATGTCTGGAGGATAAAAAACTTTTGAACTGGGGAGGGAGTCCCGGACTGGACGAGCAGTCCAGCCTGTGTATTAAGGACCTGCAACCTACTTATATCATCTGTTAGGGTTAGACATTGCTTGATTCAAATCTTGCTGAGTATATAAGAACTTAGACTGCTGGAAATCTGGAGGGAGTTGGCTGGTGTCTTTCTCTATTGTTGGTTCATGAGTGGCTAAGGAAAGCCTTCATGTAACTCAGTTGGGTGAGTCCTTGCCCATGAATGTCTCTGTAAGTGTAGCTTACTGACAGCATCACAGTGTCAGAGCCAAACCAGGTAAACACCCATGCAATCTGGCTAAGTGAGAGAGGCTCTGCATGTTTGCATGTTGCTGGGACTAGGTGATAACAGCGCCTGAAGGGGTTTTCTGCCTCTCACTGGCAGGCCATTGAGAGAGCCAGCCCAAGTGGGAGTGTTAAAGGGGGCACAGCATTCCCACAGTTTCCAGGTTGCACCCTAGGGGATCCCATCACCATATACATTTAGTTTGAGCCTCTAGTACGGTGTTTTTAACTAGTCTCCATGCACTTTTCATGCGTTTCATGTTGTGACTATTCCTTTTAATTTTCACGTACACTAGCTTCCTCATTTTTGTTAGTTTCCCCTTTTTAAGTTAAATGTTACTGTGGTGGCTTCCTTTGGCATTTTTCCCCTTAAAGGACAGTTAAATTTAATGACGTTATGGTCACTGTGACTGAGCATTTCAAATGTATTCACTCCATGGACCAGATCCTGTGCTTCTTTTAGGACTAATTTAAGAATTGTCTCTCCCCTTGTAGCTTCCAGGACAAACTGCTCCAAGAAGCAGTCATTTAAGTGTCTAGAAATTTTATTTTTTCATCATTTCTTGAGGTGACATATACCCCGTAAATAAGAGAACAGCTGAAATCCCCCATTATTATTATGTTTTCTGACTCTTTAATCTCCCTGAGCATTTCACAGTCACTGTCACCATCCTGGTCAGGTAGATGGTAGTGTACTCCTATACTCTTATTATTCAAGTATGGAGCTTTTATCCATAGCATTACTATGGTTCATTTAAGTCACAAGATTTTTTTTTTTTTTTTGGACTGATTTCTTTCACATACAGTGCCACACCCACACCAGCGCAACTTACTCCGTCATTCCTATGTATTTTGTTCCCTGCTATTACTGTGTTCCCTGGTTTTGTTACCTTGTATTACCATGGATTATCCTCACTCTACCAAGTTTCTGTGATGCCTATTCTATCAATATCCTCATTTAATGACAGGCACTCATCTTAGTACTTTGACTTCTAGCATTTGTATATAAGCGCTTGTACAGTGTTGTAAAAGGTACTGATTAGATTAGCCTTTGTTAAAATTCTTTGCAAAGAAATGGATATAACCCAAGAGTCCACTTACAATGTGGTCTCCTTGGTATAAAGTACAAATCAAAAGTGATGCAGAATTGAAGATTCGTCTAGAATATTTCTGAGAAATCTTACATTGCACACACAATTTGAAGGGTAGTAGTTAAAAGCAGTTTTCAAGGCAACACTATACACACACACAAAGACACAGATGTGATGTTACCCAGCTGTGTCCCCCTCAATACTCTAACTTGGGGTAACTTTTACCTTGCTTTGCTGTGAAAGCTACCACTCCTGGTCTGTTCACACATGGTATCCAGCATGTAAATCTCTCCCAGCTGTACTGTATGAGTGCTATAGCCAGCCATTCATGAATCACACTGCAGGGCAACAGCAGCAAACTTTCAGTCCTAGACTTTCTCCCAGAAATGTGCATCTTGTATTGCCCAGCACCCTCCTGGACAACACACGCTCATATAAAGTCCGTCATTTATTAAAAGAAAATTATATGCACAAATCTTGTTATCCCAAATGGAGTTTCCCAAACACTTCAATCCAAACACACCGATTTAGATAAAACAACGAAAAAAATTTATTAACTACACAAAGATTTAAGTGACTACAAGTAATGAAGCATATAAGTCAGAATTGGTTACAAAGAAATAAAAGTTAAGTGAAAAGAAAGCAAAGGTCTCTCTCACCACATGTTCCAGCAGTCTTACTTGCTGAACTTCTTGCAGTCAGGATCTCCCCCACAGTCCAATGCAGCTTCCTTTGTTCTTCAGGTGTTGATGATCCCATGGGTGGAGATCAAGGGAGAAATCCATTTGAGCATCTGTCCTCTCCTTTTATAGCCCTTTCTCTTGTGCAAGAATCATCTTCTCCAGCAGATGTGGAGGAGACAGAAAATCTGTGGGGCCAGGAACCTTCAGCTGCTTCTTTGTCAAAATGTAGATTCCCCTCCCTCCCTCCCCCCCCCAACACCCTCTCTCTTGCTGAAGAGTGGCCATTTAATTAGGTGATGGTCCCTTTGATCTCATTGATACTTAGCAGAGGTGTCGGCTAGCTTTTTGTCTCTGGGGAACCTGCTTGTGACTGTGCTCCAGAACATGTTGGAACATGTCTTATTAATATCATACAGTGGAACCTTATATTTTTACACATAATGTTGCCACACACATTTTACCAGGACAATAATGATCAGTAAACTGAGAGTTTTCAAATGATACCTTACACAGTATGCTTTGTACAAAATTTACCATAGTCTTGTAAAAGGGGTGAACATAGGGTACAGACTGTCACAAATACTCATCTGTCAGTCCCTTAAAGGCAAGAGAAGGGATCATCTGGCATAGGAGGTGTGATACTGTCTAATGGGGAAGGTAACTATCTACACTAATATGGTCACCGCTCTTACAAGATTATGATAAACCTTGTACAAAATATGCCTGTGAGGTACCATTGGAAAAGTTGTAATCTGCTGAGTATTATCATCTTGTTATAATGTGTGCATCGATATTGTATATGGAGTTATGAAAGTTTGCTATATGTTTGTAACTCAACCGTTGTATGTCTGAGAAACACCCACAGGTTAGCTCTTCAGGAATAACCAAGGAGCTGTAAACAAGAGCTCCTGCATATCATTCCCGAAGACATCTCAAACAGCACATATGCAAAGGTGCACACTAGAATTTGCAATTCATATGAAAGAGATGGCAAAGCACGTATGCCATGGAACTACCTGACCCCATGACACAGCCAGGATTTTGCCAGCTAAAAGGTTCAAGCTATAAGAAGGGGAAAAAGAGGCCCCTGGCCACCTCTTTCCTACCCCATCTCTGGACTGGTGAATTCTAACTGGGGAAATTTTAATTAAAGGACTGAGGTCCCCAAAAACTATTTGGGCAACCAGAGAGACTTCTAGAAAACTAGCAGATTTAACATCTCTGCTATCATTTTGGACTATATACTTTGATCCAACTGTAATGTATTTTATTTGCCTTAATCTTTTAATAACTCTTATTCCTTTTTCTTAGTTAATAAATCTTTAGTTAGTTTAGTAAAGGATTGGCTACAGCGTTGTCTTTGGTGTAAGGTTCTGAGCATCCATTGACGTGGGTAAGTGACTGGCCCCCTGGGGTTGGAAGAAACTAAGGTGTGGTGATTTTTGGTTTTAATTACTTTTCATCACAGAAATCAAGTTTGCCTGAGTGGTCATATAGTCTAGAGAGTCTAGGGGGACTGTCTGTGGTTCCATGTTAAGCTAGTATAGTGATCCAGGAGCGCACATTTGTTGCTGGCTTGGTTAAATCTAATTATAGAATATAAACCAGTGTGGGAGTGTTTTGCCCAGTTTTTTGATAATCTGAACTGAGCTTGGCCCTCTCAACTGTGACCCATGCCAGGTACAGTGACAGGAGGTTTGAAGAACAGGCCACTGTCCTGTCCCCAAGGAGATAACATATACAACATTCAAGAGGAGGGTCTGATAGCCTGAGAAGAGAGAGAGGTAGAAGTGTCTATGTGCCTGGCATTGCCTTAGAGGATTTGTTCAGTAGGAAATGCAACTCCAAGTGGCACACTGTGAATAAGTCTCTGAAAATAGATCCTGCAAATGTCTGTGTGCAAGACTCTCTACAAACCAAAACTTAGTGTTCAGTTACTCCTAATTTCCAGACCAAATTGGTGGAGCCAACTTGCAAACACACTTGTGATTTAAAAAAAAAATTTTTTTTAACTAATCATGCTGGATTTTGTGGCAAAAAATCTCAGTGGATGGAGGAATGTGGGCACTTGAGAGTGTTTTTGCTCACTGAGTGACAATAGAAACCCCACATACAAGGGGAACAAATTATTTGACAATGGGCTCAAGGTATAACATGATCTAATGGCTGGAAGTTGAAGCTAGATAAACGGACTGGAAATAAGATGTAAATTTTTAACAGTGAGTAATTAACCATTGAAACGACTTACCAAGGGTTGTGGTAGATTCTCCATCACTGCCAATTTTTTAATCTAAATCAGATGTTTTTTTTCTAAAATATGTTCTAGGAATTAATTTTGAGAAGTTCTACGGCCAGTGTTACACAGGAGATCAGACTAGATTATCATAATGATCCCTTTGGATCTTGGAATCTATGAATCACTGGGAAGGCTGAAACAAGGTTAGCTAGGCAACAGTAGCCTAAAGTACTAGCAGTTTATGAAACTGACCTACAGTACTGAAGGAGGCAAGAATCTAGATGCCCATCCTTATTACACAATTGCATGACTAAGGCCCTGATTTAGCCAAGCACTTAATCACATTTAAAGTGAAGCACATGCTTTAGTGCATTGCTGAATTGAGGCTTAAGTGCACAAGTAATGGATTGTTTTGTACAGTACCAATAAGGAAATCTTTGATTGTAACTTTCTATTCTAGAACCATTGTTTACTCTTCCATGGGACAAGAACAGCTCTTATGCCAATGTCTGAGAATGTAAATTAAAAAACAAAGTCCTACAACATAGAAGTGTTTTGCCTCTTCTATTGTAAACCTACTGACAACACACATTAACAGCTTGAAGTTCTGAGTCAAAGTTTTTGAAGGTGACTTAATTATGGGTGCCCAACTTGAGACATCTATGGCCTACTTTTCTAATGGCTGAGCATCTGCAGCTCCCATTGACTTCAAATGGAGCAAATGACATTGATTTAAAAAAAAATAAAAATCAGTCCTTAAGGGACTCAGCTAGTGAATCTAAAATCAGAGGCATCCCAAATTAGTTAACATATTTGAAAATGTGGACCTTAATATTGTTAAATCCAGCTATTCTTTCTTGTCACTCCTCCCACGAAAAGATCCAAGTATTTTTCTCAGTATCATTATTTTAGAAGGTACAACTATTTGTAGATGTTGCTTAACTACTTACACAGTGACTGGGAGTGATCAGTTAATAAAAGAGAGAAATATAATGACAGCATCATAGTTGCAATACTAAGTAGTGCTGAGATGGCACTTCCATTATATTTAATGTGTGTGTCTGTTTCTCTGGTAAGTATTTATGCTGCCCTTATTAATGTGGTTGCTGAACAATATATACATTTAAATTGCTTGTACTGCACCCAGCTTCTTGAGGTAACTGGAAACAAATAATAAATATTAGTATAATTGTTTTTCTGGAAAAGCTATGGCAAAATGGGTCTTATGTTCCATTTTGAACCTAGTAGTATTGTGTCCCTCTTGTGGAATAGAGACTGATGGCTAGTAGATGCCACCAAAACACACCAAAGAGTGTTCACTAAACGTCTATTTTAGTTGCTTATAAAAAAAGGTCCCAAAGATTGCCTTTTCATTTTCAGCTTTTCATTCTAATGGGGTCTTTCACTGCATGCTCTCGCAACCCTGGACATGGGATATACTGTTCAGCAATAAAATATAATAGATGCAAATCTAGCCATGCCAAGGCTCCTGTGGAGAACACAGCTGTACATTTCATAGGCCGGATGATTCTCATCTCCGTTGTACTAAGCATAACTGAGATCAGAATGTAGACTCATAATTTTGTTAATTTAAAACCTCAAGCTTAAAACTGCTTGAATGCAAGTTTTTCAAATAATAGATACATTGGAATATTAAACATACATATTGGAATGTTGCACATACTGTGCCCATCTAAAAGAAATCTTAATATTTGATAGATTATTAAGATTTTATATATTTAATCACATTATTCATTGCAAGAACTTTTCAAGACATAACTTGTAACACTGTTGTTTACATTACCATTGTAATTCTTGTTGTGCCTTGTGATGTACAAGATGAAGAAGCTCTGGAGATACAGCTTTGAATCTTAGGATGTATTCTACCTAGTGAATGGAAAAGTAGTCACTTTAATGTTTGTAGTGCTCGAGTCTTTCTTAATATGCAAGGGGAAAGGCCCAAAAATTGAGTGATGGAAAACACATTTTCTGGCTTCTCATAATCTCCCTTTTACAATACAGAGTGCATATCATCTTAGGCTCTCCATGTGCAGTACAAACCTTAATCAAATATCTGCCTCCCAATTAGTTAGATAAGGATAATTATTCCTATTTTACAGATGGTCAGGTTGAAACATTGAAAATGGAATTTCCAATGCACCTGAGAGACTTGAAAAGAACAAGTCCCAGCGATTTTAAAATAGAATGTGTGCTCCTAAGTCACTTAGGCAACTTCTGAAAATCCCTTCCTTAAGTGATTTTTTGCAGGCCACATGTTGGGTCATTGCCAGAAGCAGGAATTGAACCTGTGACCCAGATGTGAGCTTTTATCATTGGACTGAACTTCTTCCCTGAGCAGTGAGTTACTAATTTAGATATTCATTGCTAAATTTAATGTTAATATTGTAATCATGCCCACCTCAACAGACAACCTGATCTCTATGTCAACAGTTCAATACTGTTCACTATTTAGGGTTAAAACAACAACTAAATACAATTAATGGAAGACATAACCCTCCTTTATGAAACAAACAAACACAAAATCCCCACTAAACTATTGTAAAAAAATTGTGCCAGAAAAAGTATTGCTTACAATCACCAAATATTGTATGTACTTTTTTTTTATACGGGAGCAAATGTGTCAACAGTTTTTATATGTTCGATTTCCTACCTAGATATAATATATTGTGAGTGAATGGTCTTCCTTGATATTTTATACCATTATTCATGACAAAAATTGTAGCTGCTATTTGGCTGGGAAATCAGAAGAAGACTAGGGATTGCATGCTCAGTGATAGCCTCACTTAAGAAAGTGTGGGGAAAAAGGGCATCTTGAAATGTGTGAAGGTGTGACTTGTGATAACTCCCCTCCCCCCCTTTAAAAAAAATTTTTTTTACTATAGCGATTTATGGATGTGAGTCATGGGAAGTCAATGCTGCTGACAAGAAAATTGAAGCTTTTGAAATGGCATGCTGGCAAAAACTCTTGCGCATGTCCTGGATGGGGGGAAAAAGACACATGCCTATGTTAGAAATATTATTGGAGAGAAGCAGACCCTGATGTCAGATATCAACAGGGCAAACTTATGTTCTTTCATCTCATTAGGCATAGAGTTGAAAATAACCTTGAGAAAGTTATTCTGGAAAGAACGGTGGACAGTGGTAGTAGGGCATGACCAGTGAGGAGAAGGATGGATGGTGTATGGCAGATCATTGGAAGGTCAGCTGCTGAGTGCTCGAAGTTAGTGATGAAGGATTCAGAAACTTCTGCTATGATGCCTCTGATATTCAGATGTGAATACTTACTCAATTTGGCTGTGAATGAAAGAAACACCAGTTTTGATCAGTGGCAAGACACTGCTTTCATGGGCCCCCTCATATTTAAGGCCTGATTCTTGCAAATACTTTATATATGGATAGGCTATATATGTGTAAATAGTTTTGTTGAACTCAATGGGATTAAAGTGTGTGTATGTGTGTTTGCTTGCAGTAGTGGGGCCTTTGTTAGCGGAGGCTGTCAGTAAGTACGTCATTTCGTAGTATAAATTATGTAGCTATCTCAAGCTCATTTTGCATACCTTCATGATGGCAGGTGGAAACTTCAATAATTTTTTTTTTTTTTTTTTGCTAGATCTCAGCTGGCAAAATCCCCAATTACTTCAGTCTTGCTTGATCCATTATCCTTTAGTAGTTCTTAATAAACTTTAATTTTGAGAATGAATGTTTACGCTTACTGTTGTCACTGGGATAGTTAAAATCAAACATGCTGTGCAGACTCCTGTGATACTTGGCAATAAAGTACTGATTTCAGTAATCAATAAGACAGCCAAGTGAGTCTCTGGCATGGAGTTTCTTAGAGATCTGCCATCAGACAATCAAAGCTAAAATTTGTCTGGGTGAAATATTCTCAAACCAGTAAGTAAATGTCTTTGCCTCTTAGTATAGTTTTGTTTTTGTATTGTTGTTTGCAGCTGAAAGCAAGTTTGGCTGTTTAATGCCAAATGTTCTAATATCCATTTTCAATCTAATAAGAATTAACAAGCTGACTATTGATACTCAGATTTCCATACAAAATTTATTCATTTAAAAACTTTTTGGGTCAGTTAAACATAGTTCATCAAAGTGACTGTTTTTTCTGGTATTTTTTTTTCATTGAATTTGGTTGCAATGCCTCATATTGCTGCCAGTCTGATAGCACCTATTGGCATATTTACATTCATGTTGATACCCTATTAGAGTTCAGTTTGTATTCCAAAGAAACAATTATTCTTTGGTGAGACAGTGTCTTTGGACTGCAGTGTTTTAGATACCACATTAGCTGTCTCCAGGGTCTTCATTTACAGTATGGCAAGGAGCACAAAGTTAGTTTTGTAAGGGTTTCTTTAGTGCCAAAGCCTTATTGGATTCACCAAACTTTCAGCCCTTCTCTCCCCAAATGATGATTGCCCTAGAGACAATCAGGTAACCAAATATCAAAATAGCCCTGGGTACCTTGATCAACCCTAAACTGGGTTAAAACAAAATAGATCAGATCCACCTTGTCCACGCCACATCCCCTTATGTAATCTCAATGGGCTCATGTATTTCCTGTCAAAGAACTTCTTTGCATTCCCAACTAGCGGAAGGGCCTGGAGCAAAATGCTGATCCAAACATCCCCAAATGTGCTCCATCAACTTTGCAACAGCAGCAACCTTCCCCTTTTGCCACATGTGTAAGAACACTATGTATATCTTCCACTCTTGCAAATCACACTCCTCCTACACAACCATCTGTCCTACTTCCTGACGTTTTCTGTATTTTGTATCATGTGGCATTGAAAAAATATTACTTGTTTCCTTCACTGCTGTTCTGTCTACTAAACAGAGAAACAATATAAAGTATCATATACTATGCCAGTAGTTTTCAAACTAGTTATCATTGTAGGCCGCATATGCAGGTCTCTGTGTGTTATGTGGGCTGCATCCACACAATATATAGACTACCTGTATGGCCCTGAGGATGTCACGTGGGCCACAGCTGTGTGCTGACTGGGCCGCAAGTGACCCATGGATTGAGAACCACTGCACTATGCACTTGCCTCACTGAATTACACTTTTTGGTAATCAGTACACCACAAAAATGGTACTCTCCCCTTACTTCTCAACAAAGATCTAATACCAGAGAGCAGCAGTGAGTTCTCTTGTTACTGAGATTTTCATAATTTTTCTTATAAAATATTATTCCACAAAGTACTCCCATGAACAAAGCAGATTTTGTGCTGCATTGTTTTTGCTTATTCATATATGCTTGTTTCTTTACTGTATTTGCTAATGTATTTGGATCCTTGGTTTAACTAAGAGAGAGAATATCTCAGGTAGCCAGAAAGCTCTCTATTAGTTAAACATCTGAAGAGGCTTAAGTGCACTCACAATATGCTTTCTATCCAATTCCAGTGACATTTTTGCTTACTAAACTGCCTCCCAGATCTGCCTCTTCCTCAGAGGGAATATGAGTGACTCGTTGCTTTGCAATCAATGCTCATTTTCTCTTTCCCAAACCACATCCCTTTTTTGGAGCTCAGCCACAAGAAGGGCGGTGGGCAGATGGACCTCAGAATCTGCATTATCAGATGGTCAGCAGAATACAAATGGAATGGGTTCTTGTTGTCAGGTATCTCAGATGTCTGAGAGACTTTCTCCAAATCTGCACTTTCTATTTCTCTATCTATAGTTAATAGACCTATTTTGTTGAAATTTACTGTTATCTGCCTTATTGTGCCTACTTTTACCCTCCTGACACTTTCTGCAATGTATCTTATCTCCACATATTGCCTAGTCTCTCCTTTACATGATCGCCTCATCTCCTCCATGGTCCATAGTCTGCCCACCTACCTCACTAACAGAAAGCCCCCTGTGTTGCCATATACTGAGCCCAGTGAAATCAATAATAAAACTCCCATTGATGTCAGTCATTGGGTAGTCATTGGAGTAGTGGGGCAGGAAGCCGGGTCTCCTCTCTTCCATGTAAATGCCCTAACCGCTGGGCCATAGGTGATTCTCATGCTTTCTGACCCAATGGATATTTAATTATTTATACACAGTGAAATTGCTCCAACAGGAGAAGTTGAAAGACCTACTCCAGAATACCCCATAGAGCAGTGGCTAGAACACACTGGTGGGTAGTGGCAGACCCAAATTCTAACCTCTTCTCCACATCAGGCAGAGGGAGCATCTGAACCCATGTCTTCCTCCTCCTGTGTGAGTGCCCTAACCACTGGGCTATCGTTTTATACACTCTCCTCCTTTTTTTGTCTGTTTTGCATGGGTTTAGACATGTTTAGATCATGCGTACTAGAGCAGGACCAAAAGGCAAGATAGCTAGTGGAATACCTAGTTTGTAAATCCCATCAGGGTTTAGGCACCACATTGCAGGACTGAGTCAGGACTGAAGCAGCTGTGCATGCCCAGCTGCTGAAATTTGGCGCCTTGGGGACTTCAATGGTGGAAATGTAGGTGGTAGGGACTTCGGGAGCAGCTTGAGTGGTGGTTTTGTGAATGCCAGTATCACCTAAATGCTGGATTTAGGTGCATAAAGTGGCAGGTAGGTGCCCAAGTCTCCTTGGTGAATCCCACCCCAGATCTTTTTATATACTTGTATAGCACCCAGCAGAACAGGACTCCTATCAGGATCAGAGCCTATTGGTGCTACCACATTGCAAATAAATAATTATCTAATTAATAATTAATTGCTGCCTTTAAACCTGCAGAACATGGAAAATGGGTTGTTATCCATTGTCTTCTACGTGACTTGCATTGCACAGTGGACAGAAAGGTATTTCTTTCTGAAATATTGCTCTTTTTATTAAGTTAAGATGACAAGCTGTAGCTTTTAATGGAATGTCATATTGATTGCATTAAACTCTTTGAAATAATGGCCAGTATGGCTGCCAGCGGGATGGCAATATTAAAGGTGCCAAAACAGATCAAGCTGACACCTTTAAACATTTTTCTTATCCCACAGCATATTTTTCTTAGTTTGAATAAAGTTATTAAAAAAAAGTAACATGTCAATTAGCTGGACTGCCTTTCAAGAGCTTCATGAAATATTCAAAGCACAGATAAGTCAAACTGGCTTGGAAAGAATACAGTTATCTCCAAATGTGAGGGATATCTGTCTGTCTGCTTGCAAGTATTTTATTACCAGCTGCTGCACAAGGTGGTTCAGGTTACATCCTACAGCCAGTGCTAAAAAATGTCTGTTGGACTGAATGAGAGATCAGGGAAACCTCTCTGAAGACTCGCACTCGGTGTATATAATACTTAATGTTATGATGCTGACTTTCTCTCTTGCTAAGAGAACCTGGATGCTATTTCATAACCCCTAATAGTTCCTTTTAACATATCTATTTAGGTAAGGTACATATTGGGGGCCATACTTAAGTATAGGAGCACCTCACAATATTTTAATGTATTTATCCCAGTAATACCTGTGTGAGAGAGGGAAATATTATCACAATTTTACAGATAGGGACTTGAGACACAGAGGCCCAGGTCTGGAAATGTAGTTGGAATCCCTATTTCCATTGATATTAGAAGTCTAAATACCTTTGAGGATCTGGGCCAGTGAGACTGAATGATATGCCTAATGACAAGAAGTCTGTGGTGTGTGTGCAGCACTTTCTGAATATCTGGCCCATTAAAGAGGTCTCAAGTTAGAAACCCACACATTGCGAATAAACGGTTGCTCTTGTAACTCTTCGGCTGCAGGATCATTTCAATGTAAGTGGATCTAGTCAGTCCTTTGATTTATAACGGTCATTTGATCTTTCTATTTCTAATACTCTCACACAGATGAGTGCCCAATTCAGCTCTGAATATATCTGGTGGTAGCGGGTCCATTCAGGGTCGGATTTAGAGGCAGGCGATCCAGGTGACCGCCTGGGGTACCCCAGACTTGAGGGGGGCGCCAGGATCAGGGCACTGTTTTTGTTGTTAGTGACAAAAGGGAAAATAGACTGCTTGCAGTAAAATGTTTCCAGGTATTCCATATGTGGATTCATTTTTCACTAACCTCCTAGAATGTTCTGGATCTTTGTAGAATCTCATGGAATCTTCCAGACTTTCTGAGAACTGCATTTTCCTCAAACCTCCTAGAATGTTGTCAGTCATGCCTTCACAGGTATATAAGGGGCGGGGCATTGCGAGTCAGTCAGTGAGATATAAGAATGAACTGAAGTGAAGTGAGAGCCCAGCTGCAATATTGCCAACTTTGTTTTATTGTGTAACTGTGAAAGTGTACTTGTGTTTTAAGACTTGAAGAATGTAAGTAGTGACTAATAAAGGACATATTTAACGAGAGCTATCTATCGAGCCCCTATCTATGCAACAATATAAAAGAAATACTGTTCTTTTGCCATGCTTAACACATAATGTTTGATGTCTTTCTAAGACTGTAGAACATAGACTTTTGGTCTCCCTAATACTGTCTGGTTCACTCTGTCAAAATAAAAGATGCTCCTGAAGAAGCCTTCAGGAGCTCAGTATAGGAAAAAAAACTCAGTTGCAATCTAGTTTACAGCAAGAAGCAAATTTCATGGGAAAATATCTGAAAGAGAATAACATAGACTGGGCTAGGGTTAACATTCTAAGGCTGTTACCGAGTGTGACGCTATTTCATATTGGTCCACCCACTGTTGGTGCACAGGTCAATTTCTTGATGTTATTACATTTCAGTTATTCTTAAAATTAAAAAGCTCCCCTCCTCTCCTGGCTTCGTCATGCCAAGGCTGCACAGGCCTGTGGAAAGGCCTATCATGTTTGGCTGCTGTTAGCAACAAATATGATAATCAGTATTACACTATCAAGTGGTCCCTGGCCCTTTTACTGATCTATCAAAATCTCCCCTTACAAGTCTACATTACCCACTTGTTAAATTTTCAAAGAACATCATTCATGCTTTCTCCCATGCTTCCCCTCATGAAGCTCCCTGTAAACATCTGCAAAACTAACTCCTTATTTTCATTCAGCTCTCTCCTTAAAAGTTTCCTTTGCCATGAAGCCTACAAAAACTTGACAAGTATTAGGCTGCTGGTATGCTGATACCACAGCCTATCATGCTGATCACTATTGTTTCATTGTATTCTTGTACTCCCCAGTCAGTCTGTCTGTATCCATTTGTTGTCTCCTGAGTTATACTTAGACTTTATGCTCTTGGGGCAGTGCCAGAAACTGTATTTTTGTTGTGTTTGTACAATGCATAGTGGGGTCTTTGTCCATGACTCGAGTTCCTAGATGGTATAAAAATACTACTCATATTTTTTTTCTGAGCTCACAAATTATAATATGGTAGAGCTGGGCAACTTCATGAACCTCATAATGAGAATATCTGGGCCTTGTCATCACTCACATGTTCTTTATATATTTTTAGACAATTATAACATTTCAACTATTTTCTCTGAACTGAATAGCTAGTTCTCTTAACATTTTCCCATAAGTCTTATTTTGCAAACATCAATCACTTTTGTTGCGCTCTTCTGAATTCTTGCCCATTTTTTTTTAAATGTAGTACTCCGAGGCCTTTAATACTGAACAGAATAAGCTAATTATCTAACCTAATGGAAGAGGAAATAAATGTAAAGGTTAAGAATGGAGATTAGAGCAAAATATAATTTGAAGCAAATAAAAGCATTCAAAACTCTAATTGTGGGCCTGCCCTTTATGAATTGTTTCAGTAATGCTGTCTCTTAGGCCTTGTTGACATTAAGCTTATTTCTGTAAAATTTCCACTTTTATTATTACTACCAGTGATATCGACATTAGGAGAGCAAGTGAAGATAAGGTACTGGCAGCTGCTAAATTTTAAGCACTGTGTCACACAGAGCTGCTTTGAGCAGGCTTAGACACCATGGTACTTAAAACATTGGCAGCCATATAAAGGCTTGTCCACGCTAGGGTTCACATCTTTGTTCCTGCTGGAGAAGCCAAACTACTGATAGGAGCAGTGGAGAGTCTAAAGGCTTATCTGTGCTGCCCTGCAGTTTGGACTATGGGGAACAAATTACAGTGCACACCGAAGTGCTGTGCTGTAACTTCCCCATGTGGATACTGCAGGCGTGAACTAAAAGGTTCCTAGTTCCTAGTAATATAGTCCTCAGACTACCTTAACGAGAACTAGGAACCTTTTAGAAAAATGAGCCTATTGTAGACCTCTCCTAAAAAGTTTATTCTCCTATCAGGGTGTGTGTGTTATGCCCATTTGCCACACCATACTTACAGTAGAACCTCAAAGATACGAACACCAGAGTTATGAACTGACTGGTCAACCAAACACCCTGTGAAACCAGAAGTACTGTTAGCAATCAGGCAGCAGTGGAGGGGAGGCGAAAAAAAAAAGAAAGCAAATACTGTGCAGAGCAGAAACAGACAGGGGTCTGCGCTGTTCCTGTAAGCCAAGGGCACTGTTTGATCCCCTACCATCTCACCCCATTGGAGGGGGAAGCATCCCCCTCCAAGCCCCAGAAAGAAAACTGCTGCAGCTGAGCAGCTAATGCTGCAAGGCAAGGAACTGAAGGTTGCAGCCAAAGCCTGGCCTGGATCTTGAGTGGGAATCAGCTGCGCTCTGGAGGAGTTTTAAAGGGCCACAGCCTGTGCACCGATATGGCCCAAGCTTTGCCCGTGGCTGCACTACTGGATCCTGCCAGCACCTCTGGAAGTGTGAGGGGCAGAGAAGGGAGGGGTGCTGGCAGCCGGCTGGCACCAACCCCCTGCCACGTGTTGCCTCTGGAGCGTGGCAAGCAGTGCACTGAGCAGGGTGAGCCCTGGGAAGAGGCAGCTGAGGGCTGGGGCTTGTAGTGCCAAGGATGCGGGGCAGGGACCCCCCCCCCAGTTCACCCCAAAGGCAAGAAACAGGAATAGGGCAGGGAGCTGCTTGCAAACCAGGCAGTGCTGCCAGGTGCCACCTTTGCAGAGATCTCCCCCAGCCTCAGCTAGAAGACACTGACTGTAGGGCACTTGTACCAGAATGTTTTGTTCACAGTTATGAACATTTCCGAGTTCGACTTTGAGGTTCTACTGTATTTCTTGTAAAGTTCTGGACTGATAAGCTGCTGTATTGTGGAACTTTGGAATGACAGGTATTATAGCACTATATATTAGTAGAACTGATCCAGTATTTTTGTTCAAAAAAATTCATTCTATGAAAAATAGCTTTCTTTATATCTGAGAACTTAGCAAAAAGTTTTGTTGCCAAAATTGAAATCTTCAAAATTTTGAATTTTTGCTTGTCTTTTCTCCTCCTCTCATTTCCCCCCTCCCTCTTTTTTTGCCATGGAATGCAATAGAATGACTGCTATCTAGGTTTTTTGTTTGGTTTTTTTGTGTGTTCCTCCATTTTTCCTTTAGCTACTCTAACTCTTCAAACCTTCCTCTTCTTTGGAAAAGCTACAGCATGGCAAAAGGAAAATGAAACTCTGTAACTCTGCCACATTGTATTTTCTAAAATGCTGGAGAAGCTTTGATAAGTTAGATTATAAAGAGAAAAATGAAATAAATGAAAAGGTGGGAAGAAAAAAAATAGTCCTGGATGTAATTAATTATATTGCATTAGCTGGCAGAAAGGGTGGAGAAAAGGAAAAAATTTTGAAAATACATTTAATGAAAATTTGAAACAACAATATTTTTTTCCATTTCAAACCTGAGGAACAGAAGCTATGTTCAATTTTTTCACAGAACTGTGTTTTGATTTTTCAGCTGGTACTAGTCATTAGTATTATTAAGGAAATAAACCACTGATTTCAAGGGATGAGGAAACCAGTAAACCTGGAGAATGAGCATAAGACCTACACGGTATGTCTACACTGCAGCTAGGAGGTGTGATTCCCAGCTTGCATAGACAGACTTGCACTATCAGCTCAAGTCCAAGCCTGCCTGTTCCCTTGGGTCTGAGTTCAGGTGGCTAGTCTGAGCCGCTGCCCAGAGGAACTCTGCCCAGAGGCGTGACTTCAAGGAGTAGTGGAAATAGGCCCCACAATCGCAGAGCACCTCCTCATCCAGCATCTTCCTCCTGGTATGGTGGATGGCCACCTTGACCATCACCAGGAGGTGGTTGATGAGGAGGTCTCACGATTTTGTGGGGCCACAGATGGAGTAAATGTATCCGGAGCTGTGGGGAAAAGTGCAACCAGAACCTAAGGAGTGCTTGACCTCACCTAAGGAGAAGGCTGAAGATGATGGGTTCGGCCAGGGTCTAGTTGTGCTTGATCAAACACTCTGTGGAGGTGTACAGCACCTAGTGACGGCCCACGAAACAGTGCCTGAAAGCCAGTGACTGCAGCATCACCAGGAGATACCCATGGTCCATCCTGCTGAACGCCTTCTCCTGGTCCAGGAACAGGAGGATGAACAGCAGACCATCTCCACACCCAAGTTAGAGGAAGTCCCAGACCAGATAGAGATTGTCAGAGATGGGGCGATGTAGAATCTGGTCAGGATGGACCAAACAACCAGTTACAGAGGCACACAGCGACCACAGAGACATTGCTCAGCACCCCTCCTCCCCCACCTTTCTGGGGTGAGAAGTGAAGCCCTGTGAACACACTTTTGATCTCTGACTCTTCACTAACCAAAGACAGCCGACTGTGAGTGGGGTGCAGCGGAAGGAGAGGGGAGTGATGCATTAAAGGGACTACAAGATGGGAAACTGAGGCAAAAGACACTGCCCAATGCACTGTGGGATCGGGTTTGCTGATGGTCACATGCTTTGGAATGTGGCTTGGTGTTTTCCCAAATTAATGCTTTTCCTTTTAATAAAAATTATCTTTTGTTATACACAGACTCTGTGCTTGTGAGTGGAGAAATATTGCCTCTTAGGGGTGCCCAGGGCTGGTGTTAAGTTTTCCCAGATTACTGTGGGCTTAAGCCAGTTTGGTTTTGTATTGTTAAGATGGACAGATATTGAACTCGGCTGTTGTTGCTGCCAACTCCACCTGGCAGAAGGGTTACACAAATGTGTTCCTCTTTGCTCCTATCACGCTCCATTCCCCCCCGTGATGGGGTGTGTGTTTGTCTTTATAAATGCTTGAAATGGCTGCCATTATTTACTAGTCCAGCTGAAGTGCTATTCTGAACAGCTTGTGTACCTCACTGGAATTCCATATCCCATCCACCGGCTGTATCACGTAATGCAGCAGTGGAGTCCATGATCACATGAACATGCAGCAGCATAGTGGTAAGGACCCAAATATGCTTGAAAACCCCTCTTCTCTCAGGCAACAGCATGTGTCAGAAGAAAGCAAACAGTGAAGGAAAACACTCTGGATCCCACCCTAGTTGACTGCGAAAATAAAGGGATTTTGGAGTTGCAACACTAAGGCTACATCTACACTACAGCGCTCTATGCAGCCGTGCTGCTGTAGAGCTTCTGGTGGAGACGTTTTAAGCCAAGGGGAGGGAACTCTCCCGTTGGCTTAATTACTCCACCTCCCACGAGAGGTGGAAGCTCTCCCCCCGACATAGCGCTGTCTACACTGGTGCTTAGGTTGGTAGAACATACGTTGCTCACGGGTATGGATTATTCACACCCCTGAGTGATATAAGTTATATCAACATAAATTTTAGTGTAAACAAGGTCTGAGTGTCACAGTACATAACTTTTAGGCACCTAGACAATCACAGTGCGATCCACAAAGCCAAGTGTGATACCTAGACTCTTATATAATGAATGGGGAGATATAGGCTCCTAATAATACTATCCACAAAACCCAGCACACCAGGCAGGGAGCTGCCTAAGCTATCTGGCTGTGTCTGAATAGATTACAACCAGATGTGAATATTTTCTATTAGAACTTTGAAACTCATGTTGTGTAGACTAGTTTGGTAAATCATAGTAGGTATTTCTGTTGGGCCATATAACTAATCATCACAGCCCCCATCCAGGAATATTAGTTAAAAATACAACTAGAAAATTGCTTTTAGTGGATAGTCAAGCTTACAACTTACTCTTCCCAAGTGTTTGGAAGTAGTAAAGCGTGAGCACTTGGCTGTTTGCAGAAAGTGAACATGAAAGCATCATGAATAAGATCTAACCAAAATTATCTCAAATACATATTAATGCAGAATATTTCTCATTCTTAACTCCGCTGTAATTTAGTGGTAAAACAAAGATGGAGAGGGTTAAAAAGGATACATAGCCTAGCGCTGGAGTTTACAATGGCACTCCAGACTCCATCTGGCACGTAAATAATACACAAGAGAAGAGTATTAAAACCAAGCTGTTATCAGTTTTCAGAAAATGAAGCAGGTGGGTCAGTAAATCACTGGATTTGGGGAAAAGAGAAAGTACTGCATCACGGAACTGGGGAAGAGGTTTGTGTTTTGCTGCTGTTTCTAGAGTACTGTTTTGGGTTATGTGACAGGGCGCCTGCCCTTCACTGGCTAGGAAAGGGTTAAGAAGGCCCCTAGATAGGCTGCATGAAAGGTAGCCAATAGGAAGGGGCTGAGTGGCAGCCAATCAGGACTCAAGAGGCCAGTATAAAAGGGAGCTGCAGAGCAGAGCAACTGGAATGACTCCCAGGAGCTTGAAGAGAGAGGACTGTCAGCAACCTGGAGAGAGCAGTGGCTGGCTGATGGGGCTCAGCAGAGCTGAATGTCCTGAAGCAAAGGTCCTGGGGCTGTGGGGAAGTGGCCTGGGGAAATCCATGGAGGAGTTGGGGGAGGGGGAAGATTTAGCAAAATGTTGCTACACACAGGGTCCTTGTGCCAGGACCTGGAGTAGTGGGTGGACCCAAGTCCCTCCTGCCCCCCAATGGCCATTGGAGTAGTGGCAGGCTGTGGTGGCCACCGTGGGAAGTGGCTAGAACAGACTGCAGAATCCCCTGGAAGTGGGGAACACATGAGGAGGGTCCAGCAGAGACAGGATGGATAGCGAGACACTGCAGAGAGGGGCATCTGTCTGGCTGAGAGCTGATTGCCCAGATAACCATTAGGAGGCACCAAGGTGATGAGTCAGATCATGTTACAGGTTATAAGCTAGAGGGTACAGAGACTAGGTGCAGGAGACCTAGACAGAACTCTCACTAATCTAATGTTGTGCAAAAACTCTTCAAAGCTTCCAGGAAATTATGGCCAAGGCAGAAGAGAGATACCAAAATCATGTTGAGCAAACTGCATTAGGCTGGTCATTAAGGCAACTTGTAATTGAGCCCTAAAAGCATAAATTAAATTAATATTGAGAAAAGAGGTAACAGGTCATCTAGGTGAAATTCATTTGCTGGTTCTAATGTATAAGCATGTTGGAAGGCTACACAAATTTATTGGACTAATATGAAAATGTAACTGGCCATGTCAGCTAGTTTTTAAATCTCAAAGGAAAATAGCATGCTCACAAGATGGAAATCAACTGATTTAGATGTTAGTGGAGCCAAGTGAGCTGTGACAAACTGTGGCTTAAATAACACATCAGGTTTAAGAGGTTAAGGAGTGTAATGCACTTGATTTTTCACATCCACTGAATGCCAAATCAGTTCAAGTGAAACAGTCACTGATAACAATTTTATGATCCACTTAAACATTTTGTTGCAGCTAAAATTCTCTCAAAGACGCTACACATGTTTACCCTGGATATTAATTGTTCTCTTGATTTGGGGAACAAGCTATGAATCCATGTAATAGAGCAAATAGAAAGTAGGTGCCCTGTGACTGAAATAAAGTCATCGGTGTCTGTAAGTGAGGAAACCAGTGACATTTTGCAGCACTCCATGCTGGTTTATTACCTCATAGGCACTCTTACTTTCTCTTTGGGCCATCACTTCACTTCTCCTTCCCAGCTAGAAACATAAGAAATCATGCCAGGAAAAGAGAGCCTTTTGATCCACTCCTTCCTGAATGTACAGACAGGCATTGACTCACATGAACCGAGCTTGTGAAAGAAGAGTCTTTCCAAATTGACTTAGGATCCCCTAGCCTTACAAGCGCTTTTCGTAGAAAAAGCTTCCTGACGTTTGTTTTAATAGTTGTACAGAAGTTATCTTAGAGGGCTTATGAAGATAAAGGAGATTTCCTTCAGTGAGCTTTTGAATAGCAGTCTGCTGCTGTAAAAGGAGGGATTTCATCTGGAAAATTACACTGCCATGAAAGTTGGAAGTGCACAGTAGCTAGGAATGTCCTTCTTCCCCTCCAAACTTCGATCATTACAAAAAACATTTAATGCATGAATTTTTAATTTGTGGTGCATTAAGTGTAATGTTGAAGGCTATACTAGCTGCTTAAATCCTGGAAGAGTCAAGAGGAAAGGATTATTAGAAAAGACAACAAAGAGCTTCATTCTGTGGACATAAAACATGTTTATTTAATAGTTGATCCCTATGTTAGCTTCACCATGTGCACATTTCATCTTCATAAGGATCTGAGGGGAGCCACAGTCTTACGATCTCTCTGTAGCATGCTTCACTGTAAAATGAACATTCAAAGTCAGACTTTGGAGTCCAGAGTGAAATCTCTCTTACTCCAGTATAAATCTGGAGCAGCTCCACTGACTTCTAAGACAGGAATTACATTAGCATAAATCAGGAACTGTGGAAATCAGAATCCTGCCAAGCGTCAAAAGTACCTGAAAACAATGAGCAGTAACACTCTTAGTTCACTTTAAAATAAGAGATTAAAAGTTTATTGCTGAGAATTGCCATAGTTACTTCACTGACCTGCTCAAAGAATTCTAAGAGATTAGTGAAATGTGAATTTCCTTTACTGAAAGTGTTTTGGTTACACCCAGTCAGCTCAGTCTTTTGGATGTTTTGTTGTTCTGATTTTTAATTATTGATTCAAACAGTTTGGCAGCTACAGATGTAAAACGTTCGGGGGCATAATTCTGAATCACCCCAGTGCCTTTTTCAAGTACTGGTGCAACATTTGCTATCACCAATCCTTTGGAACAGTAGTTTTTAAAACTAGGCTGTGGCTGTCTATTATAATAAAGGAGCAATGGTATGGAACTGCAGCTCCAGAAGTATTTTCATAGTCAGTTTTAACTCTAATTATTATAATAACCCTTTATACATACCATACAAACATATTTCTACTTCTCACTGGGAGAAAAATATATTGGTGCTAAACTATCAAAAAACATTTATGAAAGTTTCTCATTTATCAAATCTGAGCATTTCTCAAAAAAAATTCAGAAAGCCAATTACAGTGTACCTGGACACTGTAGATTGGTGAATTATGACAAGCATACGGGTCCCAATGATAGTAGTTGCCTGAGTTCACAATGAAATATAAACCTGCAGAATTAACTTGAAATATCTTGAGGATCCTTCTTGCCCATGAGCTAATAATCCTATCCTGGGCTAAATGAATGAATGGCGAGTTGAGAAGCTGAGCCATTATACATTATAATGTTGCTGCCATTGGCACCTGGCAATCCGAAAGGCTGGGTTAGTTTCTCTCTCTTCACCCCAATGACTATTGCACTGTGGGATAGATACTTAAACAGTCATGGGCCGGGTGGGAGGGAGGGGGAGAGAGTGTGATTCTATAGTCCAGAGGTCACACAACCCACCTGGGAGGTGGAAGACCCAGAGTCCAAAGCCCCAGCTGTAATAATGATTTCTTTATTTATCCACAGCTTCAGCAGGAGAGGCTGAGGGAGCCCCACATGAGAATATCCCATAGGTTGGTGGTTTGAGCACTGTCCTGAGTGGTGGGAGACCCTGTTCTGGCGCAGAGGGGGGAGTTGAACCTGGGTCTCCCATATCTCAGACAAGTGCTCGAATCACTGAGCTAAGACTTATAAGGCTGGGTGGAGGGGAGGTGGCACCACCACTCCTCCTCTGGCCACTTTGTAGGGGAGCGAAGCAAGACCCTAACTCATTCCCTCAAGAAGTAGCTAAGATGCCTAAACTGCCTGCCTCCATGCAGAGGGTTCCCATTTGTGGATCGCAAAGCAGAGATGGGTTACTCCATGTAGTCTGGACTTAGGTGCCTATCGCTGAAAGAGGGGTGGAGCTTAGCACACTGCCCTCTAGTTGACCTCTCCCAGTGGCGAGCATGCTGGCTTTTGTGGATCACATTCTTAAGCACCTAGCTCTCCCCGTTCATTGTATAGGACCCCAGGGACCTAACGCAGCTTGGTGAATTGCAGTGTTGTTCCTGTAACGTTCTACACACTCGTAAGTTAGGTGCTGTGATGCTCAGTGTTGTAATGCCTACATTCCTTTGTGGATTCCAGCCTTAGGTCTGGTCTACACCGTGTGGCTCCGTTGACACAAGGTACATCCCTTACATTATGGGAGAATCTCATTTTTAAAATGGATTTAGGCACTTAGGAGTCTAAATCTCATCTACTGCCAATGGGATTTAGGCTCCTAAATCCTAGGGCATTGCAACACTGAACACAGCAACATCTAAATGCCTTTAAAAATCTGGGCCCTAGTTACTTTCTAGTTCTAGCTATGACAGGAAGCAAGAGTGTCAAAGGGAAGTAAGAGGCTGCTTTAACTCTGGTGTGTGTTCAGAACCTCTTGGTAATGTGGAAAAGAATGAGAAAAGCATCTAAAAACTTAGAGGAGCAGAGAGGAGAGGAGGAGTGTTAGCCAAAGCAAACCTCCATTTTCAGATTCACCTGTTGCTAATCATTTACTTTTACACTGACTGTGACCAGAAAATCTATGATGCAAACTTGTCCTCTGATTCAAGTGCTGCCAATTGAATATCACAGATTCTAAGATTATGGAAAGCTATTGGTGTTCTTTGTTTGTTTTCTGTATTGGGCCATAGAGCACCGTCTGCTGATAAATGTGGCAATCAACTGTGCAGTATTCTGGATTAGTGTTACCATACACTGATGTGAGGTTCTGCCTGTTAGCTAGGAAAAACGGTGACAATTAGAAACTTAGTTCTAGAGCTTGGAGATCAGTACAACCCTGGCTGCCATGAGAAGTTTTGTCTGCTCTTGCACAATTCATAAATATGTTCCAAACAATAGAAAAACCTCTTTCTGCCAATGGACTCATAACCTGTTCAAAGTTTATTCTAGCCTTTACTTCAACACTTGGCAGAATGGCAAAACTTAAGATGTGTGGTCAGAGTAAGAGTTTCTCTAACAGAACTTGATTACTGGCATTGCAGATCAGATCACAGTAAGAATGGTTTGCATTATTAGTATAGAACACTAACATTTGAGGGAAAATAAGGTAATTAGTAAAAGGGGTACCTCAGCCTGGTAAAATGGCCATGAAAACTTACCAGGTTAGGCCCAAAATCTACATCCATTCTTGAGTTTTTTCAATATCAGGACTGATGATGATATTTTATTCATCCATGGGGAGGAAAAAACTATCTCTACCAGGAGATTGGTTGAGCAGAAGTTTGCAAGGCTGGGTAACATTCATTTTAGGCATGTGTTCACCAGGAAGTCTAATTTATTTGAGGATCTTAATTTGTACAGCTAAAGTAACTTATCCAAGGATGAAGGGAACAAAACTCCGAGTTTTGAGAACAAACAATTTAGGCAGGACAACAAGTTCAGAATAAAAATTAATAAGGCCTAGAGTAGACTGGTATAAACTGGTTGCAATGTTACTCAAGTCAATAAAATTGCTTCTGCTTAACCTACAATTTAATTTCTCCCTAAATCTTGATATTGTCAGTCTGGTGTCAGAATGCCTTTACAAGTTCTAAACTAGTAATTTATTAAGTATGATGGAGAAAAAATTCTTGGTTTAAGTATTTTCAATAGTTATAAATAAAAACAAGAAGACTCTTTAAATGGAAGAATATACTAACTAAAAGAGATGCAACATTTGTAGTGGATATGTTTTAGTAGAATGTTTGTTTTCCTGTGCAATGAAAATGAGCTATTGGAAATCTTCTAGCACTTTGAAATGTAAGGTATCTAAGTATTTGACTCCATCAATTGTGTTCTCCAGTATGGAGTTTTCAGTCTTTTCACAGGATAAAAGAAGTGCTCTTGGCACTAAATTTATAGGGTGTTTGTACTAGAAAGTGGAGGAATGGCTCTGTAGTAATATAAGCCAGCCTGAAGATGGCAGGTTTTTTAATATCTTGAACCCAACCCAAAACTTTAATTTGATGGACGGGGTTGGAATAAGGCAGTCTAGTGTGTGACAGTAAAACAAACACAAATAGTCTCTTGGCTCTCTGACGATGTTTACAAGAGCATTAAACTGATTTCTCTCTAATGATACAGAGTAGTAGGAATTGAGGCACTAGTTCATCAGAGTAATGCTGTGGCCACTATGGTTTTGATCAAAAGAGATCCGAAGATCCAAACTTAGAGGAGGTGGACAACATACAGTACAAAGAGTAATTTTACACTACAACAGAGGAAAAGTTCCTATATGTTATTTTAAGAGGTAAGAAGATCAGTGCAATGAATTCTTTTTGACTATAGAAGCACTTTCTGCTGACACTGTAGCTATGGTTTTGTCATTTACATTTTCAAGGCCCCCTTAAATTCAGGAGGCTTCATACATAACTTGGGAAAAAATTCACCTTTTAAGCAAAGCATTTAAAGGTGTACAGTAAATTAGGTCTGAAACTTTCTTTAAATTTCTTTAAGTAGAAACTACCTCATTTGTTGTCCTGTAGTTCAAAAATTGCTTTGATTCTTTTTGGAAATGAACAATTAAACAATGTTCATGAAGTAGTTTTCATAAGTATTTGTGTGCATACAGTATGTACTGCCTTGGAAAATAGAGATGTACATTACATGTATTGAGTCACTTTTCCCTGCTGTAATGCAAATCTCCTGTGACACTAGATCAACTCTTGTTAATCTCTGAGAGACGTTCTTGGGCATTAAACAATTAATTTACACACTTAGCAGATGGAAAGATACTGTAAGTTAATTTTGCACACCCACTGAATGTCAAAGTGGTGAAGTTGCACCACCTTCTTGTTTAGCACCTGTCTTTTCAACCTACTTACACCATGCTTGTATCTTAAATGGTACTGTACATCACCAGTGGTTTTGGCCCACTATGCAAAATCTGTGGATAAGACAAAACGTAAGTGCAAATGTCAATGTGTTACGGGTTAAAAAATCCCTAGGTGAGCAATGATCAAATGAACGGTAATGACTCGGTAATGTTTTATATTTTATTAATTTGTCATTATTATGTAGATTATTAATAGACTTTGAGACACGGTGGTCACATTTTCACTGTTTTATGGGTTATAGGACACTTACATTTCATTTGGATCTTCTTACTTTTTAGGCTACCATCCAAAAGTTTAAATACAAGTGATCTGACAAGCTCAAATATACTTTTTTAAAAGGCACCCAAAAGCCCATTCTGAAGACACTGGTGAGTTCCATATGAACCAATTATTGTCTTAAAGCCAAGTCTTCAGCTTCCTTTTTCATATCACATAGAATTGCTTTATTTTTCTGGAGATGAAGCTTTGAGATTTTTCTGGAGATGAAACATGAGTGCCTTAAGAGAATACTCAGATTGCAATTTTTGAGGTTCATATACATGCCTTAAATGTCCATTTCCCATATTTGCTGACTTGATTGTCAATGTCCTTATAACATAAATTAAAGAGGAAAATCTAGCCCTGGGATTTCTCATGTAAAAAAGGTGTAATCCTACCAAGTTCAATTGGGTTGAAAATCAGCTAAAAGTCGGATTGACAAAAGAAATTCAGACCTATGACTTTCACTTTGTCCTTCATTTGATCACTCTAGGTATGTGTCATAATGAGAACTAGATTAAATTTTACTTAGAGACTTTGGTGGTGGCGGTAGTGGTGGAAAATTGAAATTTCATACAATTTTCTTAAAAGGGACTGGTATTAAAAAAAAAAAAAAAAAAAAAAAAATCTCCTCGAGTTCCATTGCTTGTGACACTATTTTGTGAAATGGATAATTTCTTGCAAATATATATATTTTTAATGGGCCCGAACTGGTGGTTTTGAAGGCTCCATTAATCTTAGTGTTTGATAGTTTTTCTAAGAGACTGGTGGAAGGCCGGAATTAGTCTCTTTGGACCAGTAATATAATTGTAATTAGGCTTTAGATAAATACAAAAAGCAATCTTTTCACACTCTTCTAATTGTAGTCCACTGTATATGATAAGTAGGTAACAACTTGTGTTGATCCTTGCTTTTTTTGAGAGCAACAGGAATGACAGCCGAAGCTATAATTTTGCATTTCTTTGGTTTTTGTTTTTAATCTCAACCTTTGTTGGGTTGCTTGAGTAAATCTGCACTCAGTCAGAATAGCTTTGAATATTACCTTAAATTCTAATTTTGGGTCTGAAGGTTCTCATTTCTTCTACTAGCCAGAATTGAGAATTACTGCTGGGTTCCATCTATTATCCAACCTCAAATTTGTCCCAGGATTTACATTATATTGCATGGCTTCGCTACAAAATTCTCTTAAAGTAATTCACTGCAGATTAATGGAAGGTAAAGTGTAGAAGCCTGTCTCCTTAAGATCAAGAGATAACTCATAATAAATAAATATAAATCTTAGTTGTTTTTAGAGCCAGCGGCAGATTGTGATAAAGGAGAGTTTGTATGATGCTTTATGGAAATGAAAGTTCTATCTCTGCCTTCACTGCCATCTTTAGAGAGCCTATTAATCTGCTCTCTGAACACCACCAGCATTTTTATGAACCTAAAAGAAATTGCTTTATAACTCCCCAACTTACTGTCTGAAAGTACATATTCAAATAAAAATATAAGTTAAGCTGCTGCTAAAAAGGAGGTATGTTTACTCTTTCCAGCATAGTTAGTGCAGAAGAACCGCTTCTGCTCTCGTGCTTTAGTGGTCATGGGAGCTACATCATGTGTGATCACTCATGGTATGTCTACAATGCCGCCAGCACCACTGACAGTACAGGATCGATTTTTGCGGATTTGATTGAGCGGCAGAGAAGATTCGCTCAGTCAAACCCGGAAGTCGACTCTGTTAATTCATCCCAGCAAGAAGCGTAGCACTGCGTCAATGGGAGGGCATTTCCCGTCGGTGCAACGCAGTGAAGGATGTCGCGGTAAGTAGATGTTAGGAAGTCGACAGGAGATACACAAGTTACTGTATGTAGCTTGCGTAGCCCTTGTCTACTGCCTCCGAAATCCGCGGTCAGTGTAGACCGGGCCTCAGTGTGGCAAATTTCTTTCAAATCTGTTTTATGCCAATTTGTATCACATGGGATTTGATGGTGTTAAAACTCATATAAAAACCAGCAGAGCTCCATGTAATGGAATAATAACATGTTATGTGAATGAATGGTCTACGGATTACAAATAGTTTTTGTGAAGTGTGGCCACTTAGCCATTAAATTATAAACGAATTACTGAAATTGCTAAATTATTGAGAAAATAATTTGGCCGCACTTCGTGAAATTTCATTTTCCCATGTTAAATGATACAGCTGAATCAAGTGATAAAAGTGACTCTACAAGTGGTAATGTTCTATGGAGCCTCCATACAGCTCTATCTCTTTGCATTTGCACAGCCTGATTGCAATTCAGATCCAAGCAGTCACACTGCGGTGTGACAGGGCCAGATCAGACAGCTATGAAAGGGTGCTGGAAGGCGTATATATTAGCCCCAGGCTCTATAAAGCCCCATTCCCTGGGTAACCCAGCTGGGGCTAATTCAAGGCAATTGGGCTAATTAGGCCACCTGGAGCCTATCAAAGAAACTGCCCCAGCAGCTAAAAGCCTCCACTCCAGGCAGTCCAGGAGGGCTGAAAGGCAGTTAACAGCCGGAGGAGAGAGAGCCGAGCCCTGCCCTGCCCTGCCCTGCCCTGCCCTGCCGCAGCTGTGGAGCTTGGGACTATCACCCGTTGCTGCCACCATACCAGAGACAGAGAGGTTCCAGCCGGGGACGGCAGAACAACCCTTCACACCGGTACTAGGGAGCAGGCCACAAGCAGTGGGGCCGCGGACAGGCGACCCAGGGAAGTTAGTCGGTCTCAGGGACTAAGCAGTGTGAGACCACTCCTCGCAGGGTCCTGGGGTTGGGTCCCTCCCCCTTCTCCCAGATGCACCACCGGCATGTCCGGTAGAGCGCAGGACCCACAGGGTGGAATAGGCCCACCCCGCCACAGCGGGATAAGAACAGCTGAAAGTCCCACCTGAGCAGATCCTTTGACTGCATCTATGACTCCTGCAGGAGCAAAGACTCCAGGCAAAACATGCAGAAATTCTGCATGGGTGTTTGTGGGTTTGCAGAACTTAGAGCTGGTCTAATTTTTTGCAAATGATGGGCCTAATTCTCAGATCCATTATGACCTCTTTGTGATTTTGATGACAGGTGGTAAAGAAGGCGTAAGTGGTTACAAGGGGATTTCTCACCAGCCCTGGTGGTGCAGAACTGGCACAGTGGCTGCCTGCTATCCCCCCTTTAAGCCTACTGGCATAGGGACTGATGAGAGAGAGAGACAATTGTATAGCCAGAGTGTTTTGCATGTAAGCTATCCCTGGCTCCTGAATAGCCCCTTGAGGATATAGGAGCACTTGTACCAGTTACAGCAGCCTTCGTGCTACTCTAACTTATACTGAGGACCTGATCCCAGAACCCAAGGAGTGCAAAAGAGTAAAGCCATCTTTGCATGATCTCTTATTTTCCATCTCTCCAACCCTGGAATGCAGCACAGCCAAACTTGACAATTGGCCAAAATGCGTTGCAGATTTAGTTTTTTTAACTGTTTGCAAATTGACGGCTATTCATAAGTGTTTGCCGAACAGCTTTCAGTCTATGGATATTTTTTTTGCAATTGTTCACTTTGCTATTCAGTGTTTTGTGATCTGTGACTGGCCAAATGGTATAGCCTTTGCTGTATGATGGGACACAACTTGCTTTCATAAACATTACAGGTAAGCATTAAGTATAATATAAGAGATGAAACTTCAGGAAGCCGTTATGTTCCTAGAGTCCAATCCAGCAGTCATTAAGCAGCCAAAACTCTTATTGATTTCAGAGAGCTTTATTTGCATAAGGATTAGCAGCTCAGGCTTCTTTCCAATCATTTATGGCAGATGTTAATCCTAGTTCAGTCTCTGAGAAAGTGCCATCATGGTAAGCAAACTAAAGTAGAGAATCTGAGTGGTTTGCATGGCTGAGAGCTACAACCTGAATGATACTTAGTTTGCTTTAGTCATTTCTATTCACTTGCTCAGCCACTTGCAATTCAAGTTCAGGGTTTTTGACAGAGTCAGAGCCAGATCACAACCTATGCTGTGACTGAGCATCCTCAGGGGAGGAAATGTGTGTAAGGTGCCTCTTATGTCCCTGCACTTGCTACCTGCTCCTGGGCTACTACTCCTTCTCCTGCACAGATGGGTGGGCAGAGGCAGAGAGAAGATAGAAATTTGGCTCTGCCCCCTTTAATGTACCAGCCAGCACAACTGAGTCAGTGCACAGGCTGCAGTAAGCTATGCCAGGAAATGGGATGGCTGCCTCCAGGGAGCAAGGGGGAATAAAGGACCAACTTGTGAGTGAGAGTAACAATTCAGTCCCTGCTCCGCTGCAGGTGCAGACATTATAAGATTTCTGTCAGAGAGCCATCAGGTTAGGCTGGTCAACTTGTATCTGGTGACTGCTTTCCTTTAAGAACATAAGAACGGCCATAGCGGGTCAGACCAATGGTCCATCTTGCCCAGTATCCTTTCTTTGCTTGCACTCCACAGTTTTCTAAATCTACAGAGAATGGGGCTGTACCAGAGAGAAGAGTAAGCTTAATTTAAAAGCTTAAAATAGCTATGTACAGAATGGCTGCACCTAGTATGTACAATATTTCCTTTCACTCTTTTGCCTGGCCCCCACTCCACTATGTTTTGTTACAGTAGCTGTGGCATATGTTACTTATTGGATTGTTACCATGGTTTCCAAAGGAAGTAGCATGTAATTATTGCATATAGCTGCTCTGACAAAATTCTTTGTGGTAACTCACATTGAGTCCTTTTTTTGTAGGAGGAAGATGAAAGTTTTAAAGGATAACTGATAAAATGTCTGAGGCTAGTGGTATGTGCTGTAGGTACACTGATTTAAAAAATACTCTGGGCTCAACACTTACGGTGCCAATGTCAAAATGATGGAGATAAAGACACTTTTAACTTAGGTTTTTATGAGGTCATCCATCACTGTGGTATCTGAACACTTTCCGCAAAAATTAACCAAAACAATAAGAAGTGAACATGATAAAACTTCTATATTTGTAGCAATGTTCATGCATAATGAATCACAACACTGCGTGTTTTACATGGCAGAGTCAGTAACCCCAAGTTTGCATATACTCAGCAATGAATGTAACATGCCCCTTTTTAGTTTATGCAATATATTATTGGCACGCTGGCTGGATTTGGGGGGAGAGGGGTGCATATAGTATATTATTTAACATCAGTGTGTCAAAATCATAATAATTCATATGAGATATGCCATGTCAGGTACTGTTGGAAAGGCTATAATGTGCTAAGATGATGATGCTTATGTGCATGTGTTATATGTGTAATGGAAGTTATGGATATATCTGTATTTCAAATTGTGCTGTGTCTGGGTGACACCCCAGACAGGATGGCTGCAGCACTAGCCTACTTAATGACCCATTAAAAATTCACAGGTACAAGGGGCCCCAGGGAGAAGCCAGGGATATACCTGATGAGTCATCAGGACTTACTCATGTGACTCTGGACTCCATTTTATTCCTGTAAATTTCCACAAGCAGCATGGCAAAGCCCAAAGGACATAAAAGGCAGCTGTAACACATCCATTTTGTTTTCAGTCATCACCAGCCTTCAGCCACCTACCTACCTCTGGATCATCTCATCTACAACTGAACTGAAGCTATGAAACAAAGGACCGAGACCCATCCAGGTACTGGATGTATACCAGAGGGACTATACAAGCCTGCAAACTCCACAATTCTACTAGAAACCTGATATATATGGACTTTCAAATCATTTGTATGTATCTGATTGATTTAATCCTTTAACATTTCTCTTATAGTTTGTTTGTTTCTTTTTATAATAAACCTTTAGTTTTAGTTACTAAAGGATTGGCTGGCAGCGTGGTATTTTGGGTAAGATCCAAACTTATATTGATCTGGTATTGTGGCTGACCCTTTGGGGTCAGGAGAAACCTTTACATAGAGTTTTAAATAACTGATCTCTTTACTGGACCTAGTGGATGATTGGGAGCCAGAGGTTGAAATGCAGCAAAGGGGGGCTGTGTATATTTTTATTTTGGCATCTAGATAACCAGTGTGGGGAATCGGGAGCACTGTTTGTGGCTGTTTGGGAAGTCTGACTTCAGTGTCACCCACCAGTGCTGGGAGAATCTGCTCTCCTTTTACAACTTGTCCTGACCTTGGCATTTTCAGGTGGCTACCCTAGGCACGGACGGGTCACAATTATAAAGAAACAGATCTTAAAATCTGCTATCAATTCTGCCCTTTCTTTTTCCCCAGGCTTTTTACTGTAGATTCTCAATTTATTAAAGACTTGTCATTTTTCTGGCATTTCATCAACAAAGTACACTACAGAAAATGCAGGCAAAAGTGTAATTTGTTTATTAAATGCAGGAAAAACTGCAACATGTTTCTGTGTTTATTACTTGGAGATAGATTTTTGTCAATTTATTTCATTCAGAAGCAGCCACCAGCCCATATAATTGTGCATTAATCTTTTCTGTCCCATTGACAAAATCCACTCCTAATCGATTCCTCACATCTCTTGCTTTCTTATAACCATATCAGGCAACAAAAGTCATAAGTCACAAGAGGAGTGAGCAGCCTGTGAGGAAAGCTGAGATGAAACTATTTTAAACCTCCATAAGTACATAGTAACCTTCAAGTGCTCAAAGCCATGATGTTATCTGCCAATCAGACCCAAAATAGTGTAATCATGGCCATGATTAACACCTACATGTACTAAAAAGGAATTAAAGTTAAAAAGCTGAATGTTAAATACCTGGAACTGATGCTGTATTGAGTTAGCTATTAGGCATTTCCGTTACACAAATGAGAAGCCAATGTTTAAAGGTCAAAGACCTATATTAGATCGGAAAAAGGCTGATGATTAAAGCAGTGTCTCTTTGAGGCCGGGAGATTACAAATAAAATGCCAAAAATTCCAACAACAAAAGCCCAACTGACATTTGCAGTAAATTTTTAGATGCAGTTGAAATTGCCCAGTTGTAACATTGTCCTCATTATTAGCACAATAACTGGATTTGTTGAGGATGACAGGCTATAATTTCCCACAAATTCAGTTAGAGATGTTTACCATTCTAGCAGGTACTTATGAAATTGTACAATCTGTTTTCACATTGTATTTGATAGGCACACACAAATTACATACAAATGGTAAAAATATAGCTACCACTACATTTTATATTTCAAGCATGTGTGCATGCATAAACGTAAGCATGAGTCTTTTGCACACAAGTGATCATGAAGCAGTGCCAAAATATGGAGAAAAAAGCTCATCTAAGAATGTGACTGTGTGGCCAGTCCTTGAAGATCTATCAACATCTGAAGAATGTTTCCTGTAGTACACTTTGAATGGTAGTTCCTGGAGCATCCAGACATATGCACAGGGTTCCCTACTTCTCCAATCAAAATACAGGCTTTGATTTTCATTGTAACTGCTTTCTTAATGGTGACTAAAAAGAGCCTCTAAAATGCATAGAAAAGATAACTTCCTGCTCCAATTGCTATGTCTGAAGAAAAGTTGTCTCTTTATTGCCTCTCTAATGTTCTTATCATTTAGACATAGGGCTTGTCTGCTGTTCAAATTGGGACTGTGTTAAAACACACCAGGGAACTTTTAATGCATGGCAGGAGGGTCCACACGTGCCAATAGTGCACAACACACTAGTGTAGACTAAAATTTATCTCTCACTGGTGTGGACTAATGCAAGCCCTTACGGTGTAGACAAGCCCTTACTTCCCCTCCATGCAAGAAAAGTTGAAGAATCTGATTCTCCTCCTCTGGCGCCTGTCTGACACTCCATTCATTTCAGGAGTTACTCCTAATTTAGCTTAGTGTTAGAACAGAATCAGGCCCAACATTTTGCATGAGTTGGATCACCCTATGAAAAAATTGCATTAAATCTGTATTAATATCGTTGGGATATTAACATAGTGTCTAGCTTTTATTTCTTGGATTGTGAACTATTTGGGGCAGAAACTATTATCTGGTTCAATGGGGGACCAGATTCTCACTGGGGGCTTTGAGCACTACTGTAATATAAATATTGAATAATAATTTATACCTCCTTCATTTCCAAACCTACACAGTTGCAGTACCAGTTCCCTGGTTAAGAGAACATGGATTGAGAGGATTGAACTTTGAGATGTCAAAGCACATGCCTCACTACCTGAGCTGAAGAACCCAGCTTCTGCAGTGCAGAGGTTCTACTGATTCATAAACTTGGAATAGTTTCTAGAGGGGACCAGAAAGCCATGCTGTTTGAGCATGGGTTAGATACTTTTAGTAGGATAAAAAGGAGTCTTGAGTGTAGACAGTCTGCTAACTTAATGGCTTTAAAAATCCTACTATGCCAATTTTGAGTAAGAATGTGGTGGGCCTTCCTGCTTCAGAATTTCCCAGGGGAGTGTGTTCTACCTAGTAAGCTGCCAAAAGCCTCTGTGTAGACAGGCCATTAGTGAGGGCCTTGGGGTAGAATAATAATAAAAGGTCTCTGGTCATATGAAATAAAGATTGTTCAGTTATTCGCCCTCCTGGTTTCTTGAAATTATATGTACGGCACCTTAAAGGGGACAGGAAGGTGTGGGAAGGTAGTATAGCCATAGGCCTGCCTCCTTCCACACTAGTTAATAGAGTAAGCCAGATTCATTGTGGAAGCCAGCAAAGTTGTTCTTCACACTAGCTGAATGCAGAAGGATTGCACAATTGTCTCCTATAGGGTGTGGGAGTTGTGCACCATCCTCCTGCCTGAGCAAATAGCTAAAGACCATAATTTGGTCCTTAAATCAATCTGAAATATTGGGCTAGGCTGTGTGTGTATGAGGTACAGACTCTGTTGTGTGGAGTTGCACAGCTCCAGGAGGCAGCTTAGGGAGGAACTGTGTCTCAGAAAGAATAATTCCTTCTTAGATCCCTGGAACACAGATGGCCCTGCTTTGTGGTTGATTGTTCTCCTTGTGGCCATCCCACTTCAGAGCTTGCTGAGGAGTGGCACTGACAAACCACAGAAACACTGGCAGCACATAAGCTCAGAGTACAAGTCTGAGATTCAAATATTGTATAAGAACACTTGTGATGAGTTGTGATGGGACTTGTACTGTACGGTCTTTGTTTTGGGTTACATTTGATATATATGTTCCATTTATGGAAATGGCCTGTATCTGCTATTGCCTGGTATAAACATGTTATAGATGGTTATAAACATTTCAGGAGATGTTGTTAGTGATGGTTATAAGCCATTGTAAGCAGCCCACTGATCTATTAGATTCTATAAATTCTTACAAATCGATTAACCATTTATTCAAACATTTATAAATTATTTAACCCTTTAAAAACTATTTTAAAATGGAATGTTATGTTGAAGTGTGACAACTCTTTTACCTCTTCTAATAACAAATGTAGAAACAAAATTCACAAATCTCTCTAGGCAGAAAAAGGTAATAAAATTCAATGTAACTAAGACACAGTTTGAATATTCAAACTAATACCTACTTATATAGTAAAGTCCTACTTTTGAAGTGCTGTCTACAAGAATATTAAAGAAATTGGAAATAAAGCACTCAGTGAGGGTCAAGATTAATAAACCCTCATTTTTCTTGCATACAGTCTATAGTACAGAAAGATTTGATAAAATACAATCTGACACATGAGGGAAATAGGCTCTGAGTTGGGGTGAAGGAAAAAATGTTGGCAATTCTCTAATCTGAGAAAGGGTACCCAGAGTGATAAGAAGCTGTCTGCAATACTGCTTTCAAAGGCTTGCTAAAAGCATATTTACTTTAAAAGAGAGTCTCTGTCAAATTCCTAGAATTTATTTTCTTGAAAGTAATAACTCTAATTGCTTTATTACTGGTAGGAATGAAAGCCATTTTTGAGTTGCAAGAGATTACAATGCCATGTTCCCTGGACACCGGTGTTTTATTATCTTCTAGGTAAGAGAACTGCATCTGAATTAGTCAATATCATGTCATTGCTCTCCTCAGTTTGAAAGACTTTATTAGCAAATAAAGAAAATCCCTATAGGAAACAAGACTGTCATCAATTTTCCAAGATAAAAATATCATAAACAGATTTTTATCAGCCTCAAGTAATATAAGACCAAGAACTATTAGACTGTACCTAAGATACTGAAAAAATGTAATGGCAGAGAGAAACAATGAACTCTGGAAAATGCAGCTTCTTACTTTCAGCCCAAAGTATCACTATAATTGGTAACTGATGTTTACTTTGATCATCAGCAATCCCCAATTTGTAACATTTGAGTTTTAAAGGTGAGCTGCAAAACTAGAATGAAAACTTGAGTTAAGAGAAACATGCACTATCCTCCACTTCAGTGGTAGTGTTACCTGTAGAAATAATTAACCTATGTTTTAAAAATTATTTTCTCCTCATTCACCCTTGAAATTCTCTGTCACTTCCTGATTTGCTGAAAGATCTGTTAGCGTGTAACATAACTGATTACCTCAACCTACTGCAATCCATCAAAAACCACTCTGATCTGATTTATACCTAATCTTGTTTAGTTCCTAAAATAGAGAAATGCAGTGATGTGACTAATAGCAATGGACAAACCCACTTTGTCCTGATATTCTGATAATATGATTATATTGATTACAGAAGCCCCTTCCCCTTTCCAAGGGCTTCTCTTCTGTACCCAGGACTGTCACAAACTCCAAGATTTCCTTTCACCTGTGGTAGTTTCTGGGGAAAAATGTTGAAAAGTGGCCTGTAACTGCTCCTCTCCACTTCAGGTAGCCACTACTTGGTTTTCCATAGCATGCCAGGTGGCTGCTTTTCCTAGCAACAATCCTTAGGGGAACAACTAATCGTCATCTCAGCCCTGCTCCCAGATTTTTGGTATGGTGGGAGGCAGGGGCTTGAAACTAAATGATGCCACAGTAAAGCTTTTTTTTTTTCTTGTAGTCACTAGTAAAGTGATACTGCAGTTGCATGAAAGTCTCCTGCCACACAGCTGCATTGATTCCACAGACAGCCTGAGAGGGAAAGGAGGCTATGAAGAGGCAGCCTACAGCTAAGGAAATACCTGGGTTTCCCTAGCAACAGGTTGAAAGCTTAGAATTATAGTTAGGGAATCCATGGGGTTTCCCTAGCTACAGACAGTCACTAAGGAGCGTCGTGCATCATTAAACTCCAGGCTGACAGTACAGCAGCACACAGAAGCCTTTCTTGTTTCTATTGCTGCAATATGGGGGCCTGATTAGGCAGTTGCTCAGCCTTCCTTGGAGACTTTTCTATGGAAGAGGGAGCTGGCAGCCATCATGGGTGGCTCTCTGGAGATGTCTGCAGTGAGAAGTGGCCAGCTGGTACCCCAAATGACACATTTTGAAGAACCGTGAGCTGACACTACAAGCTGGGAGGATGGACAAGAGGTCACCACACTATCAAAGGTGAGGGAGATCCCTGTACCTGTGTGTGGAGGGAGGGAAGGCAAAGACTGGGGGGGGGACCAGTTCCAGGAAAGGAGGATGGAGAAGTTTCTAGGGATCTGCTTGCTGGGGTCAAAGGGTGATCCCTTTAGATCAAAGTGGAAGCAAGCTGCTATTAATAATGCAAGGTGTCTCCCTCAGGATATAGATTTCACTTTATAAAACAGCATTCTTCAAGAGTGAACTAAATTGTCTATCAGCTCCAAATTGTACATCTGGAGTGGTGTCCAATAAACTTTGTTTTTATAAAAACTGAGTTCAAAATCCTGGTCCTAGTCTCTGAGGCCCTCAATGGTTTGGGGCCTACCTCTGCTGTAGGGAGCGCCTTATTATTCACACTCCACAAGGTCCATGCAGCTTGAGACCTAGATAAAACTCAGGTGGAGGGAGGACTATTCCTGTGGCATTCTTTGTCAGAGGAAATCTGACAGGTGCAGAGTAAAGGAAACTGTCTAACTGTGCTGATACGGAAATGGTGGGTCCTACATTTCAGTATGACTTCCCCCCAGTGAAATGACTTCCTTTTGAAAAACAAACCTGAAACAATGGGAAGGGATACTGTCAGATTTACATACCTGTTGCAATAACGATCCTTAACTCAAACGCTGGTATTTGGACCCCACGGTGCCTATGTGATCCCTACATATTATGTTGGTGTAAAGAGTAAAGGTGTAGTTGTGTAAGTGTAGTTGATTGGGTATTTCCTGCCAGTGCAAAAATCTGTAATTGCAAAGGAAATAGTGTAATCCTGTCTTGTTTTCTTATAAAACTTAAATGGAGATGACTTCATAATATATTTCTCCCATAGCATCTGGTCTGATATAAAGCACAGCTATTAAATTTACAAAAATAGGTGGCTCCCTGCACTATTCTGGAGTCTTTAACATGAAGCTCCATATATATCCTCAATAACCTTTTCTGCATCAGATGATATTTGCGAAAGATCCAGCTTCTTTTTTTAACTCCCCCAGTATGCAAAGCAGATCTTGTCTTGTCTGTCTTGTCAAGGGGTATGTCTGTAATCAGAATTTAACAAAAAAGGCAATTGTCAGAAAGTAGGACCCTTCTGAAATTTCAAGAAACTGCCCTGTGTGCATATGATGGGCACAAACTAAAAGACATCTAGTTCATGCTAACATAGTCCTGTTTGAAAGAGGACTAAGTTAACGTGAACTAGGTACCATTTCAATACAGGGCAGTTAGACGGCAATTTTTCAGGACGCTCTGCAATCACACCCCTGTAGTCCATACTACGGCACAATGTAAACGTAACCTAACACTTCCGATATTGGGATCTGGCTGCATAGATATACTTGGCTGCAACTGGACTAATGGCAGTGCGAATCATCCTGTTGGGAAATCAGTGTTGCTCCCAACAGAGTAGATGGGATGGGACTTTTACCATTGACATTCGTGGGAACAGAATTTGACCAACTTTGAACACTTCTGAAAAGCCCACCTACTCTTTCTTAATATTGTTTACAATCTATTTTTGTCATGTACCTGTATAAAGATTTGCAGTATGTGATTGCAGACTAAAATTGCAGTGTGAGATGAATTAGGGATAAATTAGGGATAAATATCCACAACCCCTATTAAACTCAATGGGTGCTCATCATCTGATGAGTCTTAGATACGTAAATGTGGATTTAAGTTTCTAACTTTAAACACTATCTTTGAACATTTTAGCCTCATTGCTTCAAAGAGAATACACTCAAATCTTTGCAGTTATAGTACTGGAATTAGTTAAAACTCTGAAATGTCTTTTCTGAAAACAAAATTCTTAGTAATAAACATGTTAAAAGGATCCAAGAATAACCATCTTTGACAGGCCATCTCCTATGGATCTTAGGAATGTTTATCTCAGGTTCCCAATATGTCAGCTTTGCAGAAATGTTCTGAGGTTCAGATAGAGGCATAGTGTCTGAGCAGAAGATAAATATTTTCCAACTGTCAAGGTCTCAGATCTTTCACTATGATCCTGAAGTTGTTAGAATCCCCTTTATGTGCTTTGAGGGATAAAAACTATTTTATTGGATGACATCATGATTACAGATGAAACTTTACCTAACTTTCATAGACAAGCATTATAATGTTTAACAGCCTCAGATTTTATAACAAATAAAAAAGCCTCGGTTATGACCTCTTATGGTGATAGAACTAAGATTCACAAGACATTTATCATCCTTGTCATTTCGCTCCTCATGGAAAAGGAAAGGGATTGTCTTTTTTGTCAAGAAGTGATGACAAAAGTATAAACATAATGACATCTTTACTATAATTGGTAGATAACTTTGTTTTTAATATTTGTCTTAAAGGAAGAGAGACCTTTTAAAAAAAGGCAAATAAGTAGTCTGGTGCCAATAGCTGGAAGAGATGGAACCTAATGCTAATACCTCTGCATTTCTTTCTTTCTTTCTTCTGTACTTGTGGAGATGGGCTTTTTAAATCCTCATGTGAAGTATTCCATTTAAGAATAGCAATAGAAAATGACCCAAATCTAGGCCTTTGGAACTTGAGTGATGAAATCTAGAATTGAACTGAGTTTTTTGGATCCCAGAGAACTGGATGAAGTGTTCTCCCAGAACTGGAAAAGGTGTTCTGGATAAGCTGAGTGGAAAAGGTCTCAGGGCATCCCAACTTCTTTAAACTCAGGAGATCTATTTGAATTTGAGCCAACATTTTAGAAAATGTTCTTTGTGTCCCTCTATTTAGAGTTTAGAATAACAAAACTTTAAGTAACTTTGACCTTTTAGATTTGCCTTTCTTTACAGCTGGAGTAGAACAAAATAAAAAAAAATCTTGGCCTGTTTCTGAGATCTCCACCATGCATCAGCTCAAGCTCACCATGGCTAAAACAGAGCTCTTAATCTATTCCGCCAAGCCCTCCTCATTACCTTCTGTCTTTCTCATTGTGAGGACAGCACCACAATCCTGCCTTGTCACTCAGGCCCATGGATGGCATCTTCAACTCTCTAGATTCTCACATCCAGGCTATGGTTAAGTCTTGCAGATTCTTTCTAATAGTATCTCTAAGATATAAGGCCTTTCCTATCCGTCCACACAACTAAAATTCTCACCCAGACCCTCATCTCACATCTTGATTACTGCAACATCCTTTTCTCTGGCCTTGACAACTGCAATCTTGCCCATGAATATCCATTCTGAATGCTCCTGCAAAGGTAATTTTTCCAGTCTATTGCTTTGACCATGTCACTCCTCTCTTTGCATCTTTCCAATGGCTCCCTCTTCTCTCACATCAAATATAAGCTATTTCACTTTCAAGGCCCCCGCATAGCTTATTCCCACCACCCTATCTATCCTCTCCCTTTCTGTATTTGAAAGATAGAGTCCCACCTCTGAATGGCCCATGATGCCAGCCTCCATAGCCCACTTGTTAAATTTTCAAACAAGGACATTCATGCTTTCTCCCATGCTTCTTCTCATGCTTGGGAGGAGCTCCCCATAAATATCTATAAAACTAACACATTCTCCTCTTTCAAAACTCTCCTCTGCTGCAATGCTGACAAAAAAACCTTGACAATCATTAGGCTGAGACTGCTATCATGCTGATCAATATTATCTCATTGTTTTCTTTACTCCTCCCTCTGTCTTTCTGTCTATCCATCTGTTGTCTCTTGTCCTCTGCTTATATTGTAAGCGCTTTGTGGGCAGAGAATGACATTTCCCCCGGTGTTTGTACAGTGCCTAGCACAAAATATTGGTGCTATGACTGGGGCTTGTTGGTATTCTGATATAAATAATGCTTGGATTTTTTCCCCATCTCCTTTCATCCCTCTCCACAGTGCTCACAGTTGCATGTAGGATGTAAACCTCCTTAACTGGAAGCTAGCCATGTGAGTTTGGCAACTCCTTTTGAAAAGTCTGGACATAATCTTGCTGCCTTTAGACCTCTGAAGTATGAATAAAGCAAACTTCCTGGTAATTTTTAACTGCATTATGTTAAAGAACAATCAGTTTAAGCCTCAAGAGGATAACTGTTGAAGTAGAACATAACATACAACACATTTACACCAACTAAATATAAATTGATAAATGCCTGTTTTTCTTGGAAAAGCAAAAAGGTCATTAGTCTTCTGACAAAGGGGTGACTAGCTATAATTTTGTTGCATATAGCTGAAAAGGAGACTTATGTATTGATTCACTCATGAACCAATGCTTCCAAATCTGTCTCCCTATGTTGATTTTACATTTATGGGGCCTATCTTGAAAATTGCTTACAAACTGTTATTGGTAGAACATATTCCAGCCTGGGACAGCGAAGAAAATGTACTTAAATTTCAGCAAGAGTCTAATTAACTTTCTTTTTAAGGAAGATCTGTGAGCCAAACGGGTCAACTGCAGGTATTGAGAGATTATTTCTCAGGACTGGATATGTCTATAAAGAAACTCGTTTTGTTAAAATTGAGATTTTTCTCATTCCTAAATGGTCAGGGCCTTCTCTTGGTATCTGTGGGGTCTGGTTTCCCTACAGTCAGCATGATGAATGGAGGGTGGGGGAGGGAAAGTGAACTGATCTATTAGGCTATAGATTGGCTATTGAATTCTGTGAGTGGAATTTCCTAAAAGGTCCATTCTACACATTCCTTTACCCCGTTAGCTACTGTAGGTAGGAGATACCATGGCTTTCTGGATATCTTCATAATGTGTTTTTCTTTTTCTTCAGACATTTTAGTGGACTAAGGATGGCTGTTTTATACTAGAAGGCTCATTGGATCTTGAAAGTAGGCTATTCAGACCCCTTCAGGGAGAGCCTTAATGGGTTTGGGACAAAAGATCACATGTATAGAATAGCATCCGTTCAAGGTCTGTTTCCTGCCTTTTTCAAAAGTAATGTCACTATTTGTAGGGCATTGGTGGTTTTGACAGACTGAGGGTCTCTGGCCTCCAGGTCTCTGAACTTAGATGCAGATTTATTCAGTCTCTTGTGCCCAAGAATTACATTAAAGTTAGCTACTACATTATTTTAAACATCTCTTATTCCTAATAGGTGTCCCATGTGAATTTTAGATCTTGATGAATAGTCCAATATGCCACATTCTCTTTTCATTGATAGGTTGTCACAATAGTGAAGACTATGGTTTTGCTTTCTTTGTTGCCTGAGACATCCCAATTTAGCATAATAAAAATATTTCAGTTGTCTCTGGTTTATGCGGATTTGACATAACGTCTGCTTTCATTTTCAGATCTGGCTGTTGTGAATTTTTGCCTGTAAATATAGCAACTGAAAAGTTAATGCAGGAGCTTAGCTCTAAAGTTAAGTAGTCATTTCAACTGACACATCCTATGTTTTTTGTTATAGTGATGGCATTCTAGCTGTAGAATAGTTCCATTAGTTAGGCTTTGCTGTTGGGTATAATGCTGAGTGTTGCTGAGACCAGGAATGGGCAAGTGAGGAAAAGGGCTAGTCTTGGTTACCTGGATTAGATACTAACAGCCTCTAGTGCACTGCACTTCTTTAGAAGACGTCTCAATGGTGGAGGGGAGAGACAAAGCTATGTCGAACAAGCTAAAGGAAAACAACATGAGGATAATATCTTGAGTTGGAGAGACTTGCATGTAACCATTGACCTGCCTGTCATGCTGTGAGGGGCTTGAATACGATAATGTTGGGCATGGTATAAAAAGCTAGATAGTGAAGACATCACCCAGGCAGTGGGAATTGCTTAACTGTATATTTCTGAAAGTGCTGATAGACGAGGAACTGAAGGGACTGACTTCAGGACTGGCTCAGACATCAATTCTTTCGGTAGTCTGGAAAAACTATATAAGGCCAGTTCTACAGAAGTCCTAATTAATGGTTGTAATATGGATTTTGTATTAATGAAAGACAGTAATTTATTGCTGCCAAATCCCTTCTTTCAAAAGAGATTTTAGAAACAAAATTATTAATTAATAAAACTATAATTTACTCTATAACAAAGTGCTCCAACAGGCTTTGACAGTTATGTTACTGCACATATATCAAAACAAAATGAGTTGTGTTGACAGCCATTGGCTGCAACAAGAACACTTCCTGATCTCACAGCTAATTTGGCCTATTAGGACAGATGCTAATATCCTTAACCCGTTATTTGAGCAGTACCAAAACCAAGCACCCAACAATGTCAAACTGCCTTAGCTGAATGAACAGGGGAGCTTTGCTTCCCTCACTAGTCAGTCAAAGTTAGAACTTGTTAACCCTCAAGGCATTATGCAAAGTCCAGAGTAAAATATCTCTTTCTGGCACCCCAGACACGTTAGTCTAAAGACTGTTATACTGCCTCAGATAGTCTCTTCTGACATGATAATGCAGAAGATCTGCATTGTTTGTTTACCCAGGAGTTAAACTATAAAGCTTTAAATATCAAAAACAGCATTTGGAAATGCACCCAGAAATGAATGGAAAGCCAATAAAATTTTTGGGGTACTGATCTATGACCTCTAATGGTCATCCAAATGAAAAGGACCATTTTTTAAAATCTGAAAACAGACTTCAGTCTATTGGTAGTGTCAGGATAGACTAATGAAACATTCATGCCCAGTGGGAGGTGAAGTGAAACCCTGACTTCAAACTGGCTGAGGTGGTGATCTGATCCTAGCAAATGGCAAAGGCTCAATCTTCACCCCCATGGTCACAAAACAATGAGATCCAGAGATTGCCAATTCATGTGTGTAAATGAGAACTATTTTGCATAGTAATGGTGGCCATGAGCTCTTGAACCTACACTGAAGAGTAACTTTGTGTGAACACTGAAGGAGTCTCTGACAATAAGTGTAGGTGATGTCTACATCAGATCAATAAAAACGTCAGTTCACCTAAGGAGTCTGAGATGCAGCACAGCCTGATTCTACCCTATCCGGTACACATTCTCACAAAATGGACACACTCAAAGGAGTCCAGTTTTAGGAGTGTTTTACTTCCCAGCTACATTCAGATGCCAATTACACAACTCCACCAATGCACTCTGTTTGTGCTTCCCTAAATAGCCACAGGGCATTGGAAAGACAAAACTAATAATAATAAAAAAAAGACTTGCTCTTTAGGTACGTTGATAGATAAATGTTCAGTTTAATTACAATTAAAACATGGTGGCAATAAAAGTAAAATACAGTTAGAAATTCTACATAGTTATAGACTTTGTCAGAAGGGACCATCATGATCATCTAGTCTGACCTCCTGCACAATGCAGGCCACAGAACCTCACCTACCCACTCCTGTAATAGACCCCTAGCCTATGACTGAGTTATTTAAGTTCTTAAATAATGGTTTAAAGACTTCAAGGTACAGAGAATCCACCAGCAAGTGACCTGTGTATCTTGCATGGGTTTTTATTCTTATATACAGTTCTAGCTGTTATAATGAAAGCTTAGGCTGCCTTAGCATCTCAATTCTTTATCTTCCTGAGAATTCGCTTTGTGCAAATGTAGTATATTTTGCATAGCAATTTTGTGTGGGTGGTAGCTTATTCTGGTAAATATTGTTTTTTCCGTTGACTGCTTCCCCCAAACTTGAACTTTGCAGAGCTATTAAAAAAGGCTTCAAACTTTTCATTCTCCGCATTCTGAAACTTAGTGGAATTGTATTTTACCTAAGATGAATTCTGGTAGAGAGAACCCTAGAAGTGAGTAGATGGGGAGATTCAAGATTCACATGAATAAAAAGGCACAATAATAAAGGCAATGGGCAGATCTCTAGGGGTTTTTTTGGGATCATTTCCATTTTGTGTGGAGGTGCTGGCTCTGTGACCAGTGCATTGTGTGGTTTTTTTCCCCCTGGTCTACCTGCCATTCTCCCCTCTAGCACTCACCACACTCATTCTTCTGTATCACAGCCTCTGTCCCCCACTGGTTCCATTTCCATATCGTTGTTACTCTGATGCCCTATAGTTCCCACCAAGTCTATTTGCTCCTCTTCCACTCTTCATCCTGATCTCCCCCCACAGCACAAATCCAGATTCATCCACCCTCTCTTTCGCTACCATCTCCTCACCTCTGGTAACATTTGTCTAAACTCTGGACCCCACTCTCCAACTCTCTGACTATTCATTGTCATTCATAGTCATTCATTCATTATGACAATCAATAGTTACTGGGTCAGTGACAAACTTAGTGACTCTACAGCCTGGTGGTGAGGGCATTTGCCTAAAATGGGAGAGACCCAAGTTCAAATACCTTTACCACTGATTTTTTAATTATTTCCACACAGTGGAAATTTTCCAACTGCACCTGAGTGACTTAGGCGTCTAAGCCTCATTGACTTGAGTGACTATCTTTCAGTGGGACTTAAGAGTCAATGAGACTAAGACCCTGTCTACACTTACCTCCAGGATTCGGTGGCAGTCGACGGGAGTTACGCAAGCTACGCAAAAAACTTGCATAACTCCTGTCGACTTCTCTGCTCCTCTTCTGCACGCCATCTTCACTACACTGTGCCGACGGGAACCATGTTCCCGTGGACGCAGTGCTATGCCACTTGCGAAGGTGGTCTTAGTACGTCGATTTCTGGAGCGACTGAGCAGGTCTTCACTGACTGCTCAGTCCATCCAGAGAAATCGATCTGCCGGTGGCGATTTTGCTGCTGTCAGGATAGCCATAGCCCTGGTCTACACTTACCTGGAGATTCGGTGGCAGTCAATGGGAGTTACACAAACTACGCAGAGTAGCTTGTGTAACTCACGTCGACTGCTGTGCTTCTTTTCTGCGCTCTGTCTTCACTGTGCTGTTCCCGTCGATGCAGTGCTACGCTACTTGAGGGGGCGGTTTTACTCAGTCAACTTCCTGATCGATTGAGCAGATCTTCACTGACCGCTTAATCGATCCAAAAAGATCGATCTGGCGGGGGTGACTTTGCTGCCGTCAGTATAGACATACCCTCAGTCTCCTAAATCACTCAGGTGCCTTACTCTAAACTGGGAAACAGTTAGAGGTAATAAAATAGCTCTGCAGATACCACAGCTCCGCAGCTTTTCTGGGCTTAATTCTATGCATGCACACAATCCTCCTTAAATCAATGAAATTATTTACATATAAAGTTAAGCATGTGCAAAACCGGATCAGTCTTGTATATCGCATTTATTATCAATATGATAATAGATATAGACTATACATTAAAAAATTTGTCATGAGAGGGTTGAATGAGGAAAAATATACCATTATGATTTTCCATATAAAAAATGAAAGTGTATAATGAGGCCTGAAGTATTGTGCTGCTACCAGAGTATCATAATAGTAGTAATATATGCTGTAGCTTACAGCTGTGTAAGCCTCTAAGGAAAATATAACAAACAAAGCTTTGGAAAAATATTCAAGTTTTCCTTACTATCCTAATGTTTTCTAATCACAATGCGTGATTGTAATCCTTCTCTGAAGACAAACTATATTAAGTCTATGGTATCATTCTTTGGATTCTTGCAAAAATATCAGCATAATTCTCCAGAAAAGAGTGAGACATGGGTAGACTACAGTAGTTTTACAATGAATGAGTGCACTAATTTTCTATGCAGCCTTGGTCTTCAAATCAAGGAGATGATAAATACCCAAGTCAGAATTGGTCTGTACATGATTTCTTCAACGTTGATATAGTAACCTCCCTGCAACCCTCTGCCCCCAAACTCTGGAAGTTTTGCAGTAGTCATCTAACTATCACTTGTAAACAGGTAAGTCTGCCTTTTCTGCCTTTTTGTGTATTGACTGATTTTTAAATACAGAATGAATTGACTAATGAATACTGCCTTGGTTCATCTGGCACTTCCATCTTGAATGACTGTGGAACAGAATTCACTGCCAAAAGAGAAATATTACACAGAAGTTCTCTACTACCTGGTGAGAACCTGGTCACAGATTAATGCAAGTTTTATATGGCTAGAATTTACACAAGGTAATGTCTGGCTATTCAACGTCCTCTATGGAAGTCACACTGAAAACAGGTATCCAGATGTACAGTGTGTAACACTTTCATCTATCCACAAACTTTTGGATATGTTCAGAGAATTCTGAGTTGCACAGTCCTCCGTAAGAGGCCATGAAAAATTAACTCAAAGTTTTTAAGATCCACTTTGTCTGAGTGTAATAACCAACCCACTTCTGTTGTGGAGGACCAGGGCTTTGAATGACTGAACCTTTTAGACACTTGGCATCAGCTCTGCTCCCACAATCCTTTTTTATTTTAAGTAACAATTCTTGATGGATTTGGGTAATTGTTAACCAACTGAATGGAAACAATAGGGCTCCCTTAACTCTAGGTTCTGTTAAGGCTCCACCTATAATTTATCTACAGTGCTGTACTACCACATATGGCACCTTGCCTAGATTAACTCTGATATTGCATGTTAGTACTGAGCTGCTTTTGTAGCTCTATAAAGGAGAGCTACCATGATACTTCTTAAACATGCATGAGTTCTAGCTGTTGCTATCCTTTGCTTTAATGAGCACTAGTTTTGTCATGAACAAAAAATAAAGGGAGCAGGAGGGAGTTCACAGAAACATAAGTTGGGTTTTTCTTATGTATGATTCAAAAGAAAGGCCTGTATTTATGAATGGCATGTAAATATTGTAAATTGGTATTAAGATAATGCCTAGAGGCCTCAACCAGGATTGAAAGCCCAGTTGTGCTGAGAAAGCTCATAGTAAGATGAAACTCCCTTACCCAAGTAGCTTTCACTAAAAGACAAGGAACAGACAAAGGAAGGGGGAGTAGTGATCATATCAAGGGTGCTGGAACCTTTGTTGAAGTGGGGGAAGGGGGTGGGAAGGGTCATGGCCGAAGTGCCCCTTTCCTCTCCATGGTTGACTGCTCTGATGGTGAGCCAGCTGCCCTCTTTTGTGCCATAGCAGTCCCTGGTGGGTGAAAGGTGTAATCTCAATTCTGGGGAAAAAAATCTGCAGGGGAGATGAATTCTGCACTTAACGTTTCTTTTGTTCAAAAGTGGAGGGGCCATCATGGTCCCTTGGCCTCCGTGGTTCTGGTGCCGATGCATAGGATACAACATACAATTAAAGTACTTACAGTGGTGGTACTTGCAACTATTGTTAGTTCCATTTTTTTTTGAAGATAAAAAACTATTAGTAAGCACGATTTTATATTTTCTATACACCATATCTTCCCTTATGTCTAAATTAGCTGGGATCAAACGCCACTGATACATAATCACACCCCGTGGCTATATAATTTCATAGTGATTTTTCTGTGATTCAGTTACAAATCAGTGAAACACTTACTCTTTTCATACATCTCTTTGAGGTAAAAAGTGTCTTCAAACTTCTCTCAAAGTTCTGCATAATCATGAAGGCCTATTCTGGAGTGACATATTCTAAAAATGTTCTTGGAATCATTCTGAGGCTGACAAATGCCTCTGTAAACAAGTTTTAATAGTAGAGTATTAACAAACTGAGACCTGGTCTACCCCGGCAATGGAGGTTGACGTAATGTTGCTTACGTCGAACTTCTAAAGTATGTGTCTACACTGGCACGATGGTTCTGTCAATTCAAAGCACGGTAAAAATCAACCTAATGAAACAACCTACGCAAGTAGCGTAGCACGTAAATCAAATTTCATGGGTCGAATTTGCGTCAGTGTAGGCAGAGCGTAACATACGTTGACGTTACTGGTCTCTGGGAGCTTTCCGATAATGCCCTATTGTGACCTCTCTGGACATTCATGCTCTGCTGTTACATGGCCATATAAACAGGAAATAGCCCCTCTCCTCAATCCCCGGGAAATTTTGAATTTTTATTTTCTGTGTAGCCAGTGTGGAGAGAGCTTTGCAAATGCACTTGTCATGGCTACTGCAGGGCCCAAAGGCACTCCAGCATGGAGTTGAGCAGAGGTCTTGAATGTCATCAGTCTGTGGGGCAAGGAGTCCATTCTGGTTCAGCTCAGAACCCGCAAGAGAAATTTAGATATATACGGGAAGATATCCCAGGGCATGTTGGAGAAGGGGCACAACAGGGACGCGCAGCAGTGCCGCGTGAAGATCAAAGAACTACGGCAGGCATATCAGAAAACTAGGGAAGCTAACAGCCATTCCAGCTTCTCGCCCAAAACATGCCGCTTCTACAAGGAGCTGCATGCAGTTCTTGGCAGCGACCCCACCACAGTGCCCCACTCAGCATCGATACCTCCGCTGAATCCCAGTGCAGGGAGAAAGATGAGGACTCTGTGGACAAGAAGGATGATGAGGAGAGCAGGGCGCACGAGAGCGGGGTGTCCATTCTCCCAGACAGCCATAACTTATTTCTGACCCCAGAGCAGTCCAGCAACACACAGGACAGCAGTAACGATCATGATCACGAGGAAGGCACATCTGGTGAGTGGATATTTTATTTTTCTTCCTCTTTAGAGGTTATGTCCCTGATCCAATTTCTAAAATGGCCTTTTTATTTGGAGGGGAGGGTATTTCTGGGTGTTAGCAAACTTCACTGGAGGATTACTCCTGGAACAGATTGTTTATGTGCAGAGGTATGCTCCGAGAATCATCCATTGATATCTCCGGGAAACTCTTATGCAGGTAATCTGTTACCCTTTGCACAAAGTTTCTCGGGAGGGCAGCCTTGTTTCTTCCGCCATGATAGGATACCTTTCCATGCCACGCTGCAATTAAATGAACCAGAATCATGGCGGAACACAGCATAGCAGCATAAGAGCCAGCCTGTATCCCCAATGTGTGCAGAAACTCTTCCCTTTCCGTTACCCTCAGGAGACTGATATTGCTCATGGTCACCTAGGGAAGATGGCGCATGTTTAAAGTACCCAAGCTATACAAGTGATCCCCTTTAATAATCTAGTCCCCTTTCTATGGGCATAATGTGTCAGTTTAATAGTTGTCCTATGGTTTCTGATGCTACAATTACCCGCAGTGGTGTTCTCTGATCATCTCTGCCCACCTCCTCCCAAACCATTCCTCTGCATGTAACCCGAGAGTCCCGTGATCCCTTTCATAGATTGATTGTGGACTGTGGTTTTTACCGCTAATTAAGCCTCTCTATAACAGATGAAAGGGCCCCTGGCTCACCATCTCTGTAAAGGCAGCCTGACCTGACCCTTCTGTTGCTTCAGTTCTTTAGGTCTGCTAACAATGGCAACGTTGTGCTTTTATTGTCTTTCGGTAGACACCTCAGTCTTGCCCCCCCCTCCTCTGCCAGAACTGCTGCTGAAAGACTTTCCCATATCAGAAATGGGGGGGGGGGGGGGAATTGCAGGACGATGTGTTCGGCAAGCTCATGAACGCCTCCACAGCTGCTGAGACAGATCTCAGAGCATGGAGGATGTCCATGTCCGAGAAACTGGACATGGACATAGAGCATAGAAGATCTGCGCAGGAGCAGGACCGCAATACACAGCAGGAGATGTTGCATATAATGAGGGTTCAGTCAGACATGCTAAGCTTGTGGAGCTCCAGAAAGAGTGGCAGCAGGACAGAGTCCCTGTGCAGCCCCTCCAGAATGCTCCTCCGCCTAACGCTTCATTCACCCCCAAGTCTAGGAGGAGGCTGGGCAGGCTGCAGTACGTGGTGCACTCCACCCTAGTCAAGGCAAGCAGAAGGATATGGCAGCTCCGTTAAGAAGTGCAAGCAACTACACTTGTTTACATGTCACTTGAAACTGTGATTTTTATCCACATTTCCCCACACAGCAATGTTCTTAAATAAAACTTTTGAGTGTTAAAATACATCTCTTTATTAATTCATAGCTTGGGTGGGGACAGAAGTGGAGGGTGCTGATATTGATGGTAGGGGGATGGGAAAAAAAGGCACAAAACATAGACATTACTGCGGGTCATTGCAGAACCGGTTTTTCAATGCTTCCCGAAGGCGAAGTGTTCTGCGGTTGGCTCTGAGCGTATTGCTGGCATCTAGCTGCTCAAAATTTGCAGACAGCCTTTCAGCCTCTGCAGCCCAACCCTGGGGGAACTTTTCCCACTTCACTTCACACACATTATGAAGAAAGCAGCAGGCAGATATAATTGACGGGATGTTCTTTTCACTGATGTCTAGCCTAGTAAGGAGACATCTCCATCTGGCCTTTAAATGACCAAATGCACATTCCACCACTATTCTGGAAGTGCTGAGCCTGTTATTAAAATGCTCCTTCTCACTGTCAAGGTGCCCAGTGTAGGGATTCATTAGCCAAGGGAGCAAGGGGGAGGCAGGGCCCGTCAGGATCACTATTGGCATTTCCACATCCCTGATGTTTATTTTTTGGTGTGGGAAGAAAGTGCCCGCCTGCATCTTCTTGAATAGACCCAAGTTCCTAAATATGCGCTTGTCATGCACCTTTCCAGACCACCCCACACTGATGTCAGTGAAATGACCCCTGTGATCCACAAGGGCCTGTAACACCATGGAAAAGTAATCCTTGTGTTTATATACTCTGTTGCAAGGTGATCAGGCACTAAGGTTGGGATGTGCGTGCCATCAATAACTCCCCCCCACAGTTTGGGAAGCCCATCATGGCAAACCCGTCCAGTATGTCCTGCACATTTCCCAAAGTCACTACCCTGCATAGCAGAAGTGTATTGATGACCCTGCACACTTGCATCACAGCAGCTCCCACCGTAGATTTACCGACTCTGAATTGACTCCCAACTAACCGGTAGCAGTTGAGGGGTTGCCAGCTTCCACAGAGCAATGGCCACTCACTTCTCCACCATCAGAGCTGGTCTCCATCTAGTATTCACACACTTCAGGGCTGGGGACAGCTCTGAGAAAAGCTCAGAGAAAGTTGCCTTTCGCATATGAAAGTTCTGCAGCCACTGGTCATCATCCCACACCTTCATAACGATTCAGTCTGTGCTTGTTTCCTGGGACCAGAAACCGGTGCTCCACCGACTGCAGATGATGTGTGACAGCCTGCAGCAATCGGGAATTGTTCTGCTCTATGGTTTGTAGCAGGTGACATCGCTGTTTTCTGTGCTTCGGCTCCTCTCTCGCCTTTGAAAATAATCCAGGATAAGCTGTGAGGTATTTGTGATGCTCACATTGATAGTGCAGAGCTGAGCAGGCTCCATATCTTTGCAGCAATACGTAGCATACGGAAATGGCGAAAAACCTGTTTCTTGTTTGTTTGGGGCAGGAAGGGAGGGGGAAGGAACATTGCGTCAAGGGATGACGAGAATCTTCCCAACAGCCTCCAGCACTAACTGCCCTGTGGGATAGCTACCCACAGTGCACTGCTTTGAATGTCAACCCAAGCATGGTGAGTATGAGCCCGGCGCAAGGAGCGTGGTGTGATCACGCTTCTGTGACTTCTAAAATTCGGCAGATGAAAGTCGATTTAAAGTAAATCAACTTCACTCTGCAGTGTAGACAGACGCTGAGTAGTTTTATCAAAGATTTTTTGGTCGGGGTGAAAAAACCTAATTCTGAGATGTTAAAAAACAAAAACCTGACATATTTCCATGCACAAACTAGGGATAGAAAACTGTTCTCACATGGTGTATAAATACTTGTATGTAACAGCCCATTCATTGTAAATGCAATGTACTCCCTCTAAAGGACTCTCTTGAGAGCTATTTGTTTAGTATGAATACCATGGAATGAAGAGTTGTTCTTATGATGGAATTTATGCATTTGGGAGTCAGATGGATGCAGCTGTATATCAGGAGTTACTTTGTATGGAAGGAATACTGTACAAGTTGTAAATGAATGTCCTTTTTGCCGCCTGTTGCAGCAACGCAAAATGCCTTATTAATACAACACACTATGCTAATTTCAAAAAATAAACTAGAGATGTAATTATTCTGTTTGTCACATGACAGGACTACGTGATAAGAGGGAACTGGAAACTTACAAAATTAAGAAGTGTGACTAAGAAAAGGTATTCTTAGAAATGTACACTACAGTTTTGCCAGACAAAAACCAAAACCAGAATGCAGTAAAGAATTATTGGTCTTTATGAATTAATTACTTTAACTAGCCTAGGAATGCTAACAGCCTAACAATGATAAGCAAACGGAGAAAAGATTTTATCCTGTTTATGTATTTTAATTTTCATGTCAATCAAGCTACATAGTTTCCATAAAGAAGCACGTGGCTTGGTTACCTCTTAATCAGTGAAGACAGGACATGTCATGCTATAAAGTTTACAGGAGGTCATGGCCTAAGATGCATTAGTAAGCAGATTGAACAAAAAATTATCAATTTAACCTCTTTTACCAAGGGTATTGATGGCACTAGCAGCAAGAGGATAAGAAACAACACCTGTGAGTGAGTCTTATCTCTCTCACTGTTTATTGTAACAAGTGGATGAAACTGGACTTTGCATCATCTTTCTTGAGGACTCTAACACTGCTTTAAGGAGATAGACATTGGAACCAAGGGTTTGATGAGAGGAACTGATGTTGGATATATCCCCTCTGAGCAATACTACAAAGGGGACATTCTTTGTAATCTTAAATCTCCAGAGAGCACAACAAGATGACAATATTAGCTATCAGAGTGGATTCATTATATAAAGTCATAGAAATTCTTGTCTACATGATTGGAATAGATAACTGGAAGAAAAGAGCACAGTTTTCAAGAGCAGATTAGTTTTGCACCTTTTTCCCTTTCTCATTACAGTCTTTGTCATGAAAATGGATATCCTTTATGCCATTTTCTGTTTGCCTCACAGTCATTATACTGGAAATGTTATCACTATTGATTTTTCAATTTTTGCAGTGCTAAAGCTTGATATAATTTTATTCTCATTATATATTGTCTGTCTCAATTTTGTGATAAAGATTGTAACCCAAATGAAATATGGTAGAAAATTAACTTTTTCCTGATAACCTAAAGATGGTGTTTTTGGTTTTTTTTAAAGTTACAATAGGAAGCCTTTTCCAGGACAGTCTCATTCTGGTATTAATACGTTGTTGAGTGTAGGAGCTGAAGGAGATCAGAAAATGTCATAGATGTTTAAGGCCAGAAAGGTCCATTATTTACATTATGTAAAACTTCATGCGTGCTACCAGCCTTAGAATTTAATTCAGTAATTCCTGCATCAAGCCCATAATGTATGGTTCACCTAGACCATATTTGTTTTTAGAAAGGCATCAGATCTTGATTTAATATTTTAAAGCAATGTAGAATCCACCACAGCCTGTTAGGCTGTTCAAGTGGTTAAGCACATTCACTGTTTAAAATTTTGAATCTCATTTGTAGCTCGAATTTGACTAGCTTCAGCTCCCAGTTACTGGATCTTCTTGTTTCTTTATCTGCCACATTGAAGAGCCCTCTGCTATGCAGCCTTAGAACTGCAAGCTGGGTTGCCCCATTAGGATATCAAAAATAGGTCATAGAGTCTTGTAGGACACCCAATTTTAATTCTCAGTTGAGTCATTCAGCACCTTCAACTCAGAGACCATAATCAAGGGCATGGGATTAAGACCCAAATAGAACAGAATTCTTAATCCTCTATGTGATTAAGAAATGACATAGATGTATAAATAGGATTAGGAGGGAAATCAAAGAGCTGTAACAGATATTTGCTTTTCTTCTCTTCCCTACCCAAACACAGATGAAAATAAATTGTAGAGAATGTGCTTTTTTGCAATCTCACTATCACCCCTGTAATGAGATTAGATTATGAAATATAGTAGATAAGGTTCAGAGCAGTATTTGTTGAGAGCTACTGTATTTCAGTTACACTCTTGAGTTCCCTATGCACATACAACGCTTCCCTAGCATATTGGCACCCATTTCGTCCAAGGACAGTGTCACATTTAGAGCCCCTACAGTTTCCTGCAGCATCTACCCACTGTGCTAAGCAAGTTCTGACTTTAGTGGACCAGAAAACCCTGAATGTGCAGAGTTTGCTGGCACTCAAGATCAACTTAAACTTGCAATACCACATAATAGAAGGATGCTGTATGGCAGGTCCTGAGATCTTGCATTCTTATGAGGCCTCTCTGAATGTAATGGCTATGCCTACTGTAATAATGACCTTTTCCATTTCTATATCTCACCGAACTGGTTCATGCCTTCATTTTAGAGTCTATCAAGGCACAGCCTTAAAATGGGAAGCATGTGTTTAGAGAAACTGAGAGAAGTCATTTTGATGCTTTTCTATTTTATGACTATGTGGAAAATTACACCTGGTCAAAAGTATAGAATTCTGAAGAGAGAAAACCACTGCTGCGCATGCTATTTTTCAAAGAAAACATCTGACAATAGCATTCTTTGACTCATTCTCATGATATAGATGGCAAAGAAAATGAGATATGAAAGAAATGTATCTGTTTAATGGTAGTAATCATAGATGAACTATTGCAATTTTCATGAAGACCCAGGAAACTATAGGGAGGTTAGCCTGACATCAATCCTTGGCAAAATCTTGGAAAGGCTGCTATTGGATGTAATCAATATAGAATTAAAAATGAAAGTGTTGTTATGCCAATCAATGTGGTTTTATGGAAAATAGGTCTTGTCAGACAAACTTGATATCGATTTTTGATGTGATTACAAATTCAGTTGATAAAAATAATTGCGTTGACATCATATACTTAAATTTCTGTAAGACATTTGACTTAATCCCACATGATGTTCGATATATATATATAAATAAAAGCACTATACAAAATCAGTGTAGCTCATATTAAATGGATTAAAAACTGGTTAACTAGTAGATTACAAAAAAAGAAATTGTAAATTGGGATGATCACTCTGAGGACATTTCTAGTAGGGTCCAACAGAAACCTGCCAGTCAATATTTTATCAATGATTTGGAAGAAAATATAAAATCCTTGCTGGTAAAATCTGCAGATGACACAAATTGGTGGAGTAATAAATGATAGGGACTGGCCTGGATCTCTTGGTAAAGTAAGCTTATTTGAACAACATGAATCATTTTAACACAGCCAAATGCAAACTTAGACATCTAGGAACAATGAATGTAGGTCACATCTATAAGATGGGGGAACTGTCTCCTGGAGAGCAGCGATTCTGAAAAGAACTTAGTAATGATGGTAAATAATCAATTGAACATAAGGTCCCAGTGAGGTGATGTAGCTAAGAGGAAGAACACAATCCTTGGATGAATAAGTAGGGTAATAGTAAGCGGAGGTGGTGTTATCTATGTATGCAATGTTGACGATCCCTTGGTGGTCGAGGATGATCCCTTTCATGGGTTTTATTTTATATGGGTCCTTTGGTGACTGAGGATTCTGATCCTTGAGCCGCAGACTTGTTGGCAGATGTTGCATGTGGTGTTGGAAGGCAGGGCTGGGCCACGATTGCTGCATGATAGTTGTCTGTCCTTTCTTTTCTGGTGTTTTTCTACTACCAGAGCAAGGTGATTTTCCTCAAAAGTGGTCGTTCTTTCTCTGACAAGTCTTCACCAGTTATCCCTATCTTGGGCTACTGTCTCTCAATGTGTGATGTTGATGCCATAACTCTTGATGTTTGTCTTGAGAATCTCTTTAAAGCATTTTTTTTTGGCTTTCCCATTTCCTTTCTTCCTTGGTGAGTTGGGTGTACAGCAATTGTTTTGGTAGGCAAGCGCACGCAGTGCCCACTCCACCTCAGCTGGGGCTGGGTAATCAGGTCCTCAACACTGAAGACATTGACCTCTGTGAGGACACGGACATTAGTGCAGCAATCCTCCCACCCATTCCAGGATCTTCTGGAGAAAGTGCTGATGCTGGCATTCCAGGTTTTTCAGGTGTTTTCTGTAGGTCGCCCAACTCTTGCAGTGTACTCCGCCAAGACGGAGGGTTCGTGCTTTGAGATCTCAGTGGCGTGAAGGAGGCAGACAGACAAACTGACTGAAAAAGCTGTTTATTCAAGCCAGCAGCAATACAAGTCAGGAAGTCAGGTGCTTACCACAATCAGAGAGGGGAAGCCCATTTCCTCTCTATAAGCGGGCTGCGCCAGAAGCGAACACTAACACGTAGCACCCGGTGCGCGTGGGTCTAGTGAGAGCTTCAGCTGCAATGTATCACCCCTGTTCTGATATAGTTCATCTTCTTATTTTGATTGGTTACTTTTTGATCCACTAAAGGATTGGCTATTGATACTGTTTTTCCTTGCATTATTGGTGCGCTTTTGGCATCCAATCACCTATTACCTCCCCCTCCCTCTATCATGCACTATTCCTATTCCATTTATGGTATAGACACGCTCCCTTACCATATATGAAAGTTGTTTACCATATTAACTGTCTTTTAGGCCACTCTAAACCAGTTTTGCGGTTAGCTTACCTTAGCTTATTTCTACTTTTCATCTTAAGGTCACAGCTGCTGCTTATGCTAACTTGGGCCTAGCTACTATTACTCATGTTGCCCCAGGCCCAGCCATTGCCGCTTACGCTTTGCCCCCGCGTCACACTATTCTTCCATGTCCTACATGCAGCCACAGGGGATAGTTGGAGATTACCACCACTTTGTAAACTAAAAGTCTACTGTGTGTTCTGTATCATGGTTGTTGAATACCTCGTGAGACAGTCTGTCAAAGGCAAGGCTGGCACAGCGGATTCTGTGCTGAATCTTGATGTCTTTGTTTGCCCTCTGTGAAAGATGGCTGCCAAGGTAGGCAAAGTGTTCTACATTTTCCAGTTTCTCTCTGTCAATGTAGATCTTCCATGCTGGGTCTCCTGCTTGACCGGGAACAGGCTGGTGGAGAACTTTTGTTTTGCTGATGTTCAGGGTTAGCTCTAAGCTTTTGTGAGCTTCAGAGAAGCAATTAAAAGCTGTTTGTAGATTTCCCTTTGACTGTGCAACTACAGCACAATCCTCTGCATACTGGAGTTTGGTTATTGTTGTCAGTGTTACTTTAGTACTGTCATGGAGGTGAGACGGGTTGCTATTAGTCTGTTATTGGATGCCAGTGTCCTCTGGCAGACGGTCTTGGATTAGCATTGTCATAACTGCTAGGAAAATGGAGAAGAGGGTGGGTGCCAGTACACAACCTTGCTTTATGCCAGTCCAGATGGCAAAGGGCTCAGAGGTAGAGTCAGACTAAATGCTCATAATGATCCCTTCTGGCCTTTATCTATAAATCTATAATGATAAATGTACTGAATGGAAGATATTGTAGTATCCAGACTGAAACAGAGTTTTATCAGAAAGGTTATAATCTTACACGTTCTGGATTTAAGCAAAGTTATATAACTCTCCTATCTGCTTGATCTGACTTCTAGTTTCCACCATGCATACAGCATCCTCATGCAGCTTGCCTTGCATTAGAAAAGAAGTAGAAAAATCGGATTGTAAACATCAAGATGAAGGCTGTAAGGAAAAGTAGGGATTCCCAAACTGGCAGAGCAGTGGGAATTAAATACATCAAAACAAAACACCACGGGGAAAAAAAAGCTGATCAGACCAGAGCTAACAAAAAACTGAAGAAAAATCAAGCTTGTTTACAACAAACCGCAGTGCCAGAGCCTCAAAATGGATCCAAATTTTTCATGTAGGGATAGCTAACATCACTATAACGTAATTCTTTTGAAATCTTTCTGCTCATGTTGCATTACCCCGTAGACTACAATGAAACGTTTTCCATTTGAGCCTAAGGCCCAAACTGTAATGCACACTATTTAAGTAAACTAAAGCTATTCAGAGTTTGCAATGGGCTGACATGTGGTGGTACGGTGTACTGATTGCTTTCTCCTTTTGAATTGTTCTCTTGTGCTCCATTTTTGTTACTGCTGTGTTCAAGTAGCAAACTAAACTTGATAGTTTCCTTGTCTCTGAAGTAGTACCAGACGGTGATTCAGAAGCGGACAGTCTTCAGTTTTGAGAAGAGCCGTGTGGTATGGCACATAGATAGGAAGGAAATGGGAGCTCTGGGCAAATGCACAATAGGAGTATGATGACAGAAGCAAATAACTGAAACAGTGGGAAGAGAATGAGAGGTGTATCTTAGTATTTATGTAGATTTTGCAGCAGGGACTGTCTTTTTGTGCTGTTTGTACAGCACCTAGCATAGCGGGGTCCTGGCCCATGACTGGGGCTCCTATGCACTATGATAACACAAATAATAATAATGTATTCATTCTAAAAAAGGCTGCCTAATACGCAATAGTGGGAGAGGTTAGAAAAGGAGGGTGAAGAATAAAATACACGGGAAGGAAAGGAAGACAAACAGAATGGTAGGAATGAGGAGAGGGAGAGCACAAAATGTTCCTGGACTCTTGCTCTTCCAATCAGTAGCAGCTGCACGCAGTGCTGAGATAGTTAATGAATAATGTGGATGGGCTTAAGTTTAGCAGAAGGTCCTATCCAGTCTTCCTGAACTGGGAGAGGATGATGGCTGTGGTACTTTCATTTCTCATTTCCAAGATCCTGCAAGAAAAAATGGGGAATGTTTCTGAGGGGGCTCTATAAACATTAGTGAAGAGTCCCTGGAGGGAAAGGAAAAGAACAGAGTGTGTCCGAAACCACAGGGACAGATCCTCATTCCTGCTCTGTCCCCTTTGTGCTACTCTGGTGCAAAGGTGATCGCGGGATTAAACAACTGGCTAGAGATTCCTCTTGTTTGGAGGATTGCCATATGGCATAAAACCAGGATATCTGTGTCTCTCTCGTAGTCCCCTTGGGTATGGAGGGGCAATGGCCAGAGTGCCCTGTGAGTCTGAACCTGAGTCTCTTAGGTCAGAGCCCTAACCACCAGTTATCTGGTATCCCAGGAGGGAGGGATGGTTCTCATTTTTCTGCAACATGATTTTCTTTGTTTTCTTCTGATATGCAGTGGGATAATTTTTGAAATCATGAAAACTGTCATGGGATGGGAAAACAATTTCCCACCCAGCTCTGATTGTATTCCTTTTTTGCTGCCATCCTATGCATTTACAGATATTAACTCCATAATGCATTGTAACCTATAAACTGCCTTTATATGTGGTGTTTTTGGTGGCAAAGTATTCTGCAAGTATTCACAAATAACAATATACTAAGCTAAATACACTAAATGATTTATCTTCTCTTCATCTTGTTTGGTTTAAATATACATTGCACGGTTTGATAGCTCTGTGCCACTGTTGCCAGGCCGCCTGTCCCTGATGGAATCCAAGTCATTGTTTCCAAAAATACTAATGCAGCTCAGACAAGCAACTTGGCAGTAGTGCTTGAAGACCTTAAGTATTCATGGTATCATAATGTCACAATGGAACAGCAAGATATATTAATAAATCTGTCCCGATTCTTTAAAACTATGTATCTACAAACAACATTTCACTTGCAAAATTTGAATGGTGCAACTCGAAACGTTACATCTAGCAGGCCTACGTGTAGTGAATGATTAAGATAGGCAAGACCAAGGATACGATAGACTGATTTGGAGAATGTTTAAACCAGTGTCTCCCAACCGCTGGCTCCCATAGCTGCAGTAGTACTTTAGGCTTTTCATGGAGGCCCCACATCAGCTCTACCACTACCTCACTTCCATTTAGTCTGGTGTCTTTTTGTGACTGACAGTCGAGCTTGTGCTGCTATAGAATGCTAGACTGTGATTGTGGGACTGAGATCTGGAGTAGCGTAGGTAGGCTAGAGGGTACATAAACCAACAAGTGTAGAGCACTGGGCGTCCATGTCTGAAAAAGCAAAAATGTGTATAAAGACAGTGTGAGGGTAATAAAATAGATTCCCCACTTCCTGCAACTTAGAAACCTCATTCTTGATCAGACCTGTCCGGTGGGCGGGGGAGCCTGGGATGGATGGGGGAGGGATAGAAGCCAAAAAGAAAGAAATGCAGAGTCAGTTACAATCTCACCTTTTGACAACACCATCTAATATGCAACAAAAAGAGCGAAGGGGTGACAAATCCCCTAAAGTGCGCTGTGTGGAAAGAGCTACTTTGTAAAACATCATCACAGGCTGTATGATGACTCTGAGTCAAGGCCGATATTGACTGAGATTATGAAAAGCCATTTTAGCAATAACAGTGCATAATGTCCAAGAGAGCAAAGAACAAAATTGGTTCTTTTTATGATAAATATGGGAGGTAGGGTGCCTCAAATTTCAACCTCCATGCAGATAGAATAAATAAATAAACACCCACATTGTTTGGTTTTAATAAATTTTATCTGAAATAGTCTTTTTAAGGTAAAATGAACTGCATTTGTGAGTGTCCAATATTCCTTATTTGCATTATATTTCTGCTGAAATAAGCTGGAAAAAAGATACAAAATTGTTTTCATGGGACAATTGTGGAAATGAGGGATCAAATTCAGGGCATAAGTGGACAAAATTCTGGCTGCAGGAAAGTTGCACCCATTTATGGCAGCAGTAAATTTGGCCCAGGAAATAGAGCTGCTGAGGATCTCTTAGTGCATCAAATTCAATATAAAAAAGTAACACAGAAATAATGAAGCAACTTGCATGTAAGGGGAGAGGTGTAAGAAGGAAAGTATTTAATTCACCAAACAAGCCAAACTTCACAGCTAGTATTGTGTTGGTGAGGTCAGTGCGGGAGTGATCAAAGAGGAACCTCATGTGATAGAAAAGGCATGTGATTTCAGAAACTAAAGTGCATTTCAAAAACCAAACTGCAAATAGATAAGAGTGAGCCACAACCAAGAAAAAGAAGCTGGAAGTCTGTTAGGCCTTTCCTCAGTCTCTTGCCTAAGCAATTATCTCTTGTTTGCAGAGCTTCCATTAATTGGAATGCATTTCCTAATGAAATTAGGCTACCGGCCAGTATCAAGCCTTTACTGCTAGGGAAAACTTGTTCTTTCTAGAGCTAAGCCATTGATTTTTTGTGTGTGTGTTCTCATTCATCATGAGATTATGTGCCAAAAATCCCACTCTCCAAATCAACTCAGACAGTACAAGTTATTTGATTTCCCCCCACCCCCTCCACTTTCCTGCCATGAAAACTGAATTCTGCAATACAGCCCCATTGTCTATTTCTTCCTTTTTTTTTGTTTTTGTTTTTATTTTCAAGACTTTATAATCAATATAAGCCAGTTGCTCTTTTTTTCCCCACTAAGTGTCTGATTGGATCCTGGGAAATATATCACAATGTGTAAAGCAGCTAGGAATTCTGAGGAAAAGTCTGTTTGTTTGGAATGACATTCATAGCTGCAGGTTCTTAATTTAAAGGAGCCCAAACTTGCTCCAATTTACCTGGAGCACTAAATCAGTATAAAACTGAGTACATAGCCCCTTTTTCATGTTTTAAAAACAGATCTACGTACAGGTCTCAGCATGCAGTGTTGCCCCTTGGTCTGAATGGGGTCACAAATCAGTTCTGATTGTGGAATTCTGTGGACTGCATTTTAGTCACTCCTATCCTCTAAGGATTTATTTGAAATATCAGATACACGATTTACAAAATATCTGGACCTGTGATTTCTTAGCACAGATACTGTTTCCTGGCTCCGTAACTGGCGTTGTGTCCATGCTTTAATCGTTAGTACATAGTTAGGCATATTTTCACTATCTACATATATATCTGTGATGAGGTGTCCATTACCACACAAGTAAATTAGGCCACTTAACATATAGGCCACACCTGGAGGAAAGCCAGGGTGTGCTGAAGCTCAATTTGCTGATGAAGTCCAACTGGGGGAGGAGCTGGGCCAGGTTTATAGAGACCGGAAGCTGGCAACAGAAAGGGGCTGTAGAGAAGCAGTCTGCAGTCACTTCCTGGCAGTAGAGAGGTGTGTTGAGGCTACAGCGTTCAGTAATCTGCAGTTATGTTTCAGGGAATTACATAGCAACATCTAGTGGAGGAAAGGTCAAAAAATGACTCCCTATCGCTGTGGTTCAAAATCTTCTTTATAGGGGCTCTCTTCCCACTTCGTGTTCAGAGCAGGTATTGCAGCCTCCTCTGTTGCAATCAGAGTTAGCTGAATTTTTAATCTACAACAATTTTTTCCTGTAGAACATTTTCACATTTTTTGACCGGCTGTAGACTATGGCAGACTTCCCACACACCCATGTTGTACTGTACTTTCTTGACTGTGCTCATTACAATGATTTCTGTCCAAAGTAGCTTTTTGAGACTTAAACTGATGAAGTTCTTAAGATCTTGCATGGGTCAAGAAATCAGAGCCTGATTCACATTTACATTAAAGTTTCCATACAGTGCTCTGACTGAAAAGAGCCTTTGCATATCCTGAGGGTCTAATTCTCAATCATGCTACGTGGGGAGTTTTGCTACCTTTAATTAAACTGGTTTTAAAGTTTAAACCAGTGCAACTTTGAATACATAGATTTTTTGTTCTGAAAGTGTGGGACAAGAATCAGTAATTTAAAAAGAAATTACTTTTTTTCATGATGGAAAAATGCTTTTTTCAGGCCTAGCAAGAATGTTACGGCCAGCTTTGCAGATCTGTCTATGTACTCAAGATGGATGACTGAGAAATTGATAAATGTGGTAGATCAGGTGTATGCTCATAGCTTCAGTTAATTTAAATTTACTTAAAGGGTTTTCTAAATTTAGCTGGCAGGTATTTTTTTTAACAGCAGCACACAGAAGCAATGATCTTGTGCAAAGTAGTAGTTTCACTCAAACTTTGCTGCAAGTAAATAAATACATTCCTTAGCAAAACTCTTTGTACAGGAATTGCAATCTTCCAGTAAGGAATTTTTACTCCTACAACTGAACTGTTTTGCTTTCTGCTAGTATGTGTGTGTCTTGATGCCTTTCCCAGTTCATTTACAAGTGTATGGAACCTACAGCATTTAGCTGCTCATGCTTCCATCTGTTTCCTCGTGTTCTACCATAGCATCATTTGTTAATTTCAAATCTCCACTGTACAGAACCTAGTTTTATGAAAATAACAATAAAAAAGAAATCTTTTGAGCTACAGTAGTTGTATGTAGGCTATAACTAGTGCCAATATGCTTACTGCTGATATTTGTGTGGGTGTTTGCTCAAGATTTCAGGTGCATAGTGGAATTGATTCTCCACACTGCTAGAAAAGTCAGCTGATGTGTGATAGGTACAGACAAGCACTGCAGTGCAGTTTGCTTTCAAAGCTAGGTAACGAGACTTTAGTGCCTCTTGAATGGTGAACAGGGCTCAGCAGTTTGTATTTTTCCTGCAAATTATTCAAGCACAGATGTGTAAAAGGCAGAATTATGGATACTGGGTAAAACTTTAAGAAAGTGCCTTTTATTGGCACTTAGGCTTCTGAGTCAGTCAAGTGCTTTTGAAAGTTTTATATGCCACTAAACATGCTGTGAAGTTATTCAACTAGTGTCTTTAGGCTATTGATTTGATGAGGTTGAACATGCAGCCCTAGAAAACTATCAGGTTGTGTGTCTCACACCTTCATTAAAAATGTTAACAGTGTTTGTCCTGGTAATATTGAACCTGGAACAAATATTTCCAATGGGTATTTGGGACAAACAAGTCTAGAAAGGATATATCCGGTTGTCCTGCCCAGCCCAGTCAATCTCTACTATTCAGTGAAGTTCTGTTGCTTTATTACTTAGGGTTGGTGAACACTGAGAACTTACATTGGCATAGCTACGTCATGCAAGGTGTGAAAAATCCATGCCCCTCAGTGACGTAGTTAAGCTGAACCAACAGCCGATGTAGCTAGGTCAACCTAATGCTGTCTACGACACTTCAGGGAGGTGGATAACCTACGCCGATGGGTAGGTTTCAAGTGTAGATGAGGCTTCAGAGTACTAATCTTTTCCACAAACAGAAATTTTTTTTCAGTGAGTGAACCTTACCCTATGTATTGAAGATTTGGGCTGTGCACCAACATGAGAAACAAACATGTAATTACTCATGTTTATTCAGACCTGAAGTCTCACAACATATCTGTGAAATCAGTAAACATAGATGTATCTACAAATATGTAGGATATACCAACTCTTTACTGTTCTGTTTCGATCCTTTCCCTGCCTCTTCTCCCCTGCCCCAATGTGGCTGTAAGATTTATGTATTCTCACTCCTAGTCTGCAGAGATATGAACAGTTACTTGTTGTTGTGACCCAGGTACCTTGCAGAGGGCATAAGAGATGCATAAATGTTATAAGGATCCCTTGGTTTGGAATTTACATTCTAGTTCACCAAAGAGTGTTATGTAAGGTCTCTAATGAAAGCCTGTGTCACACTGGTCCTCTTACACTTTGTGAGATGTGTATGGATGATATTTAAGGAGTTACATATCTGTACAAAACTTATGTTCTTAAAGCATATGATATGCCTCTGAATAGTTTCACGAGACAGGAAGTAAGAAACATTTCTCTCTGGTTACCTAAAAACGAAGTATTGTAAGCTTTACAATGGAGGGCCCATTTACACAGTGAGTCAAATGGTAATGGAGGGATGTGCAGTCAACGTCAAAGAAGCACAAAGGTGGGGAGGAAGCCATGGGCGGAAGGGAGGGATGGTCCTGTTTGCAAACTAAAACAATAGTCTGGGGGGGACTATTTCTAGGGGATGCACATGAACCCCCAGTTGATTCTTCAATCTGTGATGACAAACTGTCAGTGGGCTTGATCTTATGAGAGAGGGTCTCAACCAAAAAGGGTTGAAAATGCTGGGGAAAGAAATTGGGGTAAACTGCCTTCTAAGATATGCTTTGTCAGTTAAGTTTAATCTCTAGAAAGTGTGTTATGATTTTGTTTTATATGTAACCATTTGTTTCTAATATTCTTACTATCGCTTGCATTTCTGTTCCTTGATAATAAACTTATTCTTGTTTTCACTCTATATCTAAGTGCTGTGTGTTAAGTAAAATGGTGATCTTGAGTTGAATCTTACAAGCTGGTGTATACTATTTCTTTAGGACTAGTGGATCTAAACTCTGAGGCTGCTCAGTGGAACAGGGCCTGAGGACACCAAAGGGAATCTCTGAGGACTCCGGGGTTGATAAGTGCCTATTGCTAGCCTGTACAGAAAGCGTGAGGTCTGGAAGATAGTCCTTGTGTTGCCAGAGGCCAGTGGTTTCAGGGAGCTGATCCACAGCATGCACAGACTAGACTTCCTCTTGCTAAAGGGTGAGGTGTCTCACAACCCGGGTCACCCTGGGAAGTATCACAGTTATTTAATGGCTTTGATGTCAGAGGCTGCTGAGGAATCTGAAAGAATCATCGGAACAATCCGAGGACATCTAGCTTGTCAGAGAATATCAGCAAATGAAACTAACACAAAGCCAGCACAATACCTTTGGCTAGAACCAGACTGAGAGCAATCTGAGTCCTCAGATTTCTAGCTACTGGAGAAATTTCAGCAAAACTTTCTCAGGAAACTTGCAACTAAAAAAGATTAGACAGCAAAAGTTGGCAAGATTGTCAAGTTTTTTGTATGTTTATTTTTTAAAGTTGAAGTCTAGTATCCACTCACTTTTGGAAGCACCCTGTTCTTGCATAGAGAGGATTTCTACCAGCTCAGGGCACAATATCTCCCTGTCAGATTTTACCAGTCCTGAGTGACATGGGTATAATTCACAGAGTGCAGATCACAACTGAAGATACAGGATTGTACATGTTAAGCTTCTTAAAAGGGTTTTCATTGTCTGATCCTGCCATTAGTCTGAGGGTATCTTGGCAAAGAGGCAGTGTGCTCAAAGTGACAGCTCTTGGTGAACTGCTGAAATTCTGCACTTGAGAATTGGATTTGTTGCCAGTAATTGGAATTTCTGGTATTCTGTGCCTTGTATATTGTGATTTGATATGGGCAATCACCATTCCACTATATTATTAGCTTTGAAATCTCCATGAATATAGAGTAGAAATCAATTAAGAACCAACTTTTCTTTGACAAATTCAGCTACATTTTTTCTCTAGTCTTTGTCATGATTGCTCTGGGACTTCGTGACCTTGAACAAGCTTTTATTTGTGTTTTCTAAAAGTAATTACATGCACCACAATCAGTTGTCCTTCCTGTTATCTGAGCACTCATCCCAGGCCAAGGCAAAGTAGTGACACCCCAGCTGATTTTTGGGGTCTTGATGGTGGTTTTCCATTTGGAGGAGTAATTGATGATGATTATCAGGTATTTCTCTGCAACCCTATTTATTTAGAAAGAAGTCACTCAAAGTCTTGTTTCTATGACCACAGTAGGAATCAAACAGCAGGAGACAGTTTCTTTGTTTACAATTCTAAGCCTCTTTCCAGGCAACACTCTGCCCAAAAGTTCTCATGGCTTTTCCTCAGGGTCATGCTACAAGTGGTTCTTTGGTGGTTGCTGAGGCTTCCTGTCTGCCTTTGGTCTGTTTCTGTGTTTCTGCTGCTTCGCTTCCACACACACATAGCTACAATCAAATCAATTCCCCACCGCACAGTTGTTATCAGATCCTTGGGGAACCACTTGGACTGCATTGTCTAGCAACTGCCCTGGCTTGCATGAACTATCCAGTCCTTGGGCAGTGGTTTTCCAATGTTAGCTGACACTAGGGCATTTAATTGTTCCCTCATAGGTGTTGTCCCTTCAGGCTATAACAGCTTTAATGAGGTGGTGTGATTGTCCACCCCCGAACCTAACAGTATTTCAGTATTTCTTGACCATTCTTGGCTTTTCTTGGGTATCTATGTATTGTAGTGGATATTTATTTTCTCTGTGCCAGTGGAACAATTAGTCTTTCTCTTTTTAAGAAAATATTGTTCTCACAAGTTTTTTTTTCCTAAATGGGCAAAATGATCTTATTTTTTGGTCTAATCATGCTGTTTCTCTATTTGTAAAACCGCTTACATAAAATTGGGATTGTATTACTCAATAGAAAATGTCTTCCTAATTTTGGAACAACAACAGGCATATGCCTCACAACATGACTTCATCAGGATTACTTTCAGATTGTGTTAATGGGTTTAACCCTCTGCTAAGGGTATCTGCTATAGCTACCAATTTAATTAACACATAGAATCATAGAAATGTAGGGCTGGAAGGGACCCCAAGAAGTCATCAAGTCCAGCTTCCTCAACACAGTTCCAATATCATACATTTAGGTTTTTAGCTTCAAGTAGAATCAAAGATTTTGATAGGTTTTGTTGTCTTATGTTCAAATTCCCAATCTCTTTTCTACAATTGGAGTAAAGTTTTTTTGGTTTGGGTTTTTTGGGGGTTATTTTTCCTCCTGTTTAGGGATTTTGGTGCAAATATAGTTGGTTGTACTTCCTGGCCCCATGCAAAATTTGCATTGACTTTAATGAAGACAGCATCTCACACCTAGTCTTTAAGAAGATGAATCTTCTGAAAATTGGCATAGTTAAATCATAATTGGAGTTGACTGAAAGGGGTTTGCATTTCACACGAAGTTTCAGTATTTTGGAATTTTGGTTTTGGAGTAAAACTAAATTTTATTAAAAGTTCTTGCAAACCAGAACCCCCCTCCACCCCCAAGAATTTCATATTGGAAACACCATGTTTTGGTGTTTTTTAAACAAAAACTGTTTAAACAATTTCAATCCTGAGTGTTTAGGCTCCATTGGTCTGCAGCTCTGAGGCAGCACCAACATGTGGACTGTTGCCAGGGCCAAGGACTCCCAGGCCAGTTGACTCCCCAGGCTGCTTGACTCCCAAATAGGATCTCTGAAAGCCCAGGGGTCACCAGCCCAAGGCAGTCAGCACTGTGGGGCTGCCCCAGAGCTGCAGACTCTAGGAGCTAGTCCCAGGAATTCTAGGCTTCCAGATCTGGGACCTGAGCCACAGCTAGCACTGGGGCAGCTGGGGCTTTCAGGCTGCTGTCAACCAAGCAGGGAACATTGGAAGCCCTGAGATGGCGGGACTGTCCTGCAACCCCAGCTGGGGCCAGGTCTCTGAGTGACCTGTCAGCAATGCTGCAGAGCAGTGAGGATAGCAGCCCTCAATTATAATAGTTATGTACTCATGCATGGATGTTTTGTGTCCTGAATATGAAACCAGCCAGAAGGGGCTAGTCTCACTCTTTCCCTCCTTCCTTGTTGGATCCTGGGAAGGAGAAGATTTCTCATGTAGTTTTGTGTGAGCATTATGCAAGTTTCTAGAGCAATAATATATACTGCAAATTTGTACCTGGCATCATGCTTGTTATGAGATTTTTGCTCTTTATTGAACTTTGTGCAATAATATATTTAGAAAAATCTTATTTTCAAAGAAACTGTACGTGATTCCACCCATCATAGGTGGCGATGGTAGTTAAGGTTGCCTAAAGCTTTCCATGATAAGACACTTCAACCATTCAGGCCAAAATTATCCTTGGCTGGTGTCTGCCTTACACTGAATTGTTGCAGGAAATTTTCAGCTAAAATGGATCAGTCCCGTCCTAGATTGAAGTTAGGAAAAATACATTGTTTTGCCCATTTAAAAAGACTCTAACCATCATCATTGAGACCTCGTGCCTCTATGATTAGGAGCAGTGACTTGAAATGAGGCAGCTGGGCTGTCTCCACTGTCAGCGATCTCCATGAAAGTCTGCTCAAATCTGAGCAGGTTATAAACCTCTGAAAATTAATTTGCACACACTTACGGGTTTCTTAGAAGATAGAAGGTGCTCAGAGAATGAGTCAGGGTTGTGTAGTTATTTCAGTTCCACAGGACTGGAACAGCACAGTCAGCTTTGGAACCGTATCTTGGAGGAACTCCTTCAATGTGACCAAAGAGTCATGTTCTTCCTTTGGATAGGCAACGCATCCTCACTGCCTCCCAGAATGAAACTCTGGGGCTTCAGCGTTATTGTGTTCCTGCTTCACACATACAAACGTGAGCTCTGCTCAGCGAGTCCAACTGAGAGACAGCTGGAAGAGACTGGAACATTCTTCAAGGAGTAATGCATCTCCAAGTATTTATGGTGAGAATCAAGTAGCATTTTCAAAACAGTAAGGTTTATTAATCAACTGGAATAGAGCATAGGAAGTTCTTAGGTTATCTTAGGGAAATGAAAGTTAAAGCACAGTCCATTCTGGTCAGCCCAGAGCACCAGCCAAGCTGTAGTGAACCCCATTTTCAGAATGAGTCTCTCTGACCTCTTTCCTTAGTTATTTTCCAGGTGAGAGCCCCTCCAACCTTCTTCCAGAGTGACATCTCTTATTCCCCACCTCATGCCTCAATCTTTTACTCTTGATCTGGGGAATCTGCTCGGCTTCCTTGAGAGACAAGAAAATCCATGAGTAATTGGAGCTTGTATTGTCTCTCTGGCCCCCTTGTTGATCTGGGTATGTTTCAACCACTTCTTTAATGACTCTTGATTCCACCTAGAAAGGGTGGTGACATACACACCTATGTCTCTCAGTCTGCCCTGAGAGCAAACTTAATTCTATTTCCCCCAATGGGTAGCAAGCATAGTATGGGGGAAACTGAAGCATACACACGATTCATAAAGTACATTACAACCCCCCCCCCAACTTCTTCACAGTAGTAAAGGAGGCTCTTTGTAAGATCGTTCCTTAATTTGTTGCACAAGTTGGAAGGTGACTAGTGAATGAGGCGGGGGAGTGCAGGAAGAGGAAAAATGGTCTCATGATTAATTGAATGACACCCTAGAAAACTGGATTCTATCTCTGCCTGGGCCAAAGAGTTGCTGTGTGATGCTAGGAAATGGCTTAAACCAAACTTTTCACAGATGGTCACTAGCTGTGTGTTCATTTTCTGAGTGCCCAATTTGAGATTCTGAGTCCAATTAGCAGGAGTGCTGAGCACTCTTAGCTGCATCTGAAGTCAATTGGACCTGTGCTTTAATCATATAGTGCTATATAATGCTAAGTGCCTTGGGGAAAAAATATCAGGCCCTGGGCATCCAAAATTAAAGTGGACAGTTGATGGTAATCTCTCTGCATCAGTTGCCCATGTGTAACATGGGATAATACCACTTCACCCACAGAGGTATTGTGAACATAAGCTAATGTCAGTGAAGGACTCTGATACTATAGTGTGGAGCACCATTGGAAAACACATGATGAAATCAATAATTCTCTGTTCTTTGTTGGGCTTAAATGATGTGTAGGGAATAAGGCATTGTGCCAGACATGGATGAAGATAAAAAAAAAAAGAAATATTGAACACTGTCCATCCTATGCACTGAATGAGGGAGGGATCCTGTGTGTGTGTGTGTGTGTGTGTGTGTGTGTGTGTGTGTGGGGGGGGGGGGGGGGGGGGATACGTGATCATATAACTTAAAATGCATGCACACAAGCAGGGGTTGCAAATTAAGATTGAATGGGAAACCTTATTTCTGGCATTCCTAACTCTGACTACTTGACTTTACAACCATAGCCTTATTTTAATTTTGGGTTTTTATTAAAGAAAAGTATTCAATTTCAGAAATAAAATGTGAAAAAGTAAATATTGAAAGCAAAGGGTTTGCAGTTTTTCCCTCCTTCCCTCCCCTTTGTGTCTTCCATTGATTAGGGGGAAAAGAAGAAACCTAAAATGGGAGGAGATTGCAATGTAGCATTGGTAATCAATTGCTATTACACTTTTCATGAGCAGAGGTGTTCCCATATGTATTGTGCAGAGCTGAGAAGAAGCAAAACTGATATACACAGTATGTGGTAGCCAGAACAGTGAGGTTATGAGGAAGAGAGGAAATTATTTATCTTCAGCTGTTATAAGAAACTGACTTGTAATTAGTAAACTCAGTGTGATTTGATTTCTAGTGTAGCCTTAAATGAAAAATGTAACTTCCTGGAAAAATAGCATGATCTACAGTTCCAATATCAAGAGTATAGTCTCAATGTTATGACTTGAGACTTTTCTAGTAACTCCCACTAACTTTTACAGTAGTGGGTACAGTAGGTATGTAGATTAACAAATTATCAAAATCAGGCTGTACAATATGAAAATTGCAAGGATGTCATGAGTTGTTCAATATGTTTTTGCTGACTATATTGCAGGTTGCACAGATGCCCTTCATATGTGTTCAAGCAGTAATTTGAGAACCACTGCTCTAGAAAAATTAATGTCAGAACTTAATTTCCCATACTTTGACCCCTTTATCATACCAACCCCAGCCATTTCACTGGGACCTCAGGTTCCTGTTCATGACCCCATTCTTGAGAATGGCTGAATGTCTCTAAAAATACTTCATACGTCTCTGAACTTTGGTAGAGCAGTGGTGGGTCCTGTAATTTGACTCTGAACCAGCCATGTTGGTTTTATTTTGGGAGTAAATTTACTTTTTCAGTAAATTATTTTTTTAACTATATTACATTAGCAGACAGTATTTCTGACTGGGAGGCAGTAAACATCTCTGTAGTGTAAGGGAGGAAAAGAAAATCAAAATCACAAGTAAAATTTAAACTTTATAAATTAGCTGTTTCTCAGAAATAGATTGATTGTTACTTAGAGAGACAAATATATGGAATTGCTAACAAGATGAAAATAAAAATCTTCATCATGCACCTTTTTTTTCAGTCTTGCCTGCATGGGGACTACAGTATTGGGCCCATAGGTGTATGGCTGGCTGAGATATGATTTGAAATAATTGCTTATTATTGCTCAGATTGTATTGTGGTTTTGATACTGAGAGGCTGCATAGAGCTTGGATCAACATTGTTTTAAATCTAAATATTAAACATTATTTGAGCATTAAATATAGATAAAAGTTAGTCAGGTCAGTCTTTTCTGTCCTCTTAAAGCTCCATCTCTGTGGCCTAGAATTAGCGGGATCGAAGTTGTTGCGCTCATTGGCCGGAGGACCATTCTCATTTGTGGCACTGAAAAAGTTTCTTTTCTTAAACTGATTTCAGATATTTGACTATCAGTAAAACTAAAACAATTTATCTTTATATATTCTATGCCACATACTTGGCAGAAGTGCCTTTCCCCCAATACTGGGGGTGGAAGGGGAGGGAATAGTGGATCACAAATTGATGTGATACTGTTGCAAAAATGGCAAAATATCATTCTGGGAAATGTTAACAGGAGTGTCATATATAAGACGTGAGGTAACTGTCCCACTGTAGTTGGCATTGGTAAGGCCTCAGCTTCAGTACTGTGTCCAGTTTTGGGTGCTGCACTTTAAGAAAGAGGTGCACAAATTGGAGAGATTTCAGAGGAGAACAACAAAAATAAGAGGTTTAGAAAATCTGACCTATGAGGAAAGGCTGAAAGAATTGGGCATGTTTAGTCTTGAGAAGGCTGAGGGGGGACTTGATAACATTTCACATATTTGAAAACTGTTCTCAAGAGAATGGTGATCCATTTTGTTCTGCATCTCACCAAAGGTAGGACAAGAAATAATTGGTTTAGTATGCAGCAAGGGAGATTTAGGTCAGAAATTGGGGGAAAAGCTGTCTAACAATAAGGATATTAAGCACTGGAGAAAGTTACCTAGGGAGGTTGTAGAATCCTCCTCAATATAGGCTTTTAGGAACAGATTAGACAAACGTGCTAGGGATGGTCTAGGTATAATTAATCTAACCTCAGCACACAGGGGGATGGACTAAATGACCTCCTGAGGTCCCTTCCAGCCATACATTTCTGTGCATCTACCTTCAGGAAACTGAAGCTCTCATTCAGAAACTTGTGGTACATGGCGAACTACTCTGTTATGTTTTTTTCTAAAGCTAACACTGAAGATGAGCTCAAACCAAACCCTGGTTCCAAAATACCACTGGTTAAAGAGGGGAATTTCTTCTTGCAAAACAAGCCACCTTTCTTATGTCAATCTGAACTTTCTATTAAATTATTAAAAAATCAAAATTCAGAAAATCTTTATTTTTTCCAGTTATGTTAAGTAGAATGGTAAAGGAAAATACCCTGATGATAATGAACCTTGGTCTTTCTTATTCACTATCACCTCCCTTTTGTCTGCACTCCAACAAAATAAAATCATCCAGGACTCTTTCACCTTTTGTTTTCTTCGCACATTATCTGCATTCTTCTCTTTTGGCTATTTTCTTCCAAACCCAGGGGTAAATTCTGCCCTCAGCTATATGTGGCCAGTTCCAAGTAATTAAGGTGTGTATATTTGAGGATAGAAATTAGCTTTTAGGTTTTAATCCACCACTTGGCATTGCCATATTACCATATGGAACAAGTTGGGGTAACCAGCCAAGATGTAAATAAATTCAGCAAGAAAATTAAAAAACCTAACCTCTCCAACAGTCTGTCAGGCACCACTTTATTTCTAATTGAAAATGACTAGGAAGAACGAACCAACCCATGCAATTAAAATTGCGTGTTTCAGAGGTGTGTGTGTATGTATGAGAAGGACTCTAGTGGGGGATTATTTTGCTCTAATCTCTGAAAATGTCCCCAAAATCTTTTACCTAAACAAAATGTTCTATTCCTCCGAGTCCCATTGCACAAGGGTTTTAGCGGCACTTGAAAATTCTCCCTACTTGTCTAATGGTATTGCCTGTATTCTCTTGTGCACTGGGCCATGATTTTTCATTTCATACATCACTAACAAACTGCAGTAACTCCAGAAAGTCACAGAATGTCATCCCCAAACATGTACACACATAATTAACAATTTTCTGTTGGGGTCTGAAGTCTTGGCAACACAAAGTTGGTATCATGGTATTGGTTGGTTTTTTAAATTGAGTGTATCTATGGAGCTGAACTGCGAGTCGTACCTAATGCAGCACAGTCATAGTGGCATGCCTATGTGATGTGAACTCAATGGGCAAGGATTTCATTTTACTACAGCAAAAGTAGGGACAGAAAAGCTGTTTTGATAAAATAAGAACCAGGCTAAATTCGTGCCTAATCATGAGCTGATCCAAACTTGAACTATTGAAGTTCTGCATAATCTGATTTCATCTGTAAGTAGAAGCAGACATAATGAAATTGAAAAGCTTTTCTTGCAGTGTTTCCACTCAAAAGCAGGGATTACTGTCAATCTCATGAGAGCCTGACTTCATGAGACTCCCAGAAAGAGTTCCAGATCACAGAGTTCTGGGATAAGCTCTGAAAAAAGCATTATTATAAAGAAGTTTATAAACTGTAGTGCTTAATGGTGCTGTGAAACTGATGAGCCATTCCAACAAGTCATCAGTCCCTGACCTAAAGAATTTACAGTTTAAAGACCCAATGAATACACAGAGTACAAAGCAAAGCCTCAGAATATTTGGATACTTATTTGAACTGCTTTGAAGTTCATTCATCACGCCAGTATTCACAAATTACCCAGCCTACCTAGTTAGTAGAATTGTTTTCACAGGTTTTTGGGGTGGGTATAGGGCTGGATGGTGTGCAGACAATCTCTCTCTCTCCTCCCTCCCTCTACCACCTAAAGTTTCATTGACATGCGTCAGCAAGCAGGGAAATCTGAAATAGCAATATTCCTGAATACCAGTTTAGGTGAGTCTAGTCTCCCTACTGCAAAACTAAACATATGGAGTGAAACCCTGACCTCACTTAAGCCAATAACAAAACTCCCCTTGACTTCAATGGGGGCAGGATTTCACCCCTGGCTTTTTGAGGCTTTTAGTGACTTGTGAATTGTGGTGTTTCCCCCTCACTCTTCTAGAGAGAGTGAGGTTACTAGTTACCTTTCTATATACCCTGAGACCTCCAGTACACTGGTGCTTCCAACTGAGTTCTTCTCAGAGTAAGAGATACCACCATCTGTGGAATGATAATTTCACAGCTGCATAAAAAATCTTGCTGAAAACAGAGTGCTTATTTTATTTAGCACAGGCTAATATCTAGCTGCTGCTGCTGCAACTTCCTCACAATAGCACTTCAGCATGACACCCTTGGAAAAGAGAATGACTCCTTTCTATGAGGGTCTTCCTGCTGAAACATTGGAAATAAATAGTTACTGCAGAAGACTTTAGAATCCAGTGATTTGGACGATGAAATTCCAGCATTGCTGGTCTAGGAGAGACTGTATTCAAAAGACTGTGAGGTGCAGCAGAGAAACTCTCTAGGTAGAGACAAGCAGAGTAATAAGAGGTGTCCAGAATATTGACTTACAATATTGTGGAACTACAATATTGCCCTCAAATAAATAATGCAGAGACTCTGGGAAAGATTTAGACAAACATATGCATTCTGCAAGTTCTACAGCTGCTCTGCAAAGCACTACCATTTTAGTAAAAATTCCTAAAAACCCTACAGGAATCCTGGTTCTAAATTCCCCCAAACCTCTGCATACCATGTGGATCCAATATCTGTGTACAAGGATTTTTTTTTAAAGCTGAGCAACTAGTAGGGAAGTTGTTCTGTGAACATATTTTCTTGGATCCTATTTGTAACCTATTTTACTAGCCTTTGTGGGAAAACTTGGAAATAACCAATCAACACACACACTCTTCACTCCCAAATCCACAGAGGTATAGGCAAGATGGTTGCACAAACACTTCCAGCTGTAATTCTAGAGCTATTTCTCACATGTCCGTGAATATTCATTTTCAGGGATTTGCTCTTTATCATTACTATTTCACTTTTTTAATAAGACAATCTTTAAAATTTAAAATGGAATTATTGGGGCATTTTAAATAGTAATCGAAAGGAACAGACAGTAGAGAATTGGGCCCCTATATGAACCTATAGCTGAGGACAGGACTGGGTTTTAATTTGTTTTGCTCATTTAAACATAGTCATTCTTTGGAATAATTATAACTTGCTTTCAACAATGAAATGAGAAATATATATAAATAAAAAATTGGAATTTGATGATGCAAATTGCACTATTACCCAGAATAAGCAGTGCTGAAAGCTGCATTTAATTTAATTTTAAACAGTTAAAGACGTCTGTAATTGGGAGCTTCATTATGTTCTCCAGTGAACTTGCTACCAGACCTTGTGATGTTTCATTCAGCATCTTGTACAAACTTCCAAATAGACAGGTGTGAAGTCACCCATTTGTCTAGACTTCTCAACCTGAGAAATATGCGCATGCTATTAAACCAGGGAAAAATTTGTGAGAGCAGGCAGCAAGGTATTTTTTGTGGTGGCTTCTGGCTCTCCAACTTGCTCTTACTGACCAAGGGTTGCAGGAGTTGCAAGATGGAACTCTGATCAGGATGACAAAATAGAAACTCTTGAAATCCTCCTTTCTCCCAAAGCAAAAATACCTCTTGTCAATGAATGTTTGTCTCACAGCAAGGAAATTCTATGATTCTTAATATGTGATCTTTGTCTGTTGTAAAGGGCATTTCTGAATCTGGTGATCAACATCTGAAGTACATATAGTAAGTGAGGAGGGCTGGGGAAACTTCTTGGGTAGTTAGGCTGAGCATAGACGTTTACTAACATCACCTCCTAATTTCATAACAATGTGCTGGAGAGGTTTGTCACAAAGGACATTTCATGTGGGCTACTGCTACTTAGCCAGGGTGCATTCTCACTCATTCATTGTTCTGTCTGTTCATTATGGCAGATCTTGCAGCTTCACATCCAGTTCTGGTGTCTACATTTTAAAAAGGATGTTGAAAAATAAAAAACGCAGAAAAGAGGCACACAAATTATCTTTGGGCGACGCAAATTAGATCAGAGTAAAGTCACTGCACTTATATTGCTCATATGCATACATACTTGGCTGCTTGCATTGGCACTTCACGTACTCACCAGGAGTGCTTGTGTGAATGCAAAGTGCGGTGCACCATGGGTAGGTATCGCCGTGTGCCACATACTGCTCTCTGGTGTAATACTTTTCAAGGAATTTTTGCAATATGTTATGGGCACACACAAATCCTTTGGGAGCTGGGAGCAAAGGTTCAAGTTCCCATTGTGCAACTTTCTCCATCCAGTAATGCCATCTCTATCTTATGATTTTTGTACCTTTTTATTAAAAATCCCACAAACCCACATGGTACTTGTTGCTGTCTGCAATCTCTGACAGAAGCATGGTTCCTGCAAAGCTCTGCACTATTGTCATGAACATTGCAAACACAGGATGAATGATCCTCTAGTAATTGCAAAACTGCAACATGGGATGTGACAATTTCTTTGAGGACAGATTGTTGTGAGACATAGCAAAAAACCCCACCAATTCAAGGCTGTTGGTGGCATATAGTGGAATGTGTTTTCTGGGCCTGAGAAACAAGCACTGACTGGCAGGATCGCATCATAATCTGGGTTTGGAACAATGAAGTAGATGGAGAACTTTTGGATGCAGAAGGCTACGTTCCTGGATCTTTGCACTGAGCTTGAGCCAACCCTCCAGTGCAGGATCACCAGAATGAGAGCTACGCTGACAGTTGAAAAGCAAGGGGCAACATGTGGCAGCTACCAGTGGATTGCTACCAGTCAGTGGGCAATCATTTTGCAGTTGCACAACCGTCCCCATTGTGGATTTTTCAAGTGTGTAGTGCCATTAATTTTACTTTGCTATGTGAGACTGTGACTCTTGGCAATGTGCAGGACATCGTGGATGGGTTTGCAGCTATAGGGTTCCTGAATTGCAGTGGGGTAATACATGGCATGCATATCCCTGTTTTTAACCCAGCCCACCTTGCAACAGAGTGCATCCATAAATAGCTACTTTTGTATGATTAGGCAAGCACTGGTGGATCACTATTGGTAGAGCCCTGCAAATCTGTGGATATCTGCAGATGCAGATATGCACGGACTGTATTTGTGGATCACGGATGGATGCAGATACCAACTGTGTATCCACGCAGGACTTTAGCTCTCAGTGTGGACTGGTTAGGGAAGGTACATGATGCTTGTATTTTTAAGAACACGGGACTTTTTAGTAGTTGCAAGCAGGGACGCTTTTTCCCAACTGGTGGGTTACCATTGGCAATGTTGAAAAAACAATAGCAATCTTGGGTGACCCAGCCTCCCCCTTGCTCATGAAGCCATACACTGGCCACCCTGATAGCACCAAGGAAAGATTTAACCACCAGCTCAGCAGGGGCAGAATGACAGTTGAATGTGTTTCAGACCTATTGAAGTGGTACAGCATTCTCCACTAGACATCTACTGGCCTACTCTGTACTCCATGTGCCAGGAGACAAGTGCTGTCTGTGTTCTAATACTACTGGCTTTTGTGAACCTGATTCTGAGCCCTTAAAGGGGTTAAATGGAGCAATGCTTAGAATGAGCATCAGACATCAACTGAAATGCAGCAAAACCAAATCCTATGAATCTAATTCTCCCATCATTTGTATGAGATAAAAGTACTGGCCAAGGAGTAACTTACACTATTATACAATTACTGATTTAGGAATAGCAGTATAATAATATCAGTTAACTCAATAGGTGCAGTGAGCATGCTGAATGAATACTGAAAGAGTTTGACGTGCTAAGTATTGGACTTTTAATTTGTGAGTACAAGACCTCTCTAATCCTATAGATGAGGACTCATCTTCTGTATCCCTCGAGCCATTTAAAACCATTTAGGTGAGTCATACTCAAGCAATCTTCTGGGTTTATGGGTAAAAGTTGAACATGAGCTGTTTTCTCTGTAAAAGATCCTGTTTTTCTTATGTGGAAGCTGTGTTACAGCTGCCTTTGAAAAGGTCCCTAAACCAGAGTTTTATAGAATCCGACTTGCATTTTCAGGTCCCTGTGAAGAGACTGCAGTTACTGTTCAAGTTCACTTTCTTTTGGTAGTTATCTCTAGTATATAAAAGAGGCTTTGAATTGTCCCAGACGGCAGCTTTATTAAACGGCAGCTTGCCACATGAATACTTTGGTTGCATACACATAATTTAGTATTTATTTAATCTTATTGCTCAAATATTTCAGATGTTTTGCTATTTGAATTATGCTAAAAATGAATGAATGAAACAAAACAGAGCAGCCTTCAGGTATGGGATGTATATTTAATGCTTTGTTGAATTCTGCATAACTTGTGGGGAAAGATCTTTTGCAGATGTTGCCAATTTACATCGGATTTTTTATTGATCTTAGAAATGGCTTTTCACAGATAACAACCACAAACTGATTGTTTGTGTGCCTATCATTCAGCAAGGTACCGAACATAAACTGGCTTTTACTGGCATGTTTATTTTTAAGGTGGGGTGGGCGGAGGAAACAGTCTCTAAATACTGCATCATCAGGAGCATGCACTGTCACTTTCTTCCTTGCGGAGACATTGGAAAGTTGGATTGCTAAACCCGGAGAGGAGAAACTAAAATAAAATGATCTAAATTAACACATTTACTCTGGGATAAATTTGCTTGATCCTGCTCCCTCTGAAATGTCTGCTAATGAACTGCTAACATTTTCCATTATATTCTAGAATGTTTCGCTCATAACTGACTAAACACTGAAGAGGAAACAATGATATTTTGTGATAAAAGGAAACAGCTCCATAAAGTCTATTCTCCTCCCTTCCCCCATATCGCCCACCCAAATGTTGTTTTCTCATCCCATTCATCCTGGCTCAGAACATATGTACCAATGCAGATCTCAGTCTTTCTCCTCTCAGATTCTGTCTAGTCTGTAGCATGGGCTTTCGCCTACACCTACCATTAAATTCCTCACTCTGAGCTGGTTGGGAAATAAGCATTTCTTTCCATGGAAAATTTTGACAAACTTTCCCCCCCCATTTTCACCAAATTTTTCCATGGAAAATTCAGGCTTTTTGGCAAAATAGCAAAACCCAAAATATTTCCATTCAAAATAGTGCTACTATGCTTCAGGGAAACTATACTTCAGATGCTTTATGCTCCCATTCTCTTCTATGGGCCTGGCTCTCTAGCCAGATGATATCTTCCCAGATGTCCCATGACACCAAGAGGGGAGACAGTGGTGTATTCTGGAAGATGTTGTCTGGCCAGAGAGCCTGGGCTATAAAGCATCTGCCATGAGACAACATAGCACCATATTGAATCAAGAAAAGTTTGTTTTGGGGTCATTATGTTTTTATTACATTTATAATCATGTAATGAAAGTCCATATTGGAAATGTGTATGTGCAAGAGGGTAGTGTTAAGGTTGCCATAGAAATAAGTAATTGAGTTACTGGCTTTGGGGGGTTTAAAAACTTAAATGAACTAATATAGATTTTACATAAATATTTGTTGTGTTTGATGGAGACACAAGAAACTTTGTGGCTGATGCAGAGCAAAGTACAATAGCATCGCCTCCCTCAATACCACCTAACTGCCTGGTTGTGTTCAGGTTGTCTCTGCTTTACCTTTTCTAACAAAAATAAGATTTTACTACATCTTACTGCTATTTGCTCTGCAAAACCAGCTCAGCAATGGGAGAGGGAGCTAGAATCTATCCTGGCTTGCATATTATCAACAGAACTGTTAACTAAAGGTCAGCTTTTCCCACCTGTCAATGGAACTGCTTTCTTAGCAAGGTGCTGTTGAACATAAAGGTGGCAGAAATGGATCTCAAATTCTGACTGCACACTCTTCATTATTGGGATGGGCAAGCCAGAAAGCACACTGCTTGACTTTTAGACCATGGGTTATACTGCAGTGCTGGCAATTTAAGACAAAAACTTGTAAGCTGAGACAATTTTACTTCAAAGTTATTGAAAGGCAAGAAACATAGAACAAGAGAGTCACTTTTCAGAATAAAACTGCACTTTAAAGTCCTTCACAACTTCTGTAAAGTCATCTTGAGGTTTTCTGCTGTCTGAGGAAGCCCAAATGACTGACTTGATATAAACAAATAGTTTTCCTTGAAATGTTATCACTAATTCCTCTATCTTAAGTTCTCTCCAGGTGATATTTTCTTATGACAAATGATAGACAGAAAAACTGGGCTCAGTTTAATATAAGCATTTTTATTTTTAAATAGTATTGCTCTTGATTTTGTATTCAAAGCCTAATACGGCATGTGCTTATAAAAGTGTGCTTAACAGTATGTGCTTATAACTTGGTTTAGATCGATGCAGAAAAATTTTCAAAGCCAATAACTCAAGTCTGTTTCCTGGTTATGTCTTGAACAATTGGTCTACTTAATAGTCACCCTCTGTTTTGGTTGGTTGTCTCTGGAGTACTTATTTTATATGGTCTACTTTAAACTGTATTTTTAATGTTATTGGCTCAGCCATCTACTGTACAAGATCCAGATCCAACTGAGTCTTACTGCTGTTACATGATATATTTTGTTTCCACTGTATAAAACCAATAAAAATCTATGTACCTTAAAGGCAGTTATGAATGCTTTATTATCTATGTGATACAAACACAGAAGAGATGTTGAAAGTCTCCTCTTTTCCCAGTTTCTCTCTCTCTGATCTTGGTCAGTGTAGCAAGGTTAGTGTTGTATATCTGGACCAATACATTGTACCTGGAATTGGTTCATTTTCAATGTGAAGATATGGAATGACTTAGAACACGATTCCAGCTTTAGAACAGACTGGATTTCATCTGATTTAGCCTTGCACTCTGAAATGTTGGTTCCTGCCTTGTTAAATCACTTCCCTAAATCTCAAGCAAGGGAAGAGGCTGGACTTGAATTTGACAAAATTATGCCTCTGACTTACTTTCCACTTTTATAAACTAGAACACAACAGCCCAAGGTCTTTTCTGCTAGATTGCGGCAACAGCACAATTCTGTACATTCTGAAGAGGTCCCAGTGGTATCAGTGGCAGAGGTCATCCATTAGACTCATAGACTTTAAGGCCAGAAGGGACCATCGCAATCATCTAGTCTGACCGCTTTCACATTATAGGCTACAGAACTTCACTCACCTCTCCTGTAATAGAACCCCCACCCTCTGGCCTGAGTTACTGAAGTCCTCAAATCGTGATTTAAAGATTTCAAGTTACAGAGAATCCACCATTTACACTAGTTTAAAGTGACCAATACCCCATGCTGAAGAAGAAGGAAAAAAAAAAAATATCCCAGAGTCTCTGCCAATCTACCTGCAGGAAAATTCCTTTCCGACCCCAGATATGGCAAACAGTTGGATGCTGAGGATTTTGTCAAGAGTCACCAGCCAGACACCAGGAAAGAATTCTTTGCAGTAACTCAGACTTCCCCCTCTACTGTCCCATCACCAATCATTGGGGATATTTTACTACTAGCACTCACAGATCAGATACATGCCATTGTGTGCAGTCTCATCTTGTCATCCCCTCCATAAATTTATCAAGCTCAGTCTTGAAGCCACCTAAGTTTTTGCCCCCACTGCTCCCCTTGGAAGGCTGTTCCAGAACTTCACTCCTCTGATGGTTAGAAACCTTTGTCTAATTTCATGTCTAAATGGACAATTCATATCCATTTGTTACCGCAGTCTATTGCCCCAGCCCTCAGGCAGGGCGGGCAAGCAAGCAGTCTCATGCCTCGGCCCTCAGGCAGGACGAGGCAGGTAAGCGGTCTGTGGCCTCCATCCCTCAGGCAGCGTGAGCCAGGTAAGCAGTTTATAGTCTCCACTCCTCAGGCAGGGAAGCAGTGGATCCACTGTCTGTAGCGGCAGGGGAGAGCACTTTCTCCCGGGGTGGCTAGAGCAGCGGGGAGGGGGACGCAGGCCCACCCGTCTCCACTGCGTCCCAGCCCACGGCCCTATCAGTGGCAAATGCCACTGAGTCAGCGGGGATCCCGCTGCAACACGCTGACAGGGGTCTTGCCCCTGACTCAGTCACTTGCCATGGCTGTCCCTGGGCCACTTCCTCCCCCGGCACCTGTGTTCTCCATTTCCTCGGGGTCGCTGGGGTAGTCTGCTCACGGCAGGCCCCCCAGTCCCTCCTCGTCAGTCACCGGTAAGTCCGGGAACTCCTCAGCAGAGGGCAGCTCCTTCAGGTCACAGGGCTCCCAGGGTTCCCCGGCGTCAGGCAGCTCCTCCAGGTCAGCGCTGGCCTCAGGGGATATTTCCCACCCAGGAGCCTGGGGGAGCTTGGTCCAGCTGCTAGGGCTTGGTGCCTGGTCCCATCGCTTGGGCCTGGCAAGTCGGGCAGTTTCTGGGGCTTCCGCTCTGGGAGGCGGCTGCTCGGTTCGGGTCAGGCCTAGGCCGCAGCTGGCGGAAAGGTATGTCTGTCTCCGGTGGCAGCCTTCTCCTTACTAAGCTGCGGGGCCTGCCTTTTATACTTCCTGTTCTGGTGGAAGCTCTGCCCCTCTGTTACTGGGCAGATTGGCTGGCCAGGCCTGGGAGCGTCCGGCCGGCGCGTTGCAACCCTTCCTTGGGCCCAGGCTCTGAGGAAGGCCACGGCACCTGCCTACAGACCTGTTTATAGTCTCCCCTTTAACCAGTTCCTTATCCACCTTTCAATTCTCGTATTAATCTCCATTTTCTCCAATTTAATGTCCCATGTGGAACTGTATCAAATGTTTTACTGCAATCCAGGTAAATTAGATCTACTGCATTTCCTTTGTCTGAAAATCAGTTATCTTCTCAAAGAAAGAGATTGGGTTGGGCATGCTCCATCTTTTGAAAACCATGCATTTTATCCCAATTGCCATTTACCTCTGTCCTTTATACTTACTCTTTCAAAATTTGTTCTAAGACCTTGCATACAATTGAGGTTAAAATAACAGGCCTATAGTTTCCCAGATCACTTCCCTCCCGCCCTTCTTAAAAAATAGGTATTATATCAGCAATCCTGCAGTCATGGGGTACAACCCCTGAGTTTGCAGATACCTTAAAAATCCTCGTTATTGGACTTGTAATTTCATGTACCAGTTCCTTAAATATTCTTGGGTGGAGATTACATGCCACCTCCCCAATTTAGTCCCGTTAAACTGTTTGAGTTTGACTTCCACCTCGGATGTGGTAATTTCTACTTTCATATCCTCATTTCCATTAGCCACCAAGCCACTTCCCCTAAGCTTCTCATTACCCTTATTAAAACCAGAGGCAAAGTATTTGTTTAGGTGTTAGGCTGTGCCTACATTATCTTTAATCTCCACCCCATCCTCAGTGCTTTAGTGGTCCCATTTCTTTTTTATTTATATGGCTCTAAAACCTTTTCACTGTTGGTTTTAATTAATTTACAAGGTCCAACTCTAGTTGGCTTTTGGCAGTTCTCCCTTTATCCCTACACTTTCCGACCACCAAGAGGTAGTTTTTCTGGCTGATCCTTTCCATCTTCCACTCCTTGTTGGCTTTCTGCTTTCATCTTACTCATCTGTGTTTAGGTGCTTGCTCATCCAGGTTGTCTGCAACCCTTCTTTACAAATTTCTTCCCTTTGCTTGGGTTGCAGGCTTCAGGTAGCTTCTGCAACTTTGACTTAAAGTAATTCCAAACCTTCTTGACTTTCAGATCCTTGAGTTCTTCAGTCCAGTCCACTTCCCTAACTACTTTCCTTAATTTTTTTAAAGTTTGCTCTTTCAAAATCAAGGACCCTAGTTGTAATTTTTATTTTTTCCCCCAATTTAGTTTAAACTGACTTACTCATGATCACTCAAACCAACGTTGTCCCCTACAACTAGCTTTTCTATGAGGTCCTCAGTACTCATCATTATCAAATCTAAAGTGGCATCACCTCTTGTAGGTTTGGTGACTATTTGGTGAAGAAATCTGTCAGCTATCACATCCAGGAAAATCTGGGCCCTACTATTATTAGTAGCACTTGTCCTCCGACCTTTATCTGGGAAATTAGCCTCCCATAATCATCCAATTACCAGGAGTTTTGATTTAATTAAAAATAGTAGAGATTCATATCCAGATTGGATCCTGGGGGTCCGTAATATACCCCGAGCACTATCCCAAGTGAGCCTCTGGTAGCTTTCTGCCCTAAGGTGGTTTTGACCCAAACACTATTTAATCCATTCCATCGCTAATTTCTTTACTGTCTATCTCCTCATTAACTTCCAATGCTACTCCACCACCTTTACCTTTCTTTGTCTTTCCTGAACAGCACATCCCCTTCAATACCTGCACTCCAGTCATGACAACTATTCCACCATGTTTCTGTTATCCCTGTAATATCTGATTTCACTTCCTGCAACAGTAGTTCTAGTTCCTCCATTTTGTGTTACCCAGGCTCCTTGTATTGGTGTATAGACATCTGCTTGGCTTCACCCAGATTCCTCACCTGATTAGGTGCAGTCATTCTACTGCTAGTATCGCCTACTTGTGACTATTAATGCCAATACCAATGAAGCTATTTTTTCCTCTTAATGCCCATTCTCCTACCCTCCACCCTTGCTGTATTCTCTTTCTTGATTTTCCTCCTGGTCAATGTTAGAAGGCTTGGAGATTACATGAGCATATCTCATCCGTCTCCTCTGAGTTCCTAGTTTAAAGCTCTTCTAATCAATTGTGTTAACCGTTATCTCAGAAGTCTCTTTCCCTCCATGCTCATGGGATGGACTCCACCTGAGAACAGTCCTCTCCATGAATGTCTCCCAGTGACCATATATCCTGAAGCCCTCCCTATAGCACCACTGCCTGAGCCATCTGTTGATCGCAATAATCTTGTCTTGCTTTTGCTCTCCTCCTCTAGGGACAGGCAGAATCCCACTGAAGATCACCTGAGTCCATTTCTTTAGGCATCTTCCCATAGGCGAGTCATAACTGCCTATAGTGGGGGGGGGGTCCCAACATGACCATCTCATGTGTCACCTCCACTGCCCAGTCATTGGCCCTTAGCATGCTCTCCTCCTCGCTGCCACCTCCTCCTCCCCCAGCTTCCCCGCTCGCGTATCCACCCTGCCCCACCCCACTTTGCTCCTTCACCCCCTCTGTCCCACTGCTCCTGGAGGCCTTAGCTGCCTTTCGGCACTGTGTGCACAGGCAGGAAGGGACAAGAGCTGCTTCCAGCTGCAGGGGGGGAGGGATGAGCCTTCAGGTCATCCATTCCCTGCTCCTGGAAGCAGATCCTGTCTCTCCCCTCCCACACAGTGCCTAAGGGCTGCTAGTGGCCATGTTCTGGTGTGAACACTCCCTGGCAGAAATCTGAGGGGGTGCCTAAGGGCTGCTAGTGGCCACATGACCCCACGTGTCCCTCCTGCCCCACATGCGTCGCCTATGCATCTTCCCCAGCCTGGCATAGTCCCTCTTGATGCATTCCAGCAAGAATCTATCAATATCATTTCTTCCCACGTGAAAGACAATCAGTGGATTCTTTCCTGCTCACATTAGAATCCTCTTCAGCCTCAGTTTCACATCCTATATTTTAGACTGCACACCCTTCTGTTCTCCAGATCAGCTATGGTGACAGGCCTGTCTGTTCTTCCTCAAAGGGAGTACGCTTGCTTCTTCCTGGTGTTGGTGTGACTCTCCAACCTTCTCTTCTTTCTGGCTTCCCTCTTGTCTTTTGTTCTCTTTTGCAATCTTCTGCAAGCCATCCTCTGCATCTTCCTGGGGTGCCGAGCTCTGGCTCTCTCTATTGACTCTTCCCCGCTGGTAAGACTAGCTGCTCTTCTCTTCTTGTCCTCCCACCTTCTGTTACTGCCTGCTGTGCCCCTTCTTCATTTTCCAGCTCAGCAAACCTGTTCCTGAGCTCTATTTCTCCATCACTAGCTGATCTTTTCCTTTGCCTGATTCTCATAGTCACATGCTTCCACTGGCTGCTTACCTCACTCAGCAATGTCCCCTCACAGTTCTCCAGTCCAGCTTATATCTGTGAGTCTTGACTTTTTTCCTTCAGCTTCCTTTTGCCTTCCCTCCATCTGCTCAAATCCCCTCCAAAACTCAACTAGTTTACACTTGCATCTCCAAACCTCAGATCTTCTCTTCCATCAGCCCTCTCAGGCGGCACTTCATGCAAACAAAGCTCTTTTCAGGTACCCATCCCAGGATAAGTTACATACCACAGCTTCCACAGCTGGTCATTTGCATTGTCACTACTACTGCTGCCCCAGTCTCTGTCACAGCTTTCTTACCTAAACTTCTGTCACGGGGGAAAGAACCCCCCCCCCGAACAAACACCAAACCACAATGCCACACCCAAACTTCCCCTTTGTAAGCTCTGTTTGCTAGCTCCTGTGCTTCTGGCATCTTTATAGGCCCTCTAATCAGGGACGCCCTGCTCCCTAATCAGGGCTCTGTGATCAAAAGCTCTGCATATCTCATACCACACTGGCCCCTACCAGCTTCTGCAAAGGAGGAAAAACAAAAACCACACAACACACAAAAACACAAGAATTCACTCACTGCCCCTAAGGAACAGGGGCCTGCCTTCTCCTCCAACAGAACTCCCTCTCAGATTTCCCTGTTTTCAGCTCTGTTTGCTAGCCGACGCATCTGGGAAAAAGACACATCAGCAAAGGAGCAAGAGAGGAGCTGGGAGGGGGGGAGGCCTAGGAGCTGCAGCATAGCTTTCTCAGTATTGTGTACCCTGTACTTATGGGTCTGACAGCTGCTGCAGAAAAGGTTGTCTGACTTGCTAAATTTAACTTGGAGTAGGCAATTGGTTTCCTCCCAGTTCTGTGAATATTCAGCTCTTCTGGAGTTCGGTCTGATGTTGCCTCATCTCTCATGCTATGGATGAGGAAGCTTACTTAGTACTTATCATTTCTCTTATTGGTAATTCCTGATGCAACATGAAACTGCTCAAAACACTCTTTTTTGCCATGCTGCTTTATCAGTAAAGTTTAAGGCTTTTGGAGGGATTATGAGAAATATTAGCTCTATTGCCCATGGAGGGAAAAATCTGTTTCTTTCAGTACTTCAGGTTGTGTTATCTGCTGTTTCTGTGCTTTCAAAGTTTTGTTTGTTTTAATCCTTGTAATAGCTGCTTTGGCTTCAGCCTGTAGCCCTCTCTTCAAAGGCTGCTCCCCATCCCTGTTTTAACTCTTGCCTCCTCACTGGAGGTGGGGAGACATTTCCTCCCCTCACATCCCTTCTCAGAGCCTTAGTTGCATTGCCTTAGTTCAGCCCTACAGCCTGTTCTGGGCCTGTTCCAGTACTTGGGGTGAGTTAAACCAAACCCGTCCCTCACGGCAGAGGAGTTTCCTTTCCCTTTGTATTTTCCTCTCTCTGGATGTTCTGCAGGGCTGGGACCACAAAGATGGTGGAAGGTTATCTCCCTGAAACCTCTGTCTGTGAGCAGACGCTGCTACTGTATTGGCAACTTGAGTATCTTGCTACAGCTGTGCTATATCTAAACTGCCTGCTAGCAAGTGTACTTTGTGAAGGTGTTTAGCCCAGCAAATGTCATAGTGACTGACAGGCAAACTTGCCTTTCAACCAGGAATAGGGAGAGCCTAACTCGTATTATAGCTTTTGCAGTGGTGGAAGCTATAATTGATTTGGAATCAGAAATCTATAATAAGCAGAGCCAAATTAAGGCATCCCAGGTCCTAGACACACCCTCCCATGGTTCTGATCTCTGACCTCACCAAGGCCCCACCTCTGCTTGCCACTGCTGTACGGTACAGCATTATAGGAATGGGGCAGTCCACTCTTCTCAGAGCTATTGTTTCAAGTTGCCAGCAGACTCAGGTAGGCACTGGCTGTACTGCCAACCTTTAACAATACAAAACAGAACTGGCTTGAGTCTCCACCCAGTAATTTGGGAAAATGTAACACCACGCCCGGGTTCCTGGCAGTGGGAAAGTCTGACAACAAATGTTCCTTTAACATCGCTCCTATTGCCCTCCGCTGCTGCTGCACCCCACTCAGAGTTGGCCGTGTTTGGTTAACAAAGACCCAGAGTTCAGAGGTGTGTTCACATGGGTTCACTTCCTGCCCCGGTGTAACTTTAGCACCCTTGTGGCCAAGATGGAGTCTGCTCTGCAGGCAGCTCTGGCCAGGAAAAGGCACACGCAGGAACGCAGCAGGGAAAGTCCCTTCCACACCAGGGGCACCGGAGTGGACACACACACACACACCGGGATAGTACAGTGACTATAGGAAAGGGAAATATTTATTTACAAAGGGTTGAATGGAGAAAAACAACAGGGGGAAAGACAGGGGGAGCAGTAAAACAGGGCTACATTCAACACAAGGCCACACACAGGCCCAGTGGCACCACAGACTGAAGTGCAAGAGTCCTGGGCAAAGTTTCAGTCCAGTGGTGAGTCTTGGGAGCTCCTGGTTGTCTTCAGTGCCAGTGAACTTTCCCCAGAAAACCCCTCCAGTGCCCTCTTCTGCCACCCTCTGCAAACCCACACAGAGCGACACCCTCCCCACTTAACTAACAACAGCCTCCCTCCTTATTCCCAGTGCAAAGTCACAGGCCCCGGTACTCACACCCCACACGGCTCTGGGCAGGTGTGATACTGAGTCCAGCTCTGGTTTGTCCTTCTCGGGCGATTCCTCCCTTGCACGGTGCTCCTCCCTTCTCCAGTCCTGGGTGTCCCCAGTCGGCCGCTCTGTCCCTCCCAGGCTTTGGGCAGGTTCTCAGCTGCTTCACTTTCGTGAGGGCTTGCTTGGGTCGCTGCAGTCCTTCTGTCTGGTGCTCTCCTGGCACACCCTGATCGCTCTCTCCTCACCTCCCCCAAACAGCACTTCCTCCTTCTGGAACAATCAGCATTTCCGCCCCCACAGGGCAAAGATTACACTCTCCCTCCTCCAAAACAAAGAATTCTTGATGTCCCCAACCAGGTGGGCAACTTCAGGCCATGGATTCCCAGCAGGAGACCCAGGGCCCCCATTGGTCAGGAGCATCACCATCATCCAACCCACTGGACCCCGAGAGGTGGAACAGCTTTCCCATGAGGCAACTCATCCCCCCATGATAACCGAGAGATCTGTAGGTCACTGGGTTCCCCCAAATGATGATATGTCCATACACACCTGGGCTTCCCTTACCTGGAGGAACGTCTAGGCTGGCTGTCAGGCATCGGCTGAGGGGACACCACTGAACATGCGGGCAAGATGACGGGTCCTTGAGGCACAAAATCAAGGGCATCCAGGTTTAAAGTGGCTGTTTGGGGTACAGGGTTCTCTTCCTCACCAGGCTCTTGGGGATGGGGCCCTGCAGCATCAGCCAATGAGGCCTCTGGGACGCTTAGTGTGGGTTCTTTCCCTTCACCATCTCTTTAAGCAACAATGGGAGAATCCCGTTATTGTCGAGGCCTCCCAAACAGGATGTTTGCCAAACCCCAGTTCATCCTCACTCTCCGAGGAGCTGGGCATTCTCAGAGACTGGATATATCTCTGTTGTTGAGACTGCATCCGACTCGTGGGACCGGGAGGCTCAGAATCTGTGGAAACATCCTCATGGGGGAACATTACTTGACCTACATGTAACAGATTATTCCGGTGGAGAGTTTTGGTGGGGCCATGACTGCTTTCCGGACATATCTGATACACTGGTAGATCCCCTAGTTTCTCCTTGATGACATGCAGGTGTAACACCCAATGATCTGCAATTTTGTGTTTTCCCTGTAATCCAAGATTTTGGGCCAAAACTCAGTCGCCAATCTGAAGTTCCTGTTGCTTCACAGGCCGATCATATCGAGTTTTGTTCTTTTGATTCTGGTGACCAGAGGCTTGTGTCGCTATCCAATATGCCTCCTTCAATTGATCCCTTAGGCAAACCACATACCCCAAATGTGTTTCCCGGAATGCCCCATCTGAAGACACTGAGAAAAAGAGATTGGACTTCTTGACCAAACATCTGGACTTCTTCACCAAACAGCAGCATGTATGGCATGTATTCAGTTGCATCGTGTCGAGTACAGTTATAGGCATGTACCAAGTGTTCCACATGTTGCCTCCAGTATTTTTTCTGCTGAGGCTCAAGGTTCCCAGCATGTTGAATAGCGTGCAATTGAATCGTTCTGGCAGTGGATCCCCTTGTGGATGATAAGGGGTGGTGTGTGATTATTTTTTGATCCCCATGATCTTGCAAAGTTCTTTTATTAACTGACTCTCAAAATCCCATCCCTGGTCTGAGTGTAGTCTCGCAGGCAACCCATAGTGAATGAAGAACTTCTCCCACAGACTCTTGGCAACCATGGAAGCTTTCTTATTTTTGGTGGGATAAGCCTGGGAGTAATGAGTAAAATGGTCAATCACCACCAAGATATTTGCAGTACCCCAGCGGTCAGGCTCTAACAACAGAAAGTCCATAGAGACAAGCTCCCTGGGTGCTGAACTTGTGATGCTGACAAGAGCTGCCTGCTTAAGCAGAGTCTTTCGTTGGATACACCTAATGCAAGTGTGAACAGGGTGGGTGATGTCACCCCCCATCTGGGGCCAATAGAATCTTGCCTTAACTAGGGCCTCCAATCGCTGTACTCCCAGGTGCCCCATTCGATCATGGCAGGTCTCCAACACACCTTGTCAGTACTTTTGCGGTAGCACCAACTGCTTTGGGTGAGGTCTCTGGGGATGCTTCTACCCTCGATAAAGTCATCCATCTTGAACCAATAGGCAGTCCCATTCCTTTAGAAAAAGGACCTCCTCTGGATGACTCGGCCGGATACCCTTGGGGTCCTTTCTCCTTTCCAATGCTAAAGGACATCCTTCATCCATGGATCGGTTCTCTGGACATGTTGGCTGTGGATTTTTCCTCCACAATGGATACCTGTTGGCATAAAGCTCTCAATTCAGGGGTCCCCACATTCTTCCGATCATTGGGTGATAAGTCTTAGTGTGAGGCTGACAAGACAAGGCATCTGTATCCATGTTTGTTCGACTGGGGTGGTATTGAAGGGTGGAATCATAAGCAGAGAGTGCCACTAACCGCCGGTGTCCCGCTACAGATAATTTTGGTGTTGTCATGATGTACGTCAAAGGGTTATCATCAGTCTTTACCGTGAACTTGGCCCCATAGAGGTAGTCATGCAACCTCTCTGTCAAAGCCCACTTTAATGCCAGGAATTCCACTTGATGAGCAGGGTAGTTTCTCTCAGGGGGTGTGAAGCCTCGACTTGCAAAAACTACTGGTTGGAGTTCGCCTGCATGCTCTTAATAAAGGACAGCTCCTAACCCAGTGTAGCTTGCATCAACATGGAGCTCATATTGCTAGGTGGGATTGGCGTACACCAAAACAGGCGCTTGACTGAGCTTTTGAATGATTTTACAGAAAGCTTCTTCACGCTCAGAAGTCCACCGCTTTCTGAAAGGTGCGCCCACATTAAAATATTAATGCAGGGGTGCGTTCCCCTTCTTCTTATTTGTGGGGGGGCATCCCTTTGGGAGCTCTGAGTGCATGCACAATGTGGGAAAAAATTCTTTATGAACCTGCGGTAATAGCCGCAGAATCCCAGAAATGACTGTAATTCCTTGTGGGTCGTGGGCCTTGGCCAGGTGGTTACCGCCTTCACCTTTTCTGGATCCATAGCTATACCATCTGCAGACACTGTGTCCCCCACATATCGTACAGACGTCTGGCAGAAGTTGCACTTGTCTAAGGATAATTTGAGGCCAGCCTCTTCCAAATGATCCAGGACTTCACACAGCCGAGTCTCATGTTCATCTAAAGTGTGCCCAAACACCAGAATGTCATCCAGGTACACCAGGCACTCTAACAGGTGCATGTCCCTTATCACCTGCTCCATGAGTTGCTGAAATGTTTCTGGAACCCCAGATACTCCTTAGGGTATACGATTAAATTGGTAAAACCCCAAGGGGCAGATGAATGTTGTCCTCTTCTGGTCCTCTGATGCCATGGGTACTTTATAGTATCCACTGTGGAGCTCAAGGACAGAGAACCAGTGACTGCTGTTCAGGCTATCCAAGGCATTTATCCTCCCAGGGCACTGTGTATTGGTTGGAGATTGTCTGCCGGTTCAGAGTGCGATAGTCAACACAAATGCGCACCTTGCCACTTCTCTTTCGCGTTACAATGATCGGTGATGCGTAGTGGCTCCTGGATTCCTCAGTAATACCTGCTTGGGCCAGTTCCTGTAGGTGCTGCCTCACATTTTCAATATCAGCAGGGGCTAATCATCTCAACCTCTCTCGAAAAGGCCGACCATCCTGCATTCGGATATGGTGTTCCACATCATGAGCACACCCAACATCCCACTCATGCGTAGAGAAAACAATTTTCCTCTTGACTAACTTCTCACACAGGCAGTCCCTCCACATGGCAGGAATGGGGGAATCCCCAAACTGGAAACTATCCCTCCCAAAAGGTCTAGCCTTGTTCTCTTCTTGGGATGGAAAGCCCCTCACTCACTGATAAACGGCTTTACATAAAGCATGCATTAGCAACTCCTGCAGATGGTCGTTCCCTGCCATCTCATCTGTGCTAATTTCTGGAACAGGTTTGCATTTATCCCTCGGATTAAAGGTGCATACTCCCTTCCCTTTGGGTCTGGGCAGACCAGTGCCAATGTTTCTATTTCCTGGGTTATCCCTGCAACGTCCTTTGGAAATTGGACCTTTAACAGGATATATCTCTGATAAGGGCAGGAGTCACAACCAATTCCCCAAACTGTTAGGCCGGACATGGGATGCAAAGGTAAATGCTGCAGGTGTTCTCGATAGTAAGATTCATAAAGTATGGTGACCTGTGATCCGCTATCCAGCAATGCCTCACACAATTGTCCCTCTTAATGGATGGGTACTACAGCTTGGGATCCTACCAACCCATCCGGGTAACCCCCGTCTGTGTTATTTTTCTGGGGAGCCTTGGAATTTCAGGGTTTTGTATTGCTCCTTCCCCAAGCCCCTTTGGCATTTCCCTGAAGCTCCCTAAGGGTTTGCTGCAATCTCCAAGATACCCTTGCATGGTCTGTCTTGCTCTGGCAGTCCAAGGTGTGGTGCCCATCTCTCCCACAGTTGTAACAGAAACTTTCTTGTGGGCTATCACCTCTCCTACTACTCTCCCCTTTTGCAGGTGGCACAGCATGAGCCTTCATCATGGCCACTTCTTGGGTCAAATCTCTCAGAGCTGCTGCCACTGATGGGGCCTCCTCCCTTTCTCCAAGCACCGCAGTGGTGTAATTCCCTGACTTCTTCAGCTGCAGTACTGCATCCACCTGCAACAATCGCTCCTCTTCTTCATGTATTTCTCGAATCGGATTGTGGAATGGGGGTGGGTTTTGTCTTGTTGGGTGCCCCTAAGGATCTGGTCTAAACTAGAAGAATCAATGTGCTTGGTGGGGATTCTTTCCTTCCGCACTACCTGCTGCAGCAAATCCTCCAGTCTCCTGATGAAATCTGACAACCATTCGTGGAGCTCTTGATAGGTGTGGTGGACCCGATAATACAGGTCTTCACCACTATCAGTGGGTATGCTTGCAAAAGACTAGGTTTTGAAAACTGGCAGGTTGTCAGGGCTCTGTTGGAACTTTGAGAAAATTGAGCCAACTACAGGGGACATTTTTCAATTTGAAGAATCAGTAAATTCTGATGAAAAACTGTTTTGCTGGAATTCTTCCAACCAGCTCTAGATACAAACAGAATTTTTTAAAAAGGAAGACAGAGAGATTCTACCCTCATCCTGGGACTGCAGAAGCTGGGGCCCTTGGCTTGTAGCTCCTATGCCTTAAGATGGCCATGATAATAAAATTGGATAGTGGGAGAAGGTGTTTCTTGGCATAAAAATGTCTGTGATTACTGCTATTGGAGTGTAGAGTGGAATTTATTTTACAAGTTTTCAAGGAAATGAAGGAAGCCACTTGAGAATTGTAGTTAAGTTACAATGTCATTTGTTGAACAATTTGCAAGTACTGCATTGTAATTTCTTTCGAAGGATGTATTACCTGGAAAGGTTTAATATTCACTACACAAAATATACAATACCGTTGTCTTTAAAAGCTCCAGAGCAAAGGGACAGCTCAGATTGTTAGAGTAAAATAGAGTACAAAGTTTTTCTTTGCTAAATGTAATGTACTGACTAGCATGTACAGTGGTCATTATTATAGTTAGTTACCCACAAATACCACATTAGTGTTTGAGATATTACAGTATTCCCTATAGTTAAAATAGGATGTAAATATAAAATCACATCTGTAGTTAGTATAGATAATTGTCATAGCCTGGCCTGGTATTCCACTGTACAGACACCAGTCTGCTGTGAGTGGACCCAGTGGTCCCACATCCTTCTAAGCCGACTGGGACTGGGTAGACCCTAGTGACTGTTCATGTTCTGGATCTAAGAGGTACACTCCCAAACTCAGACCTCTTGTGTGACATCTTTCTTTGGGACATGAGGCACCACTGCCCAGTTGCTGTAGACTGAAATCAGTGTCTGAGACCTCCCTCTCCCTGACTAACTTCCATGCACTTCTTCCCCCTCCCCAGAGTTTCACCTAAATTGTTGGCTCTTGGAGCTTTTAATTTAATGCCATTAGGGACAATGTGGAAGGTAAGCAAGGAACACAGACTTCACAAAAGAATTTCTTAACCACCATGACTTTACAGTTAAACCACTTGAGTTACGGATCTTTGAGAAGAAAAAAATCCTTTGATGCTCCCTTCCATAAACTGATCTCACCCCTTCTGGGAGTCCGAGGTTTGTCCACAGGCAGGGTGGAGTCTCTCCTGTCCACTTTCTCCTGCAAACCCTTTTACATGTGGTGATGGTCAGGCCTACCACCTCATGCATAGCAGAAACCTGTTTTGTAGTAGGTTCTTGCTTTTGTCCGTACTCTGAGCCATGTGCTCCCCCTGACATGCTTCAGCTCCCTGCCTGTGGGTCCCCCCCTTAGAAAAACCGTTCTTGCACAGGGATGTGCAATACTTTTAGTCTATTTAATAACGTGTGGACTTGGTCGCCTACTGTTGGCACCAAAGTTAAAAATGTTTGTGCTAAGAATTCCATGTCACTTTAACAAACTAAAATATCAAGTTCAGAATTCAGAGTGTGCTGGATAGACAATGCTAACTGCAGTGTCCTACGACGTGTCTTTCACTTGGGTTTGTGTCTCCTCTGTCTGTTTATCCAAAAAGTTAACAGCTTCAGTTGGGGTAACAAAAACATAGGTGCTTAAATACCTTTGAGGATCTGGGCCATAATACCGAACTTCCACTGATTTCAATACCTAAATATCTTTTGAGGATCTGGACCTACCTGTATACCAAATCTTTGTTCGATAGAGAAAAGAAGCAAGTTTGCATTTTAGTGCTAAAAAAAGTCAAATAAAATTCTTCTCTTATCAATAGTGCCCCTGACAAATCATCCTCCTGACATCCCTACCGGGTACTGACTTCTTGGGTTGAGGAAAATGTGTATGGTTTTTGACTCTCCTAAAATGTCTTTGGTAGATGTCTGGCAGGGATCTGTCTCACCCCAATTCAGGATGGCATTTTGGGTATTGGCGGGAGGATGGTGGCAGGCATTCCTTCTGCCCACTGTATAGCACAGAACCACTCTTTACTATTGCTGCTCCTTTTTGGAACAGATACATGTCCCATAAGTTACCAAAACTCCGATTGACTTGAATGAGGCCAAGATTTCTCTCCAGATCTCCTGACATCTGTGGCAGTGCTCTTACCCACTGGACCTCACTGCCTTCAGTACAATATGCTGCTATATAGCATGTCTGAAAACTGTTGAACACTTAAAAGTAAAAGCAAGTTGTTTTTTGGCTCAGATGGAGATTTCTTTATCAAAATGACCAACAACTGTTATCCAGAATAGGGCATCATGTCTTATACTTTATTTCTCATTGATTACAATACCTCTTGGGGAAAAAAAGCTATCCAGAATTCAAAGGCTATCCAGAATTCAATCCCAGTTTTCATCAAGATGCCAGAACTTTTGCATTCTATTTTGGAATATAAAGTAGTAAACCCTGTTTTTTGAGATGACAGCATTGCAAACCAAAGGCATACCAGTACAGGTTAGTCATATGTTGATATTTTTGACATATAATTTACTCCATCAGCTAGGATATCCACATTCACATTGAACTGACACTACTGAAAAGCTACCAGTGACTGAAAAGGGCAAATCTGGTATCTCTTCACTTTGTACTATAAAAATAAACCCAACATCTATCTGGGATGTCTTAGCTTCAACAGTGGTGTTTTGTTCTCTCCCCATATCCTTTTGTTTTCCTGTCAAGTCTCATTTCATGAACTGTCCAGGAGAGATGGCACCATGAGTTTGGCTTAGTGCTTCTGATTTATCTTGGTTTGATAGGCAGTAAGCTGGCTGCTGTTGTTCAGTTCACAAAGACATTGGAGTGATGGTGATGATGATGGTAAAGCTCACTGCACAGTCACTAATGGTTATGCTAGCACTACTGCTATTACATTCACGCTAAGATTCTATAAATTAGCAGAACTGTGACTATTATGCTATTTCTTGACTTCGGTCATTTGTACCCCTGCCATGTCCTTCAGCCATTGTTACAACTTTAGTTACATATTTATCATTACAACCACGCCAAAATGCTAGACAGCCCTAGCACTATTATACTGTTTGTCATTTTGGTATAGTCTCAGAGCAAAAGTCATTGATGATACAACTCCATTGAAATTAGTGGAGTGATTAATAACTGCTTTATGTATAATCTTATTAAACAGATTGTCTGGTTCTGTGCAAGTAGAAGAGAACGGTACAAGATGGCCCCTTTCTCACACAGACACAGACACACAGCTTTGTGTCCCTGTGCAGGGTCCAGGCCGAGTATGATTGGGGAGTGCAGCCACTGGTCCCAGTAATGCATCCTGTAGGAGGAGGCAGAACTTCTTAGACCCTCCCTCCCCTACATCCCCAGTGCCTGTCATTTACCCTCTACTCCCCCAGTGGCTGCACTTGGGAGAGTTCTCTGGGGCAATTGCACCCTGGCAAAGGGCTAGTTCTTTTTTCTCCCTTCCCCTTGCAGGAGAGGAGAGTCTGGGAGGCATCAGCCTCTCAGACCGCCCCTGGATAGAGCTTTACAGGCTCAGTCTCTCAAAGTCTATTGCCCCTTCCCAGGGTTTACCTCCTACCCCTCTTCCTGAGGCGTGTTGCTTGGCTGTCAACAGGGCTGGCTCCAGAAGCGATGCTTTCCATGGCTGACTCCTCCTCAACTGGCTTGTCTCTGTTACTAGCAATCTGCATAGAATCACAGAATTGTAGGACCGGAAGGGACCTCGAAAGGTCTTCTAGTCTAGTCCCCTGCACTCAAAGCAGGACCAAGCATTATCTAGACCATCCCTGACAGGTGTCTGTCCAATCTGCTCTTAAAAATCTCCAATGATGGAGAGTCCACAACCTCCCTCGGCAATTTTTTCCAGTGCTTAGCTACCCTGACTGTTAAGAAGTTTTTCCTAATTTCCAACCTTAACTGCCCTTGCTGCAATTTAAGCCCACTTCCTCTTGTCCTATCATTACAGGTGAACAAGAACAATTTTCTCCTTCCTTCTTGTAACAACCTTTTATGTACTTGAAAACTGTTATGTCCCCTCTCAGTCTTCTCTTCTCCAGACTAAACAAACCCACTTTTTTCAATCTTCTCTCATAAGTCAGATTTTCTAGACTTTTAATCATTTTTGTTGCTCTTTTCTGGACTTTGTCCAATTCATCCACATCTTTCCTGAAATGTGGCACCCAGAACTGGACACTGGACTCCAGCTGAGGCCTAATCAACAGGGAGTAGAGCAGAAGAATTACTTCTCATGTCTTAACTACAGCACACAGAGCAGCATTTTTCCTGGTCACCACTCCTTCCTATGGTAAACTACCCCCATTTAAGCCCTTCCTCCTCCAGAATGAATAAACCAGGCAGGTGTGCCTCGTTAATGCAGCACAGGCCCAGCGGAGCTCATTAGCCTCCTCCTGGCTAATGAGAGGGCGTGTCCCTTCACACTCCCCCAGGAGCAAACTATCTGAAAAAGAAAAAGGATGAGGCTGGGGGGCCAAATGAAAAGACAAGGAAGTGGCAGCTAGTGCAAGGTAACATGACTGCTTCCATGTCCCCACCTGACAGGGATGTGGTTTACAACCCTGACTGGGCCTTATTGTTTGCATATGCTGTGTGGGAAGCTTGCAAAGCACACAGACATTTTAGCTGTGGCCTAACACTTGAAAACACTTTGAGTCTGCCATTCAGAAATGTTGAGCACCCGAAACAAGAGAGGTGGGTTCATTACTCCTTAGAAAATCAGGCCTTAGCATTGAAATAGACTGTTTGGAAGGGTTTGGCCTTTGATTTTAGCCAGCTAATTTTAATGGATTCTACAACTGTGTATGTACTGAAAACAAAACCTATGAACCAGCTGAGTACCAAAGCACATACATGCTCTGACATGCTCTTTTAACAATTTAAGGAGACACTTTCAAAGGCACAAATGGCTGTTAGGAGCCTGACTCCTGCTGAAAAGTTGGACACCTAACTGCCATTTGTGCCTTTGAAAATCTTCACCTTAAATAAAAAAGTTAGCATGGGAAATATATGGCTTTAAGGAATAGAGTGATTATTGTATGGGTAGCATTTTGTTACACAAGCATTCCATGTGCCTAGGATACTGAAAGAGTTAAATTACTGTGGGATGCAATAATATCTTTGAGAGATGTTTTCTCATTGAACAAAATAAAATTAATAAAATTAGACATAAGATCCGAAGAAGCAGGAATGTTCAAGTTGCCCAGATAACCTGAATTAAAACATCTATTTTTTTAAATTACTAAGGCTGCAAATACTACACAAATGAAGCAAAACAAAACACAGCAAACAGAATTAAAGCAGACCACAAAGGATCAGTTAACCAGGTTAGCAATTTCTTTTTTCTGGAAGTAAAATATTAAACAACTGTTAGTTTGATGTCCTTTTAAGGCTAGGTATCAGTTATGCTGTTTCTGATGTTCTTATTAAAAAAAAATCAGAAACCAAAAAACCTCAGCTGTTACGTTTTTTTAATAAGGATTGAAATGAGGCATTCTTATATATGTAGGACTTCTCTTATGGTGGATTTCCCCCTTCTGGAGCTCTGAAAATGTTACATATTTCAATTTAGAGAAATATACATTAAACAGCCATCCAGTCAGATGTGCAATGGTAACTGAAGCAAAGTTTACTTACGGATCCATATCTAAAATTAAACTCTTATGAAAATCAAACACCTAGATTTTTATATATATCATCACACATATATCAGCGTTGCCAATCCTAGCATTCAAAAAATGAGTCGGCTCCCCCAAAACATAATAAAAAATTGGGTTTGTGATGGAATGAACAAACCCTACACTGACCAGGAAAGGGTTAATGAACTACTGCGGGCTCAATCAGCCCTGCCCTGCTACATCTGCAGTATGTAGCAGGCTTGGAGAGAAGGGTTAAAAGGGGAGGGTCCACCTCAGCTGAGGGCTGACTGGGAGAGAGTGAGGAGACCTCCAGCTCTTATTCTGAGAGAGGCCTGGCTGGAGCAAGGAACTGACTAGAGATTACTGCCTGCCAAAGTCTCCCTGAGAGATGGTATGCCTCAGACAGGACAGCTGTTTTGATTTGCTACCAGTGACTTACCTAGTGCTGTGGGGTAAGTCTGCTGATGCTCATACTGTTTCTGAAGGGGATGACAGCCAAATAAAACCCTTTTGTCTCTTGCACCTGGCTGAGGTCCTAGCAGTGGTTTGTTGCAAACCCAGGAATGATTGCATCACAGGTTCTGTTTGTTTACCTTCTGTGTGGGAGCCTTTAGAAGATGCTTGGATCATATTTTCAGGCTTTTCTCATCAACCATGAGGGTGGAAACATGCCTTTAAAAAAAAGTTTAAGTTTTTACATTCACTTGACTCCTGGAGCTGGGGCTTTAAGGAAGACCCCAAATATTGTGAAACTTGTGATAAAATCATGGGTTGGCAATGCTGCTTATATAAGAACATGTACGCTGAACTGGGGCATGATAAACTGCATGCAGAAGGAGGAGTTTGCAGAGGTGCTTAGGAAAATGAAAAAGGAGAAAGCACTTCAGTCAGATGAAGTATTAGTGGAAGCGCTGAAGTCACTGGGAGGGGAAGCCATCAAATATCTTACAAGTATGTCAGTGAGTCTCTTATGAAAGAGAAAATGCTGGACGAATTGTATAAAAGTTTTGTGGTGTCTATTTTTAAACATAAAGAAGATGTTACACTATGTGCTAAGTATTGTCCAGTAAAACTGATGCTATGTGCTATGAAAATATGGTGAAGATTATTGAAAAGTGTCTGCATGGAACAGTTGAAATTTGGAAGGGTCAGTATAGTTTCATGCTGAGAAGGAGCACAAGTGTTGCCATATTTGTGGTCTGAATCCTCAAGGAGACATTCAGAGAAAGAAGATGGCAACTGGGCATAGTCTTTGCGGACCTGAAGAAGGCATACCATTGTGTACCAAGAGAACCAGTTTGGTGGAGTTTGTGATGGAGAGGTGTGTGAGAAAAATATGTCTGTGTTATCCAGGATATGTATGATAGACAGACTACTGTAGTCTAAAGTAAATGGGGCTACAGCACAGAATTTCCAGTAAATGTTAGCCAGCATCAGGGATCAGCATTGAGCCCCTTTTTGTTTGTGTTTGTTATGGATGTGATACGCCAGCCACCTTGAAACATGCTGTTCTCTGAGGACTTCATGATATGTGTGGGAGACTGAGAGACTCTGCAAGCCAACTTTGAACACAGACAATGTAGTTTTGAGCAGGCTGGTCTTAGACTGAACGATGGTAAGACTGAGCTGTGATTACTGAGAAAGGAGGACTCATCATAAAGGACGCCACAGGCAGAGAGCTTGGAAGAGTGAAAGAATTTTAAATACCTAGGATCATTGGTTACTGACAGTGGTGCCATACTGAAGCTGCTTGAAGTAAACAGTTGGGGCTGACCCCGGTTCTTCATGACAAAAAGAAACCAATTAAGTTAAAAGGTAGAGTGTGTACAACTGTAATTTGACCCATCTCAGTTTACAGAAAAGAGACTTGGCCAGTCACAAGGAAATAAATCAGTACGCTTTTCACCCTGGAAATGAACATATTGAGATGCTCAAATAGTTGGACACTCCGTGACAGGAAATTTATAAAGGGCCTCATGCACATTGTTCTAACTGAAGACAAGCTGAGGAAGGCTAGACTATGTGCATATGGGCATATCCAGTGTAGACCTGACAGCTATATTGGTAGGATGGCTCTTGCAATAATTGTGGAATGACGATGACCCAGGGGAAGCCAAAAATGCAGTACACGGACTGGAGTCAGAGGACCTCAGAGACACCAATCTGCGTAGTAGCCTGGTGTATGATCATGAGTACTGGAAGAAGGCTATAAAAGTTGCCAATTTCGAATAGGGAAGAGGCAAGAAGAAATAATATTACTCCTTGCTTTTTGGTCTCCTTCTGCTTTTTTGGCTTTTTTTTTAATGGCAAGAAAAATGCCATTAGTTTTTTCATCATAAGCCATGATAAAAACAGCAGCAGAAGAAATTATACACCTAACTGGTATATTTTCCTGAAGGATTGGTTTTGACAAAAATTTTCAAGGCTGCTCCATCAATATTGATCATCCCAGAAACTTGATATTTCACAAAATGCTTTATATTTTTGAGTCTCTTTAAAGTGGAATGCCCGTGTTCTCTGCTGAAATGTCAAGCTGTTGGCATATGGGAAATGGATAGTTCCCTTTCCAATAGTTCAAATACACTGGGGCAGCATCAGATGTATCCTGTGCTGGAAAGTTTACATTTAGGAGCAACAAAGAAATCCTGCCTAGCAGAAGGAGAGAAATTTGTCAAATATTGAGCCTAAATTTTTCCACTGCCTTACACCATTCATAGCTATTTGTGCATATGCAAAGTGGGTCTGAAATGTTACCATTCTGAGTCAGTCATGTTTTACACCAGTTTTGTACTGGTGTAAATGACTATACTGGCAATTCCAGGCAGTGCAGAATCTGGCTCCAAAACTTCCAAATGCAGACAGGATCAATAAAACACACAGTCGCTATTTAATCCCAGTGTCTTAATTTAGGCCCCGATCCTGCAAATAGCGATGCATGGGTCCAAGTGTTTGCCCACATGCATCAAGCTGCAGACTTATGCCCACAAAATATCAGTAAGTGGGACTTATCAGAATTTCCTGTTTAAATATAAGAAATAAATAATAAAACACTAAAGTTGGAGAACGATTGGCATTTTTTGACTAAACTCTTTTTTTCATTGTAAAAGTTGACATGTTTAAAACCAAAACTTTTAATGGGAAAGGATTGGTTTTGACAAATTTCTCAACATGAAAAAAGTTTCAAAATTGTCAATATCCCACTTGACATTTTCAAAATGAAAAATTCTGATTTTCTGGTTCAAAACAACTTTTTTTTGTTTAGAAATGTAAACTAAATAGAGTAAAACTATTTTTTTTAAAAAATAGTCAAAATGAGGTTGTTTTTTTTTTTAAATTATCAACACAAAATGTTTCTGTTGATTCAAGCCAATCTTGTAATGTTTTTTTCTTATTTTCAGTTTGTGAAAATTTTTGAGAATATGACTTTTCATCTCGATTTGGGATGGAATTTTTTTTAAATCTGACAAATTTTAATGGGACAAGAGAATCCATTTCCTACCTGGCATCTTTTAATGGTTTTCTAAATTATTCATATACTCAGAAATTTAAGGCAAAAAGGGACCATTGCGATCATCTAGTCTGACATCTTGCATAATACACTAGTGATGTGCTCTTTGTAACCAGATTAAGCGATTCTAAAAGTTTTAATCTAAATGGAAGATTGAGATGATGCTGCAGTGAATGATCTAGTTATGAACAATGCTCTCTGTATCTGGGAGATGGTCCTGCAGAGCTTTAAATGGAGCTCATATATTAAAGGTCTCTTCAGAGACAGTCAAATAATGCATTAGGTTTATGAGTATTGAACCAGAGAGAGCCCACAAACGCTGAAGAATGGTTTCACCTGAACTGCATAACAGAAGTTTTCACTGCAGCTTTACTCAAAACAAGTTTTGTGGGTCATCTGTTATAATCCACTTGTAAACTTTAGGGTTCTTTCTGATACAGCTGTGAAGTATATACAATGTACTCTGTGCTTTCACCATTAAATCTAGTTACTCCCAAACAATAATACATGTCATTAATATGGATGGGCTGCAATGGAATTGAAGTTGTAAAATCCATACAGGCAAAGAAGTCAGTTTTTTTATTTGCTCTGGAACAGACGCTAGAAAAGCATTTAAACGTTTATCACTGTCCTTTTATAATAATGCCACTTATTCATCACAAATTTATTAATAGGATTTGAGTAAGAATATGGGAATAATAATCTCAGATAGGTGTATCCATGCAACCCATTTTCATATGGGGGATCTGAGGCATAGGCATAAAGTAGAGCCACTAAAATTGCAATTTGACAATATTAAGATTATGCTACCGAATTGCTACCGCTGCTAGAGATGGGCTCAAACCACAAAGTTCAGATCCAGGGCTAAACTTTCCCCAAGACTAGTGAGGTTCAAATCCAAAGCATTGGTTCAGGCACAGTCGGATAGCTGGCATATGAATGGATTAATGTGGAGCTATAGCTCTTCAGTTTTGCCCAAATGAAAATATCTGGGACACACACATCCTAGAATATTGAACCTTCTGGCTGCTGAGCAAATCCATCCTATCGAGAAAGGAGGCTGGACCAGTTCCATAATTGGATTTGAGGACAACTTGTTGATAATGGGGTATTAGGAGGGGAAGAGGAAAGCTTATGTGAATGAACAACTGGCTTCCTGCATGGCACAACTTTCTGTATTAGTTCACTCCTCCTCTTGATATGACTTTGTAAGCCAAGTGACAGAGTAATTCCTTTGCCCAGGGAAGGGGGAGTACTGCCTCTCTTCTCTTACCCAGAGGTCAGGAGAAGGGGAAAACCAGTCTTTGTTTCCTGAATCTGATTTTGAACCTTACTCACATGGAGCAGTATCTTGCTGATGAGTAGTTCTAAAAGCACAGGGACAGGTTGAGAGACAGGTGTATGAATTGGAACCTCTGTACTTTCCTCCCTCTAATCTGGATTCAAGGTCCTGATGAAGGGACACTCAAAGTTACATATTTATATCAGCTAAGAGACTGTTTGATATATTTGTTTTCATAGCTTGCACATTAATTTGACGAGTTCTTTGAAAGCAACAATCACAATGAATTTAGAATTCTAATTTTTTTCTATTTATTTATTCTAAATTTATTCTAAAATAGTTTGCTTGTTCTGTAGTGTATTTGGCAAAATAACTGGTGTTCTCATAATATTAGACCTTTGCTATAAAATCTTTGCTGGAAATGAAGGAGGGACTACTGTAAATGCAAATTATAAAGTAGCTGCATTAGCAAAATGCAAATTAGAGAGGTAGAGGTACAAGCACATTGGATAACATTACTTGTTACTGAGCATAATGATTAATTCCATGAGTAGTTCTAGGAATCAGTGTTGCCAAGCTCTAACCTTAGATTGTCTTTGACGCGCACAGATTCTTTTCAAATTGTATTCTCTGTGCTCACAGAGAGAGGGTTCTATATGTTGAGAAGTTTTAACAAATTTATATAATTTTCATTTACTTTATAAATTACAGCAATACATGAATGCTGACATTTTTCACTGACTGTACAGTGAAAACAGTTTTACCATCAATATTTGGATGCTGTGGATACTGACCCCTGCTATGTGACAGAGCCATAACTTTTGTACACCTGCCACATGTAATGTAAATGGACCCAGAAAATAAAGATACCAGTACTCCTCTGTGTCACACACTTATATTACAGTGTTATAAGGAAAGAATATACATTGGTAAGTTACAGCTAACTGCCAAGTGGCAGGGTATGATTGGTGTACAGTAAATGTCAATGACAAATTCAAAAATGAGACTCAAGTACCAGCAAAATAAAAAGGTTACATGGGCTCAAACATCATAGCTCATGACATGCCTCTTCAGTAGCTGGCACAACTATTGCTGCCTCTCCACCACATTTCCTGGGTATATTTCGTAATTTAGGAAACATTGCAAGGGTAATGTGAGAGACAGCTCTGGCACAGTTTATTTAATGGCAACCATTGGATAGGATCAGACCCTGGTTGGGTGATAAAGTTCATGGTCCATCAAATTAGTAATGTACAGGAAAAATACCTGGTTGTCTTGGTGCATCGGCCATGGCAATAGTCCATTGTTGAGTAAACAGAAGCTCCATCCAAATGTGATTGTCTTGAGTGGAGTAGCTAGTGTGGACTAACTATTGTGGGCTTTACCTCCACACATAGGCAAGCCCTTAAGACGTGCTTCAAAGCCCAGTGAAACCAATTGGATTGTTGGATTGGATGTCAAGGGGTGTTGGATCAGGCTCTTAAATTTGTCTTAAAGAAAATATATTATTCATTTTGGTTTGAAAATAATGGCAGATGATATCCTCATTATACTTAAAGGGAGCAATGATACAGAAACTCGACAAGACCATAACAGAGAACTACAAGCTTTTTTACAGTGATGCAGGGACAAGAGCATATAACTCAACCCAGAAAAAGAATGCAACTCAGACAACATGAGGTGACATACACTGGACGTCTTTTCACAGCAGTCAGGTTGAAAATAGGTTCCCAACAAGATCAAGGCAGTGCAAGATATGCCAGTTCCAGGGGATGTGAAAGGGGTACAGCACTTCATAGGAATGATATATTCTCTGCCCAAGTTTTTTCCCCACCTGGCTGCGGTAGAGGAACCCATTCATCAGTTCACAAAGCAGGATGTTGAGTGGGATGGGGCAGGGCCCTGGCAGCAGCATTTGACATACTGAAATAAAGGATAACAGATGCTCCTGTCCTGGAGTAACACCAGCCAAAAAGCCACTCCAGTGTGATGTGTCAGAGAAAGGATTGGGTGTAGCACTTTTGTAGGACTTTTTTTGTAGCACTTTTGTAGCTTATGCCAGCAGAGCCCTCTCAGAAACTGAACAGGGGAATGTCCGAATGGAAAAAGAGCTTCTGGCTGTGATGTTTGAAGTGGAGCAATTTCATCAGTACACCTATGTCCACCCGGTTATAGTGCAATCAGATCACAAGCCCCTGCAGACAATGATGGCATAGCCCTTTCTTACTGCTCCAAAGAAATTGCAGCACATGTTGATGCACCTATGGTGCTGCCAGGTAGAGATCAGATATTGTTCAGGATGATTACTAATGTTAGCTGACACCCTGAGCTCAGCATTTATACCTAGCATCAGTGAATTGGGGGAAGGGGATCATGACACTGAATCCATTAGTCTGTTGCACTATCTCCGAGTTTCAACAGCAAAGCTGATGGAAATTAAGGAGGCTACGGAAAAGGACATCTAGCTACAGGCAGTCAAGAGAGTGATACTAGCAGGGTGGCCAGAAGACAAAAGCCAAGTATCGATAGGAACAGAACCATATTTTCAAATTAATGATAAACTAAGTGTGTGGGATGGAATCATATTTCAAGGACAGAACTCTTGTCCCCATCTCATTACATAAGGATGTCGTGCATAAAATATATGCCTCATACCTGGGCGTTGGTCTGAGATGGGCTCAAGAGTGTGTTTAATCTCCAGGAATGAATACACAGCTCTGTTCCTTGATAGAAAAGTGTGATAACCACAAGCAGAAAGACTGTTACCACATGAGCTGTGCACCTGATTATGGGAAAAGGTGGGGGCAGACTTATTACCTCCAATGAAAAGCAGTACTTGATTACAGTGGACTACTATTCAAATTTCTGGGAGGTTGTAGCCCTGCCTGATACAAGAAGCAAGTCAGTGATTTGCAAACTGAAGAGATATGGTATTCTGAACACCGTATTCATTAAAAATGGACCCCAGTTTGCCTCAGAAGAAGTCAAGGTAGTTGCACACAAATGGGGTTTGACTACCGCCCTTCTTCCACAGCATACCCATACTCAGGGGTGCCAAAACAGTTCAGCACAGGCACTGATGGAACAGAAGACCAAAACCCTGCTGTCTATGAGGGCAGACCTATTTCTATCAGAAGGATGAAGATACCATTGAGAAGAAATGGCTGACAGTCAGAGAAAACAGGCAATACAGTACAGCAGGTCAACCAAGGAACTTCCAAGGAACTGGAGACAGGTACTTCTGTGAGAATCCAGTCATTAGGGAGACCTCAGAAGGAATAGACTAAAGGAGTCTTGAGGGTTGCAAAGACACCCAGGTCTCACAAGTTAACTATGCACGAGAAACAAGTGATCTGAAGGAGCAGAAGACACTTACGAACCATCAGACACATCACCCAGAGAGCATACAGAGATACAGATCAGAGAGTGGAGAGATGGAAAACCATCTGAAGGTCACCTCACAGAGAGGGAAGAGATTCTGCAGAGTTAGACAGGCTACAGGGAGACAGCAATAGGTCACTCCCAAAGTGATCACCTGTTGAGAAGACCAAACTATCTCAAGAACAGCTGAGTGGTCAGCTACATGATAATAACCTCTGACTGAAGGGAGATGGGGTGGAGGTCTGGGGCTCAATTATTTGTTTTTAATGTTTATACTAAAATGTTTGATAAATAAGAAAAATGTATTATGATCTGTGGAAATAGAGTCAGAGGGCCCATGTTCCCCGGAGGGGTTGTTATGGAAAACAATGTGCGTAGGGAGTTAGGGTGGAAACAACTCAGTTCAGTGGACAGAGCTGCCCACGCGGTTTAATAAAAGTTCTATTTGTTCAACATAACTTGCATTCGGCTTCACTCTTTGATAATGAAACACAGAGTAGCTAGCATGCTTTAAATTCACAACCTAGCTTGCTGTGCATAAGTCCCCCATGCAAATGAGCACTAAAGCTCTTCCTTTCTTTTTATGCTGGAAAATTTGGGTATGGCCATTTTATAGTCACCAACATAAGAACGGCCATACTGGGTGAGACCAATGGTCCATCTAGCCCAGTAGCCTGTCTTCCGACCGTGGCCAATGCCAGATGCTTCAGAGGGAATGAACAGAACAGGTAATCATCAAGTGATCCATCTCTTGTTGCCCATTCCCAGCTTCGGGCAAACAGAGGGTAGGGACCATTCCGGGCATGGTTTTGCATCCCTGCCCCTCTTGGCTAACAGCCATTGATGGACTTATCCTCCATGAACTTATTTAGTTCTTTTTTGAACCCGGTTATAGTCTTGGCCTTTACAACATTCTCTGGCAAAGAATTCCACAGGTTGACTGTGCATTGTGTGAAGAAGTACTTCCTTTTGTTCATTTTAAACCTGCTGCCTATTCATTTAATTCTGTGACCCCTAGTCTTGTGTTATTTACTTCCTTCACTTTCTCCACACCAGTCATGATTTTATAGACCTTTATCATATCCTCCCATAGTCTTCTCTTTTCCAAGCTGAAAAGTCCCAGTTTTGTTAATCTTTGCTTATATGGAAGCTGTTCCACATTCCTAATAATTTTTGTTGTCCTTTTCTGTACCTTTTCCAATTCCAATATATCTTTTTTGAGATGGGGTGACCAGATCTGCACACAGTGTTCAAGATGTGGACATACCATGGATTTATAAAGAGGCAATATGATATTTTCTGTCATATTATTTATCCCTTTCCTAATGATTTCCAATATTCAGCTTTTTTGATTGCTGCACATTGAATGGATGTTTTTCAGCGAACTATCCACAATGACTCTAAAAGCTCTTTCTTGAGTGGTAACAACTAATTTAGACACAATCATTTTATATGTATAATTGGGATTATGCTTTTCAATGTGCATTACTTTGCATTTCTCAATGCTGAATTTCATTTGACATTTTGTTGCCCAGTCACCCAGTTTTGTGAGATCCTTTGTAACTCTTTGAAACTTTGGACTTAACTACCTTGAGTAGTTTTGTATCATCTGTAAGTTTTATCACCTCACTGTTTACCCCTTTTTCCAAATTATTTATGAATACACTGAACAGTGCTGGTCCTACCATTTACCTCTCTCCATTCTGAAAGCTGACCTTTATTCCTACCTTTTGTTTTCTATCTTGTAATCAGTTACTGATCCATGACCGATCAGTTACTGATCCCTTTTATCCCATGACTGCTTACTTTGCTTAAGAGCCTTTGGTGAGGGACCTTGTCAAAGGCTTTCTGAAAACCTAAGTACACTATATCCACTGTTATCCAATCTATAACACTTCAGGTGTATGTAATCCCCACCTCTTTTTGTCACTTGGTCTTCTACCTCATGCTTAACAATGCATCTGAAGTGCAACATGAAAATATTGACGCATAAGGCACCTCCTTTGTTAATCTGCTTTTAGTTTTCAATCCTGTAGTCCCAATTCTTACAAAATTTACATCCTCTTTAATGGGAGGTTAGCGTGTACATGGACTATACTAACTGTGACAATATCCCTGATTAGTCATTTGTTTCAGTTAAACATTCTCTTATGTAGTTGGCTAAGAAAAATTATTTCCCCTTCTTCAGCAAGCGGTGTATTAAAAATGCCACTTATGTCTTTATAGCAAATCATTTTCAAGCTGGTGTGCTCTATCATCAACTTGCAAAATTCAGGCCAACTCAACCAGATTTAGAGCTACAGTAAGTCATTTTATCAGCCTTATATAAAAGTGTAGTGCTTGATAAACATTCCTTAGGCAAGACATTTATAAAAAATGACTTAAACATGGTCCCTTGTCTATACCCACACACACACAGTTTTTCAGCTAAGATTTGTTGTGACTCTGTGAAGCCATTAGAAAGTGATCTCTCAATTGTGGAGAAAACAGCCTCCATACAACATAACTCCAAAAACTCTAGCTACTTTTAAATAACAGGAATCTGACTCACTAATGTATCATAGGATTAAAAAATATATCTGATCTGATTAGAAAAGTCTGCCTGTGCTTAATACTCTGGATTTAAGAGAGTTTGAACGCATATTTCAGTTATTTTTATGAAAGTTACTAGGTTAGATTATATAGCATACAAAAAGTGTTAGGGCCAAATCTGCATTAATTTCCACTCTCTGAAGCCTCATTGGGAGGGGAAAGAAAGGAGATAAGAGTTTCTTTATCACTTTTATGCCATAGAGGGAGAGTTTGGGGATAAACCTGATGGACCAACATATCACAGATAGTGAGTTGTTTATCTTGCATCCAATAATCTAATGGTTTGTTTTTACTGCTGAATATAATTTATATTTCTAAATCTCTGGATGATATATTCTTGATGATAATGTCTGGATGATATATCCTTGCCTCAGTATAGATACTTTATGAAAGCTAAGAAGGGTAAACTGGTAGTTCCTTAAGATTTCAGCAAAAATGGAAAGGAACCATTAATGCTGAGACATACCATCCAGAGAGAGAGAGCGGATTATTTGCCATTAAAACAGGTATCTATCAGGTCATGCTAACCCTTTTACAGGAACTTGAATAGATTCTCTTACTTTTTGTTTTCAGTTGATAATCATTGTAATAAAAAGCCCTGGCATAATTGTAGCTATACTACTCTAGCAATGTGTAATAGGTATTCTACTATACAGTGTCAGAAACAGAAAATATTAGCATTGGTGTGGGGTACTAAGCTTCATCCTGTGGTATGTTATGGGACACTTTGTGGTGTAGTACTGTGGCTTTTTATAGAACTAGTGTAATTACTTCCTAAGTAGAAGTGTTTTTCCTATGAAGGAAATGTGTATAATAGGTCTGATCTAATTCTAAGTCAATGGAAAGCCTCCCATTGATTTCAATATGTGTTGGATCCGGCCCTATGTGTCAAGTGGAAGTAGTTTAAATGTGATACAATGTATTGAATAACAATGCCCAGTAATATAGTCCTGAGAGATGACTATAAAATGCAAGATGATGAAGCAGTAAGAGCAGAATCCTAACCAAAAGTACAAAGAAAAGCTGATCTTCAAAGGGAGGGAAGCACTTCACAAGAATGCAAAGTAGTCTGAGTGTGGGACACACTGGTCACCTTATAAATATAATTCTTTATTATATGAAACAAATATATGTGATACTCTGGGTCAGTCTGTCTCCTTTAAATGACTGAAGGAAGATTGTGTATCCTCAAAAGAGACATCAGTTATTATGAGAAACTAATCTACTAACTTCTAAAACACAAATGAAATATTTTTGTATTTGTGAGCTTTGGAACACTCAGGAAATGTGTTGCACACAAATTCTCATTTTTTGTCAACAGAGAAGATGTAAAAAGAAGAGTCTTCTTCTCCCACTTACTTATGGCTACTCCAAGCTGATAACAAATATGTCCTCCAATTTAGTCCTTTAGTGTGGGAACTGTCCTGCATTATTACTATTTTTGGGGGGGTGGGGGTAGGGAGAGGGGGGAGGGAACAGGTATGAAGAGTAAGGGGGGAGGATGGGGAGAGAAATTGGCCACCAGCTGTGTTTGAAGATTTAAGTTGGAAGGTTAAACATGTTAAAATAAAATTGATTTTGTTTTGATGCAACCTTTTGAACAGTAGAAAGATATATTTGAAGAATGATAGTCTTTTATCTGTTCAGGAAGATAGATGGGTATGACTTAAGATGTCATATAAATATGAGTGTTGACTAATATATGCTGGCTAGTATTAATAAAATATTAATACTAATATGTATTGTCTCCACTGTATGTGTGTATATATATATATATATGCATTAAGCACGAAAAACATTAAGCACAAATATTGTAACAGTGATATAGCCTGAAATGGCTTGTACCGTAATCCTGTTAATTTATGATAAATATTTTATAATCCCTTGCACTTGCTGAAGAAGGCATTTGGCATAATCAGAAAGGAAACTCATCAAAATCAAGATATATTCATTCTATGTCTTAGTATAATCAAGGGAAGTACCCTCACAGACTAGTACCTGGAATGCTAGTATCCAAAACAAAGATAAGGAAGAAACAGAACAAGAAGTTAGGGAACTGGGACAAACTAATGGGTTGGATTTTAGTGAAGTGTTAAGAGATGTGTAACTTGTAAAATCATCATATAAATAATACTTGATGAAATGTATAACTTTGAGAACACACATTTACCTTACACAGAAGATGACATTGCTGCACAAGACAGCTTCCTGGAGACTGGTATCATATAGAACCCTTTCCCACTACTATATTATTATTTGCTTAGAGCAATAAACCTGCCTGACATGGGTTATTTGGTCCTTTTAATTTATTTCATAATGACCCAAAGTGTGGACAATCAAATGATAATACCGTTTATCAACATGTGCTATAAATGAACTGTATAAATGACATGCTAGTAAAAGACAATAGACAGGAATAAATTACCCTTTGCTTTTGATGACAAGAGATGATAACCTACTGATAGTAGTCAGAGTCCACATGACACTGGAAAAGGCTGCACTTTGCTTAAAGAAAAATGGGTTCCTAAAATTGTTAATGATCTGAATGTTCCTGGCCATGTATGAGTGTGTCTGTGTGGGGGGAAAATTATGGCTTAATCAACTTTAATATTGTTTAAAAGGAACGTATATAGCACACACAAGTCCCAATTAAAGAAAGCATTCCTATGCAGGAAAGCACCTAAGCACATGCACGTTTTCCTTAACTGAGGTAACAGCACTGAAATACGAAATGAAATCATAACTTGCAGGTTGTCAGAGCTGTTATGCGCAGTAATGGCAAAACTTGACCCTGTGCAGAAGGTCAGAAGTGGGACTTGGTGAGCCTTGTGCTGGCTTTTTGTACATGGGTCAATTTCACCTTATATAAGTATAGAAGGATCCCATATGCATATCCCAGGACTATCACAGTGATTTATCTCCCTTTCTGTAGGAGCAGCATAGAAAAAAGTACACATTCCTCCAAAAGAACAATCTTGGAGTTGGTAAATTACAAGCAAAATCTTTTTTCCGGATGAAATTTTTGTCTAATCAATTGGAAATGATCTGGGCACTCCTAAAAAAGGAATACTGGCCTCCATCCCCCAGCAGATCTATCACAAAGGCCCAGTCATTCTGGGTTATTTTTTGGTGGGAAACAGGGTGAGGAAATTGAAAATGTTAGGTCGGCAGAGAAAGTTTGCAATGAAATATTATTTATCTAGTGCTGCATTTAGGAATCTGTTTTCTTTGACCTCTGCCTAATCACACGTCTCACACTGGTATCTTTTTAAAGAATTCAAAGCCACAAGTGCTGCTTAGCACTCTATGGGTAGGCAGCAACTGCTCTGAAAGCTACTTGAGAATCATTGTAGATGCACTTGCAGGCTTTTAGTATTGGAGCTGCCTTACTCAGGATGACTATGCACACAAGTTTCAGATTGAATACCTGCAGCACTCCTTTCAAGGACAAGCAGGATTTTAGATGGCAAGCTGAAATAATTCCCATTAATACAGATGGTCATTTTGGGGTAAAGGCCATGCTGACTGTCAGCTACAGCAGTTAAGGAGCACCTGGACAGAATTGTCCTTCTGCTTTATTTGCAGGTGACTGGGTTGTTGTTGTTGTTAACTATTATTATTTATTAGTTATTAAATCTTTTCTTCTAACCTCTGATTTTTTTTTCCCTTTTGTGATAAATAAGTACTGTCAATGCGGGCTGTAACCAAATCACCCTCCCCATTTATCATACTAATTGTGGCTTAATGAGCAGAGGCCTGAGACTGGAAGAGTTGTTGTCTATCCAGAATATTATTGGAGTGTAGCTTCTTATGGTAATTAGTACAGTCTGTAATAATTACGTCTGCTAGGAACTGTATTTATCATAGAGATTTAGTGCTAAAAACTATTCATACTGAAACAAACGTATTGTACATAATGAACAGCCATTTTAAATCTAAAAGTACTCAATGTTAATAAATGCAATATTATTTCCTTTTAAAGAACTTGTCATTTTACACTGTTTTTCAAACAAGAGGACTGAGTCACCATTGTATTACTCCTGGTCTATGAAGTTATTGTGGCATAAAACTGGAGGTAACAATGATGAATCATGGCCAAGGAGCTGTTTTAAAGTAGTGTTTAACTGCATATAGTTTTGATAAGCAGAATATTTTCTTTCTTATGTGGAAGCTCCTAAGTAATATTGCAGTGGTACCAAGGGCAAGCAAAGGGCAAAACTCAGCTCTCAGACTTACACAGTAGATATTGACTGACATTCTTCATTCCTAGTGAGAGATCTATGTTTATCGGAAGAGCTGAATATCAGAGCAGAGATGTGCTAAGTGGATGTGAGAGAAGAATTTCCCCCAAGATCCCTAAACCACTTGTCTGCTTGCGGACAATCACCTTGCCCCTGAATCTCCTTCCAAAGTCTCCCCAGCTATGAGTAAGTCAAACTCTAATTCTCCATTTTTGTTATATCTTGGAAGCACTTCCTCTAAAAGGGCTTGGTGTAATAGCAGATAAAAACTACAGTGCAGATGTCTAAGAATAAATCCATTTCAGAGATTAAATGGGTAATGATTAACATAAATACAAGCACAGAGGGCCTGTTTTGGGACCTTATTGATGATGAAACAGGAATTGCTAAACTATATAAGCTGAAATAGAGATAAGATGAGTTTCTCTTATTCTCTATGCTCTAGTAGGGTACCTCCTAAAATGATATAGCATTAGCTATTCAGTATTAATCATTACTAGCGTCCATTAAGAGGCACTGCTAATGAAACTAAGATGCAGACTGGATTGGAATAACATGATATTTTTCCAAATCTACTTTTAAGGCACTTGATCAGTTTTTTTGAGGTGATGTGGAAAGAAAAAGAGAATTTAATTTAAAATGTTCATGACAGTTCTGAAGATATAGAAAATCAGACATGGTAAATAAAACATCAGAGCTATTATATATCATTATGAGGACTGGTACTTGAAGGTCCCTGTCCTAGATTAATAACACAGGCATTCAGCTCAATGACCTCAGATTAATTCAACCCAGACTATCAATAGCTGGAAAAAAAGGTGAAAGAAATTTCTTTCAAGAAGAAAAGTTGAAAGAATACAAAACAGAGGGCAGAGAGAAGGGGGGAAACCAGAAACAGAGTTTCTTTTCATTGAAGATGATTGCACCTTTGCAGAATTGTAATAGGAGGGATGCTCTTGTAATTATAGATGTGAAATGACATCTACAATTGATGATTTGTATTGCCAGTTTTAAATTCCTCCTTCTCTTTCATCCTCTTCCTGCAATACTGGTGTTGGCATGGATATAGTTCAAGTCCACGCCTTGAATCCACCAGAGGAAGGCACTTCAGATGTAAAACAGGATGCATCTTGCCTTTATATCCTGCGTCCTCAGCACTGTTCTTCTGGGAAGAGAAGGATTGAATTTAGTACCCCAACTCTTATCCCCTGCATGTCATCATGGCTCATTGCCCTTGATTGTAATCCTAGTCCTTCTTGTATCTTTCTTATACTAGTAGTGATTGAATACAACAGTAGTACAAGAGGGAGCTGTAGAAAGAGATAAAAGAGAAGACAGATACTTGGAAATGGAGACTTGGTGTCCATGAGGATAAAAACAAATTTGCTTTAGTTAGCTCAAGATCTTATGGCCATTAGAACAACCATTTTGCTGTCTTGGGTGGTTTCTGGATGCAGTCATATAGCAGGTCATGCTATGAATCTGAATTTGGGACTGGGATTGGAGGTAAGGGCAGGTGACGTTTACATCATTGTGATGGATTGACCATTACCTGCTCTATTTTGAGCAGAGGTTATACCTCTTCTCTTGGGACATAGAACCTGTTTTGGTTGTCCTTCCTTGAAGACTGATGGAACTTATTGGGTTTCAGAGGGATCTGAAGAAGAACTTTGTTCAGCTCGACAGACTATGCTAACAGTGACCCAAAGGGACTTTATTATCTCTTGCCCTCAGCTGTCAGTGGGTTTGTCCTCAAATGTCCTTGTTTACAACTTCAAAGATCACTGTGGTATTTAGATGGCTTGTGACTGGTGAAGTTATCTATAAAAGTGTGGCAAAGATGCAGTTATGAGTGTAACCAATTGCAATGTTTGCAATAGTTTTTGAAACCCAAGGCTGTGGTTGTCCAGAATATGAAGAAAGGTTTATCTTTTTCCTACACAACATGGCATTGAGAAACTGGCAGAAGCTGTGATTGCACCATCACCTGGGAATGTCTGCCCTGTAATTGCCACTTCACAATCTTGGGGATTTGCTGGATTTATTTCTATTTCTGGAATTTGAAATAGCAGCAGTGATCAAAAGCACACCAAGTCCTCAGCCGGTCAAGGGATGTGTCTTATTTCCTCAGATGCAAACTTTCATCATGGTTATCTATGCTTTCCATATCTAACGGCTTGGCTACTGTAATGCACTCCTGGCTATACTGGTGAAAGGTAGGCAGGGGGCACAAGAAAGCTTCAGTTACTATGGAGTGTGGGAGGTCAACTTTTAGGGAGGGTGGACTGATGAAAGTATTATTATATCTGTGCTTCATATTCCACTGAGTGTGCTGGACTTCTCAGTGTTCTGATTGGAGGTTTACTCAGTTTCTGAGGCAGTCTCACAGACAAAGTAGAGTATATGCTCCCTGTTTCAACAGAAATCTCTCTCTCTCTCTCTCTCTCTCTCTCTGTATACATGTATTATCTTGACTTGAAGTTGGGAAATGATGCTCAGACACTGCAGTGATAGGCATTGCATAAACTATTATTATTTGCTTTTATTAAAGCCCTTCTCTGTATGCATCTTGTATTAGATATTTTATATCTAAAGAACAGAGACGCCTTAAAATGATGTTGCTCTGACTCCACAACCATTCAACATCATAATCAATTAAGGGCATTAAAATATGCACATTCACAATATGTGATCAGCTTAAGTTTCCCAATCAGTAAAAACATTGAGGTGTTTTGTTTGTTTTTTGGATATTATTTCCTTGTCCTCTTCTGGTGGGCAACATGATTTATTTGGTATCCTCCTCTTACCAAGTTTGTGCTGTATCACTCTCATCTTCATCAGTACAAAGAGAAGCTCCAATTCCTGGCTGAGATTCAGATCCATAAGGTCAGAGAAAACATATTTATCATATTTATTTATTGTATGCATGGCTGCAATAACACAATTTGGGGACTGGTTTTCAATGGAGAAGTAATCATACTCTGTCATGTAGGGAAAATACACAGCTGTGCATATACTGTTTAAAGAATGAGATGTAGTGATCAGAACTGACAGACTCCAGACTGACAGCACGGAAAAGTCTTGTGTTTACTACAGAACAAGAACAGAACAGGCAACTACAGCATAGGCTTCCACATGACCTGGAAGCTGTGTCTCCATGCCAGTTCAATCATTGGCCTTCCCCAGGAGGCTGTTTGCCTGATGCTTTATTACACTCCTGATGCTGGGGGATGCTTTTTCTATTTCCTTTCTTCTCTTATTTATGCAATGCCACTCACCGATCTCCAGGGAACTACTAAGAGTTAAATTGTCCAGTGGGAGAGTTTGAATTGACCCGTCAGGTTGAAATTTTGGAGGCGTGGTTGTGAGGGGAAACTTTTAACATGTCGCATTTTGCATCTTGGTGTCACAAAAATAAACTCATTGTACCTTTTATCATTCCTCCCACCAAATAAATGAGTACATCTATGAAAGCTGCATCTTCAAAATAAAAAGCAGGATTATGTAGAACTGCAGCATATGCATAAAATACTTAAGCAATATCTGTTAAAATTAAATATTTTTAATTTTCAGGGCTGAACAACTCACTCAAGAGTTTTAAAAGAATAGACTGATGAGCTCTTTGAGACATTGATTTGATTTAACAAATTGTGGAATACTGGGGAAGTTCCAGAGGCCTGAATAAAAGCTAATGTTGTTGTGCCAGTACTTTAAAGGGTAAGTGGAGTGACCTTGGTAATAACAGGCTGGTTAGCCAGACATCAGTCCTGGGAAAGAATCATGGAAAGAATGATCTGGATTGCAATCAATAGATAATTAAACATAGTAAAAATAATGCCAGGGTCTTATCACGTTTGTTTGAAATTGTTTTTTGATTACAAGTTTGATTTATGTAACTGAGTTGATGTAATATAATTAGACTCCTGTAAGGCATTTAACTTAATATGTCACAACATTCTGATTAAAAAAATAGCACTATGTGAAATAAATACAGCACATATTAAATGGATTCAAAACTGGTTAATTTGTTAAATAGCAAAGCATTATTATAAATAGGGAATTATCATCCAATGGGGACGTTCTAATGAGAACAAGGATTTGTTTTTTGGCCCGATGTTGCTCAATATCTTTATCAATGATGTGAAGGAAAATCATTGCTGGTGCAGTTTACAGATGATCAAAATTGGTTATGTGGTAAATAATGAGGATAGGTCAGTTCTACAGAACTATTTGGATCACATGGTAAGTTAGGCTTATATGAACAACATGCATTTTAATACAGCTAAATACAAAGTCATGTATCTAGGGACACAGAATATAGGTCGTACTTATAGGGTGGGAGAATGTATTTTGGAAAGCAGAGACTCCAAAAGTGTCTTGGAGTCATGGTGTCTAACCAACTGAAAATGAGCTGTGAGTGTGAAGTGATGTGCCTTAGACCGTAAATGTAATTGTTGCATGTTTATGCAGGGGAATATAGAGTAGGAGTAGGAGGTATTATTACCACTTTCAGGCTTTAATGAAACCATTACTGGCATACGTTGTCCAGTTCTGATGTCTATACTTTAAACAAATATGTTGACAAATTGGAAAGGGTTCACAAAAGAACTACAAGAATAATTTGAGTTCTGGAAAATTCTGCCTTTCAGTGAAAGAGTAAAGAAGCTCAATCGATGTAGTTTATCCAAGAGATGGTTCAGAGGTGACATATTCATGAACTTAAACATACCTATGTGGGGAGTAGATTTCTGATAGTAGAGGGCTCTTTAATTTAGCAGACCTAGCTTAATGAGTCAATGGTTGGAAGCTGAAGCTTAAGAAATTCAGATTGGAAACAAATGCAAACTTTTAACAGCGAGGGTAGTTAATTGTTGGAACACTGTACCAGCTGTTGCCAAAAAGTATGAGGAAGTAGACCAGAGGGCCATAATGTGAGGATTAAGAAAGGAGCTAAACTGACTGACCGGTCTGGCCCAACCTGAGAGATGCTTTAATAGAAATCTAAAACTGGTGAGTTTCTTTATGGTTTCAAGTTTAGCTCTGAAAGTTGCAGACAGAACTTGGTGTGAGAATCCAGAACCCAGTAACTTTCTCCAGAACAGAACCAGTAACGATCAGACTTTCACCAAAGTTGGCCAATTCATATTTCTTGTGCTGCAATGTTATTACCTAGAAATGATGTATAAATAAGTCAGATCCTTCTCTAGGTGTGTAACAGTTTCATGTACTCTATTTTGAAGGAACTAAAATAATTTCTTGGGATATCAGGTACATACATGATACATCATGTCTCTCCAACAACAAAAGTAATTTAAAGCAGATGCAATATTAAAGACTATATCTGTCCATCACAGACCTAAAGAAAGTTTTTTTTTGCATTTGTTGCCAATTTAGTGACTCTGTGCAGAAAATTGCACTAATTAATTTGTGTTCACTGAACTGATTTAATTGTCATGGTGTTCTGTATAAGTGTAATTACCGTGGCACTTCTATTTGGGCACTTCTCAGCTGTACAATAGGCCTTATGTTGTTTTTTGCCCTTTTTGTCTGCGCTCTAGCTTTAACCCGGTGCGGCAGTGATCTTCTTTAAAAATAAAGCTAAAGAAGAAAACTGCATGTTCATAATGCCTTCTCTTTTATTCATCGGGGTCTCTGTAAGTGCAGTGTGCTGCCACCTTCTGCTATGTTAACAAGGTAGCAAGCACTTACTGTAGTTACTTCTTCGCAGCAGTCACTAATGATTGGACTCAATTGCTCTGCATGAGTGATTTTGTGTGCCTATGTAATTTACAGTTCTGCAAAACAGAGAATATCCTATGTATAGAGAAATTTCCTTGCTGGATTCATGTCCAAAGTGGAGCAGATTTCTCAGGGGGGAAATTAACGTCTTCCAACTATTACATGGCACAATATGGAACATTTTTTCTTTCTCAAACATTTCTGGCAGAAGGCCCATCTGCCAGCACTTTCCACTCCCTGATCCTTTTTGTTTATCACCTAAATTTACAGATACCTTGCTGTGATTAGCATTCCCAGTATAAGTGTGTTTATAGAATTTACATACACAAGCTCTGTCATTAGCATTCTTTATAGAACTGAGGAACATTGCAATAAATTTGTCCTTACCATGACATCACAAATATTTATCCCATTTCGATTCATAAAAAAACTCAGTGCAATCTCCAGATGTGTCCTTGTAAAGAGTTCTATTGGAAATTAAATTAAAAAACTGAAATGGTGCTTTGTCCTAATTAAAAGCCACTTACTTTACTTTTATGGTATTATCAAAGATACCTATTTGATAATTATAGTCTCAGATACTGGGGGAAAGGGGAAAGAACTACGTGCTTAATAAAATAAAGATTTATTTTATGTAGTTTAACTCCATTGTTGCTAGTCCTTGCTAAAGTTTCTGTACTACAGTGAAGTGAAGTGGCGTTTCGGGCAAAGATCTGATGTACCTTGAAGGGAGCCTGATTTTCAGAAATACTAAGCCATCTAAACCGTTTCAACATCAGGTCCTTGAAGGCGTCAATTGGACACAGATGAAAATTTAGGCCAAAATATTTGGCTACCAATGAGGCATGGAAAAATATTTGATATTAAATATATAGTTTAATAGCATCCAAAACAAAATGATTCTAACCATAAATCAGAAAAAAAGTTTAATTCTTTTCTGAACCTGTTGACCTACCTCTGACGCATGTGTAAACAGGCATAGTTTTGGGGTCAGATGTGGAACGGTGCATGGATGGCTCATATTTGTGCTTATTCGTATTTGCATCTGAAATTTGGGTTTTGACAGAGATCTGCTACTGACTCCCCCTGCTAGTGGGTGCAGGAACCATGCAGTGAGAAGCTGACTCACTGTGACTAATAGAACTGGCCAAAATTTTTCAGACAAAACATTTTTTTGCCAAAAAAGGAAGATTCTGGTTGATCAAAATGTGTCACCAATACCTATCAGTTTTGGCAAATTGCTTCAGCCAAAAGGAAAAAAAGGGCAATAACATTTTGATATTTTTCAGGCTAGATTCACTGGGAGTTTTAGAAGAGGAGGTGTGACCTGTCATAGAAGAAGAGGTGGTGGGAATGGTGATGCGTTATTTGCCTTTAGCCCCAGATGTAGGGTACTTACCTGAGAAGGAGGGAGATCTGGATTCCAGTCCCTGCTCCAGTGAATATTTATGAATTTATACACAGTGGAACGGCTTCAACAGGAGAAATTGAAAGAAACCCACCTGCTGGTTAAAGCACTCATAGGATAGGTAGAGACCAGGGTTCACTGGGTTATGGGAATGGGGGGAGGGGATGCTCCATCTCCACCTCAATTTTATGACTTGCCTGTCGTTTCCTTTGCTTTTATTAAAAATAGCAAAACCAAAATGTTTTGTTTTTCATCCAAAATTTTTGATTCGCTAAACTAAAGGTTCTCAAAGTGTTTGTATTGGTGACCCCTTTCACACAGCAAGTCGCTGAGTGTGACCCCTAGCCCCCATGGATGCCCCTCCATTGCCTTGGGCTCCCCTTTCATGTTTGGCCCTCATGGGTTCCCCACTCCCCCTTTGCCCTTAACCCTTTCACCCCCGCTCCTGCAGCCACTTGCAAAAACTGACATGCATACACAGAGCAGCTGATATTGCTGCTTGATTGCCTCTTGAACGCTGCTCTTCCATGCACCCCTAGTTGGCTGTGAGCTGGGGAAGTGAGGAGCAACGTCAGGGCTCCCTGCATCCAGGTCACTTCCTCCACATGGGCTGCATAAGGGAAGGGCAGAGAGCAGCAGCTCCTGAGGCTTGTCTTGCAGCACTGCGAGATGGGTGTGTGTAGAGGAATGTGGGGGGAAGCGGTTAGCAGTACCTATATGTCAATACTCGCCCTCCTCCCCCCATGTTCCTCCGCCAGGATGAAGGAGGGAGGCTGACAGCTCTGCGCCTGGCTGGGGTCAGGGTTCACAGCTCACGTCCCCCAGATAACCACATTGCGGCCCCCAGTCTGAGAACCAATGTGCTGAACATTCAGTTGTGGTTTCCTTTTTTTTCTTTTTCAGAACTGCCAGCAAACAAAAACTCAGTTATCTGACCAGCTCTAGATATTAATAAGTAATTGCACCAGGGGCATGAAAGGTGTGGGAGTGTCTCTGTGGGGAGAAAGAATCAGCATCTAAGACAGAAAGGTGTCTGAACTAAGAATCCAGGAATAGCCAAGCTGGGAGATGAAGGGGAGGGTAAAGTTTCCATTTTTTAATGTTGTTTTAATGACTAAAAGGGGTATGTTTGAAAATATATTCGTTTTCTTTAGATTCTGTTGAGATCAGGCTGGAAACGTTACTTGCCTGGCACTTACATGTTGGTGAAATCTTGGCCTTACGGAAGTCAATGGGAGTGTAGCCATTGGCTTCTGTGAGAGGAATTTCCTGTTAGATTTAGTGGGAAATCCCTAGTGGTGGTATGCATAAAAGGGTAACAATCAGAGTAGGTACATTATACTTCGATTCAGACTGGGAATGTCAAAGCAGCTGGCACCAAGCTATCATGTTGTTGTATAAGATCAGTTATTGAAGGAGCCAAAAGCAAAATGTCAAATCTTTAAGACCCTTCCTAGTAAAGGAAAAAGAAAACCTTTTAAAATATTTATTTTTCCTTTCTCCGGTAATTCTGGGCTTAGTGGGTAGACCCTTAAGGTAGCTCAGTGGTTTGAGCACATGTATGAGGCTGTGGGTTCAATCCCTACCACCTCTAGTTTGTCCTGCTCTGAGCAGCGGCTTGGACTCGATTATCTCTTGAGGTCCCTTCTGATTCTATGAGTGATGAACTAATGGTTAGATCAAGTAACATACTACAGCATACTAAAGGTTGCAAGGCAGTCCCCTTATTGTCTCAAAAGTACTGGGTAAGCAGGAATTTCATGGTCATTTAACAGTAAGTAATTCCACAAAATATTCAGGGCTTTAAAAAATGAATAGGAAGGAAACAAGTTTTCCTGTTGCTTTTGTAAATTCTGGGGAGTGAGTTATATTATGTAGTCACTTATGTTTCATATAACTGACTTTGATGACAAAGTCCATTATTGTTGATAAACAAGAGAGAAAAGATCATTGCCTCAAAAAAAAAACAAAACAAAACAAAACAAAACCCACTCCCAAAAACCCACCACAATTTTTTTGTTTAAAGTTTGGCACATTACCTGCCCACCAGTGATTTCATTACTTTTGCAATGCAAAGGCAGCATTTATGTTTAACTTGGTTAGCGAAAAGAAAGGAGGGAAAAATATTTTAATTAAATGCAGTAGTGTGTAAGCTGAAATGCCTCTTTGTCCAGACAGGTCAGACAAACAGCTGTGCAGTGGGACTATTCAATGAACACCCAAAATGGTAAGAAGTTTTATTGTGTAACTTTTGTTCACCCCAAAGAACTGCCTCTTCTGCTAGAGTCCCAGGCTATAAAGAGACTGAAAACGTACTGCAAAGCAACTCCTTTATATCACCAGGGATTTATTTGTATTGGACAGTAGTTTTGTAGTATTTGTAGTGCATAGTAGCAGTACTGGGAAGTCTATGAGAATGCTACAAATAGCACTAGAGTATGATCTGGCTGGTATAGAGCTGCTAAACTGCTGCATTACCTGTTCTAGGCTGAAACTTGTACTCAGGTGAAACATGTTACTTAGTAATGAATTGTGATGGTCCTGTCTCCTGGAGTTTTGGTTAAAAGCATTTCAGTGCCCATGTTGCTGACAGATATTTCAAATATTCAAATTTAACTCTAATGGGAGAGTCATTGTTTTCAGATCCATTCCTCTTTTAAATTCCAGTAAGGGAGGATTCCCCCAGATGGAAAGGGGACTGATTTAAAAATTTCTTTGTGGTCTAAAAAGTGCAAAGAGAAAACCACTAATTTCCAAATGACTGCTGCTGTGCTACTAGAAGACGTACACATGCCTGTTCTCTGTTTAATGTGCAGTGCTATACAGCCAACAGGAGACCTTAGGGAGCTTCTAGGAGTATGGTGCCGTTGATGTCTCATTAACAGAACTGGAACTGGGAATTATTCAACATTGGGCAAGTTGTTTTTAGAGAGACTAATTGTCCCTTGGTGCACTGTTTCACTCTGGAGTTTCATCAGCGAGGCAACTGTTTTCTGAGATATGTTTTTCAAGTGATTGTAATCTAAGGTTCAGTTAGAGAGCAACCCCACATTATGGCAAAGGAATGTGTGTGTCAATGGAGGGTTCAGTGTGCACTGAACTCTTTTAATCACCTTCTTTTATATATTTCACCCCTCTATTTTGCTATAGCAATGGCAGTGAATGTTGGTGACACATAGCATGATTCATCCACAGGCTGGCATTTATAGGGTTAGGTAATAAGTAGATTATTACTTGTGATTATTTTTATAGCCTGCTCAATTAGCTGCATCATGTGTATATTCATATGCACCCATCTCTAATCTTTAAAAGCGATTGTTCAGATGTCCTCTTATTTAATGTTGCTGGTGCAACGGATCACATAGGAATGACCTGGAATATGTCATGTGCAGCTAAGAAAATGATGCCACATCTCAGGTTCTGTGTAGGGAGGGTATCAAGTATTGTTTTCTGAGACAATCATTGTAGTCAGAGCCTCCTGTTTCTGTTCAATCTATCATTTATTTTATTTCTTTATTAAAGAGATGCATTTGCCTAATAAATGGCACCTTATGTGATTTACATCACTGATTTGACATGTGTCACAGAGAACTGGCTTACCTCAAATGAGTGGATGTTACTGAAATATTGTTTCCCCAAATTTTGACTCATCATCAGGCTGATGATACAGCAGATCACCCAGGAGTCACTGCAGTTGCCTTTCAGTCTTCTCTCAGCTGTCCATTAGTACATTACTATGTTTTATCAAATGAAACATTGAACTAACAAGGTGCTTTATAGCTTCGCTGTTGATGATGTAACTGAAGTACCTAGTTTGTGACACAGGACCTTAAATCAGAGCCCACTGTGTTCATAGTGCAGAATGACAAAGGATACTTGGTTGCCCTAAAAGTGATTCCCACAACTGGAGCTAGCAAGAAAACAGATCTTGTATAGCTTCATACTAAATACTAAATACTAAAGCTTAGCTCTTATATAGTGCTTTGCATTTATGGATTTCAAAGCTGTTGTGTGCAGCAGTTTGTGTCTCACATCAAGGTATCCTTGTCTGTTTATGTGATTTTTTTTTTTTCATTTTGCAAAGCAATATATTTTCTTTAGCCTGGACGGTATGCAACCAAATGATTTATTCTTTTTTTTTCCTACAAAAATTTTATCTTACGGAAATGTGATTTTATTATCCTTATAGTTATAGTATAATTAAAAAGAAAATTCCACTTAACTTTATAATAAAGATGGCAATAGCTGCTGGGTATGGTTTTCTAGCTCCGTCACTTGGAGCTGGATTGATTTTGTCCATGTTGTTGTCTGCTAACTGTCCTTGGGCCTCATTCTGTGAGCTGCTGAGCACCTGCAGCTTCCACTGACTTTAGCTGGACTTGTGGGTGTTCAACACATTTGAAAATCAAAGCTATTATGGCTTCTTTGTCTGTGTCCCGCTCACAGGGCACAAAGGAGTCAAGTTGAGAAATTTTATATATATAATCTTAATTCTTATGTTTACTTGGACCCTGCCAAGAAAGTTGCCTGGCTATCAAAGCTTCATCTCCCATTTGGTCCTGCGGCAATGGTCTGTCAAATCACTGTCCAATCTCCTTTCAGGCCTGGGTACTATGGTATGGAGATTAGTCATCCGTGCTTATTTTTTTCAGGTTTATCAGTTGGTGTGGATATAATTGATTACAATAATTTGCTGACTAAATTTTGACCCTAGGTAGGAGGTGTAGATACATTTTTCATTTTTGAGAGATCCCAGAAAATGGTGTTGTATAATTAAAGCATTCTAGGGTTGTGTATGGATTGGGTTCTAGGTACCTGAGAGTGCTTTTCCCCCATGCACCTCCGCAACAGTTGTGGGCATCTGATCTGATCCCACTTCGGGTCTCCAGATTTGAAAACTGGGGAGCTGCTGGCAAAGCCTTTTCAGTGCAGGGCCACTCATTCTCACGAGAACTCTCCTCCGCTGCTGGTTTGACAAAGCTGGGATTTTTTTAATCTTCAGGACAAAGCTTATCTATTCACTCAAGTTTTTGCCTGAGGTGTAGACTTGTTAATGCTTTAGATTGTCAGGAAGGAAGTATATTTTTCTATTTAATGTTGTATTTGTAATGTGTAAATACATACAGAGAACTGATGGATATATGTTAAAAGTGGAAAAATAAACAAAATTAAATTATCAAGAGGGCCAGCGGAGGGGAAGGATGGTCCAGTGGCTTGGGCACTAGTCTGGGACTTGGAAGACTTGGGTTAAATTCCCTGTGTGACCCTCGGCAAGTCACTAATCCTCTCTGTGACTCAGTTCCCCATCTGTAAAATGGGAATAAAAGCATTTCCCTATCTCAGAGGAATGTTGTGTGGATCAACGCATTAAAGATTGTGAGGCACTCAGATACTACACTAACAAGGGCCATATAAGTACCATAGAGAGATTGTTGTGCTGGAGATATTCACATTTATTGAGTGAATTGGTGTAGATGCTCTCATGCAGACATAGCTACTGCTGCTCATTGAGCTGGTTTTATTATATCAATGGGAAAGCTCTCTCCTGTCGGCATAATGTGGCTGCATGAGCGCTTATGCCAGCAAAACTTATGTCGCTTACAAGCTTACAGTGGCACAGCTGTATCAGTGGCTTTAGACATGGCTTTAAACTAAGGATGTAGGTTATGTCCACACTGCAGCACTTCAGAGAGATATGCTTGTTCACAGCATCGGCAAATGGCAAAACAAGGATGAAGGCTGAAACAAAACAACTCCCTCCAATAAGAGTAAACATTAGAAATATGCAGGATCTTTAGTGTGAAACCATGTGAAACTTGAAGCATTTTGGTGTTTGGTCCCAAAACAAAACTCAAAGTTCTATTGATGGACTGGCCTGTAGGCCTGCTTCCCCAAACCCATAGTATCCTGGGGCAGAGGGGAGGCTGGAAAGATGACCTGTTCTTCCCCACTCCTATAGCAGTAGTGGCCTAAATACTGGTGCTGTAGCTGAATTTGTCCACTATCTGTAAGTAATAAGCTATACTTGCTCTTTGGTCTGTGCCCTTTCTGAGCCCCAGCTAAACCCCAAACTGAATCCTAAAGGAGCCTGGATCCTTTATCGTTAAGAGAACAATCCTATTCAACCCAGTTAAAGCAAACAAAGGATGTGTTAAAGAACAGAAAAGGAAATATACGGATGGTTATGAGGAACCTATAGTAATATGAAATATCTTACTTAGGATCCTGCAGAAGTCTAATAAAGCTGATACTAAAACTTAGGGTCTGTGGATAAATTGTACAATAAATTGCATGACCACATTCTGCAATATATTCAAGAGGCTAATTAGCCGGTGTCAGGTTTATTGCTCTAAGCTAATAATAATTTACTACAAGAAAAATGATCTATATGATATCAGTCTCTGGGAATCTGTCTTTTACAGCGATGTTACGTACACCTTATGCAGAAGGTGTGCTCTCAAAGTTATACACTTCAGCTGGTATTATTTATATGAATATTTTACAAGTTACACATCTCTTTACATATCACAGAAATCCAACCCATCAGTTTATCCTAGTTCCCTAACTTCTTGTTCTGTTCCTTCCTTACCTTTGTTTTGGATACTAGCATTCCAGATAGTGGTCTGTGAAGGTACTGTAAAGGACCAGGGTATAGGTGGTCTGGCTTAGCAGTCACAGTTGGGCTGAGGTCTGCCAACCACTGGACAGGAGTTGGAGGAATCACAAGACCAGGTCCTGTAGACAAGAATCAGGGACAGGGTCAGGCTGGAGATCAGAGCCAGTACTGGGCTAGAATCGAGAGGTAGAAATTGAGGTTGAAGTCAGGTAGGAGTCAGAGATCAGGAGACAAGGCAAAGTCTGGCATTGTAGCAGTTCAAGGTCTGTGAAGTTGTCCAGACAACTTCCTGGGGTTTAGTAGGGGCACTTGGCCAATCAGAGGGCTTCAGGGTATTGTCAGTCTGGGTCTCGTGGGCAGTACTTCCTGTGGCTCCTACTCTCGAGAGTGCTGCCTGGCTGTATCTCTGCAGGGCCTTCCAGTGGCACTGTGGGATTATCAGTTGCCCCAGGCTCTGCAGACCTGCATTGTAGTCCCCAGGTTTAGTCCCCCTTCCGTAGCTTGTTCTAAGCCATCAAATGAACGTATTTTGGTTTTGACAAGTTTCCTATCAGCTCATGCCAGATGCTTACTTCAGCAAATGCAAGCAGTTAGCATAAATCTACAGGATTATGGAATTGGCCATTTTAGGCTATATTACTGTTACAATATTAATTAACGCATACTCATATATATATATATATATATAGAGAGAGAGAGAGAGAGAGAGAGAGAGAGAGAGAGAGGGGGGGGGTGGGTGGGTGGGTGGATAAATAATATAAATGCTAGCCAGCATATATTAGTCAACAAGGCAACTTGTTGCCTTGTTAATTGTTATAATTAAGGTGACACCTTGGATAAATTAATATATGGCACAGTGGTGAAGGCCTTTATAGGTGATTTAAAGAGTCTTACCAAAATGTGTAAGTAGCAATACATAATTAATACATCTAAAATTAATACACCTTGTAACAAAAGCAAAGTTTTAAATGCAACTTCTATCCAAGTGTGGGAAATCAATTTTTCAAGAGCCCCGTCATGGATAAAGTCATTCAAGGCTTGTTTTGCCTTGTGCATGTCATTGAATAATGTGTCTTTGTCTAGTAATGTTTTTAAATTTAAAGTGAATGGATCTAATATGTATGTTAAAATTGGTACTGTAGTACCTTTCAACCCCTGATATAGGGGTTCACTTTGGATAATAGATTTTGATAAACTGGGATAGTCATTATTATAGTGTGTCCCACAGTGCTACATATATGAGGAATAATACAGAAAATTGGAGTGCTGGCATTCCAAGTGAGGCCTCCATATATAAATTCCTTCTAATTAGTTACTACACAGTACTGTCCAGTTATATTATAGGTTACTCTTACTGCTGGCTTCTACCATCTTGTAAGTATCACCTGGCAGGAGACAGGAGCATGGTACTGTCCCATGGTACTGGTCTAAGTTGTGGTGGCAACATGCTGAAGTTGTGATGTTAAAAACATTCCTGGAACGACAAGCTGAGTGCAGTACTCTTCAGGCTTGTATTGATACACCAGTAGTTAAGGTAGATCCAGTTGTTCCTTGTAGAGGCTGTCTACCCGATACCCTACTGAATGGACAATAGCTAATTTGTCAAGTAGTACTGTGTCAGGATCCAATATTGGTAGTGATAACGTAAAAGAAATATACATGGAATTAGACACTGATCAAGATTGTTTTGAATAAGATGTGCCTCAATTAGGGTGTGGTGTCACTGACCCCAAATTGTGAATGGTACTAAAAAGGAATTGGTCTACATGATTCAACACACTGCCAGTCAGCCATAGTTTTTTGTTATATATTGAGGGCGATATCAGTTAGCTAACCGTTCATTTTAATAAATTCAGGCAATGTTCCTTTTTCAGTGTTGCCTAATGAGTTGGTTATGGTAGCTAACACAATTCCAATAAGCAATACAAATTATTTCTTTACCTTCCTGATTTTCCTTTACCTTTTTATAAAACACAAGCAAACTTAATAAATTAAACCACTTAGCAATATCAGGCATATTATAAACTGTGTACTGTTCCTCAGTAACTAGGCCTAAATGCTATGAATTATGGATTTTGACACTATTTCTGCTGCCTAGTGCTCAAAACAGTGAGTGGATTTTTAAAATTTATTTTTGTCATATATTTTCATGTGATCCCTGTTCCAAAGAGACATTCCAGATTCAAATAATCCTGAAATGTAACCAGTAATTCCATTTAGACATTGGAATTTCCTATTTTGAAAGATACCAGACTGCAGAATATATTTTTTTTCCCAGCCATTGAGTATTGTGCATGTTCCTTGTAAGATTTTTAGTCTAGTAATTAACAAAGACGTATACGGTAATGAGATATTTGCTTCTACACAGTAACCAAATTCCTCCATATTGCAACGAGAAAGGTTTTAAACCACAAGTCTATGCATGAACTCACTTTGCTTAATAATATACAATTTAAATAACTCTTAGATCTGGACTGCTAGTGTTTTTTATAATTTTTCTATAGTGAATTGCATACTCAGTTTTCCATATATGGTAGACTAAAATGTAGCTTACCAGTTTATTATTATTTATAAAACACTTTATCTTCCCTCTCCCCCCCGTCCCCGATGCCCAAGAGTTTCTTCACTGTGCACAGATATCTTCAGATATCTTTGGTCTGAGGGATGCACCCTGAAAGAGATCAAGTTGGTCAACATGGTAAAAAAAATTTGTTCTGTTTCTCTTGTTTTTAGTAACCCTAATTTATAAACAGATGATCTCCATTTGTAAAAATAATGTAAATGTAAATAAGGGCCAAATAATTGATAACACAAGCCATGCTTTTGTTTTGATTTTCCCAATTCTTTAGCACAAATATACATGTTTTAGATGCTTTTGCAGTTTTTACATAGACATTTCTTCATTTTGACTTCTTTAGCTTCTGCAGTGCTAGTTTTCTATAATAAATATAGTGCTTGACTGCTAAAATAGATGCTCACAATCTTCTGTGATAAACACTGTTTTTTCACTGAGCACTGTCTTAGCGTAGGAGTTAGCAACAAACAGACGTTTCATCCAAGCTTTTTAAAGTTACTTTGCTTGTGATAGCAATTAAACTTTTGGTAAATATTTGAAAGCACAAACTTTAATAACCATTACTTTTTGTAACATATCACCAAAAAAAATAGCATAATTAAAGCAAAATGAAGTTTAAATGTAGACTTATGCAAGCACTGTGAGGCTACTCTACTTTCGTAAGACTGGTTGTGCTTGGGAGACAAAGATAGAAGCCTGTTGAAATTGTTGGGTTAACTTTAACATTTTCTATTGTTGTCTTTTTAGACGTTTTGGCTATAACACACATAACTATATTTTAATATTTAATAAAGGCACAAGCAAATTTATAAAACCCTTTAAAAACTTATGATTTTATTACTATTACCTTTCATTAATGTTGAGATATTTCCCCTACAATTTCTTTTTTCTTTGCATAAAAAACCTTTGATTAATAAAGAAAAAATCATTTGTTTGCAATTGCATTAGTTATTGAGGCAGAAATATATGTGTATATATATTTATAAGTGAGGCTTCATTAAGCTTTGCAAAACAAATTAAATTGGTATTATGATGGTTATGACCCAAACATAGTATTAAAATAGTATGGAACCACTTATATTAAAAAAGTATTTATTAAAATTGTGAGTTTAGAATTGGCTTCTATTGCAATGAAATAAAAACAAAAAGTAGTCACGACATACAGCATACAGCATAAGACCACATGCATGACACATATGACAAACTTACAATTGAAGAATGGTGACAAAATTGTATTTATAACTATACAAAGGAAGACATTAAGTGGTTAACATTATTAAGGCAATGAATTGTGGAAAACGAAAAAAGTGAACAAAAGAATTAAACATTTAATTAGGCAAGTCATTATTTAAAACTTTTAATAAGAATTGATTAAAAATCCCTATTAAATTGTTTACCCACCTTGTTGTATTAATTTAGTTAACTTAAAGCAGTTTCTATTACTTTATATTACTTTTATCTTAATATACAACTATGCAGAAATAAGGAAAACCCATGTTTCATATGTTAAGATTAGAAGCAAAGTTAGTATTTCTGTTGCTTAGCAACCACATCTTCAAGAAAGTTACAAGTTTCTTTTGTTGTTGCACTTCTGAATGGTTAAAATAATTAATTTTTCAGGACTTATTTAAAAGTTTTTATCTTAAGCATTTTGATTATTTGTTTTTTTCAGTTGCTCCGTCTTTTTCTATGACAGGGGTTTCTGTAATAACTATAACCAGGGCCGGCCCTAGACCAAATGGTGCCCAAGGCAAAGAGGATCTTCGGTACCCTCTCCCCCTCCCATCCCGCTCCAGTTGTTAAACTTTTCCAGAAAGTCTGGAAGGTTTTACAATGTTCTACAAAAGTCCAGAACATTGTAGGAGGTTAGTGAAAAATGAATCCACATATAGAATACCTAAAACATTTTACTTCAAACATTCTATTTTCCCTTTTGGCACTAACAACAAAAACAGCACCTGAGTCTGGTGCCCTTCCCCCCAAAGCCGGGTGCCCCAGGCAGTCGCCTGGATTGCTTGCTCCTAAATCCAGCCCTGACTATAATTTTTAACTTTTAAAACAAAGAGAGGGCAGAAGCAAGGAGAATGCAATGTAGGAAGGTAGGGAGACATGAGCCAAGAAAGATTAATTAACTTTGTGAGGGCATTTGTGAGGCAGCAGTGAGAAAGGACATAAAGAAAAACTTGACCTATACATAAAAATATTAGACAAAGAAGGTTATATTATTAACTCTGAAAAGGGAATGGGATTCTGTGGATCAGAGCAGGGGGGCTGGTATTTATCCTGACTCTAGAAGGAGAGTGGGGGTTGCTACCTGTTCCTGCAAAATCTGAATTTGTTCCCCCAGTGTCTGTTGCTTTTGTCTGCACTTCAAACTGATTACAGGAGTGCTCTTATTAAGATTTTTAGCCTGTCTTTGCCAGCCTAATATTTCTCCCTCTTGCTGGCTGTATCTAATATGACAATCTCCTAGTCTTCCCTTAATTTCTTGTAAACTGTAGGCCAGAGGAGTATTACAGTTGCTTATGCCTTTCACTTGCTATTTTAATTTCCTATTTTGATCTTGTTCTAGTTTTAAGTTCTTTGTCAGCTCTCTAATGTTATTGTTCTATGCTAAACAAGTGAGGCAATACATTTCAATACTTTTTGCGCCTTATCTTTCCCTTTTTTACTTTCTCCCCTCCCTCCCTTTTCCAGTTTAAACAAGTTACACACATGACCACAAGATTTACAATATCAAGCCTGAACAACACACCAACTTGACTATTTGTAAATTGTACAATATAAGATTCTAATGTCTCCTGTCTCTCACTTTCATTTGTCATGGCTTTAAGTTTGTTATAACCTGTTTGCTGAGAGAATTCTTTTCCTCTCTTTTTTTATCCTATCTGGCACGTAACCAAGAAAAGCACTTTAATCATTAGACTTAAAATGTATTTTGTGTTTTTTTTTTGCCCAGGAATTCTTGAAGTATTGGCATTTTGCCTAAAGAGCTTTATCATGCATTATCTGTAAAAACCGGTTACTTTTGAAAAGCGCTTGACCTCAGTAGCGCTTATCATAAAATCCACCCCTTCACCTCTCCCCACCAGGGCTGGCCTGGCTGGCTCCACAAGTGTATGTAAGATAAACAAACACTAGTGTCGCACCCTTTTCTGACTATTATCCCCCCTCCAAACAGTTAGTTCATGACCCTGCACTCCTTGGTTTGATGGGTGTTTTGGCTAGATGGCTCCTGGCTAGGCTTGCCAATTTATTAAGGCTTGCAATATATAGGCTTGCCAATAAATTATTGCTTGACCACCCTTGGTTCATTAGGAGGTATATTCAACAGGTCAAATAACCAACCTTAGTCAGGTTTATTGCTCTAAGCCAATAATAACTTAGTACAGGATAAGATTCTATAAGATACCAGTCTCTGGGAAGCTGTCTCATGCAGCCATGTTACATTCACCTTATGCAGAAGGTGGCCTCCCAAAGTTACACATTTCTTCTGTGTCATTTATAGGATGATTTTACAAGTTACACATCACTTAACACGTGCCTAAAATCCAGCCCATCAGTTTGTCCCTGTTTCCTAACTTATTGTTCTGTTGCTTCCTGGTCTTTGTTTTGGATACTTGCATTCCAGGTAATGATCTGTGAAACTACTTCCCTAGCTTATACTAAGACATAGTATGAATGTACCTTGATTTTGATGAGTTTCCTATCTGTTTATGCTAATAACTTTAGCAAATGCAAATGTTTATGGGCTATTTAGTATAAGTGAACAGGATTATGGTACAGGCTCGTTTAGGCTATATCACAGTTACAATATTTGTGCTTAATGTTACTGGTGCTTAATTCATTCTAATGTATCTGCTCCATGCTGCGGCGTATGTACATATGCTATCCTGAATATAGTAGTCAACACACAGTTTAGTGCAACTGAAAATGTGGGCCCATGGGACCACTGCAGTTCTACTTTGAGAGGGAATTGCTACAGCCATTATGCTTCAGAGGGGTAGAGTGCTTTTCAAAGCTCCCAGCATATGGTGGGCAATGTGCTCAATGTGTAGCTTCTAAGTTGCAGAAGTTAGTAAAGAGTTTGGAGGTAGACCCTCTCCCCTTGCCTCTTGGTGTTGCTTATATCCCAGGTGAGTTAGCAAGGAGAAGTTACTGCAGTCAGAAGGTTTGACCTTTGTTTGGGGAACAAATGAGAGTGTGTGGGGAGGAGAGGATGGGGAACGCTTTTTGTGTCCTTCTTCCATCTACAGTTGGACATGTGTTAGTCAGTCTGGCTCTTATATCCAGTAGTAAAGGCGAAACATAAGCAAAACCATTTACCTCAACAGAACTTGTAAGAGAGGAGTCTTCATTTCTACAACTAGCATGATATGTGACACTATCCTGAGAGCCAACATGGATGAGGTAATATCTTTTATTGGACCAACTTCTGTTGGTGAGAGAGAAAAGCTTTCCAACTAAACAGAGCTCTTCTTCAGGTCTGGGAAAGGTACTGAGAGTGTCACAGCTGAATATAAGATCAAGCAGAGAGTTTAGCATAAGTAGTTAGTACATATTCTAAGGGACCATCAAGATGAAATGGTCTGTTAACACCCTAGTAGGCATAGGACAAAAAGGAGGGTTAGTAAGTTAGATTGTTGTAATAAGCCATAAATCCAATGTCTTTGTTCAGACCATGATTTTTAGTGTCTAGCAAAGTTATGAATTTAAGCTCCCAGGCTCATCTTTTGGAAGTGTAGTGCAGGTTTCCTTTGAAGATGAGGACTAAGGGGTCAGATACAGAATGATTACTTTGTGAAAAATATTAATAACATAAGATCGGCCATATTGGGTCAGACCAATAGTCCATCTAGCCCAGTATCCTGTCTTCCGACAGTGGCCAATGCCTAATGCTTCAGAGGGAAGGAATAGAATAGGTAATAATCTAGTGATCAATCACCTGTCGCCCATTCCCAGCTTCTGGTAAACAGAGGCTAGGGATACCTCAGAGAATGGTTTTACATCCTTGCCCATCCTCGCTAATAGTCATTGATGGGGACCTATCCTCTCTGAACTTATTTAGTTCTTATTTGAACCCTGTTATAGGCTTGGCCTTCACAACATCATCTGTTAAAGAGTTCCATAGGTAGACCATGTGTTGTGTGAAGAAATACTTCCTTTTGTTCATTTTAAACCTGCTGCCTATTAATTTCATTTGGTGATGCCTAATTCTTGTGTTATGAGAAGTAAATAAGACTTCCTTGTTTATTTTCTCCACAACAGCCATGATTTTATAGACCTCTATCATATCCCCCTTAGTCATTTCTTTTCCAAGCTGAAAACTTCTGGTTTTATTAATCTCTCCTCATATGGAAGCTGTTCCATACCCGCCGTCATTTTTGTTGCCTTTTTCTATACTTTTTCTAATTCCAATATATCTTTTTTGAGATGGGGCAGCTAGATCTGCAAGCAGTTTTCAAGATGTAGGCGTACCATGGATTTATAAAAAGACAATATATTTTCTGTCATAGTATCTATCCCTTTCCTAATGATTTCCAACATTCTGTTAGCTTTTTTGACTGCTGCTGCACATTGAGTGGGTGTTCTCAGATAATTATTCATAATAATCCAAGGTCTCTTTGAGTGGTAACAGCTAATTTAGACCCCATCATTTTTTATCTCTCCATCCATCTTATCCATTTTATCAACACTGGGATTATGTTTTCTAATGTGCATTACTTTGCATTTATCAATATTGAATTTCATCTGCCATTTTGTTGCCCAGTCACTCACTTTTGTGAGATCCCTTTGTAACTCTTAGCAATCTGCTTTGGACTTAACTACCTTGAGTAGTTTTTGTATCTGTACATATTGCCTCCTCACTGTTTACCCTTTTTGCCAGATCATTTATGAATACATTGAACAGTACTGGTCCCAGTACAGACCCCTGGGGGACACCGCTATTTACCTCTTTCCATTCTGAAGACTGACCTTTTATCCTATTCTTTGTTTCCTATCTTTTAACCAGTTTCTGATCCATGAGAGGACCTTCCCATATTCTTCCTGATAGCCCCTTTTGTTATACTTATAAGATAAACAGCAGGATCTTATTCAGGAAGACAAAGCAGTACAGCACGTTTATTGTGAATACAAAAATTTCAAAAAGCAATTGCCTACACACATAATTCTACAAAGATGGAGTATAGGTGCGCATTGACAGACCCCTGCTCCCTCCCTCGTGGCTTAGCCACCTGGCCAGTGTACTAACACAAGCAACTGAGGCTGGTAACTATACTCCATCTTTGTAGAACTTTGTGTATGTGTGTGTGTGTGTGTGTGTGTGTGTGTAATTGCTTTTTGAAATATTTGTATTCACAATAAATGTGGTGTACTGCCATGTCCTCCTGAATAAGATCCTGCTGTTTATTTTACAAGTATAACACTTTCCCAGTGTCCCAGCCATTCCATCCCCATCACCTGATTTTCTCCCCACCCCTTTCACCATACTCCTACCTGGTCTTCCTTCCATCCCTAGGAGTATTTGATTGGGTAGTTTATTTTCTTTTCAAAAATTAGTTTCTGCATCTTCTGAATAGTCTGCTGTACTTGGATTATGTTTTCCAAATATTAAAAAAATCCACCTTTTTGATAGAGTAGATTGGAGCAACATCCCAGTTTATTTTTTTTAACTTCAGGCTTCTACCTTAGAATGGATTGGACTTCTTAGCCCTGGTCTACACTTACCTGTAAATTCAGCGGCAGTCGACGGGAGTTACGCAAGCTACTCAGAGTAGCTTGCGTAACTCTTGTCGACTGCTGTGCGTCCCTTCTGCGCTCCATCTTCAATGAGCTGTGCCACTTGAAGGGGTGTATTTATTGTGTCAACTTCCTGATCGATTGAACGGGTCTACCCTGACTGCTCAATCAATCCAGAAAGATTGATCTGACGGCGGTGACTTTGCCACTGTCAGTATAGACATACCCTTAGTGTCTGGGGTGAAGATCAGATTTAAAGATCAGCCCCCATGATAGTGAGGGGTATAACATAAGAGTTTTCCTGATAATTAGCCCATCTCTCTACACATACTCAGTGCATTAGATGCCTAAATAGGTGTGTGAGCCTTAACATGCCTAACTGGAGAAACAAACTTTCTCAAATAACATTTTGATTTGATTTCCCCAAAGGGCTAGTGGGTGCCATGCACTCTGTTGGGATTACCTTCGAGCACTTGAGACTCTGGTGCTGTTATTTGAGCCCTGGTTTGATCTCTATCTGTGAGCAAAAATAAATTGCCAGAATGTGTCAATGTTAAGAAAAACTGCCACCCTAGGGGTGGGGGCTATATCTCAAGAACTCCTCGATCAAATGGCCCTAGATTTGGGTCACTGGCTATACCCCTGTGAACCTAGGAGGCACAACAAATTTCAAAACAATCTTATTAACCAAATAGATTTTAGATCACTTAGAACAGTCAAGCTTTAAACTGAAAGCTGGTCTTAAGGTTAACCACAGCAAAAATGTTGCTTTGTTATAATAAACAGTAAGTGATATAAGAAATTGAGTGTATAAAGAAAATATGAAGTAAGAAGGTTAGGAAAGATTAAATAAAACAATTCCTCTGTAGCTCCTGTTTTGAACAGGTGTTTGTGAAAGAGAGAGAGAGAGAAGATGGGAGGTGGAAGAGAAGGACAGGATGCTGTGTCATTCTATTTTTTGGATATAACATCCATTTACTCATCCAGAGCTATAGAAACCTGACTTTGGCAAATTACATTAGTGTAAGGGAACAATTAAAAATGTGCAATAGAAAATATCACATTTACAAAGTAAACATTCTTCTCTGTTCACCCAGTACTGGCCTTCTCTCTGTGCCTTTATGTAAGTATCACTACTGTGGGTAAAATAGCCACCGCCTCTAACTCATAGCCCTCTAACACAGCCCTCCTGTGTCTTTTAGTCAGACTGAGTATGAGTCAAATTTTCAAAACTTGTAGCACCTAAATTGCAAGCTCAATTTTTTATGGATAGTGAGGTGTGCAAATGGACAATGAGGTGTATTCCTTTGCAATCCCAAATAAGACTTATGGAAGCAAAAGTGTTGTTTACATGTGTAATGCAGAAAACTGTATAATCTTCTTTCATAGACTTCGGAAATATAAACAGGCCACTCGTATTCTGTGTAGATTAACCAAAACTTCAAAATATTCTAAAATTTAATTTGTTGCGTGATAAGCACCCCTATGTTTGGATTCTTAACCAAATCTTTTGAAGCTTTCTCCTTCCAAAACACTTACTTAAATCCAATAATTTTCTTTCCCTCCTAACCCAACCAAATCCTTTTTCTTCACTCCAAGAGAATTCCTGGCCTCATTCACCAGGTTAAATCAGCACTTTCACCTGGACACGACTCCCATGCTCCATTACCTTCCAATTGTTGTTTTTCTTCCTTGAACCCATCTTTCTTCTCTTTGATTACAAGATTCAATTCCCTCTTCATATTTTCTGGAGTTCCTGTCATGGTATCACATGAATGATTCTGCTGAGTTTAAGTCAGATGTTGTCTCTAAATCTTATTTGCTTCCTCATGTCTCAGCCACCTACAGTACACTGGGGAAGCCCTAATATCTGATGACAGCAGCCAGGTCTAAAGAAACTGGGAGACTGATTAAGACCCCGTCATGGACCATCCTGGAGTAGTAGGGGTGAGACCTCAGATTGGGTCGCATGTGGGGCAGGAACATAGAACATATTCGCCTTTGAAGAAAGGGTCAGTTTATATTTGGACAATTAATATATTTTTACCAAACCTATTCACCCTTCCCTAATCTTAGACCCTACATTTAGTTTCATTTTTCGTTGTTTAATCCATTCCCTCTTGAAACTTCTGCTTATCACTGACATGTAGTTTTGTATCTCACCATATTTGAACAAAGGATCTCTGTCTGAATAGGTTATCTATTAATCTTATTCCACTTCTTGACTTCATGGTGTGACCTTGTTTTTGAAGCAGTTACCATCTCAACCCACAGACACACAGGTATCAATCTACAGAATCCTTCACTTTATTTCATCCTACCATGAGATGCCCTTTTAGCCTCAATTTACTTACGCTGCTGTATATATTGTAGCCTTTAGACTAGGTCTCTTCAATCTGTCTTTGTAATTCATAGCCCCACAGCTCTAAACATTTATATTGCTCTCCACAGTCTCTTCAATCTTAACAGTGCTTTCAGTAATAGAGCAAATGGAATGGCACAAAATAGTTAGAGCTGTGTGAAACTTGTATTACAATACCTGCCTGATAACAAGTTTCATTACAAACTGAGAATACTTCATAAGTTTGAATGCTTCCTCTTTTTTTGTATAATCCTCTAGCCTTTAATCAAGATGAACCCAATAGGTTTCAGTAGAAAGTAACCTAGAACTCTGTACAATTTAGTACAGAACTACATTCTTTTGACTGAATGTTTAATCTGTCCTATAATTTATTACAAAATTCTATCACTGCTATAGAATTCAGTTAGATTGTGTTTAAAAGGTATTATGTGACTTCTCCATAAGAATTGCAAACCTTCCAAGTGGATTTGGACCTATTTTGTGCATACTTTGGCTGTCTTCAGTTTTCATGAAATCATGTAAATTGCAGACTTGTATTTTTCAATATGAAACCACTTGCTTCCAACTGAATTTTGACTTGGAGCTGTTCTAACAGTCTTTCCATATGAAAAGTAGATTCACATCAATCTTCAAGCAAATCAGCACCACTGAGTTTACCCACAGTTCCAACAATAGCAGTTTGCTATAGGGACAGAAACTGGGAAAATGTCTTTCTTTATATATCTTGGAGCAAAATAAACAGCGATCGTTACACTTGGGACAGAAAATGTGTATACATGGCAAAATACTGCAGCTTGCACTGATTTGGCATTCAATGAGTATGCAACATGAGTGCAATTTACACTGATTTGGGTTCTGCGGGGATCCAGTTCAGCTCTCATTGAAGTCTTGGGGAAGTTCCATTTACTTACACCAGAATTACTTTGTCTCCAGGATTTTTTGGGGCGGAAAGAGTGCAATTTGTAGGGTTCAAGACAGCTTACCCACGTCTCCCTCACAATTTCATGCTTGGTCACAGTTCTAGCAACCACTTCGCAATAATGAGGGTTCGAAACTTACAGGACAGGATCTCAGTGAATGATTTAACCCTAATAAGCCTACATGTTGACCAGCTATCTTTTTTTTGTCCATCCACTTGTTATACCTTGCTTTTTAGGCATGTTTACGCTACAGAGTTAAGTTGACTTAAATTATATCGGTGATCATAAGTTGCTTTCATAACATCGATTGAGCACGTCCACACACTGCTCCTTTTGTCAGCGGAATGTGTCCACAATCATTGCTCTTGCATTGACAGAGAGGACTGAATCCTGGGTAGCTATCCCATTGTGCAACTCGTCACCCTCTGCCACTGGGAACTATGGGAATGGATCACAGTGCCTCATGGGGATGTACTCACCATCCCATGATGCAGTTCTTTGCATCCCATCATTCCATGGGCTTCCAAATTCATTTTGCACCATTTTTCAACAGCCCTAGTAAACTCTATCTGACAGCATGCATCCTGAGCTGCTGACATTATGGTGATGAGTGTTATGAACACAACAGGAATGGTCCTTCAGTATTTCATGAGCTGTGAGACAGAGTGAATTGGTGTTGTCCGCCATGGAAACAAATAACTCAAGTTTACTGCTGGCATTCATGCAACAGCTTGCTACGGTGGACCATCAGTACTGGGCTCGGAAAATAAGTGCTGAGTGTTGTATTGCATCATGATGCATGTATGGGATGATAAGCAGTGGCTGCAGAATTTTGAGATGCACAGATCCACCTTCCTGGAACCTTGTATGAATTTCGCCCTGCACTTCATCTCAAGGACTCCAAAATGAGAGCTGCCCTCACTGTGGAAAAGTGCTGTGTGGAAGTTGACTACTCCAGACTGCTACCTGTTAATTGCGAATCAATTTTGGATTTGGGATGTCCACCATGGGACTTGCCACGATGCAAATGTGCAGGGCCATTAATCACCTCCTGCTACAAAGGACTCTTGGTAATGTGCAGGAAATAACTGATGGCTTTGAGCCAGTGGATTCCCTAACTGCGGCGGGCCAATAGAATGAATCCATATTCCAATTTTGGCCCCCGACCATCTTGCAATGAAGTGCATGAACTGAAAGGGCTTCTTCTCCATGGCCTTGTAGGCACTGGTGAATCACCAGAGCTGTTTCAATAACATAAATATGGGGTGATCAGCGAAAGTGCACGATGCACGCATCTTTCAGAACATTGGACTGTATAGAAAGGTGCACGCTGAGACTTCTTCCAGACCAGAAAATTCCAATGGGGGGGATGTGAAATGCCCATAGTGATCCTTGGTTACCCTGCCATCCCTTTGCTCCGATGGCTTATGAAGTCTTACACTGGGAAGCTGGACATCAGCAAGGAGCACTTCAACAGGTTTAGCAGGTGCCAAATGACCATTGAATATGCCTTTGTCTGATTAAAAGGTTGCTGGTGCTACCTTTTTGGCCAGTTAGACCTCAATAAGGAAAATATTCCCATGGTCATAGCGGCCTGCTGCACTCTTCATAATATTTGCGAATTGAAGGGGGAAAAGTTTCCCCAGGTGGACTGCTGACGCTGATCAACTGGCTGCTGATTTTGAGCAGCCAGACACAAGGGCAATTAGAGGGGCACAGCAGGAGGCTATTCAAATCAGGGAGACTTTGAAGGACCATTTTGACAATGATTCCCAGTGTTGTCTTTATGTGGTGCATTGGGCCAGGCAATGTTTACTTGCTGCCTTGAATTGCCCATGTAGTGCTTGCTTCCTGAGAGTTAATTGCAAAGAGCAAATATTCCTACCTATAGGCACTGTTTCAATGTTAGCACTGAGTGATGTATGTATGTATTTCACAAATAAAGACACATTTTACTTTCAAAGACTCAAGTATAATAACAGGATCAAACACAAACTTTTGGTCAAACAGGAAACATGACAAGAAAGAACAGTCTTGTGGTTAGGGCTCACAACTGGGTGTAACTCCAGCTTTCACTGTGAAATCAGTCCCTAGGCGTGGAGTGCATGGGGTACTGTGAGGAACTGGTAAAACACTAGGAATGCAGTGGGGGAGTTTGAGGAAGCATTGGACTAGAGTTCCGTAGTGGCTGGAGCAAGAGTCTGGCACAGATGTGCTCAGATTGAAGGTTAATGAGGGACTTTAGCATCTCTGTCTGGCCCTCCAGAAGCTTTATCATTTGTTCCTGCCCTGTGTCCTTTCCTGGCTATCTAGACTGAGTCTCTCATTGATTATCTCACTCCATGTTCTTGTTTCACTGCATGCTGCATCTGTTGACCGCAGCATTTTGTGAAACATATCCTCCTTATTCCTCCTGGGTCTGCACCTTATCTCACAGAGGCGCTCCAGTGTGGAGGAGTGGTCCTCATGGGCACATCTGCAGGAGGCAAAGTAAAACAATGAACAGAGACAGTATTGTGAGTGTGCTCACAGCTGTGAATCACAAGTTACACCCACCTATTTCTCACTGTTCCTTGGCTAGCACACAGGCCAGCACAAGTCCCAAATATGATGAGTTTGCAGGGAGGGAGGGATATGCAAAAGGGGAATGGGCAAGAAGAGACAAAGGGTGGTTTACAAAGGGGGTTACCATAAGTTGCTAGGGAGCCTATTCTGAATATTGGTACCCTTTTCCATAGGCTAGCCTAATCTAAGCTGGTATCTCACTCCTAAGGGTAACCCAGGTTGCAAGGCTGCCTCTCTTGCATGTGTGTGGCTTCAGACTGGCTCTGTATGCCTCTTGCCAGTGTGTGCCGTTCTGGTCCCTGCAGAAATAATTGCTGGGTGGTGGCCAAAGTTTCCTACAGCATGGGGGAGAAAGAAGGCAGCTCTGCCAAGAAACCTTTAGTACAGGATTGAAGGAAATTTTCCTGTAGGTATTCTAGAGATCTCCTTGGAGGATTCCTGGGACATCCCAGTGTACGTTAACAAACTTTTCCGCCGTGGCCCCACTGTATATATAGACAGACTCAATTCTTAATTTCTGTCCCTTATCCCTCCTGCACCATATAACAAAGTACATGAGAGCTCAATGTCCTCTCACTGTGCAGCATCAAAGCAAAATGAGCACTTACCTGAGCTCCCCGCTCCTGCATCCTGCACGCCAGAGCCATAACGCCAAGACTGGCTAGACCCCTCCAGAGTGGAAAAGAGGTCCTGACTTGCCACACTACCAGATGACCCTGCTGTGTGCTCCACACCGTCCTCCAGATCCACTTCCTTGTCTGGGTTGAATCTGCTGGCTGCTGCTGCTGCCTCCAGTCTCCCTGAAGTATCCATAGGGTTCTTGGCGGTGGAGGTGGAGTCGCTGCCAAGGATGGTGAGCAGCTCCTTATAGAAGCAGCATGTCTTTAGTGCCACACCAGAGCGAGGGGTGGCCTCCCTTGCCTTCTGGTTCACTTGCCTCAGCTCCTTGATTTTTAGCACAACACTGCTGAGTCCTTGTGCATGCCACTTGTAATCAGCCTGTTGGCATTGAAATTCCTATGGCTGGAGCGAAGCTGTGACTGCGCAGCCTCCTCTCCCCATAGACTCAGCAGATCCAACAGCTCTGGCGTGCTCCACGTGAGAGAGCGTCTGCTGCAGAAAGCTGGCAATGTTGGCTGGGAAGATGCTGTGTGAACTGTGCATGCTGAGCAAACAGGAAGAGGAATTTAAAAAACTCATGGGCCTTTAAACAGGGGAGGGGCGCATACCTGTGTACCTTCAGGGCAGCAAAATTCAAACTGCTGACTGGAGCGGGCATGATGGGCATTATGGGACACCTCCTAGAGGCTGATTATGGCAACATAACCAAGCAAGGTGTCTACACTGATGCTGCGTCACTCTAATTACATCGCAAAAAGCTCTATGCTGCTCATTGAGGTCGTTCTATTATGTCAGCATAACAGGGGAGTTTACATCAGTGGAAGGAGCCTTTTGGTGTGTACCTCTCCACTGTTTTGTCGATGAAAGCTGACTTTTGTAGACAAAACTGTGTAGTATAGACATGGCCATAAACTGTACACTCTTTCAGGCAGTGTTCTATGTGTTTAGTACTTAACACAATGCGTCCAACCTAGCTGCAACTTCAGGCACTACTGCAATATAAATGTTGTTTATTATTATGTACTATGCCCTGTGGCCTGAACTTTACAGTAAAGAGCTTTCTGTTGTTACTTGTTGGTGAAATGGGAGACGAGCATTCCAGAACAGCCTAAGTATTGCAGATGAGCGAGGGCTCCTTTGAGATGGGAGCTCTCTGTTGGCTGCTGTTGGAGAGCAAAGGGAATTGACTGAATGGGCCAGGTCCATTTGCATTTTTAGTTGTGACAATTTGGGGCATTTTGGTAAAGGACAATTACATTTTGAGTTTGAGGGCAATAAAATGCTGTTGACCTGGCTGGGAAATACAAGAACAAGACATTGAATGTGCCTTGCATCATCCCGATCGTGACTTCTATCTCACACAGTTGGTTAAGGGAGCCTACCCAGAACTAGGAGAAGGAAAGAGAGGCTCCCACTTTTTTGCTGGGAGTGCCTTTCTGGTGGTGAGGACTTTGCCAAGGGTCATAGACGCCACTGATCCCTGTCCAAGGACTGAGTTCAGACTATTGCATAGCACTGGATCAGAGTGGCAGCATCTTTAAGGCAATGGATGGTACAGAGCTAGAAGACTCATGCTGAAGCTACAGAGAGAGCGGCCTACTTATGGGACTCCGGTGTGGTCTACCTTACCTTACCTAGCAACTACAGCTGAAATGCTGTAGCAGAGTTCTTGAAGCAACACAGGCAGCACTGACCTGCTGGAATCCTCAGACTTCTCCAACCCAGGACAGCTAACTGTGAGTAGGGAGGAAGGAAGCGTCCAGAACACATCAGCTATTCACAACTGCCAGAGGAGGACTGAAGTTGGGACTACCATTAAGGCTCCCTGGAGTGGGGGTGAGAATCTTGCCTCATAGAATTGGTTAATTGCTGGCTTTCCCAAATGTATTCTGTTGACACGCCTCCCCCTTCAGACACCCACCCCCTCATAAAGTTTTCTTTGTTTCAATCCATGGACTCAGGGCTAGTGAATGGAGAAGCATTGCCCATCAAGGTTGCAAAGGTGGTGTACATAGTTTACCAGGATTCTGGGTAGGGGATTGAACCTGTAACAGTTAAGTCTTTAGAAGGAACCCCTAGAAAAATGAACCTGGCCTTTTTTGCTACCAACAACAGCTGGCAAAACTTACAATCATAATGTTAACCCCCCCCCCCTCCTCCGTCCTGCCCCATCAGCATATATGTTACATTCATTTCACATGTCTACTGAATGCCAAATTGTTGACGTTTCATAACTTTGCCACTTGCACCTAGCTATGCAACCAACGGCAATGGGTGTGTAGTTTACATCACCTCTGTAGGAGCTGGCAGAGGCGCCCAGCTGCTGTAAATCAATGGAGCTAGTCTGTCTTACTCCAACAGGAGATCTAGCCCTTCAGTACTTGCATTTTCCAGATGCAACCTGACCATGGGCTCAGATCTCCCGCCCTCCCTTTCTAGGAGGGCAGGAAAACAAAAGCAAGCACAGCTCAAGTGTGATGTCTGGAAGATAAACAAGGGCTTGAGAGCATGCTCTTCCCTCTCAAAAGTTCATGTCCTGATCACTTCACAAGCTTGG